>NC_060209.1:173297500-174600000 GCF_021130785.1 Homalodisca vitripennis
TAAAAAAATTAATTATTTTCCCTTTTTAATTATTAAAACATTTTTTAAAATTTTACCAAAAATTCCATTTATAAATATCAAAAATTCCCTAAAAATTTTTTATTTTTGGGGAAACAACCCCGTTTTTTTAAAAAATCAAAGCAAATTTTTTTTTTGGGGGGGTTTTCGGCCCCGGGGGCCCCCCCTTTTTTTTCCCCTTCCCCCCATTTGGGGGGGGGCCATTTTTGCGCCTTTTTTTCCCTTTTTGGGTGGTTTTGGGTTTGTTTTTAAAAAAATTTAAAAGAGGGGGTTATTTTTGGGGTTTTTTTTTAAAACTGATCTTTTTTAAAAATTATTGGAAAATAATAAAAAAAAATTTTAAATTTTTTTTTTTTTAAATATTTTAAAAAATTTAAAATTTAAAAATTTTTAAGTTAAAAAATAAATTAAGGTGTTTTGGGGGTTTTGTTTATAAAAATTAACATCCGAAAGAATTTGGGGGGGTTTGGGTTTAAAACCCCTTTGGGCCCCCTTTCCCCAGAAGATCGTTTTGGTTGGGTTTACGCTGGTGGGCTTTCCCCATTTTTGGGTTCGAGCCTTATAAGAGTTGATTTTGGGGGGGGGGGGGGGGTAATTAAATGAAACCCAAAAACAGTTTTAAACTTTTGTACTGTTGGGTCAACCCAACTTAAAATTTTTGTGGTCTATTGCCCCCCCAAAAAATTGTTTTTCCCCTGCCTTATTCCCCCAAAACCCCCAATTCCATGTTTTAAATTTAAAGGGACTGGAAAAAAAATGAAATAGTTGAATCGTGGTATAAAAATTATTGGAATAATATATAACAATATAACAATTAATTTTAAATTAGCTAATATTTTAACAAAACTAATTCTAACTACATATCAAGATACTTTTTCTTCAATGTTTTATTTATTAACAACGCTTTAAACCTTTAGTGCCCTATAAGTCAACTACTTTGAGCACACTTGTCCTCTCGAGTCACTCTATAATAGATATTTAGCATCCTAAAGGTAGAGTACTTTGTACTCTACAGCTTACGAAATAATGGTATATAAGTTAGTTTAAACATAATATATTTATTAACTTTAAAATACAGCGGTTTATGTAGTGAACTAGTAAGAGAACTACAGTACTTTCTTTTATTTAAAATTATTTTGTAGGTCTTCAGTAAAAAAACAAAGGCAGTAAGCAAGTCTGACGTCTGTGATATTTGAGTCACGTACTTCTGCTGCAGCGGTGTTGAACTTTACTTTTGTATTTCTTTGAACTTAGTGTTTCTTGATTTGAAAAGAGGAACGTGATTCTGATGTTTGAAAGAGCGAAGAAATAACTCTTTTACTTTATATTTAAATCGTGTTCCTTTTGAAAATGTTCTACTTCTTGCAGGAAGAATTCAAGTTCATAAAAGTTGATATTTAAGTTCGCAATTTATTTATTTTGTTACTAAACATTTTTTATGTGTACTTTTTTTAACATGCACGTCTGCATTTGAAATTTACACAATGATCCTGCTTATTACTGCTAATTTACACATCTTAAACATATAACTTTATTCCTTCATCATTTTACTTTATTATTTGCCATTATGTAGAATTTGCATCCTATATTAAATTATAAAGGATATGTAAAGTAAATTTTGATACGTGTTGCATTTAAGATGTTGCAGGGGGCGTACCTTTTTGATATTCAGATGTGAATTTATATGGGATGTTTTTTAGGTTAAAGCATTACTCCCCCCATGAAAAATTTGATATAAATAACCATTAATGATACGTAGAGATAGATAGATGTTAGGGTAGGCAATAAATTATAAATTTTAACTATAATAGAATATATTAGTTCAAGAAGCGAGAATCAATTTTTATAGTACACACGTAGATTTAGGTTTTTTTTTTTCGAAATCTGTAGAGAAACGTCCCCTCAACAAGTAAACGATCGTCAATTTTGGTTAGGGGTCAAAAACCTGAAGATTTTAAAGTTTTAAAAATGAAGCTTCCTCATTTCATATTTTTCTTTGCTAGTTACTCTTAAAACCAACTGTCAGATACATTAATACATATTAAATCAGCGTCAACTAACCATATACAGACACGGAAAGTGGCTAGTCTGTCTCTTCTCCTAAGTTTCTCATTAAGATACACCTATTATTGTATATAATATGTCGTTTTTAGTCTGACTTGCTAAAAAAAATAACATTATTGAGAAAAAAGTATAGTTTTAATCTTTTTGATTCCCTTATTTTGACCTCCACCGATTTCAAGGGGAAATCAGTTCAGTTGTCCATATAATACAAATTGTCTTCTATATAATAGAGTATCGTCTAGAAACAAATGACATTTATTTAAGAAACAATATAGTTTTAAATCTTTTGGTTCCCTTATTTCGACCCTCCACCGGTTTCAAGGGAAAAAAACAGGTCGGGTGTCCATATAATACAAATTGGCTCTCGGCTTCTAGATTATAGAGTATCGTCTAGCAAAAAAGTAATATTCAAGAAATAATATCGTTTTGTATCTGCAACACTTTTTATTCTCTCTCATGTCGACCACTACTACAATTAGCATAGCTGACAATGTATTTCTTAGCCTGTTTTTTTTTTCTTTTTAATCGGTAGAGTAATTTATCGTAAAAAGTATTTCGATTGACAGCTATGTTAATTTTTTGAATAGGTGGACATAAAAG
Organism: Homalodisca vitripennis; assembly: GCF_021130785.1. NCBI lineage: Eukaryota > Metazoa > Arthropoda > Insecta > Hemiptera > Cicadellidae > Homalodisca > Homalodisca vitripennis. The sequence goes on from NC_060209.1 coordinate 173,300,183, forward strand.
GGTTAAAATATAAAAACGATATTTTTTCAAATTATATTATGTGAATCAATATGAGCTATGTTGTTTCGTTAAATGGTTTGTGTGTAGTATTTCATGCTAGAAATTCTAGTTTCCAGGATTTCCGTAATTGGGACAATCAAGTGAGGTGTATTGATAGGCAGGGCTGTGTGGGTGTCTGTGGGCCATAAGGCTACCGTGGGGGAAGCGTGTGAGATCGATGCTGTGTGTATATAGTGCAGTTTCTTCCCTGCGTGTGGTTTGTACAGGCAGACAGTTTCGTGATAATAATCTATCCTACACTGTGCATTTAAAGTTGGATTATGTCGATGTTCACAGTTTCATCACTAGCTCGTTTCTGTAAATTCCTATGTAATTGGGAACAAGAGTAAAATCTGACGCATTTATGAAGCATAATTTCTTTAAGTCCTAAATATTTTCTTTATCTCAATAAAATTTGGTTTGTTGTCAACAAAAGTGTCAAAATGCCCGATATTAATTATAAATTAGCATTTGGAAAGTACAATTTTTCAACTCTGGAGTTTTTAATTTTATATAATTTTTTTATATAAAGAACGTTTAGAATTTGTAACAACTTGTATTTGTAACAAACAAATAATCATTGCGATGAAACTTATACAAATATCCGGAGTGGGAAACTATTATATTAAGAATTATGTACGCGGTGGCTCTAATGATTTCATTCTTATTAAATCAGGACCGTATGTAAGTTTTTCTTTGTTTCCATATTTAATGAGAATGGAAATGTACAACAAATTATTTCACTATAAATGTAGAAAACTTGGAATAGTCTTTTTATTTAATAGGTTTAGGGTTCATTGTTTTTATAGTAGAGATGGATTTATATTTTGGTTAGTAATCAATAAATACAAGATTCGTTATGTAGGACTAGTCATTAAAGAGATTTTGTAATATAGATTAGATAAAGGCAACATTTAATTTGAATTGTAACATCAGATGAATTGTAAGTATTAGACGAGACTCTTAACGGCCCATTAACCAAGAGAAATGTATACAAGTACTCTTGTATTAGTGGAAGTTCTCATTAGGAGGGAGACGTAGGAGGGAAGTCTCTGCTCTAAACGAGAAATCGTCAGTTTCTTTGTTGCGGTAATCAAGAAGTCATTAATTGTATTCTAACCCCCCGCCCTCCATTTCTATATCAGCAAATGTGAGTCAATGTTTAAAACCAAAATAATACTTGGAAGACGGGAAGTTATGAAGCAAAGTCTCAATTCTCAACTAAACATGAGTAAGTATTGCAATTTTAAAAAATAAACTTTTACTTTGAAACTTGAACCAGTGACCATATATCTGTATAGCCATAGCCTTTAAAATTACAGCGTTTCTTTTTGCCCAATCCAAGTTTAGATTTTATGCGAAGAATATTTCCATTACTTCATATAAAATATTGTGCGACAATGTGGAATCTTTCAAAAAAGTCTTATATAATTTTCTATTGGTTAAAATAAAAACACAAAATTAAAATATTGAAATAGTATTGAACATATAAGTGCCTTTGTTTTTTATTATTAAGGTTACATAAATTAAAACGAAGGGTTTGCATTTTTTGTCGAATTGCTCGTATTAACTTCTTGACCGACCGCCTTTTTCACAGAGTTTTAACACTGGTCTCTGATGTTTTAAAAACCATTATTTTTCAAAATACATAATTTTTTGTAATGTCACATAGAAAGTTGTTGAAATGTTAGAGATACAAATGCATAGAATAAAGAACACCACTCCCCTTGCGGGGTTCGAGTTATACAGCCTGAAATGGAGGAGTTCTCTCCTTTTTCTAGTACGGCATGACTAAGATAATGCCCACTATCTCTTATAATCGTAAATCCTTCTGTGTTGCTTGCCTAATCTCCCACTCTTACAATTTTATCACGTCGGAAACTGCGAAAAGAACTTAAAAGTATGGAGGACTATGGTCATATTGAAAGACACGGTCAAACACCCAAGTGTGTGGATTAGCGGGGAATTTTCATCTGTCGCGTTAATAAACTTTCGAGGCTCAAGCAATCAAGAAGGTGACTGATATTATGGACCATGCAGTTCGTACCATAGTGAAACATATATATAATAATTATGATATTTGACAGGTCAGAGTGTTTATTAAAAGAATTCCCAACTTTAACGTTCTACCATTCGTATTCCATGGTACAATAATGTATACTAATACCACCATATGAGATTAATCAGCTGATTGGTATTGTTGTTTCGTAAACAGAAACACAAACAATCGAAGTCGTATTAGAATCGCAATGGGCGCTCTTGTTAAAGCACAGTGTGCAGAGTGGTTTATTGATAAAAAGTCTGCTGTTTACTGTTCAGCAAAGATTTAAATGAGATATATTAGTATGAAGAATTAATGAATATAGGCTGGTAATACATATGAGAAAGGCAATGGTCATAAGCTAAATATGAGATACCCAACCGTATACAAAGTTCTAAAATCCTTAAAATTCCATACATAAAAAATTAAAGTTTTATAAAAGATTATCCCAAATGATTGGATTCCCCAAAATGAATTTGCTGTTAATATGCTAGATAACGTAAACCATGATAATAATGATCTAGGAGAAAGTTTTCTTTTACTTGGGTACTTTTTCATTTATGAGTTAGTAAACAAACTGAATTTTAAGATATGAGGGAATTAATAACCTACATTGATTCAAAAGAACCCCAGGTTTAAAAAATAAATAGATGTTTAGTGAAAAATTTCTCACAAAAGATAAATTGGCCCTTTTTCCAAAAAAATTGCACTTTAGTTGTAATTTTGACCATTTTAACTGGAAAAATAATAGTTTTATGATTGTTTAAATTCATGAAAGACGTTTTACAAACAGCCTGTACAAAGGAACAATAAGTGTCATGAATAGTTCTTTTTCTACTTGACTGAGACATGTTACCAACGTAGTTCTGTAAGTTTTGTCTGTACGTCTTAATGTTTTGTTTAGTTATTAAACAGAGTACTTCTTTTATATATTAATATTGACGTATTGTACAGTAAATAATAAAAGCAATTCCATTCAACTTTTCGCTTTTTATGATTGAAGTCAGTAGTGCAGTTGGACGTACTTAACCTTTTCGGTGAATCAGTTATTTTTTTAAATTAACTAACGCTTCAGCCTAAAACTAATTCATTTAGGGTTGTTTTGGGCAGCTCATGGTCAACGTTCGTGCTTTAGAATTTCATGGCAGCATAATTTTGTGGTTAGAATTTTTATTAATCATAGTTACTTCGTGGAGCCAGATTTGTGGTCGTCCAGTTAAAGAGGAGTATTCTTATTAAATAATGTATTTTGGAGCCTTTTGTTGACAAAAGGAAGTGTTCAGGGCTCAGTTTCTTCCCTATATTGTGTAGTGAACTAGGGAAACTAAGAACTACGTCGTCGGTTTCCTGGAGGTGGGTTGTATTGTTAGTTAGCACTCTTCCAATCTTCCTACTAGGCACAGGAAAGAGCGGACGGCTTCCGTGGAGTTTAGTGCTAGGACGGGACTCCGCAACGACTTTCCTATCCCTGTTTAGTGGGAATGTGAAACGGCGAATTAAAGTCTTTGGAGCAGTCAGCTTATTCTGGTCCTACTTTCGTGGCTGCAAAGGGAATATTGCGAGGTAACGTTCCACAGGGCTCAGGGCATGGCAATTTATGTCTGTATATTACGAAATAAACAGTTCTAATACTGTACAGGAGAAGAGAACTCTGATGGAGGGAAGAAGATAGAACCAATATGCGTGGGACGCAGTGATTAGGAAAACCTATTTCTATCCGCGATGTTTGCCTAATTATGTTTGCGAATTATGATTAAAAAAATTAAAAAGTCTGCACTTTGCTAAATAATATAACTGGCTGAAGTATTCTGCTAAATAATGTAAACTGGCTGAAGTATTCCACACGATATACAAGTGGTCATAGCTTACCAGCTTGAACACCCACTTTCCTAAAGGTGAGCTATCAATAAATTATAATTATTTTTATGTATAAAAACACTTAATAATCGAAAGCTAGTGAATATAAGTTATAGTGATCGTGATTTAGAGATGATTGTAACATAAAATCGCATTTTAAAGTTTTCTGTGGTAATAAAGTAAGTATATTACAGAATTGTCTAATTGTTTTAAACCGTGAATTGTCCGTTGCCGTTCAGTAAACGGCTATTAAAAGCGTCTCGGTGGCGGCCTGCGGCTCTGTGGGTGGAGTGAGCCCATCTCCTCTTTATAAACACAAACGATTGTTACTTTTAATTACTCCGTTATCTCTGAATACTTCAACTCTCTTCAAATACTAATGAGTCTCAATTTATCTCAATATTTAACTATCGCTGATTGTTATAGCTACATTTATTATTTTAACAGAATCAAATAATGGTTCTTGTCATCTTTTTCATTCATGCCGTAAAAATGCATTTATACTCCTCATATGCGAGTGCCCCGTAAAATAGTTTTATGGATTTCTTTATTAAGAGGTTTTTATTTAACCATACACTTGTAACAATGGGAATTAATTATATTCCTCTCAGCACATGTTCGTGTTCTCTACATTCTTCTTATAAAGATAAGAGCATACAGAACTACAAAACATGCCTTCGTCTACCTACTAAAGATAAGAAAATAATTTCTATAATTAATCTTAGATTGGTATTTGGAATATTAATGTGATACACGTCTTAGTTTTTGAGGATACAATGAGTTGTTCATTTGAACATATTCATAACGAGAAAGTATTTTAAAACCTTTTTTACTATTTTTTAACAAATGAATAATTATAAGCTACAATAAGACCATTATGCTTAGCTTTTTGTCATATGTCTTGTAGTAATCCAAATGAAAGTAGTGGAAGTATGAAAATGTTTATGAAATATGTAACGACAAGTATCTGCATGAGAAAGGGACGCCGCGTCGTGAGGGAATCAGGAAGCAGATGGCAAAGGGAATGCGGGAGTGGAGACATAATGTACAGCGGGGCTCACTGACTGCTGCCAGCATATTCATATTAACATGACCTCTTTGGTACTCAGTTCCATAATGTAATAAATGGACCCTCTTTTCACTTTTTAATGTAGCTTGTTTGGTATGTGACTATCAATGTAACATTTTATATCAGAGTTATTATTCCCATAATTCAAGTCTCACTTTAAAAACTAAATTTACTTGTTGATCAAAAAATGATTCATTATTGTTAACATTTTTAATGTGTAAAATAATATAGTTAAGTAACTTACGGGTAATTTTATTTTCATATTTTAGTTGAATAATGATGGTATTCAAAATGTTAAGTAAGGATTTCACTATAGAAATATTGATGCTTTGATATTTATACAAAATAATAAATTATTTTAATTTATGTATTTCAAGATTTTTTAAAACGGTAGACAAAACTATTATTATCTTTTTATTCTTGTACTTCTTGTAATAGCTCTGTTTTGTAATGTGTTGTTTCAGTACGCCTCATTGCCTATAGATTGTGATTGTATTTCTTTATGTATTTGTATTTCCATTATTATTTCTTCTGTCCTCATAGGCTACAGGTCTGTGAGAGTATCTTGGCAAAGAGGTTAATGAGGGTGAGGGTTATGAGAAGTTCAAAATTAACAGTATTGATTCCAATAACACATAGCATTTGAACTACAGCTCATATGTAGGTCTAATTTTTTGTTATTTTGTATATCTAACTTGTTATTTTTCATCATCTAGTAAATTATCTATTATTTATTTATTTATTTTTTAACTATGAAATTAAAAAAATTTCTAAGCAACTTCGTTCTGTCTTCATAAAAGGCTGTGGGCAGAATTTTATTTGAAAAAAAAAAAAAATCATTTTTATTATATTACTTTAAAGTTTAACATATATCCTAACCAAAACCGAAGACCTTGGATGCTTATTATTGGCAGTTTCGGTTTTCCACCTGTTTAGTATACAAATTATATCATTGTTGGAATTATAACCTGTGTCAGTGTAAGTTTTAAATATGGCTAGTGATACCTAATTATATCTAGAACATAATTTTGTAAACTTTTTCTTCGTGTTGAACATGAAAAACATGGATTTCGATTGTATGTATTCATTGGTTAAATATCCGTTTCCTGTTATGTATTCATTATAGATAACAACTAAAGTATATGTTATTTCTCATAATTTTGGCAGCAAATCTCGATTTAAGTCATTAAGCTTCCGGACCCCGGGTACTGAGATAGAGGGAGTCTGAGAAAGGGATTTATCTCAATGGTCGCAGCAAACTATCTGGATCTTACAAATGTCTCGCAAACGAGATCTTATCCAACCTAGATCTAGGTTGTTGAATAGTTAAAAAATAAATAAGTCTTCCAACTCTCAATTATTCAATACACATAATAAAACATAGCTTAGGAATTCTGTTGTGTGAAAAGTGTTTAGTGTATTGTATTATCCTCTGGTTGTACTTTTCTTTCCATTAGTGTGTATGCTTATTGATATTTAAGCTAAAAAAAATTGAGATTTGTTTTACAATTTTCCAAGAAAACTGTAAGACTTTCTTATCTAAAGTTTCAAGGGTTTCGCATTACGAAGGCTTTGCTGAATTTATGGTTGCTAGCTCCGTAATAAGTAAGGATCTTGCTGATCCCTTCATTTTTATTCAAAAAACTTCTTGTGTCTGTAAAATATTTAAGAATATTTTAAGGCTTATATAAAACAGCAATACTATTAATAGTTTTATTTATTGTTTTACTGTGCCTTGTCTTTTTATTTATCGCATATTTGTAGAATATTGAAACTTTAAATTTGATGAGTTTATCTTTAAAAGTTGTATTAATGTTAAAAAGCATAAAAATAATAACGTTTGGTTTATGTTTTGTTGTTGGAACAATACTGCACGCTAGGTAAGTATTTGCTTTACTTTCTAAATTATAAATGTATCTTCCGCCATAAGGGCATAAGACATAGATTATTACCTCCTGAAGGAATTCGTCACTCCCTTCCAACTGTTCGAAGTTACCTTTTATTCCATAAATACCTACTCTAAACGTCAAAGAGTATTTATTGTAATTTATTCATTTTGCTATTTAAATATGTAGTGGATAAGTTTGTAAGCTTTTGTTTAATTTTATATGTGATAGTACTAAGTACTCATTTCGTAATTTATACAAGTGATTATTAATAATTTAATCTTATTTTTGTATTGTAATTGTTATTTTCTCTAATTAAATAATTTTATCAGTGTTCTGTTCAAATGTAGAATACCATCAATCAACTCAATGATATAATGATAATGATATGTTTCAATGTAGAGCCTTCCATTTTTACTATACATCATTTAATGATATAAGAATAAAAGAACTAAAGTATGTAATTATTTATCTTCAAATATATTTATACTGTTATGACAAATGTTGATTGCATTTTTATTCTTATTGCTACTGTTGCTATAAATGACTATGGCATGTTAATCTAAATATAAACTGGGTCGACCGTGGAAAAATAATTAAATAATCTAACTAATATTGTTCGAAACGTATGTTTAAGTTGACGTAACCTACTTTTATTACGACCAAAGTAAGTACAACTAAAGTACGTAGAAAAACAATACAATACATTGGTCATGGTTTTGATTTTATATCAGCCAACAATCCAATGTCCGCCTGGTATTTTTCATGTTTCCTAATAACTCTGTGACTGATCACCGCCGTCAGATCTTGCTAGGCCAAACAATATTTGCTAGGGAATCTTCACTTTTGCCAATGCTTGTATACATAGGTGAGCATTTACTATGGCAGTATATAAATTAATATAAGATCAAGTACATGAAGGGATCTAAAATCTTGGACAAAGATGCGTTAGCGCGCCTACGTATCAAAAACTTCAACGAATTATGGAACAATTGCCTTATTCTCGCCTCTTCATGTTATAAACTTCCAATCACAGCTATTATAGTAGCGACTGCTAGTAAATTTGACCCTGTCCTTGTTGTGACTTACTTTATCTAAGAATAAATGCTTGTGAAGGTGATTTAACCAACCTTTATTGCATTTAAAGAACAAGGAACTCAAAGAACACTACGCTAACGTATGTCCCTGATGCATGGCTCAGAGTCTTCATTGGTTGTAGACCGCGATGAGCTTAGGTCGTATACAAATAAGACGCTCTGTGATTTATCTAAGTACCCCAATGTTTAACTTAAAATATTTTTTGTCGTAAAACCATGGGAGATGGAGATATAACTAATACAATTCCAAACTGTTTCAGTTTTTACTATAAACCTTCATACTGTTTAGTTTTGTATGTTTCAAACGATGAAATACAAAATAGTTTTTCTTCGGATTAATGAATAAAAATATTAATATTATTAAAAAGCGTTATTGATCATATACTTTAAATGAGTCATCCTCATCGTTTTACAACTAAAAGATTATGTTGTAAACATGTTTAAAGTTTTTATACGACTACTTGTACAATAAAGAAGGCCAATGCCTGATGTTAAAATACGTTGTAGGTGACATTGTGGGTATAAGATGAACTATATTAATAATTTTAATGTTTTTAACAGGCGTCAGAATATTCTTAGTATTGTATCACACATACTTTAGTTAAATGTGTGTGTCGTAATATCTCTAAAAATGTATAAATCTGAACTTATCTTTGTAGTGAATATCTAACATAATGAATATCTGGAATAAGTGAAATAACAGAAATGACCACTGGTTTACTGGTTTACATCGGTTATTGGCTATTTGAATTTGAATTACAATTATTTTAACAAAAGAAATCCAAACACTGTTAAAATGAGGTTGAAATTTATTTCCCCTTCGCAAATAAAGAGAATCTTATAAAACATTCATGACTTAACTGGAAGCAAAGATTTGCATAATCCGCGGCACTACTTACAATTCATTCCTCCAGAAGTTAGGAATTTAAAAGGTTTTCATTAATACACTGGCTGTACTGAAAATTTAATTTTTTTTATGTATTATGTCACACATTACGTTGAACTACGAGTGTAACTGTAGTTTTTCTTAAAAAAAAAAATTAACTAGACATCAAATTGCTATTGCCGTAACTCTCTTCAACACAACGTTTACTTTGTTTATGCACATTAATGTTGGGAGCTTATTTGGTTTGAGTTAGCGCATTAAAAGCCTCAGGGTTTAGTCTACTTTCAGTCATATTAACATTTTGACATCAAGAATTTAGTTTAATACGTGCAATACACAAGCTTTATATTTTAATACTTTTTTCAAGACCGTTAATTTGAGTTAAAACTCGCGATGAACAGGAAATTAACCGCAGCCGGTATAAAATGGAATATGCGTAGATGACGTAATTTCCGCCTCAGTTCTGGGGGAACTCATTTAGCGGCTGTGACGTCACCACTTCGTCACTAACTGCCTGCAATTAATAGTGTCAATCAGCACCGCCAGATTGCGGGAAGACCTGGCGCAGTGTTACACTTCAATTTACACCCACTTTATAGCTTAATCTTGGGTTTCCATTCAGTGAATTTAACTAAATAGCAATCTCATTTAATGACAACAGTATGGTTTTTAACGACTTATACTCTTCTAAAACCCGTCCCATGGTTTTTATATTTCATAACAGTATCTACTACTAAGGGGAGGATTATAAGTTACAGACATAAAAACTCTATTAAATTGGTGTACTGTGAGGGGTTGCGGCGCTAGGTTTGTGTACTGGTAAAGAATTTTATAATCCTTCTCATTTTTGGCCAGAGTATAAATAAGTTATAGACACCAAAACACTGTTACATTGGTGTACTGTGAGGGGTTGCGGCGCTAGGTTTGTGTACTGGTAAAGAATCTATAATCCTTCTCATTTTTGGCCAGAATATAAATAAGTTATAGTCACCAAAACACCGTTAAATTGGAGTACTGTGAGGGGTTGCGGCGCTAGGTTTGTGTACTGGTAAAGAATTTTTAATCCTTCTCATTTTTGGCCAGAGTATAAATAAGTTATAGTCACCAAAACACCGTTAAATTGGAGTACTGGGAGGGGTTGCGGCGCTAGGTGTGTTTGCTACCTATAGAATCTATAACCTTACTCTTTTTCGACCAGAATATAAATACCGCCAAAAAATGGCAAACGTATTTTCAGAATGGGAAGTATAATTAGGATGTACATAGTTAACGTTTAAAACTTAAAAAGAACATGAAGAAAGGGCTTAGGTTTAGGTACAAATAATATGTGAAAAATCACAAAATCATTTTATTTAGTAAATTTAATGCATTTATCTTAATTTGAAACGATCGTCCTTAACCATGTTTAGGTTAATGCTAATATGCATGATACTAATTATACTATATTTATTGTTTTGACAATCTCTAGCCAATCACATTTTATGTTTTCATTTAAACAATCTATTTTTGTTCTGAAATGCCGTAAGGTATATTACTTGAAAAGATTACCTAAAAATAGCTTGCGATTTTTTTTTACCTTTAAGCATAGTGTTTCATATTTAGGCAGAATCATTTATTGTATAGATTTGGAAATATTTTCCAGACATGTTTCTTACAGCAGAAAGTTATTTTCTTTTACCTCACGACAGAACACAGAGCAGCGAAGTGTAAGAAAACCGTAGACCTCTTAACTTTTTCAGTCACGTTCGTCTGTTGATAAACTCACTTCTTTTGTTCCGCGAACTTGTTGTTGTGTTTAGCTCTCACATAAGTCTACGTGTCTCTTTTTACACTTATAATAACATTATTCTACCGTAATGGGAATATTGTTAATACTTAATTAGTATTGCAAATACCGCACTAATATGAACTTAACATAATTGATATGTGTTTAATAATCCTAGTTCCCATCTTTGTTTACTTCCTTACTTTAATTTCATTGATAAAACCTTAAATATTTTAAATACGGTGTTTTTATGTAATACAATTGTCCAAAACCTTCGTTTTCTATCATACTTTTCTTCGCGTAATAGTGCCAACTTGTTGATTTTCCTTATTTTACTAGTTCTCTTCATTATTTTAGTCCTTTTGGTTTAACATCATTAGTATGGTAAATTATACATATAGTAAATTTCAATTTTCTTTTATTCTCAATTATATATTTGGGAGTCAACACAATTAATAACATTTAAAAATATTTTAAACTCTAATTAAACATTGTAATAGTCTGATTTTTACCAAAGACGTTATTTTGTTGACAATGCTTTACGGACAAGTGTATATCTTTAATGTAAATGTTTATGACCCGGCGACGAAGCAACACGAGGTAGTGCTGAGTTGTCTTGACTAAGACAGAAGCTGCTGACTCACGGCTACTTCAAGAGGCGAGACACCCAGTCGATCTGCGACACTAAAGATCATCGCTAAAGATAATCTTCGGTAAAAACTGAGATTTTCTTCCAAACCTTTTAAGGACATGGCAGCGGACAAACTGTGCTTCCTGTAATCATTAGCTTTGAGCTCCTGTATCAGTTACAAGGATCTTGTACTGGAGAAGTAATAGTCAGTTAAAGGTCAAGTTCTTGTAAATTTACAGGTAAATAAGGCCATATGCAGTAAATTTACTGCTTAAGGTTCTCCCGAACATTTTCACAAACCGTAAATATATTCTCAGGTGATCCGAAATTTCTTTCATTTACAGGTTTTTGCTGAATGTTTACTCAACTTGATGGTCCAATTCTACTGGAGACTTAATGTTTATATTAGAACATATATTTTTTATTTATTTTTTCGAGATATTCTTAGGTTATTAACGCCCTTGGTAGGGAGACGTACGATAACGTACGATACACAAGATAAATTTTACTAATAAACAATTTAAAGTTTATTTAATCAAATTTACTGTAAAAAGGCCAACTCGATTAAAGATACCAACTGCGTGCTTATTTTGACACGTTTAAGTGGCATATTTGTAATATATGTGTATTATTCTGATACAAATATAACTCCATCAATTTATAAATCTGTATCACCAAAACTGGAGTTCTTTGTCCAAACATTGCGGCCATTATACGACAGATGAGGTAGTCCTTAAAAGTCGACTCTTCAATTCGAGACGAACAGTTGAGAATATGTTTAAGCTTTGTGAAAATGTTCGGGAGAACGTAAGCAGTACATTTACTTCATATGGCCTTATTTACCTGTAAATTTACAAGAACTTGACCTTTAACTGACTATTACTTCTCCAGTACAAGATCCTTGTAACTGATACAGGAGCTCAAAGCTAATGATTACAGGAAACACAGTTTGTTCTCTGCCATGTCCTTAAAGGGTTTCGAAGAAAATCTCAGTTTTTACCGAATATCATCTTTAGCGATGATCTTTAGTGTCGCAGATCGACTGGGTGTCTCGGCTCTTGAAGTAGCCGTGAGTCAGCAGCTTGTGTCTTAGTCAAGACAACTCAGTACTACCTCGTGTTACTTCGCCGGGTCTTAAACATTTACATTAAAGAAATACACTTGTCCGTAAAACATTGTAAACAAAATAACGTCTTTGGTAAAAATCGGACTATTACAATGTATAATTTGAGTTTAAAATATTTTTAATGTTATTAATTGTGTTGACTCCCAAATATATAATTGAGAATAAAAGAAAATTGAAATTTACTATATGTATAATTTACCATACTAATGATGTTAAACCAAAAGGACTAAAATAATGAAGGGAACTAGTAAAATAAGGAAAATCAACAAGTTGGCACTATTACGCGAAGAAAAGTATGATAGAAAACGAAGGTTTTGGACAATTGTATTACATACAAACACCGTATTTAAAATATTTTAAGGTTTTATCGATGAAATTAAAGTAAGGAAGTAAACAAAGATGGGAACCAGGATTATTAAACACATATCAATTATGTTAAGTTCATATTAGTGCGGTATTTGCAATACTAATTAAGTATTAACAACATTCCCATTACAGTATAATAATGTTATTATAAGTGTACAAAAAGACACGTAGACTTATGTGAGAGCTAAACACAACAAAAGTTCGCGGAACAAAAGAAGTGAGTTTATCAACAGACGAACGTGACTGAAAAAGTTAAGAGGTCTACGGTTTCTTACACTTCGCTGCTCTGTGTTCTGTCGTGAGCTAAAAGAAAATAACTTTCTGCTGTAAGAAACATGTCTGGAAAATGTTTCCAAATCTATACAATAAATGATTCTGCCTAAATATGAAACACTATGCTTAAAAGTAAAACAAACATCGCAAGCTATTTTTAGGTATTCTTTTCAAGTAATATACCTTACGGCTTTGATATGATGCAAAAATTGTTACTACTGTATTTATAAGGGGTTTTCTGCAACTTTTCTGTGTGTTCACATGTAAAATACAAATTAGCACCTTAACATACACGTGCTTTATTACACATATGTACATAATGTTATAGTGAAGAGTTCACATTCGCTTAGGTGATTAGAAGATAATAATAAGCAATGAATGGTTATAATATTATTTTCTCAAGATTCCTAATTTTAATTATAAATCGCGATGAACAGGAAATTAACCGCAGCCTGTATAAAATGGAATATTCCTAGATGACGTAATTTCCGCCTCACTTCTGGGGGAACTCATTTAGCGGCTGTGACGTCACCACTTCGTCACTAACTGCCTCCAATTAATGGTGTGTCAATCAGCACCGCCAGATTGCGGGAAGACGTGGCGCAGTGTTACACTTCAATAAAATTTACATCCACTTTATAGCTTATCTTGGGTTTTCAGTCAATGTATTTAATCACACTGCAAAATCTTTTAATTCAAAAATATAGTATAACAATTTATTCCCAATGAGCTGTTCGTTCTGGTTAGAGGACAATCAATATACGTATTTTTATAATGTACAAAATTATAAATTTGTTACCTGCGTGTGTTACATAGAAGTAATATTAAGTTTTGTACATAAGTTTGATTTACACTCAATATTAGTTATAGTGTTTGGTTAAGATCATTGTGTCAGAAAATTGCAGGTCCCATATATTGTGTTCGGTTACTGTTTGACACAATTATAGTTTAACATTTTTTTGTTTTGAATAACGTATTAATAATTTCTAATAAATATGATTATAAAGATTTCATTAATATAATTAAAAACTTATGCATTCGTTATACTAATTTTCTTTTTATTATATACAAAGCTAAATGCGTGATGTAGTAAGCAGAGGTCAAATCTCAATTCGTGAATTGTATTTATATGGTATTTCTAGCATTTATATAATAAGAATATGTATTTTATGGTTGGGGTTCAATCATTCAAAATAATTTATTAACTTTAAAATGGAGGATATCTGTATTAACAGATTAGGTATTAATATTAAGATAATCGGTATTAACCAATATATTCATTAAGACAATTATGTAACAGGGGGTTTAACGTCTAAATTGTTTATGTAATCATAAGTATATATTGATAGTAGTAGCTAGCAATTCCTAAAACTTCATACGCTCTACATATAGGGTTGCGTACGTATCTAAATACATAAATAAACCTATATATGTTGCATTCAACATATTTCTTTATTTTCAAGAAATATTTTATCTCCAGTTTTTCCTTATTGTAAAATAATTATTCATTAGTAAGAAACTTGTTATCAAGTCGTGTTCTGTGATTGTTTTTAATTATCTTTCATAAGTTCTGATGACGCTGGAACAATTAATCAAGTAAAAGATCCGGCGAAGTTTGGAGATTGCTTGCCACAGACGCGGCCGTCACAGCTGGTGTTATGAGAGAGATAAATCTCACACAAGTGGGGAGAAATTATTTAACAGCAATCTTGTCTGCGCTCAAACAGTTATGTACCTGTCTGCCTACAAGTGAAACTGTATTGCACCTCTACAATGTCTTGCTCTCTATCTAGAGGTTTACTAGCTCTACACACTTGCAGTAACAAAGACAAACTAGAGGACATGATAGTGCACTAACTTTTATATTGTGTTAAGTGGTGATGAGTTATGAAAACAAAATGCTTGATTATGATTTAATGACAATTAACATCCAAAAACTTATTTTTCTTGCTTGGGATTGGTGCAGACTTACAGAATTTTAAAGATCATGCTAATCTTAAAGTGTATTAACAGTAGCATGCTAATCATGCTACTGTTAATACACTGACGTATAAAGTTTATTTACTTCTAGTCCAATTATAATTTATTGCCCCTATATAATTTTGTATGCTAGTATTTTTTCGAATGGTTTTGATGTTCCTCAGTGATGATGGGAATTG
The DNA here is from genome assembly GCF_021130785.1 of Homalodisca vitripennis. Lineage (NCBI taxonomy): Eukaryota > Metazoa > Arthropoda > Insecta > Hemiptera > Cicadellidae > Homalodisca > Homalodisca vitripennis. Next base: position 173,315,378 of record NC_060209.1, read on the forward strand.
AAACTGTTACAAATGTTTTTTTATGCTGTACCCGTGTTAGTGACTATCGGATAAGTGTCTTGTGAGCATATTTAAAATATTTTCGGAGATTGTGGTTTGCTTATGTGAGCTATAAAACTAGATCGACTTTATTGATGCTATGGGACATATTACCGTTCAAGATGATAATTGTTTTTTTTATAGTGTACTGTAGAATCGCTATAAGAAAGTCTTTTTACTTCGGAATAGTGTGGATTGGAAATATCAAGGATTCCCCCAAAATTCCATAACTATTTGGAGAAATCTCCATGAACTCCGAAATGAAATGAAGTATTTTCTTAACTAGAACAGTTCTCCAGATGAAGGTCGTTGGAAATGACAAGGACAGCGAGAAGAAGTAAGTTTCAGAAATGTATTTTTGTTTCATAATGCCCATCACTTACCTAATAAATACTACAGAAAATGCTGTTGTTTTTCATGTTAGGGTTCCCCGTGATCTCCCGGATGGGTATACATGTTGAAACCTGTTATGAAGTAGTGAAATTGGATATAAAACGGATTTGGAATTTTTCCCAGGGCCTAAAATTGCTATAGTATACTACACCTTTGCAGTACATTTTTTTCGGTTTTTATTTTCCGTATGATACCAAATGATTTTCCAATTAAAAGCCATAACAATAGCAGTTATAGAGAATACTTATAAAATTTAATGCCTAGATAAGGCCTTTCCGGTGAGTACAATTTACTGTTGTAATGCTAGAGAAAATAGCGTTTTCAGGGTAATAACTAAGTTGGGTCAATTGGTTTAGCTCAAATATACCACGAGAAATGCCATGTTTTCATTAGGACTTCAGTAGACTAGTTTTTCGAGAATGAGACGGGTCCCGGCATTGCAACTGTTGCAAAAATGGAATTCTCTTTCAATTACGGCATCACGTATGCCAGATTACATCCCTTTTTCGTCGTCGATGACGCACTGTGGTATTCGTCTTGGAGCTCGAGATGAATAGAGTGAAAATAATGGAATAAATCAATTTTAATTATGCTCTTAGAATATCGCAGTTTAAAGGCGGACGTTTCGCTGCGCTTGCTGTGGTTCTGTTTTTAAATTACCATTACAGATCTTTTATGATTCCAAGGTACATTTCTTCTCCATAGTAAATTCCAGATGATACTCATTTTTTGATGTTCCTCATAACCTGTTTTAAAGAAACTTGACACGCAATGTTATGCTGAGAAGGGTGTATTCTTACGACACCACCAAAGTTGTTATAGGAAAAATCTTGTTTTTTAATTCCTCACCATTAAATTTTGGGATATGTGCGAAAATCATTTCTAAGAATGGCGGGTTAGGAGTGTAGGTTTTATATTTTTCCTAATTTATACAATGGCTTTTTATCAATTTCAGGTTTCCAAGTAATCTAACCCGTAGTGGCTTTTGGAAACATAAATTTATGAAAATACATGGACATTTATGTTAAGGTTTGACTAGATCCGCTTAGTAGGTACTAAAATTTCTTCTGTTAATAACTTTTCAGTAATTTTAATGAATTTGAAAATGTATTTTAAGCTTTGTAAGCTCTGTTTATATTTTAGACTGGGGCGTTATTTCTGTTCTTATGAGCTGGAATTGCTATTCATAAAAGAAAAGTATGAAAGGGGACGAAACTATCTGTTTTGTGTAAGAAAGACATTACACTTGAATTGGAGGTTCATTTCAGAATTTCTCCTTAAATTGTGGAAGATGATATATATTGCTCCAAAACATAGTTCGCTGTTACATTCTTTGTATTGTCCTGATTGTCTATTCGTAAAATATTTGTCTTGTGATAACGTTATTATATACTCCCCCCCCCCCCACCCCCCCCCCCCCCCACCCCCCCCCCCCCCCACCCCCCCCCCCCCCCACCCCCCCCCCCCCCCACCCCCCCCCCCCCCCACCCCCCCATGTAATACGCATACGAAGGTAATTAGTTTATAAAATATTTGTAATACTAATAATTTAAAAGTGACAAAACTGAGATTTAGTGATACTTATAATCTATAATTAAGAAGGCAGATTATAATTTTAATTATAATTATAATTAATATTTTAATTATAATTTTATACAGGTATACAAATACTTTTAACAATAAATACAATTTTTTCAAAGATACTTTCTTGTACATGTTATTTAAATAACCTGTAAACGCGAACGTTACAATACGAACGCTGCTGAAAAAAAATGACACGACGCTGATCTTACCTACGGTTGGTTGTATTGTAAAGAAGGTTAATCATGAATTTAAGTCTATCAAATTTCCCGGTGAGTTAGCCTACATTCTCTGACTCACTGTTGTTGACATGGTACAATCAGACTACAACCCTTGTGGCCGTCCTCACACCGTGATTCTGCCCACGATCACACCGTTAATATTCATATAGGTAACTTAGCGATAAAAGTGCAAACCGGCAACGGTACAATACCCAGCTTTAAAAGGCATACTCGTAAACAGCTTATCAGCTTAAAATAATATCGAGATGTTTTTTAAATAGCTATAAACACTGTGCATGGCAGGAAGTTTTTTCACAACAGCACTTTGAGTAAAACTCATTTAAAACTAACACAATTTAAACAAACTGTGTATTCTGGAGCAATATCCCGATGTATTGAAAGCCACAACGGTTGTTGTGGTCTGATTGCACCATGTCAACAGTCAGTCAGAGAATGTAGGCTGATCCACCGTGAAATTGAATTGTCTGAAATGCATGCTTTCACCTGCCTTACAATACAACCAACCGGTGGTTAGGATCAGCGTCGTCCTGTTTTGTTTTTCAGCAGCGTTTTATTCTATAAAAGTTTAATTTCTAACTTTCAGTTCTAGTTTTGACTTTCCCCTAATAAATATTTCGAATTTCGTAATGAGCCTAGGGCGAATCGGACTGTTTTAACTTTTTTTACGTTTATGGTTGCCATAAAAGTTTAAACATTTATTCTAAAAAGTGTTAAATATTTATAGAAACTAAGTTTAAATATCAACACGTGATATGTCACATATTAACAATGGTCATTACTTACTGATAAAAACAAATAAACGGCTACTACTGCAATATGTAGACGAAATCCTTATTTAATTAAAGTCATAATATCTTCGAACTTTAGGTACTACTAAAAAGATGTAGCTTTAATAGTGATAAAATTGTTAAAATTCACAATTTTTCTCAATAATTGATTTTACTGAAGATTTTACTTTGAATCCCTAATTCCCTATATCATCTGTTAAAAGATGATTTTCGGAATTTTTTTAATACAATAAATGTAAATTTATATTAGCTGTAAAGCATTATATAAATAAAAAGTAGTTAAAAACATATTTGGACGGTATTATTTGGTGTTACAAAGAACACATGTTAAACTACACAATTGGAAATTAGTTACAAATAATGGAAACACTCTTGAAGGACAATAATGTTTAATTTTGTTGTAACTGTAGATCCGGTTTTGAACAGGAAAACTGGAGACTACATTAAAAGCCTACGAGAAAAATAACTGCATAAAATGTAAAGGTGACAAACACGACATCAGACTTGCAAATGCAATTTGCCGCCAACCGTTACCACAACTTGTGTTATTTAATTTAGCGCTGCAAAACTTTCTGTTGACATCACAAGCATAACCAAACTACATGAAGTTCTAATTCCGGGATAAAAAATGAATTATGTACAGAAACGTCCATAACATAAAATGATATAACAGATCAGTAAACTTAATAATTATAAATTGTTCTTTATGATATTTTAATGTGGTGTTTGAAAACTTTGATAAAAACAACCATAACTTTACTTTCTAAACAAATTCTTGTTCCAATCAAAGTAACCAGAATAAACATGAATAATAAACATTTTGCTGGCGCTAATTTAAAACACGTTCACTGTACGTTACACCAGTAGTGAATACCGACTGTAAGACAACCAGGATAGTAGTAACGCGCACATCTGCCGCAGTCAATGTATATTAACTGGATTTAGTTCTGTATTATATGTAAACTAAGGATAGTATAACAGTTCTTTTTTTAAACTTTGACAGACAACAATTTATAAGGTTTACACAATTAAATGTAAGAAAATGAATTTTCAAAGTCACTATAGCTAATTTTGCGCATCCGCTGTTAAGCCAAATATTGTGCTCCTTTAATTTTTATTTTAAGATCAATAACACTTAAAACATCAAAAATGCCACTAGTAAAAAAGTACTACTAAGAAATATAAAAAGTGCCTGTTGAACAAAAAAAGTAATATCTTCGAACCATAAAACCCCCAATTTATTTTTTTATAAAACACAATGTTTTTTGTAAACTGTAAACAATTATAACTATTAATATCTGTCAAGTGGTATATTATAAGCGAACACATACTTTAAACAATTTAAGAAATCTGTCCTATGGGTTTTTATCCAAGAATTAAACAGCAAATAATAACTGTAGCGTTTTTAAAGCTATATTGGATTAATTTTGTAATTAAAAGTTAAATTAAATGAAAATTTTGGGGAACGTAATATTGGGATTTAATTTTAGATTAGATTGTGAAAAGTTAGGATAAAACGGATATGTAATCCTTTGGCAAGTTAGTACTGGTAGTTTTTAAATTGTTAGGTAGGCGGTCCACTGCCTTGAATTGATCAGAACTTGTCTTGTTACGGCTATTGTTCTCCTTGTTTGATACAGCTGGACCAATGAGAGAACACCGCGGATGTCCATCAGATTTGCTTGGAAGGGGAAGTACATAAGCACAAGCTCATAATTTTTGGCCCTTTCTTTGGGTAATTTTCGTGAATTAAGTTAATTACAGTGCGCCGTGTTTCTAAATATTTTTCCGCGAGGGATTTTGAGGTAAACACCAAAATGTATTGTACGTAATATTGAAAACATTCTACCAGATATGATATTAAATTAATTTTGTTGTCTTTTTTATAGGAAAAATTTAAATTCATAGAAACTACAAAGCAATCTGAATAATTAATTCTCGATGAACAATAGAGCACAATAGAATAATACAAGTTACATTTGGTTCATACTTGCAAGAAAAGTGAATTAAAATTGAAATTTGTTAATAACTTTATTTGAGATTTGGAAAAGTAGTAATTTATTAATATTTAATTGGAACTGTTTTATTGTGAATTATTAATTGGAAATTAATTGAACATTATTATTGTTTGAGAGAGTTGTAACTGATTTGCAAAGACTTGAAAGTTAAGATACAATTAGTGGAAAGAAAAGATTGATTTTTTATTTTTGAATTTTGAGTGAACTTAGAAGTGATCATGTTTATTTTAGTTATTTCCAAGTGGTATATGAATTTTATTTAAAACTTTATTGTTTTATTTTAGAAGAGAGCTCTGATTTTTAGTTTCATATATTTGATTAATATTTTTATATCTTGCCAAAGGACCTTTTAAAATTACTAAACGGTTTGTCAATTCTTTGTGGAAAATAGAGGGATGAAAATTCTGAAACTTTGAACTTATTAATTTGCCAGTGTAAAATAAATCCATTATTTTAATTTAGAACTGTGATTTTTTATTTTAGACAAACCAGATAATATTTAATAGTTAACAAGTTAGTAATAAATTGTACGGAATATTCACTCGAACTTACTAATCAAAAATATTTTAATTCGTCTTGGATGTCTCATTGATAATTTAAATATTAATATTCTGGAATATTAATATCTAGAATCCAAGTCGTTATAATAACTAACGATATTTCAGAGGTTTTCCGTATCAAGAGATAACAACAACACGCAATTTGTAATTTATAATTATTTAAAGCTTATTTAGGCAATGCCATTAAAAATGATAAGGTTTATTAATTATACACGGCTATAGGCTAACTATGAACTAATTAAATAATCTTTTTCATTACTGAAGGGATGTAAAATTTAACATTTTCAGACATTTGCAAACCTATAATCTACAGCCGAACAGATAATGGTGATTTATAATACCATTATGCGTTCAAAAATTAGAACAGTTAAAGAAAAAGTCTACTACTTTACAAAGAGAATTCTAAAGCAGTGTCAAAACGTCAGATGCTTCGAATGAGATTCGCTTAGAATATTCATATCGAAGTACAAACGAGTACCCGGAATTGTTATCGAGTTTTGAATAACGATTCCAGGAATCGAATATAAATATTTCAATTTTAACAGTATGTACAATTAAAAGTAATTCGATAGTTGATAAATGTTAGGTCAACCGCAAGTATATATACTGTATATAACCGCAAGTATATATACTGCTAACAGTCTTAAGGATCTAAATCCCTTATATTGGAATGTATATTATTTTTGATTTCAATAACTCACCGAAGTAATGGTGTGATTGAGCTATCAGTATGTAATAGGTGACACATCACATGTTGATATAAATATGCTTTTTTCGGTGATATAAAAATCTTAAAAAATGTTAAAAATAAATTGTGAACCTTTTTAAAACCTATTGAGTGCCGGTATTTGTTTTTATTGCTGGTGAGCAATAACTGTATGAATATTGACAGAGTAATCGCAAGCGGTATCACAGTGTATTGAAAACCACAACTGTTGTTGTGGTCTGATTGTACCATGTCAACAACAGTCAGTCAGAGAATGTAGGCTGATCCACCGTGAAATTGAATTGACTCAAATGTATGCTCCACCTGCTTTAGAATACAACCAACTAGAGGGTTAGTTAGGATCAGCGACGTCTTGTTTTTCAGCAGACTTAAGTTCTTCATCATCGAATTATACTTCACAATTGTTTTATTATTATCAGAAATAATTTAAAAATCCCGTTATTATTGTGACTATGCGTATTATACCAACAATTTATCAATCCATTTATATGTTTTACAAACATGTGAGCGCAAGTATTTAAAAAGAATATATGCAGTAATTAGAAAGAACATTACATTTAAAGTATTGTAAACCATTAAGGAATCTTTTTTTTTTCCCAATCCTTTTTCGTTTTGAAAATTCTTTTACTATTTTTTTTTTTTCAATTACGTTAATAAGATTATTACTAGAGTGTTTAGTACTTTTTGAGTTGCATTGTAGAGATTTAGTATTCAGAGCCTTGCATTTTTAAGCTAAGTTTTCCTTTAAAATAAATCTGTCAATAGTGCGGAACTTTAAGCGGCAAAGTGTTTCCAGATGCTATAAACGTCTAAAAATTGACGCTTACACATGCCGCAGCTTACAGGTTGAGAGCTTACCAAGTCACACAGTTCCAATATCTATGAAGACCGGTATCATCCATTGACTGAGATCGTAAGATTGTAAGCTCTCTGACGGGATGACCTCTCGAGTCCTAAGGGGCACTTGTGTTGGAGTTTCTTTTAGTTCGGAACTCCATTAAGACGGGGCATGTAATACGCCGAAAGTTTTCACACTATTCTCATAGAAATTTCCACATACAGCTCCTAAAACAAGGAGCTAACAGAGGTCAAAAAGGAAAGCAGGAAAAAAGAGTTAAAGCAATTAAATGGTAAAAAGTTTTAATGTACCAGTTTTAAGAACTCCTATGAAAATCTACCTGAATCTTGTGACCGGTTCAAGAAAAAGTTCAAAGTTATTATTTAATTTTTTGTGACCACATATTTCATTTACATTTTTATTTACCTTAGATTATAGATCAAGGAAATTAAATATATAGCAACTGAAGAAACAAATTCTCGTAACGCTTAGAAGTTAATTAAAAGTTACAGATAAAAACTAAATTAATATAATACTTGTTGCCGTTAAGGTTTAATTTCAAATCATTAGTTATAAAATGTCTTACTTTATTGTTAAGGGTAAAGCTATACCATTTCTAATGTTAAGAACTTTAAAAAAACCAATAAAAACTATTTTGTAGGCAGTAAGCATAAATCTGTTGACATTATAACTGTAATGAAATATTTTTATCTAGTACAGTTAAACGTGTTGTGTGTTGGGCGAAGAAATACAAGATTAGAGCATGAATAATTACAATAGGAAATGCAATGTACGCACTGAAAACTTGTGCCAGTTCATTACTGTCGAACTTTCTATGCACACAAGAGTTCTCGTGATGAAAGTAATTTCAACTTTGTTGCAGCCGAGAGGTTAAGCGGGAGCAAATCTTCACTGTAATATAGTAAATATGATTGAATTCGAAAGATAAACGATAAAACTTTTGTTTTAAAGTTCTATTCGTATTTTAAGCATGTTCTATTTAAGGTTTCCATCCGCTATGTTTCTCAGATGTTTATTTTGTACCCACTATAGACCTATTGGTAAGTATAAACTAATCAAAAATTAATGATTCAAAGGATTCAGCAAATTTTAGTATTTGTATAATGTAATGTGCAATTAATAAAATATTAACCCCCTTTTATTGCTAAAATAAATTTTGAATATTCTTTTGAAAATGTACTATTGCTATAATGTATATATATATATATATATATATATATAGAGAGAGAGAGAAGAGCAAGACTATACTAATATTATATTTTTATATATATATATATATATAGTCGTATTTATCTGAGCACTGAAATTTAATTTATACCTATAATTTTGTAAAACTCATCTTTTCCTATGATCTCTCTTGGCCTCCTACAATTCCTCTATTTAAATTTGAGTCAACTACATCTTAAACTTACACAGTCTTCTAATACTGGTTGAAATATACTTTTAACTGATGAGTGTGGTTTTCCTAATATTTTATCCTAAAGTAATAATGATATTGTAAAGGACCAAAATAGGGTTTAGAACTATTTACAACGTAAAATATTTATTCGTATTTAAGTAAATACTAACTTTAAGATATATCAAAATTGGGAGTTAATTCAAAATTGATGTAAACACATATTTAAAATATGATTTCTAGGATATAATTTATTCGACATTTCCGTAGGTGAACTCCCATAGTGTTTGTTTAACGGGAAATGTTCTTTAATCTCCAGATTAACCGACATCTATTCCCTTTTTTTTTACTAAACATGTTTCCAGCATCATGTTGCTTTACGTAATATTGTACTCTGAAACATTTTTTAAACTTTAGTTTTGACGATGGAATGGAAAGTAAGGAAACAGATTCTTATAGTTATTTTCCATCCATCTGTGATAAAAGGTCACACTAGATCTGCAATCTAATCCGATCCTCAGGTGTTTAACTAACCATACACGTAACTACAATGTAGTTTTAAAATAAAAAAAATTACAAGTGATTGCCAAAACAATCCACTAGCCTCTGCCAGTTTCTACTCAGTTTGTTATTCAGTGCAAAACTATTGTAACCTTTATTCCGTAGTTCTTAATTAAGTGAATGTCTTAATCAAAGTATACATGGAGTTAACAAACTTCATGGTTTGTGATTCATGACAAGCGTGTCACAACGGTCTAGTATGATTTGTTCTTTTTAATCTAGATTTTTCTTTTTGTTAGGCCAATTATTCATCTAAGAAAGAGATCAGATTGTAGATCTCAAAACGCAGTGTTGCCGATACTGACTGATGGAAAATGTCTTCAAAATCCTCTTTCCCTTTACATTAGCATATTTTTTTAAATTGCTCGTAAGGCTAGGAATCTTTAGCAACCTTTGAGATAGATCACTAGAGTACCGTCGTATCTCCTACATTCTTACAACAGTTAAATACCTTTAAGTTAATAAATACAAACACATTTTCAATTAAATACATAACGCATTGTATTTTAAAAAAGTGTAATCTAGTTTCTAATTCAATATTCAAATATCTGTTCACTGATCCGATGCGTTGACAGGTTTGACTCGACTGCTTGTTTATATTCAGAATATATTATGAATATTCTATTCCATTCAGACGCCAAGAGGCATTCCGACTTTGATTTACAATTCTCTCTGTGACTCGGTCAAGTATTCTTGCAAAATGAACTTTTTCATGTTAATAGGTTCACTTATTCTTCAGCTGAGCATTGTCTTTTACGTATCTAAATTTCATGACAAATAATTAAAAGTGTTTCTTATAAATACAGTATGTACATATTGTAAAGGATATAAGATCTAAATTTGTGCTCACGATCAATAATAAAATATTCTGAAATGAAACACAGTGGCACACACTCGCACATCAGCAAAGCGGAAACGACAGGGTAGACCCACGATAGGGATGCGGTTTGCCAACTTGGGCCATTTACCAAATGTTGCCATTAATTGGTTTAATCTTTCCTTGGCCTCAGTCCAGAGCAAGGGTTACAGCGAGGTAAAACACCTACGTTTAATTATTATGCTCGCATTTGTAGATTCATTGTATGTTTTGTTGGATCAATATAGATTAATAAACGCGAATAATTTCTGAAATGTAATGAAAAGTCGTTAAAATATAAATAATGAACTTAAAAATTATATATTTTTCTACGACAAAATTAATTTTTCTTAATTTACTCAAAAGTTAAACAGTTTTAATATTGTAAATAAATAGCGAAAAAACAATTCATTGATTTATAGATTGTTAAACACCCCTTTATCACAAGAAAGTTAAAAAAAAACTTCAGCGTATAAAAAAACGTTTGCATTATTGGATTTCTTTTTTTATTCCCTTTAAAATGAAGGGTCACATGATAGGGGTTTGTATTTGAAAATTTTTAGTTGCCCTCCTTTACTCAATTGTAAATTTGTCATAAAATCTGTTAAATTAAACGTAGAGACCTCTAGTTTGCATTATTGGATTTCTTTTTTTATTCACTTTAAAATGAGGGATCACATGATAGGGGTTTGTATTTGAAAATTTTTAGTTGCCCCCCTTTAGAAAAGGGGGACAAAATTTTCAACAACTTGAAAAATTAAAAACATATGTTATAATAGGTAGGGTCAAGGTTTCACATAGATATCTCGGGCCGTTTAAATTTTATCCAAGTGTGCCAGGACATAAAACTCACTCTGTATATCAGTATTAAGATAAGGAATGATTGGGGTAGATTTTTAATATCTTGGTATTTCATGTAATTTCTAGTAGAAATCGCTTGTTTTTGAAGTGTTTCTATGAATATTAAGAAATAGAGGATGATTTCGCCCTCGTGGATAAGTTAAGTTGAAAGAGTTATGTATTTAGTATTTGTGTACCAGATTTCATTAAAATCGGTTAAGTTGTTTTAGAGACACAAGTTTAAAAAAAAAAATATTAATATACACTCATTTAATATACAATCATAAACATAACACTTGATACACATTCTCACTTATAATACTTATAGGAAATTGATGAATTTCATTTTAACATGTTGGTTACACTGTACATCTCGAAATTTACGTCACCTTGTTGATCAAATAACAAAATATTGGGTGTGGCAAACTGAGATAGAAAACTTAACTTATAACTTGAATCACTTACCTCTTGATGCAAAAATAGATTACATCAGGAATTTTTAATAATTTAAAGTAAAAACTTTGGTTCATATAAAAAATAAATATATAAACCCAAAAAAGGGTTTCTTGAGGCAGTGAGTCTCCACGTATCCACGCAACAAAATAATTTGGTGACTTATACTAAGTTTTTTTTTATCACATCCATGCATGCTGGTTCCATTTGCTACACAGTTAAAGGGAAACGTTTGATTACATGTAAGATGTTCAAAACTTAGGGTCTTTTATCAAACAATTATAAAATGGAAAGTCTACTTTATTTAGCTATTAAAATGAGATAACAGAAAAACAAACAATTCTAGTATGCGATCCAATCAAAAATAGCCATTATGAATAGGCGCTGCGAAAAATAGTAAAAAAGAATGTATAAATGATATTCAACGTAATGTCTCTTTTTATTTTCTATTCCTTTAACCACGGAAAACATACAAACTCAGTTTCTTACTGAGGTAGCCTTTGTTGTCTAACTTGTAACTTAATAATGTAAAATAGACTGTATTTTACTATTCTAGTCTTGAATAACGAACTTCATTATCAGTTGTGCAAATTTAGTTTACATTTATATTGCTTGTCCTTACGACAGTCGTAGTTTTGAATGTTAAGGTAAACATGTATCAACTGTGCAAAATAAAAAATGACCAATCTAAATACAAGTTCTTATTGGTTAATATTTGTATTAGTTAACGAAAATACGAATATTTTAAATTTCTTCTATTTATCACAAACGTAACATCCCTAGATTGTTACAAAACCACAAATTCTGTATTAAAGCCAACAAATTATAATTTAATCCATAACCTAATTAAAAATAATAATTTATTGATGCCTTGTACAGGATGTCAGCTGATGTGTCCGAAATGTATATTAAGAAAGTTATATGAAGTGTCAAGTATAAATGGCGTTAGCGTGGCAGACCGAGTGTGATAGAAACCACTTTGATCCAGTGATAACAAAGTAATCACAACTTCAACCGTTCAGTGAACGAATTCAAGTGTTTAACTTGACTCCGAGAACAATGGATTGATCGGATTGCTCTCTTTCTCTTTTTCTCTCTCGTACGTAGTGGAAACCGTAATTCTACTTTAGCCCTGTTAATTGTACAAATAAATAACTCCGATAGTAAATTTGGCATTTTCTATAAGGACTGTTCCCTTCTAAAATTTTCTTTCCGCGCTTCTTATATGTAAACTCCGGCCTATCACTGATCATAGTTACGTGGCAGGAGTAGTTCTTTTTTATAAAGTTAATATTTGTAATAATCCTAAAAACTCACTTTTCAATTTCCAAGTATGACGAAAACTCATGACATATCTTAAAACGCGTAAAAAGGGTGTTTTATACATGGCGTATTAAAAATGAATGGAATCTATTATTCCAGTACGTGGTGCCCCATAATTCCCAAAAAACCATTTCATGTATTATTTACTGGGTACAAGATAAACAAAATTATCAGATTAAAACTTATAAATGTAATAATTATCCAAACTGCGGCCATTTAGTTTTTCGCCCACTATTTTAATTTCAGAACGCCTAGCTTTAGTACGCTGAAGTTTTGTATGTAGTTAAAACACCGCAAGGTCTGATTACAGAAAATAAAATAATTTTAACAAGCAACATTTTCAAAATTTGACTATCTAAAACTTTATAGAGAAATAGCTTTAAAAATACATATCATAAACACCAATATGCAGCATTTAAGTTTCTTTTCACTAAAACTAATTAAAAATTATGTAAAAACTACAAAACAATTTAAAACTAAACGCTGCTGAAAATTTTTAGTTCAGTACTGAACAAGCTATGTTCCATATTTCCTGAGGCCTCCAATTTCATTGCACATCTTGAACCGTGCCTCTTAGAATTATCCAAAGAGATATCCATCCTGGAGATATAAGCCCTAAAATGTTATAGTACGTGTATACTACTTTTTAAATAACTTGTTGTTATTAATTATTGTTTTTAAATTTTTATGTAAATATAAACTACATTACATCTTATTTATATATGAGTATTCATGTTTAAAGTTGCCATAAAAAAGTAATTAGCAAAAATAAAACAACTTTTCATTTTAATATTGTAAGGTTTTGTAGTTTGGTTTAGTTTAAGATTAAGGTTGTGACATATTTTGAGCAAGGGTTGCTGTGAGAGGATTTAATAATAGGTTAGATTGGCAGTACAAATACCCTCAAATGAACCAACACATTTATTTGTGACAACATTTTATTAAATTGATTAATTGATTGCGTCAATCGACATATTAAGCACAAACCTTAATACCTTAATACTTTGAAAACATGTTTGATATTAAATTATTCATTACAATTTATTTTAAATTTAATTCATTATAACATTTACTAGTAATTTTGTAGTGTTGCAATAATAATGAGTTCATGGACTAACATGAGAAACTTTCTTTAAAATAGCTAAACATTTACATGAATTTATATTTTCGAAATTGTGAACATTTAAATAGATATGAAATTGAAAATGATTAATGAACCCTAAAATATACTAAGTTCTTAAAAATTACTTACATTTTATTTCACATCACACTTATTACGCCTAGAGATATTTTTCCGCACACGAACACAAACACTCCCGAACTTCACTTTTCGAATTCCCGGCCTCCACTTCCACCTCTCCTCCTTGTTCTTCAGTTTTGATGTTCTTCTCCCGCCAGCTCATTGACCACGCCTCTGCCAAATCTCTCCATCATAATTGGTGAGTAACAATTTTCCATATCAGCATGGCTGTCCCTTACATTGTCGCACGGTTTTTTACAAATAAGCATTTCCTGTTTGTTCACCATCGGCGTCTGGGCGGATGTGCGTATCTACTTACATCCGGAGGATGTTTGTCTCGAATTGCAATACGAGACTTCCTTTCCAGCAACTATCTGTACATCTATTCTATGAATTTTATTTTACTAATAATACATATGTCTTACAGTTTAAAGCATACACTACTAATAAGTTAATGGTATCATTATAAAGGGTTTTTTAATTTTTTGGCGGTAGATGTTGAGATAGAATTAAACAAGCTATGTATAAAAATATTAACGAAATGTATTCTTCATATGGAAGGCCCATGTATGCAATTATGTATGGAATATAACATCATTCAAATGTCCATCGCGGTTTCTGACCATGGTATGAATTCGAATGGTCCAATTTTCAATTACTCTGTCACATAAATCCGGTTGAATTTGGGAGATGGCCTGGTTTATGTTGATCTTTTCATCAGTTGATTGAGGCCTATTGGCATAGACCTGCAACTTCAGAGAACCCCATAAAAAATTCTAGGGGCGTCAAATCACTTGATCTTGGTGGCCAATTCACGTCACCTCTGCGAGAGATAACCATACCATCAAATCGTTCATGTAAGATGTTCATGGTGTCGTTCGCTGTGTGGCCCGTACCGGCCAGTCCTGCTGAAATCACATGTCATTTACGTCCATATCGTTCAACTTGGGCCAAAAGAAATCCGTTACCATCGTTCTGTAGCGTTTACCGTTGACAGTGGTGGCCTTAACAACAATGTTTTCAAAACAATACGGACCGTCGTCCCAAAGTCCACACCAAACAGTAACCTTTTGTCCATGCATCGCTATCTGGTGAACCTCATGTGGGTTAGAGTTGTTCAATATATGGAAATTATGCTTGATAACAAAGCCATTCATCCAGAAATGTGGATCCTCTTCCAAACGCTCCAAAGCCCACTCAGCGAACAAACGGCGTAGTATATGGTCAAAAACTTTGAGTTTATGAGTGAGTTGAATTTTGTACGGATGCAGGTATGAATAAAAACACAAAATTCTTGTGCTAAATTCCGAACCAGTCTTCTTGAATTTAGCAACCAAACATTGAAGAGTTGACATTGAAAGGCCTCCGGGTCTGTCGTAAAATGGTCGCAACGCACAGAACGTTTTAATTAGTGAACACTTAATTTGACAATAAAGTAATCATCTGAACGTACTGCTCAATCGTGTAACTTGTCATGATGAAATAACTGGTCATAAAATGGCAGCATTCACTGAAAAACAATATAGTAATAATACCTCTGGCACCAAAACAACATGGCCGCCACAGGCTGCTAACATCTATCCGCCCAAAATGAAAAACCCTGTAAATTCACTTACTGGACTGGATTAGTTTAAAATGTAAATATGCAACAGAATAACACAAAATGTAACCACTATTCCTATAACCATTTAAAATGATATATGAAGGAGAAAGTGACATCAATTTTATGTCAAAGGTAATTTTAATTTTAATGATGGGAAAAATATTTCACATTTAAAAGTTACCTGCAGCAAAATCTCTACGAGATATTGAATTTCAGCAACGTGGAAAAAACGACTCAATGCCCTTTCTTAATGGTCTCAGACTGCACTGCCTCACAATTATTGGTCCCGTTATTGCGGCCAAAGTTATTGTTCAGTGGATATAATTGGTGAAATGTAAAAACAGGATATATTAACAGATGTATAACGTTTACTGATCACACTTAATTACGTAAATCTGTAAAATATTCCCACATACAAATATAAACCGCAAATAACGTCTAATTAAAAATTATAAAATATTTCAACAGAATAACAGACGTTTATTAAGTATTACTTATATCCTTAAAGTAAAACTGTGTCAAATTGTATGTGTTACAATTAGGTCAGTTGCGTATCACAACAAAAAGCTAACACACATATTACCATACTTGTTATAATACAATACATATAAAAAAGCATTATAAATAAATTATTAAATTTCTGACAGTTTAAAATAGTTTTGTAAATACACAATAAGGTATTATATTATATATGTTACAATTAGGTCAGTTGCGTATCACAACAAAAAGCTAATACACATATTACCATACTTGTTATAATACAATACATATAAAAAAGCATTATAAATAAATTATTAAATTTCTGACAGTTTAAAATAGTTTTGTAAATACACAATAAGGTATTATATTATATGTGTTACAATTAGGTCAGTTGCGTATCACAACAAAAATCTAATACACATTTTACAATACTTGTTATGATAAAATACATATAAAAAAGCATTACAAATAAATTATTAAATTTCTGACAGTTTAAAATTGTTTTGTAAATACACAATAAGGTATTCTTACAAATGTTTTATATTTAATTTGTAATATATTTTTACATTAATTGTTAATGTTATATGTAAAATAAAAGCCAAAAACCCTTTATAAATAAATTACTACATTTCTGACAGTTTTAAAATAGTTTTGTAAATACACAATAAGGTATTCTTACAAATGTTTTATATTTAATTTGTAATATGTTTTTACATTCACTGTTAATGTTATATGTAAAATAAAAGCCAAAAAGGCTTTATAAATACATTATTACATTTCTGACAGTTTAAAATAGTTTTGTAAATACACAGTAAGTTATTCTTACAAATGTTTTTATATTTAATTTGTAATATATTTTTACATTCATTTTTAATGTTATATGTAAAATAAAAGCCAAAAACGCTTTATAAATAAATTATTAAATTTCTGACAGATTAATATTGTTTTTTAAATACACAGTAAGGTATTCTTACAAATGTTTTATATTTAATTTGTAATATGTTTTTACATTCATTGTTAATGTTATATGTAAAATAAAAGCAAAAAAGGCTTTATAAATACATTATTACATTTCTGACAGTTTAAAATAGTTTTGTAAATACACAATAAGGTATTCTTACAAATGTTTTATATTTAATTTGTAATATATTTTTACATTAATTGTTAATGTTATATGTGAAATAAAAGCCAAAAACGCTTTATAAATAAATTACTACATTTCTGACAGTTTAAAATAGTTTTGTAAATACACAATAAGGTATTCTTACAAATGTTTTATATTTAATTTGTAATATATTTTTACATTAATTGTTAATGTTATATGTAAAATAAAAGCCAAAAACGCTTTATAAATAAATTACTACATTTCTGACAGTTTAAAATAGTTTTGTAAATACACAATAAGGTATTCTTACAAATGTTTTATATTTAATTTGTAATATGTTTTTACATTCATTGTTAATGTTATATGTAAAATAAAAGCCAAAAACGCTTTATAAATACATTATTACATTTCTGACGGTTTAAAATAGTTTTGTAAATACACAGTAAGTTATTCTTACAAATGTTTTATATTTAATTTGTAATATATTTTTACATTCATTGTTAATGTTATATGTAAAATAAAAGCCAAAAAACGCTTTATAAATAAATTATTAAATTTCTGACAGATTAAAATTGTTTTTTTTAAATACACAATAAGGTATTCTTACAAATGTTTTATATTTAATTTGTAATATATTTTTACATTAATTGTTAATGTTATATGTAAAATAAAAGCCAAAAACGCTTTATAAAATAAATTACTTTTAAATTTCTGACAGATTAAAATAGTTTTGTAAATACACAATAAGGTATTCTTACAAATGTTTTATATTTAATTTGTAATATGTTTTTACATTCATTGTTAATGTTATATGTAAAATAAAAGCCAAAAACGCTTTATAAATACATTATTACATTTCTGACAGTTTAAAATATTTTTGTAAATACACAATAAGTTATTCTTACAAATGTTTTATATTTAATTTGTAATATATTTTTACATTCATTGTTAATGTTATATGTAAAATAAAAGCCAAAAACGCTTTATAAATAAATTATTAAATTTCTGACAGATTAAAATTGTTTTTTTAATACACAGTAAGGCATTCTTACAAATGTTTTATATTTAATTTGTAATATATTTTTACAATTATTGTTAATGTTATATGTAAAATAAAAGCCAAAAACGCTTTATAAATAAATTATTAAATTTCTGACAGTTTAAAATTGTTTTGTAAATACACAGTAAGGTATTCTTACAAATGTTTTATATTTAATTTGTAATATATTTTTACATTAATTGTTAATGTTATATGTAAAATAAAAGCCAAAAAACGCTTTATAAATAAATTATTAAATGTCTGACAGTTTAAAATTGTTTTGTAAATACACAGTAAGGTATTCTTACAAATGTTTTATATTTAATTTGTAATATATTTTTTACATTAGTTGTTAATATTATATGTAAAATAAAAGCCATTGGCATCAAAGTAATCACAATTCTCAGTGATAATAATTATTTATCAAACTCAAGCGACTCACTTGGATAATTGCAGGGTGAAAGTTAATTAAGATTTGCCTCAGGTGCGAATGATCGCCGCTGAAGTTGCTGTTTCTTAATTTCCTTCATCTACAAAAATGCGATCTTTTAAACACCTGTTAGTCTTTATATTAAGAAAATTAAGAACAACTGAAGTACTTAAACATAAATTCCATGAAATGATGCATGTTATTAAAAAAAATTAACACATTTAAACCGCCTACATATAAAACATAAATTTGTATACGGAACACATAAAAAAGTCCGATGGCATTGGACTTGCAAATGCAATACGCACGCTCTTGAGAACGTACAAAACTTCGTTACAGCTGAAAAACTTCCTTTGTTTCTAAATAGTTGGTACAGTTTAGAAGAATTACTTTATAACTCTTCAAAAGGTACGTTTAATTACTCCAGATTTAAGAACTAAAAATTATTAATAATCGAAGAGAAAGTATTTTCAGCTCTGATAGATACCTCAAAGTTATACGTTTTTGGGTGATGAATCTCGCTTTTGGAAAATATTCATAATCGTATATACAGGTTGTATTAACACACTAGCCTTCTGAGATTCAACTCTTCTTCGTTCAAGCTCTAGGAAACTTTCGCCATTCAAATGACAAAGTTTCAAGAATATAGAATATTTAGACGCCATATAAATTAAAATAATGCACAGGAGAAATATGGGATGCTCCTGAAACTAACTACAAAACTTGTCAATAAACTGGTGAAAATATACACCTACGTCCAACGATGTTCATAGCATTCCTACTTCACACACGAAAATTACAGAAAATAATTTAATATCGCAAGAAATACCCACTTACATAGCGACAGGATGCTTCTAACGATTTTCGAGACAGACGTGTGTTGTGTTAAGTGTAAATTTGGGGAAAGCTTTAATTATTAAAGATCCGATTATATATCAGCCTTCCTATAGTACTGAAACGCTTAAGCCTTAGTTACAATTTTATATAGCTTACGAAACTTACATCTGGAGACAGTGGAACTTTTTCTAATTGAAGAATTAAATTGTGTCAATTTTGTATTTCTACATAATATACGATAGTTAAATGTCTTTTCAATTTAGGATGTATGTTTTATTTTATTTATTTAAATTATTTTAAAAATTCCATATACTAACAAAGTTTAACAATAATATTAAGTTAGTTTCATTATTTTTTTGTATTTAATTCAACGGCAGGTAGTTGTTTTACAACTTAACCATTTTCGTAGCAATAAAACAGAAGGTTTCAATCTTTAGTAAAATGAGAAAGTGAACAAGTTAATTTTGCAAGAAAACCTAAACGAATCACAAAGAGAGTTGTAAATAACTGTCAGAACGCCTGATGGCGTCTGAATCGAATAGAAATATTCATAATACTTTCTGAATATAAACAAGCAGACCAGTGAGACCTATTAACGGATCGGATTAGTGAACAGAGATTTAAATATTAAACTAGAAACTAGACTACATTTTGAGAAAATACGGCGATTTCAGTAAATTGCTCGACGTATTTTAATGAATACGATGATATATATATATATATATATATATATATATAATATATATATATATATATATACTATATATATATATATATATATATACTATATATATATATATATATATATAGATATAATATATGTAAAGATGATTGATGATACAGTAAAGTATAAAGTGTTGTTTCCCAATCAATGTTCGCTATTTCTTTACAGTTTCCCCAGTCCAGTCTATTGATTACATAAGCATTTACATACCTAATGAGCTATATTTATTCCATCAGCTACTGCAAACAATGTCTAAGGAAACAAAATTGAATAACCGACATGAAAAGATTCACAATTTTAGACTAAGTAAATTCCCCCCCCACCCCCCCCCCCCCCCACCCCCCCCCCCCCCCACCCCCCCCCCCCCCCACCCCCCCCCCCCCCCACCCCCCCCCCCCCCCACCCCCCCCCCCCAGTCTGGCTTCTACACCACAGAACATCTTTAAAACTTGTAGATCTGTGTACTTTTCATGGGTAATAGGAAGAGCCCCTAAAACAAAAAAATTTCCTGAAGCATGTTGTTGAAACATTTAACAATATTTAAGTCCAATTTTCTATTAGGAATTTAAATTTAATTTAAATTTAACTATCAAGAAAAATGCTAAGATTTATTCAATATAATTAGGTTGAATTATTAAAAAATTATTTATTAATAACTTTAGAAGTGGTCAAAATATTATTTTTATCACCATTTTGATTGCTAGCAGTGAGTAACAGTAAAATGGAAAAAGTCTTACCCTCATAGGCATAGTTGGGTAGAAAAAACTCTCCTTCAGGCAAGGGTTGGTCTTGTGGTAGTGAAACCTGGTTGGTTAATGACATGGGCCTCCCAATGTCCATGGAATGTTGCTCGGTGCTTCAGGAAACGGGGATGTTCTTTAAGAGCTACTAACTCTCTTATCGGCCTTGAAGGAAATGGGCACTTTGAAAAATAAAATTGATCTAAGTGTGAAGACCAGTTCCGTACAAACTCCCTCTCAACTTGGATTACATGGAATGGTGAGGGTTTGACTCTAGCACCTTTAATTTCATCAATCCAATCTTTAGGCGTTTCAATCCACTTCTTTTGATTGATGCTAGCCATATTACGGTCACACTCTAAATTACGAGTGACCACGAATTGGAAAATTCATCTGAATTTTGTCTAGTCTCTTAGTGTGATGGACAATGTAGTGGATAGTGCGAAAAAGGGTCCAATTCTTGTTTTGACCCCCGCAAGAATCACATAAAATGTCCAGTTCTTTGACAGAGGGGTCAAGAATTGTCATCACAAAGTAAAGCAAGAAAGAAGCCACCTCATTGGCACCCTTGTACGCCAACTGTTTCATCGTAAACAAAGAAAAATGATTCGTCTGTGGACAATATATGTATATTGAACATACAAAGTGTTAATTGTCGCTTGTAGTACACATCGTTAGTTGTTATATGTGGTACTGGCAAATTCTTTTGGAAGTCCCATTGCAATAGTTTCAACCTCTTTTGATTGTTGACTTCTTTGTTTAGAGGCACGTTTGCGAATGTAAAACATATTGGCTTTTAACAAGTGTAGTTTTTTTTCTGATGTGAGCTCTTTCAATTTCTTTTCTGATTTTACCCTTGCTGTAGTATTTTCAGGACAGGATTTAACAACATGTTCTATAGCTCGAATCTCAGCAGCGAGTTTGTCACATAAACTACAAGTATCCATTCTTGGATAGCCAAAACTGATGTTGAATTCTGAATTGAAAACGGTTCTATATTTCTCGTATGATACTTTTTGGCCTGGGTACGCTATCTTAAACAATCAAACATCTTTTTTATATTTAAGTCTGCTGGAAGATAGATACGGTTAGAAGAATTCGCACTGTAGTGACTTCGTTCACCTTTAAACGAACCAATATGCTTGTAAATCGCCTCAATTGCCTCTTCTGACAAGCGGTGTTTACGATTTAAGTGTTGGCCTCGACCATCCTTAGGAGTTCCTCCTTTTTTTAAATAGTTCTGTATTACTTCAACCTTTTTTTTTTTTGTGATTCCATGAAGCGACCGAAAAGCTTTTACACAAACAGGAATTTCTACCACAGATTCCTCCCTATGAACTCGAACACGATATGAATATGAGTTGTCATGAAATTTAGCATTCTCTTCTGGTTGCCTAGATCTCCTTTGTGAAACTGTGTTTAACAATAACCAAACCGGTTAAGTAGGAATTCTGTTCATTTACGTTCATTTGGTTGAAATTGGATATAATAGTAGCACGTTCTGCAGGTACAATCATTTGAAAGCATTTTAACCTCAAACAGTAACAATCAGGCCCTATTTCATGTGTGGATGCTAGTAGCTTTTTCTTAACATCACTTAAACGACCAGTTACCTTTCGTTTCTTTGAGGTATTAGATGATTTCGAGCTGTTACCTTCACCTTCAGATTCCATAACTCACTAATTAATTAGTTAAAACACACACAACATCTTAAACTACAAATTATCACAAAACATAAACATAGCCTCAACAATCAACAGTGCACAGCTACAACTTCACTGACTGCAGCTGAGTGAAGCAGAATAATATAAAGACAGTGCTGCCAACTGACATTCCCCCTTTTTCCCGTGTTTCACAATGACAGTCCCCCTTTTTTTCCGTGGACTGCGTATTTTCAAACGTCAATATCTTGCTGACTATCCCCGTTCTTTCCATGGAAACCAAATATACAAAACGAGATTAATGACAGGTTTCCAAAAATACAAAAATTAAAAAAAAAATATTATTTGACATTCCCCCTTTTTCCCCTGGACCCTTCATATGCGTGCTCTTCTTCCGGAGTTTTGTAAGTTATGAATGTGTTTGCATGGTTTTTAGTAACATATTTGAAAAATGGCTGTATGTTATATATTGTACCTGTATTGAAATACAAATGAATTTCTAATTTATCTTGAAGGAATTGTTATGTTGTAAAGTATGGTGTCAATAACTTTTCCTTTGGACGTTAGCCCAATGAAATATCTATTTTATATACTTACTACGATATATCGTAAAATTTGAAGAACGGTGAAAGAAAACTTGATTTCCTATAAAGGCTCATCGGTTTAATTTGGAAAATTGTTACCGCTGACAAAATTACCTCTCAAAAAGGAACTTTGTTAGATAATATAAAATATTTAGGCACCAGAGCACAAATATTATCTTTTCTTTGTTCCTATCTCTAAGAGGAGAGTTTGAAATCTGACATCGTCACAGTCTTGCCCCTGGCATGGGACCACATCCGTTTGAAGAGACCCAAAAATTCGACGACGATGACCTAAATAAAGTAAACTTTAATACAAAAATACGCTAATTTCAATGGGTTTTGTGAACAAGATTTGTAAATAAATAACACATCTTAATTTCAACCCCCCCCCCCACGTCAGATACGAAGGTCTTATATTATACACTACTTATATAAACTACTTATGAGAACGTCTGCTACCTTAAAAAACTATTTAGAAAATTAATTATAGCTATACAAATATTTATCGCTTTCATACTCATTCCAACTTGATAGTATATTAACTAAAAAATACATTTTAATATATATAGTCATTATGTAGAAAAATTAGCAATGCAGTTTTCGTTTTATTTAAAACACATATAATCAACTATGAAATATTCTTTAATTTGCAGATTCAACTTTATGGGTTTAACGCTGAGTTGTATCATAACATGTCAGAGGCTCAACACAAGTCTCAAGGAATTGTCGGCATTTCTTTAATGGTTCAGGTGAGAAACTCAAATCGAATGTCAGAAATATAGTATAAGGATCAAGGTTAATCATTCAGTTACAAGATCTAATTCATAAATACACAATTTAAATAAATATTCATTACTTGTTTAGATTTTAATACTTCGTCCGGAATAGTTTTGTTTCCTTCATAGTTTTAGTGAGTTTTAGTTCTGGTTTATTAGTTTTATTTCAGAACTGTTTTTGACTTTGAATGGGAAAATGGTATTTTTACTTGTGTAGCAACTGTAATGTTTTTATAATCGTTCCAATGAAAAATACAATACAATTCTAATACAAAAACTATTATTTGGGATGGATTAAATTAAATTATTTTCTTACTGCTTAAATGAGTCACGTCCTTTAATATAGTTTCATCTGTTCTTGTTTGTTACTATTTGCATTCAAATCTCGTGAAAGTTTTATCTACGGTTTATTTATGTTTTAATAGATTTTATTTACATTGTACCGATAGCTTAATTTATAATGTATTTATTTTCCAAAGTTTGTCATATATTTATAAGTTGTGTACTGTTCACCATTCAGTCAATTGTTTGTTACATTTTTATTCCAGGATGAAATCGGAAAATCGGTTTCATATGCTTATATAGTACAGTTTTACTCGATTTAAATTGATCAATTGTGTTAGTCCTGCACATATAATTACAGCTGAAAGTATACTGTTCACCATTAAGTCAATTGTTGGTTACATTTTTATTCCAGGATGAAATCGGAAAATCGGTTTCATATGCTTATATAGTACAGTTTTACTTGATTTTAATTGATCTATTGTGTTAGTCCTGCACATATAATTACAGCTGAAATGCATATATAAATATGTACATGTATTAATGTATTTAAATATTTAATGTAATTTCAGATTGGTGAGATCAACCAACCGAATTCGGATCTTAGAATCATCACAAGTACCTTCAATAAAGTGCTCTATAAAGGTATGTATTTTAACAATTCTAAAAGATAAATGTCAATGAGTAAAGCTTCCTCTTAAAGTCCACAGTTGACTTATAATTAGAATATATATCACGCCGCTTAGTATTAACTGAACTTGAACTAACATTATGTAGTAAAAGAAGTATGTGAAGTCCGGTGGAAAGTTGAGAGATAACCGCAACACATTACAGAACATCTAACAGTAGCGTCAATGACTACCATTACCCGTCCAACTCTCATTTACTGCCACTGCTACTGTGGTAACTGTTTCTCCACGTCCTATGTTCTGTCCAGTCCACAATCGTCTATATAACTCTTTTTACCCACTGACATACCATTACTGCTACTGTGGCAATTGCTTTTCCCACGTCCTATGTTCTGTCCAGTCCACAATCGTCTACATAACTCTTTGTACCCACGGATATTACTATTACTGCTACTGTGGTAATTGCTTTCCCACGTCCTATGTTCTGTCCAGTCCACAAATCGTCTACATAACTCTTTTTACCCACGGATATTACTATTACTGCTACTGTGGCAATTGCTTTCCCACGCCCTATGTCCTGTCCAGTCTACAATCGTCTACATAACTCTTTGTACCCACTCTCTTGATGTGAGTTAACAAACATTACCGAATGTCTAGCAGTATCGTCAATGTCCCACCGACATTACTACTACCGCTACTGTGGTAAGTATTTCCCCACATCCTATGTTCTGTTCAGTCCACAATCGTCTACATAACTCTTTGTATCCACTCTCTTGATATGAGTTAACAAACATTACCGAATGTCTAGCGGTAGCGTCAATGGCCTACCGACATTACTACTACTACTACTACTGTGGTAAGTATTTCCTCACATCCTATATTCTGTCCAGTCCACAATCGTCTACATAACTCTTTGTATCCACTCTCTTGATATGAGTTAACAAACATTACCGAATGTCTAGCAGTAGCGTCAATGTTTGTTAACTCATATCTAGAGAGGGGATACAAAGAGTTATATAGACGATTGAGGACAGGACATAACATATGATGTGGGGAAACACTTACCACAGTAGCAGTAGTAGTAGTAATGTCGGTGGGACATTGACGCTACTGCTAGACATTCGGTAATGTTTGTTAACTCATATCAAGAGAGTGGATACAAAGAGTTATGTAGACGATTGTGGACTGGACAGAACATAGGATGTGGGGAAATTTTTACCACATAGTAGCAGTAGTAGTAGTAATGTCGGTGGGACATTGACGCTACTGCTAGACATTCGGTAATGTTTGTTAACTCATATCAAGAAAGGGGATACAAAGAGTTATGTAGACGATTGTGGACTGGACAGAACAAATTATGTGGGGAAATACTTACCACAGTAGCAGTAGTAGTAGTAATGTCGGTGGGACATTGACGCTACTGCTAGACATTCGGTAATGTTTGTTAACTCATATCAAGAGAGTGGATACAAAGAGTTATGTAGACGATTGTGGACTGGACAGAACATAGGATGTGGGGAAATACTTACCACAGTAGCAGTAGTAGTAGTAATGTCGGTGGGACATTGACGCTACTGCTAGACATTCGGTAATGTTTGTTAACTCATATCTAAAGAGTGGATACAAAGAGTTATGTAGACGATTGTGGATTGGACAGAACATAGGATGTGGGGAAATACTTACCACAGTAGCAGTAGTAGTAGTAATGTCGGTGGGACATTGACGCTACTGCTAGACATTCGGTAATGTTTGTTAACTCATATCAAGAGAGGTGGATACAAAGAGTTATGTAGACGATTGTGGACTGGACAGAACAAATTATGTGGGGAAATACTTACCACAGTAGCAGCAGTAGTAGTAGTAATGTCGGTGGGACATTGACGCTACTGCTAGACATTCGGTAATGTTTGTTAACTCATATCAAGAGAGTGGATACAAAGAGTTATGTAGACGATTGTGGACTGGACAGAACATAGGATGTGGGGAAATACTTACCACAGTAGCAGTAGTAGTAGTAATGTCGGTGGGACATTGACGCTACTGCTAGACATTCGGTAATGTTTGTTAACTCATATCAAGAGAGTGGATACAAAGAGTTATATAGACGATTGTGGACAGGACAGAACATATGATGTGGGGAAATACTTACCACAGTAGCAGTAGTAGTAGTAATGTCGGTGGGACATTGACGCTACTGCTAGACATTCGGTAATGTTTGTTAACTCATATCAAGAGAGTGGATACAAAGAGTTATGTAGACGATTGTGGACTGGACAGAACATAGGATGTGGGGAAATACTTACCACAGTAGCAGCAGTAATAGTAATGTCGGTGGGACATTGGACGCTACTGCTAGACATTCGGTAATGTTTGTTAACTCATATCAAGAGAGGGGATACAAAGAGTTATGTAGACGATTGTGGACTGGACAGAACAAATTATGTGGGGAAATACTTACCACAGTAGCAGTAGTAGTAGTAATGTCGGTGGGACATTGACGCTACTGCTAGACATTTGGTAATGTTTGTTAACTCATATCAAGAGAGTGGATACAAAGAGTTATGTAGACGATTGTGGACTGGACAGAACATAGGATGTGTGGTGAAATACTTACCACAGTAGCAGTAGTAGTAGTAATGTCGGTGGGACATTGACGCTACTGCTAGACATTCGGTAATGTTTGTTAACTCATATCAAGAGAGGGGATACAAAGAGTTATGTAGACGATTGTGGACTGGACAGAACAAATTATGTGGGGAAATACTTACCACAGTAGCAGTAGTAGTAGTAAAGTCGGTGGGACATTGACGCTACCGCTAGGCATTCGGTAATGTTTGTTAACTCATATCAAGAGAGTGGATACAAAGAGTTATGTAGACGATTGTGGACTGGACAGAACATAGGATGTGGGGAAATACTTACCACAGTAGCAGTAGTAGTAGTAATGTCGGTGGGACATTGACGCTACTGCTAGACATTCGGTAATGTTTGTTAACTCATATCAAGAGAGGGGATACAAAGAGTTATGTAGACGATTGTGGACTGGACAGAACAAATTATGTGGGGAAATACTTACCACAGTAGTAGTAGTAGTAATGTCGGTGGGACATTGACGCTACTGCTAGACATTCGGTAATGTTTGTTAACTCATATCAAGAGAGTGGATACAAAGAGTTATGTAGACGATTGTGGACTGGACAGAACATAGGATGTGGGGAAATACTTACCACAGTAGCAGTAGTAGTAGTAATGTCGGTGGGACATTGACGCTACTGCTAGACATTCGGTAATGTTTGTTAACTCATATCAAGAGAGGGGATACAAAGAGTTATGTAGACGATTGTGGACTGGACAGAACAAACTATGTGGGGAAATACTTACCACAGTAGCAGTAGTAGTAGTAATGTCGGTGGGACATTGACGCTACTGCTAGACATTCGGTAATGTATGTTAACTCATATCAAGAGAGTGGATACAAAGAGTTATGTAGACGATTTTGGACTGGACAGAACATAGGATGTGGGGAAATACTTACCACAAGTATGTTATATACTCCAGTCCTTAATCGTCTACCTACATCATTCTTATGTATCTACTCTCTTGATTGTGAGTTAACTAACATTACCGAATGTATACCAGTAGCGTCAATGTCCCACCAGACATTAGCTATCTACTATGTACGGTGGGACATTGACGCTACTGCTAGACATTCTACATAAACAATCGTCTACATAACTCTTTGTATCCACTCTCTTAATATGAGTTAACAAACATTACCGAATGTCTAGCAGTAGCGTCAATTTCCCACCGACATTACTAGTACTACTGCTACTGTGGTAAGTATTTCCCCACATCCTATGTTCTGTCCAATCCACAATCGTCTACATAACTCTTTGTATCCACTCTTTTGATATGAGTTATCAAACATTACCGAATGTCTAGCAGTAGCGCCAATGTCCCACCGACATTACTATTACTGCTGCTACTGTGGTAATTATTTCCCCACATCCTATGTTCTGTCCAGTCCACAATCGTCTACATAACTCTTTGTATCCACTCTCTTGATATGAGTTAACAAACATTACCGAATGTCTAGCAGTAGGGTCAATGTCCCACCGACATTACTACTACTACTGCTACTGTGGTAAGTATTTCCCCACATCCTATGTTCTGTCCAGTCCACAATCGTCTACATAACTCTTTGTATCCACTCTCTTGATATGAGTTAACAAACATTACCGAATGTCTAGCAGTAGCGTCAATGTCCCACCCACATTACTGCTACAGCTACTGTGGTAAGTATTTTCCCACGTCCTATGTTCTGTCCAGTCCAAAACCGTCTACATCACTCTTTGTACCCACTCTCTTGATGGAGATCTAACCCTAAATCTTCCTTATTACTTCGTCTAATGACTATCTTTTTGCGGTTAACAAACATTACAGAATATCTAGCAGAAACTTTATTGTTTAATATTATCCTGTCTACCTACATACTGCCACTGGTACTATGATAATTGTTTGTCCACAGCTTATGTTCCATCCAATCCAAAATCTTCTTTATCGCTTTGTCTGTAGACTCTCTGGATGCGATTAACAAACATTACAGATTATCTAGCAGAAACATTATTGTTCAATGTTATCCTGTCCCTCAATATACTGTCACTGGTACTGTGATAATTGGTTTACCACAGGCTATGTTCCATCCAATCCAAAACCCTCCTATCACTTCGTCTAATGACTATCTTGATACGATTAACAAACATTACAGAATATCTAGCAGAAACGTTATTGTTTAATATTATTCTGTCTACCTACATACTGTCACTGATACTGTGATAATTTTTTCACCACAGCCCATGCTCCATTTAATCTAAAATCTTCCTTATCAGTATATCTAGTAGAATCGTTATTGACTAATGTTATCTTGCCAAACCTCATACGGCAATTGGTACTGGTAACTTCTCCACACCTTATGTTCTACCATTGTACAGTCCTCTACATCGTTCTGTGTAACAACTCACGTGATGTGGGTTTAGAAACCTTACAGAATAACTAGCAGTGGTGTAAATGATTGGCATTACCACCTCCCCCTACATTACTTCCTCGCTATGATAATAACTGATTCTCTACATCTTTATTCTACTCTATCCGGTTCAGAATGCTGTAGATCAAGAGACCCGATCCCAGATTTCGAGATTTGTACCAAGTGTCACTCATCATTTTTCACTATGCTAATCGTCTCGAAAATTTTCTGTTCCACAGGACCTGGAAAACTTAGTCGATCCTCCGTCTATTAAAAGGTACGATTTTGGTTTTCAATTAAATACAGTGATGATATACATCAAGAGACCTAGTCCCAGATCTATAGCTTGACACCAAGGATCACGTCGTGTCATCTCAAAGGACTATTCGTCTCGAAGAATATCAAGTCCACCGACAAACTGGGTATTATCCATCACCACAGTGACCCAAGCATTTGTAGGATGTCTCGGTCGACCAGCCACTAGGTCTCGTTGAAGGTCTTTGTATTCATGACAGCGACAATGCCATTACGACGAGGAGGCTTTCGCCAGATATTTCCATTTGGAGGATCCCTTTCATTATATTCTATGTTCTATTGAGTTTACTAACATAAATATCACTTTACGTAACGAATCTGTTAATGCGAGTTAAAAACATTACTGAATGTCTAACAGTAATGTCAATAGTGATACTTCTCAGTTCTATCTGTCTCGATTTGGTTCACCGGAACTTCATACGTTGTCCATCGTTCGTCTAGTGAGAAGTCAATCTCAGTATTCTCTTCCACCACAGTATACAAGCACTGGTACCTTGTCTCGATCAGCCGCTGTCACTCGTCGAAGGTCTGTTTAGTGATGACTACGACAATGCCACGAGGAAGACTCGCCAGATTTTGTTCCGTTCAAGGCTTGCTTTCTCCATGTCCTATATTTTGTCAATATACACAATCTATGTCGCTGTTTGTAACGACTCTTTAATGCGAGTTAACATAATTTGTAGAACTTTAAGTAGTAGAGTAAGTTATTGCTATTACCCCTCAAGCTATTATTAAATGCTATTTATTATTAAATGTTTTCCACATCCTCTGTACTACACAGACCACAATGCTCTATATAAAGGCATCTGGTCCTATACTTTGAGGTCTGTATCAACATTTACTATATTATTCATCTCCATAATTTTCAAGTCCACCGGACCTGAATGTCGTGGTCGATCCTCCTTCTAGTGAGAAGTACGATCAATATCGTATTTATCCGGTCTACAATGCTCTACATCAATAAATCTGGTCCCAAACCTTTAGCTTTGTTTCTAGGTTCAAACTGAGTTACTTCGAAGGGCTACTCGTCTCAATGATCTGGTTCACCAGTACGATGTTGTCGATTGTCCGTCTAGTGAGAAGTACTAACTCTGTTTTCTCCACCACCACAGCCAGACTCGTAGCATGTCTTGGTGTAGTAACCACTGTGAGTCGTCGTAGGTCTTTCTAATCATCTGCAACAATGTTATTGGCAAAATTGACGTGCAAGTCTCCCTCCAGATTTTTTATTTTCGGATGATCGCTTTCTCCACATCCTATGTTCTGCTAGTGTACAATCCTCTATATCGCTCTCTGTAATGACCGTATTCATGTGAGATAACAATCACATAAGAATATCTAGTAGTAGCGGAAATTATTGGGATCACACTTCCTGGCTACGTTATCTTATTGGTATTATGATACCTTTTACCTTTCGCATCCTGTATTCTATTCAGTCCAAAATCCTCCAATATCAAGAGATCTAGTCCCAGCCCTTGCTTTGTAGTCACTGCGAGATTCTTCACTACGTTATTTGTGTCGATGATCTTCTGGTCCACCAGACCTGGACGACTTTCTCGTGTGTCCTTTTAGTGAGAAGTACGATCTCTGTGTTCTTTTCTACCACAGTCATTTTATCATGCGTAGCATGACTCGGTCGATCAGCCACTGTGTCTATTTGAAGGTCTTTGCAGTTTATTCAGCCACAATATCATTGAAAAGTGCGACGCGTCAGCTCCCTCCAGATACACCGGTCCGGTTTCATAAGTGAGCTCTGCACAAAAATTCCGTCATTTATATTCAGCGCAGTCCGTCGGCTGTCATTTATGAAAACCTCCTATCACTGAAATAACTAGCAGTTAAACATCCTCAAGAGGTTAGAAATAAAGCTCTTCCTGCAGAGCGGTCAGAATATAAGTCCACCTAGCCGAGTTGAACACTTTTCGCAAGACCAGCGTGGCCAACATGAAAGCCGTCTGTTCCCACGCTTAGTTGGCTAGAAGGCATCAAAAGCCGGCGCCACCGCTCTGTCATGGATGTAGAATTTCTCGCATTCCTGGAGTTTTCTTAGGTATCACAGAATCAGTGTCTCGCTTCAACTTTCTCCGCCTTTGGTGATCGTTTCTCTTTGCTTCGGCCTATCTTTTGGTCAAACGAGTTATGCTGCCAAGGATACTCTTTTCTTAGGTACCTAACTGCCACCGACAGTAGAGTTTGCCTAGGACATCCTGCGGGAATGGTTAGCATTCCCTACTTTCAGTACCGACGGCAATTTTCAGTCCTTTTGACAGACCGCACTCATTTTTTCGACCTTTCTGAGCGATCAGGTCAAGGTGTTCCTTTCGTCTTGATTGCCGTCGTGAATTTGTTGAAGACAAGTTGCACATTGACAAGGTCTTCCTTAGACCCTAGGGCACTTGTAACTAGGGGTGCGCAGAGCCGGTGGCTTCCCCAACGAGAGACCCTGTACGGTCTGTCTTCCTAAAGGGAATCGCCTTGTCCTGAAAACAGCGCTTGGCCGGAGTAACCTGGACGGGTGTAACCAAGGATAAAGAGTGCTACCCCAGTTCTCCAGAGGTCTCGTTTCCTTTTTCTCGTCCGAGAATAAGTTAGGAATTCCTACCTGGAGAACAAATAACAGAGAAACAGGTTACCACAGTAGCAGACTGAGTATTATTACACTTCCCATACACATAACTGCCGCTATAGCAGTGGAGACTCGTTTTTTCTAGTCCCCAATCCTCTATTAACATATATATGTGAAATAATGAACATCACAGAATATCTAGCAGAAGCGTCAATGCCTACCATTACACTTCCCACTTATATTTCTGTGGTAACTGTTTCTCTACATACATTTTTCCTGAAGTCCACAAAGTTTAATATCTCTCTATGTAACTTCCCTCTTAATATTATCCAACAAATACAATAACATATTGAACATAAGCTTCAATGACTTTATTAACCTTCCCTCCAGTATTAGTGCCACTATTACTTTAGTTACTCTATCAACGCCTCATGTTTCAATTAGTCCACTTCGTCCACGTCTCTCTCTCTATTTCTATATATATATATATAGAACATCTAGAGGAAGCGTCGATGGGTGTCATTACCTTGCCCACCCACATACGGCCACTGGAATGGTAACTGTTTTTCCACTTCCTATGTTCTGCCAATGTACAATCGTTTATATCGCTCTATGTAACAATGTACAATCCTCTATATCATTGTGTTTTACTCTCTCTATAAATGATTCAACAAACATTATAAAATCTGTTGTAGTAGCGTCAATGACTGTCATTACCCTTATATCCACCTTATTGCCAACGCTCCTGTTGTAACTGCTTCTTCATATCCTATGTTTTATCCAGTCCTCAATTGTCTATATCTCTTAGTGTTAAGTTTCCCTTGATGTGATTTAACAACACTACAGAATTTGTAGCAGTAGCCCCATTTACTTCCCTTCCCACCTACATTACGGCATAACTACTGTAGAAATATTTCTCCACATCCTATGTTCTGTTATGTCCTTAATCGTCTATATACTATGTGTGAATACTCCCTCGATATGAGGTAACAAATGTTACAGAATCTCTAACAATAGCGTCAATAAAATGGTTGTGCTTCCCACCCAATTTACTGTTATTGTTATGTAATCTTTGCATAATTGTTTTTCATACCCTTAATTGTGGACAATGCCGGACAAAGGGCATATAGGTGTATGTGCCCTTTTTCCGGCAATTGCTTTATTGGATCCGCCACGTTGTTTTGAATGTGCCCTGAAAGTTTGAAAAAAAAATCTCTATTCTTTGGTTTCTGAGAGAATTTTTTTTGCAGAATCCAAAACAATGACATCTAACATCAGTGCTGTTTCTATTTTTTAGCTTGTTGAATTATTGAGGTTATGTTCATTGTTCATAAGTTAAATCCTTTTAAAAAACTAGAGCTATTAAGTGCAATGGATCAGCCGAAAGTTTAAACGCAAACGTAAACTATACAGTAACAATACAAATTTGAAACGTGAAAGTGCTAAAGTGAAACGATTTAAAGGCAAAGAGTATGTCGGTAGGTCTGGAAAGACTGTAAGTGGAAAGCAGTTTTTTTATGTTACCGAGTGTTTGTAGTAAGAAATGTTTTGAAAGTTTTACTGCAGAACATCAGAAACGAATTATTTTCATCATTCTACAACCAAGGTAAAGAGTTGCAAGACTCATTTATTTCTAAATGTATAGAAAAGATTGATTAACAAAACTCAGACCATTCAACCCAAAAAAAAGCCCCGAATTAATATTTGGGCCTATAGTATCAACGTTGGTGGTTTTAAGGTATCAGTTTGTCAAGGTTTCTTAAGAAAACTTTTACAAATAAGTCCTAAAAGAATAAGAGTAATCCAACTAAAAAGTGTGTTAAATGGTCAGGACTTTACAGAACGGAGAGGTCATCACACTAATCGACCACACAAATTGAAACATAATGTTTTTGATTTGATGAAGACACCACCTTGAATCAATTCCATATAGCCTAAGAGCCATTATAGTGGCAATAAAACCTCTCTAAAGTACTTTGACAACCCGGAGCTCAATATTAAAACTCTTTACACATTGTTTCAAGAGTTTTATATAGGTCTGAAAACAAATGAAAACTTGAAAATGGGCTACCCCCACTACTTTAAGTGTTTCAAATCTAAGTTTTGGCCATGAATTTGGTATGAGGTCACCTAAAAGTGATGTGTGTGCGATTATTGTACAGAATGCAGAGAAAAACTGTCAAGAAATCCTAATGATCCAATCAAAGTACCTTATCAGATTCATCATCGTAAATATAAAAGAAGACTAGCTTTAAAACATGAGTTCATAGAAAAAGCAAAAACTGATTCTTCTTTTTTGGTATGTGAATTTGACTATGCTCAAAACTACCCAGTGCCAAGAATTAATGTGAACAGCCAATTGTACAAAAGGCTTTTATGGTTATATGCATTTAACGTACACATTTTCAATGATGACGAGTCTTACTTCTACTGTTTCATGGAATCACAAGCATCTAAGAATTCGAACAGTGTGGCTTTCATTTCTGTACGATTGCCTTAAGAAATATATTGAAAAATCAGAAGTAAAAAACTGTTGTTTTGTTATCGGACTCTGCTGGGGGACAAAACCGCAACGCCACAATGGTTAAATTTTGTTCGTGGTTCAGCAAAGTGTTTGACGTAGAAATTATACAGTTTGTTTCCAGTTAGGGGCCATTCATTCTCACAATGTGACCGGAAACTTTGGTCTTGTTAGGTCTCATATCAAAAAGAGAGAGGTCATCGGAACTGCAAAGCCATGGCTGCAAGCTATGGTTCAGGCTCGGCAGAAGCCTAGCCCTTTTACAGTAATAATGGATCGAAGTCTCATAAAAGATTGGGATAAGAGCCTTCAGCCTTTCTTCGAATACTTTCAAAAGTTGGCTAAAAAAACAGAAGTTTACAATCATGAAGTACGTAATAATTAAATACAAAAAGTGATGGAACTGTTGTGTGTTCTAGCACTTTTGTTCCTACCTACTCTCCTTTCAAGTTTATGAACACTGTAAATAAACAAACATTAGGAGAAATTCAACCTGCAACAGTGCCATTTCCTGAAGTGTCGGAAGCTAAAAATCATTGATGTCCGAAGTTTTGATGAAGTACTTGACCGCAGATGACCGAAATATGGCTGGAGCAAATTTTTTTGAGGAAAATTCTTGAAAACCTTATTTTTATGATTTTGGCTATGTGATGTAATAAAGTTTGTTCTTTATCAACTTGGTTTTTATATTTCACTGCATTTATCCATTAGTTTAGGTTATAGGCTATGTATTGCTAAAAAAGGGCACATAAACATATCTTATAAATTTTATTTTGACTAATTAGTACTTTTCAGTAAATACAAGAGTAATAACATTATAATAAAGTTTATAAAATATTCCCAGTACAATAAATTTTAAGCACAGGATCCTTTAAGTGTTACAAAATATCTTTACAACTATAAACTTTAAGAGCCGTTTCCCGAAAGTTACAATATCTTACTATGTGCCCTTTGTCCGGCAAGGTCCTCTTGCCGGACAATATTATTATGTAAATCTTTGACATAATAATATTTAAAGAATTTATACCACGTTTTAATTTTTTATATAACCTTTCCTATGTTCCTTTTTTAAGAATTATTTAGTAACTTTAGTAATTCTTTATGGTACGTTTGATTTACTTAGTTGTGCTTATTGTTTTTTTCAGGTGGATTCTATTTCACAATCTTTATGTGTGTTTTCTCTAAATCCTTACAATACATTGAGAACATGAGGATTTGAATTTTTCTATGAATATGTATACAACATTTGATTAGTTTTGGTAGTTTTAACTGTATTGTACTGATGTTAAACAATCCACTTAAAATGAGAACACGCTAATACATGTTTGATATAGCTGGTCTTTATTTATAATTTTAATTTAACTTAAACTTTATTTCATAGTAATATTTACGTTCTAGGGTCGTCAATCCAAATTCGCTACCTATCCCTGCACAGTCTACTGCCGGACACTCTACACTACATGACCTACGAGGGTTCCACCACACACCCGGGCTGCTGGGAGACGACGGTCTGGATCATCATCAACAAGCCTGTTTACATCACTAAGCAAGAGGTAAGAAATTTTGAGACAGGAATGGCATAGTATAACATTTTGTGAATGGCGTGGTGGTAGTTTAGAACAGCGAATAGATTTAACTGTGATACACATTCTTTAATTTCCTTTTAAGACTCGTTGAAACCAACGAATAAAAATAAGTAAGCTATAAATGGGTTCTAAATCAAAAACAGCTTTTGAAATTGAAGGTTCAAAGAATATTAAAAATTTTATCCACGAACAAGACATTTTACGAATGTAAACATTTACTCAGAATTGACCCATTTAGGTACATCATCCTGACGTTACTACTCTCCGTATTATCACACAACTATTGTATACTGTCAAGAAATAATGTTAAGAGGTAATTTTGTCAAGTTAAAACCTGCTATGGATTTTGCTAGGGCAAGATTATGTTTCTTCATTTTGGCATAGTAATATTTATTAATATAGTATTAAAAGTATTCAATTTGATTAATTTAGTTATATTTAAATTCAGAGATGAAACTGAAGATAAGAGTTATGGACACATTGCTTTCTTGTTGTATGCAAATTAATGGATCATTCTGTTAATTTATATTTTATTACGTTGTTAATATAACCTATAAGTGAATGGGTCAATTATTTACACACCTCACTCAGCAAACAAAGTAATCATTGAATTAATGAGAAAGAATTTGAAAACTATTTGGAATTGAAATAGTTAAATTTTCTAGGAAGTTAATAGGTTTTAATAGGGTGTTAAAATTGAATTTTACTTATTCCCTTAAAAAGTCTAAATATTATCAAAACTAACGTGTCAATGGCTCAAAATCAAATCACAGTTTACAAATTAAGTTTATGTTTCTATTCAACATATGTTTTACAACTGTTATTTAATTACATGTATTCAAAACTCATTTTGTATACGTGTCGAATGTTAGGAATGAGATGTTTAACTAAAATGAAAAAGATTCTCTCCGACCCTGTTCCCAGATGTATGCCCTCCGGAAGCTGATGCAGGGTAGTCAGGAGATACCCAAAGCTCCGCTGGGGAACAATGCTCGGCCGCTGCAGCCTCTACACCACCGTACCGTCCGAACCAATATTGATTTCCAGAACACGGACAACTCTTTGGTTAGTCTTAATATTTATAACTATGTATTTTATTCTTAAAATGCTGTTGAATTTATTTAATTTGATTGTTAAGAGATTGCTAATGGTTTGTATTTATACTTGTACGTCAAGTGTAAGAAAGGACTACGTAGTCCTAAATTCGCCTGAAAAAAATTTTTCATTTAAAAACAGAGACCTCTCTAGTAAATGTTATCTAATTTAAACTCTTTTAATTGTTCAGTTTCAATTTATTGCTTATATTGTTATCTTGTGCATAGTTGTATCATTATTATTAATAATTGTTATTTTTACCGTGATCTCCCCTTTACAGCCAATTCGATGTAAAAAATAAAAAATTGTTATTGATATTGTATGAGTATACTTGCTTGTATCATAATGACACTATGACAGAAGGGTAGCTGTCAGTCTTTACCAAGAACGTTGATGACCTAGGGGTTATTTTGGTCGTTTATTTGCAATATAACAGCACTTTGGAACCAATATCTCTTTGTAAAGAAACCCATTAGGATATACAAATATATAGGATTGGAAATCATGTGAATTACGTGATCGCTTTTGAGGATTGTGACAAAATGTTCATTTGTCTATCGCCAAGATAAAGGTTGGTGATATATAAATAATATTTATAACGCTTATTTTGCAGTACATATTTGTAAGATACTAATCCAACTTTACACACGAGATGTTGAACAGTAACTATATCTTCTTAAAATAATATAACAGATGTTAATTAATTATGTATTTACAATATATAATGTACGTTATTGTCAGTATCAAACTAAATTAGAATGGTGTACATGTTCTTTACTCAAATTTTGTTGCAGGGTAAAAGTTGTCCAGTCAGTATGAAAAAAGAAATGTACTACAAAGGTAATCCACTATTAGGTAATAACAATATGAGTAAGTAATACAGTGTGGTTTGTCTGTAGAGTCACCCCATGTTTACGGTAGTTTATAGCAAATTACACGATTACAATCTTCCGTGAATGCACCTTTTACCTCTTTTTCTATCTTGTATCATTTATAGGCAAAACTGTAACTTAGAATTGACAATTCCAGCAACCTTTGGAGTTCTTGGTTGTTATTGTATGCTTCTATTATTTATTGTTGTTCTATCATCCTTTGGTACAAGCGGGATAACTTGTCAAGATCGCCACAAACAGTTACTATATGCCCTAGTAGATATAAATTTTAAATAACCAACACATCCAGCACTCTTTTTTTTATTTGCGAGAGTTATTATCGTATATTTGTTCCTTATGAGTTTATTCTTATTTTCGTATACTGTTTTCCGTATTTTTTTTATATGAACAAGTTCGTTTATATAAAAATATGTTGTTATTTTTTGCAATTACAACCTCATATTTTTGTAATTTTTAACGTTTATGTGTGCACTTAAACGTTGAGAATTAAGAATTTCTTTCAATTTTAAATATTTTCTTTTTCATAACAGAATTGAATTAAGTTAGCTAAAACCTATGAAGAGTTGTATAAGATTACCATCAGGATTTGGTTTCTCTTCCATCCAAAGTTATTGCCCAGCACTTTTTGAGGTTTAGCGCAAGGTAACCGCACAGTGTATGTCCCTTCAAAAAGGCGTCTTTAGTTGTCATTTTGAATTCTTTCAGTGTTGCTGTTTATAAGAAATCAATTTTTTTTATCCAGATAAAATATGAAATTGTGACAAATATTGTCTTGAATAAGACTATTATAAATATTTGCGACTATTATAACAGTCGCCAGTACGTACAATCTGTGAATTAAAAAAATGTAATTATCTTTACAATAGTTGTTTCTTATTTTGGTGAGCTAAATATGTATAGGGTTTAGAGATTGGGACTATTTAGAGGTATCGGGTATACAACTGACAAATATACCAACAAAGGTACGTTAATTTTTCTAGACACTAAAAGTGGATTTACTAAACTTACGCTCAGCTAAGACATCTGTATTATTGAATGTACATATCTAGTTGTTCTATTTTACGAACCTATGCTCCCTATCATAAGTTTACTTTCTTCTTTTAGCTTTTGAATTTTATTATTGATTCTATCTCGTAGTTTCATATTTTTTCATTATGAATTAAACTTTTCACTGAAAGCACCTTACATTGTAGAATTCTAACACATTAGGGGCAATGCACAGAATCCCTACAGTCACTCTAGCCTACCACCGCATGGCTTACATTTGTTTATTTTTAATTGTATTAGAAATATACCCTATTGTTTTTTCTAACTTGAAATATTTAGGTGACAAAATATGTTGAGGATCCAATTTTTGTGTACCATTATGTGGGGTGAAATTTATTAATTATCTCCCACACCCTTCTAAGGTAGTAAGGCACGCTAGTACAAGGCATTCGTGCATAGTTCGTGAAGATTTCTTTCTTTCTTCTAACGCACTTATTCTAGTTTATGAATTTAAATATATGCTGTTTTATTTTACATATGTCTCCAAACTCACAGTTTAATTGAAGAGTGAAATTATATAAATGGTTTTATACGTAATGTAATTCAAAATTTTCTAATATACCAAGGTTATAGAAAAATATGTATGTCCAAATTACCAATTGTTAACATAGTGATACCAGTTTAATTAAGTTATTATATTTATATCTTCTATAATTTTTAGATATTTAAAATTTATTTTTACATATTTTGCTCATTGTACTGTACCTTTTTTATTGCGATGCTTCTTGAAATATTTAAATTAAACTTTTTGTGTTTTTTTCTGCTAAAAATAGCTTTTTTAAATTTTTGTTGTTTCAATATACTTTATTTTCTCTACAGATCGTAAAATGAGTCCAGGAACTCTTAAATAATTTGCAAAGACGCAACTTATAAAAACTAAAGCCTGCTTTTCGACATAGGTTAGAGAAATAACTTTTATAGAAAAATATATAAGTGAATTTGAATTTTACGATATTCATGTGACGAATTTGTATTAGTGCAAACAAAATGCCTGCCATTTAAGGGTTATAATTATATAATAATTCTTTAGCTACATTATGTTTCAGTATAATTAATGGCACCGTCATTACCCAATGTGTAAAAACTCTAAATTGGCATCATTTTGTTTCCCACGAAAGCGCTTTAAAAATTTGCGCCTATATTTAAGGTTTGAGCAAGTTTTAAGTTATTGACATAAAATAGTTTCATAATTATACGCTTTAACACTAGATTAGTCTAGACAATTGTGCAGTTTTGAATATTGTATAGGATGCGGTAATACTAACTGACACCTTTCCAAAAACCATTACTAAATGCTTAAAGGCGGTACATTTTGGAAGAGTCGTGTTTGAGATGACACAAATTGCCAATTTTTTAAATCACCAAAATAACTCTAAGCTGATGTGTTAAACATCTAGTTTTTTCATGCTATTTAAAATAAATAATTAGTGATTCCTTGTAATTAACGACTTAATATTGTTCTTGTAAAAAATATATAACACTATTTTTGGATAACTTCAGACGAACATGAATCCAGATTTCAGGAGTGAAGTCTACAACCATATCAAATTTCAGATTCTGCGCGAGGAAGGTGAACTGGAGCTAAACTCAACATTCGTATCTAATCATCCTTTCCCACCATAGCTGCTCAATGTGTACAAATACATACAGTTTTGCCACGGTCGACAACCTAGTTAGCGTTTCAAAATTTACCCGCAAATAACGATGTGGATATTTGAGGATTTTGTTCGCTATTATTTGATTTCGTTGTGAGATTTAAGTTCTCATAGATTTAAGTTAAACTATAACTAGAAAAATGTACATACGCTCTTTACTTACTGAAATATGAAAGTTTACGTTTGCAATATTGTGTATCTAATAAGAAAAGCATAAAACATTTAAATAATTGGATCGTATGAAATCGTAAAATTGAAATAACAGTATTAAAATATTCGGTCTGTACTCTTGAGTTTTGTCTAGACTCAAACTGAGTCAGTTATATTTGTCGCATCCTGTACGTATTTCATTAGTTGTTTGTGTTGACTATTTAAAGAGGTTTTAATAGCACAATGAAATGTTTTTTGTTGCAGCGAATCAGTGGAGAAACATGCCCGACACTCAGTTCCTGTTGTAATCGGTGTGTGAGCGAGTCCTGTACCAGTCGTGCTGTACAAGATAAGCCGCGCCGCAGAGTGTAGTGCCCTGTAGATAGCTTGCCT
Organism: Homalodisca vitripennis; assembly: GCF_021130785.1. Taxonomy (NCBI): domain Eukaryota; kingdom Metazoa; phylum Arthropoda; class Insecta; order Hemiptera; family Cicadellidae; genus Homalodisca; species Homalodisca vitripennis. Next base: position 173,357,388 of record NC_060209.1, read on the forward strand.
TGCACAAACTGTACAAACGATGCTGTACGCTAGAGTGTCTTAGATGTCGAACAACAAATATTTAATAAAAGACGTATGTCATACCATTGTTTTTATTGTAGTTGTTCGTAGATCAAACCAATTTTTTTTGTACTTCATTGTACTTCCCCTCCTAAAAACTTCATACTCTATAATATCTTAGCTTGGTGGCAGTCGAAAATGGAGGATATCAAAAGGTTTATTTTTGGAACGATAATTTTGTTCCTATTGTCTATTTTTCTTACATAAATTGCTAAGTTTCTCATATCATAGCTGAAGCGTAGACCGAAATTAATATTTTAAATTAGGACCATTTAGAATGGTGTGGTAGGATGTATATCATTCCTAAATCACCCAAGCTACTACTCGTTGAATACCAAAATTTAATTCGTGTCCCTGACCAAACTGTTCATCTTCCTAAACACACACAAAAGATATGTGTTTTAGTTAGATAGTTTTATCTAAGGAATCTCCTATAAGTGGCTAATAGAAGAGCTTTATAATTTATTATTTTTGTTTGTTTTAGTATACAATAAATTTGATTGTGTTTGGAGCGACCCAGTACTAATGCCGAATTAGGATAGCTTTTTATCTTACCTGTGTTTGTTTTGAAAGTCCAGAGTCTTCAGTGATATTAGTAATAAAATTGACCCACGTGCAGTTATGCAATGATACACCACGAGTGAACACGTGTTGATAGTTACAGTGTATTAAAGTACAGAGAAGTTTCGCTAAAACAGCGTATACTCAACAGGGTTTCTGTTGAATCAGTGTATCAAAAGAGCCACCTGTTGGAACTACTTTTTCTTAAAGCACTTCTGGTGAGGCCCATTTTGCATTCAATTGATTACGTAAAGGAGCAAAACTATACAATTTGGAGAACTAACAATCCTGGACTCGTTCAAGAGAACCCATTGAACCCACCATGAGTTGGAGTTTGGCGGTGGGTTATAGGATTATGGTGTCATTAGCTCATATTTATTTCAGAACGTGAATCAAAACGTCTTTGACGGTAAATGTTGAATACCGACCAATAGAGATTCAATGTCTCCATCTCGAGAGAATGAATGTGGAAAAACATAGGGTTTCAACAGGACGGTGATACGTTTCATAGTGCTGGAGACACAATTGGTTCCCTGCGTAAAAGGTTCCCAGGACGCGTACTTTCAAAAACAGCTGTTCAAACTGGCCTTTAAGATTACGCGTTTAAACAACGTATAACTTATTTATGTAGGGCTATTTGAAGTCTCTGGTATACTTCAACAGTCCACAGACTATCCAAGCCCTTAAAGGAGGAAATTTATCGTTGTTGTTAACGATATTCAGGGGCAAAATTGTAAGAATATAATATAAATTTTAATCAGCAGGCTATAGATGAATACTTATTAGTTACAATATTTAATAAAGAAGCAGTATTACTGTACTTAAAATTCGTATTTTGATTTTTTAATTTGACATGAAATTATATGGTTTGATTACGTTTTCAATCAGGCCTTTTTTGGGACAACCTTTATTTATTATGATGATCCCAATGGTATAAGTACAATTTTAAAATAGTGAGGCCAGTAAATAGGGGAGATAAACTTTTATTCCCAGTTTTATATAAATGCATGAGTAAAGGAATCTACTGCAGATTAAAGGTGACAGGAAGTTGCAAATATCCGCGAGGAAAGTATTAGTAAGTCGTGATAAAGTTTGTCCCCAGTGAGCCGAGTCACTACGTGTATTTACCGCACGTTTCTTTGCCCGACACAAATCACATAACTCCGGTAAGCCCCGGTGCGCTGCGCCCGACTCTGAGCCGGGAAGTTCCACAACGACCGCCTTTATCCGCACCTTGCCCCATTCAATTACCACTCGACGAGTCTTCTTGTTGACACAACACTCTTGTCGGATTTCTCTTTCGAAAAGTTGCACTCAGTGTACGTGTTCAGAGTTATATATGATTTTTATGTTATTGCTTTCTAAACGTTACTAGAAGTATTATCAGAATTATTTACGTATTGTTTTATAAAACAGAGTTAATTAAAAGGTTTTTATTTAGTAGTGATGTAATTAGGTGTTAAGATTATGTGACGCTGTTTTTTTTATTTTTTATTTCATATAGGGAATGATAATGTTAACTTAATTATACTTTTAAAGGAACCGTACAGCTTAATGGTTTATTTTATTTACTGCCATTTATTTAAGGTAAAACCTTATAAGGTTATGGACTAACATTGTTTTTTATGGAATTCATATGCAAATTAATTTGGATTGCATATAAAGGTTATTGAAATCATTAACGAATTTTATTCGTTTTAATATTTTTGTGATATGACCTTTAAGACCATTTCTAAAACACTATAGAATAAACAAAAACTTTCCAATTGAATCAGGAAATAATTAACAAATTTTAACTTTTTTTACTTTTCGATAAGACCTTAACACGTAATTTACAGAATTACTGGTTTTGAGATAGCTGTAAATGCTAAACGCGTGGCTTTGAATATGTAAGTTTGAGATATAAAACAAAATTGTTAAACAAATTTCAATTGCATTTAAGATATTAAGAAACTAAAATTACGTTCTTTAGTTGTATGTTGCATTTCTTGAAGGTGGTATCCTATAAGTGATTTCTTTATGTTTATTGAAATAGATTACTCTCAGATTATAAGTAGAGAAATATGAAATATAGAGGTGAAAATTTAAAAGTTTTTGTTACATTTTAAAATTCCAGCGAGAAAGATTGGTCTTGAACGGTCGTAAAAAGAATTCGAAGAAGAGAAAAAGGGCTTCGTGGTATAAGCAAATACTACAAAAGATTGAAAATTCCTTCAGTGCACTTTTGTACATTTGTATGAATAGTCATAGCTATAAAATAAAAAATTACAAACCTAGACAAAACAGAAAAGATTAGCTCAGCACATAAAAGGAGTAGAAAAGAGGGTTAAAGAATGGAAAACACATGGTGGACAGTTTGAAAATACGGAAATATTTACTCAGTGCATTTGTGTTAGTTCAATTATGCAAGCCTAATACCGAAAATTGACCTTCCCCCTGTTTATTAACATACGAGTATATTGTTGAATAACATATGTAATAAAGGATAATCGAGTGAAATTGTTACCAGCGTATCTTATAAATATGTGTCATAAAGATTGTCTGCATCAAGAGGTGTGTAAAATATTGTTGTATAATTGAAATGTACTTTTAAATAAAAAGTTTTATGTAAACGAGTGAAAAACATTTCTTATTTCTGTTACTGCAGTTTACATGTCCGGAAAGATTCATTTTATCCTTATGAACAAATATAAAAAATATAATAAGATCTATTTATATAAAACTTATAAAAGATTTAAACTAAAATAATGATAAAAACAGATTTTTTTTATGTTCGATAAAGAAGTTTGTTATACATATTTATTTGACCCATAAACAACAGGTTTTTATAAAAAGTTAAATGTGGGCTACATTTGAAAGTTATCCCTTACTTAAAATACTCTAACAGTTTGTTTGCGCTAGTGTGTCTAGTTAATTATTCTTGATGTGTCTTAAATACTCCCGTTTTAGAGTTATTGCAGTTTGAACAATTTTATTGCCTGCACTTTGTAACCTGAAATTTTATTTTAGAAACGTCATTAGAACAGGTATTAACTAAACTCAACATTTTGAAATTCTAATGTTTTTATATTTTTAAATTTAAATATTTATTTTTTTATAACAAAAACAGATAGACAGACATACGGTAAACTAAGCAAGCCAATACTTAATATGACGCTGCTTATTTATTTTGATCTGATTAATAAAATGGTAAAGTTTGAGAGTGTAGTTTATGGACACCACGTGGTCCTCTAACTCTTTTTTTAATTATTAGACCCAGTTAGTCTCTCACATTCAGTCTCATAAAGTACGCACTTATGTCCAGATAGACGTTCCATTCGTGTGAATGAACCTTACAATGTTATATTGTGAACGTATTAACTTAAATCATGACCACAAATTGAATTATAATAAAGAAATCAGTATATGTAAAATGGGCAATAGTTATCGATTCTACTCTGTTAAAAAGCCCATTAAACTTACCAAGAGATATCTTTTCACCTTAGTATCGTAATGTTGAGACGTTCCTCGCTTCCCCCGGTTGTGTAAAATGCCATTGCTAATTCAATTTGTAAAAAGAAATTCTGATAAAGGTAGAAGTAACTGTCATCGCAACAAGGTTTAGTTACGATGAAGAAGACGGCTTGGTAGCAGCACTGCCCCGACCACCGGCCTTCAAGATAAAAGTGGCAATTGCCACAAGGTATCTGCCTACGTGTATATTATATTTAGATATTTTGTAAAAGTCCCTAATTGTGAGCTTTCAGATGTTTTGTTATATTGTAAAATTTAAGCTAATTAAAAGTGTTGCATCAAAATCACAATTACGAGTACAATGTTTGAAGACAAAACTGGTTTCATCTCTAAAGAGAAATGTGTTTGGATTGTTCTCTACATTAACAAATAATACTTTCATAGGAATAGATTATTCGGAGTACGCACTACTTTTTCAATTGCATTTTTTCTTTTCTAATTGGTTAATTGAGTAATTATATATATATTAATTATATATATATATATATATATATAATATATACAATATTATATATATATATATATATATATATACTTATATTATATAATACTCGCTTTCGGCTGCTGGGGGCTACGCCCCCAAGGCCCCCAAAAGTAAACGCTTGCAATTCGGGGATAAAGGCGGAATTCGGTGACTGGTAAGTCCGGACATAAGTAAATGGAACATGGGGATTTTAAAAAATTGACCTTATTATAGATTTTTTTCCGGATTGTAAAACTTTTGACGTTGAGGCATTTTGCGGTTAAAAGTTAGAGATACGACAAAAAGTGGACTGGACCTTTCTTGATGGTTAGTTATTTTTGTCTTTCGATTGTGCCCTCAGATCTGATCTACGACCTATCGGTTTAGCCAGAAATGACGCTCGGAGAAAAAGTCTGACAGGGTCAGCTATCTTGAATTGTTTAGTCATAAACATAATAAAAACGACCTCAAGGGCAGTTTTTAAGTCAAACAGGGGGTTTAATATCACCAGGAGACTATTTGTCAAGGCGAGAAATTCCCTGGGTGGGTGTTTAATGTTAAGGAGGTTTAAGACCAAGTGGGGGTTTAATTCTCGTCAGGGATATTGTATGGTCATATGGAACAAATTCCCAGGGGGGGTTAAACGTTTACCGGGGGATAGTCTCAGGGGTTATCTGGTCATACCTGGATCTTCACCAGGGGGGGGTTAAGAGATTGGTGACTGGTAAATTCGGGACATGAGTCATGGCAGAAATTCCCTGGGGGGTTAATGTTACCAGGGGGGTTAAACACTTTTTAGGCTCTGGCTAGCTATTAGGGCAATTTGCGCCTGGCATGACCTTTGCTCACAATCTTCTCTTTAGTTACAGAAGGGGTTTTCAGGGATGACGATTTCCTGATCATTGTGTAAGAGTATGCCACTCAGCCGGGCAGAGTAGCGTCGTCTTAAATATTACGGGGGTTATACATCAGAACATCCCTACGCGTGAGTGCTGGTCTGTTTGTTTTTTTTTTTTTTATTGTTTTTCTTTTTTTTTTTTTTTTTTTTTTTTTTTTTTTTTTTTATTTTTTTTAGAGGGTATTGTGACTGTGCACATAATAAGTGATTCCTCTGTCCTATCTACTATTGACGCTTAGCTAACGCTCAAGCCATAACTCCCGAAGTCACTGAACCTTTCTGGTAGGATCCACGTGAATTTCCTAAATCCCGTTAAAATTGGTTTGAGTTACGACCAAACGTTTTTTTTTTGTTTAGCCGATTTATCAAGCCCGCCGCGATTGTAAATTATTTAGGCGAAAATGTCAAACTATTTTCACGTTTAATCGCTGGTGGTTGCGGTCAAATACTAGGGATAATATAGTAAATAGATCACTGGACGAGCTTTTCTTTGTAGGTATTTTTATTTCCTAAATATATCGTTAAGTCTTATTATTGTACCTATCCCGACAAGATGGTTCGCCCCGCATATCGGACCCAACAAAAAACAAAAACCATAATGTTTCGCGTAAAAGTTACAACTAAAATTGTACATTAATCACGTTTTTCGGCCTAAACAATCGAGTTAGGCAAAAAGCTTACTGGACTTATCTGTAGATCGCGCAAATTGATAATTTGATGGGTCATCAGATTTGAGCTACGACAAACGGTTCGGCCGCTATCGAGTGAACATTTATTTTTATCGAAAAAATCTCTGGAATTTCAAATGTTCGAGCGTTATTGTCGCTTAACCATGGAAGATAGCGCAAAAAAAGTAATTAGTCCTTTTTTGTAGTTCACCTCATTCCTGACCATGTATTTTCCGTCAGATCCAGAGTAGCTCCACGGTTCGCCGCTATCGGGCTTACAAAAAATGCCTGCAGTAAGTAGGGGTGAAGATATGCGCGATTTTTTGGGAATTATTTTGAGGGGTTGAAATGAAAAATTTCTCACTTTTTCGGGGATTTTCCTGGGTGGGTTACACGTGGTAAGTTGGTGATTGGTAAAATTCGGACATGATGTCATTCAGGAAATTGCCTAGGGGGGGTTAAACGTTACGGGGATAAGAACCAGGGGCGTTGTCTGGTCTTACCAGGAACTGATGATCAGAGCGAGGCGGATGCTCGTGGACAACTAAACCACTGTGGAACCCCGCGCCTAGGCGAGGTAAGCTTTCTTAACGCGCAGTTTGGTTATGTTGAGTGTAAACCTAGACGACCAATCCCCCTGTATTCATGTACCCCCTGATTATCAAAAAGTGCAGACTTATCCCCCGGTTGTTGATGGAGATCAGCCGTAGGGTACACCCTCCATGTACGAGGAAAAATGGTTTTTAGAGCAACGAAAAACAGAAGACAAATTGAGTTTACGAGCAAGTGAGGGCCAACAGGAAAGGACAAGGAAAGGGAAAGGACCACCCCCAACCATACTAGTCCAAGGAAATAAGGTGTACCTCAAATATCACCCAGGAAAATACTGCACTAGGCGCACGGGGGTTTCCAGCCAGCCCCCCCCCCCCCCCCCCTTAGCGTTTGTCTTCTCCTTCCGCTTGCTTCTCTTCCACAGTTCATCCGGGGCCGATGATTGGGAATAAGGACACCAGGGGGTTGTATGGTCTTACCAGGTACTTGCCAGGGGGGGGGGTTGGGGTTGGGGGGGGTGGGGGTTTAAGGGGGGGGGGTTAAGGAGATTTGGATTATAGGTAAAATTCGGACATGAGGTCATGCCGAGGAAATTGCCTAGGGGGGGGAATTATTGGGATTTATCTTGATGACGTTGCCTGGGGATAAGACCGTACCCCCCGTCAGGGGGTTACTCTGGTTCATACAAGGAACTCAGCGACCAACCGTTTTAGCCGCTATCAAAGCCGGAATGTAAAATTTTTAGGAGGAAAATGTCCAATATTTTCACTTAATCGCGTTTTTGCGGTACAAAACTAAGGGAAATATAGTAAAAAGTCACTGGACCTTTTTTGTAGGTCATCTTATTTCCTAATAAAACGTTAGTTCTTATTTTGACTCTCCGACCAATGGTTTCCGCCGGCTATCGACCCCAAAAACAAAGTTTTCGCGTAAAAGTTACAACACAAAATTGTACATAATACGTTTTTCGGCCAACAATCGAGATAGGGGCAAAAGATTACTGGACCTTTTTGTAGAATCGCGCAATTGCTAATTTGATGGGTCAATCAGATTTGAGCTGACCGACCAACGGCCCGTTCGGCCGCTACTATACGGGCTTGAAACATTATTTTTATCGAAAAAAATCTCTGGGCATTTTCAAATGTTCGAGGTTTTGTCGCTTTAACCATGGGGAAGATTGAGCAAAAAGTCATTAGACCTTTTTTGTAGTTTCACTTCATCCTGACAATGAAATTTTCCGTTAGGATCCGAGCTAGGCTCCAACGGTTCGCCCAATCTATCGGGCGTACAAAAAATGCCTGCAGGGGTGAAGACATGCGCCGATTTTTGGGGAAATTTTTTTGAGGGTGGATTGATGAAAATGAAAAAATTCTCACTTTTCGGGGATTTTCCTGGTGGTTACACGTGGATAAGCTATCTGTGTACAAATTTCAAGTCTCTAACTCATTGGAAGTAGGTTAGATTTGTATACGTGAGTTTACGTGAAGTGAGTGAGTCAGTCAGTCAGACAGTTTACACACATGCGGTTGTTTATATATTAGATATACCAATATTTGAAAATAACAGCGGAAAATAATCTTTCCCTCTTAGTGCAATGAAAGAGGTTTTTTATTAGTTCTATTTCAACATCCTATTGGGATGTTCTAAAATAGTAAATATTTTCTAATGTGTAATAAAAAAAAAAATGGTGTATTCTAGTCTTAACTCTGGAGAGCCTATATATCTGGCTGACAAATTCAAATTGATCTCTGAAACGAGCGCAAGAGAGACAAGAATGGCCTCATCAATGCTTCTTATTCCCCGCCATCGAACCTCAACTTACAACAAATCATTTGTCGTTACTGCTTGTCGAGCTTGGAATTCCCTTCCTAACCATATTAAGTCAGTAGGGAGTCGAAATCGGTTTGCAGCCTTACTGAAAGCTAAATTGCTAGAAACGATGTCAGCGACGGGTTAGTTGGGGTAGGTTTTGGAGGACGGATAGGGTGCTAGTGAATGTGTGTATGAATTTTTTGTATGAATGTATTTATACTAAATTCTTAAAGATACCTTTATTATATAATTTTGTTTTATTTTAAATGTACAGTAGTAGTTTTATTTGACTTACGTTCTATATTATTATATTAGGGTTAATTGTAAGACAGGGCCTTATGGCCCTAAATTCGCCCTTTTGTATATATAATACAAATAAAGTCATTTGAATTTGAATTTGAAATATTTTCAAATATAAATGCATACTATAATGATCGATGTTATATTTTGAACATAATAAGATATACTTAGGCGTCAATTATCTCAAGGTTTCATTACTGGGAGGTAACTAAGAAATTTATCCAAATCATAGGTGTAAGCATGCGTAGAATAATACTTACCTGGTATGGCCTATATTCAGCATTTTCTATATTTATATTTTATCACACTATCGAAGATAACATTAAGATGGTAAGACTAAACTATCGTTTCGAAAATATTTGTTTAGTATTTATTACTAAACTTTCTGTTTATTTAAAATGCCAGTTTGAAACTAAATATGGTAGGCTCTGAACAGCTCAGAAACACTTTACAGTAACTAATGTAAAGTGAATAAAATTCTTTAATAGGATGCATTCTTAGTGAACCAATTTAGTCGTTCCCAGAAAGCAATCTATTATTTGGTATTAAAATATTTGTACAGATCACGTAAACGAGTAAGTGTGATAAACTACCGCTACATAATACTAATTGTGTTTCTCTTTACTATAAATGTTTACGCTAACTTTGCATAAGATTATTTGGATTATGGATGTATCTTCAATAAAGTATGTATTGCTTCGATTTCAGATTGATATGATATAATCATTGTGGTTTGATTAAGTTAATTAATTGTGATACAAGAAATTCTTTGTTTTAATCTAGTACATATTTAGTATAACACTTAACTTATAATATAAATTTATTCGTTATGTATTTGTTATTTTCTTAGTTATGAGGTTAAAAGTTAGATAATATAACTTAAAACAAGACCAATCTCTAAATGAATTTCATTAGCAAGAAAAGTTGAAGTTATGAATTATAATATAAAACACATTACGATGGAAAACTTGGCACTAAGTCTTCGTTTAAAGTTGCCTCCGGAAATACAAATTTCAAATTTAACTTTCTGGAAATAAGGAAAGTTCCGGCCGACGCGACTTATAAACACGTTATTATAAAACCATTTAGAACTCGCTGTCTGTTAACAATTCAATCAGAGTGACACCTTCTGCTCATTGTCAGAAATATAAATATATGAAGTCTTTTTAAATGAATTAATTTTCAATCATTATCTTCTACCTACAGTTATTTATGTTGATGTGTTATGCATGTATAAGTGAATATGAGCAAGTTATACCTTATTTATAGTAAATAGTAAGAGATATAGTTTTAGTTTCTTTTTCTCTTTATTGATAATGTTTCCAAATAATAAATGGTCTAGTGCTAAATAATTAAATTATAGTCTATAAAAAAGTAAAAATATATTTTCCTTTAAGTTACACTCCATAAAGGATATATAAGTAGGTATTTATGTGTCACTTAATGATTACAAAATTATTTGTAAACTATTTGTGTGTAGAGAAAACGTAAGGAGACAGAAATACACCCATAAGGCTTACCACGTATTACTAAACATAATTGGTTTCATAATTTGTAACTCACTGCCCAGATAATATATCAGCCACAAAAGCATAAAATCCTAAAATTTTTATCAAAACAGTTTGATTAACTTGGTAGTACGTAGATTTGAGTCACACAATTAGAGTATATACGGTAAGGATGATGTAACTAAATGTGTACATGCTATCTAAAGAGTAAAAGAGTCAAAACACCTTGGACTGTAACATTGCAGTGTGGCCAATCCATGGAAAGGCAGATGTCATCTGTTATCCGCAGTAACTAAATTTCAGTACTTTCTAAATGTCTTAATCCAGAATGAAGATTTTTTTATAATATTTTGTAAATCAAGAAACTTATAAATTTCATAGTTGTAATTAGTATTCGGCTTACCCTAGCAAAAGATCTTGAAAGCATATATAATTCTAATACAGGGTGATTCATGAAGTTCTCCCCCCACTTCTACAGCACATTGTACTAGTAAAAATAATGAAAAAATGTTATATAAACATAGGTCCGAAAACGCTTCGTTAGCGAGTTACAGCTAGCGAAAGATTTCGTCTGAATTCCTGGGTAAAGAGTAAAATAAAGCCATACTGAACTTTTGGAAAGGTTAATTAAGTAAGAAATATCGTGGATTCTTATGTATTTTTACCTGATAAAGCTAATAAAATTGGTTTCAGAACTGTACCTGTAGTAGTTTTTGAGGGATTCAGGGTTAAATGCAAAAAATTGGGGCACGAAACAATGTTTTTTTAAGTTTGATGTACAATAACTTTGTTAAATTGGTAATAAATACATAAAATCAACAAACATTAATTGTAGAGAATTTAATTCCGAGAAAATTGATATAATCAAAGTCTAAAATAAAACATAAATAAGTACCAAAAAATCGATTTTATTCAGTATAATACATTACCGTACGGTATTTAGTTAAAATAAAACAAAAAACAAAATGTTTGTTCCTTAATGATGAGATAAATTGAGAAAACAAGATTAACTGTTAAATAAATTTGTTTGTAAATAAAAATATCATGTTTTATTACGTTGTATTTTTTTTTTTAAATAAAAATTTACATCAAATGTTCGAAAATAAATGAAGCAAACATTTTCCCATTATTGTTTACTAATAATCGAAATGCAGTTTTTTGTTTTATTAATTTCTAAGTTGGTAGGCTTAGGCTTTATTTTACTCTTTACCCAGGAATTCAGACGAAATCTTTCTCTAGCTGTAACTCGCTAACGAAGCGTTTTCGGACCTATGTTTATATAACATTTTTTCATTATTTTTACTAGTACAATGTGCTGTAGAAGTGGGGGGAGAACTTCATGAATCACCCTGTATATGCATATATAAGAATTATACTCGTATATGCTTTCAACATCCTTTGCTAGGGTAAGCCGAATGCTAATGGATCTATTATTGTATACATTGTGGGTTCGAAAGTGTCAGGAGTACGGGATTAAAGTAAAATTTGTGGTTTAGAGAGAAATACAAGTTCTTAAGCATACCATGAAACTCTTGCAACCGTTGAAAGAATAGCAAAATTTACTAGTCGGAAGCACATATTATCGGAATCAAGTGCATGTCTGAATTGAAACTGGTTGTGTGCAAGCTCCATGGCCTGAGTGTGTAGATAACCGATGTCATTTTTAAGAGCCTCAGAATTATTTCTTTGAAAAAATGTTATATAAATGTTTAAAATTATTGGAGTGAACTTGGACTGGCAAAGCTTACCAAAGTCCAACTTTGTCACATTACACAAAAAATCAATATAATTTTGTTTTCTTTTGGCAAATGTTATATGTTGAATTAGAATTTAAAGGCTGTACATGACTGTTGAAGAACCGATGATATTATGTTTATTGTCACTGCGCCGATCTCAGGTCCTTTAAGTTTTTCGGTAGACTGCGTATCGTGAATGAGGTAAGTAAAGAAGTACTTTTTAAGTAGTCGTATATATTATTGTGACATTTACAGACGGCTGTCCCCGATTAATACTAAAACGAACTCCCTCCTATGAAACGATTAAGTAAAAATGTTTTAACCATTTTGTAAGTGGTTGCTCCATCCCTAATATTAAAGTCCAACTTCTCTACCTGACAAAGTGCATTATTAAATACTTTATTATACTATAGCTTAGGTTCAAACTGTGGTACTTCATAAATATGAATCGAAGGTGGATTACATAAAAATTGTTAAATTAATGCATGTTTAATTAGTTTATTAATCATCAAAATTGTTGTTTATATTGATAAAGTATATATAAAGTTTATCATTAGTCAAGGGTAATATTTCAATGTTTATTACAACCATCATCATGTAGATTGATTGAAAATATTTATATTTTCACGTAAAGGTTTTTACATACATGTTCCTTTTATAGGCATTTCCTGACTTTAAGTTATTATGACGCGATGATGTAACCATTATGTTAATAGATCAGTGGCAGCGAGACGCTTTGTTGTGTCGTAAGCAACATAACTACAATATCAAGTTACGTTGATATATTCCACCAACTATAATGTATTCATTCAGTGATATTGTTGATGTATTCAACGACAACAGTGCACAGCCAACGGCACTTAACAGTTTATTACATGACATGCAACGTAATAAGCGTTAGGTACAGAACTTTCAAGTGTGTTTCTTTGACATTATTTTTATAGTATAAAACAATATACTGACATCGATATTATGGATATTTTCATATTATTTATGGGGAAATGAAGGAGCCTCCTCAAATACAACTAAATTAAAAGTTAGAAATAAACTAACGTTATGAGTTCTGTTTCTGGACGTACCCTGGGCAAATTTGATCTTTTGCATGCGGCTAACAGTGGTAAGTAGATTGTCAACGGTGTTAACCAAGCTACCATAACTGAACGAATCGGTTTACACAAGTTATTGCAGAAAAGTAACGAGACTAATTTTTATTTGATCATTTTAATTCTTTTTTATACTCACTTTCAAATTAGGTTCCCTGCGCACCTGTGCAGTGGTGGAGGCGTTTTCCCCACACTTCATAGCAGTGCTGGAAGGCTTCAACTGGTTTCGCCTATAGTTTCTCGGTTAAACTCTGTTAGATATTTTAATTAGTACCAAGATGTGCCCTTTAAAGTGGTTTTTTTATCTTAGGAAACGAAAAGAAGACACAGGAGCTGAGATCAGGTAGTAATAATATTCGTTAAATACTGGTGAAAAAATGTGGGTCACTTTCAATAATGTCAAAAAAATTAAGGCACACATTCTTGAGATTGTGTTTTTGTTCCATTGTCAGGTTTTTTGGTACTATCTTGGTATACACCTTTCTCATGCCCAAATCTTTTATAAGAGTCTGATGGAGAGTAAAACGTTCAAATTCAACTGTATACTCAATAGCCTTAATTTAAGTCGACTGTCTGACCTCACCAGAGCCCTCACTAGTTTGATTTTCTCCTCAGTTTTCGATATTGAAGACTTCCAAGAACGGGCTTTATCTTAAAGTAACTCTCGATCCTACAAAAACCTCTTGTCCTCGTGATAATTAATGTTCCCCATAAGCTTTTTGCGACTTTTCAATGTGGATTATGTTATAAGAACTTACGTTCGATAGGACATCGACAAGGACACGTGTCAATAATTCACTAAAGCAGTACTGACGATATCTTTATAGTCGTCTTTAGTCTTGATCAAACATTATAGTAAACCTTTAAAATCCTCCAAAAGTGCAATGGCCTAACTTTGTTTCCTTCGTTTACCCAAACAACTTTGTATGTTGCGAAATGTAATACTCACCACAGCCAAGGTTACAGTTTAAACGATAATAATGGTACATGCCTTGCCAATTGGGTTAGATATAATGACGTATCGTGTTTATACTAAAGTAGCAAGTATTTTAACTCAGTGACAACTAGGTTACTCCCCCTGACTGTTGCCTGAGTCATGCAACCGAACTTTGAAGGCAATGACTGTTGTTAGGAAGATTGGTGGTTCTTTTCCGCGCTCTAACACATACTTGATATGATTTCGATTGGAATCAAAATGTCAATAATCTGATCACTTTCGTAGCCAATGTGGATTCCGCGGCCATTGCACGACCCATGAGATGCTAGATCTTTATATCCGTTCACAGATCCCTCATGGTTACTTAGTTTGTGGGTGCAGAGGTTTATAAACGGTTTCAAAAATTTAAATAAATAGTAATTTATTGCAATGAAAATTAAAGGCGATCTAAAGAGTATACGAGATCCATTAATTTACATAGTTTTATTAATTTTCTAATGGTACTTGAACTCCAACCTGATCTATTTCTACGATGCTTATGAACACACAGTTTGAAAGAATATCGTCAGTGGATGCAAATTTTACCTGAGTATTAGGCTGTTCAGGAGAGACTTCAAATTTTGTATTGGAGATAAATCTTTATATTTTTCTGACAGAAGTGCACCAAAGCAAGCACGTTTAGTCTGCTTACTCAAAGTGCGAAGAAATATCAATGTACTGTTGTTTATTAAGTATCAAAAATAACTATATTATTATATGTAAATTATCATTGTTTTCTTTACATATAGCAAATTTTATTGATCAATCTTAATTTATGGGTTGACCTATATATTCAGATGCATTAACGTAATGACTTAAGGTTTTGTTTAAAGACTGATGACGAGGAAATTCTTGTTTTCAGACCAGACAGGCACGCTGAGATGTGATCACAGAACATCCGTTGGTAAAATAATTGACCTTGTTAGCAAAAGCACTACCTTTAATATTCCAACGCATAATGGTGATTGCTAGGAGTAGGGAACCAAAGTATAGAGATCAGATCGTCATAAAATGTGGTCATTCCTCTAAAATGTCCACTAAAATCACATTTAAACGGACTTAATGTATTGGGTGAAAAAAGATTTAATGTTAAAATAAATTAATATTTATGTTAAATTTAGTAAGTGCTTTTGTCGGAAAGGACAAAATTATTTTGATGAATAAACTGAAATTTTAAATCTCATATTTTCTTTAGATACGAGCTTAGTATTACTATGATTACACAGGTTGTAAATTTTAATACACGCCGTAACGACATTATTGTCACAAAACAGATTTCTTTTCATTCAATTTCATTTACGTCCATGAAATACACATGACACTTGTACAGATGACTAACCAAAATAATTAACAAAGGTTCAAGAAAAGAGACTGAAGGAAAAGGCAGTTGGGAACAATAGAAGAGAATATTGGCAATAAAATTGAAAGTGTCGGGGTGACGGCAGGAGGAGCTCTGGGGACTACAATAACATCGTCACTTTGGGACTATGGCTTTATTTATACGGTCCAGATATTCTACGGCATTTACTTTTCCCAATTGAGTTATATTTCGTGAGAAACACCTTCTTTTATATTATTATATTATAACTTATATAGGTGAAACGAACTGTTAACTCCGTGTTGAGAAATAAAATATTCTTTTTTTAACACTGCATTCAAGTATTATTATATCAATTGATTTTCAATCAATACAAAAGGGTAATAATCTGCCAAAAAGTTTGTAATCTTAATGAAAAACGACAGCATATAAATAAAATAATAATTTCAAATATATTTGATGGATTCTTTTCGTCAGATATACGAGTATAACACGTATACAGTTTGAACTAGTTAATAAAATAACTTGAAGCATTGCCCAGTAGACTCTTTTATTGCTGTACAGATGTTTTACTATCTTACGTTATGTCTGGTTTCATGACATATTTCGGTAATTGGGGGAAATACGTTATGTCTGAATGTTATATGTCAATGTCTCCCTAGCCACTGTATACAATGTAATAAACCTACTGAGCTTACCATGAAATACGTACCTTGTAAATGGACATTATATATTTCTCCTTATTTAATGGAGGAAGAAAAGTAAATTAATGTTAGATCTTTATCTTTATCTATCAAATTAAAGATTAAAAATAATAGTCTTGAAGATTAAGATGGTATGGTTGAAATTAATTATTTTCAAACCTGTAGAAGCTCTCTGTTTTGACACGAAATGCGATTTAAAATAGCTATACGCCCTTAAGTGAGTATGCTATGTACAATTTTTAAATTTATTTTTCTTTATATGGAACTATGATAAGTTTAAAAATATACAAAAGTAAAAGTCTAAAACTTTTGAAAATTTTATATGCTGTTATATTTGTGTGTTGAAAGAGAACAAAATTGTATATATCAACTTTTCATCTTATAAATAGTTCATAAATTATTTCAAGTTTACAATATTCGGTGGTAGGTCAAAATAACAAAGAAATTTTAAATAAAATGTATTTCTATTTAACTCAGTTTAGAATTTTTTGTTTGTGCTTTTTCAGGAAAACTAAACATTTAAATTGACTAAAGGTACACAATTAAAACACTGCAACATATTTATTACCATTATTACCTGTTTTTTAATGTCTTAATGAAATTTAATGTCTTCTTTGAAAAATATATCAGTTTTTAATGGAAAAGACATTTTTTATATACTTCCACATAAAATTTATTAAAAAAGCGCTTTCGCCGGTTAAGGCATCATCAGTCTGACATTGTTTACAGAAAAATATATCAGTTCTCTAAATGGCGGCTATTAAAACTACAATAATTAAAAATATTTTGTTTATACAACAATTGCAAGAATAGTGTTTAGGTGAAAATTGTAATGTCAAATTTATTTCACTAAAACAAATAATACGTTGGTAATAAATGTATCACTGATCGCTATTCCTCACTTAAAATAAAATGATAAAGTCATAAATGTTTTGTACTGCTGATAATCATATAATGATTACATTTAACACCTGAAATTATTAGTTCATAGTTGTCATTTAAAACGCGTGTTATTAAATTAGTTTCAATACATTGCATGTTTTTAAGAAAATTGATAATTTTCTTTTAATTTATTCATGTATTGCAACCAAAAAGTGCTCATTAAAAACAAAATTAAGTGTTTATTACTGCATTGTTTTACTTTAAATAAGTTGATTTACTAATACAATAAAAAATAAGCTGCTACTTTCACTTGTCAAATTTCGTAATATTAAAGAATATTACTTTCAGCTAAAATATTAAACAATGGCAAATTATTTTATTTTTACAGTCTAAAGTGTATATCTTTCTTCAACTTATAGACACAATTTTTTAAAATAACATTATAAAACAAACAAAGGACGATAATCTAAGTAAGATACGGCTACACTTTATACTCAATGACTTATTTTGAGAAATATTATGGTGAACTGTGATAGCCTAATTAATGAACACCCTGTACATAAAAAACTAATTTTTCCACCACTATTTTCCATTTACTTTTAACATATTTATTAACTATCAGTTTTGAAGAAAGAATAGAAAACTCAACCTACATTTTCGAAACCATTTTAAAAGGTTACATATTCCTGTAGCGTAATGAGACTATAATTAATACACCATACCGAGATGTATTACATAGCTAAAAGATGATAACACAGTTAATCTGTTATAACTGACATGTATTGTCGTATAATAATTAGTATTCAGCATTGTGAGTATAATACACAGAGTTAATAACTGATTTGTCCTATATAGGTATCAGTAAAATAATCTGGAATAATTAATTTGAAAACTTTGACTATGTAGTTATGACATATGTTTTGAATATTTATTATATCAAGCTTCGATTGTTTTCGAAGTAACTATTTACGATTTCTTTATCTTTCCTAATGAACTACTAAATTTAATTCCGTGTAAAATGACATTTTAACATTAGGGCGTAACGTTTCTCGTATTTATGAAAAGGTATGGTCCACTTAATAACATAGCCGCATTGGCACGGCTAGTGTAGGAATGTGTAGAAGGCGCAGTGCCAACTCAGTTTATTGTCACACCCCTACACATTCAACCCCAGTAACTTACACAATACATTTGTTTTCCTTACTGTACTGTTTGGCTTTATGTTTTAATATGATCATATGTGTTTAAGTTTAATAAATGAAAGAATAAGTAGTTTGTTACAAATTAATTTACGTATAATAAATGGCCTAATTAATAACCTAATTAAATTATTTATTTATTGACATTTACTTTGGTATAAGCTTCTATGTATTGATTAAATGGTTATTTTTTTTAGTTAATAGTTCAATCAAAAACTTTAGTATATAGTAGAAATACAGTATTTTAGTAGTATTTTTAATTTTGCTTTAAGCATTGATGTGTTAATATAAAACTGCGTATTGTACTTTTATTGAAATATTTTCCTAAAAGTGTTATTTAAGATATCGACACACCATATGAAGTAGATGTTAAATTAGTTTGGGTGATTAATATTAAGCATCTACGTTAATTTGTTTGGACAGACAAGAGTATCTTTTGCCATAATGTTTTTACGTTATAAGATTTGACAATTAGACAGTGCTTCTGACTGAATTTGAGTAAATAAGTATTACATCAGATATAATTTAAGTGTAATATTTAAAGATACATTTTACAGTTTACAGCATTCACACTTGTATAATAACTAATAAGTATATATAATTTAATTATCTATTTTTATTGTATTACACATATACCACTATGCTCTTTCTATCTTTCCTACGTTCCTTCCTCTTTTAATATTGTCTACATCCTGTAAATCTTCTTTTATCCCTCTTGAAAATTGCTGCGGAAAGTACTTGTATGAACCTTTCAGGCAAGATGTGTAGTTGGTAGTAGTAGTAGTGATCTTCAGTATCACCCTGTAAATATTCATATTTATGTGGGAGGATTTTGAACGTAAAATGTACACATCAGTCGTTCCACATGAAATAAAAATGTATTGATTGAAGTTTAGGACAATCAGTGGTACTAGTCACAATCGTTTAGAGAAAATCTAAATTTAGACTCTTTTTCTAGACTAGAGATGAATGTTTGTATTACGTTGTAGATATTACGATGTTAGATGAATTACGTAACCCATGTTTGGTGGTTCTGTCCTGCGTGTGGTATCGTTTTGATCAGCTGTTCTGAATGGGGAATGGGGAACTATTGAAGATTATATGATATATGACATTACCATTTTTATTTAAGAGGTTTAATACCTTTGTCACTTTTAAGTGGTACATTAATTTCATATTCTTCCAATGTTGATAATAAACTTCTCTTATTATATCGTTTTATTACATCCAGGTTAGTTTCTTCTCCTTGAATGTAGTAGATGTTGGTTGAAAGTACACTTTTTAAATTTAATTTTACATTGGGACGGTGGTCCTTGTATTTTTGAAGAGAACAGGATTTTTTCCGAAAATTTGCTATCGTTAAGTGAAACATAAAATCAGTAACACTACTAATCTCTTCTTCATGTAAAAAACTAACCTAACACATGATTACAATCTAAGCTTAAATAAACAAATCATACCAGAGCGTTGTGACACACCTAAGTCAGGAATCGCAACCACCATGTTGTGTGTCAACTTGACTAACTCTAAAACATGCACTTAATAGAAAACTAAACACAACACTAATCATTACATCTGAACTACAGAATACAAATGACCGGAAAAATCCTATTTCCTTCACAATCCCTCCATCGTCAGAAATAAACTTCACACAAAGAATTGATTCTTGCATTTTTGTTTGAATGAACGATTTTTTTAAGAGTTGTCTTATGTGACTGTTGTGACAGTAATTGTTACTTTGTTTTGGTTAAGTTTGTCTCTTATACATGCTATAGTAAAATATTTTCCTATTCATATTTAAATGTAGATGATAAAAATGTTGCTTGTGTTTTCTTGTAAGGTGACTTTAACCTTTGGCGTAATATTCTTCAAATAATTGTTTAATATTTTAACTGCCAATCTGAATAATTAAATAACATTATGGATTCGTCTACGAAACGGTGGTATAGACCTATTATTTACGAGCAGTGTAGATGTATTACAATGAATATCTATACATTTATGTCAACTAACAAACCTGAAAGTGAACCTTTTCGTAGACGAATCCACGGTATTATTTAATTAATCAGATCGACAGTTCAACATGTTAAACAATTATTTGAAGAATATTACGAAAAAATTGAAAGTCAACTTAGAAGAAAACAATAAACATTATTTGCATGTAGCTTTAGATATGAATAAGAACAGAATTTAATATATCATGTATAGAAGACAAACTGAACCAAAACAAAGTATTAATGACTCTCTCAACAGTTATATAAGGCATTTCTTCAAACAAAAATACAACAAACACCGTTCCAATGTAAAATTAAATTTATAAATGTCTACTTCTCGCAACATCTACTAGATTAAAGTCATAACATAAATGAGAAGAAACTGGTCTCAATGTAATACATTGAAATAATAAGAGGAGTTTATTATCAAGATTGGAAGAATATGAAATCAATGCAGCACTTAAGAGTGACGACGGTTTTAACCTCTCAAATGAAAAATGGTAATGTCATATATAATATAATCTTCAACAGTGCCTCAGTCAAAACAGTTGATCAAAACGATAAAACCACACGCGGGACAGAACCATCAAACATGGGTTACGTAATTCCAGTGGTCCACCTGTCGTTAATGAGCTGCAGCGTCTACATGTAACATCGCTCGCGACCGTGCTTTTTGTCAATGTTTGAGTGATATTTCTTTGTTTATTTATACATTTGTTATGTAATTTTTATTTTATGACAAAGTTATACACCACCACGTCTACTTGGTTACAAATATACTTGAAAATAAATTCTGCCTTTTTTCTATGTCATAGATTAACAATAAAGATTTAATTTATTTTTGTGAGTGACATTCAGTTTATCGTGTATGTAGAATCTGTAATTTGTGATAAGGTCGTGTGGTATTTGTAGGCCTACTGTACGTTCTCCTGCAGTGCTGAGCGTATCATATTAGTGCTATAGCTGAAGGTCAATTTACGTCGTTTAGCACTCTATAATTTTTCTTGAAATCCAATTATACGTTTTTTCTTACTACTTTAAAAAATGAAAATATCGCCAGCCGCTCTTGATTTAGTGGAGCTCGAAATGGAAATATTCCAAAAGTGTTAAATATATGAAATAGTAATAGTAATAATTTGAAGTAGTAAAAACCAACCGTGAGACTGGTAAATAAATCTTAAATAAGCGTTCAAACCCATTATGCAATCCCGTTAAGTGGAAACTTGTAATTATTCTGAGATAAAATATCGTTCCACTTTTTTATTAATTTTGATGACTCAATTCGACTTCCATTCAAATTAGCACGGTTGACTATCAAATTCTTGCTTTAGAAAAATATTTCTATTGTTTTTTGTTTGCTTTAATAATTACCAGGTTGTGTGCTTATACAATGCAATTTCGCTTTCCGCTGATAGATAAGGGGTTTAAAAAAACTATAATTTATTTTATGTTTAAAAAATAAAAAAATAATATTTGATTGTTTTTAAAAGTAGGAAATAAAAGGAATTATGACCTTAAACACTGATTTTATGAAAAATTTAAAATGTCAGAGAAAGTCTGGTATCTATAATCAATCATTTAATGTTGGAAGGCGACGTATGAAGTTACGGACAATGGCTGTGGCGCCCCAAGCGTGTGGGTGTCACACTAACCTCTATCACTTTGATAGATGAGCTCCTCTGATACATTGATCATTACAAGACAATTACCTGGACCCGTCAGCTATTCGCGCTATTCCTGTAGAAGAAACATGCTTTAGCTGGATTCTATGTACTAGAGACTTACTGTAAGCGATGGTCACTAGAATTTGGTGTGCAATTACGGAGAAAAACATTAACATAAATGTTTTGATAAAAATATAGAGAAGAAATGTGTAGTGGGAAAACGTCCTATAAGTGTAGATTGGAACTATGTTAACCCTTTCGCTGCCAAAAGCCTGACGCTTTTTTTATATATTGTGAAAATAAAAGGATTCTTATACTTATTATATAACCAATATTTGTATCGATAGTTGATTTTGCAGCGCCACGCCGTGACTTATATTTCTATTCATTGGCGCATATATTAAAAATTCTTCAGGTTTATTTACTGAAATAATCTGATTATTTACTTGAAATTCTTATACTTTACCACATAATAATTAACATTGAACAACAACTTTTATGAGTTCCTTGGGTAACGAACAGTCTTTAAACAAGTTAAAACAATTCCCTCTAGACATCATACTGAAACAAACATAATTTTTTTAGGAACAATGTATTTACTTATTTACTATATTCAATACCTCTGTAATAGGCATTCTTTGGCTCGTTTGTCTTTCTTCTGTTTAATTGTATTTCGATCAAATATTGAGGCATTTTGAGAAAACGTTGATAAAATCTGCATACAACTGTAAAGTATGTCTTATTGTTCAAACATGATTTAATGGTAGTGTGCCTTGTTGGTTTGACTTCAACTCATTTTGAATGGGAAAAAAACTGCAATAAAATATCGCCGTCTGTTAAAACGTACTGGAAAGTTTGTATGAATGCGTTGCCAAGATTCATTAGTTGGTTTATAAGGGTGAACATCTTGTATCGGTAAATATTTTTTTTAACCGTTGATAAAATCTACATGCTTACAATAACAACAGATGTCTAATTGTTCAATTATCGTATAATGGTAGTGCGCCTTGTTGGTATGATTTCATCACATTTTTTATTCATGCGGCGCGTGTAACACTGTAGCTAAATTTGTTATATTCCGCATCTACGTTTTTCTAGTAACAAAATCATTCGGGTTAACAGATTACGTTTAGTCATACCAAATGTTCTGTATGAAGGAAGCTCTCTAATAAAGGTTATTTTTAATTCTCTTACACATCGATTCGTAATCGTCGAAAGATAAATCCATCTTGCAGAGTGTATAAACTGTCTTCAAATATGAATATACAGTATTATGTCTTCAAGTAACAACAGTTACAAACTTTTTCATAAATGGCGTGTTGTTACGCTTTGCTTAGTTACAGATCCCTTTCAGTCTTTAATGAACATCTTTTATTTCTCGGGAGTTTCGATATGATATATCACATACTGCTCATGCTTATCATATTTATCAGGGACTGAGATTCTTGCAGAGTGTATAAACTGTCTTCAAGTAACAACAGTTACAAACTTTTTCATAAATGGCTTGTTGTTATGCTTTGCTTAGTTACAGATCCCTTTCAGTCTGTGATGAATATCTTTTATTTTTCAGGAGTTTCGATATAATATATCACGTACTGCTCGTGGTTATCATATTTATCAGGGACTGAGCTTGTTGGAAATCTACATGGATATCTAGAATTTTTCTAATTCGATATTCAATGCTATTATCTAATCGTATAGGAAATAAGTGTAGGTGAAAATTCATAAAGTAGTCTGAGCTGGCAAGTCCTTTTAGGGATAAAATATTTACACATTAATGTTATTTTTATTAAAACACACGTTCAACCATAAAAATAAGTAATTACGTGTTTAACGTCTATTATATTCATACAGCTTTACTATAATTCTGGCTGTATTCTATTTTGTTTTGTCAACGTCCTAGAAGCAAAAGCTATTGGTCTTCTGGTGCCATCTTCATATATGTCGGATAAACAAGCACGTAGAATTACTAAAGTAACGTCCATGGCAAGAATTTGTTTTTAGTCATAACGTTAGGGTTGTGACACATAATCTCTGAAAACATTCCATTTTTGAAAACAGCTTTCACATTTTTCAGTCTAGTAAAACCTTCCTCCCTTGCGTAATAATTATTCAGAGAATACAGTGCTGAGAATGTCTATGAAATAGTTAGCTAACCTCAAGAATGTTCTTACTTATTGGGATATACTAGATTGTTTTCCTGATTTCTTCAGTATTTTTCTTACATTTATATTGTCCATACGCTTCACTGATGCTGCCAAGATAATTGACACTGTTCTTTAAAAATAACATTTCTCTAAATACGAGTCTATTCATAACTTATACAGTTTCATTCTTTGCTTATACAACTCATTTTATATAAAGGTAAGAGCGTTTCCTCATAAGTACTACCTTGTTTTATTATATCATCAAAGAAACTTAGACTATACAGCATCATGTACTGCTGCAATTACTGGAATCAAATTCAATTTTAAATATCTATCTGTTCGTAGTGTATGTGCTTAGAGCAATTTTGCTGTATAAAAATACAACCTGTATTTTTCTGAAATTGATAAAGGAATGTTTCCTAAAAAGAAATCGATTTTAAGCTATCCTAATTTTAGTGGAGGTATGTACTCGTATATGACTAGCCGTTGCATATTTGCATTGATTAACTGTTGATTGTAAGTTTATCGAACTAAAAAATGTCAACCAAAATCAAACTAACGAAATCAGTATATTCATAAATCAATGGCTCTAATATATTTCATTAACATTTAAAATAATAATTAAGTGATTTTAAGTTTGCGAAAATCGTTGTACGCATTCAATTCTGCTTTAAGGCTAGCGACTGGAGCTTTTCGTTCAACTGCTGTTGGCTGACTTCTTGCTGAGACAAGTGAATCATCACTTACTCACAGACAACAACATGTGTTTCTAAGAGTATATTACTTTTACTCATCCGCTAAACTCAATAAACCTGCTTTCGATTTTATTGTTAACAATCATTGATCATGAGTCGTTCCTTACAAAACCAAGAAATCAAAGTGCATTATGTTAGATTAATTTCCACCCGTAATAAGTTTGTTTAGGGCTTTTCCAAGGAGATGTTTGGCTCCAAAAATTTGAGCTAAAATAGATTTCGATAGTGAAATGGGAATATTTTTAATATTTTCAGTACTTAACTAGCTTAACCTTTTTCTTTAAATTTAATGGTTTATATTTACCAGAAGTTCACAAAGCAGTACCTCTTGTATTTTTACAAAATGTCATAGTTGTTTTCAAAGTTATCAATTAGAGGGAGAAGCCGTGTTAAGTCCGGTGAAGACGTTACAAGCCCAGGTAAGTCCAGGGATTACCGCGCGAGTTGGGACAGGAAGCGCAATTAACACTTCTTGCTTGCTCTCTACCGCACAGTTAATTATTGATCAAAGGCTAATTGTCTGCTAAGTAAGTACCTCTACAATCTTTTCAACCCCTCAGCGTTTAGTTTATAATTACTAATTTATTGTTTTTAAGGTATTATTAATTGTAATGTAAAATGAATAAGGGCTGTAATTATTTTAGTTGTAATTAAATCTTCATATAATCCAAAGGACAATATTGTACATATCTATTTTAATATGTGTTTAATAGTATATTTTATGTATACATTTTTAATGTATAAAGTATTCTTATATGATTTAGTTAGGAATGACAGTATTGAGCGTTTTAACTAAATAGTGATAAATAGCTTTTTATGTATATATTCTGAAATTGTGCACGTTATATTTTAGTGTATTTGAGTGTTTTTATATAAATTAATTTGCTTTAGAAAGTAGTATTTGGTAATTTAATATATTGATACTAACAGAAACGTTTTATTCGGTTTATATTATATTGTTTTACAAGCTTTATAAAGCAAAACCTAGTGTAAATTATATTTAATACACAAAATAAATTTTTTGTTTGGCTATAGTTGGCTATTATACATTACTTACGCCTCAGCAGAGCAATCTCACATCAGCTCTCATCGAAACCAGGCAGGGCTACCAGCGTCGGCTTAAGTACTCAGCGAGCCGTGTACTGGTGTGGTCATTCAAGACTAAAAAATAAAGGGATAGCAAGAAGGGGCAGTGACTATTGGAAAGTTGCAGTGTCTTAAATAGGAGACGGTTACTAAGGTTGGCTAGAAGTAGAAAGAAAAGAGGGGTTGCATTTAAAAAGGAAGTAAAATGAATTTCCCATATAAGCAGCATGTCGCAAGTAAGCGGAAGTAACGATATACTTAGCTGAGGTAATTCCGAGGTCGCCATCCACGTATTCATTAAGTCATGTTAAATTATTAAGTGAATAAATTAATTATAAATAGTTTTCTTCTTCAAACTGTTCCAAAGTTCCACTTACTTCGCTAGTAAATTGATTTTAGTAGTAACATAAAACTTTACATTATAAATAAATAATACAGTTGAAAGAATTTGGAATTAATTAGTATTTATTTATCTTAGAGAACAGTATTGTTCAATTTTTGACGTGACGTCTTAAATTAGGTTGCGGCTCGGAGTCACTCATGAAAAAGTGTAACGCCCGGTAACGTTACGATGCCCGTCCGGTGGGTCCGCCGCACGGGATCCGCACGGGATAAAGCAGATAACTGTGGGTCCGCCGCACGGGATAAAGCAGATAACTATGTTTTTTTTTTTTTCATATTCAACATATGAGAAGCACGTGTAGACAGCTTTGGTGACTAGGTTATATAGCAATGTCGTTGTATACGGCTAATTTTATAAAATATTACAAACGAATTTGATGTAACAAAAACTGTATAAAATATCACAAGACACTACTTCAATACTGTGGGAAGTAGCACGGAGTATTGTACTTACGGAGGAAACAACTTATCGTTGATTGATGTCATGCGCGCGACCTAGTAGTCTTCGTCGAGCGTACGAGCAGACCCTTGTCTCCTTACAACGTGATTCTTACCATTCCATACTGAATAATGTATTTTCACTGCCGGGCCTAAAACTGATGGTTGAGATTTTGAGGTTAATTTAATGTGTCCTGTGCTAAATTTTCTAATACAATAGGAATACTTACAATAGTTTTCAATAGGAATACGATACTTCCTTACTTTTCATGAAGAAACGTCCTTTTTATGTTCATTGCAAATTAACGTTCATTAAACTAAAAACGTCCTTAAAATTTGATACATTTTGATAAGATTTGGTTAAGGTTTACTCTGTTTCTGAAAGTTTTATCAATTAGATATACCAATTGTCAAGTTTGGTGTCATATTTCAAGTTACAACTTCGAAAACAAAAAATAACATATTAGTATAAGGAAACGAAGCTAAAATTATAATTATTCTATTTATTATAAATATTGCTTCAAAGACAACCTCTACAAGAAATAAGATAGGTTATCTAAAATAATATTAACTGTCGCCAGTAACGATTTTCACTTCCTTACTTTTCATGAAGAAACGTCCTTTTTTACGAGGACGTTCATTGCAAATTAACGTTCATTAAACTAAAAACGTTCTTAAAATTTGATACATTTTGATAAGATTTGGTTAAGGTTTACTATGTTTCTGAAAGTTTTATCAATTAGATATACCAATTGTCAAGTTCTATGACGTGTCTGCAAACACAGCTATTCCAGGAATTACTTCTCCAACTGCGGCTGGAAGTACAATTACTATTGCTCACTAACTCACTGTTGATTACTGAGCAAACGACAATATTGAATGTCAAATGCCAGAGCTATCATCTTAGCAGACCCTGAACCCTTATCGGTCTTTTACAAAATATAAAGCTTTAATATTTATTTATTTACTCTTAGTTTTTATTTTATTTACTATATTTTATACGTAAATTCGTAAACTACTGAAATAATAAAATCTACCTGAGATAAATGCAATTAGTTAAACTCGATTTCAGATATTTTATTAATTTTTAAGAGATTAGCGGTATATTTAATTTTGTTGGACCGCAATGTTAAAGATCAATCACTGCATTAATAAACAAGGGATATTAATATGAGTTAACTAAATAGATATCTTATTCCTCCAAACCGATTTTTCACATGAATTCTCTCATCTTTCCAAGCAACTTCGCATAAGAGAGAGAAAATAATGATATCATTTTGGAAGTTAGAGTATGTATAAAGATCAGAATGTATCCAGCAAAAAAGTAATTAAAATTAAAAATGAGTTGGTGATTTGGAATTCTTAGCATTTTAGTTAGCGTGGTAACAATATATTTTTCAATATGATTCTCTTAATCCTATTTCCTACATACTTTTATGTGTTGATTGTACTGGACGCGTATTTTCAAAAAGTGCATATATATATATATATATATATATATATATATATATATATATATATATATATATATATATATGCTAGTCTATGTTTATATAAGATAAATTAAGAATATCACAAAATAAACTTATACGCGTCATAGCAAGTAAAAGCTTCAGAGAGAGTTCTTTTTCTCTTTATTCGCAACTAACAATTTTTCCAATACAACATCTTTATGTTTTTAAAGTTTTGAGGGAGTTTTACTTGGGAAGTGGTAATAGAGGTAACAATTTAATTTATTCTACCAGAAGTATAAATTTTAAACTGTTTAGATTACCAAAAGTCAATAAATCACAATTCAGACAATCTTTTTCCTACACTGGTCCAAAAATATTTAATCAGTTGCCTTTGCACATTAAGCAGATAGAAAACTTTAAGGCATTCTGTGCTCAAGTAAAAAGTGGCTTTTTAGAAAACCAGAATTAAGTCGTATATTTTAGAATACTATCATAACTATATCAGTAATTTTTGACATTTTGATAAGTGTATAATTTAATAAATTTAATTAATAAAAAGTAAAATTAGTGTAAATAATTAACTATTAGTATAGTATAATAATTGGTTTAGGTTCGATGAATGATTGTGGACGCTGCAGAAGCTCATATTTTTAGATATGTTTTAAGAAGCTAGACATAGAAATTTATTTTGTTTTAAACCTGTAAATAGGAAATTAATTGTTGTATATATTTTAGATTTTGATTTATTTTTTTTCTCGCTGACCTCACTACTTGTAAAAGAGGTCAGTGTATTTTCCCTATAATTGTTAATTCAATTATGTAATTTTATAGGAAATAAAGCATTTATTCATTTATTCAAATGGAGAAAATTTAAAAAATATTATTATTGAAGGTATACAAGCTAGCCTAGAGTCCCTTAAGGAACCAGGCAAGGAAGTCATGTCCATCCTTTAGGAAATTGCAATATGTCTAACAGGAACATGATCAATCAAGACAAGAAGTTTACCATGTGGTACGATTAGAAAAGCATCAGATAGAAAGCTTTCCATATATAATGAAGAATGAGCACCCCTGTATTTAATAACAGTGTGTGTGGTAATACCAGGAAACTATCCTTACGGACTTTCAACAGAGATAAACTAAATACAGATGTTATTATAAGGGAATTAGCCATTACACTTGTACAAGTTGTAATGTTTATGGTTGATGTTTTTATGATGTAATATAAAAAGAGGAATAATTTGTTATGAAAGAACTGCTGCATGAAATGATGATCAAGTTCAAGCCTCTCTTTGTCGTAAACTCTTAAACAACAGCTGTTGACTTTATTAAACCTGACTAGTGCCTTAGTTCATCTGAATTATGTCGACGTCTTTATTGAAAAAGAAAAGCACGTTTTTAATACATTATATAACTTAAAAATAAATTAGCAAGAGACTTTAATAAATTAAATAATAAAATCGTTAATGCATGTTCTTTACATTTCTTATGACAGCTTTTAATCTTAAAAATTGGTTGGTAATTTAGAATCATGTTCAAACATTTTTTAAATAAATTAGCTTGATCTGTTAAAATTACACAAATTATGGAATTTTATTGTACTGTATAGAAAAAACTTCCGTATGATGGCAGCATATCTTTGTTAAAGACATCCGTACTTACTTAAATTGGAGACTGTTGTACTGTTGAATTCAGATACATTGGTAGAAAATTGAAAAGTGCGTTGAAGCATCGTGTTAGTACTGTATATTTTCTATTGTACCGACTTATCACCTTTTATGTTTAGAGAAGATCCTCGCACAGGCCAGTGGCCGATGCGGATGGCTAGAGTAAAGTTAAAAATGAGAATGAAATCTCCTTCTTTTTATAAAAAGTACATCAAAATTATTTTGGCTTTTTATGGAACTGAGATAACACAATCCTGTTTGTACGGGAAACAGATGTTTTGGCAGAAATTGAGAGGTACAGTGAAGGACCGTGTCAGTGATGCAGCGCTGAACTGTTTAGCATGTTATTGTTGCTGTCTTGTTTGTTAGGAATGCAATAATGTTGTCCTCCAGAAGACGTCTTGTTTTATCTTCTATGTTTTACGTTTTCTTTTGGGAAATGTAAATACATTTATGTAAGTGTAGTGTTGTTTCGTCTGTGCATTTTATGTAATTTAAATGTGTTTCATATTATTCATTTTATCATAATTGCGTTGCCACAATCTCAACATATACAAACAAATAAAGAGTTCTGAAGAATTCTGTGTTTGTGTGTATTTTTTTTTTAACTTTCTCCGATTAGATCATATTTTAAATCTGTTAAACCAGAAATTTGACAACAGATGCATACCATATGATATTATAAAACTCGGGTGTACTAATCAGAAATATTGTACGAAATACAGTTAGAGGAAGTGAACGCTGGGACAGGTCTCGATCTGTATCTCAGGCACGACTCAACAAGACAATTGAGCTCGGAAATGAGATATTGATAGGATTAACTTTCTTAGAACTAACTTCCGTCGTCCTCGAGCTCCTGACTTTTCTTTCCATCGACGTGTTTCTTTTTACAATCAAAGTCCTAAGAGAGTGCTGAAAAACTGGTTATTCTCAAATAATCGTTTGTTTCATTCTGTTTTATATACTTTTCACTAATAGGTGATTTTTTATTATTAATATTTAATCTTCTAATGTTCCATGTTCAGTGTAAACTAATAATTACAGCACAACTAAAACCAAGACACCAGTATTACAAAAACCCAAATTGTTAAGGACTTGGCATCAATATTAGTTCCAAGATAGTTATTTAGTACATAAATCATCACAAAAACTTAGCTATTTCTTAATTTATAATCAGCTGTTACATAAAATTAGCTGTTGTACAATACCTTATGCGCCTGATAAGAATACATCCCTAATGCTGTACTGCTACGCATTAGTTGTTTACTATTTACCCAAACCTTTATTTAAAAAATCGCAGAAAATTCAACATAGTACCAAAATGTTTTAATTGAAAATATCTATTTTTATCATTTTAATTGTTTTGTAACAAAATCACTGGTCATAAAGTTATTAGGGTTGAACATTTTAACATTTAAGTGGCTGCAAGTTTTTTACATAAATAATATTATTTTTAAATGTTTATCTAAGATTTACACTATTATGATCAATTAACTCACAATGTTTCAACTTGATACTCAACCCATTTTATAAGTATAAGTTATTTTCTAAAATACACATACAGACAGACAGACAAAACACTAAGCAAAATAGGACTTACATTACATGATGAAATTTGTTTGCTTTTACGTGTATTATACCACGGTGAAGTTTTGGTTATTAATTACGTAACTCCTTGTATATTTACTGCTTTCGGCTTGTGAAAACGTAAGTTTAATGCAGTAGTGAGCATCTTTGAACGCTTTAGTTCAGTGAGCATTAATTGGCTGTAAGATTTTAACAAAACCAGCTAAAGACTATGTACTGTTAAATAAACTATGTTTGGAGAACAGTTTAGAGCTTCTACATCCAACGGTCTTGACTACTGATTAAAAACAGTGTTATCTATTTTTCTATCCTCATCACTTGATAGTTCTTGAAAGCCTTTAATCACATACAAGTCTTATGCAAGGCCAGAAATCTAATGGAAGTCTTTACAATACATTTTATCGAGGCTTGACAATTATAAGATATGTATGTAAGAGCATATATTTTCTAATCAGCATAAATCAAGAAATCTTTATATGTGTAAAAAGAATTTGTCTTATCCAACTAGTACATCTCTCTCTCTCTGTTTTTAAAAATTACATAAGTTATAGCAATCAGAATAACTATACACAATTTTTATTAATTGTTTTAGATTCATAGTTACTTGTTTATATACAGCTAATCTTTGGCCAACTTTCATTTTGCTCTCTTTAACAAAAATTGTTCACTAAATTTACCTAGTCAGACAACAATCACCTGAATTTTGATATTTTAAATATATGCTACAAGCGGTATCATTAATTGAAGTAATTTTATGAGTAACCGCATTAAACACATTTTTATTAGTACAAGGGTTTTTAATGAACCTCAGATCTTGGTTTATGTAATTGATCGTAGGAAACAATAATTATTGAATAATTACATGAATGATAGTATGTTCAGACTCTGATTGTGAAAAGAATCACGTTCATGAAAGAAAAAGCCAGCATCTCGAGGACGACAGAAGTTAGTTCTAAGAAAGTTAATCCTATCAATATCTCATTTCCGAGCTCAATTGTCTTGTTGAGTCGTGCTTTAGATTTAGATCCAGATCTGTCTCAACTTGCTATAACTGCATTTCGGAAATGAACTTGAAAATTTCAATTGTAAAGTCTCTATAGAATTGAAACAAACTGATCTACATACTTCACTTTCGAATAAGACTACTTTTTCGAATCTACATTTCAAATACAATCGAATTATATAATATTAATAACACCAAAAACAAAAAAAGAAACTCGTATAATGTTGTTGAGATTTAGCAAAACAAATCGTTAAGCTTAGAACGTCTTCTTCTGAAGGATAACATTATTGCATTCCTTATAACAAACAAGACAGCAACAATAACATGCTAACATTTTAGCGCTGTGTCACTGTCACGATGCTTCACTGTACCTCTTAATTTTTACCACCAAATCTGCTTGTCCATGCAAACCGGTTACTGTTGAGTCTACACGGAGCATTTTCGGCGCCACTCTGCACTTCTAGCGAATAAAAAATGAAAAACATACTTCTAGTAGTACTCAAATTCAAGCTTAGATCACGTGCGCGCTTGTTAATTTTTTATATTTATGTTACGTACATATGTATTTGCATATTTAGAGTTCCATACGAGGCGAAGGTCTACCTTCCTTTTTGATATGCTGTGTTTAATAAATAGATATTAAACTAACAGTAATAAGTGAAATTTCCGAAAATGTAATTGTGAGAAATCAATATAGCATGGAATAGTATAATTTGTCAACATTTAAATGTTAAAAGGATCATGACAATGGTCAAATGTCAGACGACAACACACATTTTTGAGCCAGTCACAAACATTATATACATACATTTGTTAAAATATAATATGGGAAATAACATTATTTCTTCTAATCCACTAGTTTATAGTAAAAAGTTTGTATTTTATGAATGTAGTAGCAGTTTCTTGTGGCTGTACACGCGAATTTGTGTTCTATAACTTACTGGTACGTCTTATGAATATCCTTTTTAAATAGCTCAATACACACTCCTGAAAGAATGATTGCCACTGAAAGATATACCCGTCCCCTGACCCACTTCAGAATAATGAGACTTTTGGGTCCAATACATACATGAGGTATTGGGGTCCTGAAGTCGGAGATTGAAATAGTTTTATAATTGCCAATAAAATACACAAATTTATTTCCAACATGATATCGTTACGGGTTTGCAGAAATGAAACACCTGGCAAATATTGAATCCCTTATATATTAATTAATCTTAATATTCACAATTTTAAAAAAAGGTTGGCATTCAATAAAATAATTAATTATAAAAATATGACTAATTATAGTGTCACAATACCAATTTAAACTATATTACTTATTGTTACACACGAGTTATTTAACACTAACACAGTCAATAGGTATTAACACAAATCCATCTGTCACGATCACGAGTATTACCATTAATTCTGTCACTTCATACGTTTCCTTCTGGAGCTCAACTCAACTTAATGCGTCGCAGTAACTCTTTATAAGGTTAGGTGCTTCCAGAATATTCAAGTTCCAGAGATTGCTAGACAAGTGGAGAAGAGTCACTGTGTCCACCCAACACTCATGTAAGGAGTGGGGGGCGGCCGGATCAAAGAAACTGACCCAAACCCACTGAGCGCTCTCTTTCCAACGGCGCTCTTAACCTATTATCCGTTTTGTTAGTGTCAGGTAATGTCTACTCGAAGGTTCGGTTACGTTTCCTTTGAATCGGAGGCAAGTCTGTTCATCTGGAGATTCTCCCTCATTCTCGTAACACTATAATGGTTGAATGAATAGTTCCAACAATTTCACAATCACTTGATTGAAGGAATACTAAACGTTGTAATCTTAATAAAAGCCCTTGCAATATTATATGATGGAGCTTTAATTTTCAATAAGATGTAGTTTAGATATGTTTATGATACCTATTATTTCAATGTTTATTGATAGGCGGATCAAAAGTTAAACAAAATTGACAGTGGTTTATATTTCATGTTTAGCGTGTAAAGAAGAATTTTTGGTTTTGTTTAATTATATTTCACACATACAGTAGTAAAGTTTCCATTACTATCACAATAAAAAATACATACTCGGTCGGAGAAGCCTACCTCAGTCATAAAGTGTCTACTTTTGGTCTAAGCTATTCCTGGTGGGCTATTAGCGTTTGGATTGTTGCCCCGCGCGTGAAAATATATTTTTACGTAGGTCTTAAAATTCTTGCGTAAAAAATGGGTCTTCTTCCGGTGTAAGGTATTTCCGGTGTCAGTAGTTGTTGAGGTCATAATACACACGTGTGTCAAATTTTACCTTTATATGACAGCGGGAAGTTGAAATTTGTTTACTATAGATTCTCTTCTTATTTCAGCTCCCATGGGGATTGAAATTCAAGTATAATGTTTTCTTTGTTTGTAAAGGGGCATGTATAAATTAAATTTTATTCTGCATAATAAATGCCAATAATGTAATAAGTACTAACAGTAATAAAACAATTTCTTAGTAAATCAGATTCAGCTATTTGTTTAAGGTTTGTGAAACAGAATGAAACAATTATTTGATGATAACCGCGATCTTGGCACTCTCTGAGGGCTTTGATTGTAAAAAGAAACACGTCCATGGAAAGAAAAGTCAGGAACTCGAGGACGACTGAAGTTAGTTCTAAGAAAGTTAATCCTATCAATATCTCATTTCCGAGCTCAATTGTCTTGTTGAGTCGTGCCTGAGATACAGATCCAGACCTGTCCCAGCGTCCACTTCCTCTAACTGTATTTCGTACAAAAATTAGTACACCCGAGTTTTATAATATCATATGGTATGCATTTATTGTCATATTTCTGGTTTAAAAATTAAAATATGATCTAATCTGAAAAAGTTAAACAGGAGTTTTATATTATCATGCGATATGTACCCTTAGAAAAATTTATCGTTTGTTTTTATTAGAAATAGAAACTAATTGAGATAAGTCTTTTTTACAAAACTAAAATAAAAAATAACATTTTAGGGGAGCATTTCCTGTGTATTTATAGTGTATATTAATGTATATAGTAACATAATGTTTAGCTATAGTCTGATATGAAGATTTTGGTAATCTGTTTTTGAGTCCGAATATGTCTTTTTCATTAAATCTTATCTTTTAAATTCTTAAACATCAGTAATCAAATCTTACATCAATAATGTAAATTGATTAAATTTTACATCCATCCATTTCAAGATAGGGGCCGTTTTAACAATTTTTTAGTTAAAATATCTAAACTTAAATATATTACTACTATTTTATTGGTAGAAAGTGAATACAAATTAATTATTGTACTTCTTATTTATTATATGCTTGTGATTTGTATTCCAGACTTAATTTTCGTTTTTCATTAAAAACGTCGGCATAATTCAGATGAACTAAGGCACTAGTCAGGTTTAATAAAGTCAACAGCTGCTGTTTAAGAGTTTACTGCAAAGAGAGGCTTGAACTTGATCATCATTTGTTGCAGCAGGTTCTTTCATAAAAATTATCCCTCTTTTTAAACTAGATCATAAAAACATCAACCATAAACGTTACAACTTGTCAAGTGTAATGGCCAATTTCTTTCTAATAGCGTCTATTTGTAGTTTATCTGTGTTAAAGTGTCCGTCGTAAAGTTCGTCAAGAATACTTTGCTGTTATTCCTACCCATAATATTACTAAATAAAAATACGCTAATTCTTCAATAATATGGAAAGCGCCCTGTCTCATACTTCTGAAGTGGTAGTAACACATAGCAAAACCCATGGTGTTTCACTTTTCATCAGGAATGGGATCGTCTCATTGATAAATCTTTATTAGCTTTCGCCCTTAATAAGAATTTAAAATCATGGGAGATTATTGTTTTGACTGTCTCCCCAAATCTTCATCCTCTGTGAGGAATGTAAATTAAATTAACATTTTCAAAACTTTTTGAAAAACTTTTAGAAAAGTCACGCTACGATCTAAAGGAGTTGTGGTAGAACTATTGTATCCTCCAAAACCTCATGAAAGATGCAAGAAAATGTAAACATTTCAGGAAATGAAACATCGCTACGAAAGTGGGTAAGTGTTCATTTATCATGTATGTCATTGCACCTTGCTTAGAGATCTTATCCAAAACATCGTAGTGCAGTCAATCGTGCATCTGATGAGACAAAAATATTACAATATATTTTGTATTTAAGACGTCTCTGATGTTAAAAAAATGTAAGGAAATCATTGTTAACTTTTTTTTAATCGTTGCAAACTATTATGACTCTAGGTTCAGTGAGTTAAATCTGACAGCGGCAGGTTCCAGTCGTTGCAAAAAGAGGAAGGTAAACTGAAGATTACTCATAATTCAAATTCTTCTTTTATAGAAATAATTGCATAGAGAAAGTACTGGAAGAAATCTGTTTTATAGGAATAAAGTCAATACTGAATAAATATTTAGACAATGTTTGTTTAATATTTGGGGGCTGATAAAATAGTAACCTTTAATTGTGCTATTGCAAATACCGTATTTATCTTTTACTACATCGATGTATTACTCCGTGCCATATATTTGTGTCATGCAACGGTATCATCTAATCAGGCGGATAACACTCTCATGAATTGTGTATAGAACAATGGTACACATTAATCTATCCGTAATACCACCATTCACGATGCTGAATGCTCGACTGCAGCGTGTTCTCTGCTGATAGCCGGTCTGTTACACTAGAGATACTGTCTGCGGCTGTACCATTTGTGTTCCAACTTAATCACAGATTGTTTGTAATCCATATTAGCTTACTTTTATTATTCCGCATTTGGATGAGGGAGAGGTGTAAATATGAAAGTCCGTTATTTTCATATCATTATCATAAAAACCTTAAAACAAGTTGCACCCGATCATAACATTTACGTAAATCTGTATAACGTATTCCTGAGATCTTTTGCCAAACCTTATCTGTAATTTGTTGGGCCTCAAGATTGTGAATGTTTGTTGTAAATAAATTTCTTGATTCTTGACTTGAGGTGTTGGCAACACATTTAATTTATATTTGTAATCAGTTTATTTCCTTTTGTTGGGATAATATAAAAATATTATTTTATGTTCAAATATCAACACAAAAAAGGCCATGGTATTATTTATGCGAAGAAATACGCTGAAGTGAGGTTTAAATACACATTTATTCCTATCACAAAATGAATGCTGCTACAAGCTTAAACTTCATAGTTATTCAATATCTTGTCACCCAAATAATTCTTATATTGGTTATTTTTGGGTTTGTAACATTTTTTCGCGCATAGTTAGTAATTAAAATGTGTAAAATGGAGTAAGCGCAACAGATTAGTAGTGAACAGTAAATAGATGTGTAGATGATGCTACACGTATAAACAATTAATAAGCCAAATATAGAAAACTACCTGAAAATCTGTTCCGAAACCCCAATTTTCGATAATCCGATACAAATCGACTGTTACTTTAAACCAGGAACAAGCAATGAGAAAATGCCTAATATTAGCAATAAGCCTAAACATTCGTCGCTACAGCCTAATGCTATTGCTGATATAAATAATCGAAGAAGAAAAGATTTAAACTGGTACAAGCGTATAATCCTTTACGATGAAAGTGCTTCTTCTTACAGTTTAGGGGATTTAACTCTTTTTGCAAACGATTTAAAAGGATTACTATGCATGATTTGATTAAAAGTTAATTCAAAAGGTTTCCTTCCAAAGAATAAGGGTTTGCTAAAGAAATTTCTGTTTATTTCTTTTCATCTTGGGGAAATTCAACGGTGAAAACATGGTGTCTGTGTAATATATTATTGAAAAAATTGATATAATATCTAGCAATGGTAAAAGGTTCAAGGCTCATTTTAAAAGGTCTACTTTGAAGTATAAATACCTTGGAAATATAAAAGCGTTTGGTCATTACGGTATGATAGTTTAATTGGGGGGGGGGGGCTTCGGTGGGGATGGAGTGATGTGCGGTGGACGTTTCAATTGCTGGAGCCTGGTGTAAGTTGGAGTGTTAATGTGGACGGGAGAAGCTGACGTTCGCTCTCCTCTGCGCTCTGTCGAGTCCTGCAGCTTCACGGCCGGGGTGCTCTTGCCTAAAAGCCGGACTTGTTCCGGGGTGGTCGCCGCACTCGATTCGCCGACTAGAGGTTTTTCCTCCGGGCGAGGTGGAGAAATGAATGCCGATGCATACCATGCGGCAGATACGACAAGACAAGTGCCCATGTGTGTGTTACTCACTTTCTGCCCATGATACCCGCCATCCTGGACAAACTGACATGGGAGATCCGTGAACACCATGTGGAAGTATGAGTGGACAAGATGATGCCGTTCGAGGAGTTCGTGCTCGTTGTTGAAGTTCCGGAAACTGTGCACAGCTAACGGCCAGACTTGTGCAGATCGACCAAATTGACAACATCGTTAGAATAGTCGACATCACGGTGCCATACGAGGACAGCTGGCAGTCGATGTCGGCAGCTAGAGAGGAAATGCTGGAGAACTACGAACCTGTCGCGCTGCTGCTCACGTTTCGGAGGATTCAGATTATTGACCCTTTCGTGATGAGGTCCCTTGTCGCCTGGGATTCTGCCAACTCGTTAGATTATGTGTCTGTTATAGTACTAAGCATTTTACCATCAATCATAGTGAGCTTTAGGCTGAAGATCACACTTATTTTTAAATCACTTAACTCTACCCACAAGGAATTTGAAGATCTGGCCTTCAATATTTTATACTTCAATTTTTATTCATTCCTGCGTCTCGAGATCAAACATAAATTTTAGGGGGAGAAAAGCGGGTAAATGATGGTTTTAGGTTGAGTCATATCACTACTTCGTTGCCATTTATTTTGAATTCAAGTGGAACAACGCAGATTGTGAATATAAAAGAATAACAAACATCATCACTCGAAAGGTTTTGTTTATGTATTGAGTGGACTTTGCTGCCATCCAATCCGCACTTTAACGTAAGTGTTAAGCCATCAGAAAGTTACTCAGGATTTATACAACTAGACTGGTTCAGAGGAGACAATATCCTCGTGGCAGTGTGGTTAAGTAAGCCCTGTAATGTAAGTTCAACAGAAGTTTCTGATGTTGTATCGGTGTTGAGATCGGGGTAGCAAGCTTCTTTAGCTTTAGCAATAGCCTATATAATGTTGGGTACGTGTCATCATTTTGGGCTTTTGGTCCAGGCTGCATCTGAACGGAGGAATTTTTGTGAATGACCATCAATTAAAAGTGCCAGATCCTGTTCGAGGGAGTATTTAATTGGTTGGGATACTGAGCTTAATAGAGCTCTCTTTACTTTAGAGTTGTTGTTAGAATCAGTAATATCTAGGACAATTTATGCAGCATCTCTTTCTTTAATTATATTTAAGCTGAAGTAGCATCATGAGTGGTACTAGTTTTATTCGCTTGGACCACACCGATAGATCTTCATTTTTTATGGTTGACTAAATTTACTACTTTGAATAGTGCAAACTTGAAACTCGATATTTCCAGCCAACCAGCCGATTTTCTCCAAAAATGTGTCCAGAGGTCGGTTATGTTTTCTATAATTTTAATTTAATTTACATTAATTTTTTAAATTTTATTCCTGGTTTCAAGGTTTAGTGGATCAACCGAGTCAGTTATTCTAGTTTTAGAGCACACAAATTTAAATACTGCAGAATTACTTTCTACTAGCGATATCTGTTCCCTCCAAATAGATGCATTGAATTTCTTTGAAAATAACCAGGATCTAAAAAAAATATGTGTTCTCAAAACGCGCAAAAAGATGCAGGTGAAATATCAATTATCACAACCTGAATAACCCATTCGAATCCCTAATTTACATTTTGCAAAATTTACGATAAATTGCATTATATACGTATATATATATATAAAAGGACAAATAATAAAGTTATAATTGAAGACTCTTGGAGCATTGGAAATTTCTATAACTATTACTAAATGTTAATAAAAACACTTACTTACTTACTGCCGGGGCGTAACAAATCTCAGTCGATTCTTTGCCTCGTCTATGAGCCTCTTCCACGCCACCCTGTCTTCCGCCAGATCCACAGATAATAAAAACACTACTTTTCTAAATTGTTTATTTTTTGGACGAGGCCTTTCGAAACCAAAGGTTTCTTCTTCAGGCAACTCCAAAAATAAATTTAGTTGCCTGAAGATGAAACGTTTGGTTTCGAAAGGCCTCGTCCAAAAAATAAACAATATGGAAAAGTTTTTATTAACATTTAGTAATATTTAAAATGAATTATGTCTGGATTAAGCGCAGAAAAAAATTAAATTTTAATAACGTATGTTAAAAAACATGTAACTTGTGAAATAGTCTAATATCAGCACGTTTACTTCAAAGCATAGCTACAGACTCATTTGTTTGGTTAGGGAAGGGAAAGAACTTGAACTTGCCCAAGTAGACAATTGTATTAAAACTAATAGCAGTTCCAAAGGTCAGATGTTATCTTCTATTTTAGAGTTTTGCACACCCAGAATAGTGGAGATCAAGCAGTAAAATGTTCTGTAAATGCGTTACAGACTTGCATTTACATGTTTTCGACGCGTAAAAGGCCTATAAATTGTTTTATTATGTTTCTTAAATTGTAATGATAATATTTGCTTTTCATGTAAAAAACGCTATATCTTTCCGCCATAAATCAAAATAAAGGTAGAAATAACACCCTAAATACTTTGCATAGTTCTCAGTTTTCTTTTGCTCGAGAACTTATAACTGGGTTGGTGCCACCCCAGATGTATCCTGCTCTAGCCCTATTTATTAAAACCTAACCAGGGCCATAACTCACTTCCTAGTCCCTACCACCACTTCCAGGCTGTAACGGTGTCTATCGGGGACTACTTAAATACACTTTTGCAGCGCTATCTTTCGGGCAGCTATTGAAGATTTCCGTCCTCGCTGAGTACCCGCAACTCTGTCGAATGCAAAGTCGTCAGTCTTACGTCTAAGCGCTACGGCGTCTGTGCGGATTACCGGGGCTACCACGAGGTTGACGTAAACCGACATCCCCACTCCACCGTATAATGGCAATATATCCGCCGGCTCGAATTCAAAGTCACCGCTTCCGGTTCCTGCAGCGGAGCGACCAGTTCCAGCTTCCACCCCGAAGACCCCTGACGCTCTTCTGGTTTCGGAGGAAAATAAGCATTTTAAGAAAATAAATATCTTAAGCCCTAGTACACGAAAGCTGTGTATATCGTAGGTGTCAGGACATGTTGCGAATGTTTCAACTGCAGGCGGTGAGACTCCGGACAACTATTTAGTTGTCACTTTACCAGTAACAATTTCTACGCATTGGAGGAGCATCAGAAGGAGATAGGTGGCTCGACGGAGAAGAATAGTGTTCTGACAGGAAAAAAAACAAGAAAAGATTCAGAAAGAAGTGTTGATCTGGCGGTGGCGTGGCTAAGACATAGTATAACTTATTTCCTGTCGCCACCTCTGTGTGGTGTTATCTAATTTTTAAGGGTTTGCATTTTATTCAGCGAATTATTAAATTGTTGTTGTAGCCATTGCATGGCTATAGTCTCGTTTAGTTTTAAACACTTACTCGTTCCCAAACGGTGTTTAATAACATTTCTATGCGGATAGTGGTTTAAAGACCTTTGGTACCTTCAGATAAAAGTGAAACTCCCCATTCAGAGCACGCTGCTGATTTTATAAGATTCGAAAACCAAATTTTTAAGAAACTTCGGTGATGGAACTGAAAAGACTGACTGTATTGCGTCCGGCGTATCAACACTGAATTATGTTCTTTTTTTTATTTATAAACATTAATTTCCTAAAGAAAACAAAAATAAAAAAACTTGATTTTGTTAAATTATGTTAAATTAAAGATATATAGTTCCTTACAATTATAAATGAATAAAACAATTTTTTCCCTGCAGCTATAACTCATAAATCCTACATACTGTAAAAATGTCACATATTTATCTTCAGCAGTCGTTATTACATTGTCTACTTTAAATTTATAGTAAATTTGTAATAAAGCCTTCTAGTGTTTCCAAAAAATCTTTTCATAATTTTCTCTATACAGAGAAGGTAACTTAAATAGCTATAAATTTGACTGTTATAAATATATTCCAAACAAATAATCTGTGGCATCATCTTAATCCAGGCATTGGGCAGCGACGGCACTTGGCACTGGCACATTCGGGTTGACCCACGTCTTAAACAGTATCAATGTTGGAACTGATCATTGTTTTAACAAAGCGATAAATCATCTGGATGTTTTCAGATCCACATGGTTGTTTATATTTGCACGATTGACACGACGATTTCCCACGGACCAATTAGATTACCGTCACCGTGTGCTTTTCATTCGTGTTTTAATTCTCGTGTGATTTATGTAGTACATTTCTGACGTTGCCCGTGTAATGAACATTTCTATTTATAAAATATTCTACTATTTTTATTGATTATGTTGACTACTTTATAGAATTAACTTACTACTTCATAAAACGCATGCTAAATTCAGTAACTAAATCTATATTAATATTAGTGAGTAATTCATTTAAAGAGTGAAATAACAATTTCTAGAAAACTTAAAGTTTGTGAAATCAGTGAGTTTTTTTTAAAAATATATAAATCATTTGTAACACCATCAATGCATATAATCGGATATTCAGATTGTAAAAACTGTTGATCTGTAATAAAATATTAAATCTGTATAATTTTAAAAGCGTATTGTTTTAACATAAATCAATCAACAATTGGTTATATGTATGAACTATTGTAAAGCTGAGGGGATTTTACATATATCGTGATTTTGTTATATGTCTGTCTGCCTGTGCGATAATTCATGGTAGGAACGTACGAGACTTGAAACTCGGTACATGTATACTCTTGTTCCAAAGAGAAGCGCTGTTTATTGTGTAATCGAAATGTCAAGTAGCAGTTCGTATCTGTCCGTCTGCTTCTTTGGGCGATAATTCTTGATATAGAGGGTCCTAAAAATTTGAAAATTAGTATTAGTGTTCTTTTACAATCCGTTTATATTCCCTTTTAAAGCAGACACAATAAATAATTTAGTCATTTTTTTCCTCATTAGCTTTTCGACAATTTTTATTTATGTGCTTTTTACATTTCATAAAAACATTTACTGATCGTTAGATATAATCATTATTAATGTAACTGTATTACGAGTATATACAACACGTAGCTTCACACTGAATAGTAAAAGATTGTGGTAATTTTTTGTTTGAAGCCCACAATAACTGACTGTGCCCACTGCAGCGACACACTAGTGACGTAGATCACAGCAGCTGTTGTGTATCCGTGTTTGTCGAGATCCTATTGTGCCACGGTAAACATGACGTACGCTTTGATGTCTCCTATGTGTAGACGCAATCAATTAAGGCAATCCTAGACATGGTGACTGAACTTAAATAACTCACTTTATAGTCTTAGCCTCCCTGCAGTATATTTCAATTTTGTTTTTTATTACTAGAACTTTAGTTTTTTATTTTAGAATTTCATGTTGAGAATTTTGCCAGTAAAGTTCTTAAACTGTAAACGTATAATTCAAATTGATTTAAAAGGATCGTAATTGACGTATTGTAACCGTATAAGTTTCCAAAACTTTTATAAGAACATCACTTGTATATGTTCCTTAAACATTTTATAAAATATTTCTGCCAGTTTGTCTAATATAATAGCTTTCACAGTCACTACCAGTTAATTTTTTATACTTCAGATTTTATGTTTAATTATTGTTTGTCTTACTTTGGTATATTTTGTATTTCCATAAGTTTTAAAATGTATTATTTCTTGGTTGGTAACTTGTTACAAAATTTTAAATTAAATTTGTGAAATGTTTTTCGAAACACTTTATTTTTTTTAGTATTGAAGTATTGTGAGTATTTTTTTATAGTAACTGCAATTGGATGTCGTGGCACTGCTATAAACACTTTCTCCTTTATGTTTTTTTATTTTTGCCGTTGGAGCTTAATAATGGTGTTATCGCTTCTATTAGAAAGTCTTTTGCAGTGGTTTTTATTATGTTTGTTTTATTTCAACAGTTGACATTGCGCATG
This sequence comes from Homalodisca vitripennis, assembly GCF_021130785.1. Taxonomy (NCBI): domain Eukaryota; kingdom Metazoa; phylum Arthropoda; class Insecta; order Hemiptera; family Cicadellidae; genus Homalodisca; species Homalodisca vitripennis. The sequence goes on from NC_060209.1 coordinate 173,401,839, forward strand.
TAACAACAACTTTTGTGTGGCATTAGATGGAAAAACAAAAAAAAAGGACCTAATGAGGTCCGGAGGAGTATTAGGACAAACTACTTGAAAAATTTCATGTACTTCCGTAGTTACGTACTCAACCAATAGATGGACAACCTTCCGGACTTAGACGTGAAACAAGAAGATTAAATACCGATCAAAAGTATTTTACTTGAAATGTGTAAATCAATTTTCATGTGGAATCTGCCTCTCTGATCTAGCATTGAAGAAACAAGGAAAATTTAGCACTATTCACGATGGTTGGACGTTGGCTAGTCGCATTCTCCGGTTATTTTTGGACAGTGAGAACCCTCAGAAACCCTGAAAAGACTTTAACAGATTATATAGTTAAGGTATGACGCTTCCCATCTAGGTGTCACATTAAGCTTAAGCCCTCTTTATTAAATGGAGCCAAACATTATGGGGACTGAATTCGTATTAACGTTACCTTTACGAACTAGCAACTAATCGACCAGTTATGTGAAAGAAACGGTTACTACGCTCACTCTGAAAAAACATGTTGCTCTGCGAGGAAAAACATTTAGGCAATCCAAGACTTTTGATGGCAAGGTCAGTACAGAAGAATGAGGGTTACTGAAGGTTGTGATGCTTAAAATAAACTTAAATCTGGAAGATTGCATTGACATTATCAACTGGGCTTTGACCTATACATATCACCAGAAACACGAATAACAAAGCAACGTGTCTGATTAGGACTTTGCCAAGTACATAAGTGAATCACGAGAGATGGCCTGATGCATATTTATTGACTTTTCCCCGTTTTATCTGTCATACAGAAACAGTAGAAAGAGTAATCAACCTTGTTAGAGAATCATCACTCTGTGTTTTCGGTTTCGAAGAAAGAAATATATTTCGTCAAAGCCTGAATTGCTTTTTCACACAAAAATGATAAAAAATTTGAAACAATAGAGATATTTTAACTAAAAATGTATAATTGGAACAGTCTCAATATTATACTCCTTATGACCCGGTTGGTTATCTGTTAGGTAAACGCTCGGTGTTATAGTCTTTTTCGCACTAATCTTGCTGTTACTATCAGCATTGCTATTACTTAATTAAAAATCGAGATTTTCAATATATTCAGGTGAATAAATAACATTTCCATATTCAATGTAAACTAATAGTTACAGCACATCTAAAACCACGGTCACCAAATGTATTATAGATACGTAATATGTTATTAGTTTAAATCAATATTAGTTCCAGGATTCATTTAGTACCACTTAAATCATTACAAAAAAATTAGCAATTTTTATTGTAAAATTAGCTGTTGTGCAGAATGTTTATTGCACATAGATAAGGATACATGCCTAATGCTGTACTTTTAAGCTTAGTTTATTTAGTATTTATTCAACCTCTTATTTTGACAAATCGCAGAACATTCAACATAGTACCATAATGTTTATATTGATATTGTCCATTTATATCTTTCTAATGTTTTCTAAACAAAATCACTCGTCTTAAAGTTATTAGTGTTTAAACTTTTGAAAAGTTAAGTTGCAGCAATTTGTTTATAAAAAATTATATTATTTTCAAATGTTTATCTAAGATGTATACTATTATGATCATTAAAACTCACAATGTTTCAACTTGATATCTCAACCTATTTTATAAGAATAAGTTTATTTCCTAAAAATAGACGCTTACAGCCAGAACAGACAAAACCACTAAGCAAGATAGGATATACATTACATGAGTAATAGGTTTGATTTATAGGTTTGATTTTACGTATTATTAAACCATGGTAAAGTTTTGTTTATTAATTACAGAACACCTTGTACTCGTATATTTACTGCTTTCGGCTTGCAAAAACGTAACTTTAATGTAGCAGTTCGCATCTTTGAACGCTTTAGTTCAGTGAGCATCAATTGGATGTAAGACCTCAACAAAACCAGGAAGAGACTATGTACTGTTAAATAAGTTTTTCTTGGAGAACAGGTCAGAGCTTCTACATCCAGAGGTCTTGTTTACTGGTTAAATTAGTGTTATCTATTTTTCTATTCTTATCACATGACAGTTTTTTAAGGCCTTTTTTTATAAATAAGTCTTATGCAGGGCCAAAAAGCTAATCCAAGTCTTTACAATACATTTTCTTGAGACTTGACAATGCCAAGATACGTATATAAGAGCATATATATATATTCTTAATCAGTATAAATTATGAAATCTTTATATTTTTTAGAAAATAAAATTTGTACCCAATAAGGACATCACTCCCTCTAAAAAATTACATGGGTTTTAGCAATCAGAATAACTTAAAAAAAATGTAAATTAATTGTTTTAGTTTCATAGTTACTTGTGTATATACTACCAATCTTTGGCCAAGTTTCATTTAACTCTCTTTAACAAATTTGTTCACTACTTTTATCAGGTTAGACAACAATCACCTGAATTTTGATAGCTTACATATATGCTATAAGCAGTATCACTAATTAAAGTAATGTTTATGAGTTACCGCGTAAAACTAATTTTTATTAGTAAAAGTGTTTTTTAATGAACCTTAATTATTGGTTTATGTAACTGATCATAGGAATCAATAATTAAAGAACAATTAATAAATGATAATGTGTCCAGCCTTTTCTTGTGAAAATACACATGTCCATAAAAGAAAAAGCCAGGATCTCGAGAACGACAGAAGTTAGTTCTAAGAAAGTTAATCCTATCAATATCTCATTTCCTAGCTCAATTGTCTTGTTGAGCCGTGCTTTAGATTTAGATTCAGATCTGTCTCAACTTCCCATAGCTGCATGTCGGACATGAACTTGAAAATAGGACACATGAAAGTCAGTTCCGTTTAAATGTTACATTTATTGTATTTTTTTATTTTGCAATATAATTTGTTTGTAACCAACATCTATAGCGTGTTCATTACTAATCGTAAAGTCTCTTCGGATCTAAAAAAAACTAATCAACAACATACTTTCCTTTAGAAAAAAGACCACATTTTCTAATATACAGAATATCTTGGAAATATTTTTAATCCCGAAAAATGGTAAGAGTTTGGTAAGAGAATCTTTAAAAGAAAATATTTGCCGTGTGATTTAGGAAAAATACAGTATAGGATAGGTCTATATTTCCCAAACATATTCCTACCCAGTCAAAATTTTGTATTTATCTTTCTCGATTTACGAGTGTGTTCAAAGTATAAAATGTGCTGTCCCAAACAGGTCTAAGCGAACAAATTTCATCAATTACACGCTCTTTCATTAGGGAGGTAGCACAACATATTATTCAGTTTTCATTAATAAAATAATAAATCTCAATCATATTCAGAACACAACAAGGTTCTAAAACCTCAAACAGTAAAATATGTTGCAAATTAAATGGTTTTAAAAGCCTATTAAAGAGTTTTTGTGTTAGTATGAAGCAAAATCAGCCGATTTATTTTGTTGTAATGAATGATTCCAAATACAATTAAATTATATAAAATTAATACACCAAAAAAAAAAATACACGCGTATAAAGTTGTTTAGATTTAGGAAAATAAAACGTTGTTTGGCTTAGAACAAGTCTTTTTCTGGAGGACAACATTATTGCATTCCTAGCAAACAAGACAGCAACAATAACATGCTGAACAGTTCAGCGGTGAGTCACTGTCACGGTGCTTCACTGTACCTCTCAGTCTCTACAAACAAATCTGCTTGTCCACGCAAACCGGTTACTGTTATTAGAGTCTACACGGAACATTTTCTAGTGAAGAAAATTAAAACATGCATTCAAATAGTACTCAAATTCAAGTTCAGATGACATGAGCGCTAGTTCATTTTTGTATATATATGTTACGTATATATGTATTTACATATTTAATAAGAAGTTCCGTACGAGGCAATGTTTACCTTCCTTTTTTTACATGTTCCGTTTAGTAAATACATATTAAGCTAACCCTAATAAGTGAAATTTACGAAAATGTAACAGTGAAAAATTAATAAAGGTTAGTTATTAAATCACGTTTTTTGTGATTCAACCATTGTTGCTTTTCATGCGATATTCTTTTGAAAGATTTAGAATTTTTTAATATCTTCAAATGCAACACCTTGACTTATTACAAGGATAGCACGCGTTGCCTTTGATGTTATTACTTTACACATCTATACCCTATACAGTAATAAGTGTAGTATACCGTGAAAATATACGGTCCAACCATAATCGATCTTTGCCTGACCAATGAATTACTAGAAAAATATCTAACCAGACGGTCGGTATTCCGCTGAGCTTCGTTACCTTAAATATTCTACATAAATAATATCAATAATGTAATAAGTAATAACGGCAATAAAACTACTTCTTAGTAATTAATAATCACCTATTAGTTTAAGGCATATGAAACAGAATGCCGCAAACTCAACACTGAGGGCTTTGATTGTAAAAAGAAACACGTCGATGGAAAGAAAAGTCACGAACTCGAGGACGACGGAAGTTAGTTCTAAGAAAGTTAATCCTATCAATATCTCATTTCCGAGCTCAATTGTCTTGATGAGTCGTGCCTGAGATACAGATCCAAACCTGTCTCAGCGTCTATTTCCTCAAACTGTATTTCGTACAATAATTCTGACCAGTACACCCTAGTTTTATAATATCATATGGTATGCATCTGTTGTCAAATTTCTGGTTAAAACAATTAAAATATGATCTAATCGGAAAAGTTATACAGGAGTTTTATAATATCATGCGAAATGTAACCTTTGCCAATTTATCGTTTGTTTTTATTCGGAATAGACACTAATTGAGATAAGTCTTTTTTACAAAAATTAAATAAAACACATAAACACATTTTAAGGGAGCATTCCTGTGTATTTTAGTTTATATTAATGTATATAGTAACCTAATATTTAGCTATAGTCTGATATGAAGATTTTGTTTTTCAGTCCGAATCATTCGATTTTATCTTTTAAATTGTTAAACATCATTCAATAATGTACATTTATTAAATTGTACATGAATCTATTTCAAGATATCAGCCGCTTTAACATTTTAGTGTTAAAATAACTAAAAGGCTAATATATTGCAACTATTTAATTGTTAAACATCATTCAATAATGTACATTTATTAAATTGTACATGAATCTATTTCAAGATATCAGCCGCTTTAACATTTTAGTGTTAAAATAACTAAAAGGCTAATATATTGCAACTATTTAATTGTTAAACATTTTATACAAATTAGTTATAGTACTTGTAATTTTCCATAAGACTTAATTTTAGGTTTTCATAAAAAACGTCGGCATTATTCAGATGAACGAAGGCACTAGTCAGGTTTAATAAAGTCAACAGCTGCTGTTTAAGAGTTTACGACAAAGAGAGGCTTGAACTTGATCATCATTTGTTGCAGCAGGTTCTTTCATAACAAATTATCCCTCTTTTTAAATTACATCATAAAAATGTCGACCATAAACGTTACAACTTGAAAAAGTGTAATGGCCAATCTGTTTATAATAAGACGTACTTGAGGTTAATCCGTGTTAAAGTGTCAGTTTTAAAGTTCGTGAACAATAATTTGCCGTTATTTTTAACTATAAAGTTACTAAATAAACATACGCTCATTCTTCTTTATATGGAAAGCGTCCTCTCTGATACTTTTGTTGTGGTAGTAACACATAGTAAAACCCATGAAATTATACTTTACAAATAGGAATGAGAACGTCTCATTGACCAATTTTTATTAGCTTTCATCATTACTAAGAAATTAAAATAATGGGAGATTATGGTTTTACTTTTCCCAACTCGTTATACTCTTGTAGGGGATTCAATTTCACCAAAACTTTTTGAAAAACTTTCGAGAAAAGTCAAGATACCATCTGAAGGAGTTGAGGTAGAACTATTGTCCCAGTCCAAACCTCTCATTGATGCAAGAAAATTTAAATATTTTGGAGGAAGTGATATGCGTTACGAAAAGACGTACACAATTTTCAACTTTTCACCAAATAAGTTATCAAATCACGGATATAGAATGTGTAAAGTGGGAAGTGGAAGTATCATTATACGTAGGAAAGCATATTTTATTCTGTCAGTAATATTCTTTGAAGCAAGTATATTTTTTATTTAATGACATTTTATTTTGTAGTTTTTTCTACAATACAAATTTGGCTACTTATAAAACATAATCAGTTTAGGGAGACAATGGTAAAGTATCATAATGTAGCAACTAATCGTAGCAGATAAATACGTTCCTTTGTGTTTTTTTTGTGTTCTGATGGAAACTATTGAGTTTAATGTAGAGCTATTTGTTGTCGTAATGGCATAAAATTACTAAATTCTGGACTGGGATAGAAGTCTGCAACAATAATAAAATTTCAACAATATCAAACTTTTGTAAACTTGATGAAATGTTCAGTAATAATTGAGTTTAATTTATCAGCTTAGTGTGGGAAGAACTGATTTAATGCGAATGTTGAGTTTAGCTCAATTTCACTTTCTGTTCATTGAAGCGTCTAAAACCTAACGCAAGGGCAAATCTCCTTTTAGGATTAATTGGAATGCGTGTTTCTCAGCTTCTTGTCTTAAGTGAACAAAAAAACTGTTGATAACGAGATCTGTCCCTGCAACCCATCTCATCCCTCAGCACAAAGCCTGAAAGCTTGTGATCTCGAACATTTGCACTATTGGGTACTCAGATCTGGGTAGGGTATTCAAATATTCTTTCTCTTAGCAATGAATATTAGCAATAATAGTTCCCTGCAACTCATCTAGGCTTGTTACACAGAAAGCATGAGACATCTCATAGAGGTTTTATCACGAACACATATTATAGAGGCCACGTTTCATGTTCATGCCGTTTGTGTGTAAGGGACTTGAGAACATGTACCACGCATCAGCATACATAAACTATATTGCGTACATATAGCCAGTAAAAATGTTGGTCTAATATTCCTTCTATTAATTATGTATACATGGTGGGAACGGATGATTCAATGCGAATGTTGTGTTCATCTTCCTCTTTGTTCAGTATCTGTAATCTGACGCTGTCACAGGCCTGCTCTTGGAATCTGGAGCCACGTTCGTCTGATGAGATCCAAAAAGTGATGTTACTCCACCGTGCTCTGAGATCGTATCTAAAACATCGTAGTGCACTCAATTATGCTTCTGATGTGACAATGATTGCCTCTCAACCCAGATTACACTATATTTTGTAGTTTAGACTTCTCTGATGTCAAAACAATCTAAGGAGTTCATTTTAATTCTCCATTACCGACTTTTTTTTAATCTTTTCAAAGGATTATGACTCCAGATTTCATGAATTAAATCTGAATCAGACGCTGTACTAAGAGGTAGGTACTCTGAATATAACTAAAATTCATATCCTTCTATAATAGCAATATAAGCAAAGAGAAAGTTCTGGAAGAAATCTGTTTTATAAGAATAAAGTCAATACTGAATAAATATTTAGAAAATGTTCCTTTACTATTCAGGGGGTGATAAAATAGTAATTTATCACCCCTTTAATTGTGCCATTTCAAATACTGTATTTATCTTTTACTACATCGATGTATTACTCCGTGCTATATATTTGTGTCATGCAACGGTATCATCTAATCAGGCGGATAACAGTCTCATGAGTTGTGTATAGAACAATGGTACATATTAATCTATCCGTAATACCGCCATTCACGATGCTGAATGCTCGACTGCAGCGTGTTCTCTGCTGATAGCCGGTCTGTTACACTAGAGATACTGTCTGCGGCTGTACCATTTGTGTTCGAACTTAATCACAGATTGTTTGTAATCCATATTAGCCTACGTTTATTATTCCCGCATTTGGATGATGAAAGGTCTAAAATTAAAACTCCGTTATATTTAATAGCATTATTATATAAAAGCTTAAAACAAGTTACACCCACCATAAGATTTACGTAAATCTGTATAACGTTTCATAGCAGCAAAATTTAAAATTTATATTTTTAAACTATTTATATCCTTTTGCTTGTATAGTATAAAATATTATTTTACGCTTAATCAAAATAATATTAGTACAAAAAAGGCCACGGTATTTATTGATAACGGCGTCGACTTAACGGTATTTTTATGAAGAAATCCGCTGAAGTGGGGTTAAATACATAATTATTTATTTTACAATATGAATGCTGCCACAAGCTTAAACTTCATAGTCAATTTTGGGGTTTGTAATATTATTTGAACGCATAGTTAGTAAATATGGGATGTATAAATTTGAGTGAGCACAACAGTTTAGTAGTGAACAGTAAATAAGGGAGTAGAAGATGGCACATGTATAGACAATTTAGTAAGGCGTATAGAGAAAACAACCTGGAAATCTGTTGTTAAACCAAAACTTTCGATAATCCTGTACAATTTGAATATTACGTTAAACCAGGACCAAACAATAAGAAAATGCTTAATATTAGTAATAAGCCTAGACATTCTTCACTCGAGCCTAACCCTAGTGCTGATGTTTGTAAATAATCCAACAAAAAAGTCTTACACGAAAACTTTAATAACGTATGTTACGTATGTCAGGTTGGTCATATCCAGCAGCTCCAAAGTGTCCAGGATCGCTTCTTGCGGGTGGTTAGAGTCAGATGTGGATTTGAATGCAGAACTGTGCCATTGGAGGATTTGGGGATTTCCTTGGGTTTGAACTCGCTTGTGAAGCGTAGACAACTTTTAGATGTGGTTTTTCTCCATAAACTAATTAACGGAGACGTGAATTGTCCAGAACTGCTCAGGCGGATCGACTTCCGAGTGCCTCATCAGACCAGGTCCCTTCACACTTTCTGCCGTCGTGTCTACTCAACCAGTTATGTACATCACAGCACTATCCCGAGACTTCACAGACTTGGAAACCTCGTCTCCTCCCGGCATGACTTTTGCAGTGATAGTGTTATGCACCTGAAAAAACATTTTCTTTTGATGTAGACATTGACACCTGGCTCATTGTAATATGTGTATATATTTCTTTCTTTCTATTTTTTCCTCTACTCTTTTCTACATGTATACATTTGATTCTTTTTTTTTCCTTTTCATTGTTATAAATTATTCCTACGTAGTATATGTGTAAGTGCAGATGGATGTATATTTGATCGTATAATTACTGTTACTATTTATTATTGTTGCTATGCTATTATTGTTATTTTCTATATAGTCTATTTTATATGTTATTGTTATGTTGTAGCAGTTTACTTTAGCATTGTTATTAATTTATAATGTGGATCATTTTTATTGGCTCATTGTTGAATATAAGAATATCTTATTGTTTTTTTTTTTTACATGTACTAATGGTGTTACCGTAGATAAATAAATAAATAAATAAATAAAACATATAAGTTGTGCAGTAGTCTAATTTCAGCACGTTTACTTAAAATCATGGCTACAGACTCATTTGTTTGGTTAAGGGAAGGAAAGAACTTCAACTTGTCCAAGTAGGCAACTAATTACTTGCTATTAAAACCAATAGCAGTTCCAAAGGTCAAATCTTATCTTCAATTTTAGAGTTTTGCACACCCAGAATTGTGGGGATCAGGCACATATAATGGGGATCAGGGAGTACACTGGGTAGTCGACTGGTCCCTAGTCCAATATTATTCTATTTATTTGTTTCAATTATCGATAATCTTGTATATTGCATGTTAGACATGCATCTGTTAACTATTAATAGTATATTGATTTTATTGTTATATGTTTATTTTATATCTTTAAGTTAAGTTATATGCATTTATCAGACTTGCCTGTATATGTTTTTGAGATGTATAAGGCCTGTAAATTGTTTAATTTTTTCTGTTAAATAGTAATGATAATATTTGCTTTACATGTGAAAAACGTTATTTCTTTGCACCATAAAACAAAATAAATTTAATAATAACATGTTAAATACTTTGCATAGTTCTCGGCTTTCTTTTGCACGAGAACCTTTTAACTGGGTTGGTGCCACCCCAGATGCATCCTGCTCTAGCCCTATTTCTTATAACCTAATCAGGGCCATAACTCATCTCCTAGTTCCTACCACCACTGACTTCCAGGCTGTAACGGTCTCTAGCGGGGACTAATTAAATACACTTTTCCAAGAACTTCTTGCAACGCTATCTTTCGGACAGCTATTGAATACTTCCGTCCTCGCTGAGTACCCGCAACTCTGTTGAATGCAAACTTACGTCTAAGCGATACGGCGTCTGTGCGGATTACCGGGGCTACCACGAGGTTGACGTAACCGACATCCCCACTCCACTGTACAATGGCACTAGATCCGCCGGCTCGATTCCAAAGACACAGCTTCCGGTTCCTGCAGCAGAGTGACCAGTTCCAGCTTCCACCCCGAAGACCCCTGACGCTCTCTGTTTTCGGAGGAAAATAAGCATTTTAAGAAAATTAAATATCTTATGCCCCAGTACACGAAAGCGGTGTAGATCGTAAGTATCGGGACCTTTTGCGTTTCAATGTTTCAACTGCAGGCGGTGAGACTCCGGACAACTATTTAGTTGTCACTTCACCAGTGACAGTGTCTACGTATAGGAGTTGCAGCAGAAGGTGATGGGTGACTGGACGGAGAAGAATAGTGTTCTGACAGGAAAAAAGGAAAGAAAATATTCAGAAATAACTGTTGATCTGGCGGTGGCGTGGCTAAGATATAGTATAACTTATCTACTGTTGCCACCTCTGTGTAGTTTTGTCCCACTGTTTGCATTTTATTCAGCCATTTGTTCAATTGTTGTTCTAGCCATTGCATGGCTGTGGTCCCATTTCATTTTAAACACTCACTTGTTTCTAAGCACTTAAATAAAATATAATTTCTATCCGGATAGTGATTTAAAGACCTTGGGTACCTTGAGATAAAAGTGAGGCTACCCATTCAGAGCACGCTGCTGATTTTATATAATTCAAAAATCCCCAAAATTATAAGAAACTTCGATGATTGAACTAGTAGCTGAAAAGACTGACCGTTTTGCGTCCAGCGTATCAACATTGAATGATATTCTTTTTTATTTATAAACATTAATTTCTTTAAAAAAACAAAAATAAAAAACGTGATTTTGTTAAATTATGTTTAATTAAAGATATGTAGTTTCTTACAATTATAAATGAATAAAACACATTTTTCCCTGCAGCTATAACTCATAAATCCTACATATTGTAAAACTGTCACATCTTCATCTTCAGCAGTCTTTATTACATTGTCTACTTTAAATTTATATTAAATTTGTACTAAAGTGTTCTAGTGTTGCCAAAAACCTATACAGAGAAGGTAACTTAAATAGCTATAAATTAAACTTTTATACATATGTTCCAAACAAATAATCTGTGGCATCTCCTTATCCGGGAATTGGACAGCGACGGCACTTAGCACTGGCACATTCGGGTTGACCCACATTTTAAACAATATCAGTGTTGGAACCGATCAACATTTTAACAAAGCGATAAACCATCTGGATGTTTTCAGATCCACATGGTTGTTTACATTTGCATGATTCACACGACGATTTCCCACGGACCAATCAGTCAGATTACTGACACCGTGTGCTTTCATTCGTGTTTTAATCTCGTGTGATTTATGTAGTACATTCTGTTGTTGCCCGTGTAATGAACATTTCTATTTATAAAATGTTCAATTTTTATTATTTATGTTGAGTACTTTATAGAATTAACTTACTACTTCATAAACGGCATGCTAAATTCAGTAACTAAATCTATATTAATATTAGTGAGTAATTTATTTACAGAGTGAAATAACAATTTCTAGAAAACTTCAAGTTTGTGAAATCAGTGAGTTTATTTTAAAATTTATAAATCATTTGTAACACCATCAATGCACAAATATTTGGATATTCAGATTTTAAAAACAGTTGATCTAAAATGAAATGTTAATTCTGAATAATTTTAAAAGCGTAATGTTTTACCATAAATAAATCAACAATCAATAAATAAATCAACATATGTATGAACTATTAAAAAGCCCAGGCCTTACGTATGTTGTTTTTTATGTCTATATGTGCGATAATTCATGGTAGAAAGGTACGAGACTTGAAACTCGGTACATGTATACTCTTGTTCCAAGGAGAAGCGCTGCTTATTTTGTAATCGAAATGTCAAATAGTTCGTATCCGTCCGTCTACTTCGATATAAAGGTCGTAACAATTTGAAACTTTGTGTACGTGTTCTTTTTCAATCCGCTTTATTCCTTTTAACAATATTATATACAACACGTAGCTTCACACTGAATAGTAAAAGGTTGTGGTAATTTATGTTTGAAGTCTACAATAACTAACTGTGCAGACTGCAGCGACACACTATAGACGTAGATCACAGCAGCTGTTGTGTGTCCGTGTTTGTCGAGATCCTATTGTGTCACGGTAAACATGACGTACGCTTTGATGTCTCCTATGTGTAGACGCAATCAATTAAGGCAGTCCTAGACATGGTGGCTGAACTTAAATAACTCACTTTATAGTCTTAGCCTCCCTGCAGTATATTGCAATTTCTTTTTTTAGTACTAGAACTTTTAGTTTTTGATTTTAGTATTTCGTGTTGATGATTCTGTCACATGGTTCTTAAACTGTAAATCTATTAATCAAATTGATTGAAAGGGATCCTAATTGATGTATTGTAACCGTATAAGTTTCCTAAATTCTTTAAAGGTTTTAAACTTTAGAAAACACATATACTTATTTCCTAAACACTATATGTTTACATCTCTTTCCTATTCTTGCGTTATTCACCTTAAAGGGAACTTGATGAATACTCATTATATATGTGGTATGTTACAGAATACTGTATACCGATTCAGTAGATTAATTCTATTGCTGTACATATAAAAAAACTTGATTTACACTGTAAAAAACCGCCACTGCAGATAACGAAGACAAACAGAGTAATCGTTTCTACAATAGCCTGGTTAAAGCCAGGAATCTAAGATTAATGAACGTTCTATTACGGTAAGATCGTTTTAAAGGAAACCAAGAAACATTTTTAACTCAACGATGTACGATAAAAACTGAAAATGAGATTAGTCTTCGGACGGGCATAGTTGGTGGTGCAATTAATAGTTAATGCAACATCGGTCCATAAAACGGTTGCGAATGTGTAATAGATTCTTTTCTGTGGCAAAAAGTAACAAGAATAGTCTTTACTGTTTAATATAACAATTTTTTATAGATCAGAGTAAAAAATACAAATTGCAAAACATCTGTTTTCCGAAAAATATTGTGCTTTTTGGAAAGTATTCCATTTTTTCTGGAACAGTTCGGCGTTTGCAATTGAGTCAGGCGCCGTTGTATGTATATTAGTTTGTGGAAAGACGATAGTGGCATATAAATTGCATTTAGTACGGGTACATTAGGGTAAGCGAAATTTAAATTATAATATTTTATGAAAAAGGAAATCATTGGCTTTAACAAATATCAAATATGCTAACAAAAATTATCCTTATCCACAACCTATATGAACTCTTCGTATTGTTTCACATTTCCCAATAATTTGGTATATGCAATACCTAGACTTTAGGTGTCAGTTTAATTAACTCGACAATCATTGTACCATTTTCCAGGTGGCCTACTAGGTTTGTATATATTACCCTGAACCACAAAACATGGTTATATTGAACAGTAATGTCTATTTTTGTTACTTTTTGCCACAGACGATAATCTATTGCACATTCGCAGCTGTTTTATAGACCGATATTGCGGTAACTTTTAATCTATTTCTCACTACTTACTACGCTCGTCAACGGACAAACCTCAAGTTCAGTTTTTATCGTACATCGTTATTCGTGTTTGTCTTCGTCATCTTTAGTGGCGTTTTTTTACGGTATAACTCAAGTTTTTTTACATGTACGGCAATAGAAATAATCTATTGAGTCGGTAAACAGTGTCCTGTAACATACCACATATATAATAAGTATTCGTCCAGTTCCCTTTAAGGTGAATAACGCAAGAATAGGAAAGAGATGTAAACATCGAATGTTTAGGAAATAAGTACCTATGTGTTTTCTAAATTTTAAAACCTTCAAAGAATTTAGGAAACTTATACGGTTACAATACATCAATCACGATCCCTTTAAATCAATTTGATTAATAAATTTACAGTTTAAGAACCATAAGACAGAATTATCAACAGGAAATACTAAAATCAAAAACTAAAAGTTCCAGTAATAAAAAAAATAAATTGCAATATACTGTAGGGAGGCTAAAACTATAAAGTGAGTTATTTAAGTTCAGCCACCATGTCTAGGATTGCCTTAATTGATTGCGTCTACACATAGGAGACATCAAAGCGTACGTCATGTTTACCGTGGCACAATAGGATCTCGACAAACACGGACACACAACAGCTGCTGTGATCTACGTCACTAGTGTGTCGCTGCAGTGGGCACAGTCAGTTATTGTGGGCTTGAATTATCTGAAGAAGTGATAAATTATCTTAGGTATAACAATATCTTTAATGAAATTTCTTCACAAAAATATCAAAATAAAGATAAACAGAATGTTGATACTGTATCTTACATTATATACAGGATGTGGACCACCCGCACGGTGCCATTCGTATATAGACAGGGAGTTATTGAGATATATTTCCAATTTGTGTGGCTTTGTTCAAAGTGTCTCTAAAATTTTATTCTTATTCCTCGAACGACTCCGTGGGTATTACTTGGTCAGGTAGGAGGACATGTAATAGTATTTTCACCGAAATCAGCTTCTTTACAGTAAATAAGTCAATACAATACAATTCAAAATCGCCCGAACAAACTGTGTTCACGATTCTTAGATTTAATTTAAAGATAATCCTCCAGTATTGTTGTCATCAATAACCTTACAACTCTCAACCGTCATGACACACGTTTGTCAATAGAATAATTTAAATTAGTTATTAGCCAGAATGTAACGCTATTGATTGCGAAATGTTTTGTTTATAGGAATTCCTGTCAACTTTTATAACGGAGCACACATTTTTTCGGCAAAACTTCTTAATAAAAAAGCAGCGGATCATTATTTAATTATTTTTGTTTAACTCCTATGTTTCTGCGTAAGATCCACTATAAGCTGAAAGAAAATAATACATATAGGGACGTTGCGAAATGTTAACAAAATAACGAGTATGGTAACATTGATATGTAACAAATTTATTATGAATTAAATATGGATGAGGATAACTATAATTAAGAAATCCTTGGAATCAATTCTAATACAATTGAATAAATTATGTAAATTGCTCCTTTTACTAATTAATGTAACTTACAATAACGTATTTTCCCACCTATTTTTGTCACTTCTCTGATCTTAAGAGGCACGGGAGCAATATGGATGGATTTAGAAGGTTCTTGTATCCAGATATTCAAAAGCTTGCAATATCAGAATGTATTGCACTCTTTATTTCCACATTCTCACCTTTTATGTCTACGTAATATTATTTGTTAAGAGAATTTTAAATACCATCGTTCTTTACCGTAAAACGGTAGTAATAGAGATGGACATAGATATCATAACATTTACATCGACGTGATAATCACATTGTTATGTTCACATAATATAATTGTTCCAAATCGTTTTATAAGTGATTAAATAATATTTTCTATTAAGACGGGTTCTTGAATATTCATGTGCAATTTAGTATTTTTCAACTATGAAGAATCCCTTGATTAACACCAAACAAAGTATTTAACACTCTACTCTCTACTCCGATTTAAGTGGATATTCGTTATTTTATGTTTGTTTATGAGTGGTGGAAGATACATCTTTGATGTAACACAACATAATTTAAATAACAAATATTCAGATTCTAGGTATATTAATCAATGTTATATGGAAGCGCGTTTGCTTAAACACAAACATATTCTGTAAATGGATAAATGTGTGTTTATATCGCAGCCGATATCGCAATTCACAATATGTCATGTATTCAATCATTCCCTTGTAATAATAGCTTTACACTCAATCCAGAAGCTGATGTTTACTTTAACAAGATATAAATACTGTCAGATAAAATCTAAATTAATAGGAAAAATTTAATTAAGCTGATAGCTCTTTTAATTTGATCCTACCTTTTATGTTCTACGTTAATTTATTGATTTAGTATAGAATTCCCATTGAACATTTAAATATCTATAAATCAAACTTCCTTGATTAATAGATTAAGAAAAAGTTAGTTTAAAAAGCAGATTGTGTCTTAACTATTCGAAATTTTAAAATGTGATGTAATTTTAATCACATTTACGTAATAAAAATTAAATGTACGAATAAAAAATTAAAACAAGTGGCTCTTACGCAGAAACATAAGGGTTCAAAAATAATTACCTGTATTTTTGCAATTTCTGAGGGATCACTCGTAAAAATTTCGTAGAAATATTTAACAAATCCAAATCTCATTACATTCCCTGAGTTGAGAAAAGAACAACAGGCGATAAATGAAATTAAGAAAACCATAAAATCAGTGGTTACTACGAAGACAAAGGTTATTCTTGTATTGATGAATGTTTTCTTATAACACAATTAAGTGGAATAAAGACCCGTTGGATTTTTATTACAAAAACATTTGTGAAACATAATTGCAGGGAAATCTGTGTGTTCTGTTTTAAAAGTTTATAGTCATTCCGTTATGCAAAACATTGTACATCAATAAGCTATTATAAACAATAGCTTTATACTCTGGCAAATAACTGATTCTATTGACAAACGTGTGTCATGAAAGTTGGGAGAGCTGTAAGGTTATCGATTATAATTACAATACTGAAGTATTATCTTTAAATTAAATCTATGACTCATGAACACAGTTTGTTGCAGCGCTTTGTTTTGTATTGTAATGGCTCATTCACTAAAAAGGAACTACTGACTGTTGAAAATACGAGATTATGTGTCCTTCTGTCTGACCAAGAAATACGTACGGACCGTTCGAGCAATTATAATAATATTTTAGATTCATCGTAAAATAATCCACTAAAATTGAAATACATCTCGTCAAGACCTCATATCCCCTATCTATACACGATACGTACATCACGGGTATTCCATCTCATCCTATATACATTTAACGTACAGTACCAACATTCTGTTAAACATTTTTTTATTTTGTTTGGGGACAAGGTGATCTTGAAGAGATTTTTATAGCTAAGATAATTTATCTTTTTTTCAAAAGAATATGAGGTGGCACTGAAACAAACTTGAATTTTTACTATAAAACCGTTATTGATCAAACTTGATAAGGTCATTTAATTTTAACTTAGTTTTACTTTTAATCCTTTTTAATCAATAAGACTATTCAATGTAATAAACACTACACTGATTAATAAAGAAAATATAAATATGTATTATGAGTTTTAAAATTATGTTCTACAAATAGTTTGTGTCTTTAAATGGAACTAACTGATTAATATAATATCTTGACGTGTACGACCCCGTCTGTTCATAAACAGCTTGTACAACTGAGTAACTAGAGGTATTTGCGAGCACTATTCTTTATAAGTTGGCTTGCAGAGTACTGATATAGTCCAGGAAATACAAGAGGGTAGAGAAGATTCGCCAGAACATGAAGAAAGAACTGGATCTCATTTGGAAATGAAGTAAAATATAGATCCTATTGAGGAGCTATGTCAGAAGTCAATGAAAGTAAAGCCATACTTAAAAACTATCAAAATAATACAGACTTTCATAAACAGATTGTTTGTTTTCTTAAATAAAAATCAGCCACTCAATAAACTAAATAAAACATAAGCTGGTTCCGTACAATAATTCAAAATTTGCAATAAAAACTGAATATAGTAATATTTACATAAAAATACTCGCTCACGCCCTAGAATGAAATAAATATAGAACTTGAAAATAAAACAAATTTGACATCTTCTGCTTAAAACCTGAAATAGTTACTCTCTAAAAGAGTGTGTCGCAGTAATTCTAGAAATATTAACTTCTTATATTCTTTTATTATATATTTCATCTCACGATAACATTATCACTTCCATGAAACGTTTTTATAAAGAAGAACTTCGCACCACACTTAAGTGCATTAAAAATTTAATCTCCTTGTAAAACAATTAGACGGTTTGTAGATCACGTCTACCAACACCAGCCTATCCGTCTTCCTGCATGGTTTCCTGGCATCTGTATGTAATGGTTTGTTCATACTGCATAGTATGTATAGTATGTTTCAGATTATCCGTCTTTAATGTCCAGTGCTCAAACGGGTAACTGCAGGGGTTAGTTTAAACGGATTCCCCACTAAAACAGAAAAGAACTTGTTGAACCGATTTGCCGTTACATACTGAGAGTGACAAAGCACTTCTTGGTTAGGCTATAGGGTTTTGTATTAGCTTGAGTATTTAGCCGTGGCCAAATTAAGTAAAACATACTGTATTAGTGTAATAATATAATAATGTATAGTCATTTAAAAATATTTAAAAACATGCATGATCACACAACAATAGTAAAGTTAGTCTAGGTCGTGCGAATCTACGAGGATCTCGTATCACTCTCACTTTGTACCGTTTGACGATAACATATGGGGGTGGTGACTTCTGAGGTCGTATTAATAAATATTCGAATTGCAAAGTTTACTTATAAGTTCAGTTTAGTTATGAAAACTTACAAGCAGCACTTTTAGATGGTAAAGGAAAAGTATCTAATGCCACGTTGCTGCCATTTAGAATACAAGAACTAAAAAAAGTATATCTGCTAGGTGGGCCTAAAATATCAAATGTTCTATGGAATTATGCCTACGATGTTTTACTTTATAAAACAATAAGATTTCACTTCCCTTCGCAATATGTAGACTCACAACCCGGGTGTCGGCGTCTTGGCACGAGACATTGAAGCTGTAGTCTAAGAACGGTTATTTCTAGAAGAGGAGTAGAAGTTGGGAAAGTGGTAGCCATCTACTCAAACAACACGTGAGATACATCAGCTACGTGAACTCGCCTAAAACAAATTCGCGACGGTATTAGCCATTTAATGATACAAATTATTATTTATAACAACGTGCTCGCCATAAGGATGACGCCACAACTTTTATCTATCTCAATCAAGCAAATAAAAGATCTTCATGGGTACGTTACTTTACTATTTACAACTTTACTTTACGTTACATTCATTTTTATATGTTTGGCATCAAAGGGCTAATTTAATAATACGAAAAGATAAATTTTACTTACGGACAAAGCGCGCGAGGTCTGATCGGTCACGTACTTGGGCTGCTACAAAGGGTTACAAGAAAATATTCATACGCGTGCCAATTAGGTAGTTACTCCGCCCAATAATTTAGTTCCGGAACATTGGATAAAAATAGTATTAAATTATACTGCCTGAATAGGTTGTGAAATTTACATTATATGAAATATAATTAACTAATTAACGGTACAACTTTTAAATTACATTGTCGCTTCATTCTATTGAAGTATTTTTTTTTTTTAACTCTCTTGCAAACCAGATGTGTCTCGCGGGTTGTAGTTTAAGGACTCCTGCATTAGAATATTGAATAGGTAATTTATATCTAAAATATTACACCCTTAGATAAAAGGGCTTGAGTATACAATTTACAATTTCTAATAACAATTTTGTTTAATTAAACAATCAATTAGTTTATTTTTAAAATTAAAACAGTTGTTGTGTATAACTGAACAAGGTTAGCTCGTTTCACCTCACACACGTGAGCCGCACACAAAGGTACAAGCGGAGTTGTGCAGTGACGAGTGCCACATTTCACACTCAGTTGTCACTAAGCCTTCCTGACAATGCACGAAAACCACGAAAGGGTTCGTCGCTCAAAGCAAATTTGAAGTAATAAAGACGTTGAAAGGGGAAAATTTTGCCGGCTTCCTTTTAAGAATGCGGAAATATGTGTAATCATTATAACGAGTATAGTAGTATTATACGTTTTTTCTAAAGACTGTAAATCTCTCAATAGTGATAACTTTAAATTTAAGAACTCTATAATTAAAAATGAATTTATTAAAGAGCGCACTAATATTTTTACTATAAATTAAGTTTCTGATGAGTCTTAAAACATGTATTACTATATTATATCTCTAATTAAACTTAATGGAAATCAATAATAAGTGTTCATATTTAGCGTCTTAATTGTTTTATCTTTCATATCAATGATCCCATTGTCTAGAATCGGGACTCCTGGTGCTCTGTTTAATGCTTGTACTCCTTGAGAAAATGTCTTTAAAGATGAAGTCATTCTAAGGAGAAGTATTCATATTGGACCACCTTATTTCAAATAAGGTTGAATTGTATAACGTCGGAGGAGTTTGTAAACAAAATTTAAAATATATTTTGCATATAAGTAAAAAAAGTCATACTTAAAATTTAACATTAATGATATCATAGAAATTACCAATTTCGAATTCTCTGAATATATGTCCAGTAGCACACGCCTGAGTCGGGACAAATAAATAGTTCTTTAACTCACTTGGGCTTGACAATTTCGCAGAGTATAACAGTTACTTTGTTTATAGTAATAAAAATATTAAGATCTAAATGAGATCTCTCAACATTGTTAGTAAATATTCCTTGTTTAGGTTTCTGTTTGACGCTGGAAGTGTTGTGTGAAAACTTGATTTTTCCGGATATTTGCCATAGTTCAGTTACATAAAATATCAGTAACAACAGTGATACACGTCGAGCGAGTACATACTGGTGTGCGTGTAGATATTATCAATATATGCGTATGATTTTGGTAGTAAGTAAAAATTTTATAAACTGATTAAAAACCTTTTTACAGTGTTTCAATTCTGCACGTTTTAGTGAAAAAAATTAAGTTAAAGAAAATATGTATTTTACAGACGATATTTGAATAGATAATTGTTAATGATTATTTTTGTACTACTGAACAGTGGCAAATTTCAGGAAAAAATCCAATTTCCTTTATAATAATGTTAAATGGCAAGGCTGACATGTTGCATTTTAGTGCATATTATATTGCATTTCGAAGTGTATGAATAAATTTTGTTCAAATTTGGTATGAAGACGCAAGATGTTCAATTACAAAAATATAACCCGGAAATATAAAAGTTGACTTTTACAGATGCAAAAAACTGATTCTTGGTAGAGTTTAAAGAACTAAGTTTTTTTCTAATTATTTTATTGCGACTGGCACAACACTAGGGTTTCATTGCTACACTCGACAATTCATTGAAGGAACTTTTTCTTTTTGGAAATAACTATTATGGTGGATAAACAGCACAAATTATTCAATAATTTTCCATTTATTTCCCGAAGCCTTTTGACATCAAAGAGGCCATCTTCAGGTTATCATCTACAAGAAATACGGTCACTTGTAATATAGTTGAGGATTAGTACAATATACTCGTAGTTGTTAAGTGGCTAAATTTACTTCAAAATTAGTGGTTATGTAATGAGATTCGTTGAATCGTGTGTTATAAATGGTAGGATGAGATATTTTATGTTCTAGTTAAAAATAAAAATGATATAAATTTTATATGTTTCAAAACAATGGGTATTCTCGGGTACCTGGCACAGTTTTTTAAAACCAAAAGTTAATTAAAGCTAAAACTGTGCTACAATAATAATATATATTATTGCAATTATTTATGCTTATACTTTATTAGAGTATTAAAGATATATATTTATACAAGTCTCTTCATCAACGATTTAAATAAAATGGTTCAGCATAAATAGAAAACATTAAACAAAGAAGACAAAACAAGCAGGTACATAATGTCAAGGTACCGGGGAATCTTGTCTTCGTCTCTAAATAACGTAAGTGGATTGAAAATGTTACCACTCGCTTGAAAACAGCTGAGTGTATTTGAAACCGAATATATCTGATTAGGAACCACTTTACAAATGACGAAGCCACTCTACCTCTACTGTAACACTACGAATGGAGTAAAACACCATTTTCCTGTTATGTTGTAAGTTCTAGAACTCTTCACACTGATAATTAAAATACCTTAATATTTACGTTCACAATAAAACTGTGCAAGAAAGTGCCAGAAGAAAGAAGTTTCTGCTGCGTTAAGTGTACTATCAGTAAGTGAATCTAACTAACTTTCACTTTTCAACAGTATCGGCAGGTTATTATATGCAGTATCTAACAAATTAACAAAAGCAATATATCAACTTTTATTTCAGACGATAATTATGTTTACATGTAATTTAATTTTTAAGTAATGACTTTTATCATGCTTTTACACGTGTTTGTCCATATGCAAAAGTAACATGAAATACTGACGGAATATTTATTTAATTCTCTGTCTTTAATATACAGATTAACGGTTAAACGTTCATTTTAAAACGAAAATAATTGTTCCCGCACTGTGAAGGAATTGGTAAACACAAGGAACGTATTAAAATATCTCAAGGATTTCATTTCAGTGTCATTAAGAATCGCAAGTTAGAAAATCATTGAATTAGGCTTCTATAAGCTTTTCTTTTTTTGACCTGTTTTTCCATTTTAAGTAGATTTGTACACATTGTCTCTGTATCGTATAAGACTAGAACAAACAATAGTCGCAAACAGACTGACGAAATTCCAAACATTAAATCTTATACCAATAAAGTATAGAATACTCAAGACTTAATTATCTCGAAAAAAAATCATTTTATTTAAGCATTCTAAAATGAAATATTGTCAAAACATTTTTTAATCAATTAGGAATTGTATTTAGTACTAAAGTTATATGTATAGACTGCTAATATCTACACGTAAACCAGTATGGGCGCTCGATGTGTACAACTGTTTGATCTTCTATATTGGAGACAGAGGATTCTCTGACGACCTTCAATCAGAAACGTAAGCACTCACCTTGCCGTACTCAACAGGGGAAGCAGATTTGATTTACTGAATAAACTTTTTTCTCTACGTGAGTAATTATAAATAAATATATCACTTAGAGATTACTTACTAAAATTGACAAAAATATATATGTATAATGTAAGCTGTAACACAAGATGAAAGCATTTCATTTGTGTATTTCATAATTTTTATATAACCATATATTATATTAGTAATATGTATAATATTATAATTTTATAAGAGAAGTGCTTTAGAACAGAATAACATTTTATTAAAATAATACATTAAACTCAGGTATGTATTTAAACATTATTTTTAAATGATTTGAGTTAATGCTTACTCATTTACCATTTTTACCCATTTACTAAACAAGTTTGTTTGATTAAATTAATACCTACTTTTATAATGAGTCCTCTTGTGAAACATATTACTTACTAAGTGCCTCCTTTATACTATCCATGGTTTTAAGAAACTATATTTTTATTATAATCTAATAACATATAAATACTTGATTCTTAACACGACTTCAGTTGATAATTAGAAGAATAATTTTCTATCTTGGAAATAACGATTCGTAATACGTTGTTCTGGTACAGAAATTTTCTGGTTTGACCAAAAAAATCTCCATATCATCTTTATAATATATATTCACAATATACACTTAAACATGTTAACAACAATCTCATATTTAACTAATATTGGTTTGTATTCGGAACTTTTTAATGTTTAATATAAATAAAGACCGCTTGATATCTCTCTCAGTTACATTATTTATTTGTTAACTTATTTGAAAATATTACTAGATTACTTACAGTAAGCAGATGGTACATTAAAACTTTTGAGGGTATTCGTTAAGGATGCAACGCATGAAAAGCATCCCTTTTGACAATACCAGGCTTTCATCACTGAAATATACTGCAACTTATTGGTTACACTGAAGGCTAACAAGACCATTAGAAAACTCAACTATATAAAACATTTAGATCTAATAAGCTTGCGTTTTCTTATCCAGATTAAGTTATATTGGTTTAAATAAAACTTATCGAAATTATCTCATCTGTGCAAGAACTTTAATGACAAAGTACGAAACAAGTTTTTGAAACAGCGCAAGAAGAGTTACTTTTCTTGAATGTTTAACCAGGATGTTGGTTATATGAAGGTTATACTATATCTTACACTTTTTAAAATGCATCTGGGGTGCGGAAGTTGTTTTCGGCTAAATATAAATTCTTAGTCTTCTTTTATGAGGGGAAGATCCCTAAAACCTATTTACTCAAACAGGTAAATCCCATTATCTGTGACAACAAATACTTAAGTTTTAGTTTTGCCTTCAATCATTTAACCATTTTAGATTAGATATATATAACTGGAAATTTCCTGGATTTAAACAAAGGATCAACATGACTTTTAGACCTTACAGAGTCAAATAGTGCTGCAATCTCTTTTGAATTGATAGATACATGGTGAGTTAAAAAATTTATGTTTTGACCACCAATCCATGTCTAAACCTCTTCTTTTCAGATTTGTCATTTTTCAATTCAATTTGAACCCAAAATTAATTATATTAAATTTCAAGTATATTTAAATATATAATATATTAAATGTATTATAAACGTTTTTTTACAAGTTATTTATTTTAATCTTAGTCGTTGAATTACAATCACATAAAAAATGGCAATTCTTGGGAAAAGAGAGTGTCAGTACTGCACTCAGCAAAGTACACGGAGATCCAAGCAGCCAATCCTGGAAGAAGGTGTAAATTATTGTATTTTTGTGATCTTTGCTTTCAAAGGAATAAAGTAATATAGAGTGCAATGAATCCCATTCTTAGAATTTCTATTTCCTTAGCAACAATTTTATATATTATTATTTCTTTATACATGAAAAATTGAAAGTTTTCAGAATATGATTAATATTTTAACTATCTTTATGAAAAAAGTACTGGATAACAGTCATGGTGACAATTACTAAATTGATTATTGCAAAGGTAATTCACTATCACAACTTGCAGTAAGGAAGGTCACTTTAAATGAATCCCATTCTAAGAATTTCTTTTCCCTTAGGAATAATTTTATATATTATTATTTTTTTAACATGAAAAATTGAAAGTTTTTCAGAATATTATTATATTTAACTATCTTTATTAAAATAGTGTTGATAACAGTGATGGTGACAATTACTAAATTGATTATTGCAAAGGTATTTCACTATCACAACTTGCAGTAAGGAAGGTCACTTTAATTAGCAAAGAGATCCTATTTAATTATGAAAGGATTCCATTAGTTAAGACCTGCTTTGTTTATTATCTACTATAAGGTACAATGATTATTCTACCTAGTCCGTGGTAGAAGGATTTATAAATAATTATGTACAAAGTGATGAAATAATTTACATTTTCAACCTAAACCTATATCCCAATTCAATCGTGGTTTTTATTAAATATTTACAGTTTTTGTTGAATTTTATATAACTCTAATAATGTAACAATAAACAAAGTAATATCGACTTGCAAGTATTATCAGCTTGTTAATGTAATTTACATTTTCAACCTAACCAATTTAATCGTGGTTTTTATTATTTATTTTCATTTTTTGTAAAATATGATATCTCATATTTAGTCTAACCATAACAACTAAACAAAGTAATATCGACGTGAAAGTAGAATCTCCTCTTTTGTTTTTCACATCAATCCATTATTCCGACAGTATATATAACTTGTCAAAATAAACAATCTACCATCAGCTTCTGGATTAAGTATGATCTATTGTTTAAAGGGGCATGATTGAATGCATGACATATTGTTTACTGCGATATCAGCTGCGATTGAAACAAACTATGTATTTATCAATTTACAGAATCTGTGTGTGTTCAAGTAACGAATAACTTAAGCTTCCAAATAACATTGAATACATGTCAGGAATCCAATCCTGAGCAATGCTTTACTATAATTGTGTTGTGTTACACCAAAGATATTTTCTCCCCAACATAAATTTACAACTTTAGCATACACTCTTAAATCGGGAGTATAAAGTAAAATGCTGAATCTTTCTCTTTCTTGTTAATCACGGTAGTGAGTTTTAAAAGTGCAAATACAGAATATATTACAGAAACAGTCGTATTCAAAATAAAATTATGAAAAAACTCGGTTCGCATGTTATGGGCTACTTGTAAAACGAGTTAGACAAATTATTTGTGAAGATTTTTACGTTGCAATGAATTCTACCCGCCATCTTCATGACGACTTTAAAGTACGGTCACATTTACATTTATCTTACCAAATAATATCACGAAGAGATCAAAGATGAGAAAGTCGATATGTAGGGTGTGACAATATGATATAGCAAGCTTTTCAATATCTGAATCTGATAACCTTCTCAATCCGCTCATATTGCCCTTGTGCTTCCTCAGATCAGAGAACACAAAAGTCTTGCGCAAATATGTTATTGCGAGAATAGAATAGAATAGAATAGAGAAGAAAACTATTTATTACAGGAATATACAAACTCATTTTCTTTCAAATGAAATGAAACAAATAATACATAATTAAAAAAGTTCATAAATATTCAATAATTACTTACAACTAACAATAATTACTACTAAAATATGTATTATAAATTTGTAAATTTCTGCAAAAGGTAGCCCTTACAGGCATGAAGCCCAATTATAAAGGAACCTTATGCTAAGGTTTACCTCCCCGGTAAAACGACAATTAAATACAATTCTTATATTAAATTGAAAGAACAAAGACTTTTAAAAGAAATTTAAATTTAATCTATTTAAAAGTGTCTGCCAAACTAAAAATAATAATGGTAAAGTTAATACAGACTTATTACTTGAATCATAAAAAAATACATACATATATTACAATATAGTACTTAATTTTATAATAACAATTTACTTAAATATACTATTATATTGTATTTTAAATATACTAGAGCTAAAAAAATAAAAAAAATTACTACATTCATAAGGCTTGCGAAATAATATTAAAACATTTTCTCTTAAAATCCATAGTTTTTAAAGATATATCTAAATTATCGGCAACATTGTTTAGCAAATTAAATGCCTCCAAATTGGCGAAGTGGCGTGCCCCACCGTTCTAGCATACTCCACGTACAGCAACATACTCGCTCGGCGTCCTCGTTTCGGCACATGTCACGGCACACCCGCCAGCAGCTCGGGGTCGTCCATGGACACGGACAAGACACCCTTAAGAAAAACAAGTCTTGCGACCTTTCTCCTTACATCCAAACAATGGAACTTAAACATCTCTAAGACCTCTACATATCTGACTGTAAATAGGATAAAGACGATCATAAGCTAGTGAATTCCATATAAAAAGACGTTTTTCCGTTTAACTTTAATTTACATAACCAATCCAATTACTTCAGAACTATTTTCAAGGATTTCTTCATTCCGTATATCTTTATCCATATCTCAGAAGTTATTCAAGAGTCAACTATATCTTTATCAATGCGTCAAAAACATCTCGGAACCTCACTATATTTGCTATTTTCTTTCAGCTGAAAGTGGATCTTACGCTTCAACTTAGGGGTTTAAAAATAATAATTGATAAGTTTTACAATCTCTCACGGTTAAATCATGAAGAATTATTGCAGGTGTTTCACTAAATGCAAATCTTATTACAGTTTAGTGTTCGTGTTTTGAGAAAAAAATAATAGCGGCCAACAAATAAAATTAAGAAAAGAGAAACGTTATTCTCATATGCGTGATATATGTTTTTAAAAAGACACTCATGCTCGTATTACATTAAGTTCCGCTGTTTTTTATATTATGAAATGTTGCCAGGAAAATTGTGAGTTTCATTATAAAAAGTCTATCTATATACCATACGTACCTATTGTACAGTATAGTACCTAGTTTTTTTATGACAGTTATTTAAAATCTAGGCATTATTTTTCGATGACCCTGTATATACGTACCACAGGGTGATCCAACTCATCTTCTATAATTTGTAAGATTCAGTGCTAACTTTTTGTTGAAAAGTTTTTTAATTTTATTTGGAAAATAATTTGACTCAATAATGGTATTGTACACTTTAAACCCTTTCATTTACCAAATGACCAATGTATCCTCAAAACCTTTATCACCCTCTCCTCCTATGTTGTTACCCTGAATTGCGAGCATACTCTAAATGCATGATCTAACTATGGTGATAAATTATATGCTTACTTAGTCTATATTTTATACTTTAACACAAAGTTTTCTCTAGATATTGAATGTTTAAATGTTTAAAAAGTTACGAGTGGCGAAGAAAATTACTTATTTACAAAAATTTAAAATTGTTCTTACAATTTTGTCACTCTGCATAACTTTTAGAGAACCAGGTATATTTGATCATTTACTCTATTAAGTAATTTTGTTTTGAAAATCTAACAGTACATGCATTAATTTGCATATTTGGTTTTGGAATATGCCATTACTCTCACTGACTCGTGAAAGATCACTCCATAGAATTTAAAAGCTACTTTCCATGTAATAAACTACAGCCAATCTTCATTAATTTTTAAATAACTATTCATACCTCTCTTTTAAAAGGAACTAATTGTGCCACATCAATCACATGCGTGTACTAATCAGAAGCAATTGGTAATATTACTTGTATAGACAACTTTGATATGGTTTTTAATGTTAGTTAGTGCCTACAGTATAACCTTTATTGGTCGCGAATATTTATTTCTAGACAAGTTAAGAGAACTAAATATTAGCTTGTTTTGGGAAGATAACTCCTAAATGGAAATTTTAAGAACTCACTGTTAGAAAATAGCTTTGACTAATATGTAAGTTTCTTTTAAACTTACTTAAAAATATGTTCATCCTTATATTTGCTCTTAGTAAAATTATCACTGAGCTTTATATATATATATATATATATATATATATATATATATATATATATATATACACATTATATATGTAAATGAAGAAATTTTAGGAGATTTAATAACTTCGTCTTCAGGAATTTTTACATAGAAATTAACACATTTTAATAAAATAAATAACAAACAGGAACGAAGAAACGGTAAACACGATACATAACATTTGACTAACGTTAAATGCTCCTACTAAATCTTTTTGTGGAGTAGTTGATTTTCACCGTGAAAAGTATTGAACGATACTTATAATATTCTGTCTAAATTCGAATGCAGCAACATTTGTAATGTACAGTTTTAAATTTAGTCGTAATGGACTTTGTTTCTTTAACAGAATTTTACGAGTTGGTTTCGTGTGCTTTGATTCTAATTTGTTGTTATTTTCATCACATTATGTTTTTTTTTTATTCCTTGTAAAGTTTAATTTTTACTGCATTGTGTCTTGCCAATGGTTTTTATTTGTCTTTATTGTACATGTCAAACCTATTACCCAGTCACGCGAATTCTTAAATGATTAGAATTTGGCCTACATATTGTTTGGTGCTGAACTTATAGTCAATTTGGTATATTACATAAGTGGAATTGCAGTCGTGTTACCAATTATAGAATAAGTCACTCCAGGGTTGCTGCTTGTGAATTCTCTAGAAGAATTCATAGTTTTGCACGGTTCACACCGTGGTTTTTTACAAGGATTACACCCATTTCTTCCATAATTAACACATTTTGTAATTTTTGTGTTAATCTGATTGTTTTTGTAATTTGATGGTCTTCTAAAAATTACTATTGATGCTTTTCAAATAAAACTTAGAGTCACAGGAACTTTAAAGAATATTAAAAACAATTTTTGTAATAGAATTAAATGTATATAGCCCAGGAAAGATTTAAGTAATAACTTTTGGTTCCTTTGACTAGCCATGTGAAACTTTTGGGCATTTTGGCGTGTTATTTTGTTTTTGACCTTTTTTCAGGTTTATTTATATATTTGAATGTTTTACTTATCAATGCAGTTTAAGAAAAAAGGTTGGTTGGCAGCTGTATAGGTTTTTCGCTATTACTGAAAAACGTTTCGGAACTTTTTTTTACGTACATTGGCTGGCATCTGAAACTATTTAAATAATTAATAATCTTAGTCTACTTCATAAGGAAATTAGTCTGCGAATTCCAGATGCAATACAAAAATTTAGCATACAAATCATGTACTTTAGATTTATTCCATTACTAAACAAACTTAGCTCGTTTAATCCCACCCACAAAGTACAAGCGGAGTTGTGCAGTGACGAGTGCCACATTTCACACTCAGTTGTCACTAAGCCTTCCTGACAATGGACGAAAAACCACTAAAAGGTTCGTCGCTAAAAGCAAATTTGAAGTAATAAAGACATTGAGAGGGAAAAGCTTTACCTGCGTACTTTTTAAAGAATGCAGGAATATGTGAAGTCTTTATAAGGGAAAATATTTTGAAAAACCTGTAATTTTCTAAACAGTTTTAACTTGGAATTTAAGAAGGTTATAATTGTTGTTTTATTTAAGAACTCCTTCATATTTGTACTGTGAATTAAAATGCAATCTGTTTAAAAATATGTATCGGTATTTTTATATGTGGTCAATGAAGTTCAACTGTATTATACCTGTAATTGTACTCTATAAAAATAAAATAATAAATATTCAAATTTAGCTTTTTAATTGCTAATCATAACTTCCACATCTATTCATCGCATGATCTGGAACCGAGGTCTGTTGTTCTGTTTGATACTGCCTAGTCACTACCAAAACTCTTCAATGCACAAAACATTATAAGTTTGAGACATTATAAGGATTAACTCGCCTTCGGCTCGCTGGGGGCTACGCCTCCAGGCCCCCTTTTGGGTGTTAGCCAAATTCGGGGATAAGAGAGAATCGGTGGTTTTTTAAAATTCCGATGTGAGGCATACCGGGAAATTCCCTAGGGGGGTTTAATGTTACCCAGGAGGTTTAATTTACTCAGGAAGTTATCTGGTCATTCCAGGAAATTCCCGGGGGTGGTTAAAGGTTCGGTGTTTGGTAAATGTGATGTACGCTTGCAAATTTGGGGATAAGAGAGATTTGGTGGTTGTTAAAATCACATGAGATCATGTCAGAAATTCCCTGGGGGGGTTAACGTTACCGGGGGATAAGACACCAGGGGGTTATCTGGTCATACCAGGAACTTCCCAGGGGGGGTTAAGAGATTTGGTGACTGGTAAAATTCGGACATGAGGTCATGCCAGAAAATTCCGTGGGGGGGTTGTAAACGTTACCGGGGGTTAAGACATCAGGGGGTTATCTGGTCATACCAGGAACTTCCCAGGGGGGGGTTAAGGGATTTGGTGATTGGTAAAATTCGAACATGAGGTCATGCCAGGAAATTCCCTAGGGGGGTTTAATGTTACTCGGGGGTTAAGACATCAGGGGGTTTTAATTTAGTCAGGATATTACCTGGTCATATGAACAAATTCCCGGGGGGGGGGTTAATGTTACAAGGGGTTTAATGACACACGTGGGCCTATTTTAGAGGGTGTTGTGTCTGTGAACGTAATAAAAAAACTCTGTCCCTATCTACTTTTGAAGCTTCACTAACGCTCAGCCAACTCCCGATGTGGAGGGGGGGGTTTTAGTCACTCGTTAACGTGTTTAATACAAGGTCAATCTGGAACCAGCATGAATCGCACTAATTATAGTTGCAAGATTTAAAACCCCTAAAATTGACGACAAAGAATTTGCCTTTTAGAGCATTTACCAGGCTTACGGAAAGATAAAAGATATAAAGCTGCTGAACCGTATTTGTAGATCCTATCAATAGCCTAGTTACAAAAATTTTACATTTAAGCTAGGGGCCAACGGTTTCGGCCATAATCGAGCCCGGAAGGTAAGTTTTTAAGTGAAATTTTCAACATAATCACGTTTTACGGCTAAACCATGGAAAGATAGGGTAACAGACCACTGAACCTTTTTTGTAGATCGTATAATTTTGTATTAAAATAAAATTTTTAATTTGCCCTAAACCTAAGGGTTTGTCTGCAACGGAGCCCAGAAAAAAATATCTCGCGTAAAACTTGTAAAATCGATACTTTAAAACGCGTATGCGGCCAAACCATTGGGGATAGGGCAAAATGTCACAAAAACCTTTATTGTTGATCGCGCTGTTTTCTAAATTCCATTGAAAATTGGTTTGACCTACGACCAGCCGTTTAGACGCTATCAAGCCCGAATGTAAATTTGTAGGCGAAAATTTCAAAATATTTTAATGTAATCGTGTTTTGCGGTCAAACTAATGGAGATATAGTAAAAAGTCACTTGACCTTTATTGTAGATAATATTATTTCCTAAATCCAACCTTTGTTTTATTTTTGACCTCCGACCAATTTTTTTCACCGCTATCGACTCCAAAAACAAAGTTTTCACGTGGAAAATTACAAAAAAATTGAACTTAATCACGTTTTTCGGCCAAACCAATGCAGATAGGGCAAAAAGTCACTGAACCTTTTCTGTAGATCACGTAATTTGCTAATTTGAATGGGTCAATCAGATTTGAGCTACGGTCTACCGTTCGGCCGCTATCGGGCTCGAAAACATTACTTTAAGCGAAAAAAATCTCTGGAATGTCAAATGTTCGAGCGTTTTATCGCTTAACCATGGAAGATATAGCAAAAAGTCACTGGACCTTTTTTGTAGTTCACTTCATTCCTGACTAACGATTTTTCGTCAGATTGGAGCTAGCTCCAACGGTTCACCCGCTATCAGGCTTACAAGAAATGCCTGCAGGGGTAAAGAATGCGCGATTTTTTGGGAATTGTTTTGAGGGGTTTAAAAGTAAAAAAGTCCGGTTTTCAGACTTTTCCTCCGGGTCATATTGCAAAAGGTACCTGCATGCCAAATTTCAAGTTTCCAGCACTTCTAGAAACTATGTTAGAATTTGTATCTATATATCAGTCAGTCAGTCAGTTTCACATGCGGCTGTATAGTATATTAGACTCGCCTTCGGCTCGCTGGGGGCTACGCCCCCAGGCCCCCAAAGTAAACGCTTGCAAATTCGGGGATAAGCGGAATTCGGTGACTGGTTAAGTCCGGACATTAAGTAAATGACAAGGGATTTAAAAATTGACCTTTTTCATAGATTTTTTTTCCGGATTCGTAAAAACTTTTGACTTTGAGGGCATTTTGCGGTTAAACCGTTTAGAGATACGACAAAAAGTGACTGGACCTTTCTTGTTGGAAATTTAATTTTGTCTTTCGATTTGTGCCCTCAGATCTGATCTACGACCTATGGTTTAGCCAGAAATGAGCTCGGGAGAAAAGTCTGCACGGGGTCAGCTATCTTGAATTGTTTAGTATAAACATAATAAAAACCGACCTCAAGGCAGTATTTTAAGTCGAACAGGGGGGTTTAATATCACCAGGAGACTATCTAGTCAAGGCGAGAAATTCCCTGGGTGGGTGATTAATGTTAAGGAGGTTAAGACAAGAGGGGGTTTAATTTCGTCAGGATATTGTCTGGTCATATGAACAAATTCCCAGGGGGGGTTAACGTTACCGGGGGATAAGTCTCCAGGGGTTATCTGGTCATACCAGGATCTTCCCAGGGGGGGGGGGGTTAAGAGATTTGGTGACTGGTAAAATTCGGACATGAGGTCATGGCAGGAAATTCCCTGGGGGGGTTTAATGTTACCAGGGGGGTTAACACATCAGGGGGTTGAATGTACAGGAGGTTATCAGGTCATACCAGGAAATCCCCGGGGGGGGGGGGGTTAATATTACCGGGGGTTAATGACACACTTGGGCCTTTTTTAGAGGGTATTGTGTCTGTGAACATAATAAATATTCCTCTGTCCCTATCTACTATTGACGCTTAGCTAACGCTCAGCCAACTCCCGAAGTCACTGAACCTTTTCTGTAGATCACGTGATTTCCTAAATCCCGTTTAAAATTTGTTTTGAGTTACGACCAACCGTTTAGCCGCTATCAAGCCCGGAATGTAAATTTTTAGGCGAAAATGACCAATATTTTCACTTAATCGCGTTTTTGCGGTCAAACTAAGGGAAATATAGTAAAAAGTCACTGGACCTTTTTTTGTAGGTCATCTTATTTCCTAAATAAAACGTTAGTCTTATTTTGACCTCCGACCAATGGTTCGCCCGCTATCGACCCCAAAAACAAAAGTTTCGCGTAAAAGTTACAACAAAATTGTACATAATCACGTTTTTCGGCCAAACCAATCGAGATAGGGCAAAAGATTACTGGACCTTTTCTGTAGATCGCGCAATTTGCTAATTTGATGGGTCAATCAGAATTTGAGCTACGACCAACGGTTCGGCCGCTATCGGGCTTGAAACATTATTTTTATCGAAAAAATCTCTGGAATTTCAAATGTTCGAGCGTTTTGTCGCTTAACCATGGAAGATAGAGCAAAAAGTCATAAGACCTTTTTTGTAGTTCACTTCATTCCTGACCATGAATTTTTTCCGTCAGATCCGAGCTAGCTCCAACGGTTCGCCCGCTATCGGGCTTACAAAAAATGCCTGCAGGGGTGAAGAATGCGCGATTTTTTGGGAATTTTTTTGAGGGGTTGAAAATGAAAAAATTCTCACTTTTCGGGATTTTCCTGGTGGTTACACGTGGAAAGCTATCTGTGTACCAAATTTCAAGTCTCTAACTCATCTGGAAGTAGGTTAGAATTAGTATACGTGAGTCAGTCAGTCAGTTACACATGCGGTTGTATATATATTAGACTCGATAATCAGGAATTTTCTTTTAACGATTTTAAACTTTGTAATGTAAAAGAATTTCATTTTCCGTTTTGTAACACGTCCAAGCATTAAACACCAATTAAGTACCATCAATAAATTAATCAACAATTAAATTAAGGGCAAAGCTTGAAGATGCCTGCTACCTCATCACATCTGAAATGTTAAAAAAAGTAAACGCAGTTTTGAACATAGTCTTTATTGTTGTCAAGAAGTATACGGTAGTCATTTCGAGAATCTCATCTGAGTGACATTGAGGTGAGATTTCAATATCTTCATCATTTAATTTCGTAGCAAAATTATTCACAAGTAATGGGGGTTTAAAAAACCAATTCAAAGTTTATTTAGCCTCAAAATTTTATAGGGTAACTTTATAGACCTCTAGTTTGTGCCATTCGTCCTCCTTTTAATACCTTTAAAATGAGGTGTCAACTGCTAGTGGTTCGTATTTACAAATTTTTACTTGCCTCCAAAACACCCCATTGGTTGAAGAGGGGGGGGGGGGTAAAAAATGTTCAGCAATAAAAAAAACACCTTAGTTGGTCATATAAACATCTCCCACAGTACATTGCTCCATCTCAATTCATAGGAAAGTCAATAGGGGGTCTCCCCTCTTAGGGGGTTAATACTTAATAGGGGGGTTGATGGATGGGTAAGACACCCGGTATATTAAATAATCTGGCGATCTAAATACTAAATTAAGATAGGAGTAATTAGGAGAAGAGATTACAAAAGGGGTTTCGCCCGAAACATCTTCTAAAAGTATTTACAAAGTTATATATCGAAATGTGGCTAATTTTGATCTGAGTCAAAATCAAAACCTTATACAATTGGTCTGTCTTCTTTACATTGAAGGAAGCACTGATAAACTAGAAAGGATATTAAATTGTTCTTTGTCAACACTGTAATCAAGCTAACTCAAAGACCAGCGAAGAACAAGTTACCGCTGTATACGCCTGAGGTGTCACTTGCGGGGGTTCGTGTTTAAAAATGTTGACCAACCTCTCCAATTTCCCCACTTGATGAGGGGGTGTGAAAAATTTTCATACGTCATAAAACTCCTCCGGTGGTCATGTAAACATCCAAAGTACATTACCCTACTCTAACTCTATTAATAACAGAGGTAGTGGGGTGGGGACTTTTAAGACACACGCCATTAGATACTAGTTTGATGATGATGAGGTTGAGTGTTCAGATGTCATACGGTCTAAGTTAAGTTTCATGTATACTGAATAGTCGACAAAACTGATTACGTTAAAAGCGTTTTGACTGAAGATGGCTCTGTACATTGGCCCTAAATATCTTGGGAATTTAACTGTGGAGACCATGTTTCAATGCGGTTTATACCGTACAAATACTAGTATGACCGTTTTTATTTCAATTCAATTGCATTTTGCTATCTATTAATGATTCCCGCTTCAAATACAGTTATGTTTGTAAACATGTGATAATTTGTGAGTTTTTCTAAAACAATACTCGTCCAGAATACAAATTTACATGCAAATAGAACATAAAACAGCAAATTCACGTTTATGTTACGTTATAAACGCCAATATGTCAACAAGAACGTAAACATAACGAAAAAACGTAAAACATTATAACAAGAATGTAAATATGACAACTCGAACGTAACATGACTGAGGAGTATTATGACATTTGAACATTTTTGACTCCACCCCTCGCCAAGTGGGGAAACCTCATCATCATCAAACTAGTATCTAATGGCGTGTGTCTTAAAAGTCCCCACCCCACTACCTCTGTTATTAATAGAGTTAGAGTAGGGTAATGTACTTTGGATGTTTACATGACCACCGGAGGAGTTTTATGACGTATGAAAATTTTTCACACCCCCTCATCAAGTGGGGAAATTGGAGAGGTTGGTCAACATTTTTAAACACGAACCCCCGCAAGTGACACCTCAGGCGTATACAGCGGTAACTTGTTCTTCGCTGGTCTTTGAGTTAGCTTGATTACAGTGTTGACAAAGAACAATTTAATATCCTTTCTAGTTTATCAGTGCTTCCTTCAATGTAAAGAAGACAGACCAATTTTATAAGGTTTTGATTTTGACTCAGATCAAAATTAGCCACATTTCGATATATAACTTTGTAAATACTTTTAGAACGCTAATTAAATTAAACTTTGAATTGGTTTTTAAACCTCCATTATTTGTGAATAAGTTTGCTACGAAATTAAGTGATGAAAATATTGAAATCTCACCTCAATGTCACTCAGATGAGATTCTCGAAATGACTACCGTGTACTTCTTGACAAAAATAATGACTATTTTCAAAACTGCGTTTACATTTTTTAACATTTCAGATGTGATGAGGTAGCAGGCATCTTCGAGCCTTGCCCTTAATTTATTAGTTGATTAATTTATTGATGGTACTTAATTGGTGTTATATACTTGGACATGCTACGAAACGGAAAATGAAATTCTTTTTGGGAAGATATTTGGGGCCTAAACATGGGTTTTTTTTTGTATTTTGGAAGTATAATTTAGATTTTTAAACTTAAACGTGTATAATTTACCCACTTTTTAATAGTAGATGTATTATGGTATTATTAATTTTTTCGTATAAGTGGCACTGTTACAACAGTTGAATGAGGTTGCCGATTTAAAATTCAATGAATATACGAAATTAATTGATTTAGAAGACAAAAGAAGTATAAAATCATGAATTTGGAGAAAACTAAAGATAAATTCGGTCTTACAATCTTGGCAGAATTATGAGATTTAAAATTACATTTACCTAAGAGATTTGTAAACCTTTTAGATGAAAAAAGGATTAAAGAAGTGAATTGAAATGATAAATTACACTTGATTGTTACTGGAAAGAAGGCTATTAGATAAAGAATGTGCTACAATTAACTTCGTAGAATTTAGATTTTTCCAAAAATTTCGAAGATTTTTCAATTATCTCAGACTATAAGATATTAGAAGCCAACAGTTATAGATTAGGTTATTTTTCATTCGTGATTTATTGTTTGATTTCTCAGACACGTTTCTGGTTCAATGGACAGTATTTTACATAAATTTTCTTGACTGTCCCAAAAGTGCGCTTGACCGCCATATTCATGTCTATTCTTGTCTGTTATATATCCAGAATTACAGTAAAGACGAAAATCCCAAATTATAAACCATTTCACAAAGTTTGATTTTAATTGTTAGCACTCGCTGAAAAACAGTTGAGTGTATTAGAAAGGAATATATCAGGTTAGAAACCCATTTAGAAGTTACAAAGCGGCTTTTATCTGTTAGGGTAAAAACATAGTGGAGCGGCGAGGCTTAGGGTGTAGCGGGAGTAGGTAGCTGAGAGGGTTTTGACCCCCGATGCTAGCGGCTGCTTCACATGCACATAGTACGGCGGCGATCAACGCGGTGAATCAAGAGGCTTAAGTTGTTCACTTTTCAATATGTCTTCAGACAGTGGTGACGATTTTGTGTTTTATGAGAATAGTGCACTGAAAATGATTGTTTTAGGAAATAGAAGTTGTGCAGTGCACCCTGTAAATAGGCAGCGTAAGGAATTTGGAGAGTACCACCATCTGTTTCCCCAGTTGAAGAAATATCCAGATAGATTTTTCCAGTACACCAGAATTGATTACAGTAGCTTTGAAATATATATTGAACTTAACTTCTCCTCATATGGAGGTCAAATATACAAATTTTGAAAAGCAGCCGATTGAATGTGACGAGTACTTATTACACTCTGGTAAGTTTTATTATGCAAATTTATTATGCATTTGCTAATTCAGGGTGTTTTTTCCAAAATCTTAACGATACAACCCCACATTAAAGTAAACGTAATATTAAATATATATATATATATATATATGTTTAAATGAAATACTTAAAAGTAATAAAAATATTGATTTACAGTATTAAAATTGAAATAAATTAAAATACTTTTCACCTTTATGTGTATAATCGTATTCTGTGTAAGGGTTCTGGTTAACACATGTCTGGTAATTTTATACTAATCGTTAATCGAAGTTATTGAGAGAATAGAATAATTGCATATTTATTAGACCATTCATGTTGGTAGGTACAGTAATTATAGTTAAATAAAATACAGATCAAAACGAATCAATTTATTAACTGCAATTAATTGACAATGAATTTTTAAAAAGACAAACAAATAATTAGTTTGGATTGCCACTCCACATATGATCACTAGACTCAACACCAGGCATATTTCCAATGTTAAGCAAAGTGTACGAGTTCTCATCGATCAAGATTGGTGTACAAGGGCCAGTCACAGAACCATGACTAGACAAAGGGGTTAGAACGTGATGAAGAGTCGACATACCCACTACCGTATGCTTATTTCATGACTAAATTTTGAACATCATTACGAAACATTAATTTATTCACTCCAGTTAATCAACTTAAGATGGGGGCTTAGACTTTCGAAAAACTTGAAGTCTTCGTCATCCTTTTTTTGTTTCTTGTCCAGTTCTTGTTTTCTTTTTTTTCTTGTAGCATTGAAAGTTTTTTTCTTCAAGCTGCACTAACTGTTGTATGTGATCTTGCCTACCCGTTCTTTTTCGTAAGCCATTAGTATGAGTAAACGCTTGGGTTTCATTGTTAACAGTAGTGGTTGCTACTGATGGGGTATTGTCATTCATCAGTATTCTTCAAAATACAATAATTGACAGAGAAGGATTTGAAAAGACATTTGAGCGAGGTAATACCTGGTGAAAAGACTCGAGGCGATACCGAACCTGTGCAAGACTAAGGGGCCGACACCTAACTGCAGCAATACTTTTACGTGATACATTCAAGGCATATTTCCAGGAAAACCCCATCAAATTTAAGAAAGACAATGAGCAATAACTTTAATGTTTGTGTTCTAATAAATGAATTCTCGTACCTGTACAGTTGTTTTTTTGGCCTATTTCCTTCCACATACGATCGAGAATGAATCTATTTATGGTGGCTGGATTTTTGTTGGTCCCAGACAACACTGCGTTCACGCACTGATAAAATAAAAAGTTTCAGTACCCATAACAGCTGCACTTATTGTCGATTTGACCAACGAGGCTCGACTGAACCCTCGAGCAAAGAAATCGGGTATCAATTATCTGAGAGGAGAGGCTAGCGTGTCGAGACTTGAACCAGCGCCCCTCTCCGCTCCACTATGATTCAGCGCATCTAACTGCATGTATTCTTTTCAACCCTCTCAGCTCCCTTCTCCGCTACACTCTAGCCTCGCCGCTCCACTATGTTTTTACCCTTACACTACGATCGGCGTGTTTTACATTTATGTCATATTGTAAGCCTCGTAAATCTTAACACTAATACTTATCATATATACTACTGTTAACCATGAATTCTGTGGTAGAAAGTAGCTATAAAAACTTAAGTTATATTGCTACGTCAAGCCTATAATTAAGGTATAAATCTAACTGATATACATTATTGAAATAAGCAAACAGGTTGCTATATCTAATATACCCAAAAATTTACAAAGTTAGTATTTATCTATTTTTATTTCAGGTGATAATCACGTTTTCGTGTCATTTACTTTTTCCTAGATCACCTTTTCTGTACCAAAAACTTATATTATTTATATTATGTATGAAAAAACAAATATTACTCTATTGCAATTGATTTGTTTCTAAATAATTTCAAATACTGGCACATTATTACACTAAAACTTCTCCGATTTCGTATACACATTTTCTTAAACTATTTTTGTAGTTATAAAAATTATTACCGTATTGTGCAGGAATTGGAAAACGTAAGGAAAGTCATAAAAGATTTGAACGATTTTACTTCAGTCTCTGTAAGAAGCGGAAGAATACAAGCCGGAAATGAGAATATTATTATATTTGGCTTATAAAAGTCTGATTTTTATCCAGATTTTTATTTATCCGTTTTCCAATTCTATGTTACTCTATACACATTGTGTATGTACCTTATACGAGTAGTAAAGACAATATTCACTTTTAAAGCTGATGAAATTCCAGCAATAAAATGTTATTGCGATAAAATATAGTTCACATAATAGTTATTCATTCTGAAATTGATTATTATTTAACTTTTCATGGAAGTTATATACGTACATTGTTAACATCTAGACTCAAATCAGTATTTCGTCGATGTTTAGCACAGTTCTATTTCTTATATTGGGGACAGAGGATTGTTTGAAGATCTTGAATCTGTAAATTCAACACTTACCTTACCGTACTCAACAAGGAAAGAGTATTTGTTTTTCAAAATATATTTTGTTACTTTTTGTAAGAAACTTACATTATTATTGGAACTTAGCAAGATGTTATTTCTTGTTCAATTGCTATTCTTTGTTATTTATAATTGATAAAAATATTCTTATCTATAACTTAAACTTTAATAACTGTTTAAAAAGTTTCAAAGTATAGTTTATCATTTTCACAAAACCATAAATATTGTCAAATATGTATAAGATTTTTCTTGATAAACGAAAAAATATTAGTGCAATCTTTAATTTTTTTTATAAATACATTTTTCAATTTTAGTCAAAACTAAAAATGTTTTTTTTAATTCACAAGACTTTTGAAGTTTAAAACAAAAAGAAGAAATGCTTATAAATAAATGTCTCATTTAGATTATCCATGGTATTAAGAAGATATGCTTAAGGAGATCCGCCACCTTTAGGGCATTTTTTTAAATTTTTTTTTTAATTTCACATTTTAGACTGTTTTTTATATTGTCAAACACAACTAGAAAGAAGGTTATTGAGTGTTTAAAAAAAAGGAAAAAATTCCATGAGGTAGCAAAATTTAAAATTCGCTAAATTTTTCGCGTTTTTCGCGTTTTTTTTTATTTATGAATAACTTTTTTAATTTTTAACCAATTTTGTTCTTTGTTTTTTTAATTTGTTCCATATAAAATAAAGAAACTTTTTGGGTATGCATTTGACATTAGCATCAAAATTAAAAAAAAACTGTACGCTAATACAATTTTAGATTTAAAGTTTTTTTCATCGTAAATGTATGAACATATGAAAAAATATTGAAATTATTGTAGGAAATGGATTTCCATACCCAAAAATCTTTATTATAATATTAAGAATAAGGTGTAAAAATTAGAAAGCTCTAAGACAATTATTTTAGAATTTATTCAAACATTAATGTATAAAAACATGGAAAAATCAATTTACGGGAAATAGCCGCTAAAGATAAAAGTTCTATCCTTACTACTAAAACTGTCCAGCACCATATGTAGCACCTTCATTTTCTTTTTTCTTCTCCTCCTCAGCAAGTTGGGCAGATTTTAGGAGTTTTCTGTACCTCTTATACTTCTCTGAGGCTCTTGTGTTCCGCAACCGCAGCCGATGCACATCTTTCTTATTGGCTTGGTAAGAAGTGTATGCTCCGGGAGAAACTCCAGATTTCTCAAACAAGTTCTTCATTGAGATTGTATACCCTTCATTATACACACAAATGCCTTCACCCACTGCAGCTTCAACCCTTCCTTTTGAGGTAAAAATTGTTTTAGGAATTTTACTCCAAATAACGCTGTGAAGCGACTCGTTCGCATTTTGGGTTTTACCTAACGAACATCGCTTGAGAAAGTGCTCCGACGAAAGGCGATTGTATAAAGGTAAGAGGTGCTTATAGACTGTGTCATTTAGTGGTGTTCTTATGTTATCTAAATGTTTTCTTGGTATTACTTTATTATATAAGTCTCTCTGATAGAAGCACCAATTGTCTTTGCCTACGGGGCACTTGTCATGATGCAGATTACCATCACTTGATCTACAATGGTCCAGGGTTGCAAAGATAGCAGTTCTCATTTTGTTTGTATCATCCAAATTTTTTTATAACTGCATTTCTATAGTATTTAGTTAGTTTTTCAATTGTAGTTGCTTTCAGGCTACCAAATGCTTTACCACCGAGCGTACTTTTTTTACTGCTACAGACTTGTACAAGTTTTCGTAGGCCAGTACCCAATCTCTTGGCCACGTGGTTGACACACTCTTGTTTTTCTATTTCAACATCATTACTATAAATTTTTAGTGAGGTAACATGGTCAAAAGATTTGGAATCTCCATCAGAAATCATACTCGAGTAGCGAAACCCTAGATTTTCTGATCTTTTCCAAAGACGTTCAGCCGCTTCAGTCTCCATACTGGGGGATGATCCTTCGTAATTTGCTTGGCATTTTGGCAGATGATTACCAAACCACTCTTGAAAATCCTCTGAATGTTCTTCTACTTCAGTTTTCTTTTTTTCACATACCCTACAGTATTTGGAGAGCACACCATAGTCGATTACTAAACCAGTGATTACTTCTATGACGCAACCTACTCCGTACTTAGACGTAAAACCTCTTTTCTGCCAGGAACCATCGTAGCTGACTGCTACGTTTATAGGTTTCTCCATATCTAGGGTTCCCTGAAGTTCACTGTAGGCCTTCTCAACTTCTGTTCGTGCACGTGCAAGACAATCGTCTGTGCATCGCTTAGTAATATCAACTAATTGGCGGACATGCCTATCAAAAGAACTATGGTGGAGGCAAGGCATATTCATACCTAAAGAGAACATTTCAAGGGCCATATGTCCTTTTCCAAACGATGAAAATGTTTTCACAAGCCTTCTGTTCACATCAAAAGGTTTTTTTCTCAAACTTTCGTTACGCTGGGTAATTAGCTCTGACGTAATAAAACTGTTTGTTTCGTTACACGAATTACATGTTAGAGATATTTTTTGGGCAAATCCAAATACATTTGTCACAGATACATGTGAGTTTACATCCAAACAGTGTTTGCAAGGCAGGTCTTTCAAAAATGAGGTTAGAGAACCTATATTTATTAGACTATAGATCGGTGCATTATTTTCGGTATCGTCGTGACATGTTTTGTATGAAGCAACAAGCTCGAATCCCGTAGGCCTAGATTTAGCAGGTGTAGTTTCTTCCTCAATACCTACAGTAGAGTTAGATCCTACAGGAGGTCTATTTACATTGCTAGGGCCAGCTTCTAATTCATCAATACTTACAGTTTCAGCTAAATTGTCATCAACCTTGGTACTTTCATTTTTTCGGCGCATTCCCCATCTTCCAGACACTTTTTTTCTGTTGCGTTCTGATCGGGCTAACCTGGATTTATTAACTCTCCCCATAGTTAGTTAGAACCTTATAATATATGCTTATGTCTTATTGGAACAAAATCACTTCACTAAAAACACTACACTAAAATAATATTGTCTGTAAATAACGCGTTGCCTTTTTACTAAGAATTGAAGTAAATCAGGATCAACTGTAAAACATGAAAGTGAAACCTAGGTTATACACATGTGCACATAACCTAAAGTGACAATTACTTGGCATCAACAAATCAATCTCAAACATCTGATTGATCAGCTGGGAAACAATGCAGACTCAGTGCAGCCAACCTCCGGAAACTAAATAAAAATAAAAGTAGGTCAATATATGATTATAATAATATAAAATGAGTGTTATAAATACTTTACCATTCTTATAAGCATATAAATAAGTTAGTCTACTATTTATAAATAAAAAATATTCAAGCTAGCTGGTGAATAAACCATTGTAAGCCACTAAAATTTAATATTATGGTAAAGTAGGCAAAATTACGATTTGCGAATATTTTGTTATTTGCATTTTTTTTTTAGAAAAAAATGTCAGAATGGCTTAAAAATTAGTAAAAATGTTCAGAATAGTATGTACAACAAGAAAATATGATTTTCAGAAAAAGTCAAAAATTTCAAAAAATGCCGTTTAAAGGTGGCGGATCCCCTTAATACATTTTAAAACTATGGATTATAGAATTTCACTGCAGTGCAAGTATGTCAATTCGTTCTGTTTTCGTCAGCCTGTAATTTTAGTAGTGCACTAGATTACCGATAGTTCACAAAAAATTATAAAAAGTGTAATAAAACTCTATCGTAGTAAGTCTTCCACCACTAAAATGTACCGCAAAAATTAAAATAAAAGAATTTGGTGGTGAGTTAAAGCCATTGATTACATTAAGGGAAGACAATTGAGGCTGTAGGTGCAATAAGGGCCTCTCGTGCAAATTTGTTTTTTGAGATATAGAGCTTGAAAGTTTTGCCACTTTTCTAATAAAATCCAGCAAATTGTTTGAAAACAGTGTTCTTAGTGTGTATATTAATCAATTTATTATAATTATATTTATATACTTTTTTTAAATACTTACACATATTTAAATATTAGAAAAAAACGGAAAATACACAATATGTCATAGGCCCATTTTTAAGAGAACATTATTTAGTTTGTTCTTTGCAAGAAGGGCCTATAAACCTAACGAGTAATTATAGTAATAACGAGTAAACCTACCAAGTAAATTAATTTGAAATATGTATATTGATATTAAAACACAGGAAGTAAAATAAACATTTAATTAGATAGTTTAGTTTATTTTAAATTAAACAAACAATAGCTAATCCAGAAAACTTAAAACATTGTATGAAATAAAAATGAAAAGGTGTCGTACAAT
This sequence comes from Homalodisca vitripennis, assembly GCF_021130785.1. Classification (NCBI taxonomy): domain Eukaryota; kingdom Metazoa; phylum Arthropoda; class Insecta; order Hemiptera; family Cicadellidae; genus Homalodisca; species Homalodisca vitripennis. The sequence continues at coordinate 173,446,692 of NC_060209.1, forward strand.
ATGCTACCATATAAAAACATTTAGTTTCACACAACAAGAGATAGTAAGTGCATAAAACAGTCTTAATATATTTACAGTATCTTAATCACTGCACATTTCCAACTCCAGAGTCATTTATTTCTTCATGTTCAGGTTAAGCACTTTTAGTAAAAAGGAGTTAAAAAAAATCTTTACTTTCATCTTTGAGGTATGGATAAAGATCTCTTACATCCTTGATTTTTGCTTTTTTCAAGACACCTTCTGGAGCTATATCTAGAGTCAAAGCATCTGTAATAGGCCTATTAGCTGTCATAAACTGAAAAGGCTCATACATAGGGTGGTAGCTCTTTGATGCTGCAACAGTTCCAGTAGTCTTATACACCAGCATGCAGTAGGTCTGTATTTTTAAGGGAGTGCCTTTCTTAAATGGTGTTTTTAAGAAATGTTGAGTTAAACCTTTTATAGTTTAACACTAAATAATTGTAGTGTCATGAATAAGTTCAAATGGCGATGGGTTAGCTCGGCATGAAACAATGTTTGAGAAGTATGGGTGCATAGTTCCTATCTCTTGTTTACCTTTCAGGCTAGATTTCATCACACCAAAGTTTCGTACGCACTGGCCAAATGAGTGCTCACCAACAGGAAATAATTGAAGCTCTTCAAGGTTGTAAGTTTTGGATATCCAAGAACAAAATTTCATGACTGTCATATTTTTATTCTGTCTACCAGCAGCGTCGCTCAAAAGCACAACGTTCTTCGTTTTGGGATACTTTTCAATCTTACTTTTAATAAAATTGAATAAAAATGGAGTGACAGTATTAGGGCCTTTTTTGCCTGAGATTCTAGAAATGTGTAAAATGTAGCAGAGTCATCATTATGACAATGTGCATTAAATACATATAACCACACTAATCGTTTATAAAACTGTTTACAAACATTAAGTTTGGGCAGTGGCAAATTTTGCGCATGGTCAAATTCTATAACTAGATGTTCTGTGTCTTCAGATTTAGACAAAGCGATATTTTCATTTTTTAATACCTTGTGTTTTTCTGCCTTTCTCTTGTGAAACATGGGACGACATGGATCGTTGTTATTCTTCTCAACCTTGACTTCACACTCCTTACAGTAATCACAGATATCTGATTTAGGTCTCTTGAACGCATAGTTAGTTTTTCTGAAGAACTTAAAATAGGTCTTATGTGCCATATTTAACTTTTGACCCGTATTTTCAGTAAAATATTTTCCAAAAGATTGATAGATTTGTTTTATATTTAAGTCAGGATTTTCAAAATATACACGGTTGGACTTAGTATAATGACTGGGTTTGTTAGGTATACTCTTTAAGTGATCTAAAGCCAAGGCCCAAACATCACAGCTGATCTTATTGTGGCTGTCATGTTTTCCTCTTTTTTCTTCAAAAGTATGTCCCTTAACTACTTTTTCTTGTATAACCCTGATCCTTTTAACAGAGATTTTAAACAAGCTTGTAAGTAATGATCGACAAACAGGTTTTACAATACCAGCATCATTTAAGGTGTAATCCCAAGTTAATTGCCTATCAACCTTAGCATTTAGTAATTTTCTTGACTTATCGGCAACATGTAACTTCATACAGCCTGCAAGAAAGTTATCTTGAGATTCCTTTATTTCCCCATTGTAAAAGGAGTTGTAGATATGTTTATGTTGTAGGCTATCAATTCTTTCAATACACTTTTTAGCGGAACAAGATTTTACAACAGAAAAGTCTTTGGCGGGTACAGGTCTCTTACTGTGAAGTGATACGTACCCTTGTTCAGCATTTCTCATTTCTTTTGCTTTAGTGCGATTCCAGTTTTCAGGACTCTTAGGTTTAAACTTTGCTCCTTTTTTGATGGATGAAGCCAATACTGTGTCCATGTTTACATTGCTGTGTTGCAATGAAAAATATTTCTTTTAAGAAATTTAACACTCAAATTATTTTAATATTAGACATTGAATGAAAATGAAACAAATAATGACAATCTTCGGGAAAAGGGTAATTTAGTGCTGTAATCAGCAAAGTACACACTGATTCAAGCGACCAATCCTGGAAGAAGGTGTTTGTTGCTGTGTTTTTGTTATTATTGTTTTCAAAGGAATATAGAAAAACAGTGTAAAATAATTCTTTTTTTTTAGACCAATTCCGTTTTGTTATATTAAAATTTATCTTTAAACATGAAATTTAATTTTTAAAAACTGGCACAGAGGACTCAAACACACTGTGTTTACAGTATAACACGTTATTGTAATAGGGAATACATAGGCGAGACAAACTAATGTAATAATTGAAGAACATAAGGAAAATAGAAAAAGACTACTTTAAAGTGGAAAACCGCTCAAAATTGCTGGTCTTGAGATAAAATGGGATTTACATAAACAATCATTAGACGAAAAGGGATATTGCTAACATATTAAACTTTAAACTTATTGAGGCTTCTTATAAAGGAATAGCAGACCAACCGCTAAGTCAACGTTCGGTTTAGGTTAGGCCGCGTTGCGTGCCAATATTAGAAACAGAACACCTAGGGAACCTAACAAAATTCTACCAATTAAATAAACCTTAACCAACAAAATTCATACACACATCCAGACATTATTTTTCAGGACCAAAACAGGGCAGGAGCTGCTTGGCTTTACTCCTTCCCCCTCATGACTGTCGCCCTCCTGTGCCATTGCTTCAAATGACACAACACGGGGCAGAAGAAAAAGTCGACATTGATTTTCTTGGTTAGTTTCCCACTTTCACCTATAGTGGTGTTACGTGTGATTGTGCGCTTCAATTCTCGTACCCGTGACTAGTGTTCAGGACTTGCATCCTGTGCTGTGACAACCCTTCGACTACACTCCAAGCAGCTTTCGGGTATGTTTGAACACTTTTCTTTCACTTCTTTTTTCTGTTCTTTACTTATGTATGTATTAATAACCCCCTGACGAAGAGGATGGATTACAATCCTCGAAAAGTTGTGTTATGCCTTTTGTAACATATAAAGATGGCAAATATTCAAAATCCTGTCGTCGCCAATAACAAACTTTAAAAAAGGAATATGAATTAATTTCCAAAATTAGTAAAATTAAATTTCACAGCTTTCGTTATCGCAAAAACGAACTTGATAACCACCACGATGACAGTAACTAGACTGATTATTGCAAACATATTTTACTATCGTAACTTGCAGTGAGTAAGGCCACTTTAATTAGCAAAGAGAGGCTACGTTTAATTAATAAAAATGCCGTTAGTTAAAAGACCAGCTTTGTTTTTAGCTATTTGGAAAGTGCAGTTCATTAATAACACGATAATTCTATTCAGTGTTTGGTAAATTTTACTAAGTATTTTGTCCGCAACAAAAATATACAACTTTAATATACATTCGCTTAAATCGGGAGTATAAAGTAAAATGCTTCATTTTTCTGTGTCTTGTTAATCACTGTTACAGTTTAAAAAGTGTAATAATCATTACAGAAAGAGTCTTAATAAAAATAAAAACATGTCATCATTTATACATTTACAGAATGTATTTGTGTTTAAGCGAAACTTAGTTTCATAAATCAATGATAAAATGTCTGGAATCTGAATATTGCTTTATTTGAATGATCCTTTATTTACATCGAGGATATTACCACCAACATATTTAACTTTAACTTACACTTAAGTCGGCAAAAACAAATTACAATAGTAACATTTTCTGTTTTTTATTTTTTTCACCACCCACATCCATTAAAATTATGCACATCAGGTGTAAAAATGTTTAATCATTCTGTTCCCCTTTTACTGGCTACTTGTAAAACGAGTTGGACTAATTATATGTGATGATTTTCACATTGCAATGATTTCTACCGATTTATTCATTACTACGCTAATGCACGGTAACATTTACGTTTCTCTTACCAAACAATATTACGTAGAGATCAAAGCTGAGGAAGTGGAAATGAAGAGTGTTACATTCTGATATTGCAAGCTTTTCAATATCTGAATGTGGGAACATTCTAAATCCATCCATATTGCACTCGCGCTTCTTGAGATCTAAGATGCAACAAAAAAGACCAAGGATTTATTAATTCCACATATGCTTACTCATATCCAAAGCATGTTACACATTGTTCAACAGATCAGTATCAATTAATATTGAACATCTCCGAGCCTTCCCATACTTATTACGTTGTTTTAGCTCATAGTGGATCTTACACACCAACTTAACTGGTAAAAATAACTATCGGTAATTTTAGGTTTACTCATGAAAAGTTGGACCAGGTATTTTACCAAATCTAAATCTCTAAAAATATTTCATTATTACAAAGACAAGCGATATTCTCATATTAATCAAGGTTTCGCTCACAAAGATTCAGTATAAATGTTTTACTAAACTCAAAATCTCATTACAAGTTAGTTTCATGTGCTGAGGAAAAAATAGTAATGACCGATAAATAAAATAAAGATAACTGTACCAATTTGTCATTATGACAAATACAAAGGTTATTGTCATATTATTGACATATTATTGATTTATGCTCTTAAAAATACATTTTTATTGAATCAAACTCAGGTGATTTGTTATTATAAAATTCTTCCAGCGATACTACATATTCCTTTATCAAAAGTGTAGAGATTTATACAAACAAACTTTGAACATTCAATAATCCCTTATAATTAATGTCTATATTTTGCGTAATAACTTTTTTTAATAGACGTGTGCCATGACGGTTGGAAGGTTTTTGAGGTTATTGATAGGATACCAATATTGAAGAATCATCTTTAAATTAAAATATATAAATCGTGAACACAATTTGTTGGAGCGCTTTGAATTGTTTTTTTATTTACTCATTCGTTGCAAAGAAGCTGGTGAATTCGATGACAATACTAATACATGACTCTGCCTGATCGAACGATACCTACAAGACTGATGCAGCGATAAGAAAAACTTTGTTATATTTGTTGTAAGCGAAGCCAAAAAAACATGAAAAGTCTTATATTCTATTATAAGTCTATATATCTATGCACGTAACGTACCGCAGGGTGGTCCAACTCACCTTCTATAAATCCTAAGATATAATATTAAATTTCTGTTTAGCATTTTTTAGATTTTATTTGCAAGATAATTTTCCTCAATAATAGTTAATTTTAAACCCATATACATAAACGTTACCAATACTTCTACATAATTTTATCACCTGCTCCACCTATACTGTTACCCTGAATTGCATACTGTGTATGATAATGATCTACCTATGGTGATAAATTATATGCTTACTAAATAGACATTTTATACTTTAACTCAACAAGTATGGTGTATTTAAAAAGGAACGTATGCAGTTAAAATTTGTATAAATGTACTCAATGTTTTCTCGTGAAGTTATCACTTTATGTTTCGTAAAAAATTTGATGGCTCTGAAAAAAGTCTTTAAATAATGATAATCAACGTTTAATCGAAAAATTTTTATACGGGAATTTAATTTCAACATAGTTATAGTTTTTAAAATCCTTTTATAATCAATGACACTATCCAATGTAACACTTGTTCGTACATTGATGAATAAGGTAAATATGCGTATTTATTATTGGGTTTTCAATTTTTATTTCACAAATATCATAAAATGTCGTCAAAACTACTAGATTGTGTTGTGTAATATCCCGTTTCGTCATGAGCCACTTGTTACAACTGGGGAGCTTACGCCACATTTTTGAGGAAGTCTTTGTTACATCACACGACTTCGAGTTTGCAGCTTTAACTGAGCATGAAGGGCTTACTTCACACATGTACTCGTAACTTTTCATTGACATTACTGTTATTACAAATCTCTGCAATATGTGCAATTCACCATCAACAATTATTATTATTATTAAACCAATTTGTACTTGATATTTAATTAACATCCTTTAAAATCTGTCAGAATGTTTAGGAAATCTATTCCATCTAAGTTGGCTTGTTGAATATCGATTATTCCTGGAAATCACCAATGATGGAAATAAAAAAAGGCAGCTAAGGTTAGCAGAAAACAAACAACATTTCATTTGAACAAATTCCAAAACCCGATAATCATAAAAATTCAAACTTTTATTCCCATACTGTTTGCAGAATCACTAAATAAATGAAATGAAAAAGAAAATGCTTGGTTCCCTTACGTTCAAAACACAAAACTAAACATCTATTAAATTTAAACTTAACATTGGTGCATACTTTTGAATAAAATAATATTTGGACAGTAATGAAATATTCCATAACAAGATAATCAAAATAATATATACTTTTATTCCCACACTGTACATGTAATTTAAATTAAAACTTAACATTGCATACTTTTAAATAAAATAATATTTGGAAATAATGAAATATTCCATAACAATATAATCAACATAATACATACTTTTATTCCCACACTGTTTGCATAATCATTAAATAAACTAAATGAAAAATTCCAAGTTCCAAAGTTTTATAATAATTTGAAAACTAAACTGAACATCTTATAATTTACATTAAAACTTTAACATTGGTGCATACTTTTAAATTAAATAAATAAAAATAATGAAAACTAAACATAATTAACATATTTTTGTTAAAAGTGATATCTTACTCTCTCGACGTGTGTGACATTAATTCTACAAATCTTAACTTCTTTTTTTTACTATATACTCTACCTTATAATAATAATAATATGAATTTTTAAGATAAATTTAATGAAACGACTGCAGGAAATAACGAGGCACCATACTTAAAAACATTAGAAATTCAATCTCTCAGTATATTACATTAATTACGTTTATAAATAATCGGGAGTCCTAGTCCACCAAGATCAGAAAGTCCGTCTTCCTGCACGGTGATTCTCAATAATGAACCCTACCAATTAGTTTTCTTTAATGAGTAATAAGGGAAGAAAACTATTAGCAGAATTGTTTTCCTCAGTTATCCTGGACTCTATGATAAAAACAGATACACGTTTGTATTTGCCTTGATATTTCTACATATTTTGTATTTTGAAAATTGTATTGTTCAACAGTGATTGAAATTTTAAACTGCTCCTGTTTTAACAGATACTTGCTGAAAGTTAATATTTTGCATGATTGTATAACTTAGTATGGTATGGATTTTATACGGTTCTCGTTTATGCATTTTTCTTAAATACTCATTAATGATTGTTTTCAAAAGTTTTATTGAGCAAATGCAGTAAGCTTCTAAAGTAAATCGTCAAATATAACGTACATAATACATTTATTTATTTACTATAGGAAGATATAATTATATAATCTTTGCAGTTGTTGCCACAACATATTCATAAAATTTTTAAATTCACATTTTTTCCTTTTAGAAGGAAATTATGCAGTTGTTTTTGCCCAACAATGTCAGTCCCTCTTGGTTCGAAATATGACATCCCCATCATATAAATCGATTTCAGGTGTTTATTTAAAAGCTTTACTCTGTAATTGCATTCAATACCAGTTTTTTTATAAGTTGGTTCACATAGATACGTGAATACGAAAAATAAAAAAATCCTTCGTAAAACTTTTGTTTTATTGAAGTCAGCACTCGGAGACTTGTAAAACTTAAAAATAAATATGTTTAATAATTTCCTAAGTGACTATTAATAAATTATTTATGTGTAGGTGCAATAAATTAACATACCTAGACTAAAAAATAAATTAAATTCTATCTTTTAATATTAGTTCTATGATTTGCATAAGCTGCTGATTCATAATCGAAGTCAGCAAAGCAAGTTTGAATTATTATGATAGCAATTACTATATTTTTTATTGGAAAAGGAAGGTCACTTTAATTAGCAAATACAGGCCACTTTTAATAATTAACGGATTAAATTAGTTAAGATCTGCCTTGTTTTTCAGCAATTTAAGAGGTAGATTGATAAGACCTATCTATAAGATAATTCTACGTAGTCTGTGGTAAAATGTAAAAATTATTTTCTAAGTAGTTAAGGATTAATTTGCATTTTCAACCTAACCAATTTAATCGTGGTTTTTATTATATATTTAAACTCTTGGTAAATATTACATTACGTAAACAGTGTAATAATTACAAATAAATAAAGTATTATCGATTTAAAGTATAATATCCTTATTTTTGTTTTTCACATCAACTTCCGACAGTACATCTTGTAAAAATAAAAAACCTAACATCAGCTTCTGGATTAAATGTAAAGCTATTGTTTGCAGGGGCATGATTGGATGCATTACATATTGTTTATTGCGATATCAGTTGCGATGGACACACACGATAAATTTATACATTTACAGAATCTGTTTGTGCTTAAGCGAAACGAGCTTCCAAATAGGAATGGTAATATCTCAGAAATGTGAATATTGCTTTATTCGAATTGTGTTGTGTTATATCAAAGATATTTTCTCTACTACTCACAAAACCATGTAACTTTAAAGTGTACTCTCTTAAATCGGGGAAGAACGTCAAATTGTTTCCTTTTAATCAGGGTAGATAAATTAAAAGTGTAAGTAGAGTAACCCGGAGGATAGCCCCGCGCTCTGATTGGTCGAGAGCAGGTCACGTGATCCAAGATGGCGGCTAAGCCCCGCCCCCACGGGGAAAATCCCTCAAATGCGGGAAAAAATCCCTCACGCGCGGGGAAAAATCCCTCAAATTGCGGGAACCAAAAAAAAAGTGGCGGGAAAAATCAAATACTTACATAGAAAAAAAACTTGTTTATTTTAAAAATTTTAAGAAAAAAACAATGGCATCCTCCCGTGGATGATCACCTGACAGATTGGACAACGTAAGAGCCTATGGGCACATTGTGGGCACAGAGTGTGTCCACAAGGCCTCAACCCTACCGTCGGCAATCTGTCCATACAGACACAGCAGCGAACGTGCCTAGCCGGGGGCGACGGTTCCGGTTCCTCAGGGTCGATGTCGTAGGGATCCCTCGAGGCCGCCGACTCCATGCTCTCGCCGATGCCGATGAGCAGACCCTCCAACGACGAGCGCACTTCCCTCCAAAGCGCGTACGCTATCACGAGGCTCTGATCACGGGGCGTCTCGTCGAGAAGATGGTCGACGAGCCAGAGCATATCCCTGAGCTCGGCCCTCAGGGTGGACATCGCAACCAACGCCCCCACAGTGCACGCCACGGGAGCGTGCGCCGGCGAAACAAATACTTGAAGGAAATGGTCCAGCACCAGTTCCCGTAACCTCTGCCGTGCCACATCTACTCCTGATGCAGCTGTAGGAGGCTGAAAAGCAAGTAAGGTATCACCACTACTACTAATACTACTTACTACTACTACTACCACTACTACCGGTGGACACTTACCCTTCTACAAGCGCCGGTTCGACCCGTTGAGGTAGAGGGTTGGGTCGAGTCGACATTGGACCCACCAGAGGACCGGGACGTCAAGGGGGCCTGGGCCGGGGCGATACTTATCCTCGGGAGTCGCCGCGGCTGAGGAAGCGGCATCGTCTGGAGAGGGAGCCTGCGGGCTGCGGCCCGGGGCGGTGATGGAGACGGTGGTAGTGGCATACCCGTGATGGCAGCCTCCAACACTTCCCAGGGTCCCAGCAGAAGGTCCTTAACCGCTGTGTCATTGAGAGGCCTCTGCCTCGGTCTTGGTCCAAAAGCCCACGGGTCAGGAGACTGCAAAAAAAAATACAAACCGTAGGAAAATAGCAAAAAACACGAGACGGACAAAACAAGGAAGCCAATTGTACTTACACCGGGTATCAGGTTCTCCACGGTGGCATCCGAGTCATACTCCTGGAAAGAAAAAAACTATTCAGCCCGTAACGCAAACAAACACGCATACAAACACAAAACCAACACAAGCGCACACGTACCTCACCACTGTCATCAGGGTCAGGCGACAATGGGGAGTCCTGGACCTCGGGGTGGGGATGGGGCCGGGGGTCATCGTCGTTGCCCTTCAAAAAAATACAAATTGTACCCAATCGGAAAAACGGAATCTAATTATTAATTCTATAATAGTAATAATAACATTACCACCAATCGAGGGACTTTCCGCGGAGGCGGCTCGTCGTCGTCACCAGCAACGAGGGGTGCTGCAACGACAAGAAGGCCCACCAGTAACAGCATCAAGCGAGTGTAGCCGACTCCGGGAGGTAGGCGTGCTCGGCAGAGAATCGCTATCAAGGCCGTAGACACAGTCATAACTCCCACGGATAACGCCAACACAAGGTGCCTGCAACTGTACATGATTGCACAATGCTGGATACATTCGCAGCAGTCGCTTATATGCAAGCGCAGCGTACCCCCCACCACACGTGCGTTTGTCCTTGTTGCAACGTGACCCAAGTTTCCACACCACCCAAGGGGTAGGGTCCCGGCGCGTTAGGAGATATTTTACGTGGCTCCTTCCCCAGTAGGCCTATCCACGTGTGTGTAAAGAGCCCCAACCATCGCTCTTTACGGTGGTAGCCACTCCATAACAAACTTGCTACCTCCCAACATATTTTTTTATTTTACAACAATTTTTTTTTTTTTTTTTTTTTTTTTTTTTTTTTTTTTGTAATCCTTGCTAGTGTAACTAGCCGCTTTACTCGGAGAAGCCTTTCAATGCAACCCGTAAAACACTCGCAAAGAAACATTTTTGTTTTTTAGTATATTTTTTTTTACATCTCTTTTTTAGCAACTAGAGCGAGGCTCGTACCCCTGGACTTACGGAGGTTAGGCCTGCCATAGAGGTATCCAAACACACACACACAACCGCCCCCGGACTTACGGAGTTTAGGCCTGCCGTAAGAGCAGTTGAAAACCCCAGGACTTACAGGTTTTACGCCAGCCTTAGGGGCTTGCCACTCACTCACCCCGCCCTAGAGCCTTTTTTTAAAGCACAAGCATATGTACAGTCACTATTATGTTGAGGTAAAATACAGTGAGCATCGGAAACAATAGCCTCCTTACTATCTACAATATTCCTATCAACTACGTTATCGTGAAAACGAGACAAAAATCGAACTTTTTCTAACCCCGTAGTATATACAGTAGCGAAGGGTTTACAGAGAGCGCGGACGATATCTTCGTCAAAAGGGATCCCTCCGTCATTCCAATTAATATGATGAAAGTGACGCACCAACCAACGGGCGGTTCTAGCCGCTTTTGAATCTAATTCGGTTACGCTGTACGGGGGTTTGAACACTATGTGTGAGCGAAACAGATGACTGACCACAACAAACTCCTTCACAATAAACCGGTTCTCATTATCCTTGAATGCATGAAACTCCACTATCGCTTCCATTTGGCCAGCGTTTAAAAAGTTCAACTTCCTGGACCAGTCTGCAAAGTACGGGACTAGGGATGCCGTTATACTCCACGTCCTCCTCCTCCTTCTCGCCAGCCAGCAGACACCGAACAACACTCTTAGCTGACACCTCGATGGAAAAGAGATCCTGTAGTGCGATGTAGACCGACGGGAGGTTGTTAACGAACTGAACCCACTCGGTCTTGTTAAGCGTTAAAGAACGTTCCCCGTCATAGAGATACGCATGCATTTGACCAAAGACGTTCGAAACCCTGACATCCTCCCCACTATCCACCTTGATATTCAACCTCTGCGAGGTCTCCAAAGCCTGAGTGATACAGTTGAAATTCGGAGCAAACTGATTAAATACATCGTGCGACCAGTAAACGCTCCCCTTCTTACCATGGAATAGCACCCCGAGAGAATCGCCTCTGTCTTTAAACAACCCCACAATTACACACTTTGATAGATCGCTACCTAAAAAGTAAACCGACTTTAGGAAAATACCCGTTAACGAATTTATGCGTTCCTTACGCCTGGGAACCTTCGCAGGTTCCACGTCCATCACTGAAGCCTGCATGGTCCCGTCTGACCGTAACCCCTCACACTACCCCTTATATATCACCCAATTTAGACCAACCAGCGACGTGCTTATTTCGACCAATGGAAAGCAGCAAATTAACGAAGTAAGGGTTCCGTTTCCGCGTCTACCTCCTCTTCCTCCTCCTCCTCCTCTTCGTCAGAGTCAAAGTCTGAATCGTATTCTGAGGAAAACCTAACCCTAATTTGGTCGTAGTCCTTCACATCGTATATATCGGCATTGGAAGAAAACTTGTAGCAATTAATGTGGCCTTTTTTTAATAATTTCCCGTTTTTGTAAAAGTAAACAGTTTACAAACGCTTCGACGCCCATTTTGAATGTCACCGAGTGGATGAGAGCTAATGAATTCCAGCACCCAATGAAGTCCAGGTCCCGTCTGACCGTAGCCCCTCACACTACTATCCTCCCTTATATACCCAATTTAGACCAATCAGCGACGTGCTTATTTTGACCAATAAGAGGGCTAGGAAATACGGTTAGATTTAAATTTTCTAATTGTAACGGACCTCGTATGTGTAATCGCTACAATACATGCAATACTCCAAACCATCATCAATAGTGTGTTGTAGATACGCCAACACGAAACCGTCAAAGGCGGGAAAATCCTTGACGTAAAATATTTTAGAGTGGAACAGATTCCACTCTTTCACATTAATGAGTAGTTGGCCAACAGAGCAACCCTCTTTCTTGAATATTACATTAGCAAAATCCTCAAGAACAGGCTCGTTGTATCCTTCGCTAACAGGTTCATATCTCTCAAATGTGATCCTAAATGCATCAAACTCTGGGAGTTTGCTTACATGGTAATCATCTCCGTAATCAGACTCACCCTCTTCTACATCTAACTTATTAGTGCTAACAGTTTCGTTATCTTTAAGCAGTCGAATAGTTACGGTACACTGTTTAGGCCACTCCCGGTCAGACATGATTGAGCTAATGAAGTCTAGCATCAGGAACCCTCAATTTATACAATTACCCCACCCTAACAATACAGCCCCTGTGTTGCGTTATCACGGAAGGGTTCAAGTAGAGCCTGTAATCTCGAAAGAAACGGGTCGTACATACCAACTAACTGATCCAAAATCGTAATCGAACCCCCAATGTATGAATCCATATAGTAGCACTGACAAGTGTCAGGACCTGACGTAGCCTCGGGTTGTGCCCACACGCATTCCTTGAAATGGTCGTAATTATAAGGGTCACTGGGTACTCTAACTGTAGGTCTAAATTGAGCAAAGAGTCTTCGCATACCCTCGACCTTGCAGAGTAGTTCGGTCTTTAATCTTAGGTATCGGATCGCATCGAGCGAGTCAGGCTCGTTTAGAAAACTGTTTAGCTCCTCCATGACACAGAATGAGACACACGTACAAAATTCAGCTATTTATAAGAGTTCCCCCACCACCACCACCACCACCGTTCCTACATTATACGTTGTACCGAACCGGTGAGCACTGTGTACGCCATGTGGGAGTCATGCAGTAGGAGACAGTATGCAGCTGTGTTTGGCGGGAAATTCTCCTTAGCTTCAAATTCCAACCTAACATCTACAGGTCCCGACTTGATCGAATCGTTCTGCTTGGAACAATCAATCACGTACAGAGGCACATGAGACGTGAATGTTTTAAAGTCAACCAGCGGAGACCCTGGTTTTTGATAGTACGAACTTTGGAATCGTGTGTACATGTCGTAAAATATACAGAGATCGCCGTGGACATTGTCGTAAGGGTAGTACTGTGAATTCAGATAAAGTTTAACATTCGTAAGGGCACAACGGTCAAAAGTAGAGGCGTCCTTTCTTAGGTCGTTCTTTTCTACCGGTCTGAAAGGTCAGTACCACGTACCGAGGCTTTTCAATTTGCGAACTCGTTTTTATTGTCCAGCTCTGTCGAGTTGTTTGCGGTAGTGAAGGATACTCGTGAACTTCCCAGGACCGAAACGGTAGGTGAATCAAAGTATCTTTCTCAATCACGCGCAATAATTTTAATTTGTAACTATCTGACACTGTAACATGTGGTACACGCCACTCGAGCGATGTAATCTGAAAGTCGAGGTTTGACGCGTCCGGTGAGATAACGGCGTTAACATCCGTAGCTGACCTCAAGAGAACAAGCTCTTGCTTAACATTCACAACAATTCTCTTGTAATCCTCGGCAAAACCCATCAAAAGTTTCAGAGGCACCGAATATGTAAATTCACCGGCCTCACTTGTCGTATTGGGACCGAGCCAGCACGCGTTTACGAGACACTTTTGCTCTTCATCCCTAATGGAGAGTAGTCCTTTTATAGTACTCGTTATACCTACATTTTTCGTCCTGTCAACCTCTATTCCGCCTATCTCGTACCTTACATCGTCGAATAAAAATGCGATGGCATTGTTTATTAGTGAGATACTGGCCTCACTCCCGTCAGCTTTTTTGGCACTCACTTTACCAGTGATGTGTATACTGCTTTCGAACGGTGCCGTAATTATATCCTGTTGACTTATCGGAATTCTGATTTCGTCGTTGTTCTTCAGAGTTGACGAGGCGTAAGGCTTATGAGAGTGAAACTCCCAACCTGTAACAACTTCATCATACTCTGCGGCCGACTCTATTGCCAGTAGCGCCATATTTGAACCCCAGTGACGCTAGAAACCGAATGTTTAGCGATGTTAACACTACCGTCTTCCGGTGTTTACTGGCCAATGCCTGAGCAGACACTTCTCTAAATACTAGACCCATTGCCGCTTCCTAATGTGCAAGCGTAACGAGACGGGTTCGTTTCTAAAGTTGATTAAATCGCCGTTTTGGTCTCTGAGAGAGACCTCTATATTGTTCACTCTGCGGACGTTCACCGGTAAATAGATGACAGTGCTCGGTTTCTCAACTATTTTATACCCGGGAGCCACATCGGGGTAGAACTCGTGCAACACGTGTCCTTCCATACCGTTTTGAAAGGAAACCGCGTGCAATGTTGCACTCGACACGTATCGTGTTTACCGCCATAATACTGACGGGGAGATCGGACATGTGGGTCTTATGAGGCTCCAGTTCCTTAGCGGTGAAACCAAGTACTGAGGCTACCGAATTCGGCTTTTCAAAATGTATCGCTTCACTGCACGATACTTCGGACTTTAGCGTGCTATTGTTTGCCTTAAGACTGAACGTCACACTTCCGTCAATGTGCGACTTGATATATTCTTCTATGTTTTCAATTTCATACGACCCCTCGTCTATCACTATTTCTTTGTCGACTCCGTAGTGGAACATGTCATTCACACCTCTTTCAATGTTTGGTATCGTATAGTACGTCGAGAGATCAATTAGACCAATCTCGTACTCTCCATCGCTCAAATCCATCGGTGGAAAGACCTCGCAAGATACGTGCGGAGCAGCTCCGTTAAGTGAAAACATTACGCGCCAGAAACTTTAAACACAAGTGACCGCAGACTACTGAGTCCTCAGACTGTTTACGCTCATAGTTATACTGTACGCTCACCCCTGATCCAAAGTAGGATACGAGTTCTATCGGCGGTCTCAGATTTCCAAAGCTGTCAAAGTAGTACACTCTGTCTCCGAGTTTCTTATAACAGACCCAGTGCGTACCTTCACCGTGGGAACTGTCCAGGTTAACTATGGCCGACTCGTACTGCCGCGGGGTCTTGGGCAGTGTGTCCCTCATGTAGACACCTCGAAAGTTTGGAATATTGAGTAACCTCGCATAACGGATCAATTCGTGGTTTGTTAGAGGTTTTATCGGTATCGAGATTGTTGTTTTTTTTACAATACCTCTTCTTTTTTCTAACCCCACCACCTCCCCTCTTTGGATACGGTTTCAGGTAGAGCCCTCTGCCCTTAGGTTTACCCCTCCCTCGCTTTGTCTTTGGCTTTTTCTTTCTCCCACCCCCAAACGCTGTTTTAGCTTTCATTGCTGCCGTCACTGCTAAGGCCGCGGCCCTTTCTCCTACACTAGCGTCTCCCGATTTCACCCTTTGCCAAGCTCTTTCGGCCAATTCCTTATCGGCCTCTCGCCGGTGTTCTAAATCCGTGTATTTCGAGTACGCTATATCGTGGAGCTTACAGGCAGAATCGAGTTTGTTAATACCCCTATCACCCCTTGCCAATCTCACCCCTAATCTCGTACCTGGCCCACAGTACTGATAGCCACCGGGAAGGTGTAATTCGACAGGTAACGCGTCAACAGCACGGTTTATTATGGTGCCTACAGCGGGCAGTGCGTTGTTCAGTACGCTGGTCACTATACCTCTACCCCGCTTGACAGCTCGTTTCACTCTGTTTGAATTACGTTTGTGGTTCGCCATTTATATACCGTATCACTTTATACAACTGTTTGAGTAGCGATTCACGCACACAAGTAATCTGCAGTACGTCGAAGATGTCCGCCTCGGATTTTGTGACAGTACCGGTAAACTCGTCAAACTCCAGCACGTAACTGTCTGTTATAAAATAAATACGACCGTTTTTATATCTGAAACCTCCCTTTATGGACCCCGGAACACCGTGGAGTACGCTTGAAGTCATCCCCAACATGGTGCCTGTGAGGGTGCATTCGTTTAACTCTACAACAAACTTGTCATCGACGAAGACGTAGGTTTTACCCATATTACTGTTTAACGCTGCATTGACTTTCTTAATTCTGGTATGTACGATTCTGCTAATGGGTCTTTGATTGGACAGTCTAAGTGACGGGTAATCTATAACGTATAGAGTTCTGTCTACGATCATGACTACGTCCCCGTTCGGTCTCTGGTACACGGCCGAAACGTTAGTAAAGTCTGACGGTAAGAAAGTCAACCACTCTGTAATTATCATAGGATTGGTAAACTCTTCACGCGTTCTATGGGCTTCGTTCAGGCTTAGTATCCAAACGTATTTACCGTAAAACGCGTATAGTCTGTTTCTCACTACTAAGAACGTGTTGAGTTTGTGTCTTAAATTACAAATGTCCAAATCTGTAGGTGTAGGCGTAGGCGTGACCTCTATTGGTCTATTGGTAGCCGATGTTGTCGTCGTAGTTTGATGTTGTTGTTGTGGATGGTGTTGTAGATGTTGTAGTGGATGTTGAGGTGGAGGGGGTCGGTGGTCCGTAAATATACTGTATTGCCATTTGATCATCTCTGTCTAAATCATATTGGTAAAGATTTGAAATACCATGTGGTTCAAAATAAAAAGGATACATTATAGACGACGAAAGTGATGTATGTTGCAAGCCTAGAGCGTGTCCAATTTCGTGTAATAGAACCAAAAAGAAGGAAACTTTTCCGGGCGCAGGTAGATCCATTGTATAATTCCAATCTTCTTCACCGTCCATATGAACATCTGTCTGGTTCATCCCCAATATAGGGAGAAAGGCGTGACCCACTAAAACCACCCCTACCATCAAACACTCTACTGCAATTTTTCCGTAGATAATACAAAAGATGTTTCCTGGGAGTGATACTTAAAATGATTGTGGGACTTATAGGATCCCGCCGGAAGGTCAGGTTGGAATGTCTTGAGAATAGGGCGAACGCATCCCGACATAGTTGGTCATACTGATAATTACTACCGTACATAAACCAGGTAATATCGTTTTTTCCGCCATCCGTAGTTTGGGTTTGCAGTGAAAGACGCTATTAACTCGTCTGAATTGTCGCATCTGGGCTGGTTCATTAAGTTAGTCGTCTCCTCATTTACATATCCGGTCACATTCAAGCCGAACGTCTCTTGAAACCTAACGATCGCCTGTGTAATGTCTGTGGATAGCTCTGAGGTATTAGTATCGAGATAGCCGTATCTCTCCAAGTACAGCAAAGTTTTATTAGCAGCAATCAGAGGAGCTACACATAGAATAAATACCAAGACCCGCATCTCGCCAGGTTCTAAAGTAAACTGACGGTAAAAATGTCAGCAACTCACATATAAATAAAACCATCACGGTTTCGATCTAACCCTGCTCACTGGATCTCTAAAGTATGGGTTGACAATGTTGAAGCTGATCCACTCGTCTTTATCGGTTAAGTGTATAGCGTCCAGCGTCGGAGCCAGTAGTTTGTACATACCGTAATAGACTTCGCTCAGTACTCTCACTAGGTAATTCATGGACACCGCGTCACTCATTTCGGTAGGATCTCCCAGATTAGTGACTTTACCGGTTTGTGCGTTCTAATTTTGCCCCGCTCTGTTCATGGCGTGTTTTTGAAAGTATTTCAGATTAACAGCTTCGCCCTCGTATAGAGGCTCTTCTACCTCGCTCAGACGCATACGTCCAAAACTCCAGTAGCCGTCTTTCATCTGAGGTAGAAGTGATAGTGCCCTATCTACATATCGTTTAGTTCGTAGCGTCCGTAGGCTCGACTGGCCATCCAACCATGCAGAGTCTGAAATTATCGAATGTAACGGTAGAATCTGTAATACTCTTGATAGGTGTAAGGGTACGTAGTTGTGACAGAGTCACAGCATCGCCCAGTCCCTCACCATCGCTCAAGTTGATTATTCTTCTCTTTTTAGCGTCTATTATCTCAGTATCGAACTTTAGTGTTCTTTTGTTTAGCGTTCGCAAGTTGACGGCGTCCGCTTCGTTCGTGGGGTCAGCTACGTTAGGTAGTCTATTATTTCTGGCATCGAGTTTATTCGCATTTAGTGTCTTGAGCATAGACCGGGTCATATCTGTTTTGGTGTCTTTTAATTTCTTGTCCAAGGTCTGCAGGTTTACCCCGTCGCCAGCGAGAAGAGGATCAGCCATCTGTCCGAGTCTTTTGTTATCACATTCCCAGACGTTACCATCACTACTTCTTTTTAGAGTGTTCGTTTTAAGATATTTTAGCGTCACTGCATCTGTATCCCCAGCGGGATCACCTATCATGCGCAATCTGTAGTTGTCAAACCTGTAATATTTGCTGTCCGTGTCCTTATAGGGCACCTCACTTGCAAGACGGCGAAGAGTCAGAGCATCGGTCCAGAGTATAGCATCACCTATGTTGCTAATCCTGTTACCTTTAGCGTCCATCACATTTTTCTTGGATACAAGCGAAACGTCAGACACAGTCTTGAGGACTGCGCTATCCACATTATTTTTCAAGGTCTGCAAGTTTACAACGTCTAGGACTCTGCTGCGCATCGGCCACGTTACATAACCATTTGCCTTTGATATCGTAGTTGCCGTCGACTGTGAGACTGAATCCTTGTCCAGGCGGACCTCTCTTACCGGCCTCACTACCGGTGCGACCAAACTTGTCCACGCTCATTTCGAAACTGTACATTACGGGGTTTTGTCTATACATTTATACCAGAGCTCTGTATCTGGCGTTACCACTACCGCTTATGAGTTTTAGCTCCCTCAGCTCTTCTACGATGTTAATAATCTCGTTTTTATGCCCCGTATTACCGGCCTCAGCGGAGCTTACCAACACTCTTAGCCTCTCACACAATTCATTCGGGTCGTCATAGTACACAGGGTCAGGACGTGACAGGTCCTTGAATCCCTTACCAGTGTGTGTTTTGGGGAATAACTTTGAAATTACGAGCTCATATTTTGTGGAGTTGTTACGGTTTATGTTGCTTTTATAATTGTAACCTCTTTTGTGCGCCTGTGTCCGCTTCATTATATCCCTGTAAGCGTGTAAATCGTTTTTCGTCGTACTCTTCCTTGAGTGGTGCACGTTTGAAGAGCAATTCATAAAGACCCTTTGTAGGCGTGTAGTGTACGTCATCTATGACTATACTGCCGTCATTATCGAAAGTTAACGGTTTGTTCCCGACCATTAGTGTACTGTTTTCGTAGCGTGGACCGTATATGGAATCAATCTTTTCTATTGCTGGGAATGTCCTTCATTAGTGCCTTCATGTACTTGACAGTCAACGCGTTCTGGAATGAATCTTTGACCCACTGTGAGGCCTCCAGCTGACCTTCGGCCGTGGAGAGGGCCGTGCTTACGTCGGGTACCGTGGTTTCCAGCACTTTATTGTGTACAGCTGGTACTGTCGGAGAAGACGTTACGGGTGGAGAAAACTTGGTTGGTTCGTCTTTTATACCGTCCTCGTCATGCTCTTCTTTTGGTTCCCCTTTAATATCGGGGTCCTTGGTTTGCTTTCGCAGTTCCGAGAGGAGGGGTTTGTACTGTTTTTCCAGACGGACTTCGGAGGACAGGTTTCCTTGTTTGAACTCCTTGTACTTTCGTTTAATAGCCGTTCTTAACTTTGATATCTCGGCCTTTAGCTGTTTCTCGTTCCGCTCCATTTTTATCAATGATGACACCATCTGTCCGTTTAACACTTATATACACTCAATTTTCAAGGTAGTTCGACTTGTCTGAAGAACATTGCCCTTTTTTTGGTTTTACGAAGGAAGTGAATGATTTCACAAAGTGACGCTTCCGTACCCAGTTTCTTGAAGTATACCGATCTCGGTATCTGTACTCGTGCCCGTGATCTGAACACAAAGGTTCTCTTCCAGCCGTCCCTCCACTGGGGGATCTCGGCCACTGTATACTTGGCGTACTCCACAGTCTTATCCATAAACCCTTTTAACTGTGCGATGGGGTTTCTCACTGTTCCGTGTATGTGAATTAGGTAAGAGTTGAGTAGCCAGAACTCACTCGGATTGGCTCCTGTGAACCGCCTCCACGCCTCAAACTGCTTACGGTCTGTAATGCTATACACCCCGTCCCGCAGACTTATTCCGAATCTGTCGCAATACATGGGCACCGTTGGTAGAGCCGCCTTGAGAAATTCGGATGTAAAGAGGCTCTGACACAGATTGTTTACGCCTGCAAACACTTTGTTCCTCTCGCCTCTCGGCAGTCCGTCAGGGACCGGGCCGTACGCTACGTTGTAGCTGATGTCACTGTAACACTTTGATGCCAGTACGTGTCTGTAGATTGTAACAGGTTTCCTAATAGGTATAGTTCGCTCCGTGAGAATGATGCAACGTGAGGCGTGTGGGATTTTACAACCGTACTCTAACATTTTTATACAGACTTGGGCAAAGTGTATACCACCGTGCGCGTTTCTCAGCGGTACAAGCTTTCCGAATTGATCTGGAAATGGTCTGAATCTGGACAAGAAGTTCTGTGATTCCCGCACAGTACACTTTAACATGTCTTTCGTGATACACAACTAGTTCAAATGGTACACCTTTCTCTTGGCTCTTTTTCAAAAATTCTATCCAGATATCGCGGTTATAAAAGCGTTCGCTGGACGAGATCATTAGCAGAATTACAGGAGGAATGGTTGCACTGTACTGTCCTTGGCGTTTGTGTCTCCAACACCTTCTATTGAATAGAAAGCCGTGTGGTGTTCGTCTGCTACAGTAATTACCGCAAAATTTTTTCTTGTCTGGGTAGTACCATGTACACAGATTTGAATTGACTTTGTGGAGTCTCTGGTTCGAGAACCCTCTAATGTCGTTTATAAGTGTAGATCCTAACCATTATAGATCTTGAACAAAACTGTCGAGACCTACGCGGTACCTTCCATTATCAATGTCATCGTCCTTGCTTATGACTATAAACCCGTGTCTGTCCTTCCAAGCCATACTGCACAACTGCTTGAATTTTTCCAGGTCCATGTCGGTATTTACGTGATCGCTATAGGCGTAACGCAGGTTTATGTCGTCTTGTTTGAACAGTATTATAAAGTTGGCATTGTCCCTGATAAGCTGTTTAGGTATGTGCGTGTACGTTTGCCCGAGATAAAACGTGTCTATGTTCTTGTGTCTGCCCATAGTGAAGTAATTACGGATGTTATCGTGTTTTTCGCAAGCTATATCGTCAAAAACCATAACTGAGTTCTCTTTGGCCTCGTCCGTCGTAATGACCTGCGAGTTATCATCAAAGGCGAAATATCCAACTTCTTTCGGCATTACCTTTGACAGTAGTTGGTACTTTGGCTGATACAGAGATTTTGAAAATACGTACACATTCTCGAACCGTAATCCGTTCGGATCTACAAGTAGATTGAATAGTACGTTTGTCTTGCCACAGTTCGAGGGGCCTACAATCAGGCTCCTTATAGTGTCGGGTAGGAGCGGACCGTTCTTGTTTTTGCGACCTAATCCGCTACCTATAAACTCGTCCATATTGCAGACTTTAAACATTATACCTTGCTTTACGACCTTCATTTTGGTAATGGAGTTTCCAAGACACCGCGTCACCTTTTATATTTTACTGTGTTTGGGCGAATAATGTCTTTGGAGTTTACCCAGCTATCGTGGGTATGGTCAAAGCCACGCCACCGCACCAAGGCCTTGAGGCCTTTCCGCCTAAGAACTTTATCGACGAGATAGACGTTTCCTGTTGCGGTTCTTATCAGTTCCTGCTCATAGAATCCGCCTTGCAAAATGTTGCCTCGTATATCTTGTAAAATATATGTTACAGGTTTTGTAGGTTTTATTGCAAAGATTGTAAACGTCTCGTTTGACCAATTGGGTAAATAACCCTTTTTGAAAACTCCTTTGTGTCTGCTTATCGTAACCCGATCGTTTACATTGTATTTAGGTTTTGTCGGCTTGATGGGTCTACTTTTGTTTATTCGGTCGAGAATCTGTTTTACATGTTTCCGTCTAACGTCTTTTGGTTTCATGCCGGTCGTCCTGTGTACGGTACTGTTGTACTCATTAACTATAATAGGTAGGATGCTTAACCATTCGTAGCTACCGCGTGCCGTAAACATTTTATACATTTTTTCTTTAAGAGTTCTGTTTAGTCGTTCTACAATGGAACTTTTCAAATGTGATTGGGTGGAGTACAGGTTAATGTTGTGTTTCCGTACGAGTTTGTTGACGTGAATGTTGTACCACTCTTTACCTTGGTCCGTTTGTAAGTTTTTCATCTTATGTTTAGCTAGTATGGACCCTAGTGCGGCTGCGACCTCTGCACCGGATTTGTTTTTTTATGGGTATGGCGAATGCGAATTTTGTGACACAGTTGAGCATCGTTAATATATACTTGTAACCTTTGTTCGCTCTTGCATGCGGAATCATCTCTACAAGGTCGGCCTGATAGAGATCGTTAAGTCCTTTCAGCGTGACCTTGCGTCTAGGATAATTTCGTCTAGCCGGTTTGTGCAGTTCTCTCGCTATAGCGTCCATGTTGGGAAGTGATCCTTAGGTGGTAATACAAGTGTATTTATAAATGTCTAAGTGGTGTGGTTTTGGAAACATCCACGTCAGGCACGCGAGTGTCTGACGCCCAGGTTAAACATTATTGGGTTTGGAAGTCCGTCCAGAAGTGACTGGTTGATACTCCTTGACCCAATAATGCCCCATCCCTTATTCTTAGACATTACACATACATTCACGGTCTCAGGGACTTATGGGGTTTAGGCCCACCCCGAAGGACCACATTCGTACCGAACCGTTCGAGGGCCTAGTCTTGTTCATCTCCATGCCCAAGTCCAAACCCCTTACTGAGCTCCCACATTCATACATACCCATTTGCACAGGGACGGTTTAACAAGACTACATTGTGTAGTCCAAGTGACGCGGTCTACCACCCTACGTCACACGTATCGCACGTGCACATTGGTTGTACCATGTGTATACAGGTGCTGTTGCAAAGAGAACAAGAAAATACAGTTTGGATCCTACGCACGTTTCCTTTTTGAAGTACCATGTCTACCTTCACGTTAGGGTTCTTACCCGAACTGAGATTATACCAGCATTTTATACAGTACATTGCTCCCTGGTTGAAGTGGTATACCGCTGTTATTGTTCGGCAGTTTTCACGATGAATTTCTTCTAGCTTGGATTCTATTTCGTATGTATGGTATTGTCGCAAATGTGAAATTAGCGCTTCCCCCATTTCAAACTGCTCACAGTATTTTGCTCCGCTCAAATTGGCGAGGGGTGGTACTATACCTCTATCGATTACACCGATTGGAGGTACCCTACAATCAAACCGGTAGTCGCAACAACACATACAGCGTACGGTTGTTTTAAACGGGTTGTTACACGATTTACAGATAAATTTAGATCGGATCTGCTCCCATACTCCCTTTTGGGTGTATATACGTCTATCTACGGAAGGGCGAGTGTAAAGGCACCGTAAGTCCCGGAAAACGCCATGAGTAAACGTATTCCTCCAACACTCCTTGCAATACTCTTCACCACTCTGGAGGTAGGACTCGGTGCGTACGGTTATACAATTTGAGGTGTGAACGTTAGTCAAAATGTCGGTAATTTTGCGAGGAAGGGATACAGTGTTCTGGAGCAAATGTTGTTTACTATCAAAGGATTCACAATACTTCACCGCACATAGGTCCACAAGCGAGGGTATCTGCGCCATGATTTGAGTTAGACTGAAACACTCACCCCTCCCCGGCGACATGACCGGTCATGTGACCTCCCCTCCACTTGGACGCTGAGCTCCCGTGCTCTGAAACACAGTTAGTTACAATGTTGACCTCACTTCTAACGATTCTGCAAGTGATTGTACAATTGTCTAAGCTCCTGGCATGGACAGACCCGCCACCACAGCAGCCATCCATCTCTGCCTGGGCATGGAGTCGGGCTCACCGTCAGCTGGAGCGGGATGCACGGCGCGAGTGGCGACTTTATTTTGGGAGGTCACGTCGAGGTAACCGCTCGCGCACCCGTCAGGTAGTGGAGTACGACTTCACCGTTTCTGAGTTGTGGAAGCCCCTACCTGACCCCTGTGTCATCCCGGCATGGCTCCCGTGGGACGAGGTCCCTACTCTCCAAGCCCTGGCCGCTCTTCAGGTATGCAGAAGATTCGAGAGTAGAGAGGGGTTGCTTCATCATTTTGAAGAGTCGGGACCTCGTGGCTTGCTACCGATCCTCAAGGGTGTGTGGGACGAGTCAGGTAAGTCTTGCTGTATGTAATGTGTTAGTTTTTATGCTTTTTAAAGCCAAAAGGTAAAGTGTCATAGGGTCCTTCGAGTTTCCTTTTGGGTCCTGTAATTTTAAATAATTTGTGCTCCTCCACGGTAACAATGTTCTTTTCTTTAGTACGTCTTATTCTGTTTTCAACTATCTCCAAGCTTACATTGGTCTCACTCAGCACCATTTCTTTTAATTTGGAAAAGTTTAATGTTTGGCTAGTTTTTAAATTTAGAGTAAGGCCTTTTATTTTACAAACTTCAACTAGTGCGTTTTTTATTTGTTGACCAGACAAGATAGGCGTAAGTCTTGGGGCCGCCTGAAACAAATTCAACGATGTGAGAGCCGGGGCCGTAGTCAACCAGTTCATCGGTCATCTCGCCCAAGTAATCCGCTGTGGGGACCTTGTACATACCTTCCCTTTGTACGTAGAGGACACTGTCTGTGTCGTAATAGAGGACCTGGTTCTCCAGAGCTTCCAGATGTTCGTACAGCTTGAGTCTTGCTTGGGAGGTGGTGTAGGCAGCTAGTACGACGTTAACTGTTCTCAAGGATTCCCCGACTTCGTCAATATGTTGCCAATTAACAAGGAGTACATTTTCATTTATTTCTTGTAACGTGTTTACTTGGACCCCCGGACTTGTAAGTAATTTGTACAGGTCGCATGGTTCTCTAACAATTGATGTCTTTGTTTGGTTCTCTCTTTGACCGAATTTACCCCAGAAAGAATTTAACATTAATTTAGCTAGGGAGCGAAGACCCCCGTTCTTCTCAATTTTGGTCGGGTCCAGGTGAATACCTTCGTGTTCGTGGTAACTATGAATGTACTTGGTCTTGTCTTCTTCAGTGAGGCACCAGGAGGGGTAACCTGATGCCTCCTGTTTGATTTTTTAAAAATTTGTTTATGAAGTCTGTGAATAGACCCCCTGTCTCGTATCTTGCCACCTCGTACTCCCAGAGCTCGTACATTTCTACAATTTCGTATCCCTTTTCCACAGCCTTGCGTATTTCCTGCATTGTCCATGTCCCTGTCAATGCTCTTTCCTCGATGTTGTGATTACACTCCGTGTTTGACATTTCTAGACCACATGTACGGCATAAAACAAACATTAATTTATTGTTAATGCGTGCTGGAAGGACGGGATGATACAAATTTAGAGGAGGCAGGACTTTACACTTGAGGAGGCCTTCGGCCTTCAAGCCTCTTTCTCTACACTCCTTGTCCCCTACACAGATTTTTGGGTGCCCCCGAGGATACATTCCACGTTTACAGACGTACGGACGTACGGGTAGAGTGAGCATACGTCCACGTACTGGATAGTTTCCCCGTCCTCGCACTTGTGATATGATTTTGCATTTCCTGTCCTTCCCCCGAAGAAGGCATCTCTGGGGTTGAGCGGGAGTGTGTTTAGAATGGGGAGAAAATTTAGATAATCCAATTGTTGTTCTTTCTTCAGTTTTTGGAACTGACACTCCCACATTTCAACTACTTCATACCCGGCATTCTCAAGTCGAGAAATTTTAGATTTGGTTCTCTCGAACCTTAAATGCAGAGTATCGGAAGGGTCATCTGTAAGGGGCTCTTCCCTTTTAAAAGGAAAGCATTTAGGACACCCGTGGAAGTAACAGCCCTGAAATTCATAGATTCGTTCTCCGTCAAAACCGTCTACTTTTAGCCCCTCAATTTTGATTTCTCTCCCCCGCCCCGCGTGCTGAATTTGAACACCGCGCTTTTCTTCCTCCCAAGACAGCCATTGCAAAGCGATAGGCGACTGAATGTCCACAAGACGGTATCCATTCTAAGGGATCAGACCGATGGTGTTTGGTTTTAGGAAGTTGCGTCTGAAAGCCAGATTGCATGCGCTTGCAATGGTAACGGCTTCCATGAAGGGGTCAACATTGCACTCTTTCAAGAAAATGTCTCTGAATTTAATGCACGCTTGCGCCAGTATGTCTACATCTGAAATACAGTACTCGATCAACTCTTTTTGAAAATGAAAAATTACATTGTTAGCGACTTGTTCGTTATACCAATTTTCAAAATCTCTGTGGGTTTTTTCGAACATGGTTTCAGGGCTGTAGTACTCCTTGGATGGTATGGGGCCTACATAATTTTGGTTTGCCAATGTGTTGAAGAGGTGAGGGAAGTAGCCCTTCTTCTTGTCCGGGGGAAGGTCAAAGGCTTTGGGTAATGCAGAGAGGGCCATGGGGAAATAGTTTAGCGAATCGATAAATCGCACATTGTCCAACTCCATAAGTATGACTTTAGTGCCACGCATAATTAGCTCTGGAGTGAATTTCGTTTTTTCGAGAACGTACTTTAGCAGAAATTGAAAATCGAAACCTTGGCCATTATGAGCAATGACGCATACATTTTTGAATTTTTTTTCTCTCCTCCATTACGTACTCCATAACATGATTGGTCGGGTCTTGTCTAAAGACCCTGGTGCGGTTGTTGCAATTTTGGCAATTTCCCTTATCAATGCATTTCCAACAAAATTGCTGCGAAACACAGAGATTGACTTTATGAATTTTTGAATTTTCGGTTAAAATTTCATCTTGGCGGGTCTCAAGGTCGAAGAAAATGAACAGGAAATCTTTAGTTTTGGGTTTGTTTGTGTCAACCCGCATGTAACATTGATGGTTTGGTAGCATATAATCGTTAC
The DNA here is from genome assembly GCF_021130785.1 of Homalodisca vitripennis. Taxonomy (NCBI): domain Eukaryota; kingdom Metazoa; phylum Arthropoda; class Insecta; order Hemiptera; family Cicadellidae; genus Homalodisca; species Homalodisca vitripennis. The sequence continues at coordinate 173,473,981 of NC_060209.1, forward strand.
AAGTTTTGCAAAACTCTTCACCGCACACGTGTTTTGACTTACGATTTTTGAAATATACGAGTTTTTGGCAGTCTTTACATTTCTTTACTGACTTGCAACGCTCACCCTTGTGGGCTGCGAAGCAAATTTGGTTTTTGAATTTGATGTTACAATTTGGACAAACTATTCCTCCATGCTCCTCTTTACATGGTGGAGATACAGTCTGACACGCAGGGCAGATATTGGAACACCTGTGTTCACCCTTGTGGTCATAAGGGGTATGGCAAGGCTCGCAGAAGTAGGTGCATACAAAAGCCGCAGTGAGAGATGTAATCACACTGTAGTGTCCATCGTGATAAAGCAGGATTTTGTACTGAGCATCAGAGTTGTTACCATTAAAGTACACAATCCGGCCTTTGTTTCCATAGCTGTAGACTGTAATGTTGTAATTTTTCAGGTGGTCTTGGAATTTTGAAAGTTCGGGGATCCCCGCTCCCAGTTCTGGAATTTGGACACCGGCTTTGGTCATCAGTTTTTGGGCTCTACAAGTTTGTCGCTTACCCTTATCCTGCCTTATTGCTTTAATTTGAGGATCTTTCTTGGCGTAGGCTTCGGCCACAACCAACGCCCGCGGTAAACATAGGTTGTCGCTATTATTAATAACTACGATACCCTTACGGGACTTACACTCTTCGTAAAAAGTATTGTACAAGCCAGGTCTCACTCTACCCGTTCCTACCGGAATATTTACTCTAGTGCATTCTACTTGGAATGTATCGCTGGAGGTGAGGGCTTCGGCATTGCTCTGGACGATCCCTCCGAATATGGTCCACAACACGTCACTGTCCAGCTCACTGGCGGGTCGGAATGCTACGTACCCCGGCTCTTTGAATTTTAAATTTAGGGACCTCAGAGTGAAACCGAGTTGGTCTGTGTCTTCGGCATCGGCCTTCATTCGGTCCATGATTTCGGCGAACCCCCGTCTTACCCAGTCGAGTTCCGTAACCCCTTTCAGGGACAGAATTAAATTTAAAAGTCACTTTAGTACCACGGACTCGAAACCTTGTAACATAGGTCTCGTCGGTACACACTACATGTACGGGCTCCATCTCTGTATATAACTGTATAAGTATAGTAACTGTATAACTGTAGTAACTGTATAACTGTAGTAACTGTATAAGTATAGTATAGTATAGTGTTAGGAATGCTTAGTACTACCTAGTTAGTGGGTTAGTCGGTTAGATTTCGATACTATCGACTATTACTTGGATGTGTTGCTGTGGTGTGCTGCAATCTAGCGTGCCTCTACCGCAACTGACTGGAAGGGAATAATTTCGGTCTCTTATAAAGCCCCGGTCACAAGGATCCAGGTTATGGCAATGGCCTCGTTGACCCTGGGCGGACGGGTAATCTTGCCAAGCGGAACCGGAGCAGGATGAGGCGTTGGTTGCGAATTTGATTAGCGACTGCGCTTCCCGGACGCGGTGACCCTGGGTGGGCGGCATTCCCAGACAGGCCGCATTCCCAGACAGGCGGCATTCCCAGACGGGAGTGCTGTTGACCTTCGCGGATGTGGTGGGCTCGAGCCGGACGCGACTGCTTTACTGATTACTGTATTTTGTTTCAGGTGGCTACGGGTACAGCTGACGGCTGACTCTTGTAGTGCAGTATACTCTTATAGTGCAAAATAAACAAGTTTTTTTCTATGTAAGTATTTGATTTTTCCCGCCACTTTTTTTTTGGTTCCCGCAATTTGAGGGATTTTTCCCCGCGCGTGAGGGATTTTTCCCGCATTTGAGGGATTTTTCCCGTGGGGGCGGGGCTTAGCCGCCATCTTGGATCACGTGACCTGCTCTCGACCAATCAGAGCGCGGGGCTATCCTCCGGGTTACTCTACTAGTGTAGTTTAACATTAAAGAAACAGTCTTAATAAAAATGTGTATTCGCTCGCTTCTCATGTTGGCTACTTGTAAAACGAGTTAAAATATTACATGTGAAGATTTTTACATTGCAATGATTTCCACCGCCATATTCATACGTTAAAGCAAGGTAACAATTAAATTTCTTGTTCCATTGTTAAGGATTTAAAGCTGAGAAAGTCAAAATGACAGTGTGAAAAATAATTTGATATTATAATCTTTTCAATATCTGAATATGACAGCCTTCTAAACCCATCTGACCTTTCTTAAAACATTTCTGATTATTACAATAAAACATTAATCCCATATTGATGATTCTGTTCTTCAAACGACACTCATATGAAATTCGCTGTATTTTTATTTTTTATCATAAAATGTTTCTTGGAATTGTCTCCGTTATAAAGGTGTTCCAGTCGTTTCCTGAACAGACGTTTCACAATAAATACTGCATTATGAACAATGGGTTTATATTATAGCTATGACCTGATTCTATTCATGAACGTGGGTAATGATAGTTGTGACTTTACTGATGATAATAACTGTACTACAGTATTATCTTTAAATTAAAACTATGAAACGTGAAACACGTGTTGGAGTGCTTTGTATTGTATTCTGTTAGTATGTTGCAGATTTTTACACTGCAGTGATTTCTACTGCCATATGCATTACGATGTTGAAGCATAGTAACATTTACATTTCTCTTATCGCACAATATTTGGGTAGGGATCAAAGTTGCGAATGTGGAAATGAAGGATCTTTTGATCACTTGTCATTCTGATATGCCAAGACTTTCAATATCTGAATCGAGAACCTCCAGTATGGCAGCATTTAGGCAATATGGAAATATACTCTCGTGCTCCATGAGATCATACAACACAAAAATGTGAGCAAGTAGGACATTTTGTAAGTTTGCGAATTCCATATAAAAAGACGTTTTTCTGTTTAACTTTGATTTACATACTGTATATCCTTATCTATGTTTAATTCTAATTAGAATCGATTCAAGCGTTTAAATATCAATTTATAAATCTCTATAAAAATTTCCACATTTGTTATTTTGTTTCAGCTCATAGTGGATCCTACGCATCAACATAAGGATTTAAAAATATTCTCTAGTAGTTTTAGGTTTACTCATAAAAAGTTAGTCCAGGCGTTTCACTAAATCCAAATCTCATTTCAGAATTATTTTTTCGTGTTCTAAGAAAATAATCCTAACGGCCAAAAAATAAAATAAGGAAAACTCTAAAATATATGTGAAAAGTAATTTATATTCTCATATTAATGTTATATATTTTTAAAAGACACTCATCCTCGTATTTAAAGTTCCGCTGCATCTTTACTATGGAATTTTCCTGGGAAAATTATGTTTTCCGTTATCAAAATGTATTGTCATATCTCTAAACAAACGTTGTACAATCAATAATAGCTTATAACCAATGGCTTAAATTCGGACTAATACCCGATTCTATTCATAGCCGTGTTTCATGAAGGTCAGGTAATTTGTGAGATTTTTGATGACTACAACAATACTGACGGATTATCTTTAAATAAAATCTATGAATTGTGAACATAGTTTGTTGGAGCGTTCAATGGCAATACTATTATATTATTCTGCCTGACCGGATGATACTTACGATACGTTCTAGCAATAAGAATAACATTTTATATTCATCGTACGCCACGAATAAAGAAAAATATATAGTCAATATCTCCCTATCTTTTTATGATAATTACCGCGGGAAGGTATACCTAACTCCATTTAAATTGTAACATATAGTACTCACTTTTCTGTTTAACTTTGTTTTCATTTTGTTTAAAAAAGAATTTTACTCAATAATGGTTTTTTTCATTGTAAACGATTGAATTTATAACATGACTAATGTGTCCACTGAACTTTTGTCATCTGCTCCTCTTATACTGTTATGTTGAATTGCGAGCTTACTATGTATGATAATGATCTATTTATAATGAAAACTTATATGCTTACTAAATCTACATTTTATAATTTAACTCAACGGTTAACATAGATATCGTATATTTAAAAAGGAATGCATGTAGTTAAAAATTTGATAAATTATCCTTAAATTACGAGCGACAGTGGAAATTACTTTTTTAGAAAAACTCTTCTCATAAATTTATCATATTATTTTGAAAGAATACGAGGTGCCTCTTAAAAAACTAAATTTTTTAATAATAAATCTCTAATCAAACAAATTTAATACAATAATTTATTTTAACATAATTATAGTTTAAAGAATTTATTTGTAATAAATGCCACTATTTAACGAAACACTTGTTTGTACATTGATAAATACAGATAACATGAATACGTATTATAGGTTTCCAAGTCATTCCACAAATGTCATAAAATTCTGTTAAAACTACAAGATAAAATGTATTTCACTAAGTGATTTGTATATGATACCGTCAAGTCGCGTACCATTTGTTTCAGACAAGCTCATGATATGAAGCAAGGGCCAACTAATATGGATCATACGTCTAGCCTACATCAGAATGAAGATATAAGACAAAAACAACTCAGACCATCTCCAAAGGATCATGCGTCTAGTCTGCATCAGGATGAAGATATAAGACAAAAACAACTCGGACCATCTGCACAGGATCATGCGTCTAGCCTGCATCAGGATAAAGATATAAGACAAAAATAACTCGGACCATCTGCACAGGATCATGCATGTAGCCTGCATCAGGATAAAGATATAAGACAAAAACAACTCGGACCATCTGCACAGGATCATGCGTCTAGCCTGCATCAGGACAAAGATATAAGACAAAACAATTAGGATCATATGCACAGGATCATGCGTCTGGCCTGCATCAGGACAAAGATATAAGACAAAACAATTAGGATCATCTGCACAGGATCATGCGTCTGGCCTGCATCACGACAAAGATATAAGACAAAACAATTAGGATCATCTGCACAGGATCATGCGTCTAGCCTGCATCAGGATAAAGATATAAGACAAAACAATTAGGATCATCTGCACAGGATCATGCGTCTGGCCTGCATCAGGATAAAGATATAAGACACAAACAACTCAGGACCATCTCCACAGGATCATGCGTCGAACCTGCATCAGGACAAAAATATACGACAAAAGAAAACTCAGACCATCTCCACAGGATCATGCGTCTAGCCTGCATCAGGATAAAGATATAAGACAAAAAAAAACTCAGACCATCACCAAAGGATCATGCGTCTAGCCTGCATCAGGATGTAGATATAAGACAAAAACAACTCAGACCATCTCCACAGGATCATTCGTCTAGCCTGGATCAAAATGAAAATTTAACACAAAAACAAGTCGGACAATCTGCACAGGATCACGCGTCTAGCCTGGATCAGAATAAAGATATAAGACAAAAACAACTCGGACCATCTGCACAGGATCATGCGTCTAACCTGCATCAGGATAAAAATATAAGACAAAAACAACTCGGACCATCTGCACAGGCAGAACAATCAACTGTTACCTGTGATTTATGTAAAGAAACCAAAAGAGCAGAAGAACCAATCATAGTGTGTGCTTCTTGTGAAGTGAATGTGCAACATTCTATGTTTTTGTAACTCCTAGGGAAAAATATAAAAAATCTGGCACATGGGCAAATTTGTATGATCATTATATTATTTTCCCTCCTGGGAAAGAAAATAAAGAATGTGGCTCAGAGGATAATAATGGAATAATAGATCATGCCCACATGGACAACGACGAAGTAAGTCCGGAAATTTACTCTGATCAAACTTGTCGTTACGAACTTAGTCCTGATATTGATTCGGACGACAGCATTGGTCTTCCTGTACATCGTCCTGATGATACTCCTATTGATCCTCCCGAAACTGATTCTGGTGGTGTTAAAGATAATGAAATAATAGATTTTACTCTAAAATCTTACATCCTTAAATTATTAGCGGCATTGAAAATTACTTATACAGAAAAAACTCTTCTTATGAATTGATCATATTATTTTTGGAAGAATCCGAGGTGGCTCATAAAAAACTAAATTTTTATTAATAAACCTTTAATCAAACAACTTTAATACAATAATTTATTTTTACATAATTCTAGTTTAAAGAATGTATTTATAACAAATGCCACTAATTAACGAAACACATGTTTGTACATTGATAAATACAGATAACATGAATACGTATTATAGGTTTCCAAGTCATATTCCACAAATGTCAAAAAATTCTGTTAAAACTACTAGATACCATGTATTTAACTACGTGATGTGTATATGATCCCGTCTGGTCGTGAACCATTTGTTTCAACTAGGTAGCTGACGACGAATTTGTGAATTTGTTTACAAATTCTTCAAGTGTGCAGCTTCAATTAAGCATAAAAGGCTTTAATTAAACATATTTCTTCTCACATACTTTAGAGATGTGGTTATGAATCCATACAACATGTTTAAGTCATCATTATTTACAACAATTATTATTATTAATTTCATTACATCTATTAATACTATTTGATATAATGGATAAAACTAACTGATGTGTATGTGGTCACGGTGTGTACAACCCCGCTTGGTCGTGAAGTTTTCACAACCGAGTAGCTGACGGAGTTTATATGAAGAAATGTGTGTAAATCACATGACTCAGAGTGTGCAGCATTAACTGAGCATAAAGGGCTTACTTCACACATGTAATCACGAAAACCTCCAGTATGTGTAAGTCATCATCTATAATTATTATTATGATATGAAGGTTAGTCAGAAAACAAAAAAATCTCATTTGGAAAGGACATTAAAAGAAGAATCTATGGGAGTGGCGTTTTACATCTCAGTTACTCTCACATACCAGATATCAAAACCATATAAGCACAATCATACAGAATTTTATACACGTACTCGTACTTTTCTTAAAAATAAAACGAATCAATAAACTAAATGAAAATAATCACCTGGTTCTCAAATATTTTATAACAATTTTAAAATTATACTGAACATCTAAATATTTACATTAAATAGAAAACTTACCACGTTGTTCAGCAAGTAAAAACTAAAAAATAATACACGATACAATTTCTCCGATTTACTTTAGTTTAGAAGTTTGTTTTGTATTTTAGTTTTTGACAGCAATTGTTATCTCAAGGATTTTGAAGAAAAATTCATGAAAACCGGCACGAACCACATTACATAATACAGGTTTGATTTTTACAGTATTCAAAACTTATCAAACTAAACCATTTTTAACCTGTCTTTTTTAATTCGTTTTCAATGAAGGGTGTTTTTAGATATACAGGGTGTACATAAAGTCCTGCACAGGTATAATATTTTCTGAACGATAACAGATAAATCAACAAGATTTGGTACATCAACACTACACCTAAAACTCTACTTTTTTAAGGAACTATCAGTTTTCTGTATCATCATGGGGACGTCCCGCAAGGAGTCAGAAGGAAATTTTAAATAGGAGCATATCAATTCCTCGTGTGATCGTCTGTTGTTTCCCCAACCAACCATAATAAGAAGTGTTATACGTTCACGTTCGCCAAGCGACATAGTGTAGTTGAAGAACTACAAGCAATACAATAAGCTCTTTTGTACTAAAGCGCACTGATAGAAAGGTTGGACAGCACTACTAAAAAAAGAAAACTAGAATAGCCTACTATGAATAGACTGGCTAAAAGAAAAGTCCAAATTGCGACCCAAAGATAAGAGCTTTCTAATTGTTACTGTTATCAGGTTTTCCCGTTATCAATATATTAGGACCAAATTTGTAACCCTTGAGGATAACTAACGTCATAATTTACTTCTGTACAACTGACAAGCATACTGCAGTATTCGTTTGGTTACAGTTTTGCTATACTGGGGTTATGGCTACTAATAAAATGTAACCAAGTAAAACCTTTGAACAGCCGCCATTTTTTACTGGATCAATCTTTTTGAGTTCGGTTTGCGGCATTAAACTCTGCTAGATAAGCCCTTTAAAATGATGTGCATATTGACCTATGCTCCTATTTAAGATTTCCTTCTGACTCCTTGCGGGACGTCCCCATGATGATACAGAAAACTGATAGTTCCTTCAAAAAGTAGATTTTTAGGTGTAGTGTTGATGTACCAAATCTTGTTGATTTATCTGTTATCGTTCAGAAAATATTATACCTGTGCAGGACTTTATGTACACCCTGTATACATTTTGTATGTTAATGCTATACTCCGGCAATAACTTTGCTATGAACAAAATGAAAGTATTGACAGTTCACGAGTATTTATGTTTTCAAATCAATTCCGTATTGTTTCTGATAGTATTTATAAATACACAAAATAAACAATCTACCATTAGCTTCTGAATTGAGTGTAAAGCAATTGTTTACAAGGGTATTATTGGATGCATGCCATATTGTTTACAGCGATGTGACTGTGTTGGAAGCACACATACATTTATCCATTTACAGAATCTGTTTGTGTTTAAGCGAAACGCGCTTCCATATAGTAGTCATAATATGTCAAGCAGCTTAATATTAGTTTATTCGAATTGTATTGCGTTACATCAAAGATATTTCCTCTGCCACCCTCAACAAAACATATAACTTTAACGTATACTATCTTATGTCAGAGTAAGAAGGTAAAACGGTAAATATTTCTGTTTGTAGTATTTCCTTCCCAATCTACATCTATTTTCATTTCGTATATCAATATTGAACAACCGTCTTTATTGAAATATAATTATAGTTAGCGCGCATTTTGCTGGTTACTTGTAAAAAGGAGTTGAACACTAAAAACATATGAATGTTTTCATATTGCAATGATTTCATTAGTTCATTAGTTAAAGCACGATACCGTTTATTTTCTCTTACAAAACAATATTGCGAATGGATCAAAGCTGAGGAAGTGGAAATAAAGGGTGTGACATTCTGATATTGCAACCTTTCAATATTTGAACACGAGAATGTTATAAATCCTTCCATATTGCATTCGTTTCCTTAGAGATGAGAGACGCGATACAAAGACGTGGTTAAAAAGGTCAATGTTCATAATAATTATTGGATTCGATATTAGGCGTTTCTAGTATTCTTTTAATGTAAATATAATTGGGTTTTAAACTTAAGGTACGCTATATCTAAATGTTTTCATTTAGGATTACTTAAAAATATTTTAAGGGTTTCTTTATTACCCGAATTAGCATAATTAATTTGTCAGTGTGTCCTGAAAAACTCAGAACAGCTTCATACTTACAGTTAATTCAGATCGTAAATCTATAACACAAACATGAATATAGTATTGAAACTTAAATATTTTTGCCATTTTAAGTGTTCATTCTCTGATGGTCATTCATGAAGTTTCAATATAAATTAAATTCTTATTAAAATATATAAATATGAATGAATGATTAACGTTTATTCCTGCAGTTTATATATACATATATACAATCTTTCTTAATAAAATAAATATTATTTTATATACAGCAGCTCATATATAGAAGAAAATGTAAGAGTAACGAATAGAACAATAAATTTAACGATACTGGAAAGCCTACATGGGCAATCTTCCTGTGCGTAGGCCTAGTTGCATCTAGCCGCCAACATACAATTTATAATACGCTGGATATGTTACTAATAGTGTAAGAATAAGTTAAAAAAGATAAAGGGATATATGTCTATTGCTTCTAAAATTTTACTGTAAGTAATTTTTTTTATTCAAGCTATGGAAAAATAAATGAAATAAAAATGGTATGTGTGGCTAAACTATATTATCAATTTATGAAGGAGTGAGATGAGAGAGAGTGTTTGTGTTTGTGGGAAGCCCTACGTCTTGGCTGATCCCACGTAACTAACATACACCTTTGAAACTATACAAACTGGGTATCCAATATCCCCAAAACATTACAAAATCTGTATTTTATAAATTTATATTTAACAGAATAAATACGTTTTCGTAGCGTGTACCGTAGTGTTTCTACGAACATCTTTCCCGTAAATAATCACGACTTTTTTGTCGTTTACTTTTTCTACGATCATCTTTCCCGTAAATAAATACATGTCTATCCATATTTTTGATGAAAGATATTACTTTCTTTACTATCATTAGTTCTTTTCTAAATAGCATCAAATATTGACACAATATTATCTTTCAATTTATCCGTCTGTTGTATATAGATTCTCCCTAAACTCTTTATACACTAAAGAGTCTTTTTACCGCAATGTGCAGGAATTTGTATACATAAGGAACGTCTCAAAAGATTTCAACGATTCATTTCAGCATCATTAAGAAGCAGAAGAATAAAAGCCGGAAATGAGAATATCATTGGATTTGGCTTTTACAAACCATTCTTTTTATTTATCTGTTTTCTCCTTCCATGTAATTTGGTTAACATTGTTTCTGTACCTCATAGGAATAGAAGAAAATAAAACTGGATTGTATAGCTGACAGAGAATTTCCAGAAGAAAATGTAGTCTATACTTTATGTAGTATCATGTTTTATGTATAGAGTGGTAATACCTACACGTAAATTACTAGTTGGACATTCAATGTGTATGTTTTATTTCTTATATTGGAGACAGAGAATTTTCTGACTACCTATCGTAAACACTTTACTCACCTTGCCGTACTCAACAAGGGAAGCATATTTTATTTTGGGAATATACTTATTTTCTTCCTGTAAGAAACTTATATACAGAGTGTCCCGCAACTCTGGACAAAGGTATACCACGATATTGCTCAGGTTAAGACATATGTCTCCGATGTTTAGTTTCCCATCAGTCTATCTCTGTGTTTTTTTTTAATACATTAAATCTCAAAAAATAAACTAAACGAAATTTTGCTCAAATGTTTATGATAACAAGGTCAGTTACTGAAAAAATATCATTAAATTATCCTGAGTATTTTCAAAATGGCGACCATAAAAATTATTAAACTTTAATAATTTCTTCAAACTTCTTGATGATGGTCTTCAAAACCAACATTTTTCTCAAGAATTAAATGAATAAAAATTTTTATAGGATCTTATCACAAATCTAATGACACAAATTCATTTAAATCGATTAATAAATAACTGTGATGAAACATGGCACACATTCAGAGCTGCCTTTTATTCGGTTTTTGTATTGTTGACTATATGCTGAGAACCCAAACAGAAAATTTTATTGTGAAGAAAATAATTTAAAATACACCAATTGTAAACAAACAGAACTAAAAAATATCAATGTTTAATTACATCAATACATAGTAGAAATAAGTCTGAAAATGCAGTATCTGTTAATTAAATGAACGTTCTTCGTAAAAACCAAACTTTTTTGTTTTTTTAGCCGTGCAACCGCTGCCAGAAGAACACATCTGGCTCCGTAATGAGTTTGTGGTTCCTTAAAAAAATGCATTACAGTAAAGGTATTAGATATACGCTAAGATGGCTATTAAAAGTCAATTGGAACCAAAATACATGTAAATTACATACATGAACTGATTTATTTTATTATTGTAAACCCAACTTCCATGCTGTTCTGGACTTTTTGGTCACAGCCTCTTGCTGTCACTGCTCCATTACGGGCCGCGACCACGCATAGCAGCTCGGGCTTCAGCTTCTTCGTCCAGTGATAATTTGTCTCCAACAACGTCCTCATCGTCGTTTTCATAGTTGCCAGCGTCGCTGTAGACTTTCATTGTGGATGTTGTCCAAATGATGACATGCGGCCCCGTATCACTGTCATGGATTAATTATTGTCCTGTTTAAAAAAAAAAAAGTTAGCAGCGACTAAATTGTTACATCTCTTTTTAACGATGCCAGTGTCACTGAAGCCTCGTATTTCAGTGCTCTCAGGTCATGTAAGAAATTGTATTTTTGCAGTTCAATCAGGTAATTCATTGTAAATAATGTATGTGTTTATTGACAGTAAATATTAATATGAGCAACATTCTTGGACTGTAATTATTAGTACTTTATAAGTATTTAACGCTTCATTGGTAGAGTCTATTAGACGACAAGTACAGCACATTGTTGCAAGCTGCCAGGTGAAGCTGTTAAGGCAAAGCAGTCATTACCAAGTTCTGATGGTTCTTCATTTGCCGCTTGAGAGCGCTTATGTTAACAGCTTTGCAATTTGATTCTCTGCTGTGATTACGTACATACAACAATTGCTGGTGATGCAGTTTCTTAGTCATTTAGCTGTCGGTTGACATAAAGTTATATAAAAAAAGTAAATGAAATTATGAATACGTAAGTCTAGTACTCATATGATAAATGGATGGTCAAATGAAAATAAGTTAGTACAATTGAGAAGCACTGTATGTGTACCGAATGTAACAGAAATACTTCGATAGAACTATTATGACACCTTCTGATTTTGTCTTCATGGCTGAGTTAAACAAGTTGGCCTATGTCAGGCACGAAACCAAATTTTCGCGAACTGTGACCGTAAGTATTAATTTAGCGTATAATAAATGGTTATTGTCTTTATACGTAAAATGAGTAGTAATTAATAAAAGTACTAATGATTACAGTTCAAGAATGTGGCTCATATTAATATATACTGTCAATAAACACATACATGACTTACAATGAATTACCTGATTGAACAACAATAATACAATTTCTTAGATCACCTCAGAGCACTAAACACGAGGCATCAGTGACACTGGCATCGTTACAAAGAGCTGTAAGACAATTTCGTCGCTGCTAACTTTTTTTGTACAACAGGACAATAATTAATCCGTGACAGTGATACGGGGCCGCATGTCATCATTTGGACAACATCCACAATGAAGCCTACAGCGACGCTGGCAACTATGAAAACGACGATGAGGACGTTGTTGGAGACAAATTATCACTGGACGAAGAAGCTGAAGCCCGAGCTGCTATGCGTGGTCGCGGCCCGTAATGGAGCAGTGACAGCAAGAGGCTGTGACCGAGAAGTCCAGAACAGCGTGGAAGTTGGGTCTACTATAATAAAATAAATCAGTTCATGTATGTAATTTACACGTATTTTGGTTCCAATTGACTTTTAATAGCCATCTTAGCGTATATCCAATACCTAAGCGTTAAACACTTATAAAGTACTTATACAAAACATTAAAAGCAAATATTGTGTACGTTATCAGCTGTTAATATCAAATAAATAATATTTTTTCATTTATAAAATTTAATTGGCTTTCAGTAACTTGACTTACTAACTGACACACTTTATGGTTACATACATTTACTAAAGTTTACGATGATTTATGGATACTAATACTTTTTAGTAATAGTAATGAATCCAGATATCCTCTAATCACAATTAAAGTTCTTTTTCAGTTATACAATATATTTAGTCATACAAGATAGGAAGCGCAAATATATGTTGTATAGTTTAAATTTTATCTTTAATTTATACTACATAAGTGATATATTAAATTTTAAATAGAATAAAGAAAGTTTATGTAAGATTTCCCTAAGAGCAAGAAATCATTCTACGAAATGTTTAACAATAAATCTTATTTAAATCCAGAGATATTTCGACAATTATAATTGGTCATATATTCTTTATAGTGTCAGACTTACCAATTCTTAATATGTATTATGGTTTTATTAATTTAACAGACAATAAAGGCAAAAATCAAAACCACATTATTTTATTTAGCAGTTAGTTTGAGTGTGACACTATAATTACCCTAAATTCAGCTAAAAATAAATTATACGTATTAATTTCAAATAATCAGTTTTTTGTTCAGAAGTTACGTTAAGCTAATACTTGAACAAATATGTCTTTAGCGTAGTTACTTCATAATTGTATCAAAGTACTATACAAGAGTGATTCTTCATTTTTCTTGAAAAATGTCCAAGAAAGGATCTATAGCTTTCTATATAAAATCTTCTTCAAGTGAATGATAAAAAGACTATACAAAGACTATATTCGTGTTGTATTTCATCGCCAAACTCGTGACCGCTTGTAACAGAATTGCATTGACTCGTATTGTTTAACAGTGAAATGGTTGTGTGTTCATTAAATTTCCATACGTTGGATTGTCAATGTACGAGATATGGTAACATTTCGCTGTCATGATATACAACTGCGGGTTATATCCGATGTTCTCTGTAGTTTCGATACATTTGATTCCTGTAACACCAATTGATAAAATTAGTTCCTTATGACATCCTCCAGTTTGGATCATTTCTTGATTTATCGGATTTCTGCAATTAAGGTATATAACTAGATTACTTTTCATAATAGATATAACTTAATTATGTAGAAATATGTATAAATTTGGTATATTTTTTATAAAACTGAATTTGGTACCTCCCTATGCTAAATTTATTTAAAACTTCTATGTGTATTTCGACCAAGGACAATCAAATATCATTCAGCCGACTGTACTGCCTGTGCCAAATACGTTGCGCGTATATGACAGTTGACCCGTGCATATTGATAGCGTATTCCAGAAGTGGTTGTGATGGCGTTGTCACCAATCCAATCACGTGGTCAGCCTCTCCAGGGAACTAGTTTAATTGAGTCTCAATATCATCGTCGATCAAACCTTCGAAGTTAAAATTCCAAAACACGCTTTTGTGGTAATTTTTTATTTGAAAGTTTGATTCTATATTTATTAAAACCATGTATTTGTAAGTAATGTATGTAAATACGTTTTTGAAACAAAACGTGTTTACTTTGATTAATTTTACTATAAACAGATACTACTTACTTTTAGGTTAAGGATACAGAGGGGTAAAACAGCCCTGACTCCATCTTAATTTTTCCGTTCCTTTTTTATTTTACCTTTGCTATGATGGCTATCACTATCAAGACATTATCAGCTTCACCGGACATAGTAGTATCTGGTCGTAAAGCACATAATGCTCGCTTTAAAACTGGGTAGGAGGCAGATACGTTTTATTTTATAATCAACATCACTAAATAAACTTATAGTAACATGCATTGTTAATATTACATTTTTAAATGAAAAAAGTAAATTTACGACTGGTTTCTCTGTTTTCCTATTCCTAACTTCACACATAGCATTTTATTCGAAATTTGATAATTATTTTTAAGTCTACTGATAAGATATTTAAATTCGGCGTTTGACATTTTTCTTGAAGACTGAAAACATTTTTCTGAAGATAAAAAAACTGAGCCTACTCATTGTTCAGACAGAAATAGCAGGATGTAAAAGAACAATTGTTGGTTTTGTTTACGAATACGGATGCATTAATTTGAATTTACTGTCATTGCAATTTCAAAAATATTATTTTTAAAATTAAAGTAAGTTTTAATTCAACGTTTTGAGAATTGGAACTCTCACAAACGTGGCATAATTACCAGACAGCTTAACATTTTAGGGTAAACACCAGCCCAGACGTCACATGCAAACGTGGGAAAAACGATTCTTAAGTCTTTTATTAAAGTTTTCTTGAAAGAGTTATCTATCTGTCTAATCTAATCACTAATCAGAAGCAATTGGTAATATTACTTGTATAGACAACTTTGATATGGTTTTTTAATGTTAGTTAGTGCATACAATATAACTTTTATTGGCCGCGAATATTTATTTTTAGACAAGTTAAGAAAACGAAATATTAGCTTGTTTTGGGGAGATAACTCCTAAATGGAATTTTTAAGAACTCACCGTTAGAAAAACATTTTTTCAAAATAAATAACAAACAGGAACCAAATGAAAAAGGTAAACACGATACATAACATTTGACTAACGTTAAATGCTCCTACTAAATCTTTTTGTGGAGTAGTTGATTTTCACCAAGAAAAGTATTGAACGATACTAATAATCTTCTGGCTAAATTCGAATGTAGCAACATTTGTAATGTACAGTTTTAAATTTAGTCGTAATGTACTTTGTGTCTTTAACAGAATTTTACGAGTTGGTTTCGTGTGCTTTAATTCTAATTTGTTGTTATTTTCATCACATTTATGCTATTTTTTGGATTCCTTGTAAAGTTTAGTTTTTACTGCATTGTGTCTTGCCAATGGTTTTTTATTTGTCTTTATTGTACATGTCAAACCTATTCCCAGTCACGCGAATTCTTAAATGGTTAGGACATTTGGCCTATATATTGTTTGGAGCAAGGACTTATAGTCAATTTGGTATATTACATAAGTGCAATTGCAGTCGTGTTACCAATTATAGAATAAGTCACTTTAGGATTGCTGCTTGTGAATTCTCTAGAAGAATTCATAGTTTTTGCATGGTCCACACCGTGGTTTTTTACAAGGATTACACCCATTTCTTCCATAGTTAACACATTTTGTAATTTTTGTGTTAATCTGATTGTTTTTGTAATTTGAAGGTCTTCTAAAAATTACTATTGATGCTTTTCAAATAAAACTTAGAGTCACAGGAACTTTAAAGAATATTAAAAACAGTTTTTGTAATAGAATTAAATGTATGTAGCCTAGGAAAGATTTGAGTAAAAACTTTTGGTTCTTTTGACTAACCATGTAAAACTTTTGGGCATTTTGGCTTGTTATTTTATTTTTGACCTTTTTTCAGGGTTTATTATATCTTTGAATGTTTTACTTATCAATGCAGTTTAAGAAAAAAGGTTGGTTGGCAGCTGCAAAGGTTTTCGCTATTACTGAAAAACTTTTCGGGACTTTTTTTACGTACATAAGTTGGCACATGAAACTATTTAAATAATTAATAATCTTAGTCTACTTCGTAAGGAAATTTGAAGTAATAAAGACATTGAGAGGGAAAAGTTTAACTGCGTACTTTTAAAGAATGCAGGAATATGTGAACTCTTTATAAGGAAAATATTTTGAAAAAACCTGTAATTTTCTAAATAGTTTTAACTTGGAATTTAAGAAGGTTATAATTGTTGTTTATTTATGAATTCATATTTGTACCGTGAATTAAAATGCAATCTGTTTCAAAATATGTATCGGTATTTTTATATCTGGTCAATGAAGTTCAACTCTATTATACCTGTAATTGTACGAGTACTAGTTTGAGATATTATAAGGATTAATACTAGATAATCAGGAATTTTCTTTTAATGATTGTTAAACTATGTAACGTAAAAGAACTTCATTTTCCGTTTTGTAACAAGTCCAAGTATTTAACACCAATTAAGTACCATCAATAAATGAATCAACAAATAAATTAAGGGCAAGGCTCGAAGATGCCTGCTACCTCATCACATCTGAAATGTTAAAAAATTTAAACGCAGTTTTTGAACATAGTCTTTATTTTTGTCAAGAAGTACACGGAAGTCATTTCGAGAATCTCATCTGAGTGACAATGAGGTGAGGTGTAATTGGTGTTAAATACTTGGACATGCCACGAAACGGAAAATGAAATTCTTTTTGGGAAGATTATTGGGGCCAAAAAACGGATTTTTTGTATATTTGGAAGTATAATTTTGATTTTTCAACTTAAAAGTGTATAATTTACCCAATTTTTACTAGTAGATGTATTATGGTATTATTCATTTTTTCGTATTAAATGGCACTGTTATATGATTTGAATGAGGTTGGCGATTTAAAATCCAAAGAATATAAGAAATTAATTGATTTAGAGGACAAAAAAGAAGTATAAAATCATGAATTTGGAGAAAATTAAAAATAAATTCGGTCTTACAATCATAGCAGAATTGAAAAATTTTAAAGTACATTTACCTAAGAGAATAGTAAGCCTTATAGATGAAAAAAGATTAAAGAATTGAATTGAAATGACAAATTACAATTGATTACTACTGGAAAGAAGGCTATTAAAGAAAAAGAATGTGCCTACGATTAACTTTGTAGAATTAAGATTTTCTTAAAGATTTAAAGTTTTTTCAATTATCCCAAATTATAAGATATTAGAAGCCAACAGTTTTTTTTCATTCGTGATTTATTGTTTGATTTCTTAGACACCTGTTTGGTTCAATGGACAGTATTTTACATTAATACTGTCCCAAAAGTTCCATGTACCCAAACATGGAAATATGAGTTCCCAGTAGCGAAAGCTACATCTTGGAGCCACTTCAAAGAAGTCTGGGAACTTAAAAGGGAAATCTCCCACATTTTTCTTATATTTATCGTCATTTTCAAATTTCAAAGCAGATCATTGTATAAACTCGTATTTACAGGTATCGCTGGACCGCTTTCTTCACCATAACTTATCTGAAAACTTATAATAGAAAATGTATTTCATATTTATTAGTTTGTAATAAATTCAATTGTGTACACTTAATTTGCATTTATTACTACAAACTGCACTGAATAAATTAATAAATGTATTTAAATAAACCAGCGCTATAACATATTAGGTAACTAATTCGAGGCTATTCAGTGCATGGGATCAATTGTCAATAGAGTCGCGTATTTGGAAGTAAATGAATTACCATTATCATAAACACAAAAATGAATACCATCAGTTCTTTTGTAACAACACTATTGTAAAAACTGTGTCTTGTTAAAGTTACTTATGAGACTGTGAATTAAGCCCATGGTTATTTGACGTATATATTGACAAAAGCCTTATTTATATATTTTAGTTTATCAAGTTGTGTTATTTATTTATATTACACTGATGAAATTGGTGTAAAATATTGCAGTATTAATGCAATTCGCACAAACAACGAGAGTGACAAATTACCTAAAACACATATCATGTACAAGGATGGCAGCCTGAGAGGTCACAATTGTCAGACCGTACAATAAATTGGTCACATTCCGGAGCGGTGTACATTTGATTGTTACTGTTATATTCTCTTTGTTACAAACAATACATGAGTTTTATATTTCTACACATTTTTGAAATAGTTCCTGCACACATTCCAAGTCTTAATCCAATCAGGCAGTTTAAATTAAGCTATCCGCAACTAACTCCATACATATGAATGTCTAAAGCCAGATCCATTCTATTGTTTTCAAAAGTTGATGAATACTCTCAACCGTGTGTTACCAGTATTGGTGTTGTGTTTTTCCATGTAGTAATTGCAGGTATAATATACTTATATTGTCAAAAAGAATTACTTAATCTTGAGCCTAAGATGTTACTGATATATCCGGTAAGGGAAACTGCAGGTGCTAGAGTTGCCCTAATCACCTGTGTTTGAGAGTGTGGAGCTGCTTGCGTGCAAGGTAAATTATCTTAGTCTTCATATATAATCCGTAATTGCTAATACTGTAGCCTCTATTATTCCAAGGTGATACGACTAAGATATAAAACTTGCTATCCTTTCTCATAGAATGTAGGCAGGACTCTGCTCTTACCACCAATCTAACCCATCCTGACAATCACAACACTTAGGAAATAAACGCAAAGGTTATTTTAGGACTAAGTGTAATGAGTGGTTTCCTCATTTTCTTTTTATTCATTCACTATTAGATAATTTTTGCAGGATAATAAAGTGCTTAATTATATGAACGAATGGGAAGAAATAGGTACTTCTAAATACGTTGTCACGGCTTGTGAAATCAAATAATTGTGGAATATCAATAAAGAAGATTAATAATAAAAGGGATTTCTTTAAAATATAAAATAATAATAATTGTAGAAGAAAACTTCATAAACTTGTCATTTCGATTATAAGTTTTTCCAACGATTACGATATCGATGATGAAATAAGTAATACTCTTTACTTTTAAAGTTAATGTTATCAATACAAAAGATTTCTCAATTTCACAATATTTCTTCTTATTGAAACTGCTATAGATATTGATATAGAAGCATAATGTCAAAATACGCATATTTCAAAAGGTTACGATACGTTCGTTCAAAGATACGCCCAATCGGCTGAAACTTTGTTTTTGTGGAATTCAATTTAAACAAAGTTAATTAATACAGATAGACTTATACATTACGATTGAGTTACTTCCTAACTCTTAAACGGAACTTTTATATTAAAAGTAAATACAGTATTACCAAGTTAGTTTATTAATTTTTAATGGAAGTTTTGTTTTTATATTATCCCGGTTGTTTCCTAACGAGATGGAGTAAGCGTGTTATGGCCGAGTAAAATCCTTGCTTGATATTTAGGATCAGGAGCTCTTTCCTCTAACGAGAAAATCGACATCTATCTTCTGGAATGGGCTGCAAGCATTAACTCGGTCACCTCCTCCTTCTAAAAACTTTGCGTTTCTTTATAAGATGAAATATCTTTTGATAATATTAAATAAATAACATGAAACTTTAACTTGTGCAAATATCTTTTTACTTACACGTGTTAATTTATTTCTTCAAACATAGTCGTGGTATCCGGATTCATGCACAGTAATACCTGTTTTATTTTGCAATTGAATAAAAATCGAATAAAGATTAATGATATTGTTCAATAAAATATTATTGTAACAAAAAATTTGTAATTTTTAAAACTTAAAAATACGTTTATTATCCAAACAAATTATATAATTAATTTTGTTGAAATTAAGAATCTGTCTTCTAATTATTTATATCTACTATATAAAACCATATTTAGTAACATCAGTTAGATATAATAAACTAAAGTTTTGTAATTTTCAATGCATTTAGTTTTTAATAATAGTAAAATACATCTTTCATTATATTTTTAGAGTTAGTTGTATAAATAAAATTAAACGACTTAAAACTACTGCAATTTTTAAATTATAAAAGTAGAAATCGTTGCAATTGATCCCAATTCCACAGTTTTGTTGACTATTAACAAAAATACTATTTCTATATTGTAGTACACAATACACATGACTAATTAATTTTATGTATTATATAACGTATATGTCGTATTTTTGTTAACCGCTTCCTTTTCAAATAAAATTCCTATTTTTTGCATAACCCTTTAAGCATAAAAAACGATTTTTTCTTCACAATTAATACATCAAGTCATATGATATAGCAAAATTGTGTGATACAATAAGAATGTTGGACTGCTTTTTCACATATATTTTATTATATTTTAGAGTTAGTTGTAAAAATAAAATTTAAAGACTTAAAACTACTGCAGTTTTTAAATTAGATAAGTACTAATCGTTGTAATTGATCCCCGTTGTACACAATACACATGACTAATGTTTTGTATTTAAAAAATGTTCATGTAATATTTTTGTTGATTTTGTTAACAGCTGCCTTTTAAAATAAAATTACTATTTTTTTATAACTTTAAGGTCCTTTAAGCATTAACAATTATTTGTCTTCACAATTAATACAATATGACAGCAGTATTGTATGATGCAATAAGAATGTCGCTCTGGATTTTCAATGGTTTGTGTATAAATTAAAAATGTAGTAATTTATGTTAAGCTTTGTATCGTTATACTCAAAATTGCCAAAGGAGATTTAATGGAAATGTTCTCTCTGAAAGAGACTTAAAAGTTCTTCTAGGTTCTACAGTAACTGAATTTTCAATATGCAGTAAACCGTATCACAGCATCTTCAGCGCTGATCTGACACTGTAACTGTTCTCTCATTGTCCTTCGGAGTTTGATGGTATCTTCAACTTTGTGATTTACTGTACGTTTCCTTGAGATAAGAAAGGTTCGTTGTAAACTTCTCTTTATAGTTAGTATTTGATTTGATTCTATATTCTTAGTTGAAGACCGACCGAATGATGGACATAGTAGTTACTGATGGACAAATTGTTTACATTGTTCGTTATGTGATTAGTTGATTTTCAATCTTAGGGTTTCAGTCTGCTTAATATTGATGTATAAAATGCGGTAACATCAGATCAAAATATTGTAATTAATAAACTAAACGAAAAACAATAATTTCACATTTAATATTTGTAACACTAATTTCGTGAGAATGGTGTCACGAGGATACTGAGATGTGGGACAAACTGTAAC
The DNA here is from genome assembly GCF_021130785.1 of Homalodisca vitripennis. Lineage (NCBI taxonomy): Eukaryota > Metazoa > Arthropoda > Insecta > Hemiptera > Cicadellidae > Homalodisca > Homalodisca vitripennis. Next base: position 173,495,579 of record NC_060209.1, read on the forward strand.
CAGATATTGGTTCGTTAATTTCCTAAGATGTAAATACTATAGGAGAAGCTATTATGATGGTCCAGAAATCTAGTTTTGGTTTTCATTGGTTTTAAAAGTTCTTTCCTCAGTATTCAAAAATTGATATTCACGAAAATATCACATGTGTGCTTTTTCATGTAAGCTTCTATCAGCTTTCTTTTTTGACCTAATTTTCCACTTTAAGTAGATTTATACACATTTTATCTGTATCGTATAAGACTAGAACAAACAATAGTCGCAAACAGACTGACGAAATTCCAAACATTAAATCTTATTCGAATAAAGTATAGTATACTCAAGATTTATTTGTTCTGAAAAAATTTTCATTTAAGCATGCTAAAATGAAAATTGTTAAATTTTTTTATTATTATACAATTGTTTTAGTACAAAATTTCTATGCATAGACTGCTAATATCTACACGTAAACCAGTTGGGCGCCCGATGGTTTACGTTTTGATATTAGCAATCTATACATAAAACATGATACCACATAAAGTATTGACAACATTTTATTGAAATAATGTTTTCTTCTGGAAATCTGTCTGCTATAAAATCGACTATTATTGTTATATTCTTATAAGGTATGTTTCTTTTTTGACCTGTGTTTTCCACTTTAAGTAGATTTGTACACATTTTATCTGTATCGTATAAGACTAGAACAAACAATAGTCGCAAACAGACTGACGAAATTCCAAACATTAAATCTTATACGAATAAAGTATAGTATACTCAAGATTTATTTATTCTAAAATAAATTTTCATTTAAGCATGCTAAAATAACAAATTGTTACAGTTTTTTAATCACTATACAATTGTATTTAGTACAAAATTTCTATGCATAGACTGTTAATATCTACACGTAAACCATCGAGCGCCCAACTGGTTTACGATTTGATATTAGCAATCTATACATAAAACATGATGCCACATAAATTATTAACAACATTTTATTGAAATAATGTTTTCTTCTGGAAATCTGTCTGCTATAAAATCGACTATTATTGTTATATTCTTATAAGGTATAGAGTCAATGTGTACAAAATTACATGGAAATGGAAAACAAAAAAATCAAAAGAAACTGTTTGTAAAAGCCAAATCCAATAATATTCCCTTTTCCGGCTTCTATTCTTCTGCTTCTTAATGATACTGAAATTGATTCGTTAGAATTTTTTGAGACGTCCCTTATGTATACAAATTCCTGCAGACTCCAGTAAAAAAAGTTTTTAGTATATAAAGAGTTTAGGGGAATCTAAATACAACAGTCGGATAAATACAAAGATAATATTGTGTCAGTATTTGATGCTATTTAGAAAAGACCTAATGATAGTAAAGAAATGTGTATTTCATAAAATATATGAATAGAAATGTATTTAGAGTTACGGGATAGACGATCAAAGAACTAAATGACACAAAATCGTGATTATTTACTGGAGCATACTCAGTTAATGCTGCACACTCTGAGTCATATGATGTCCATAAACTTCTTCATAAACTCCGTCAGCTACTCGGTTGTAACAACTTCATGACCATGCGGGATCGTACACACCGTGACCTCATACACATCAGTTAGTTTTATCCATTATATCAAATAGTATTAAAAGATGTAATGAATTTAATAATAATAATTGTTGTAAATAATTATGGCTTAAACATGTTGTATGGATTTATGACCACATCTCTAAAGTACGTGAGAAGAAATATGTTCAATTAAAGCCTTTAATGCTTAATTAAAGCTGGACACTCGAAGAATTTGTAAACAAATTCACAAATTCATCGTCAGCTACCTAGTTGAAACAAATGGTTCACGAGCAGATGGGATCATATACACATCAATTAGTTAAATACATGATATCTAGTAGTTTTAAGAGAATGTTATGACATTTGTGGAATATGACTTGTAAACCTATAATACATATTCATGTTGTCTTTATTTATCAATGTACAAACAAGTGTTTCGTTAAATAGTCGCATTTATTACTATTTAACATTCATATAAAATACATTCTTTAAACTGTAATTATGTTAAAATAAATTATTTTAATAAAGTTGTTTGATTAGATATTTATTATGAAATATTTAGTTTTTTAAGAGCCACCTCTTATTCTTCCAAAAAAATGTGATCAATTCATAAGTAGAGTTTTTCTGTATAAGTAGTTTTCAATGCCGCTCGTAATTTAAGGATGTAAGATTTTAGAGTAAAATCTATTATTTCATTATCCTTTACACCACCAGAATCAGTTTCGGGAAGATCATCAGGATGATCATCAGGACGATCTACAGGAAGATCAATGTTGTCGTCCGAATCAATATCAGGACTAAGTTCGTAACGACAAGTTTGATCAGAGTAAATTACTTCGTCGTTGTCCATGTGGGTACGATATATTATTTTATTACTATCCTCTGACCCAGATTATTTATTTTCTTTACCAGGGGGAAACATAATATAATGCTCATACAAATTCGCCCCTGTACCAGATTCTTTATATTTTTTCGTAGGAGTTACAAAAACATAGAATGGTGCACATTCATTTTACAAGAAGCACACACTATGATTGATTCTTCTGCTCTTTTGGTTTCTTTACATAAACTACAGATAACAGTTGATTGTTCTGCCTGTGCAGTTGGTCCGAGTTGTTTTTTTTCTTATATCTTTATCCTGATGCAGGCTAGACGCACGATCCTGTGCAGATGGTCAGAGTTGTTTTTTTCTTATATCTTTATCCTGATTCAGGCTAGACGCATGATCTTGTGCAGATGGTCAGAGTTGTTTTTGTCATATCTTTATCCTGATGTAGGCTAGACGCATGATCCTGTGGAGATGGTCTGAGTTGTTTTTGTCTTATACATCTTTATCCTGATGTAGGCTAGACGTATGATCCATATTAGATGGCCCTTGCCCTACTTTACCAACAACCCCAGACTAAGGTGTTATGCGACCCGTGCTGAGAGTCTCGTGGCACTGGGGGTATATTCAGTGTCTTCAACGGAGCCTTCTGGAAATCAGGGGACACCCAGTCGTAATTACCCTTATCTTCCTAATCGGGTCACTGGGAAGATGGACTGCAAACACCCGGTTCTCGTGGGAACAGAATGGAGAACAAAAAAGAAAATAAAAACAAAACTGAAACACAAGAGGTAAGCGAAACTCAACCAGAAGAGCTACCGATTGAGTAATTAAGAGTGTCTGAGATGACCACAATGGAGGAAGACAGACTTCTCTTGTCAGAAGGCGAAGTTCTGCCGGGAGAGCCAAAAAAGAAGAGGTGGGAAGAGGAAAACCGAGCTCTGATAAAACCACACAACGAAGCCGGTTCCTCAAAAGGGAACTTGGTTGGTGTCGGGGCCCCAGAGCAAGGGAAAACTCATCCCGTACCACCTCGCAGGGAGGTAACGACCAATAGAGGATGACAGCGGTGCTCCAGATAAACCTACACCACAGCAGAACAGCTACGGCAACACTCTGCCAGAAGATCCTGGCTGACTACATAGGCGTGGTCCTGATCCAAGAACCATGGACCGTTGGCAGTCGTGTGATGAAGATGAGCACCGCTAAAGGTAATTTGATATACTATTCTGGCAGTAACAACCCTAGAGCATGTATATATGTCAGTAACAAAATCAAATCACTAAAAATGGCACAAATGTGTTCTAGAGACACAGCCATGACAGAGGTTTACTTGCATACAGTTGATGGCAACATCAGAATCCTGTTTGCAGCGGTTTACCTCCCATACGATTCTCCAGAACCACCGCCAACTGCGGAGATGAGGCGGATTGTGCAGTTCGGAACCCTTACGCGGAGGCACCTGATTGTCGGTTGTGATGCGAATGCCCACCACACCGCTTGGGGGAGCAGCAACATCAACAATCGGGGAGAGTGCCTCTTGAATTTTATAGTAGAATCTAACTTAGTTATTATGAATCAAGGCCGTAAACCAACTTTTATACAAAGAAGAGGTACAGGGGTAAGAGAAGACATCTTAGATATAACTCTGGCTAGCAACTATATTGCAACTAAAGTTTTAAACTGGAGTGTGCTAGATGAAGCATCTGCTTCAGATCATAGGTATATTACCTTTAACATGAAGTCGTACAAAATAAATGAGACCTATAGAAACCCAAAGAAAACAGATTGGGTAGCTTTCAAAGCAGAGCTAAAAAGCAATCTAGTAAGGGAAAATGGGTATCAGTGGCAAGGGGTCGAGGACATGGCGAACTCTTTGCAAAACGCCATGAAAGAATCGTACCACAAAGCCTGCCTCGTGATAGAAAAAAACTCAAGGAAAAAAGCATGTTGGTGGAACCAGGGGCTGGAAACCTTGAGGAAAAACCTTCGCAGAGCATATAATACATGCAAACGTGCAGGGAACTGGGATAGGTACTCTGCTGCCCTAACAGAGTACAAGAAAAAGGTGAGAAGAGCTAAGAGAAACTCGTGGAGAGAATTCTGTCAGAGTATTGATAAGGTACCTGACTGTGCAAAACTCCAAAAAGTCCTAGCTCGAAGGCCCACAAATGTAGTGGGTACTATACTTAGGGAAGATGGGACCGACACCAAGGATCCTGAGGAGACTCTTCAGTGTTTACTGAATACACACTTCACAGGATCTTTCCAAACCAGTGAAACCGTTGTTAGTGAATAGCGGCGAGAACCTAGAGATAGCTCGTCTAAGGAGGACTGGAACTGTGCAAAGACTGTTATCTACTACTTAGGGATAAAACGGGCCCTGGAGTCTTTTAAGCCGTTCAAATCACCAGGTACCGATGGCATTTTTCCCGCTTTACTGCAGGAAAGTGGTGACTTGGTGATTCCTCTGCTTCTACGACTGTTTAGAACTAGTCTAGCGACAGGAGTCATACCCTCATCCTGGAGGACCTCTAGGGTTATATTTATCCCGAAGCCAGGTAAACCCACCTATGAGGTTGCAAAGGCTTCTAGATCAATAAGCCTAACATCCTTCTTCGTCAAGACCATGGAGAAGGTTCTGGATAGTCATTTAAGGGACACAGTCCTCATCAACCGTCCCTTACATCCAAATCAACATGCCTATCAGAAAGGTAAATCTTGTGAAACAGCCCTACACTGTCTGGGGTTGGCAAGGAGCTTTTGATAATAAGAGTATTCACTCTGTAGTGTCTAAGCTTACATCCAGGGGTACGGAGAAAACTGTTGTTAGATGGATAAATAACATGCTTAAGAGCAGAAGAGTACAGGCATCTCTGTGCGGAGTCACAAGAGAGGTCAAAACGCAGCGAGGATGTCTACAAGGAGGTGTATTATCACCAAGCCTGTGGATGACTTACTTTGAACTCTGAATGAACAGGGTATGTATGCTCAAGGCTATGCAGATGATGTTGTCATACTCATAAGAGGCAAGCATATGGTTACGTGTCTGGAAATGAGGCAGAGAGCACTGGCCATTGTGGAGCGATGGTGTGACGAAGAAGGACTTGCAGTGAATCCTTCGAAGACCGTCATGATACCATTTACAAGTAGGAGGAAACTGGAAATCACACAGCCAGTCCTATGTGGGGGCCAGATACAGATAAGCAGGGAGTTCAAATATCTAGGAGTCAAACTAGATGATAAACTCACTTAGAATAGTCATCTGGAATACATAATCAGCCGATCTCAGAATGCATTGATGATGGTGAGACGTGCGGTAGGATGCACATGGGGGCTTAGACCCGACATGTCACATTATCTGTACACCAGAGTCATCAGACCAATGATGGTGTATGGCTCAGTGGTATGGTGGCCAAAAGTCCAACAGGTGACTGCCGCAAAAAAACCTGTCAAAGGTACAGCGGTTGGCATGCTTAGGGACAATGGGCGACATGAGAGGAACACCAACCGCTGCTATGGAAGTAGTGCTAAACCTCCCACCCCTAGACATATTCGTCATAGGAGAGGCTAGGATGGCTGCCTACAGACTGAAGTACAATGGGAACTGGCATCATCACCATGCTAGTAAGCACTCCAAGATCGTTGACGTTCTCAAACTGGATATTCTAGTCTGACAGAATGGCAAAGGTTACGGACTGGGAAAAACCATTTCAAGTCAAAATTGTTGAAAGGAAGGAATGGTCAAAAGGTGAGCCTGACTACATGAAGAAGGCTCTAACCTGGTACACGGACGGGTCAAAGACTCTGAAGGGTACTGGGGTAGGGGTCTGGGGAGTCAGACCTAGTGTTAACTTAAGCTTTAGTCTAGGTAAACTGGTAACTGTTTTTCAGGCTGAATTTACAGCCCTTGCAGAATGTGCAAGAGTTAATGTGGAAAGGGGCTACAAAGGCAAAACCATTTACATTAACTCGGACAGCAGGGCTGCTGTGCAGGCCTTGGCCAACCATGACTGTAATTCGAAGGCAGTCTGGAAATGCCATAAGGTCATGAAGTTCCTGGCGAAAACAAATAAAGTTATTCTAACTTAGGTGCCTGGACATAGAGGAATCACAGGTAATGAAGGGGCAGACAGTTGCTAACTTGGGAGCCAACTGTCCTCTTACCGGTATTGAACCTACGTGTGGGGACTCATATAACTTAGCACGTAGATCAGTTACCAAGTGGATGGTTAACAAACACTTACAACATTGGAGAAATACTGAGGGGAATGTACAAGCAAAGCGGATGCTCAAGGGACCATCAAGGAACATTGCAGCAGATGCCCTTAGAATGAGTAGAACGGAGATCCGAAAGGTGACTGGTTTTATTACAGGTCATTGGATATTCTGAAGTCACCTGAACAGAATAGGTATTCCAGTTCAGGAAACACTGTGGATGTTCAGGATGTCCGGCATTACAGAGCAAACGCTCAAGATCCCTAAGTGTTCTTATGCATACGGAAGAGGGGTTGGAACAGGAAAGCATTGTTCAGAAGATCTCATGGTTTTGTAAAGGACTGGGATTTGATACAGTTTAAGGCCTCGTGTTTCAGCTCTTAGGTCATCTAAGAAATTGTATTAATGCTGCTCATTCAGCTAATTCATTTTAAGTCATGTACGTATTTATAGACCAGAAATATTAATATGACCAACATTCTTGCACTGTAATTATTACTATTTTTTTAATTATACGCTAAATTAGTACTTGCGGACGTAACTCGCGAGAATTTGGCTTTGTGGCTGAGATAGGCCAATTTTTCAGATATCATCGCACTTGTATCGGAAGTAGAGGTTTAACTCCGTCTATAAAAAATCAGGGGGTGTTCAGTAATAATAGTTTTATCGTAGCATTCTGTTACATTGTGTACACATCAAGTGTTTTTCATTATTAGTAACTTTTTTCATTTGACCGTCTGTTTAACAAATGGAAACTTTGTAGGAAATAATTTATTCATCACCAATTTCTAACGTTTGTTGTATAAAAATATGTTTAACAACAATTAAATGACTGACAATCTACATCACGAGCAATTGTTGTATGTAAGTAATCACAGCAGAGAATCAGAATTGCAAAGCTGTTAACATAAGCGCTCTCAAGCGGCAAATGAAGTAACCATCAGAACTTGGTAATGACTGCTTCGCCTTAACAGCTTCACCTGGAAGCTTGCAGCAATGTGCTGTACTTGTCGGCTAATAGACTCTTCCTATGCAGCGTTAAACACTTATAAAATACTTATACAATACATTAAAAGCAAATATTGCGTACGTTAGTAACTCTAAGTATCAGATAAATAATAGTTTCTCATTCTTTAAAGTGATTGCTGTTTTAGTAATTTGGGTTTCTTAACGGTCACATGTATATGACCAAGTAAATTTACTACATTTTTCGGCGATTTAAGGACATTACTAATTTATAGCAGTATAGTAATGAATCCTGATTTCGTCCAATTACGATTAAAGTTCTTTTTATTTGTCCAAAGTATTTAGTTATAAAAGTTAGGAAGCCAAATTGTATATTGCATAGTCTAAATGTTATCGTTGACTTATATCAAATAAAAGATTCATGTAATATTTTAAATGAAATAAAAAAAGTTTAAATAAGATTTTCCTTACGAAAGAAATCATTATGAGAATTTGTAACAAATTCTAATTAAAGGTGCATAGACTATGTTCCTTAAAAAGTTTTATTTTCATCTATTTCTTATCAAATATATTTTAAATCCCGCGATTTTTATACAATTATAATTGGTGCTATAATCTTTACTGTGTCAGACATATCCACATCAATACTTATTATGTTATTATTCGATTTAAAGATGAATAAACGCTAAAAATTTAACCAAATGATTATATTTACCTTATTATCCAATCAGTATTGTTTGATGCATGTTTTCAATTGTTTAATAGCGAAGTGTTAGCTTAAGTGTGATCCTAATATTATTCTAAATTTAGCTACTATTTAATATACATAATATTTACTTGAATTTATATAGTTTTTTCAAAGTTAAGCTAACACTTGAAAAAATATGTCTTTATCGTAGTTACTTCAAAATCAATGTACTATACAAGAGTGATTCTTTATCTTTCATGAAAAATGTGCAAGAAAGGATCTATAGCTTTCTATATAAAATCTTCTTCAAGTGAATGATAAAAAGACCATACAAAGGGTTAAGTTGTTATATACGTGTTGTATTTCGTCGCCAAAGTTGTGACCGCTTACAGAAAAAAGGTAACAGAATTGTATTGACTCGTATTGTTTAACAGTGAAATGGTGTGTGTTCATTCAATTTCCATACATTGGATTGCCAATGTACGAGATATGATAACATTTCGCTGTCATGATATACAACTGCGGGTTATATCCGATGTTCTCTGTAGTTTCGATACTTTTGATTCCTGTAACACTCATTGATAAAATTAGTTCCTTATGATATCCTCCAGTTTGGAAATTTTCTCTATTTGTTTTATTTCTGCAATTAAGGTATATTACTAGAGTATCTTTTATAATAGATAAGTAATTATGGAGAAATGTGTTTAAATTTGGTATATTTTTATAAAACTGAATTTGGTACTTCCCTATGATAAATTTATCTAAAGCCTCTGTGTATCGCGACCAAGGACAATCAAATATTATTCAGCCGACTGTACCGCCTGTGCCAAATACGTTGCGCGTATATGACAGTTGACCCGTGCATATTGATAGCGTATTCCAGAATTGGTGTGATGGCGTTGTCACCAGTCCAATCACGTGGTCAGCCTCTCCAGGGAACCAGTTTAATTGAGTCTCAATATCATCGTCGATCAAACCTTCAACGTTAAAATTCCAAAACACGCTTTTGTGGTTTTTTTTATGCGAAAGTTTGATTCTGTATTTATTGAAACAATGTATTTGTTAGTAATGTATATAGATACTTTTTTAAACAAAACGTGGTACTTTGATTAATTTTATAAACAGATACTACAATTACACTTTTAGGTTGAGGATACGGAGACTCCATCTCAATTTTTCTGTTCCATTTCATTTTACCTTTTCCCATTTCATTTTACCTTTTCTACGTATGGTGGCTTCTATAACAGGAATTCCAGTAATAATAATAATTCCAGGAATATAAACTCTAAAATAAGAAAATTAAACATTTATAGCACTTATCTAATGTAGTAATTGAAATATTCAACACATTTTCGTCCAGTTTCTAAAACCACGACGTTTCTAGTTTGGAAATAAATTTGTTAGAATCTTGACTATGTTATACTATTACTATCTGGCTATGTGTATTATCAATTTCTTCCTAATAAACTAAATATTTTATCACTTGTCTCGAATACTGCATTGTGCTATTCTTATTTTGTGTAGGATTAAGTCACTTAACATCTGTTGTTTTATTTGCTTTGTAAAGGACTTCCTTGATACACTATCACGATCATTATCAGCTTCACCGGTTATAGTCTCTGGTCGTAAAGCACATAATGCTCTCTTTAAAACTGGTTAGGAGACAGATACGTTTTTTTATAATAAACATCACTAAATAAACTTATGGTAACATGCATTGTTCACGAATCAAAGCCATTTTCGGGTAGCATAATTTGTCTGACTTGACAGTGATAGAATAAGTCATAGGTTAGTTTTACCCAACTGTTTGGTCACATTATCGGGAAAACACTGCAGAATAATTTTTAAACGCCTGAACTTGGGAACCATCAAGCCTCTCTCCAGAGATTGGGCCTAAACTATCTTCCTTAGCCTGATCATTCTCTTGATTTTCGGCTATAACTAGTGAAGTGTCAAAGGGAAAAGAAACCTGGCGTTGAGCCGCATTAATGCTCATTTCAGAGGCCTGAATGAAGTCGAGTCCAATCAAAACAGGAACTGGTAAATTGTTAGCAACAAGAAATGGGAAAGTCCAAGAAAAACAAGCTAATTTAAAATTAATATGGGCCAAACATTGAAAAGATACATCTGAACCATTTGCAGCTGTAGACGTCAACGAAGTTTCTTCAACTTTCTTCAAGACACCCTTGAGCTTAGAGAGAGCATCAAATACGCTTTTAGCCACTATAGACCTAGTAGAATCAGTATCAATCACAGCGGATGATTTAATGTTTGAAAAAGTAATTGGTATTTCCAGGGGTTTGACCTTGGGCAAAGCCGGAGCTAAAAGGATTAATGGGCCTAGTTTTCCTGGGGAATGCCGGCCCTTTCAGCGAATTCCCCTTTTGGAGTTTAAATTAACCGCGAAACTATTAATTATGGTTTTTGATTATTCCTATTATAGGAAAACCTCCGTTCCTGATTAGGTCTACTATCGTTCCTTGGTAGCATATTATCTTACATTTGATGAGGATTACTAACTAGGGGTTTCGGCCGCTGATTTAGTGCATTATCATAGTCATTTGCCCTTACTTGGCCCTGCCTATAATTATTGGGCGGAGAATATAAGTTTTGGTAAGTTTCTACTGTTTGTGTAATGCCAGCCTCCTTGCCTTTCGTTACCTCCAAATGAATGGTTGGGATATAAGGTGCTATAGGGGGTTCTCTTAGCGGTGGCTCAATCGAAGGTTCTAACCGCACTACGGTAAAATGTTCTGTTATTATCTCGACTATAATTTCTAAAAAGTTTCCCAGCGTAATGTAAATTTGTATTGTCATAAGTAACATTTTGATTAGAATCTATTGCAGATTCCCGAGATTCAGACTTGCCATACCCTAACGGTGCTTGAACACTGTTGACCGTCAAACTCTCAATCATAGATACCATATTTTTCAGCTGTTGTACTGTGGTAGGAGCTTGAAGCCCTGCAAAAGTTGCCCTAGTATGAGGATTGAGACCGGTAAAAATAGTTCATTTCAGCATTACTTATTTCTGGTCCAAGAATTTGGAAAATGCTTACGATGTCAGCAAGATAATCTGCATAAGGTTCTGACGGTCGCTGTTGTCTATACATGAGTTTAGACAATGTCTCTAATGGCCCTAGATGAGAAAAATGTAAGCCTAATTGTCTGTAGAGCATTCGGCCAGGAATAGTCTGCACTAACGACACCCATCCACACATCACGAAGTCTGCCTTCAGTGCGGGCCACGGCATAAATAAATAAATCTGTACCGGAAGTAATAGGCCTTAGGCCTATTTTGGGTTGCAATTAGCTGAGCTAACCGTCTTAGCAGTCGCTTCAATAGCATGTAAGGTCATGGTATGCAGACTCTTCACTAAACCACCAAAATCCTCGGGCGCTATTGGGGGCAGCACAGTGCAAGTTTCCACTTCGTCCTGTTTCATACTTGGGTCATCCACCAAATCATGTGTTACGGGTATCCTTGGCTCATCCGCAGATTCCTCTAAGTCACTCATGACCCCTTCGCTAGACCGAGCACAAATTCATTTAGTTGCACACGCATGGCATCAAGCTTAGCCTTGGGTTTAATTCCCCATAGTTTACATTGTTCCCGGGCTTCATCAATACTCAACCTTTTAATCCAAGACACAGTTTTTGGAATATTATTTTAAGTCTAACAACTTCATCTCGTAATAAGTTAATTCACCAATATTAAATAAACACAAATCACAACAATCAAGATATACAATAAATAATTTAAAAATACATGAGAGCGTGAACAGAGATTCTACACAAATTATAGAGCAGCAAAAAAATATTCAGAAAAATATAGGGGAAACTTTACTGTGGTGTGTGCAAAAAGTACAAGTTGTAAAAAAACTATTACAATTTATAGTATTACAATAAATAAAAAGCATATAGTATATTGCTTTATTATTACCACTAATTCAACTTCCAGTATCACTAACAGTTGAAGGCAGAAAAGAAAATTAACAAGAAAGGCTTTCAGAACAAAAATTGTCGGTTGCCATCAGTGGGGTAAGACGCAATTTGTTTCCTCTCAAGCAGGTAGTGAAAGTTCAAAGTATTCAAAAAACATAACAACACACCTTTCAAATCCTTAAGTTTTAAAAGTTTTCAAAAGAAGGATGTTTCTACATTTTGGAAAGAAAAGTTTAGTTTTGTTAGTAATTAAATCAATTATGTGTATGTCAGCATGTCAAATCCAACCCCAAGCTTCAACTTCATAATCATTACAATACGAACATAGGCCTATGTTATTTTTATTAATTGTTAAAACTAAAGGTGTACTCCGTATTAAGTTTAACTGTTTAAATTAAAAATGCACTAGTCAAAAGAAGCTAATCGCTTTGAATAATAGGCTATAAAAGAATTATTTTCACAGTAACATTAAAGTTTTAACGAAGGTTAAGACAAAATTTCAAGCTGTTAGCATAAATCAATCCTTTAAGTTTGAATTACCCTGAACATTCAAATAGCATAGGCCTACATAAAAGTTTGACATAGTCAAATAAATTTACCGCCAGACGTAAACAAACAAACCCACATGGACAAGGAATAATTAGTGAAGTTATTGACATGGCGTGCGATGGTTCTTGTCACACGCCTAAAAAGACCCTAGCTTGCGTATCAAAACTCACATCACGCGATGCTTGCCCGCTGCGCAGCGCTTTGCGCTGCTTGCTCTTTTAGAAAAAAAATTAACTCGAGCTTGCAAAGTCCAAGCCCAGATCACGCCATGACTGCTTACACACACAAAACTCAGACAGAACTAACGCAGGTTTCATTACAAGCAAAAGGTAACCGGCGCGCGTTTATCACTGATAAGATAAGACGAGTTTATACTAGAAGTAGTACCTGGACTACTGCCCTACGAACTAATAATATCAATATATTGCATTTGGAATCAACGGTTGGTGTGGAGAGGTTAATTTTTAATGAAACCGATGAAAAGGTGAAAGATTGGAAAGGAATGCAATTTATATAAAAAACAAGAAAACTTTTCATTATAAGCCAACCCATAGTAAATAAACTGGTGAAACTGAAATACTTTAAATAGTAACCAGAAAGCCGAAACTTTAAAAACAAACAGTAGGCTATTCAGAGTCTGCAGTATAATAAGCGGCCACCAACTGCACCTGCACTTCTATTCAACTTTTCTTGCACACATCTTAGCCAAAGCTGAATTGTAAAATACCAAAAGGTGCTTGCTAAGTTTAAAAAGTACAAATAATTAAGTGCAAGGTTTGGTTGAAGCAAGAGGCTAAACTGTAGGTGGTATTAAAAAGATAGGTTAAGAGTTAAACTTGATAAGAAAAAAAAATTATTAATTTTGTTAAAAGTGAATTTTAAACTTGAAAAACATCAACCAATTAACTATGCCTAAATATTTAGTAAAAACAAGTTACTAAAGTTTATGAAATACTGCAGCTCAACATTTTGAATTATTATAACAGAACTAGGCTTAGGTAAGAGTTGTTGGTTGCAAGAACTGCTTGGCTCAGACCTGCACATTAGAACATGCTACTTCGAAAAAGTTTTTACATTTGAATAAAAACTGTAAATAAAAATGTAGAAAACTTAAATTTACAGAAAACGTCTACCCCTTAAAAAAACCATAAAACTAGGACAAAGAAACATCTAGAAGAATAGGTTAACCATCTGGAAAAGCAGACGACTCGACTAGCTGTAGGGAAACTGCTGCCGGCCCATCCAACGGCCAACAAAAATAAAGTGGCAAACGCCACAAAGAAACGTTGGGTGCTCCAGGGGTTATGATAGACGAATGCAAAATAGGTAAAAGACAGTACAACCACAGGAGATTAGTTGAAGTTACTGTGGTGTTAGGTTTAATAGAGATTGTACCTGAAGGGAAAAGAAAAGGGTTACGATACAGACTCGATATCTACCTTGACAACAAAAGAGACAATTAACCTCTAATGAATTTGATATTGAAACATGCAAAACCATAAACTACAATAGTCACGAACATTTGAAAGATTCACTGATCATTGGTTTGTGGATTTTTACAGTTAATCTTTTGGTTTGCGAGTTATTTCAGTCAAATTTTCAATGTTTATTACAATTACAGGTCTTACACTGCTGGCCATTGTAAGAAGCTTCGTGAAAGTGAGCAATATATCTTCATTTTTGACATTAATGACGAAATGGTTCGTGTTATTATTTCAACCATAACCGTACAAAGGGTTAAAGATATATTATTCCAGACAATTAATCACTACTGTACAATTTGTTTATTGCAAAAGTTACTTATGAGACTATGAATTAAACCGATGATTATTTTAAGTAAATAATGACGAAAGTCTTTTTAAAATATTTTAGTTTATCTAGTTGTGGTATGAATTTATATTACACTGATGAAATTGGTGAAAAGTATTTAAGAATTAATGCAATTTGCACAAACAACGAAAGTTAAAAATTAACCAAGACACATATCATGTACAGGAGTGGCAGCCTGAGAGGTCACAATAATTGTCAGACCGGACAATAAATTGGCCACATTCCGGAGCGGTGTACATTTGATTGTCATTGTTATATTCCCTTTGTTATAAACAATATATGAGTTTTATATTTCTACACATTTTTGAAATAGTTCCTGCACACATTCCAAGTCTTAATCCAAACATCAGACAGTTAAATTAAGCTATCCGCTACGTATTTCCATAGATATGAATGTCTAAAGGCAGATCCATTCTAGTGTTTTCAAAAGTTAATTAATACTCTCAACCGTACGTTATCAGTATTGGTTGTTTTGTTTTCCATGTAGTGATTGCAAGTATAATATACTTAAATTATCACAAAGAATTACTTAATATTGAGTTTAAGATGTCACTGAATTATCCGGGAAGAAAAACTGCAGGTGCTGGGGTTGCCCCAATCCCCTGCGCTCGAGAGTGTGGAGGTGCGTACGTGCAAGGTAAATATCTTCGCCTTGAGCCACAATCCGTAATTGCTAATACCGCAACCTCTATTATTCCAAGGTGACACGACTACCTCGCTATTCTTTCCCATAGAATCTTGACAGGACTCGGGTCTTACCACCAATCTAACCCATCCTGACAGTCACATCACTCAGGAAATAAGCGCAAAGGTTATTTTAGGACTAAGTGTAATGCTGGGTTTCCGCATTTTCTTGTATTCAATCATTTTTAGATATAGATATTATCCTTCAAGTTTTGCAGGATAATAAAGTAATAAATTATATGAACGAATACCTGTAGAAAAAATAGGTACCCCTAAATTCGTTGGCAAGTCTTCCTAAGGTGAAATCAATTAGTTGCTTGTGGAATACCAATAAAGTACATTATTAATAAAATTTATTTCTACAAAATATTACAAAATAATAATTGTAGAAGAAAACTTCATAAACTTGTCATTTCGATTAGAAGTTTTTCCAACGATTACGATATCAATGATGAAATAAGTAATATTCTTTACTTCTATAGTTGTAATTTTTAGTAACGTTTATAATGTTACCAATACAAAAGATTCCCAATTTTACAATTTCTTCTTATTGAAACTGCTATAGATATTGATATAGAAGCATAATGTCAAAATAAACATATTTCAAACGGTTACGATACGTTCGTTCAAAGATACGCCCAATCAGGCTGAAACTTTGTTTTTGTGGAATTCAATTTAAACAAAGTTAATTAATACAGATAGACTTACACATTACGATTGAGTTACTTCCTAACTCTTAAACGGAACTTTTATATTAAAAGTAAATACAGTGTTACCAAGTTAGTTTATTATTTTTTAATGGAAGTTTTGTTTTAATATTATCCCTGTTGTTTGCTAACGAGATGGAGTATGCGTGTTTTGGCCGAGTAAAATCCTTGCTTGATAAACAGGATCAGGAGCTCTTTCCTCTAACGAGAAAATCCACATTTATCTTCTGGAATGGGCTACAAGCATTAACTCGGTCACCTCCTCCTTCTAAAAACTTCGCGTTTCTTTATAAGATCAAATATATCTTGATAATATTAAATAAATAACATGAAACTTTAACTTTTGCAAACATCTTTTACTTATGCGTGTTAATTTATTTAAGGTACACTTCAAACATAGTCGTGGTATCCGACTTCATTCACGGTAATACCTGTTTTATTTTGCAAATGAATGAAAATCGAATAAGGATTAATGATATTGTTCAATAAAATATTATTGTAACAAAAACATTGTAATTTTGAAAACTTAAAAGTTACGTATATTATCCAAAAAAATGATATAATTAATTTTGTATAAATTAAGAATCTAAATCTTCTATTTACTTATATCTTATATATAAAACCATATTTAGTAACATGAGTTAGATATAAAAAAAAATAAAGTTTTGTAATTTTCAATGCATTTAGTTTTTAATAATAGTAAAATATATCTTTTATTATATTTTAGAGTTAGTTGTATAAATAAAATTTAACGACTTAAAAATACTGCAATTGTTAAATTATAAAAGTAGAAATCGTTGCAATTGATCCCAATTCCACCCTTTTGTTGACTGTTAACAAAAATACTAATTCTCTATTGTAGTATTCTCTATTCTCTGTTGTACACATGACTAATTTTATGTATTAAGAAAATGTATATGTCGGTTTTTGTTAACCGCTCTCTTTTGAAATAAAATTCCTATTTTTTGCATAACTTTAAAACCCTTTAAGCATTAAAAATGATTATTCTTCACAATTATTAATACATCAAGTCATATGACATAGCAAAATTTGTATGATAAAATAAGAATGTCGCACTACTTTTTTCAATGGTTTGTGGATAAATTGAAAAATGTGGTAATTTTTGTTAAGCTCTGTATCGTTATACTCAAAATTGCCAAAGGAGATTTAATTGAAATGTTCTCTCTGAAAGATACTTAAAAGTTCTTCTAGGTTCTACAGTAACTGAATTTTCAATATGCAGTAAACCGTATCACAGCATCTTCAGCGCGGATCTGACACTGTTACTGTTCTCTCATTGTCCTTCGGAGTTTGATGGTATCTTTAACTTTGCGATTACTTATCTTTTACTGTACGTTTCCTTGAGATAAGAAAGGTTCGTTGTAAAACTGCTCTTTATAGTTAGTATTTGATTTGATTGTATATTCCTTAGTTGAAGACCGACCGAATGATGGGCACAGTAGTTATTGATGGACAAATTGTTTACATTGTTCGTTATGTGATTAGTTTATTTGTTGCAATCATAGGGTTTCAGTCTGCTTCAATAATTTCACATTTAATTTTCGTAAAACTGATTTCGTGGGAATGATGTCACGAGAATACTGAGACGTGGGACAAACTGTAACCAGATATTGGTTCGTAAATTTCTTAAGATGTAAATATTATAGGAGAACCTCTTATGATGGTCCAGAAATGTAGTTGTGGTTTTTAGTGGTTTTAAAAGTTCTCTCCTCAGTATTCAAAAGTTTATATTCACCAAAATATCATATGTGTGCTTTTTTATATGTGTTTAAGTTAGGTTTCAGCAGCCGTCACTAATTGAACGAATAGATTTTACCAAATTATGTGTATATTATAAATAATTTAGTACCATTTTCTCAATTTATCTTTGTATATTTTCTATACAGAAAAAGTCATAAAAATTCAAATGTTCTTAATAATTGATAAAGGAATATGGTGCACAACGTAGTAAATAAAAAATAGAGTAAAAGCAAAAGTTTTTTTAGGTTTAGGATTTAATTTTAACTATGCATAAAATTAAAAAAGTACAAAGATCGTACGCTTGTACTAGTTTTAGTGGCTCGATATTTTTTACATTGCTAAGAATATTTAGAGACAATCTTTTTTAACATTTATTATTTTTACCTTAATATTGTGTTATAGTCCGTACGTTACTGAATGTGGCTTGGAGAACTAAATTATCCGATCCAGATAAAATATTGAGTTGTCTTATTGCGGCCAAAATGGGATAAAGTATAACATGAACGGTTTCCTATTAGAGTTAAGAGGTTTAGCTGAACCAATCCATCCACTTGATGTGCAATATCAGCCCAATATCCTCACTACAAGGCTGTCGACATAGATGTATTATCTTTATTATAATGGAACTGACAACGTTGTGACTTTTGTAACTTTGAAACTGTAATACACTTGTGTTATTTTGATGTATTGATGTCGTTATTGCAATGTCCTGCATATATTTGGATATGCACTAAAATGTATATCGCTGTTACTTATACAATTAAGACGTATGAACACAAATTAAATTGAGCACCTTTTTATTTTCTTGAATTATGATGCATTTAACACTGTATCTATGAAATAAAAATTGTTTTGTTTTAGTATATTTAAAATAAATTATTTTAAACGTTTAAGATTATAATTTAAAATATAACGAAAAATAAATCAGGAATGACCGTGTATTACAAATCTTGGAGAAGAAATTTCGCAGAGAATATTTTAGCTGAGGAGTCGAGAGTTTGTTTTAATTTCCAAGATTTAAATTTTATTTTATTTTGAAATTCTTAACTTATTACCATTAGAAACTGCAATTTTCAATATGTCGTAAATTTCCTTCAGTAAAATTTTATTAACTGTCCTTATTAAATAGTATGTATGTGTAGCTTTTTAATTGTTTTGTTGGCGAATGTTAAGTTTTCTATTGTTAACTAGTTTTAGTCAGCATTTCTCTGTTCTTGTTAAAAAGCTTTTTTTTATTCAGAGAATTAATTTTCTTTTTAGAAAATTATATCTACTGTCTTTCTTTCCTTTTATCATTATTATATAAAAATAAACACTACACACCACATTAACATAAATCATTACTATTTTAACCTTTTTTGTGTGTGGCGTTGCAAAGCAGATTGTGATTGCACTAGACTAATGCTACTGCAGTGTAACTGGATACTATGTTGTTTTGTAGCATTTTGCCAATAAAAAAAAGAACCCGAATAATAGAATTGTATGGATTCTTTTGAATTATGATATAAAGTAGAACGTTTTCAATCCAAAACCACGAAGTGTACTCTTTACAAAAAAGCGCTTGAAATTTGGAAACGTAATTCTGTAGAAGACTTTAGTTCTAATTTTACTTTATGATATTAAAAAAGGTTTGTCAAATTTCGGACTTTTCAGAATTAGGAATTTGACTAAGAATAATAATAGTTGGTTAACACGGTTTGGTTCTTTCTAAATAAAAACAATCCTGGTGGAAGGGAGGACAAGAAAGATGGAGAGACAATTTGACCTTGTGAAATGTCCTGAAACCACGAGGTATTGTGTGGCTTAATGTGCAATCAAGATTGTATTGAGTTTTAATCAACTTACCAAACCAGTAGCTCTGGGCCTAGCAGCTGACTACTGCCGGCCAATTGGCGACTTCGGTAGTTAGCATTCATAAGTAACTTGTGTTTGCTTCTCCTGGGAAGCTGTTCAATGGCTTGTTAAGTTTTCCTAATATGGACGTTTTAGTGAAGAGCTTTGTTCGAAGAAATGCAAAAATCTTTTCAAAATCTTGGTGTACACAAAAAAAACTACAACAAATTCAAATGACTTTATTTGTATCATATATACAAAAAGGCGAATACAACGTAAGATCGTAAATCCTTATTTGTGATATTTTGCAGAACTTCCTTTTAGGTAAGAGAGGGGCAGGTATGAAACCTTGTAGTACAGAAATAGAATTATCCAAAGGACAAAATTGGTGCTTTCTTACAAATTTGACTCTAAAGCCGATTTAAAGAATGAAAAAGCTGTAAATGTTTCCTAATATGAACGTTTTAGTGAAGAGCTTTGTTCGAAGAAATGCAAAAATCTTTTCAAAATCTTGGTTTACACAAAAAAAAACTACAACAAATTCAAATGACTTTATTTGTATCATATATACAAAAAGGCGAATACAACGTAAGATCGTAAATCCTTATTTGTGATATTTTGCAGAACTTCCTTTTAGGTAAGAGAGGGGCAGGTATAAAACCTTGTAGTACAGAAATAGAATTATCCAAAGGACAAAATTGGTGCTTTCTTACAAATTTGACTCTAAAGCCGATTTAAAGAATGAAAAAACTGTAAATGTTTGTTCTATTTAATTTTTTTCAGATTTTTTCTCCAACTGATATAATAAGCATTTAAACATCGTAGTAAAGGTTACAACATACAGGGTGAGTTTTAAGTCCCTTCCCCCCTATTTTTTTTTTTAAACCGTATAAGTTTTAAGTATAAGCATAAGTAAACACATGATCGACTTCTTATTAAATCCTTTAGTTAACTCCTAGATCTCGGACTTCCAGTGATCCCTTAAAATCATTAAACACAACAAAATAAAGTTTCTTTTAAAGAATAAACAGCAATAGAAAAATTGTTTTGAAATAAACTTTTAAAAAGTTGCGCGATAAAACGCAGATAATAGCACATTACTATTTTGTACATTTTAACACCCTGTAATTTTCATTAGGATGAACCTTTTGAGGTCCGGTTTGCGGCATTGTATTCTACTTACAGGGACCTTTAAATTGATGTGCATATCAACCTATGCTTACATTTAAGAATCTCGGCTTACTCCTCGTGGACCGTCCCCCATTGGAGGTGGAGAGTCAATGAACCCATGAAAAACAAGATATTTAGGTCTAACGAATATGTACGGAGTTTAAACCTACTAACTTATACGGTTTAAAAAAAAAATAGGGGGGAAGGGACTTAAAACTCACCCTGTATGTGTTAAGGTTTTATGTGTACCATAATATATTATTGTTATTTCAAGCACGAATTGATTAATTTAATACTAAAAACTTATACAATATTTTATTTATGAGCAAATTACAGTTAATAAAGTATACAGACATCGAAATGCAAGTTTTTATGAAGCTAATCTTTTGTTTTAGACATTGCAAGATAAAAGGTTTTATACAAGATGACACTTGTTAGTAAATAAACTTTTTAAAATAGAACGGTGTTATTTTAATATTACAATATTTAATGAAAATATAATTTTCCACAAAATTAAGTTTATTAGAAACATGGATTAACTCTTTGTGAGAAATTTGTATGACTGAGGTGTCATTAGAATAATAATAGAAGGTCTGTAATCAATAATAACATAACTGAATTAGCTTGATAGCTTACAATTGATTTTCATTCTTAGTTCAGACGAAAAAACTACATTATTTCTTCAACTTTTTCCACGCCTCCTCCTTTCTGTTTGTTTAAGAATAGACGCCGACCTGAACAGCTTTTGGATTTTTAAATTTTATAAAACCTTGCGTCCGGCTGAACCTCCCAACTGTGCCAAAAGTAAGTTGTAGCAGACGTTTATTGTGATGGAGTATTACCGACTTGAGAATACTTTCAAATAAAATTGGCTCATGCACAATGAAACCAAGTTTATGCCCAGTTTCAGCACTTTTTGAATCCCACATCAATGGTGTATAATAATTTACCCCACAAAAGTATGGGTTTTCCTGGGGTCAGCCCTTGAGGTACAATGAAACTTTTCCTAGTTACGGACTTTAGGTACGATTTCTCAAATCGTTATTGAGGTAAAGATGTACCATACTAAAATCATTATTCAATTTTAAACCAGTCCCACGTTTATAAAAGATTGTTCGGTAAATTTCTGATACGGGATTGTGATTAGCCGTTTACTATGACATTTCATACAACCAAAACTTATGTCAGGTGGGATGCAAAAATGTCCAGGTACGGGGAGGAAGAGAACTACCCCAGTGATGATGCGGGGAGTATTGTAACCTATAATACAATAATAATGAAAGATACTATGGAAGTTTTACTTTGCCCGTACCTTGCAGCCATCTGCAAACAATCTCATACGAATATAGACTTTGGTAGGAAATCTATGTTAAATTACTGAGGTTATCTGGGCTGATTCATATTTACCATCTGCCTCAGTCTTTGGAGTTCCATTGCAAATAATTAAGTTGTATACATAAAGATAGCGAGAATAGTAGATCACCTGATGTGGGATATTAAGCAATATACCATTTTTGTAGCAGTCAAAAGTTAATGCAAGTTTATCCTCTGTCTCTTTCTGTTAATGCCGAAAACAAGAATCCGCTCTTGTGTATATGCAGTTCAACCTTATAGTTTTATCAGATTTTTCTAACTAAATCGCATGCATTTATAACAAGCATCAGTTGTAAGAGTATCAAAACCAATTTCGTATTTTTTACTAAACCTAATCTGAAAAACGTATTGTCTGTGCGTGTTATTTTTACGTGTGCATACGTAGACACACATACCTCTAAAAGGTGATTAGTTTGTTTAATAAGTACACTGACAATAATCAATTACAGTCAAATAAATAAAAATGTTATTGTGGGGCAATTAATTTTTATGTATGATGAAAGAGATATTGAATCTAAGAGAAGAAATATAGAAATAAAAAAATTCTTGCACCCTTTAATACACGAGATTTGAATTTTTAGACATGAAATATAAACTTTTGTTTAAACTCATTGTGATAGTCTCGTATTATTAAAATTAAGTATATATATTGTATTAGTACTTCTAATTACTATTCTTTTCATACGAGTGTGCCTCAAGCGCTGTAAAAATAAGAATTATTACATTCCAGTGTTAAAAACTGAACATATTTTAATCCATTGTAATTAGTGAAATGGATAGATGAATATATTTTATATTTACAAAGAGAATGTTATGTCTTAATGTTGTTCTGATAACAAGGTTAAGTACAAAACAATGACAGCCTTCCGCTGTTGAGAACATTTTAATACAAAAATAACAAGCACAATACTTCTTGTTGAGATCATAAGGATCTGAATGTCTGAAGAAAGAATCTTTACGTAGAATACTCGTATTTAATGTGAATGCTTTGATTCAGTTCTCTAGATAATAAGAATCTGGATATAATTATTTTTTTAACTGTATAAGTACATTACCGAATTTTTCTTTATATTTATAGCAAACGTATGCACTGTGTGTTACTATACAAAATTCGGTGTATTTGTCTCGATTACACCAGAAATTGTCTTCATACAGTTTTTATAAACCATGAGTAATTTTTAAGTTAGTTTGTTTTTTATTCTAAACCGATCAAAGTGGCTGGAAGGCAAAACTGGTTTCTAAAAAATCTTCTGGCATAAAACATCACATATAGTAAATGATTGCCGATTCTTCTTCGGGAAAACCTTTGAATCCCATAAGATAGAGTCAAAACATTTTCTACATAGTTTGAAACTTATATGATTTATAAATATTACTCTAAAAAGCATTGCAATTGAACTGAGTACGATTGCCGTAGAAATAAAAAAGCGCAGGGCTGCGATAAAAGTTTGCATGGATAGACTTAATAGTTGTAGACTACTTTTGGGATATAGAGCAACGTCTATAAAAGATATAAAATTTATAGAATTTGAAGTACATTTATAGTACAGTTTTATATAACAAAAATAAAATAAGCGGAATTTGGAACGTTTTAAAATCGAAGTGGATAAGCTCTAGGGCCAAACACATTTAATAGTAGAGGAATAATTATGCAGTAAATGTAAAGAATGCAAGAATTTTATAAGAAATTGACATAAATACTCATAGAACAAGAACCTTAATGGATGCTTTTGAGTGAGACGAATAAGAGAGTATAAAGTTTAATTCCAGCGATGGATTCCTTAAAAAGTTCACCCAATATGTTACAGTGGCTGGGAATTTCAGTCTCGTAAATATTGGAAGTTACATCCACATTTACAAGGGAAATTATATAGAGGTTTGAGTCTTTCAGAACCCGGAAAGATCAACACATCAGAAGATCTGTAGGGCGTCTAGAGGTGTCCGGTGATCCTAGAACACTACATTATGTACTGAGTAATCTACTATGTGCTGGAAGCTCTTAGATGCCGGAAAAGAAATTCTCATCCATCAGGGTTCTAGAGGTGTTGAGGTTTATTAGGCCAGCAATGTGTGAATACTGAAATATTGTAACTTATATGGGTTTTAGAGGTCGGTAGATCACAGAGGCTGTTAATCTCCAAAAGTTATGCAGAACCTACATAGGTCGCGACATCTCAGAAACAAACAATTAATTAATTATCACTGGGAGCCAATAGCTGGAAATATTTTATAATTATATTAGATAAGATACCAGAAATTGATCTTTTAGATGTCTGTATGATGGAAGAGGTCTGAAATTCAGAGTTTGGTAGCTCCTAGACAAATGTTACTTTATTAGAGTAGATTGCAGAGAATTTGTAAAGACTTTTAGTTTAAGCGATGGAATTAAGAGTAAAGGAATTTTAATAGAAGATGTATATGCCGGTGATATTGCAACCTTTCAATATTTGAACACGAGAATGTTATAAATCCTTCCATATTGCATTCGTGTCCTTAGAGATGAGAGACGCGATACAAAGGTGAAGTTAAAAAGGTCAATGTTCATAATAATTATTGGATTCGATATTAGGCGTTTCTAGTATTCTTGTAATGTAAATATAATTGGTTTATTATATTTACATTACAATAAAATGGTTTAAAATATAATCTTTCCCGTAAATAAATACATGTCTATCCATATTTTTGATGAAAAATATTACATTCTTTACTATCATTAGTTTTTTTCTAAATAGCATCAAATATTGACACATTATTATCTTCAATTTATCGGTCTGTTGTATATAGATTCTCCCTAAACTCTTTATACATTAAAGAGTTTTTTTACCGCAATGTGCAGGACTTTGTATACATAAGGAACGTCTCAAAAGATTCCAACGATTCATTTCAGCGTCATTAAGACGCAGAAGAATAAAAGACGGAAATGAGAATATCATTGGATTTGGCTTTTACAAACCATTCTTTTTATTTATCTGTTTTCTCGTTCCATGTAATTTGGTTTCCATTGTCTCTGTACCTCATAAGAATAGAAGAAATAATACTGGATTGTATAGCTGACAGATTTCCAGAAGAAAATGTTATTTCAATAAATGTAGTCTATACTTTATGTAGTATCATGTTTTACGTATAGAGTGCTATTACCTACACGTAAATTAGTAGTTGGGCCCTCAATGTGTATGTTTTATTTCTTATATTGGAGACAGAGAATTTTCCGACTACCTATCGTAAACACTTTACTCACCTTGTCGTACTCAACAAGGGAAGCATATTTTATTTTCTGAATATACTTATTTCCTTCCTGTAAGAAACTTATATACAGAGTGTCCCGTAACTCTGGACAAAGGTATACCACGATATTGCTCAGGTTAAGACATATGTCTCCGATGTTTAGTTTCCCATCTGTCTGTCTCTGTGTTTCTTTTTAATACATTAATATCTAAAAAAATTAAACTAAACGAAATCTTGCTCGAATGTTTATGATAACAAGGTCAGTTACTGATAAAAATATCATTAAATTATCTTGAGTATTTTCAAAATGGCGACTATAAATATTATTAAACTTTTATAGTCTTCAAAACCAACATTTTTCCCAAGAATTAAATGAATAAAATTTTTATAGGATCTTATCACAAATTTAATGACACAAGTTTATTTAAATCGATTAATAAATAACTGTGATGAGACATGGCACACATTCAGAGCTGCCTTTTATTCGGTTTTTATATTGTTGACTATTTGTTGAGAACCCAAACAGAAAATTGTATTGTGAAAAAAATAATTAAAAATACACCAATCGTAAACAAACAGAATTTAAAAAATCAATGTTTAATTAAATCAACACATACTAGAAATAAGTCTGAAAATGAAATATCTGTTAATTAAATGAACGTTCTTCGTAAAAAACAAAACTTTTTTGTTTTTTTTTTAGCCGTGCAACCGCTGTCAGAAGAACACATCCGGCTACGTAATGAGTTTGTGGTTCCTTAAAAAATGCATTATAGTAAAGGTATTAGATATACTCTAAGATTGCTATTAAAAGTCAATTGGAACCAAAATACGTGTAAATTACAGGTATGTACAGCCTGTACATACATGAACTGATTTATTTTATTATTGTAAACCCAACTTCCACGCTGTTCTCGACTTCTCGGTCACAGCCTCTTGCTGTCACTGCTCCATTACGGGCCACGACCACGCATAGCAGTTCGGACTTCAGCTTCTTCGCCCAGTGATAATTTGTCTCCAATAACGTCCTCATCGTCGTGTTCATAGTTGCCAGCGTCGCTGTAGACTTCATTGTGGATGTTGTCCAAATGATGACATGCGGCCCCGTATCACTGTCACGTTCTGCTGAACAGAGTAATTATTGTACTGTTGTACGAACAGTTCGTCACAGTTCGCGAAAATTTGGCTTCGTGGCTGAGATAGGCCCAATTTGTTTAACTCAGCCATGTAGACAAAATCAGAATGTGTCATAATAGTTCTATCGAAGTATTCTGTTACTTTCGGTACACATCAAGTGATTCTCAACTGTACTAACTTAGTTTTATTTGACCATCAATTTATCATATGAGTACTAGACTTACGTATTCATAATTTCATTTAGTTATTTTTACAAAATTATGTCTACCGACAGTTAAATGACTAACAAGCTACATCACGAGCAATTGTTGTATGTAAGTAATCACAGCAGAGAATCAAATTGCAAAGCTGTTAACATAAGCGCTCTCAAGCGGCAAATGAAGGAACCATCAGAACTTGGTAATGACTGCTTCGCCTTAACAGCTTCACCTGGCAGCTGGCAACAATGTGCCGTACTTGTTGGCTAATAGACTCTTCCAATGTAGCGTTAAACACTTATAAAGTACTTATAAAATACATTAAAAGCAAACTTTTTGTGCGTTAGCAGCTGTTAATATAAAATAATTAATCGTTTTTCATTCATAAAAGTGATTAGTATTTAGTTACTTGACTTAATAACTGACACACTTTATAGTTAAATACGTTTACTAAAGTTTATTATGATTTATGGACACTAATACCTTTTAGTAATAGTAATGAATCCAGATATCCACTAATCACGATTAAAGTTCTTTTTTATTTATACAATATATTTACTCATACAAGTTCGGAAGCGCAAACTTATGTTGTATAGTGTAAATTTTATCTTTGATTTCTATTACATAAGTGATTTATATTAGATTTTAAATTGTATAAAGAGAGTTTATGTAAGATTTTCCTAGAGCAAGAAATCATTCTACGAATGTGTAACAATAAATGTAACAATAAATCTTATTTAAATCCAGAGATTTTTAGACAATTATAATTGGTCCTATAATCTGTATAGTGTCAGACGTACCAATCTCAATATGTATTATGGTTTTATTCATTAACCAGACGAATAAACGCTAAAATCAAAACCACATAATTTTATTTAGCAATCATTATGGTTTAATATATGTTTTCAACTGTTTTATAACAAAGTGTTGGTTTGAGTGTGATCCTAATATCATTCTAAATTCAGTTAAAACAATTTATACGTATTAATTATTTGATTTGATCTAGTGTTTTGTTCAGAAGTT
The DNA here is from genome assembly GCF_021130785.1 of Homalodisca vitripennis. Taxonomy (NCBI): domain Eukaryota; kingdom Metazoa; phylum Arthropoda; class Insecta; order Hemiptera; family Cicadellidae; genus Homalodisca; species Homalodisca vitripennis. The sequence continues at coordinate 173,523,248 of NC_060209.1, forward strand.
ACGTTAAGTTAGTACTTGAACAAATCTAAGTCTTTATCGCAGTTACTTAATAATTGCGTCAATGTACTAAACAAAAACTCTTTTTTCTTTCGTGAAAACTTTGCAAGAAAGTATCTATAGCTTAATGTATCATTTTGTCTTTTTCAAGCGAATAGGAGAAAGACCATACAAAGGGTTTAAGTTGTTATATTCGTGTTGTATTTCATCGCCAAACTCGAGATCTCTTGTAACAGAATTGCATTGATCGTATTGTTTAATAGTGAAATGGTGTGTTCATTCAATTTCCATACATTGGATTGCCAATGTACGAGATATGGTAACATTTCGCTGTCATGATGTACAACTGTGGGTTATATCAGATGTTCACTACAGTTTCGATACATTTGATTCCTGTAACACTAATTGATAAAATTATTTCCTTACGATATCCTCCAGTTTGTAGATTTTCTTTATTTATTGTATTTTTGTAATTAAGTTACATTACTAGATTACTTTTCATAATAGATTAACTATGTAGAAATATGTTTAAATTTGGTATATTTTTATAAAACAGAATTTGGTACCTCTCTATGCTAAATTTATTTAAAACTTCTATGTGTATTTCGACCAAGGACAATCAAATATCATTCAGCCGACTGTACTGCCTGTGCCAAATACGTTGCGCGTATATGACAGTTGACCCGTGCATATTGATAGCGTATTCCAGAAGTGGTGTGATGGCGTTGTCACCAGTCCAATCACGTGGTCAGCCTCTCCAGGGAACCAGTTTAATTGAGTCTCAATATCATCGTCGATCAAACCTTCAAAGTTAAAATTCCAAAACTCGCTTTTCTGGTTATTTTTTATTTGAAAGTTTGATTCTATATTTATTGAAATAATGTATTTGTAAGTAATGTATGTAGATACTTTTCTGAACAAAACGTGTTGCTTTGATTAATTTTATAAATAAATACTAATTAAACTTTTAGGTTAAGGATACAGAGAGGTAAAACAGCCCTGGCTCCATCTTAATTTTTCCGTTCCATTTTTTTACCTTTTCTATAATGGCTTCTATAACAGGAATTCCAGTAATAATAGAACATAAACTCTAAAATAAGAAAATTAAACATTTATAGCACTTTTCTAATGTAGTAATTGAAATATTCAACACATTTTCGTCCAGTTTCTGAAACCACGAAGTTTCTGGTTTGGACATAAATTTGTTGGAATCTTGACTATTTAATACTCTTACTGCCTGGCTATGTGTATTATCAATTTCTTCCAAATAAACTAAATATTTTATCACTTGTCTTGAATACTGCATCATGCTATTATTATTTTGTGTGGGATTAAGTTACTTAATATCTGTTGTTTTACTTGCTTTGTAAAGGACTTCCTTGATACATTATCACGATCATTATCAGCTTCACCGGCCATAGTCTCTGGTCGTAAAGCACACAATGCTTACTTTAAAACTGGGTAGGAGGCAGATACGTTTTTTTTAATCAACATCACTAAATAAACTTATGGTAACAAGCATTGTTAATATTACATATTTAAATGAAAAAAGTAAATTTACGTTTGGTTCCTCTGTTTTTCTTTTCCTAACTTCACACATAACATTTTCTTCGAAATTTGATAATTATTTTTAAGTCTACTGATAAGATATTTTAATTCGGCGTTTGACATTTTTCTTGAAGACTGAAGACATTTTTCTGAAGATAAAAAAACTGAGCCTACTCATTGTTCAGACAGAAATATCAGGATGAAATCGAAACAATTGTTGGTTTGTTTACGAATACGGATGCATTAATTAGAATTTACTGTCACTAAAATTTCAAAAATATTATTTTGAAAATTAAAGTAAGTTTTAATTCAACGTTCTGAAGATTGAAACTCTCGCAAACGTGCATAATTACCAGACAGCTTAACATATTAGGGTAAACAGCAGCCCAGACGTCACATTACTCTGGCAGACTGACTGTCCAGTAAAGTAATGGTTTTATTTGTGATTATATGTAGAATTTAGAAATAATATTCCTTTCCAGATTTGAAACAGTTGAACTTACACTTGTATACTTAGTTACTCTTATAATATATTTTGATTTGTTTATTTGTTCTTTGCAGGGGAAGAAATAGCATACAGTTGTAGATTTCCCCTTGACTTAATTATATATATTAACGATGTCTCAGATACAAAATTACAAATATAGAAAATTGTGTAATGCAAATTTATATCAATAATATTAATATGCAGTGCTTTAAAGTGATTAAGTCTTTTATTAAAGTTTTCTTTTTATTAAAGTTATTTATCTGTCCAAATATATTTTTTTTTTATTTTCAAGTTAAGAGCATGAAGTTTTGCACAGTCAATGAACTGTGTAGTTATACACATCGATGTTAGTATTATTGACAGCGTTTTAAAATATATTTTACTATGTAAAAGAACCGCATAAAATAAATCCTGTACCTTTCGTTAAGTTAAAACCATTTGAAACCCAATGTATTGTATATATAGGACAAGCTTTGAACGCTTTATAAATTAAACCTTTGTAGTTAATTAATTATACTATTATATTATGTTATGGATTATTTTCTAATAATAAGAATTATAAAATATTTCTTTTTTTTTGTAACGTTTATTAATCTAAACTCAAAGAAAATGAAAGTGTTGATTAGATCATTAAAACTTGTTTATAATTACAAGCGATGTAAGTAGATGTTGTGTAATATCAGGGAGCCTGAGGTAGGCAACATTCTACCTGGGCGCCTGCAGCTGTACTTTGATGTGAGACGCCGCAAGTAGGATCTGTAGTTGGCGTCCTGAATCATCTTGACGTGTGTTAAGTAATCTCTTACAGTATCAGCGTATGTGCTCATTATTAACCCTGTATCTGGTTGTAATGTCAGGCACTATTTTACTAGTTGTGCACATCTAAACCTATTAGAATGTTACACACAGGTAGACAGATCATTTCATAACCGATGGTACAGCAAGACAGATCTCAATAGGAAGTAGTTTTTTTTATCTTTATGAAATAAATAATACACGCGGTTCTGTTGCTTTTTTTCATACTTGGGTTTAAAGTTACTACAAAGTCCCCAATTTATAATGTTTAACTATAAGTTTTTGTAACACTAAACAAGACAGCTTAGGCGATATCTCGCGAGATGGAGTAAACGTGTTATGGTTGAGTAAAATCCTTGCTTGATAAACAGGATCAGGAGCTTTTCCTCTAACGAGAAAATCCGCACTTATGGAATGGGCTGGAAACATTAACTGGGAAGTCTCATCTAAAAAATCTTTTATCAACTGCGGTACTTTAAATTCCATTAAACAACCCAACATAATTTCCACTTTAATAATACCGTTACATTTGTTACAAAATCGTAACCAAAATTGATAAATAAACTTGACACTCTCGGCCTAAACCTACTAAAGAAAACAAAAGTTTAGTTCATCTTCTGTTATAATTCCGGCAGTTGATTTAAGGAAGAAAATAAAAAAATTTATGCTACTTTGTCACATTGTTCTTGCTATGTCAAATTAAATTTTAGGGTCGAGGGATGTAAATCAATGTTTCGCAATAGTAGATAATGCTCAAGAAAAGGGAACAGGGTTTTGTGAGAACTAAAACCTAATTGAAGCGCAAAGTTAATCCGGTATGGTTTTTTTTCCACTGAGCAATGTTACCACCTTAATGAAACTTAAACTAATGTATTACACAAATAAAAGCAAATGTTATACGATTGTAGTTTTGATAAATAAATTATTAATATATCCACTTAACTGTTTTATATCATACTGACACAAATGTCTATCGAATAATAAAAATCTAAATAATAATACATTTCTACTTTTTAAATGTTTATTAAAAAATTCTTTTCATTTTAAGTATAAATTATAATATATAAATACCACTATCAAAACTCTATTAAAACATTCTAACTTACATCATATATTGCAGTCATACTACATATTTTATTTTTACAGAATTAATAAGAGATTCTCATATTGTCATTAATCATGAGACACGCTCTTTTGCCTGATTTTAATCAGATTTGTATTTGAAATAATCTGTATTTTATCCTCTCATCATTGATATTATTCTTGTGGAAAAATGGTGAAAACAATCAACACCTCCTTCAAGTGCAAGATTTGAAGCGGGAATAATTTAACAGCAATATATCCTGTCCGGAGCTGAAATATTGGGAAATACTGAAATAAAGCTCTTAAAGTGTTTTTGCATAATATAAAGTTTCTGTTACATTTTTCAGAAAATATTCCTTTTCCAGTAGTACTTATTTCTAACTATGTCCATATGAAATGACTTTGTATACATCTATATAATGAATTCGGTTGTATGTGTTATATTGTATAATTTTAAAATGTCATACGATTGTATTATGCTCATAAAATTACCCTGCAATTTTCTCGTTGCTATTATGGTTACCCATTAAATCAATATAAAAATGTTCGCTAACGCTCAGACACGTCCTATCGATTGGCACGCATGATTGTACTATATATATATTATACAATAATAGTTAATAGTATATGTACAGAATTAAATTTTTACTAAACTCTCGAATAGCGTAGAGTTCGTTAACACTCAGGAAATAATTTAAGATTAATTTGATATTGTAAGAACAATGTGACAAGGTAGCATAAATCTTTTTGGTTCCTTCTTTAAATCAACTGCAGGAATTATGTCAAAAGATGAACTAACTTTTGTTTGCTTTAGTAGGTTTAGGCCGAGAATATCAAGTTATTTTTATTAATTTAGAAAAAAGTGTTAACTATTCTAAGGATAAATGGACTTCGCTTCCGTAATTGGTGTCGCATCTCAGTAAATCTGCCTTGATTAAAACGAAATAGGACAGTAAATGAATCAGTTTTCTTTAGATATATTAAAACCGAAAGACTGCTTGGAGAATAACCCTTTTAATTTTGTGCCTGTTTTTAAAAAAATGTATTTTTCGGATAACTGAAGTAATATTTTTTTTTATTTCCTTGGGGCTAATTACATGCACCCTCGCAGGTCTCTTTCGGTTAAACTTATGTCATAAAATTAGATGAATTATCGTAATAATATTTTAATGTCTAGTTTATGTAATGTTAGAATGGTCTATATTTAGTTGTAAAAGGGATTTGTTAGCATTTACTTGTACATAGATTGGGTCTCATGGAGTATCTTCTCGCCAGGGGCCGTTCATACGATTGTTTTGACGGTAAGTTTAGGTATTTCCCAATCTGAAACCTGAGCCACGAATATAGAACCCTACACTAAGGAGACATTGTAGTGTACTGTGGAGGTAATTAATTCGTAATTATATAAAGGTTTTTATTTTTAGTCAAATGTATTTAATACTTCATATACTTTTATTTCTTTGTATTTTAGCAAACCAATTAAATTTATGTTATATGATAAATTAAACTTAATTACCCTGAAAAACTGATCTCTTGCGTGTTCATAGGCTAGAAATTGTAGGATTATGTGGTCTAGCGTTTTCCGTTTGAGCGAAGGAGCTGCTGGAACATACCGGTGTAAAATACTGTTTAATTTCAAAAAGCCTATTGGCTCTGGAATATCAAAATAATAATCTAATTACATTAACTACTTCTCACCTCTTGAGATCTGTCTTGCTGAACCATCGGTTATAAATTATATGTACCACCTTTACCTCTGTGACAGTTGGTACAACTATTAACTTGCATCTTTATATTTCTTACGTTGGACTATAGCTATTGTTTAAATTTACCTGACTTTTAGGGGTTGATCATTGTGAATTTGGTAAGTTAGGCATGTGTCTTCATTAGATATAATATCTAATTATAGAACTTAAACTTTATAATGATAGGAGCAACGATTTGGTCAATTTAACCTGTGTTTTGTAAGTTTTTTGTTCCCCACATTGCAACATTCATAAGGTTTTTAATTTTTGTTTTGCCTTCTATATTCTGGAAAATATGTAGAATTACTGATATTTTAATTGTCACTGTGAACACATTTGCGTGGAGCTAGACACATTTGCATGGAGGTGTTCTGCACAAACTCTACGAATTCTATCTTTATTCGAGGGTGAACTGGCCACATGCCTGTAAGCTAAACAATGATAACGCTACTTCACACTAATCATGTACGGATGTAATATGGTTGGATAGGTTTTCGGATTAAAAACTTATTTTACAAAGTGTGTATTCATGAGTTGATCCTTACCATCAAATCTCTGTTTTAACTTTTCAGTTTGTTTAATTTAATTTTATAAGTTAACAATTTAGTTATTAAAATTTATGTTACTAAATTAAGTTATTTCAAGTTAATGAAATTACTTTTGAGTGATAGAAAGTTTTGATAAACGAAATTTGTTTTATCTTTATGAGTACTTGATATACTCAAGCACTCATGATTTGATACCATTTTCAATATTTGAATAAAAAATTCTTGAACAAAATTGTTTAAAGTCAAACTATTTTGTTAACAGATAAAGTACCACGAAACGTATACTTCCACTTTTGTAATATTATAATTTTTCCTGGGTAGTGAAATTTTAATAAATATGGTGTGTGTGTATGTGTTTATCATGTTATAAGCTATGTGTAATTCCAGTTTTGTGATGAATTTTGTATGGCCCACTAAGTAGAACGTTATATATGTTTGAAACAAACATTGAGTACAACTGCAGTACCCACAAGCATTCCGTGGTCCGTAGCTAGACACATATTACAAGTCTTAATACAAAAGGCACTTTATTTAAACACTTGTACTTCATTAATTACAGGTTATTGTTGTTAAAGTACCTTTAATACTATAAAATAAACTGTTAAGATGAATAAATAAATAAGATGCAATATTCTTAATTTCCAGCTATATTTAGTGTGTGGCAGGTAAATTTTTTGAATTGTATAAAGCGAGAACAACTATAGCTATCAATTGAAACGGAACGCACCGCAGCAAATATTAGACCACATAAATTTAAATTAATTACTTCAAATTTTAGTAGTAAACGTTGCATTTATCTTTAAAAGGAAGCATCCCGCTAAATACTTGATATTTTAAAAGGTGTCACTTAAATGGATTTCACCTATTAAGACATGGAAATATGCGTTCCCAGTAGCGAAAGCTACATCTTGGAGCCACTTCAAAGAAATCTGGGAACTTAAAAGGGAAATTCCCCACATTTTTCTTATATTTATCGTCATTTTCAAATTTCAAAGCAGATCATTGTATAAACTCGTAGTTACAGGTATCGCTGGACCGCTTTCTTCACCACAACTTATCTGAAAACTTATAATAGAAAATGTATTTCATATTTATTAGTTTGTAGTAAATTCAATTGTGTTACACTTAATTTGCATTTATTACTACAAACTGCACTGAATAAATTAATAAATATATTTAAATAAACCAGCGCTATGACATATTAGGTAACTAATTCGAGTCTATTCAGTACATGGGATCAATTGTCAATAGAGTCGCGTATTTGGAAGTGAATGAATTACCATTATCATAAACAGACAAATGAATACCATCAGTTCTTTTGTAACAACACTATTGTAAAACTGTGTCTTGTTGAGACTGTAAATTAAGCTCATGATTATTTGAGGTATATATTGACAAAAGTCTTATTTATATATTTTAGTTTATCAAGTTTTGTTATTTATTTATATTACACTGATGAAATTGGTGTAAAATATTGCAGTATTAATGCAAATCGCACAAACAACGAAAGTGACAAATTACCTAAAACACATATCATGTACAAGGATGGCAGCCTGAGAGGTCACAATTGTCAGACCGTACAATAAATTGGTCACATTCCGGAGCGGTGTACATTTGATTGTCACTGTTATATTCTCTTTGTTACAAACAATATATGAGTTTTATATTTCTACACATTTTTGAAATAGTTCCTGCACACATTCCAACTCTTAATCCAATCAGACAGTTAAATTAGGCTATCTGCAACTAATTCCATAGATATGAATGTCTAAAGCCAGATCCATTCTATTGTTTTCAAAAGTTGATTAATACTCTCAACCGTGCGTTACCAGTATTGGTTGTTTTGTTTTTCCATGTAGTGATTGCACGTATAATATACCTATATTGTCAAAAATAATTACTTAATCTTGAGCCTAAGATGTTACTGATATATCCGGTAAGGGAAACTGCAGGAGCTAGAGTTGCCCTAATCACCTGCGCTTGAGAGTGTGGAGCTGCTTGCGTGCAAGGTAAATTATCTTAGTCTTCATATATAATCCGTAATTGCTAATACTGTAGCCTCTATTATTCCAAGGTGATACGACTAATATATAAAACTTGCTATCCTTTCTCTTAGAATGTGGGCAGGACTCTGCTCTTACCACCAATCTAACCCATACTGACAATCATACCACTTAGGAAATAAACGCAAAGGTTATTTTAGGACTAAGTGTAATGAGTGGTGTCCTCATTTTCTTTTTATTCATTCACTATTAGATAATTTTTGCAGGATAATAAAGTGCTTAATTATATGAACGAATGGGAAGAAATAGGTACTTCTAAATACGTTGTCACGGCTTCCTAAGGTGAAATCAAATAATTACTTGTGGAATATCAATAAAGAAGATTAATAATAAAAGGGATTTCTTTAAAATATAAAATAATAATAATTGTAGAAGAAAACTTCATAAACTTGTCATTTCGATTATAAGTTTTTCCAACGATTACGATATCGATGATGAAATAAGTAATACTCTTTACTTTTAAAGTTGTAATTTTTAGTTATGTTTATAATTTTATCAATACAAAAGATTCCCAATTTCACAATTTCTTCTTATTGAAACTGCTATAGATATTGATATAGAAGGGTAATGTCAAAATACGCATATTTCAAACGTTTACGATACGTTCGTTCAAAGATACGCCCAATCTGGCTGAAAATTTGTTTTTGTGGAATTCAATTTAAACAAAGTTAATTAATACAGATAGATTTACACATTACGATTGAGTTACTTCCTAACTCTTAAACGGAACTTTTATATTAAAAGTAAATACAGTGTTACCAAGTTACTTTATTAATTTTTAATGGAAGTTTTGTTTTTATATTATCCCTGTTGTTTGTTAACGAGATGGAGTAAGCGTGTTATGGCCGAGTAAAATCCTTGCTTGATAAACAGGATCAGGAGCTCTTTCCTCTAACGAGAAAATCCACATCTATCTTCTGGAATGGACTGCAGGCATTAACTCGGTCACCTCCTCCTTCTAAAAACTTCGCGTTTCTTTATAAGATGAAATATCTTATCTTTTGATAATATTAAATAAATAACATGAAACTTTAACTTGTGCAAATATATTTTACTTACACGTGTTAATTTATTTCTTCAAATATAGTCGTGGTATCCGGATTCATGCACAGTAATACCTGTTTTATTTTGCAATTGAATAAAAATCGAATAAAGATTAATGATATTGGTCAATAAAATATTATTGAAACAAAAAATTTGTAATTTTTAAAACTTAAAAAATACGTTTATTATCCAAACAAATTATATAATTAATTTTGTTGAAATTAAGAATCTAAGTCTTCTAATTATTTATATCTACTATATAAAACCATATTTAGTAACATCAGTTAGATATAATAAACTAAAGTTTTGTAATTTTCAATGCATTTAGTTTTTAATAATAGTAAAATACATCTTTTATTATATTTTAGTGTTAGTTGTATAAATAAAATGTTACGACTTAAAACTACTGCAATTTTTAAATTATAAAAGTAGTAATCGTTGCAATTGATCCCAATTCCACCGTTGTGTTGACTATTAACAAAAATACTATTTCTATATTGTAGTACACAATACACATGACTAATTACATGTATTAAGAAAATGTATATGTCGTTTTTTGTTAACCGCTCCCTTTTGAAATAAAATTCCTATTTTTTGCATAACTTTAACACCCTTTATGCATTAAAAATTAATATTCTTCACAATTAATACATCAAGTCATATGACATAGCAAAATTGTATGACACAATAAGAATGTCGCACTGCTTTTTCAATGGTTTGTGGATACATTGAAAATGTGGTAATTTATGTTAAGCTCTGTATCGTTATACTCAAAATTGCCAAAGGAGATTTAATGGAAATGTTCTCTCTGAAAGATACTTAAAAGTTCTTCTAGGTTCTACAGTAAGTAAATTTTTAATATGCAGTAAACCGTATCACAGCATCAGCTGCTCCTTCGCTCAAACGGAAAACGCTAGACCACATAATCTGACAATAACCAGCCTACGTAATATTATTTGTTAAGAGAACTGTAAATGCTATCATTCTTTACCGTAAAACGGTAGTAATGGAGATGGACATAGACATCATAACATTTACATCGATTTGATAATCACATTGTTATATTCACATAATATAATTGTTCAAAATCGTTTTATAAGTGATTAAATCATATTTTCTATTAATACGGGTTCTTGGATATTTATGTGCAATTTAGTATTTTTCAACTATGAACAATCCCTTGATTAATACCAAACAAAAATATTTACCACTCTACTCTACTACTCCGATTTAAGTGGGTATTCGTTATTTTATGTTTGTTTATGAGTGGTGGAAGATACATCTTTGATGTAACACAACATAATTCAAATAATACATTTTCAGATTCCTTGTATATTATCATTGCTAAATGGAAGCGCGTTTGCTTAAACACAAACATATTCTGTAAATGGATAAATGCATCGTGTGTTTCCATCGCAGCCGATATTGCAATAAACTATATGTCATGCATTCAATCAGTTCCTTGTAAATAATAGCTTTACATTCGATCCAGAAGCTGATGTTTACTTTAACAAGATATAAATATTGTCAAAAACAATCTAAATTAATAGGAAACATGTAATTAAGCTGATAATTCTTTTAATCTGATTCTACTTTTTATGTTCTACGTTAATTTATTGATTTAGTATAGAAGTCACATTGAACATTTAAATATCTATAAATCAAACGTCCTTGATTAAAAGATTAAGAAAACGTTAGTTTATAAAGCAGATTGTGTCGTAACTATTTGAAATTTTAAAATTTGATATAATTTTAATTACATTTACTTAAGTAAAAAAATCAAATGTACGAATAAAAAATTAAAACAAATGGCTCTTACGCAGAAACATAAGGGTTCAAAAACATTACCTGTATTTTTGCAATTTCTGAGGGATTTTTGCAAATCCAAATCTCATTACATTCCCTGATTTGAGAAAAGAACAATAAAAGGCGATAAATGAAATTAAGAAAACCATAAAAATCAGTGATTACTACGAAGACAAAGGTTATTCTTGTATTGATTAATTTTTTCTTATAACACGATTATATTGAATAAAGATTCGTTGGATTTTTATTACAAAAACATTTGTGAAATGAAATTGCAGGGAAAATTGTGTGTTCTGTTATCATTCCTCTATGCAAAACATTGTAGATCAATAAGCTATTAAAAACAATAGCTTTATATTCTCGCAAATAACTGATTCTATTGACAAACGTGTGTCATGAAAGTTGGGAGAGCTGTAAGGTTATCGATTATAATTACAATACTGAAGGATTATCTTTAAATTAAATCTATCAATCATGAACACAGTTTGTTGGAGCGCTTTGTTATGTATTGTAATGGCTCATTGACTACAACTAAAATACTGACTTCGTTCAAAATACTATTATTTGTCTTTCCGATCAAGCGATACCAACCGTTCGAGCGATGATAATAACATTTTAGATTCATCGTAAGAAAAGCCACAAATATTGAAAAAAAGTCTTATCTCGCCAAGACCTTAATACCTCCCTTATACACGATACGTACAGCACGGGTAGTCCATCTCACCCTATATACATTGTAACGTACAGTACCAACATTCTGTTAAACATTTTTTTATTATGTTTGGGGACAAGATGATCTTGAAGAGATTTATACCTAAGATAATTTATCACTGCTTTAAAAGAATATGAGGTGGCACTGAACCATGACACTTGAAATTTTTACTCAAAAACTGTTATTAATCAAACTTGATAAGGTAATTTAATTTTAACTTAGTTTTACTTTTATTCTTTTTTAATCTATACGACTATTCAATGTAACAAATATTACATTGATAAATAAAGAAAATATAAATATGTATTATGAGTTTTCAAATTGTGTTCTACAAATAGTTTTTGTCTTAAAACTCTATCTGCACAACCTTTTTGATACAATGAATTGAACTAACTGATTTTTATAAGATCATGGCTGTGTACGATCCTGTCTGGTCATAAACCGCTTGTTATATCTGCGTAACTGAATATATTTGAGAGGACTATTCTTTATAAGTTGGCTAGCAGAATATTTATTTAACCCTGGAAATTACCATTACAGGACATAAAAGAGGGTAGCGAAGGTTCGCCAACACACGAAGAAAGAACGGGATCTCATTTGCAATGAAGTAAAATATCGATCCTATGGATGAGCCATGTCAGAAGTCAATGAAAGTAAAGCCATACTCAAAAACCATCAAAATATTGCAGACTTCTTCTTCAAAATAAAATTCAGTCACTCAATAAACTATATAAAACATAACCTGGTTCTCTGAATTTAAAAATTTGAAATTAAAACTGAATATTTTAATTTAAAATCTTCTGCTTAAAACTTAAGTCGTTGCTCTCTATAAGCGTGACTCACACTAATTCTAGAAATATTAACTTCTTATATTCTTTTACTATATATTACCTCTCACAATAACATTACAGACTATTAAGATCACTTCCTTGGAACCTTTTTATAAAGAAGAACGAGGCACCACACTTAACTACATTCAAAATTGAATCTCCCTGTAAATTAAATTAGACGGTTTGCAGACCACTTCCACCAATACCAGCCTATCCGTCTTCCTGCATGGGTTCCTGGCATCTGTATGTAATGGTTGGTCGAGAGTGCATAGTATATAAAGTGTTTTTCAGATTATCCGTCTTTTATGTCCAATGCTCAAACGGCTAACTGCAGGGGTTTAGTTTAAACGGATTCCCTACTAAAACCGAAAAGAACTTGTTTAACCTATTTGTTGTTACGTACTAAGAGTGACAAATTAATTCTTTGTTAGGCTATTGGATTTTGTATTAGGTTGAGCATTTAGCCGTGGCCAAGAATTAAGTAAAACATACTGTAGTAGTTTAATAATATAATAATGTATATTCAAATACAAATATTTAAAAACATGCATGATCACACAACAAGAGTAAAGTTAGTCTAAGTCGTGCAAATCTATCACTGTCACTTCTTAATTACATTGTCGCTTCACTCTATTGAAGTAATTTTTTTCAACTCTCTCGAACACCAGATGTATCTCGCGGGTTGTAGTTTAAGGACTCCTGCATTATAATATTGAATAGGTAACTTATATCTAAAATATTACACCCTTTCATAAAAGGGCTTGTGTATACAATTTAAAATTTCTGAAAACAATTTTGTTTAATTAAACAATCAATTAGTTTATTTTTAAAATTAAAAAAAGTTGTTGTGTATAACTGAACAAGGTTAGCTCGTTTCATCCCACACACGTGAGCCACACACAAAGGTACAGGCGGAGTTGTGTGCTCTGACGAGTGCCACATTTCACACTCAGTTGTCACTAAGCCTTCCTGACAATGCACGAAAACCACTAAAGGGTTCGTCGCTCAAAGCAAATTTGAAGTAATAAAGACGTTGAAAGGGGAAAATTTTCCCGGCTTCGTTTTAAAGAATGCGGACATATGTGGAGTCATTATAACGAAGGTGTTTTCAAAAACCTGTAAATTTATCAATAGCGATAACTTTTAATATATTTTTTTACAAAATAATATTATGATGAGTTTTAAAACATATATTACTGTATTGTAACTTTAATTAAACCTTATGAAAATAAATAACTATTGTGGTAGTTAAACAGCACAAGCTATACAATAATTTGACATTTATTTCGCGAGGCTTTTCAACATAAAAGATGGCATAATCAGGTTTTAATCTACAAGTAACTGTGTGGCACCTTTAATACAGTTGAAGATCAGTACATTATATTTTGTATTTATTAGTGGCTAAGTTCATGTCAAAATTAGTGGCCATGTATTGCATAAGGGTAAGTTTGAGAGTCTAAATTTCTTCATGGTTGTCGTAGAATGTGTGTTAGGAATGGTAGGATAATATATTTTAAAAGAAATATTCCAGTTTAAAAGGAAAATGATATAAATTTTATGTTTCAAAACAATGGATATTCCCAGATACCTGGCACAGATTGTTAAAACGAAAAGTTAAGTACATTGTGTTCCAATAATAATGTTCGATAATATTTATTTGAGCAATACAGTAATACGATTATATACATAAAAAGGTATAATTCATCAACGATTTAAATAAAATGGTTCTGGATAAGTACAAAAGAAAAGCCGGCAAAACAAGCAGGTACATAATGTCACGATACCGGGGAACCTTGTCTTAGTCTCTAAATAATGTAAGTGGATTGAAAATGTTACTACTCGCTTGAAAACAGTTGAGTGTATTTGAAACTGAATATATCTGATTAGGAACCACTTTACAAATTACATAGCCACTCTACCTGTACTGTAACACTACGGATGGAGTATAACACCATTTTCCTTTTTTGTTGTAAGTTATACAACTCTTCACACTTATAATAATCATGCCTAAAGGTTAACGTTAAAAATGAAACTGTGGTAGAAAGTACCTGAAGAAGGCTTAATTATTGCTGCTTCGTTAAGTATACTATCATATTGTGAATATAACTTTCACTTTAGAACAATATCGGCAGGTTATCATATCCAGTATCTAATAAATATACACAGGTAATACATCAAATTGTATTTCAGAAAATAATTACGTTTACGTGTCGTTTAGTTTTTCACTAATCTTTACAGAGCTTTCACACGTTTTCATCTATATTGTATATGAAATGTAATATTTCTTTATTATCAATAATACTTTTTAAAGTTACATGAAATACTGGCGCGATATTTATTTCAACCTATCTGTCTTTAATATACAGATTACTCTTTAACGTTCATTTTGAAACGAAAATAAATGTTTCTGATTTGTGGAGGAATTGGTAAACATAAACAATTTGTTAAAAATCCAAAGGATTTAATTTCTGTGTCATTAAGAAACGGAAGTTAGAATATCATTGAATATGGCTTCTATAAGCTTTTTTTGACCTGTTTTTCCATTATTAAGTAGATTTGTACACATTGTCTCTGTATCGTATAAGACTAGAACAAACAATACTCGTAAATAGACTGATGAAATCCCAAACATTACATTTTATACCAATAAAGTATAGTACACTGAAGACCTATTTATCCCGAAAAAAATCGTTTTCATATAAGCATGCTAAAGTGGAACATTGTCATAAGCTTTTTGAATCATTATGGAAATGTATTTAGTACCAAAGTTATAATGTATAGACTGCTAATATCCACACGTTTGGGCGCTCGATGTGTACAACTGTGTATCTTATATATTGGAGACAGAGGATTCTGTGACGACCTTCAATCAGGAACGTAAACACTCACCTTGCCGTGCTGAACAAGGGAAGTAAATTTTATTTACTGAATAAAGTTTTTTGCTCTTCGGAAGTAATTATAAATAAATATATCACTTATTGGTTAATCTTTTGTTAAGAATTCCTGTTATATGTTATTAAAGTTGACAAAAATATTTATGTGTAATGTAAGCTTTAACACAAGGTGAAAGCATTTCATCTGTGTAGTTCATAATTTTTACATAACCGTATATTACATGAATAAATATTCATAATACGGGTATTATACTTTAATAAGTAACATAAAGAGAAGTGTTTTAGAACGGAATAGAATTTTAGTAAAATAATACATTAAACTCAGGAATGATTTTAAACTTTATTTTTAAATGATTTGGGTTAATGCTTACTTCTTTACCTTTTCCAACCTCAGTCAATACTGAACAAGTTTTTGTTTGTTAAATTAATAATTGAGTTTATAATAAGTCCTTTCATGAGAAAATATTACTTACTGTCTCCTTTATATTATCCATGATTTTACGAAAACATGCTTAGTAAATGTATAACTGATGAAAGAAAGAAATCCAATGAAGAGTAGAATATATAACCAACTCCTACTTTTTTAACCGTTAGTTTCCTGTATTTTTATTACAATCTAGAAACAAATAAATAGTGTGGCACAAGATGATCCTTAACACGATTTCAGTTGACAACTAGAATAAATTTTCTATCTCAGGAATAACGATTCGGAATACGTTTTTATGGCACAGAAAGTTTCTAGTTTGACTAAAGGAAATCTTAATATCATCTTCATAATTTTTATAATAGTAGTTCTTAAACTCTTAAAAATGTTAATAACAAACTCATATTTAACCCTTCAAAGTGGTTGTTTTCAAATGATCTGTTTCAATTGACTTATTTTCAATTAAAATTACGTCAAACAACACTGACCGGTTAACTAATATTGGTTTAAATTCGGAACTTTTTAATGTTTAATATAATTAAAGATAGCTTGTTACGTCTCTTAGTTGCATTATGTGTTTATAAATTTATTTGTAAATTTTACTAGATTACTTACAGTAAGTAGATTAACACTTTTGAGGGTACACGTTAAGGATGCGACGCACGAAAATCAACAACAAATCAAAATCAATGGGGTGTTTTGGGGGCAAATAAAAACTTTTAAATACGGACCACTAGCAGTTGACACCTCATTTTAAAGGTATTAAAAAGGAGGAATAATGGCACAAACTAGAGGTCTATAAAGTTACCCTATCAAATTTTGTGGCTAAACACCCATTACTTGTGAATAATTTTGCTACGAAATTAAATGATGAAAATATTGAAATCTCACCTCAATGTCACTCAGATGGGATTCTCGAAATGACTACCGTGTACTTCTTGACAACAATAAAGACTATGTTCAAAACTGCGTATACATTTTTTAACATTTCAGATGTGATGAGGTAGCAGGCATCTTAGAGCCTTGCCCTTAATTTATTTGTTGATTAATTTATTGATGGTACTTAATTGGTGTTAAATATTTATAAAACGGAAAATGAAATTCTTTTACGTTACATAGTTTAACAATCAGTAAAAGAAAATTCCTGATTATCGAGTATTAATCCTTATAATGTCTCAAACTTATAATGTTTTGTGCATTGAAGAGCTTTGGTAGTGACTAGGTAGTATCAAACAGAACAACAGACGTCCCAGTTCTAGATCATGCGATGAATAGATGTGGAAGGTATGATTAGCAATTAAAAAGCTAAATTTGAACATTTATTATTTTATTTTCGTAGAGTACAATTACAGGTATAATACAGGTGATCTTCATTGACCACATATAAAAATACCCATACATATTTTTAAACAGATTGCATTTTAATTCACAGTACAAATATGAAGGTTTTTTTAAAAATATTTTCCTTATAAAGACTTCACATATTCCTGAATTCTTTAAAAGTACGCAGGTAAACTGTTTCCCTCTCAACGTCTATATTACTTCAAATTTGCTTTGAGCGACGAACCTTTTAGTGGTTTTTGTGCATTGTCATGAAGGCTTAGTGACAACTGAGTGTGAAATGTGGCACTCGTCACTGCACAACTCCGCTTGTACTTTGTGTGTGGGATTAAACGAGCTAAGTTTGTTTAGTAATGGAATAAATCTAAAGTACATGATTTTTATGCTAAATCTTTTTATTGCATCTGGAATTCGCAGACTAATTTCCTTATTAAGTAGACTAAGATTATTAATTATTTAAATAGTTTCAGGTGCCAGCCAATGTACGTAAAAAAAAGTTCCGAAACGTTTTTCAGTAATAGCGAAAAACCTATACAGCTGCCAACCAACCTTTTTTCTTAAACTGCATTGATAAGTAAAACATTCAAATATATAAATAACCCTGAAAAAAGGTCAAAAATAAAATAACAAGCCAAAATGCCCAAAAAAGTTTCACATGGCTAGTCAAAAGAACCAAAAGCTATTACTTAAATCTTTCGTGGGCTACATACATTTAATTCTATTACAAAAATTGTTTGTAATATTCTTTAAAGTTCCTGAGTCATTAAGTTTTATTTGAAAAGCATCAATAGTAATTTTTAGAAGACATTCAAATTACAAAAACAATCAGATTCACACAAAAATTACAAAATGTGTTAATTATGGAAGAAATGGGTGTAATCCTTGTAAAAAACCACGGTGTGAACCGTGCAAAACTATGAATTCTTCTCGAGAATTCACAAGCAGCAACCCTGGGGCGACTTATTCTAGAATTGGTAACACGACTGTAATTGCACTTATATAATATACCAAATTTACTATAAGTCCAGCTCCAAACAATGTGTAGGCCAAATGTCTAATCATTTAAGAATTCGCGTGACTGGGAATAGGTTTGACATGTACAATAAAGACGAATAAAAACCATTGGCAAGACACAATGCAGTAAAAATTAAACTTTACAAAGAATCCAAAAAATAGCATAATGTGATGAAAATAACAACAAATTAGAATTAAAGCACACGAAACCAACTCGTAAAATTCTGTTGAAGAAACAAAGTACATTGCGACTATTTTTAAAATTGTACATTACAAATGTTGCTACATTGGAATTTAGCCAGAAGATTACAGTCAACTCCCGATTATCCGCGGGCGGGTTATCCGCTTTGCGCATTATCCGCGATCCGCGAACGATAGCCTATGTACTGTACTTACTGTATGCATATTAGTGATAGATGAATTAATAACTAAGTAATATGGTGGAATATTAATTACATAATGTACTGTATAGACAGTTATTTGAAGACGTAAGTTGTGTTGGCGACGCGTGATGTGTAGCAGGAGAGTATTATTATTTAGAGTAGGGTATTTACAGAACAGTACTGTATTTTCATTCCCGTCTATGTATATTTTTAGTTAGCTATGATGTACAGTACAGAACTACTAACTTTTAAATTGTTTGTACTCGATACTGTATTAACTGTAGGCTTACGTAACGGTATACAATACCGGTACGTAATGTTAACTTTGAACTTATTCCAGCCTTTTAAATGTAATAAAAACTTAGTTATAAGTCATCAAATGTCCTACTTTGCTTATTTCGAGTTTTTCTTTGCCTTTCTTTACGTTTTGTGGATTATCGGATAATCGGGAGTTGACTGTATTAGTATCGTTCAATACTTTTCTTGGTGAAAATCAACTATTACACAAAAAGATTTAGTAGGGGCATTTAACGTTAGTCAAATGTTATGTATCGTGTTTACCGTTTCTTGGTTCCTGTTTGTTATTTATTTTATTAAAATGTGTTAATTTCTAGATAAAAATTCCTGAAGACGAAGTTTTTAAATATCCTAAAATATAGAAGAGTGAAAAAAAATTTCTTCATTTACATATATAAAGTATATTTACAAAGTTAGATTTGGTTAATTTTGGTCAAACAAAAACCTTATAAGACTGGTCTATCTTCTTTACATTGAAGGAAGCACTGATAAACTAGAAAGGATATAAAATTGTTCGATGTCAACACTGTAATCAAGCTAACTCAAAGACCAGCGATAAACAAGTTCCCACTGTATACGCCTGAGGTATCACTTGCTAGGGGTTCGTGTTTAAAAATGTTGACCAACCTCTCCAATTTCCCCACTTGATGAGGGGGTGTGAAAAATTTTCATACGTCATAAAACTCCTCAGGTGGTCATGTGAACATCCTCCAAAGTAAATTACCCTACTCTAACTCTATTAATAGGAAAGTTAAGGGGGTGGGGACTTTTAAGGCACACGCCATTAGATACTAGGTTTGATGATGATGAGATTGAGTGGTCAGATGTCATATGGTCTATGTTAAGTTTCATGTATACTGAATAGTCGACAACACCTATTACGTTAAAAGCTTGTTGACTGAAGATGGCTGTATTCATTGGACCTAAATATCTTAGGAATTTAACTGTGGAGACCATGTTTCAATGCGGTTTATACCGTACAAATACTAGTATGACCGTTTTTATTTCGATTCAATTGCATTTTGCTATTTATTAATGATTCCCGCTTCAAATACAATTACGTTTGTAAACATGTGATAATTTGTGAGTTTTTCGAAAACAATACTCGCCCAGAATACAAATTTACATGCAAAAACATGTTAAATAGAACATAAAACAGCAAATTCACGTTTATGTTACGTTCTAAACGCCAATATGACAACAAAAACGTAAACATAACGAAAAAACGTAAAATATTATAACAAGAATGTAAATATGACAACTCGAACGTAACATGACTGAGGAGTATTATGACATATGAACATTTTTGAGTCCATCCCTCGCCAAGTGGGGAAATTGGAGAGGTTGGTTAACATGTTTAAACACGAACCCCTAGCAAGTGACACCTCAGGCGTATATAGTGGGAACTTGTTTTTCGCTGGTCTTTGAGTTAGCTTGATTTTTAGTATTGACATCGAACAATTTAATATCCTTCCTAGTTTATTAGTGGTTCCTTCAATGTAAAGAAGATAGACCAGTTTTATAAGGATTTCTGTTTGATCAAAATTAACCACATCTAACTTTGTAAATATACTTTATATATGTAAATGAAGAAAATTTTTTTCACTCTTCTATATTTTAGGAGATTTAATAACTTCGTCTTCAGGAATTTTTAAATAGAAATTAACACATTTTAATAAAATAAATAACAAACAGGAACCAAGAAACGGTAAACACGATACATAACATTTGACTAACGTTAAATGCTCCTACTAAATCTTTTTGTGGAATAGTTATTGTAATAGTATTGTACACCGTACATATCGACTTTCTCATCTTTGATCCCTTCGTAATATTGTTTGGTAAGAGAAATGTAAATGTAACCTTGCTTTAAAGTCTTTACGAAGATGGGGGTAGAATTCATTGCAATGTAAAAATCTTCACAAATAAATTTGTCTAGCCCGTAATATGAGAACCGAGTGATTTCATATTTTTATTTTGATTAAGACTGTTTCTGTAATATTATTTTAAAACTCACTACCGTCATTAACCATAAACAGAAACATAAAGCATTTTACTTTATACTCCCGATTTAAGAGAGTGTATTTAAATTTTAGTTGGCGAGAAAATATGATTGGTATAACACAACACAGTTCTAATAAAGCATTTTTTAGGATTGGATTCCTGACATGTTATCATTGTTATATGGAAGCGCGTTTCACTTAAAAACACACACATATTCTGTAAATTTATAAATATATAGTATTTTTCAATTGCAGCTGATATCGCAGTAAACAATATGTCATGCATTTAATCATGCCCCTGTAAACAATAGATTATACTTAATCCAGAAGCTGATGGTAGATTGTTTATTTTGACAAGTTATATACAGTGTCGGAAACAATAATGGAGTGATGTGAAAAAAAGGAGATTCTATTTTCACGTCGATATTACTTTGTTTATTTGTTATGGTTAGACTAACTAAGAGATATAATATTTTACAAAAAATGGAAATAAATAATAAAAACCACGATTAAATTAATTAGGTTTAAAATGCAAATTACATTAATAATAATAATACTTGCAAGTCGATATTACTTTGCTTATTATTACATTATTCGTGTGATATAAAATTTAACAAAAACTGTAAATATTTAATAAAAACCACGATTAAATTGGGATATAATATTAGGTTGAAAATATAAATTATTTTATAACTTTGCAGATAATTATTTATAAATTCTTCTACCACGGCCTAGGTAGAACAATCATTATACCTTAGTAGATAGTAACAAAGCATGCCTTAACTAATGGAAACATTTTATAATTAAATGTGGGCTCTCTTTGCTAATTAAAGAGATCTTCCTTACTGCAAGTTGTGATAGTTAAATAGGTTTGCAATAATCAATTTAGTAATTGTCATCATGACTTTTATCGAGTTGTTTCATGACGATAGTTAGAATATTAATAATATTCTGAAATTTTTTATTCTTCATGTTCACAGAAATAATAATATAAGAACATTATTGCTAATGAAAAAGAAATTCTAAGACAGAGATTAATGTACACTATATTACTTTATCCCTTTGAAAGCAAACATCACAAAAATACAATAATCAACACCTTCTTCCACGAATGGCCGCCTGGATCTGTGTGTAATTTGCTGATTGCAGTACTGAAACGGTCTTTTCCTAAGGATTGTCATTTTTTATGTGATTGTAATTCAAAAACTAATGTTGAAATTACTAACGTGTTAAATTTATGTAAAACATGTTTTCCATTGCAATACAGGAATGTCAAATCAATGTTTATAATCGTTATACGTTTAATTTTAATTGAAATTTAATACAATTAATTTTGAATTTAAATTGAATTGAAAGATGAAAAACCTGAAAATGCAGGAAAAGAAGAGGATTGGACGTGCTGTGGTCAAAGCATATTTTTTTTATTTCACCATGTATTTATCAAATAGCATTTTCTCGAGAGATTGGTGCAATATTTGACTCTGCAAGGTCTATAGGTCATGATGATCCTTTGTTCAAATCCAGGAAAGTTCCAAGTATACCTGTATATCTAATCTAAAATGGTTAAATGATTGAGGGCAAAACTAAAATTTAAGGTTTTGTTGTTACAGCCAATGGGTTTAACATATTTGAGTAAATAGGTTTTAGTGATCTTGCCCTCGTATAAGAAGACAAATTTATATTTGACCAATAACAACTTTCACGCTTGACGCATATTAAAAAGTGGAAAATTATACTATAACCTTCATATATACACCATCCTGATTAAACATTTAAGAAAAGTATATATTTTTGCTGTTTCAAAAATATTTTTTACAGCGATATCGGCTGTGATGGAAGCACACGATACATTTATCCATTTACAGAATCTGTTTGTGTTCAAGCGAAACGTGCTTCCATATAGCAGTCATAATGTGTCAAGCAGCTTAATATTAGTTTATTCGAATTGTATTGCGTTACATCAAAGATATTTCCTGTGCCACCTTCAACAATACATATAACTTTAACGTATACTCTCTTATGTCAGAGTAATAAGGTAAAACGGTCAATTTTTCTGATTGTAGTATTTCCTTCCCAATCTACATCTATTTACATTTCGTATATCAATATTGCACAACCGTCTTTATTGAAATATAATATTGTAATAACTCAGCGCGCATATTGCTGGTTACTTGTAAGAAGGAGTTGAACACTAAAAACATATGAATGTTTTCATATTGCAATGATTTCATTAGTTCATTAGTTAAAGCACGATACCGTTTATTTTCTCTTACAAAACAATATTGCGAATGGATCAAAGCTGAGGAAGTGGAAATAAAGGGTGTGTGACATTCTGATATTGCAACCTTTCAATATTTGAACACGAGAATGTTATAAATCCTTCCATATTGCATTCGTGCTCTTAGAGATGAGAGACGCGATACAAAGACGTGGTTAAAAAGGTCAATGTTCATAATAATTATTGGATTCGATATCAGGCGTTTCTAGTATTCTTTTAATGTAAATATAATTGGGTTTTAAACTTAAGTTACGCTATTTCTAAATGTTTTCATTTATGATTACTTAAAAATATTTTAAGGGTTTCTTTATTACCCGAATTAGCATAATTAATTTGTCAGTGTGTCCTGAAAAACTCAGAACAGCTTCATACTTACAGTTAATTCAGATCGTAAATCTATAACACAAACATCAATATAGTATTGCAACTTTAATATTTTTGCCTTTTTAAGTGTTCATTTCCTGAGTGGTCATTCATGAAGTTTCAATATAAATTAAATTCTTTTTAAAATATATAAATATGAATGCATGATTAACGTTTATTCCAGCAGTTTATATATACATATATACAATCTTTCTTAATGAAATAGATATTATTTTATATACAGCAGCTTATATATAGAAGAAATGTAAGTGTAACGAATAGAACAATAAATTTAACAATACCGGAAAGCTTACACGGGCAATCTGCCTGTGCGTAGGCCTAGTTGCATCTAGCCGCCAACATACAATTTATAATACGCTGGATATGTTACTAATAGAGTAAGAATAAGGTAAAAAAATAAAGGGATATATGTCTATTGCTTCTTAAATTTTACTGTAAGTGATTTTTTTTATTCAAGCTGTGGAAAAATAAATGAAATAAAAATGGTATGTGTGGCTAAATAAATTATTTTTTAAGGAGTGAGATGAGATAGAGAGAGAGTGTGTGTGTTTGTTTGTGTTCGGTGTGTGTGATATAATATATCAATATAAATTAATTAAATTTAAGTCTTCCGGTGGGGGAAGCCCTACGTCCTGGCTGATCCCACGTAACTAACATACACCTTTGAACTATACAAACTGGGTATCCAATATATCCAAAACATAACAAAGTCTGTATTTATCAATTTATATTTAACAGAATAAATACGTTTTCATAGTGTGTAGTGTTTCTACAAACACCTCTCCCGTAAATAATCACGACTTTTTTGTCGTTTATTTTTTCTACGATCATCTTTCCCGTAAATGAATACATGTTTATCCATATTTTTGATGAAAGATATTACTTTCTTTACTATCATTAGTTCTTTTCTAAATAGCATCAAATATTGACACAATATTGTCTTTCAATTTATCCGTCTGTTGTATATAGATTCTACCTAAACTCTTTAAACACTAAAGAGTTTTTTTTTACCGCAATGTGCAGGAATTTGTATACATAAGGAACGTCTCAAAAGATTCCAACGATTCATTTCAGCATCATTAAGAAGCAGAAGAATAAAAGCCGGAAATGAGAATATAATTGGATTTGGCTTTTACAAACCATTCTTTTTATTTATCTGTTTTCTCGTTCCAAGTAATTTATTTGGTTCACATTTTTTCTGTACCTCATAAGAATAGAACAAATAAAACTGGATTGTATAGCTGACAGATTTCCAGAAGAAAATGTTATATCAATAAAATGTAGTCTATACTTTATGTAGTATCATGTGTTATGTATAGACTGCTAATATCTACACGTAAATCACTAGTTGAACATTCAATGTGTATGTTTCATTTCTTATATTGAAGACAGAGAATTTTCTGACTACCTATCGTAAACACTTTACTCACCTTGCCGTACTCAACAAGGGAAGCATATTTTATTTTCTGAATATACTTATTTCCTTCCTGTAAGAAACTTATATACAGAGTGTCCCGCAACTCTGGACAAAGGTATACCACGATATTGCTTAGGTTAAGACATATGTCTCCGATGCTTAGTTTCCCATCTGTCTGTCTCTGTGTTTCTTTTTAATACATTAATATCTCAAAAAATTAAACTAAACGAAATGTTGCTCAAATGTTTATGATAACAAGGTCAGTTACTGATAAAAATATCATTAAATTATTTTTGAGTATTTTCAAAATGGCGACCATTAAAATTATTAAACTTTTATAGTCTTAAAAACCAACATTTTTCTCAAGAATTTTTATAGGATATTATCACAAATCTAATGGCACAAGATTATTTAAATCGAATAATAAATACCTGTGATGAGACATGGTGCACATTCAGAGCTGCCTTATATTCGATTTTTGTATTGTTGGCTATTTGCTGAGAACCTAAACCAAAGTTATAGAAAATTTTATTCTGAAAAAAATAATTTAACACTTTAATGGACACTGTATTTTTTATTAATTTACACTATGTGGCATAGCTGCTATAGCAGTCACATCAATCACTTACTTAAGAGTCATGACTGCTATGGCAGTCATATCAGAATGTGATTCACAGGGACATGACTGTTATAGCAGTCAAATTAAAAATTCATTTTTTTATCTAATGTGTGTCGAAATAAAATAAAAAAGTAATGTTTATCAGTTTATTATGTCTTATTAACATATTATAGCAACTTGTATTTTTGGGCAACCTATTTTTACAGTTGGCAGCATTGCCAATCAGCTGATACTTTATGAGCAAGTATCAGCTGCTGTCCTGCAATAAATGCTTGTTTTTCTGCTTTGCTACTAATGTCCATTTTACAGCCTAGACATGAGTAGGTCTAATGAAGACTTAGTTAAAGTGATCAGTGAAGTGTTGGATTTACCTAGTGAAAGTGATATAGATCCAAGAAGTGAGCCAGAATTGTTTGATGTGTCTTTTGATGTAAGAGGTATAACAAATAATAACCTCAACAAAAATGTGGTAGCATCAATTACTGCAAGTACTTCTTCTAATCCAAATGATTTCAATGACAACCAGTCATCTGATGATGAACATTTGCCTACTAATAATGAGTCTGGTGTTTCAAGTTTGGCTACTTCATATGTTGATAGTTCAAGTGAGGCAGACGACACGGATGAAGATCCAAATTACGAGCCATCAGATGTAGGAAGTACTGCAAGCTTTAATGAGTCCTCTGCAGAGGAACTTGAAGCTGAAGTAAATTTTAACCAACCATCTACCTCAGAAAACTCAACAGAGCCTAAAATCGTTTGGTCAAAAGATGGAAAACCCGTACCTAACTTTCAATTTGACAAAGATCATAGTGGCATCAAATTAGATTTACCTACACATGTGACACCATACTTAGTTTTTTCTAAACTTTGGGATGAGGATATTATGAACATGATTTGCTCATCAATTAATAATTATGGTAGGCTAATGGATAAACGATCTCGTCCACATGCAAAAGGACGAAGATTGAAGAACTAAATAAAGAGGTGTCGGCAGAAGAGTTGAAAATATTTCTTGGACTTTGTTTATTAGGGGGCCAAGTAGGATTTTCCCGAGTAAGAAGTATGTTTTCAACTGATCTCCTGTACTTCCACCCAATATTTTCTCATTCGATGAGTGGTAGGCGTTTTGAAGCAATTTTGCGTTGTTTTAGCTGTTGCTATACAACTCCTCAAGAGTTGCCAGAAGATCCTGATAGGCTAGCTAGAATAAGGCCACTATTGAGCAAATTACTTAAGAACTTCCAAACTTCCTACATACCAGAGGAAGAGTTATCACTTGATGAGAGCCTATTACTGTTTCGAGGTAGACTCTTTTTCCGGGTTTATATCAAAAACAAAAAGTCAAAATATGGCATTAAGTTCTATGAACTTTGTTCTGCTAACGGATACGTTTTAAATGTTGAAATTTACCAAGGACATGTTGGTGAAAATGACTTTGGTTCAAAAACCGAGAATCTTGTTCTGCGACTCCTGCAGCCGTACTTAGACAAAGGACATCACATTTACATGGACAATTACTACAACAGTGTAGCCCTTTCAAAGATTCTCCTCTCAAGAAAAACCCACAGTACTGGAACACTACGAAAGAATCGTAAGGACAACCCAAAAGCTGTGACAAATACAAAACTGAAGAAGGGCGAGCACATTTGGATGAGACACGAAGAGGTGTATGTTTCAAAATGGTGTGATAAAAGAGAGGTTCTGGCAATTACAACAGGCCATCAACCAAAAATGGTAATAAGTAAAAATCGCCATGGCACAGACCAAAACAAGCCTGTTGAAATCACCAAGTACAATGATTTCATGTCAGGAATTGACCGTTGTGATCAGATGGTGTCCTACTACTCGTGTCCCAGAAAAACAAGAAGATGGTACAAGAAAGTGATGTTTCATTTGTTGGACATAACTACTTTCAACAGTTTCTTGATTTACAAGGAACACCTACAATCCACATCAAGTTTTATTGAATTTAGAGAAAATCTTTACAAAGACCTCATCGGATTGCCACAAACTATAACTCATGGTCGAGATTTGATCAAGGCTAAGAAGACTGTACGTCCAGGAACTGCTGCTATTGAACCACGACTTTCTCACTGCATGGAGAAAATCCCCCTACCTCCTAACTGGAAGCGATCTACTTCATACTACTTGAGATGTAGGGAGTGTTATAAGAACAAAATCAAGAAGCAGACTTGCTACCGCTGTGATGGGAATCCACCACTTTGCCCTGGAAAATGTTTTAATAACTGGCACATTTAATAATTTTTAGGACCATATATGGTCATATTATAGTCACTTACCAAGTATTATATCAACATTTGTCTGTTCTACATAAACAATAAAAACATTTTGTACTGAAAAACATAATGACTGCTATAGCAATCATGACCCTAGTGATAAAATATTGATGTGTGGGGACATGACTGTTATAGCAGTCACACTTTTTTCTGACTTCATCCATCTTCCGGATTTTTTACATTATGACAGTATTTTTCTTTTAGCTGTACCTCAAATAGTTCTTGAGATTTGAAACTGTATCCTGCCACTTGATTTTGGTGCATGACTGCCATAGCACTTTGGGTTGATCAGTATATTTGAAGTGCCATATAGAAACCCATTCCCCATGACTGCTATGGCAGTCACGTCTATTAATGTGTTAAAATACACCAATCACAAACAAACAGAACATTAAAAAAATCAATGATTAATTAAATCAAGACATACTAGAAATAAAACTGAAAGTGCAGTAACTGTTAGTTACAAATGAACGTTCTTCGTAAAAACAAAACCTTTTTTGTTTTTTATAGCCGTGCTAACACATCCGGCTCCGTAATGAGTTTGTGGTTCCTTAAAAAATGCATTATAATAAAGGTATTGTATATACTCTAAGATGGCTATTAATAGTCAATTGGAACCAAAATACGTGTAAATTACTTACATGAACTGATTTATTTTATTATTGTAAACTCAACTTCCACGCTGTTTTGGACTTCTCGGTCACAGCCTCTCGCTGTCCCTGCTCCATTACGGACCGCGATCACGCATAGCAGCTCGGGCTTCAGCTTCTTCGTCCAGTGATAATTTGTCTCCAACAACGTCCTCATCGTCGTGTTCATAGTTGCCAGCGTCGCTGTAGACTTCATTGTGGATGTTGTCCAGATGATGACATGCGGCCCCGTATCACTGTCACGTTCTGCTGAACAGAGTAATTATTGTACTGTTGTACGAACAGTTCGTCACAGTTCGCGAAAATTTGGCTTCGTGGCTGAGATAGGCCAATTTGTTTAACTCAGCCATGTAGACAAAATCAGAATGTGTCATAATAGTTCTATCGAAGTATTCTGTTACTTTCGGTACACATCAAGTGATTCTCAACTGTACTAACTTAGTTTTATTTGACCATCAATTTATCATATGAGTACTAGACTTACGTATTCATAATTTCATTTAGTTATTTTTACAAAATTATGTCTACCGACAGTTAAATGACTAACAAGCTACATCACGAGCAATTGTTGTATGTAAGTAATCACAGCAGAGAATCAAATTGCAAAGCTGTTAACATAAGCGCTCTCAAGCGGCAAATGAAGGAACCATCAGAACTTGGTAATGACTGCTTCGCCTTAACAGCTTCACCTGGCAGCTGGCAACAATGTGCCGTACTTGTCGGCTAATAGACTCTTCCAATGTAGCGTTAAACACTTATAAAGTACTTATAAAATACATTAAAAGCAAACTTTTTGTGCGTTAGCAGCTGTTAATATAAAATAATTAATCGTTTTTCATTCATAAAAGTGATTAGCATTTAGTAACTTGACTTAATAACTGACACACTTTATGGTTAAATACGTTTACTAAAGTTTATTATGATTTATGGACACTAATACCTTTTAGTAATAGTAATGAATCCAGATATCCATTAATCACGATTAAAGTTCTTTTTATTTATACAATATATTTACTCATACAAGTTCGGAAGCGCAAACTTATGTTTTATAGTGTAAATTTTATCTTTGATTTATATTACATAAGTGATTTATATTAGATTTTAAATTGTATAAAGAGAGTTTATGTAAGATTTTCCTAGAGCAAGAAATCATTCTACGAATGTGTAACAATAAATGTAACAATAAATCTTATTTAAATCCAGAGATTTTTAGACAATTATAATTGGTCCTATAATCTGTATAGTGTCAGACATACCAATCTCAATATGTATTATGGTTTTATTCATTAACCAGACGAATAAACGCTAAAATCAAAACCACATAATTTTATTTAGCAATCATTATGGTTTAATATATGTTTTCAACTGTTTTATAACAAAGTGTTGGTTTGAGTGTGATCCTAATATCATTCTAAATTCAGTTAAAACAATTTATACGTATTAATTATTTGATTTGATCTAGTGTTTTGTTCAGAAGTTACGTTAAGTTAGTACTTGAACAAATCTAAGTCTTTATCGCAGTTACTTAATAATTGCGTCAATGTACTAAACAAAAACTCTTTTTTCTTTCGTGAAAACTTTGCAAGAAAGTATCTATAGCTTAATGTATCATTTTGTCTTTTTCAAGCGAATAGGAAAAAGAGCATACAAAGGATTAAGTTGTTATATTCGTGTTGTATTTCATCGCCAAACTCGTGACCTCTTGTAACAGAATTGCATTGATCGTATTGTTTAATAGTGAAATGGTGTGTTCATTCAATTTCCATACATTGGATTGCCAATGTACGAGATATGGTAACATTTCGCTGTCATGATGTACAACTGTGGGTTATATCAGATGTTCAATACAGTTTCGATACATTTGATTCCTGTAACACTAATTGATAAAATTATTTCCTTACGATATCCTTCAGTTTGTAGATTTTCTTGATTTATTGTATTTTTGTAATTAAGGTAGTACATTACTAGATTACTTTTCATAATAGATATAACTTAACTATGTAGAAATATGTTTAAATTTGGTATATTTTTATAAAACAGAATTTGGTACCTCTCTATGCTAAATTTATTTAAAACTTCTATGTGTATTTCGACCAAGGACAATCAAATATCATTCAGCCGACTGTACTGCCTGTGCCAAATACGTTGCGCGTATATGACAGTTGACCCGTGCATATTGATAGCGTATTCCAGAAGTGGTGTGATGGCGTTGTCACCAGTCCAATCACGTGGTCAGCCTCTCCAGGGAACCAGTTTAATTGAGTCTCAATATCATCGTCGATCAAACCTTCAAAGTTAAAATTCCAAAACTCGCTTTTCTGGCTATTTTTTATTTGAAAGTTTGATTCTATATTTATTGAAATAATGTATTTGTAAGTAATGTATGTAGATACTTTTCTGAACAAAACGTGTTGCTTTGATTAATTTTATAAATAAATACTAATTAAACTTTTAGGTTAAGGATACAGAGAGGTAAAACAGCCCTGGCTCCATCTTAATTTTTCCGTTCCATTTTTTTTACCTTTTCTATAATGGCTTCTATAACAGGAATTCCAGTAATAATAGAACATAAACTCTAAAATAAGAAAATTAAACATTTATAGCACTTTTCTAATGTAGTAATTGAAATATTCAACACATTTTCGTCCAGTTTCTGAAACCACGACGTTTCTGGTTTGGACATAAATTTGTTGGAATCTTGACTATTTAATACTCTTACTGCCTGGCTATGTGTATTATCAATTTCTTCCAAATAAACTAAATATTTTATCACTTGTCTTGAATACTGCATCATCCTATTATTATTTTGTGTGGGATTAAGTTACTTAATATCTGTTGTTTTATTTGCTTTGTTAAGGAATTCCTTGATACACTATCAAGACATTATCAGCTTCACCGGCCATAGTCTCTGATCGTAAAGCACAGAATGCTGGCTTTAAAACTGGGTAGGAGGCAGATACGTTTTTTTATAATCAACATCACTAAATAAACTTATGTTAACATGCATTGTTAATATTACATTTTTAAATTAAAAAAGCAAATTTATGACTCAAGGTAGTATTTTTAAAATTAAAGTAATTTTAAACTCTCGCAAACGTACATAATTACCAGACAGCTTAACATTTTAGGGTAAACACCAGCCCGGACGTCACATACTCTGGCAGACTGATTGTCCAGTAAAGTAATGGTTTTATTTTTGATTATCTGTAGACTTTAGAAATAATATTCCTTTCCAGATTTGAAACAGTTTTAACTTACACTTGTATACTTAGTTACTCTTATAATATATTTTGATTTCTTCATTTGTTCTTTGCAGGGGAGAAATGGCATATAGTTGTAGATTTCCCCATGACTTAATTATACTTACGTTAATGTACTCTTGCCGCATATATAAAATTCTAAAAAACAAAATTATATAATGCAAATTTATATTAATAATTTTAATGTGCAGAGCTTTGCACAGTCAATGAACTATGTCTTTTATTAACGTTTTTTTAAAGTTAGTTATTTATATGTCCAAATATGATTTTTTGAAATTTGCAATTTTATTCTATTCAAGAAGATTTGCACAGTCAATGCTTTACTTGTCGTAAAGTTATCCACATTAAAGTTAGTATTAGCGACAGCGATTTGAAATATATTTTATTCTATTCAAGAACCACATAAAATAAATGCTTTACTTGTCGTAAAGTTAAAACCATATGAAACCCAATATACTGTATATAGGACATGCTTTGAATCCTGTTTAAATTAAACATTTGTAGTTGTTTAATTGTTCTCTATGTATTATATGATAGATTATTTTCTAATAATAAGAATTATAAAATATACGTATTTTTTGTAACGTCTGTTAATGTAAACGAAAAGTAGGGTAAAGTAATGATTAGATCATTAAAACTTGTTTATAATTACAAGCAATGCTAGTAGATGTTGTTGTGTAATATCAGTGAACCTGAGGTAGGCAGCACTCTACCTGGGCGCCTGCAGCTGTACTTTGATGTGAGACGCCGCAAGGAGGATCTGCAGTTGGCGCCCTGAATCATCTTGATGTGTGTTAAGTAATCTCTTACAGTATCAGCGTATGTACCCATAATTAACCCTGGATCTGGTTGAATTCAGGCACTATTTTACTAGTTGTGCACGTCTAAACCTATGTAAAATGGTACATACAAGTAAGACAGATCATTTTATATACGGTGGTTCAGCGAGGCAGATCTCAAGAGGTGAGAAGTTGTTAATGTAATTAGATTATTATTTTGATATTCCAGGCTTTTTGAAATTAAACATTATTTTACACCGATATGTTCCAGCAGCTCCTTCGCTCAAACGGAAAACGCTAGACCACATAATCTTACAATAACCAGCCTATGAATACGCAAGTGATCGGTTTTTCAAGGTAATTAAAAGTTTAATTTTACCATGTAACATAAATTTAATTGGTTTGCTAAAACACAAAGAAATAAAAATATATGAAGTAGTAAATACATTTGACTAACAATAAAAACCTTCATTTACAGTAATTTACAGGCGAAACATGTGCTTCTTCAAAAATAAACATCTACCGCTACCTAGTGGCAAATGCTTCAAGTAATAACTTTACAGGAAAGTCTGTAATAGAAGAAACAGAAATTACTGTGAAGTTACCTATACTGCGAAATAACCTTTCCTTACACTATATGAAGTATTAAATACATTTGACTAACAATAAAAACCTGTATATAATTATGTGACGTGTCTTTTCTCAACACAACCATTTACTGTTAAGAATGACACGTATCGCATACCCTAGATGAGCCCAATCAAGCGGGGATTCGATCCAGGGGTCTAAATTTTATTCTTCTGAATTATGTATGTCAGTTGGGTTCAGATATATTGCTATCACCTAAGGTGGTGGTAACGTTCAAGCGTTTAGTAAATCATCATTACCTAACTGGCCTTGAAAACATTAAGAATTTGAAATAGAATGATGTTGATAAATAAGATATTTACTATCATCAATTAAAGAAAACACAAAAGTGTAACTACCTAGATTTCTATCTAAATCAAAGCTACCTCAAATCGCAACACACTGTATGCTATGTAAAATAGTATGAGCAAAAGTAATATCAACACTAAGAACAATATATAATGTTTGGTCAGTATCGTATTTACAAATATTAAGTAAGAAAAGTGTAAGAGAAATAATAATAGACCCAGAGCAATAATCTATTTGTTATGTCCGTATTGCACGAACATAGATTATGTAAGATAGTAAGTAAAGTAAAGAACCAATAATACCGATAAACAATTTAAAGGTTAGGTCCGTATTGCACGAACATAGATTAAGTAAGATAGTAAGTAAAGTAAAGAACCAATAATACCAATAACCAATACCAAATTTAAAGGTTAGGTCCGTATTACACGAACATAGATTAAGTACGATAGTAAGTAAAGTAAAGAACCAATAATACCAATAACCAATAACCAATTTAAAGGTTAGGTCCGTATTGCACGAACATAGATTAAGTAAGATAGTAAGTAAAGTAAAGAGCCAATAATACCAATAAACAATTTAAAGGTTAGGTCCGTATCGCACGAACATAGATTAAGTAAAATATTAATAAAGTAAAGAACCACTAGAACCAAATTTAAAGGTTAGGTCCGTATTACACGAACATAGATTAAGTAAGATAGTAAGTAAAGTAAAGAACCAATAACCAATTTAAAGGTTAGGTCCGTATCGCACGAACATAGATTAAGTAAGATAGTAAGTAAAGAGCCAATAATACCAATAACCAATTTAAAGGTTAGGTCCGTATTGCACGAACATAGATTAAGTAAGATAGTAAGTAAAGTAAAGAACCAATAACCAATTTAAAGGTTAGGTCCGTATCGCACGAACATAGATTAAGTAAGATAGTAAATAAAGTAAAGAGCCAATAATACCAATAACCAATTTAAAGGTTAGGTCCGTATTGCACGAACATAGATTAAGTAAGATAGCAAGTAAAGTAAAGAACCACTACTCCTAAATTTAAAGGTTAGGCCCGTATTACACGAACATAGATTAAGTAAGATAGCAAGTAAAGTAAAGAACCACTAATCCTAAATTTAAAGGTTAGGTCCGTATTTCACGAACATAGATTAAGTAAGAAAGTAAGTAAAGGAAAAGAATACCGAGAATAATACGTTATAAGTAAATTTCGTGTGGCACAACATATAAAAACGATACAGAATATTAATGAAAGGTTAATTATGATAAGTATAGTAATTGAAGTAATATATTACCAATAGCAAGAAGTAATCGATACGTCCGTATCTCACGAACAAGTCGGCAGGAGTGAGGTTAAGATTTCGGTGCGCAGTACGTCTTATCGTCGTGATAGGATTGTATAGACTGACCTCTCGCTCCTCTGCTGGCCGGTCCGTCTGACGAGTTTGCGTTGGAGCGCATGCGCGACTTATCGTTCATGCCGCAACCCGTCAAGCGGCGAACATGTCGTGGCACGATAGCTGAGGCGAACTTGTTTTATCTCGATCCCGTTAATCATTGTTGACGGGAAAACTAATCCCACAATAAATCTTGAATGGACGACCCAAGATAATAAAAAAATACACTGTAAATTTTAGTACCTCACAATTACAAATTAATTACCACCACAATACACAACAATGTCTCCCTGGTGTGGGGTTTTATATTCGTGGCTCAGGTTTCGGATGCCTGAACGGCCCTTGGCGGGAAAATATTCTATGACACCTAATCTATGTACAATTTAAATGGTAACAAATCCCTTTTACAACTAAGCATAGACCATTCTACATAGACTAGACATTAAAACATTATTACGATATATTAATTTAAACAAACTCTCCAATAATATAAAATTTTATTTTTGTAAGGCCTTTTGTACTCAATGAGATATTTTATTCAGTTGTGGGGGTCCGAAGATGTTCTCATTGAGTCCGAAAGGCCTAAAAAAAATAAAAACTTTATATTTCCAAATAAGAAAAGAGCTTCAAGAATGTATTATGACGATAAGTCATCTAATTGTATGACAGAAGTTTAACTGAAAGAGACCTGCGAGGGTGCATGTGATTGACCCCAAGGCAATAAAAAAATAACATGAATGCCTATTACTACAGTTATCCCAAAAATAAATTTTTCTAAAACAAAAAACAGGCATATTGAAAAGTATTATTCTTATATATGTCTTCTTGTCTTAATATATCTAAAAAAAATAATTAATTAATTTTAATCATTGCAGATTTTCTTAGTTGCGACACGAATTACGGAAGCGAAGTCCATTGATTCTTAGAATAGTTAACACTTACATATGAAGAGTACATATTTGATTACATCCTTTGAGTACATAAGAAATTACATCCTTCGTAATTTCTACCAATTCCTTATTTTTTTATTCTTTATACTTCAGACCAAAGCTGGTTTAAAGTAGTTTTAACAATTAAATCTGTTGAAACTTAAAGGGGAACATTAAAATAAAATTCTCAGGAGGATTAATATAATATAATGATTGTTGTTTTATAATAAAGAAATGTAACTAACAATACACGCACTTCTTTTGCCTTTTTAGTACTAGGGTTTAAAGTTAATACAAAGTTCCTGATTTAATGTTTAACTGTAAGTTTTGTTACCACTAAACAAGACAGCTTAGGCGATATCTCGCGAGATGGAGTAAACGTGTTATGGCTGAGTAAAATCCTTGCTTGATAAACAGGATCAGGAGCTTCCTTCTAACGAGAAAATCCGCACTTATGGAATGGGCTGGAAACATTAACCGGGACGTCTCATTTTAGAAATCTTTGATCAACTGCGGTGCTTTAAATTCCATTACACAAGCCAACATTATTTTACACTTCATATAATATTATTACATTTCTTACGAAATCTTAATACAAAATTAATAGATAAACTTGACATTCTCGGCCTAAACCTACTGAAGTAAACAAAAGTTTACTTTATATTTTGACATAATTCCGACATTTAATTTAAAGAAGAAAATAAAAAGATTTATGCTACCTTGTCACATCGTTCTTGCTATATCAAATTAAATCTTAGGGTCGAGAAAAGTAAATCAATGTTTCGCAATAAGGTAATGCTCAAGAAAACGAAACAGGGTGTTGTGAAAACTAAAAATTAAAATAAATAAATAATATATTCACTTAACTGTTTTTATTTATTTTTTAAAGAGAGGCCGATGCCCTTCTAAACCTTATCCTACCTGTCCTTATGAGTGACTTGATTTAATTCCACTGTTACTGACCACATCCGGAAATAAGATTTATTCTATTTTAGACAATGTTAACCTTACTCCCCCTGAAAGTATTCTACAAGTCATGTTCATACTCCAAATCATCATACTGACAGACATGGTTATCGAATCATAAAATTTTTTCTTTTTAAATGTTTTGTACAAAAATTCTTTACTTTTGAGTAATGATAATATATAAATATTTAAGCACCATCAAAGCTCTACTAAATCATTCTAACTTCCATCATATATTGCAGTCATACTAAATATTTTATTTTACAGAATTAATAAGAGATTCTCATATTGTCATTAATTACAAGACACGCTCTTTTGGCTTTTTTAAACAGATTTGTATTTATAAATTATTGGAAATTGAATTTAAAATGTTTCTCGGTTTCCTTTAGAACGACCTTACCGTAATAAAACGTCCATTAATCTTTGTTTCCTCGCTTTAAACAGGCTACTGTAAAAACTTTTATTCTTGTTCGTCTTCGTCATCTTTAGTGGCGTTATTTTACAGTATAACTCAAGGTTTTCTATATGTACGGCAATATAAATAATCTATTGAATCGGTACACAGTGTCCTGTAACATACCACATATATAATATGTATTCGTCCAGTTCCCTTTAAGGTGAATAACGCAAGAATAGCAAAGAGATATTAACATCTAATGTTTAAGAAATAAGTATATTTTTTCTAAATTTTAAAACCTTTAAAGAATTTAGGAAACGTATACGGTAACAATACATCAATCACGATCCTTTTAAATAAATTTGATTAATAAGTGTATAGTTTGAGAACCATACTGACAGAATTCTCAACATGAAATACTAAAATAAAAACTAAAACTTCTAGTACTAAAAAAAGAAATTGCAATATACTGCAGGGAGGCTAATACTATAAAGTGAGTTATTTAAGTTCAGCCACCATGTCTAGGACTGCCTTAATTGATTGCGTCTACACATAGGAGACATCAAAGCGTACGTCATGTTTACCGTGGCACAATAGGATCTCGACAAACACGGATACCTAACAGCTGCTGTGATCCACGTCACTAGTGTTTCGCTGCAGTGGGCATAGTCAGTTATTGTGGGTTCTAATTATCTAAAGAAGTGATAAATTATCTTAGGTATAACAATATCTTAGAAGTAATTTTTTCAGAAATAATGAAAATAAAGTTAAACAGAATGTTGATACTGTATCTTACATTATATACAGGGTGTTGTGGGCCACCGGAATGGTGCCATTCGTGTATAGGCAGGGAGTAATTGAGACATATTTCCAATTTGTGTGGTTTTGTTCAAAGTGTGTCTAAAATTTTATCCTTATTCCTCGAACGGCTACGTGGGTATTACTTGGTCAGGCAGAAGGACATATAATAGTATTTTTACTGAAGTCAGCTTCTTTACAGTGAATAAGTCAATACAGTACAATTCAAAATCGCCCTAACAAACTGTGTTCACGATTCATAGATTTAATTTAAAGATAATCCTCCAGTATTGTTGTCATCAATAACCTTACAACTCTCAATCGTCATGACACACGTTTGTCAATAGAATAATTTAAATCAGTTATTAGCCAGAATATAAAGCTATCGTTTATAATGGCTTATTGATTGCGCAAAGGTTTATTTAAAGGAATGACTGTAAACTTTTGATAACATAACACATATATTTCCGGCATAACTTGTTAATAAGAAAAGCAGCGGATCATTATTTAATTAGTGTGTTTTCTTTTCTCACCACACAAAAAACGTAACTGTATAGCATTTAATAAAACATTTCTACCAACCTTCCTTGAGGGAACCTTCGGACATTACGAAAATTACTACTAATGTTTTTAACCCCCATGTTTCTGCGTAAGATCCACTATGGTCTGAGAGATAACGAAATGACGAGTATGGGCACAATAATATTTAACTCTGTAACAGATTCAATATGAGTTTAATATGGATGAACATAATATATATAGTTAAGAAATCCTTGAAACCAATTCTAATGCAATTAAATAAAGTATGTAATTGCTCCTTTCACTAATTAATGTAACGTACAATGACGTATTTTCCCACACTATTTTCTCTCTTTTCTGATCTTAACAAGCACGAGAGTAATATGAATGAATTTAGAAGGTTTTTGTATCCAGATATTCAAAAGCCTGCCATATCAGAAGGTATTGCAATCTTCATTTCCACCATTTTAGCTTTAATTTCTATGCAATATTATTTGTTAAAAGAATTGTAAATGCTACCATTCTTTACCGTAAAACTGTAGTAATGGAGATGGACATAGATATCATAAAATTCACATCGATGTGATAATCACATTGTTATATTCACATAATATAATTGTTCGAAATCGTTTTATAAGTGATTTAATAATATTTTAAATCAGGACGGGTTCTTGGATATTGATGTACAACTTAATATCTTTCAACTATGAACAATCCCTTGATTAGCACCAAACCAAAAGATTTACCATTCTACTCTCTAATCCGATTTAAGTGTGTATACGTTATTTTATGTTTTTTATGAATGGTGCAAGATAGACAATAGACAATATACTTTAATGACATATTCTTTGAGAACAGTACATCGAGTCAATAGTCATTATATTCATAAAATTAATCATGTTTAATTGCAAAAAAATCCTTTTCTGTGTAGTAAGGTTTGTCTTGTAGTCATAGATTTAGCATTCTCTTGAGTGTCTTGACTGGTTCTTGTTTGAGATGGTCTAGTAGGCGGTTGAAATATGCTGCTCCCTTGTATGAGGGTTTCCTTCCAAACAGGCTGAGATGGTGAGTTGGTAGTGTGAAGTCTGCAGCATGACGAGTATTGTACTGGTGCATGTCTCTATGCCTGAGCTGTGCTGTATTAACAGCATGTAGAATCACTTCTTGAATGTGAAGTGATACTACTGTGGGAATCTTTAGCTCTTTTAAAGCGTCTCGACAGCTTTCTCGTGGGGCGATATTTGCAAGACATCTGATTGCTCTTTTTTTGTACCAGAATCCTCTCTAGATTGGTATTACTTGTGCCTCCCCAGGTTACAATACCATACCTCATATGTGATTCAAATAAGGCAAAGTATGCTGTTTTTGCTGCTTCCAAGCCACTTATTTGTTTTATTCTCCTAATGTCATAAGTGCATGATGAGAGCTTTTTGCAGAGTCCGTCTATGTGCGCTGTCCAGGACAGGGAAGAATCTATTGTTTTTTCGAGGTACTTTGTGCTGTTATTTGACTCTATATCTGGTAGTGTTATGTTAGTCTTGTTATTGTATCTGGTAGTAAAGGTTAGCTTGACTGTTTTCTTTTCATTAGGAACCAGTTCGTTTGTTGTGCAGTACTGTTTGGTAATGTTGAGGGCGGTGTTAGTGTTTCTGGTGAGTGTTTCCAGTGATCTATGTGCCAGTGTGATCGCTGTATCGTCAGCGTACATTACTGTATGGCAGGAGTCTTGTAGCCAGCTTGGGAGGTTATTTTTCAATAGAAGGTACAGTATAGGGCCCAGGACAGAGCCTTGCGAAACTCCTCTACGTACACTGATGAGTTCTGATTTTATGTTCTGTTTGATGTTGTTATTTGTGTACTGTATCTCGACAAGCTGCCTCCTGTCATGTAGGTAGGTGTGAAACCATTTTTCCGTTGTCCCTGTCTCACGTAGATCTCTTAATTTGGAAAATAGTCTGTTATGATTGAGACAGTCGAAGGCCTTACTAAAGTCTAGGAATAGGCTTGTTACTTTGTTTCCCTCTTCTAGTTCGTCAATTATATGTTCTGTGAATTGTATCAGAGCAGTGGCAGTTGACCTTCCTGTTAGGAATCCATGCTGTTGGTTTGTGAGCAGTTTGTTTTGCTGTAGGTGAAGGAGCAGTTTTTCCAGAACTACCTTTTCTATTATTTTTGAGAAAGTTGAGATGAGGGAGATTGACCTATAGCTAACTGTGCTGGTGTTTTCGCCGTTTTTGTATTTCGCATACACTTTTGCAGTTTTCAGTAGATCAGGGAAAATTCCTTGTTAGAGTGATTTATTTGTGATATCTGTCAGGGAGATTGTTATCTCTTCTTTGCAGATCTTGGTTAGTTTTGCTGATATCTCGTCAATGCCTGAAGAAGTCTTTGGTTTGAGTGAGTTCATGGCTTTTTTTATATCAGAATGCGTCACAGGTTGAAATTGAAATTCAAAATTTGCTGCTGGTGCTGTTTCGTCTTGTTGTGAGGGGTTTAGGCTGATGTTACTGGCTTGAAGTGTTCTGTCAAAAAAGGGGGCGTTCTGGGATATGCAAAAAAGGAAATAGAAAATCAAATAAAGCTCTTAAACACGAGCGGAGCTGAATCAGAACTGATATGTGAAACGGCCCTATTTCAAATAGCTATGAAGAAACACACTATCCAAGTACTGGGAGTTTACAGACCGCCAAGTGCAAACCTGAACCATGGGGTCAACATTTTATCAGCCCAACTCGAAATCGCTCTACAAACAAAAAGGAGAACGATCCTTATGAGAGATATAAATGTTGACAACTTAGTTGAAAACACGTAGTTGATATGGTTGGATAGGTTTTCGCATTAAAAATTTATTTAACAACGTGTGTATTCATGAGTAGATACTTATCATCATCTCTCTGCTTTAACTTTTCAGCCTATAAAATTTAATTTAATAAGCTAACAAATTAGTTATTAAAATGTATGTTATTAAATAAAGCTATTAAAAGTTAATGAATTTACTTTTTTATTAGTAGAGAGTATTGACAAGCGAATTTTTTTTATCTTTATGAGTACTTGATATAAACCATTTTCAATATTTGAATTAAACATGTTTGAACAAATGGTTTAAAGTCAAAAGATATTGTTAACAGATGAAGTATCACAAAACGTGTACTTTCACTTTTGTAATATTATAATTCTCGTGGGTAGTGAAATTTTAATAAATATGGTGTGTGTGTGTGTGTGTGTGTTTATCATGTTTTGTGATGAAATTTGTGTGGCCCACTAAGTAGAACGTTGTATATGTTTCAAACAAACATTGAGTACAAGTGGCAGCTAGAAGTTAGGATACTGCAGTACCCACAAGCATTCTGTGGTCCGTAGCTAGACACATATTACAAGTATTAATACAAATGGCCTTTTATTTAACCACTTGGACTTTATTAATTACAGGTTATTGTTGTTAAAGTACCTTTAATACTATAAAATAAACTGTTAAGATGAATAAATAAATAAGATGCAATATTCTTAATTTCCAGCTATATTTAGTGTGTGGCAGGTAAATTTTTTGAATTGTATAAAGCGAGAACAACTATAGCTATCAATTGAAACGGAACGCACCGCAGCAAATATTAGACCACATAAATTTAAATTAATTACTTGAAATTTTAGTAGTAAACGTTGTATTTATCTTTAAAAGGAAGCATCACGCTAAAAACTTGATATTTTAAAAGGTGTCACTTAGACGGTTTCTTAAATAAACGATGTATTTTACCTTTTAAGACATGGAAATATGCGTTCCCAATAGCGAAAGCTACATCTTGGAGCCACTTCAAAGAAATCAGGGAACTTAAAAGGGAAATTCCCCACATTTTTCTTATATTTATCGTCATTTTCAAATTTCAAAGCAGATCATTGTATAAACTCGTAGTTTCAGGCATCGCTGGACCGCTTTCTTCACCATAACTTATCTGAAAACTTATAATAGAAAATGTATTTCATATTTATTAGTTTGTAGTAAATTCAATTGTGTACACTTAATTTGCATTTATTACTACAAACTGCACTGAATAAATTAATAAATATATTTAAATAAACCAGCGCTATGACATATTAGGCAACTAATTCGAGGCTATTCAGTACATGGGATCAATTGGCAATAAAGTAGTGTATTTGGAAGTGAATGAATTACCATTATCATAAACAGACAAATGAATACCATCAGTTCTTTTGTAACAACACTATTGTAAAAACTGTGTCTTGTTGAGACTGTGAATTAAGCCCATGATTATTTGAGGTATATATTGACAAAAGTCTTATTTATATATTTTAGTTTATCAAGTTTTGTTATTTATTTATATTACACTGATGAAATTGGTGTAAAATATTGCAGTATTAATGAAATTCGCACAAACAACGAAAGTGCCAAATTACCTAAAACATATATCATGTACAAGGATGGCAGCCTGAGAGGTCACAATTGTCAGACTGTACAATAAATTGGTCACATTCCGGAGCGGTGTACATTTGATTGTCACTGTTATATTCTCTTTGTTACAAATAATATATCAGTTTTATATTTATACACATTTTTGAAATAGTTCCTGCTTACATTCCAAGTCTTAATCCAATCAGACAGTTAAATTAAGCTATCCGCAACTAACTCCATAGATATGAATGTCTAAAGCCAGATCCATTCTATTGTTTTCAAAAGTTGATTAATACTCTCAACCATGCGTTACCAGTATTGGTGTTGTGTTTTTCCTAGTAATTGCAGGTATAATATACTTATATTGTCAAAAAGAATTACTTAATCTTGAATCTAAGATGTTACTGATATATCCGGTAAGGGAAACTGCAGGTGCTGGGGTTGCCCCAATCACCTGCGCTTGAGAGTGTGGAGCTGCGTGCGTGCAAGATAAATTATCTTAGACTTCAGATATAATCCGTAATTGCTAATACTGTAGCCTCTATTATTCCAAGGTGATACGACTAAGATATACAACTTGCTATCCTTTCTCATAAAATTTAGGCAGGACTCTGCTCTTACCACCAATCTAACCCATCCTGACAATAATATCACTTAGGAAATAAACGCAAAGGTTATTTTAGGACTAAGTGTAATGAAGGGTTTCCTCATTTCCTTTTTATTCAATCACTATTAGATAATTTTTGCAGGATAATAAAGTGCTTAATTATATGGACAAATGAGAAGAAATAGGTACTTCTAAATTCGTTACCACGGCTTCCTAAGGTGAAATGAAGTAATTACTTGTGGAATATCAATAAAGTAGATTAGTAATAAAAGGGATTTCTTTAAAATATAAAATAATAATAATTGTAGAAGAAAACTTCATAAACTTGTCATTTCGATTATAAGTTTTTCCAACGATTACGATATCGATTATGAAATAAGTAATACTCTTTACTTTTAAAGTTGTAATTTTTAGTAACGTTTATAATGTTATCAATACAAAAGATTCCCAATTTCACAATTTCTTCTTATTGAAACTGCTATAGATATTGATATAGAAGGGTAATGTCAAAATACGCATATTTCAAACGTTTACGATACGTTCGTTCAAAGATACGCCCAATCTGGCTGAAAATTTGTTTTTGTGGAATTCAATTTAAACAAAGTTAATTAATACAGATAGATTTACACATTACGATTGAGTTACTTCCTAACTCTTAAACGGAACTTTTATATTAAAAGTAAATACAGTGTTACCAAGTTACTTTATTAATTTTTAATGGAAGTTTTGTTTTTATATTATCCCTGTGGTTTGCTAACGAGATGGAGTAAGCGTGTTATGGCCGAGTAAAATCCTTACTTGATAAAGAGGATCAGGAGCTCTTTCCTCTAACGAGAAAATCCACATCTATCTTCTGGA
This sequence comes from Homalodisca vitripennis, assembly GCF_021130785.1. NCBI lineage: Eukaryota > Metazoa > Arthropoda > Insecta > Hemiptera > Cicadellidae > Homalodisca > Homalodisca vitripennis. Next base: position 173,567,758 of record NC_060209.1, read on the forward strand.
ATGGACTGCAGGCATTAACTCGGTCACCTCCTCCTTCTAAAAACTTCGCGTTTCTTTATAAGATGAAATATCTTTTGATAATATTAAATAAATAACATGAAACTTTAACTTGTGCAAATATATTTTACTTACACGTGTTAATTTATTTCTTCAAACATAGTCGTGGTATCCGGATTCATGCACAGTAATACCTGTTTTATTTTGCAATTGAATGAAAATCGAATAAAGATTAATGATATTGTTCAATAAAATATTATTGTAACAAAAAATTTGTAGTTTTTAAAACTTAAAAAATACGTTTATTATCCAAACAAATTATATAATTAATTTTGTTGAAATTAAGAATCTAAGTCTTCTAATTATTTATATCTACTATATAAAACCATATTTAGTAACATGAGTTAGATATAATAAACTTAAGTTTTGTAATTTTCAATGCATTTAGTTTTTAATAATAGTAAAATACATCTTTCATTATATTTTAGAGTTAGTTGTATAAATAAAATTAAACGACAAAACTACTGCAATTTTTAAATTATAAAAGTAGTAATCTTTGCAATTGATCCCAATTCCACCGTTTTGTTGACTATTAACAAAAATACTATTTCTATATTGTAGTACACAATACACATGACTAATTTTATGTATTAAATTATGTATATGTCGTATTTTTGTTAACCGCTTCCTTTTAAAATAAAATTCCTATTTTTTGCATAACCCTTTAGGCATAAAAAATGATTTTTCTTCACAATTAATACATCAAGTCATATGATATAGCAAAATTGTGTGATACAATAAGAATGTCACGCTGCTTTTTCACATATATTTTATTATATTTTAGAGTTAGTTGTAAAAATAAAATTTAAAGACTTAAAACTACTGCAGTTTTTAAATTAGATAAGTACTAATCGTTGTAATTGATCCCCGTTGTACACAATACACATGACTAATGTTTTGTATTTAAAAAATGTTCATGTAATATTTTTGTTGATTTTGTTAACAGCTGCCTTTTAAAATAAAATTACTATTTTTTTCATAACTTTAAGGTCCTTTAAGCATTAACAATTATTTATCTTCACAATTAATATAATATGACATAGCAGTATTGTATGATGCAATAAGAATGTCGCTCTGGATTTTCAATGGTTTGTGTATAAATTAAAAATGTAGTAATTTATGTTAAGCTCTGTATCGTTATACTCAAAATTGCCAAAGGAGATTTAATGGAAATGTTCTCTCTGAAAGATACTTAAAAGTTCTTCTAGGTTCTACAGTAAGTAAATTTTTAATATGCAGTAAACCGTATCACAGCATCTTCAGCGCTGATCTGACACTGTAACTGTTCTCTCATTGTCCTTCGGAGTTTGATGGTATCTTTAACTTTGCGATTTACTGTACGTTTCCTTGAGATAAGAAAGGTTCGTTGTAAACTGCTCTTTATAGTTAGTATTTGATTTGATTGTATATTCTTAATTGAAGACCGACCGAATGATGGGCACAGTAGTTATTGATGGACTAATTGTTTACATTGTTCGTTATGTGATTAGTTGATTTGCAATCTTAGGGTTTCAGTCTGCTTAATATTGATGTATAAAATACGGTGACATCATATCAAAATATTGTAATTAATAAACTAAACGAAAAACAATAACTTTACGTTTAATTTTCGTAAAACTGATTTCGTGATTTTGTCACGAGAATACTGAGACGTGGGACAAACTGTAACCAAACTGTTCGTTAATTTCCTAAGATGTAAATATTATAGGAGAAGCTATTATGATGGTCCAGAAATCTAATTGTGGTTTTCAGTGGTTTTAAAAGTTCTTTCCTCAGTATTCAAAAATTGATATTCACGAAAATATCATATGTGTGCTTTTTCATATAAGCTTCTATAAGGTTTCTTTTTTGACCTGTGTTTTCCACTTTAAGTAGATTTGTACACATTTTATCTGTATCGTATAAGACTATAACAAACAATAGTCGCAAACAGACTGACGAAATTCCAAACATTAAATCTTATACGAATAAAGTATAGTACACTCAAGATTTATTTATTCTAAAATAAATTTTCATTTAAGCATGCTAAAATAACAAATTGTTACAGTTTTTTAATCACTATACAATTGTATTTAGTACAAAATTTCTATGCATAGACTGCTAATATCTACACGTAAACCAGTTGGGCGCTCGATGGTTTACGTTTTGATATTAGCAATCTATACATAAAACATGATACCACATAAATTATTAACAATATTTTATTGAAATAATGTTTTCTTCTTGAAATCTGTCTATAAAATCGACTATTATTGTTATATTCTTATAAGGTATGTTTCTTTTTTGACCTGTGTTTTCCACTTTAAGTAGATTTGTACACATTTTATCTGTATCGTATAAGACTAGAACAAACAATAGTCGCAAACAGACTGACGAAATTCCAAACATTAAATCTTATACGAATAAAGTATAGTACACTCAAGATTTATTTATTCTAAAATAAATTTTCATTTAAGCATGCTAAAATAACAAATTGTTACAGTTTTTTAATCACTATACAATTGTATTTAGTACAAAATTTCTATGCATAGACTGTTAATATCTACACGTAAACCAGTTGGGCGCTCGATGGTTTACGTTTTGATATTAGCAATCTATACATAAAACATGATACCACATAAATTATTAACAAAATTTTATTTAAATAATGTTTTCTTCTTGAAATCTGTCTATAAAATCGACTATTATTGTTATATTCTTATAAGGTATGTTTCTTTTTTGACCTGTGTTTTCCACTTTAAGTAGATTTGTACACATTTTATCTGTATCGTATAAGACTAGAACAAACAATAGTCGCAAACAGACTGACGAAATTCCAAACATTAAATCTTATACGAATAAAGTATAGTACACTCAAGATTTATTTATTCTAAAATAAATGTTCATTTAAGCATGCTAAAATAACAAATTGTTACAGTTTTTTAATCACTATACAATTGTATTTAGTACAAAATTTCTATGCATAGACTGTTAATATCTACACGTAAACCAGTTGGGCGCTCGATGGTTTACGTTTTGATATTAGCAATCTATACATAAAACATGATACCACATAAATTATTAACAACATTTTATTGAAATAATGTTTTCTTCTGGAAATCTGTCTGCTATAAAATCGACTATTATTGTTATATTCTTATAAGGTATAGATTTAATGTGTACAAAATTACATGGAAATGGAAAACAAAAAAATCAAAAGAACTGTTTGTAAAAGCCAAATCCAATAATATTCCCATTTCCGGCTTCTATTCTTCTGCTTCTTAATGATACTGAAATTGATTCGTTAGAATTTTTTGAGACGTCCCTTATGTATACAAATTCCTGCATACTCCAGTAAAAAAAGTTTTTAGTATATAAAAGAGTTTAGGGGAATCTAAATACAACAGTCGGATAAATACAAAGATAATATTGTGTCAGTATTTGATGCTATTTAGAAAAGACCTAATGATAGTAAAGAAATGTGTATTTCATAAAATATATGAATAGAATGTATTTAGAGTTACGGGATAGAAGATCGAAGAACTAAATGACACAAAATCGTGATTATTTACTGGAGCATACTCAGTTAATGCTGCACACTGTGAGTCATATGATGTCCACACACTTCTTCATAAACTCCGTCAGCTATTTGGTTGTAACAACTTCATGACCAGGCGGGATCGTACACACCGTTACCTCATACACATCAGTTAGTTTTATCCATTATATCAAATAGTATTAAAAGATGTAATGAAATTAATAATAATAATTGTTGTAAATAATTAGGGCTTAAACATGTTGTATGGATTCATGACCACATCTCTAAAGTACGTGAGAAGAAATATGTTCAATTAAAGCCTTTAATGCTTAATTAAAGCTGGACACTCGAAGAATTTGTAAACAAATTCACAAATTCATCGTCAGCTACCTAGTTGAAACAAATGGTTCACGAGCAGATGGGATCATATACACATCAATTAGTTAAATACATGGTATCTAGTAGTTTTAACAGAATGTTATGACATTTGTGGAATATGACTTGGAAACCTATAATACATATTCATGTTGTCTTTATTTATCAATGTACAAACAAGTGTTTCGTTAAATAGTCGCATTTATTATAAATACATTCTTTAAACTGTAATTATGTTAAAATAAATTATTGTAATAAAGTTGTTTGATTAGATATTTATTATGAAATATTTAGTTTTTTAAGAGCCACCTCGTATTCTTCCAAAAAAATAATGTGATCAATTCATAAGTAGAGTTTTTCTGTATAAGTAGTTTTCAATACCGCTCGTAATTTAGGGATGTAAGATTTTAGAGTAAAATCTATTATTTCATTATCCTTTACACCACCAGAATCAGTTCCGGGAGGATCAATAGGAGGATCATCAGGATGATCATCAGGACGATCTACAGGAAGATCAATGTTGTCGTCCGAATCAATATCAGGACTAAGTTCGTAACGACAAGTTTGATCAGAGTAAATTACATCGTCGTTGTCCATGTGGGTATGATATATGATTTTATTACTATCCTCTGACCCAGATAATTTATTTTCTTTACCAGGGGGAAACATAATATAATGCTCATACAAATTCGCCCCTGTACCAGATCCTGTCTAGCCTACATCAGGATAAAGATGTATAAGACAAAAACAACTCAGACCATCTCCACAGGATCATGCGTCTAGCCTGCATCAGGATAAAGATATAAGACAAAAATAACTCTAACCATTTGCACAGGATCGTGCGTCTGGCCTGCATCAGGATAAAGATATAAGACAGAAACAACTCGGACCACCTGCACAGGCAGCACAATGAACAGTTATCTGTGGTTTATGTAAAGAAACCAAAAGAGCAGAAGAATCAATCATAGTGTGTGTTTCTTGTAAGGTGAATGTGCAACATTCTATGTTTTTGTAACTCCTACGGAAAAATATAAAGAATCTGGTACAGGGGCGAATTTGTATGAGCATTATATTATGTTTCCCCCTGGTAAAGAAAATAAATAATCTGGGTCAGAGGATAGTAATAAAATAATATGTCATACCCACATGGACAATGACGATGTAATTTACTCTGATCAAACTTGTCGTTACGAACTTAGTCCTGATATTGATTCGGACGACAACATTGATCTTCCTGTAGATCGTCCTGATGATCATCCTGATGATCCTCCTATTGATCCTCCCGGAACTGATTCTGGTGGTGTAAAGGATAATGAAATAATAGATTTTACTCTAAAATCTTACATCCCTAAATTACGAGCGGTATTGAAAACTACTTATACAGAAAAACTCTACTTATGAATTGATCACATTATTTTTTTGGAAGAATACGAGGTGGCTCTTAAAAAAACTAAATATTTCATAATAAATATCTAATCAAACAACTTTATTACAATAATTTATTTTAACATAATTACAGTTTAAAGAATGTATTTATAATAAATGCGACTATTTAACGAAACACTTGTTTGTACATTGATAAATAAAGACAACATGAATATGTATTATAGGTTTCCAAGTCATATTCCTCAAATGTCATAACATTCTGTTAAAACTACTAGATACCATGTATTTAACTAATTGATGTGTATATGATCCCATCTGCTCGTGAACCATTTGTTTTAACTAGGTAGCTAACGATGAATTTGTGAGTGAGTTTACAAATTCTTCGAAAGTGCAGCATTAATTAAGCATTAAAGGCTTTAATTGAACATATTTCTTCTCACGTACTTTAGAGATGTGGTCATGAATCCATACAACATGTTTAAGTCATCATTATTTACAACAATTATTATTATTAATTTCATTACATCTTTTAATACTATTTGATATAATGGATAAAACTAACTGATGTGTATGAGGTCACGGTGTGTACGATCCCGCCTGGTCATGAAGTTGTTACAACCGAGTAGCTGACGGAGTTTATGAAGAAGGTTATGGACATCATATGACTCAGAGTGTGCAGCATTAACTGAGCATGCTCCAGTAAATAATTACGATGTTGTGTCATTTAGGTCTTCGATCTTCTATCTTCTATCCCGTAACTGTAAATACATTCTATTTATATTTTTTATGAAATACGTATTTCTTTCCTATCATTAGGTCCTTTCTAAATAGCATCAAATAATGACACAATATTATCTTTGTATTTATCCGACTGTTGTATTTAGATTCTCCCTAAACTCTTTATATACTAAAAGCTTTTTTTACTGGAGTATGCAGGAATTTATATACATAAGGGACGTCTCAAAAAAGAAGCAGAAGAATAGAAGCCAGTTCTTTTGATTTTTTTGTTTTCCATTTCCATGTAATTTTGTACTCATTGACTCTGTACAATATGAGAATAATACTCGATTTTATAGCAGACAGATTTCTAGAAGAAAACATTATTTCAATAAAATGTTGTCAATACCTTATGTGGTATCATGTTTTATGTCTAGATTGCTAATATCAAAACGTAAACCAGTAGTTCGGCCTCAATGTGGATATTTTATTTCTTATATCAGAGACAGAAGATTCTCTGACGACCTAACGTAAACACTTTACTCACCTTGACGTGAGCATATTTGATTTTCTGAATATACTTATTTCCTTCCTGTAAGAGACTTATATACAGTTTGTCCGCAACTCTGGACAAAGGTATACCACGATATTGTTCAGGTTAAGACATATATTACTATATGAAAAAGAGTCGCCGATGCTTAGTATCCCATCTGTCCGCCTGTATGTGTTTTGTATTAAAACATTAATATCTCAAAAAACTAAATTATACGATATTTGGCTCAAATTTTTTATGATAACAAGGTCAGTTACTGAAAAATATCATAAATTATCTTTTTATTTTCCAAAAGGCGGCCATAACAACTATTACACTTTGATAGTCTTAAAAACCAACAGTTTTACTTTAGAATTATATGAATAGCAATATTTAGAAGATATTATCACAAATCTAATGAAAAACAAAATATTTAAATCAAATAATAAATAACTGTGATGAGACACGGTGCACATTGGGAGCTGCCGTTTTTTCTATTTTTTTATTGTTAGCTATTTGCTAAACTCCTCAACTTTTTAACAAAACTTGTAGAACATTTTATTCTGAATAAAAATAATTTAAAATAAGATAATCATAAATAAACAGAACATTTAAAAATGTATGTTTAATTAAATACACACATACTAAAAATAAGTTAATAACTGTTAAATAAATGAACGTTCCCCGTAAAAAAGATGTTATCGCAGAGCAACCGCTTTTAGAAAGCACGTCCGGATCCGTAATGAGTCTCTTGTTCTTTAAAAAGTGCATTGTAATAAAGGTATTGCATGTGCTTTAAGATGGCCATTAACAGTCAAGTGGAGCCACAATACATGTAAATCACATATATGAATTGATTTATTTTAATATGTAAACTATACGTGCACGCCGTTCTCGACATCGGTCACGGCCTCTTGCTGCCACTGCTTCACTACGGCCGCGGCCAAGCACACCAGCTCGGGCTTTAGCTTCTTCATCCAGTGGTTATCTACCTCCAACAAAGTCCTCATCGTCGTTTTCATCGTTGCCAGCGTGGCTACAGACTTCCTTGTGGATGTTGTCCAATTGATGACGGGACGCCTCCTACCACTGTAATGTTCTTCTAAACGTGTTGTGAGAGACTTGCTAGTTATCCTATTTGAAAAAAATTAGCGGCGACGATATTGTATCACAGCGTTGAGTTTTATCGAGCGTCATGAAGCCTCGTGTTTCAGCTCTCAGGTCATCTAAGAAAGTGTATTAATGCTGTTCAATCAGGTAATTCATTTTAAGTCATGTACGTATTTATAGACCAGAAACATTATTATGACCAACATTCTTGCACTGTGATTATTACCATTTTTTTAATTAATACTAATTTTATTTATCAAGACTTAATTACCATTTATTATACGCTAAATTAGTACTTACGGACGTAACTCGCGAGAAATTGGTTTTGTGGCTGAGATAGGCCAATTTTTCAGACATCATCGCACTTGTATCGTCGGAAGTAGAGGTTTAACTCCGTCTATAAAAAAAATTCGGGGGTGTTTAGTAATATTAGTTTTATCGTAGCATTCTGTTACATTCTGTACACATTTAGTGTTTCTTATTATTACTAACTTTTTTCATTTGACCGTCTATTTCACAAATGGAAACTTTGTAGGAAATAATTTATTCATCACCAATTTCTATCCTTTGTTGTATAAAATTATGTTTTACAACAGTTAAATGACTGACAATCTACATCACGAGCATTTGTTGTATGTACGTAATCACAGCAGAGAATCAGAATTGCAAAGCTGTTAACATAAGCGCTCTCATGCGGCAAATGAAGGAACCATCAGAACTTGGTAATGACTGCTTCGCCTTAACAGCTTCACCTAGCAGCTTGCAACAATGTGCTGTACTTGTCGGCTAATAGACTCTTCCTATGCAGCGTTACACACTTATAAAGTACTTATACAATACATAAAAATCAAATATTGCGTACGTTAGTAACTCTAAGTATCAGATAAATAATAGTTTCTCTTTCTTTAAAGTGATTGCTGTTTTAGTAATTTGAGTTTCTTAACGCTCACATCTATATGTCCAAGTAAATTTACTACATTTTTCGGCGATTTAAGGACACTACTAATTTATAACAGTATAGCCACGAATCCTGATTTCGTCCAATTACGATTAAAGTTCTTTTTATTTATACAATATATTTAGTCATAAAAGTTAGGAAGCCAAATTCTATATTGCATAGTCTAAATGTTATCTTTGATTTATATTACATAAAAGATTTATATAACATTTTAAATGAAATACAAATAGTTTAAATAAGATTTTCCTAAAGGAAAAATCATTATGCGAATATGTAACAATTCTAATTAAAGGTGCATAGACTATGTCCCTTAAAAAGTTTTATTTTCATCTATTTCTTGTCAAATATATTTTAAATCCTGCTATATTTATACAATTATAATTGGTGCTATAATCTTTACTGTGTCAGATATATCCACATCAATACGTATTACGTTATTATTCGATTTAAAGACGAATAAACGCTAAATATTTAACCAAATGATTATATTTACCTTATTATCCAATTAGTATTGATTGATGCATGTTTTCAATTGTTTCATAGCAAAGTGTTATGAACTAGCAAGTGTATTAAATTTAGCTACTATTTAATATACATAATAATTATTTGAATATATATAGTTTTTTCTAAGTTAAGCTAACTCTTGACAAAATATGTCTTTATCGTAGTTACTTCATAATAGCATCAATGTACTATACAAGAGTGATTCTTCATCTTTCATGAAAAATGTGCAAGAAAGGATATATAGCTTTCTATATAAAATCTTCTTGAAGTGAATGATAAAAAGACCATACAAAGGGTTAAGTTGGTATAAAACGTGTTGTATTTCATCGCCAACGTTGTGACCTCTTACAGAACAAAAGTAACAGACTTGTATTGACTCGTATTGTTTAACAGTGAAATGGTGTGTTCATTCAATTTCCATACATTGGATTGCCAATGTACGAGATATGGTAACATTTCACTATCATGACGAACAATTGCGACTTATATCCTATGTTCTCTGTAATTTCGATACATTTGATTCCTGTATTACTAATTGATAAAATTAGTTCCTTATGATATCCTCCAGTTTGGAAATTTTCTCGATTTGTTTTATTTCTGCAATTAAGGTATATTACTAGAGTATCTTTTATAATAGATAAGTAAGTAAGTAAGTAAGAAATATGTTTAAATTTGGTATATTTTTATAAAAATTAATTTGATACCACCCTATGTAAAATTTATCTAAAGCCTCTATGTGTATTACGACCAAGGACAATCAGATATCATTCAGCTGACTGTACTGCCTGTGCCAAATACATTGCGCCTATATGACAATTGACCCGTGCATATTGATAGCGTATTCCAGAAGTGGTGATGACGTTGTCACCAGTCCAATCACGTGGTCAGCGTCTGCAGGGAACTAGTTTAATTGAGTCTCAATATCATCGTCGACCAAACCTTCAACGTTAAAATTCCAAAACACGCTTTTGTGGTTATTTTTCATTTGAAAGTTTTGATTCTATATTTATTGAAACAATGTATTTTTTAGTAATGTATGTAGATACTTTTCTGAACAAAACGTGTTACTTTGATTAATTTGATAAACAGATACTACAATTACACTTTTAGGTTGAGGATACAGAGACTCCATCTCAATTTTTCCGTTCCATTTCATTTTACCTTTGCTCATTTCATTTTACCTTTTCTACATATGATGGCTTCTATAACAGAAATTCCAGTAATAATAATAATTCCAGGAATATAAACTCTAAAATAAGAAAATTAAATATTTATAGCACTTATATAATGTAGTAATTGAAATATTCAACACATTTTCGTCCAGTTTCTAAAACCACGACGTTTCTGGTTTGGAAATAAATTTGTTAGAATCTTGACTATGTTATACTATTACTATCTGGCTATGTGTATTATCAATTTCGTCCAAATAAACTAAATATTTTATCACTTGTAGCTCAGCTTCACCGGCCATAGTCTCTGGTCGTAAAGTACAGAATGCTCGATTTAAAACTGGGTAGGAGGCAGATACATTTTTTTATAATCAATATCACTAAATAAACTTATGGTAACATGCATTGTTAATATTACATTTTTAAATGGAAAAAGTAAATTTAGGACTGGTTTCTCTGTTTTCGTTTTCCTAACTTCACACATAACATTTCTTTCGAAATTTGATAATTATTCTTAAGTCTACTAAAAAGATATTTAAATTCGGCGTTTGACATTTTTATTGAAGACTGAAAACATTTTTCTGAAGATAAAAAAACTGATCCTACTCATTGTGTAGACAGAAATAGCAGGATGAAATAGTAACAATTGTTGGTTTGTGTACGAATACGGATGCATTAATTTGAATTTACTGTCACTGCAATTTCAAAAATATTATTTTGAAAATTAAAGTAAGTTTTAATTCAACATTTTGAAGATTGAACCTCTCGCAAACGTGCATAATTACCAGACAGCTTAACATTTTAGGGTAAACACCAGCCCAGACGTCACATACTCTGGCAGACTGACTGTCCAGTAGAGTAATGGTTTTATTTTTGATTATCTGTAGAGTTTAGAAATAATATTTCTTTCCAGATTTGAAACAGAAATGGCATACAGTTGTAGATTTCCCCTTGACTTAATTATATACAGTATATTAAGGTTAATGTAATCTCGTCTCAGACATAAAATTTCAAATAAAGATAATTGAATTGGTCATTTGAGAAACCCTTTAAGTCAAAAAAACCTACTTTTGGTAAATGTAAAAAATCACTCTCAGATTGGTAATTTTGCACCAAATAATAAAAAACCACAATCTAATTATAGAATTCACTATTAGAATTGTGAATTTACAAATTTTACCTGTTATAAGTATTTAAGTTCATAGAAATATTAAAAATAATTTTTTGACTTATGGGCTTTTAAAAGAAAATGGAGCAAAAAACAATGACTTATAGGGTTTTAAAGGAAAATAGAGACACTTGATTTTGATATGGAGGAAAATAAAGTCAGTTAAACAGCTAAAAATGTTTATTATAATTTTACATTAGTAAATCTAACATATAATTATGTTTCATGTTAATATATAAAACAAAGTTCTGGAGTTTTAAGCAATATTTTCTCAATCTATCTCAACATCTCCTTTATTGACAGTTTTCCATGAGAATATTTTGTCGTAGAACATCTTTATTTGTTCATCGTCAGGTAAATAAGGCTTTAATTTTTCAAGGTCATCCATTTTTTTCTTGTTTATTGGTACACAATCCTCTTGATAAGCTTTTTGTGTAGGCAGGTTCAACCTATTACGGTTTGTGTTTTTTATATCAAAAGTGTGTTCAGTTACACCATCAATGAAGTCTTTTGCTTTTACTATACCAGGATTTTCATGTGAATGGGAAAAACTGCATGAAATTTGAGATTTTAAAAGAAACCTTTTTTTCTTTGGGCACATCTTTGCCTCGTGTTTCCTGAGAAATTACATTCTTTTTAAAAAATGCAGGCCACCAATCCTTGAAATTTAAAATGTCTTCTGACTCAGGTAGGACCACATAGAACTCATTTTTTAATGAGGCACTTAGGAACATTTCAGCATATTCCTTAACAGTGTACACTCTGTCGCACCTTCTCACTTTTCTTTTAATAACTGAAAAGTCCCTATCGCAGGGCAGAAAAGAATGCCCTCTAATAGGAAAATACTGCTCTACTGTCTTAAACTTTCCTGTGGAGGCCAAGGCATTTGCCAATCTGAGAACTGAGTGGTTTTTATTTTGGCCTCCACATCCGTCAGAAAAAATATGTAAGTGTTCAATCCCTTCTATTAAATGATTTTGAATGTAGCTCAACAGAAATGAACAGACTTCATTTGGGCCTTTACCACCAATTCCCTCATGATACATAAAAAATACTACACTGTTGTCTTTAAGATTATGGACACAGAAAACACTAACAGTGAGTTGTCTGAGATAAAATGTTTCTTGGACTGGGATAGTTGGTAGCTGTAAATTTTGCATATAATCAATACATATGCCACCAATATTTTCATTAGTAGCAGCCTGTTCCTGAACTTCGTTGATTTTATAGTAAAACTTTTTAGCCCTGCGCTTATGGACTATTTTTTCAGCTACATGGACCCTTTTAGCTATATCATTCAAGAATTTACTTTTAATTTTTATCTCAAGAGCCTCACAAGTACAGCAAGTGTCGACCTGTGGACGACCAAAATGCAGAGTAAAATTTTCTTTAAATATTTTAAGATAAAATTTGTACCCAATATCAATATCTGGATTCGCCTGTTTAAACAGTTTATACATCTCAAGAACATTAAGTTTTTCATTCAAGTAGCTATAATCAGTTGTACCATAGTGTGTTATTTTCACAGGAAAGGAAGCGATATGTTCTTTAACTCTATTGACAAAATTAGTTGGTTTTGCATTGCCCGGGACACTTTTGCCTCTCATATCCTGAGGATTTTTACCCTCTGTTAGTAGTTTTGTCAATCTCCTGATGCGGTCACTACTTATTCCATGTATATTAGAGAATGCAAGTTTGCATACCTGCTGCTTCCCAGATGGTGTTGATACTTCGTAAATGAATGTATTTCCTCTATCTGGCTTACGTGATATTTCACTTGATTTCCTCCACCGTTTCTGTTTAACTTCAGTTGCTGCAATCAAAGATTGTAGATAGTTGTCTTGCTCATTTTTAGACCCCAAACTTCTAAAGGTCTCAAATATCCGTTTCCGTTCTTCATCTGCCACTTTTGTGAAGCACTTCCGCCGACACCTGAAAAAAACAACAAATTATTTCTGGGAATATATCTATTTATTTAAAGTTTTTAAAGAGTTTCTTCAATGTTATAGATTATATTGCATCAATTAGGCCATGTTGCAATTGTTTGTGTGAGTGTGTTTAAAATATTTTTCTTCACTTTAACACATCAAATTTATTGGTTTCATATAAGGATAGAAACTTAGTCTATACCAAAGTGTATTGTGAAAAGGATTTTTTAAAGAAAGTTTTAGTTTATTAGTGTTACTCCAACAGTAATAGGTATGCGTATGGTGCGTTCATGTATGTGTGTGTGTGTGTGTGTATATTATATATTAAATTGTGTTTACAGGATAAGAGCTAAAAAAGTAGGCTATCACAAACACAATGATAGAAATTATTGCTATAGCACTATGACAGCTAAGGTAGAAAAACTGACGTAGTCCATAATAGGACAGTAGTAAATAATAAATGTTTTTACTTCTATCTTTTATAATCTACTATTATATGACATTTAAGAGATATGCACATAAAATATGTACAAATATGTAAGCTTAGTACTTGAACGAACATAATAAAAGTGAAAAATACTTACTTGCAATCTTCTCCTGGAGTTATTTCTGGTACTTCTTTTCCAGTCCAACTTATGTATGAGCTTCCTGAAACTCTGGCTTTTTTAATTATTTCGGCCTTGTACTCGGATTTATTGAGAACACCCTTTTTCCTTTTACGTTTCTGAATCTCTAAATTAACATCTAGCTCATTCATTCTGATAATGATTTTAAAATGTTTCAATTTCGATATTAGACGAACAAAGAAAATAGGCTACTCTTTAATATCCCACCATAACCTCAAACCTGGGCTGGAATTGTTAGTGCAATGTAAACAGCTGATCACTGATCAAGGTGTCAGCTGTTGCTGCTGTTCACTTGAGAAACACTATAAGTCACTGACTTATGGTGTTTCTCAAGTGAACTAAAACTTTGTGGCATTATAAAGTTGGTAAAAAAAGTCTGACTTATGTTGTTTCTCAGAGGAACTGTGTATTTATATCTGTTGATTGCAAAAATATAAAAAACTAAATTTAGCTAAAAATTGACTTATGGGGTTTCTCAAATGACCAATTCAATTGTGTAATGCAAATTTATATCGATAATATTAATATGAAGGGCTTAAAAGTAATTAAGTCTTTTATTAAAGTTTTCTTAAAAGAGTTATTTATCTGTCCAAATATATTACTAGAGTATTTTTTTATATTAGATATAATGTAATTATGTAGGAATATGTTTAAAATACGTATATTTGTACAAAACTGCATTTAGTACCACTCTATGCTCAATTTATCGAAAGCGTCGTAGAGTATTACTACCAAGGACAATCAAATATCATTCAGCTGACTGTACCGCCAGTACCAAATACGTTGCGCGTATATGACAGTTGACCCGTGCATATTGATAACGTATTCCAGAAGTGGTGTGTGATGACGTTGTCACCAGTCCAATCACGTGGTCAGCCTCTCCAGGGAACCAGTTTCATTGAGTCTCAATATCATCGTCGATCAAACCTTCAAAGTTAAAATTCCAAAACACACTTTTGTGGTTATTTTTTATTTTAATGTTTGATTCTATATTTATTGAAACAATGTATTTTTTAGTAATGCATGTAGATACTCGTACTTTTCTGAACAAAACGTGTTACTTTGATTAATTTTTAAACATATACTAATTACACTTTTAGGTTGAGGATAAAGAGGGGTAAAACAGCCTTGACTCCATCTCAATTTTTTCATTCCATTTCATTTTACCTTTTCTATGATGGCTTCTATAACAGAAATTCCAGAATAATAGAACATAACTTCTAAAATAAGAAAATTAAACATGTATAGTACATTTCTAATGTAGTAATTGAAATATTCAACACATTTTCGTCCAGTTTCTGAAACCACGAAGATTCTGGTTAGGACATAAATTTGTTGGAATATGGACTATGTAATACTCTTACTATCTGGCTATGTGTATTATCAATTTCTTCCAAATAAACTAAATGTTTTATCACTTGTCTCGAATACTGCATCGTGCTGTTATTATTTTGTGTGGGATTAAGTCACTTAATATCTGTTGTTTTATTTGCTTTGTTAAGGACTTCCTTGATACACTATCAAGACATTATTAGCTTTACCGGCCATAGTCTCTGGTCGTAAAGTACATAATGCTCGCTTTCAAACTGCGTAGGAGGCAGATACGTTTTTTTTTATAATCAACATCACTAAATAAACTTATGGTAACATGCGTTGTTAATATTACATTTTTTAATTAAAAAAGTAAATTTACGACTGGTTTCTCTGTTTCCTTTTCTTTATTTCACACATAACATTTTCTTCGAAATTTGATAATTATTTTTAAGTCTACTGATAAGATATTTAAATTCGGCGTTTGGCATATTTCTTGAAGACTGGAAACATTTTTCTGAAAATAAAAAACTGAGTCTAATCATTGTTCAGAGAGAAATAGCAGGATTAAATAGAAACAATTTTTGGTTTGTTTACGAATACGGATGCATTAATTTGAATTTACTGCCACTGCAATTTCACATACTCTGGCAGACTGACATTCTGGTAAAGTAATGGTTTTATTTGTGATTATCTGTAGAGTTTAGAAATAATATTTCTTTCCAGATTTGAAACAGAAATGGCATACAGTTGTAGATTTCCCCTTGACTTAATTATATACAGTATATTAAGGTTAATGTAATCTCGTCTCAGATATAAAATTTCAAATAAAGATAATTGTGTAATGCAAATTTATATCGATAATATTAATATGAAGGGCTTAAAAGTAATTAAGTCTTCTATTAAAGTTTTCTTAAAAGAGTTATTTATCTGTCCAAATATGTTTTTTTTTAATTTGCAAGTTTTAGGTGCACGAAGTTTTGCACAGTCAATGATCTGTGTAGTTATACACATAGATGTTAGTATTAGTCAGGGCTGGGGAGAGCTAGTAAGGGCTAGATCACTCAGCCGGTATAACTTCACCCCGCCGCTTGGCCCTGTGACGTCACGTGGTTGCCAGCCGCGCCTGTTTCCGTAGTATGACAAAGCAATCCTCGGCAGCGCGCATCGACCCTTTTACGGCCC
Organism: Homalodisca vitripennis; assembly: GCF_021130785.1. Taxonomy (NCBI): domain Eukaryota; kingdom Metazoa; phylum Arthropoda; class Insecta; order Hemiptera; family Cicadellidae; genus Homalodisca; species Homalodisca vitripennis. The sequence continues at coordinate 173,584,301 of NC_060209.1, forward strand.
TTACATATTATTCCACAAAACACTATGCTATATATTAACTCCAATGTTGTGGACAAGGATAAAAAAAACTACCAAAATACATTAGTTATATAAAATGTGTATTATCAGTATGTAAAACATAAATAGATTGTCATAATGCTATTAATATAATGGACAGCGTATTTTCTTACTTGTTGGACTTTGTCCATTTTGTAGCTTTTTTCGTTTGTTTCCTCTTACTGCTGCTGTGCTGCCTGTTTACCTCTCTAACTCTAATAAATGTCCTGATTCTTGAATAAACGTGAAGAGCTTCCCTACACACATTAGGGAATTGTGCACTCAGTCTCTCTTTTAAAACTTTCACCACTCCGAATTCAGTACTAAACTTAAACAGGGGACAATGCAACTCTATAAATACCTTTTCAAATTCTTTAACAAAAGAAAGCCACTGTTCACTAGGTTCTGTAAGGGAGCCGTGAGATAGAGTTCTAATCCATGAGGGCTGCCCCTCCTCAGGAACAGAAACGTTTTCCACAATTTTTCCAAGACTAGGGTCTATATTGCGCACTCGGAAAGCGACGTAGCCAGCTATGTACTTTACTGCCTCTTCCTCAGCCCACGTAGTTTCACTTTCATCGTTGAGGTCGTCTGAAATAAAAAAAAAATATTGAAAAAGAGTATTGACTTGTTGGGGATGTAAGATCTATATAAAACGTATTTATAATCTAATTTTGATAATTTGTAGTCTATTAATTTTTAAAACACCATTTATGTAGTTGACCCTAAAAAAATACGCCTTTGGAAAAAGATTGAAGTTAATTTTTTTCAATGCTAAATCAATGAAAAATGCATACGATTATAACGTTAAACCATTCAACCCGATAAAAATTCCTGTATTATTCTTTTATCATTAAACACCTTGGTTATAGTATATTAGTTTTTTCAAAATTATTAGGGGTGTGCGAGTATTGGTTTTTGAAGTCGAATCGAGTCGAGTTTTGAAAAATACCCGTATGTTTCGAGCTGAGTTTTTTTAAGATTAAAATATACTAGTCATCTTGTTTCTACATAATCGTCATGACAAAAATCATTGTAATACAAATAAAAGTTACAATTTTAAGGAACAGTAATTAAAAAAGGAAGAAAACTTTCTACACTTTTAAAACACAACAATTCTTGACATTTATATTTTTTAAGCCTAACTTGTCTTTAGACTTATCTGGTTTTTAAATTAAAATGAAAACACAGCCCTTCTATACCTGTCTCATTTCATGATTATAATATTTCCTTTGAGTTACTCACACAAGTACATTTCCACTCATGTAATTGTCGACAAAAAATTGAGTTTGTTATTTATTTACTAGTTATACTATTTTATTTATTTATACTATGTTAGAAGTATATTTTATGAAGATTACCTGACAATGTATTGCTCTCCTGCAACATATCAACGTCTGAACTCCATGGATCCTATTTCTTCTGTTGTAAATGCCATTTGCAACAAGTCCGATGTTAGGTTAGCTGGAATTTCAGGACATTTCTCCTCAGACGATACTATGTTAGTCTTCCTTGATGGAATTGGCATTTTGTTTGAAATCATCAGTTTTCTTAGGCGTGATATTACATCTGAAGGGCTAGGATGATCGTGGAAACGCCCCAACCCACGAAGCTGACCAAACAAACTTTCAAGAGCGTCTTGAGTGAGACGGGTAGTAAGTATGTATTTAATTCCATACTGCGCTTGGAGCTGCGTAAACATGTCCCTCAAAGATGTAATCGACACTAAAATGCCTTTCTGAAAGGGAAGCAATTTAGGTTTGCCTTTAACTCTCATTCTTTTCAATACATACTCAACTTGATTAAGTATAAGATTCTGCTCCTCTGCGTGTTCAGTCACACCAAAAGCAATCTTAAGCGGGTGCGCTGAATCTAACTGTGGGCTGCTTGAATTCATTATGTCATAAAAAATCATCCATTAGCTCAAAAAAATTTGCAGCTTGGTGGTTTTTTGTCAATAAGGCGATTGCTTTAGCTGTCGTTCTTGAAAACACTGCTTTTGCAGGTCCAACTTTCTGTCTATCATTGCCTTTCAAAGAAAGATAAGCTGGATTCAATCTATGGCACAACTTAATCTCGCCACTGTCCTTCTCTAGCACTCCCCTTAAAATGGAGGAATCTAATTCAGTGCCATTTCCCAAAACTATGCCGCTGTCTAGAAAATGGTTTCGGAGCAGTTTGAAACAATGTGGCATGTCAGCAAAAACAAAAACCTGCCTCTGCGAGTCGTTTGGATTGGCAAAAGAAGTTTTTTCAACAGAAATATTCAAGGAAGTCCACAAAGAAAGAAAATTGCTCCCTCCCATATCCGACACAATGGAGGTCACCAACAATCCAGATGACTATACAGCTTCTATTATTGTCATCAGCAACGATTTGTCCATTATAGTGTCAAACTCGAAGTAGACAGGTTGTTTCCAGTTAGATATTAGCCATCTCACGATTAATACCTGTACTTTAGACGAAGGACCGAGTATTCTGTCCATCCCTGAGTCATAAACCACGCTACTATCAATGTGCATTTCGTCAAAATTAACAACACATAATCTGTCGAAATCTGATAGGTCCTCAAACCTTTTTTTAAGTAGGCAAAGTACATTCCGCAGAATACCTGGGAAGCAAGTAAACTTAGCGCACCATCTTTTAAGGGTTGAAGCTGATGGGAGAGGGAATGTCAATTTTTCCCTCCAAAATCGTAGGATTTTGGAGACAGAGCCCTTATTATTACACAACGAGATATATCATCGCTTGTCCATCGCACTTGCTTTTCACCCTGTATACTTTTTATTTGCATAGGAGTCATATTTTTCTCAGCCCACTTAGTTAGAGCTTCTTGTTTTTTACAATTTTTCTTCAAAACACATAGTTCACTTTGTAAAGATTTTATTGTGCTCTTTAGCTTTTTATTGCTACAAGATAGTCTTAAATTTCTCCTAGCTAAAATTTTACTTTTACGCCTTGTTGTTTTCAGGTGCGATTTTAAGATTACTACTTCAGTTTGTAGTTTTTCAGTTATTTTCGTTTTACTTTCACAGTTTTTGCAATTGATCATGTCGGGTGTTCCATCGCGATTCATCTCTGTACCAGTGCCACATTCTCCGGGATCTTGTCCAGGCCTAGCTTGCTTTTTCCTTGGACTTAATTGTTTCAACCTTTCTAACGCTGATGCTCTAACTGATCTGGCTTTGTTCCTGTCTGCTCTAAATTCAGAGTTTTGAGAAACTACATGTGCATTATTTGGCAGCTTTTGGGAAGGAACCGCAGATTTTCTTTTTTTTAACGGAAGACCCAAAAGCCTATTTTTCATGTCATCCTCATAATCATGGGGCAAGAAATGCTCACTACAAATACGAGCATTTTTTGAGTTAATTTCGTCTTTTCTGTAACATTTGGCGATCCATTGTTTTAAAATGTCACTGTCATTTGGAAAACACCTACCTCACAGTCCTTCGTATTTCGGTGTCTGTTATTACACCCAGCAACAGCACAACTCATGTTTAATATAGATAATAAATAATAATACTAACATATAGTCCTAAATCACATTTCATTATACGAGCGATAGTTCCGCAGGAAAAACGTGAAAATCATAAACGCACTGTATAATCCAGCACATGTTACTTGACTTAAAAAACTTGTCACCACAGCTAACTCTCGAACTGAACTGCTTAGCGCAACGATTGCAAAGAAACATGTGGTGAAAGCGTGGGAGGGTGGCAACCAGTTGACGTCACGCGGCCATCGACCCCTCCACTCCCTGGCGCGTCGGTATCTGCCAAACATCAAAATAGTGAACGAGCCCTTTCTAGCTCTCCCCGGCCCTGAGTATTAGTGACAGCGTTTAGAAATATATTTTACTATGTAAAAAAACCGCATAAAATAAATCCTGTACCTTTCGTTAAGTTAAAACCATTTGAAACCCAATGTACTGTATATATAAAGGACAAGCTTTTTACGCTTTATAAATTAAACCTTTTTAGTTAATTAATTGTACCATATATATTATGTTATGGATTATTTCCTAATAATAAGAATGATAAAATATATCTCAATCGGTGTAGGTTTTATGCAACATACAATTTTAAAAAATTTAAGTTTCGGTAAACAGCAAAAAACAAAAAAATTATGTAATAAATAAATTTTCTTACTTTTAATAATGTTCAGCACAGTAACTAGGATTGTCTGGATCATCTTCTGCCTCATACAAGTACTCTAACTTCCTTTTGGCAACATTTCTTGACTGTCTAGTTTTTTTCCATATCGGAAACAGCTTTTTCAGCTTTGGAAACACGGTCAAAATCGAGACGTCTTGCAGTTTGAAGTAAATTCCTTCCAATTTGTAGGCCTAAGTGTTCTATTAATTTTACTTTAGCTAAGTGTCCACTGTTGAGTGTCAAAACAGCTTCAAATACACCAAATTTCAGGGTTTCAAGATTTACAAATGTTCTTTTAGGTATTTTTACTCCAGATAACATTGTTCAAAGATTCATTGGGGTTTTGGGATTTACCTCTGAGACATTTTTGCAACAGTTCTGGCTTGGCAAGATCCCTGAATATAGGTTTGATCTCTTGAAGTATCACCTCAGGCAAATGGAAGTGCTTGGTGTGGTCATAGGTTTCACGGGTTGCTTTTACAAACTTGCACCAAGTGTCATCGGTTTTAGGGCAGAGTTCGTGTCTAGGAGTTTCATTGCTGGACAAAAGATGAAAATAAGTTGCCCATACATCTTGCTTCATGGCAACCAGGTTGTTACTGTTTCCTGCGAATAGCCAAACTATAAAATATTTGTATTTTTTGTATAGCAGCATCTGTCAGTCTGTTTCTGCCAGAAAGTGGTTTTCCATCGGACAATAGCGTTTTCTTCGACCTTTCTTTTAGTTTGCGCAACCTTGTTCCCATTCTTTTTTGGACATGACCCACACACTCTAATTTACTAATATTAGTAAGTGGGCCATAGGGTTGGCTTTCAGAAACAGCTTTGAATGCATTTGTGTCCCCGTCGCCAAGATATTCTGTGTACTTTACACCATACAAAGACACAGAACGAGCAAAAATATCAATCGCTCCTTTCACCTCCATCCCTCCGCTAGTGCCTAAATAGTTCGCAGTACACGAATCAGTATGTATATTTTGGGTCCTGTCTGGGCATTGGCAATACTTAGACATTACTTCAATGTCTAACACTTTTCCTGTATCAACTGCAGTTACGGAAACTATTCCATTTAGGGAAGTATGGCCCCGTTTCTCTGCCAGGATCCGTCTACTGCCACACGTAAATGTCTGTCATTAGGCTCCTCACACTCAGCAACTGCCTCATCTACAACCAATGTCATAGACTCTTTACACAATAATTCAATGTGATGGCTAATAAACATTTCATGTTTTCTATACTTAGTTGGTGGATAAGGGATATTCAAGATGCCGCATAAACTCTGAGCGGAAGTATATCCTTTTCCGATTACCCTCATGCCATAGGCTAACCTAATATTTAGATCAAAACAGTTTTGTGTAGTTTTCAGGCCTAACTTGGTGTTTGTTTCCTGTCTACAAATATCTTTACAATTGGTAAAAGTTTTATTGTTATCACAATTACTACATGCAATGCTGATTTCAATTGCTAGGCCTACAATGGATTTTCTTGTAATGTTTAGAACTCCTTTGCATATGTTACAGGCTGCTATATCCTTCAATGTAATGTTAAGAACACTCAGATCAATGAAATCATACTGCATATTTTCAGTTTTACTATCATAGTAGTCAAAGTTGGATTGTAACTTTACCTTAGAGCTAGAAGTTGTTATAGGTTTATCTACAGCTTCTGGAGTGTGGGTAGGCCTAGGTTTATTTGTTTTCATTTGAGCAGTAGTCTTCTTCCTATAAACACTGTATCCTCCTTGTTTCTTTTTGTTTCCCATAATGTAGGCTAAACCAAATCTGTACTAACACTACTACAGTAACACTAAAAATATTTACACTATTATGTTGCACGTACCTATTGAAACAAAACTTTATAAACAAAGCAATCACAAGAACACAGCAGATTGAAGCAGAAGCTACAGACACTGACAGTGAATACAACTGTCAAGCATAATAGCCAACTACATAAAACTAAATCAGCTGATAAATGTATCAGTGTACTGTATAAAGCGAGTCTGACTATAGTAGCGGGGCTGGATCGACTTTTTGGTGTGCAAGGTTATTTAAAAAAATTGTTTTCACTTATTTAGAATTTTCTGTACCATATGTGTTATATATCGTTAGAAAGATGAGATTCCAAAGAAAAATAAAGTGTTATAAACTAAAAATCACACACAAAAATTTCTTCGGTTAGACTGCCCTTAATACAAAGTTCCCGATTTATAATGTTTCAACTAAAAGTTTGGTTATCACTAAACAAGACAGATTAGGCGATATCTTGCGAGATGACGTAAACGTGTCATGGCTGAGTAAAATCCTTGCTTGATAAACAGGATCAGGAGCTTTTCCTCTAACGAGAAAATCCGCACTTATGGAATGGGCTGGAAACATTAACTGGACGTCTCATTTTAGAAATCTTTGATCAACTGCGGTACTTTAAATTCCATTACACAACCCAACATAATTTCCACTTTATATAATACTGTAAGGCAGTCAGCGACAACATTATCTTTGCCCCTAACATGCTTGACAGTAAATTGAAAGGCATTGATGAGAGTTGTCCAACGTGCTATTTTTCCTACTTGGCGAGGATTGGTAAGTAACCACGAGAGTGAGGAATTGTCAGTCTCAAGCGTGAAGGAACGATGCTCCAAATATTGTCTAAATTTTGTTAAGGCATAGACTACTGCCAAAGCTTCTAAATGGAAAGTGGAATAGTTCCTCTCGTGCACATTTAAAGGACGGCTCGCAAAAGCTATAGGGTATATTTAACCCTCAATTTCCTGGGACAGCACGGCACCTAGAGCAGTACCTGAAGCATCAGTTGAAAGAATAAACGGGGCATCAGAATTTGGTAAGCGTAGGACCGGAGCAGAGACTAAGGACCGTTTAAGTTTGTGAAAGGCATTCTGTTGCTCTTCACCCCATATGAAATTAGCATCCTTTCTCTTTAACCTATTCAAGGGCTCACAGATTGACGCGAAATTGGGAATAAATTTAGAATAAAAGGCATACATTCCGAGAAATCTGCTAACCTGCTTAGTATTTTTGGGTTGAGGGTAGTTGTCGATAGGGCGAGTTCTATTTGGGTTGATGGTAACTTTCCCATCTTCGAAGACATGGCCTAGAAAATCTTATGAGAGGCAATGACCATCTTCTCTGGGATAACTGTTAACCCTGCCCTATTAAGTCGTTCAAGCACTAAATTGAGATGTCTTTGGTGATCTTCCAGATTTAAAAAAAAAAAATACAAGATCGTCGAAATAACAGAACAAATATTCAAATTTCACATTACGAAAGATTTTATTTATCAACTGTGTCAGTATCATGCTACCACTAGCTAGACCAAAAGGAAGGTAATTGTATTCCCATTGGCCAGTGCTTGTGATAAAGGAAGTGTACTTCTTGGAAGCCTCATCAAGTGGTATCTGGTTGTAAGCGGACAACAGGTATAACATAGAAAAGACCTTAGCCTTGCCTAGAAATTGGAAAGATGACTCTACCGTAGGCATCGGGGTTGAATCGAGTTCCAAAACATTGTTTAAGGCGCGGAAGTCAACCATCAGGCGTGAAGAACCTCCCTTTTTAGGTACTAAAATCGCTGGAATTGAGTAAGGGGAAGTTGAAGGTCTAATAACGCCTTTCTCCAGAAGGCCTTCGATATGCTCACGAATCAAAGCCAATTTGGGGGGGAATAATGATACGGACGGCACCTGAACGGCTTGTCTGACTTGACAGTGATAGAATAAGTCAATAGGTTAGTTTTACCCAACTTTTTGATTACAGTTTCGGGAAAACATTGCAGAATAATTTTTAAACGCCTGAACTTGGGAACCATCAAGCCTCTCTCCAAAGATTGGGCCCAAACTATCTTCCTCTGCCTGATCGTTCTCTTGATTTTCGGCTATAACTAGTGAAGTGTCAAAGGGAAAAGAAACCTGGCGTTGTGCCGCATTAATGCTCATTTCAGAGGCCTGAATGAAGTCGAGTCCAATTAAAACGGGAACTGGTAAGTTGTTAGCAACAAGAAATGGGAAAAGCAAGCTAATTTAAAATTAATATGGGCCAAAACTTGAAAAGATACATCTGAACCATTTGCAGTTGTAGCCGTCAACGAAGTTTCTTCAACTTTCTTCAAGACACCCTTGAGCATAGAAAAGGCATCAAATACGCTTTTAGCCACTATAGACCTGGTAGAACCAGTATCTATCACAGCGGATGACTTAATGTTTGAAAAAGTAATTGGTATTTCCAGGGGTTTGACCTTGGGCAAAGCCGGAGCTAAAGGATTAATGGGCCTTGTTTTCTTGGGGAATGCCGGCCCTTTCAGCGAATTCCCCTTTTGGAGTTTAAATTAACCGCTGGATTAGCGAAACTATAATTATGGTTTTGATTATTCCTATTATAGGAAAACCTCCGTTCCTGATTAGGCCTACTATCGTTCCGTGGTAGCATATTCTTGCATTTAATTAGGATTACTAATTTGGGGTTTCGGCCGCTGATTTAGTGCATTATCATAGTCATTTGCCCTTACTTAGCCCTGCCTATAATTATTGGGCTGAGAATAAAAGTTTTGGTAAGGTCTACTGTTATTGTAATGCCAGCCTCCTTGCCTTTGGTTACCTCCAAATGAATGGTTGGGATATAAGGTGCTTCAGAGTTCTGGTAATAACGTCGCCGACATCGTTGACTTTTTTGTGGACAGTATACCAGTGCTCAAGAGGAAGATCGCCGATCTGCATGAGTTATCTGCCTAGGAGTTGCACAATGAGGGAAGACATTCGTTCTTACACTTTATCTGTACGTCTCTCATTGCTGTTATTTATATATTGTGTCTTGTTATTTCTTGTCTAATCTTGTTTATTCTCATTGTTTCGTGCTAATTTATTGCTGTTATTGTTCGTTGTTTTCCATAGTTCAAATCACGGTACACTAATAATTAATTACGTTATTGTCATTCATAGTTTATATCCGTTTCGTCACTTAAATAGTTTATTAATCGTTATTGCTCTATTTGTCACTGTGGTTGTTTACTTTCATTGTTTAATATTATGTTCAAAACTGTAAAAATGGAGATGTCCGTTGAAATGTAAAATAAGAAAAAAAAAAAAAAAATATAGGGGGTTTTCTTAGCGGTGGCTCCATCGAAGGTACTACCCTCACTACGGTAAAATGTTCTGTTATTATCTCGCCTATTTCTAAAAAGCTGCCCAGCGTAATGTAAATTTGTATTGTCATAAGTAACATTTTGATTAGAATCTATTGCAGTTTCTCGAGATTCAGACTTGCCATACCCTAACGGTTCTTGAGCACCGTGGACCGTCAAACTCTCAATCATAGATACCATATTTTTCAGCTGTTGTACTGTGGTAGGAGCTTGAAGCCCTGCAAAAGCTGCCCTAGTATGAGGATTGAGACCGGTAAAAATAGTTGAAAAAATTTCAAGCAAGCCGACATATCAATCAATCCAAAGAGTCCACTAGGGTTTGGTATTTTATAAAGTTTTTTTGACTGAAACCTATTTTTTTGTAACTAAAAGTGAATCCTCAAGGTGGCAAACTAAAGTTTTAAAAGTTTGCAAAAAAAGGATGTTTCAAAATTTGGGAAAGAAAAGTTTAGTTTTGTAAGTAATTAAATCAATTATGTGTATGTCAGCATGTCAAATCCAACCCCAAGCTGCAATTTCATAATCATTACAATACAAACATAGGCCTATGTTATTTTTATTAATTGTTCAAACTAAAGGTGTACTCCGGATTAAGTTTAACTGTTTAAATTAAAAAGGCACTAGTCAAAAGAAGCAAAAGAATTTTAATAATAGGCTATAAAAGAATTATTTTCACAGTAACATTAAAGTTTTGACGAAGGTTAAGAAAAATGTTCAAACTGTTAGCATAAATCAATCCTTTAAGTTTGAATTGCCCTGAACATTCAAATAGCATAGGCCTACATAAAAGTTTGACATAGTCAAATAAATTTAACAGTAAAGCTTCACTTACATTGTGTGTAGACTACAATTAATTAACAATACATTGTAACACTTGAAAATATTCAATACAGTAGGCAAAAAAATCATCAATTATGAATAACATCAATATATTGCATTTGGAACCAAGGGTTGGTGTGGAGAGGTTAATTTTTAATGAAACAGATGAAAAGGTGAAAGATTGGAAAGGAATGCAATTTATATAAAAAAAACAAGAAAGCTTTTCATTATAAGCCAACCCATAGTAAATAAACTGGTGAAACTGATTGGGGGTTTTAAATAGTAACCAGAAAGCCAAAACTTTAAAAATAAATAGTAGGCTATTCAGAGTCTGCAGTATAATAAGCGGCCACCAACTGCATCTGCACTTCTATTCAACTTTTCTTGCACACATCTGAGCCAAAGCTAAATTGTAATACCAAAATGTGCTTGCTAAGTTAAAAAAGTACAAATAACTAAGTACAAGCTTTGGTTAAAGCAATAGACTAAACTGTAGGTGGTATTAAAAAGATAGGTTAAGAGTTAAAATTGGTCAGAAAAAAAATTATTAATTTTGTTAAAAGTAAATTTTAATTTTGAAAAACATCAACCAATTACCTATGCCTAAATATTTAGTGAAAACAAGTTACTAAAGTGTATGAAATACTGCAACTCAACATTTTGAATTATTATAACAGAACTAGGATTAGGTAACAGTTGGTTGCAAGAACTGTTTGGCTCTGACCTGCACATTAGAACATGCTACTTCGAAAAAAGTATCTACATTTGAATAGAAACTGTAAAGAAAAATGTAGAAAACTAAAATTGAGAGAAAACATCTACCCCTTAAAAAAACATAAAACTAGGACTTAGTTCTCATAGTTGTGTAGAATTCTTCCGCTCCCACTGGCTATGCCTAGCCTTCCATTTCAAGCACGCTCCGCTACCAATATGTGGTGAACTTACCCTGAATTTGGAATGACTGGGCCCTAATTAATTAAATGAGGTCGTGGAACGTTGATTAGAATAACATAATATTAATAAACTTTTAACACTTTTAAACTTTATTTTTCGTACGATGTACATTTCGGAATCATTGATTCCATCTTCAGGTACAAAATAAGGTTAAGTTAAAATAAATAAATAAAATCAATTTGTCATATGTTTTTTTACTACCTTGGTGGCTAAATTTGTTGTATTTAATTTTATGTGAGATCATTCATTGTATATTGTTTAAAAGTCTATCGAATAATAATTTTTTTGTTAGAAAATCTTTGTCATTTAATAATATCATATGATTAATTTTGGCACTTTTGTAAATTTCAAAATGTTCTAAAGTAGATAATAAGCGACTTTTTTTGCTTGTGTGTAAAGAATTTTATAATTTTATAAAGAATTAAACATTATTAAATACATAGCCCAAAATAATGGATATAAACCAAGCAAGATTGATATATTATTGAAGAACTTCAAAAAGAAAGAAAATAAGAAGAAACAAGAAAGAAATATCAAATACATTCAATCAGACTACCTTGGTAAACATTGTCACAAAATTAACAAATCATTTTATAAACAAGGATATCAATTGGCATTCAAAAAATCGAGCAACCTTGGACTTTTAATCAAAAACAAAAGCAATTCAACAAACCAAAATCAAAATTCAACAATAGTGGAGTATACAAATTAAATTGCAACGATTGTCAATCCCACTATATTGGACAAACCGGCCGATCATTCAAAATTAGATTTAATGAACACATAAAAGCATTGAAAACATCATCAAATTCAAAATATGCAGACCATTTAAACAACACCGGCCATACATACACTATCTTCGAAAACAATCTTGAAATTTTACACACAAGCAAAAAAAGTCGCTTATTATCTACTTTAGAACATTTTGAAATTTACAAAAGTGCCAAAATTAATCATAATATATTATTAAATGACAAAGATTTTCTAACAAAAAATTTATTATTCGATAGACTTTTAAACAATATACAATGAATGATCTCACATAAAATTAAATACAACAAATTTAGCCACCAAGGTAGTAAAAAACATATGACAAATTAATTTTAATTATTTATTTTAACTTAACCTTATTTTGTACCTGAAGATGGAATCAATGATTCCGAAATGTACATGGTACGAAAAATAAAAGTTTAAAAGTGTTAAAAGTTTATTAATATTATGTTATTATTATAAAACACTTTTCGAGGCTACATCTCTAACGTTGATTAGAGAGTAGGCCACGATATTAACACCAAAACACCGCGCGGGTTCGTCAAGGGAGCGGGCAGCCAGCTTTGATTATTAAACTCCGACCACTTAAACTCGAAGACGTCCTCGCCCTACGGAAGCCTGAAGAGAAGAGAGCGAGAAAATCTAATTCCAGAAATCTAGAAACCTGAAGACTAGAACAAACCATAACAGGCAGAATTCCAAAGAAACATCTAGAAGAAGAGGTTAACCATCTGGAAAAGCAGACGACTCGACCACCTGTAAGGAAACTGCTGGCGACTGCTGCTGGCCCGTCCAACGGCCAACAAAAATAAAGTGGCAAACGCCACAAAGAAACGTTGGGTGCTCTAGGGGTTATGATAGACGAATGCAAAATAGGTAAAAGACAGTACAACCACAGGAGATTAGTTGAAGTTACTGTGGTTTTAGGTTTAATAGAGATTGTACCTGAAGGGAAAAGAAAAGGGTTACGATACAGACTCGATATCTACCTTGACAACAAAAGAGACAATTAACCTCTAATGCATTTGATATTGAAACATGCAAAACCATAAACTACAATAGTCACGAACATTTGGAAGATTCACTGATCATGGGTTTGTGGATTTTTACGGTAAATCTTTTGGTTTGCGAGTTATTTCAGTCAATTTTTCAATGTTTATTACAATTACAGGTCTTACACAGCTGCCCATTGTAAGAAGCTTCGGGAAAGTGAGCAATATATCTTCATTTTTGACATTACTGACGAAATGGTTAAAAGCTCAGAGTGCGGAGGTGTGATGACAGAAAATTAAAAACATTTTTAAGTTATTGACCCTTTAGTACCAGTGACGACAGATGTATTGGGCATAACATGGACCGATTTACTACTTTTAACTGGTCATGGATTGGTTTACATTACGGTGAATCATTCCAAAAACATTACTGATGCAGTGATCGGCACTAATAATAATACAAATCTTTGGAATAAACATCGCTTGAAATGAAAACTTTACAGGTGAACTTACTTTTCACTCTTGAAGGAGTGAAATCTATGGATTGTATTGCATTGTATTGTAATGACTTTTTTAAATTATTTACCGAAAAATGTAACAAATGTTACCGCAACTCGCAAAAGACTGGGGTGTTACACCTCAATGCAATGGTTCCTGTGCGTCACAGCCCAAAACACGAAAAGACCGAACGATTAATAAAAGTAATGATTTCTTTGTAAAATAGAACCAACGATCATGGCCTACTTTTAATGTAATATTGTAAAATTCCCTGTTCTTGTTCTAACCTGAACGTTTCAAGCATTGGCAGCGATGTTCCATTAGAATGACTCTATTCTTATAAACCCATATCCCTTCTGGCAGTTACCAAAAATATACTACCTTCTTTTCTGACGGTCGAAATTTCGCTATGTGCGTTCAATTAAACATTTTAAAATTTACTTGTCAGTTACAGTAATAAACTTCGTGGTATTATTTAAACCATAACCGTACAAAGGGTTAAAAATATATTACTTCAGACAATTAATTACTACTGTACAATTTGTTTATTGCAAAAGTTACTTATGAGACTGTGAATTAAACCCATGATTATTTTAAGTAAATAATGACGAAAGTCTTATTAAAATATTTTAGTTTATCTAGTTGTGGTATGTATTTTATATTACACCAATGAAATTGGCGAAAAGTATTTAAGAATTAATGCAATTTGTACAAACAACGAAAGTTACAAATTAACCAAGACACATATCATGTACAAGGATGGCAGCCTGAGAGGTCACAATTGTCGGACAATAAATTGGTCACATTCCGGAGCGGTGTACATTTGATTGTCACTGTTATATTCCCTTTGTTTCAAACAAGATATGAGTTTTATACCTCTACAAATTTTTGAAATAGTTCCTGCACTCATTCTAAGTCTAAATCTAAATGGTTTCTATCAGAGTGAGTTAAAATAAGCTATCCGCTACGTATTTCCATAGATATGAATGTCTAAAGCCAGATTCATTCTAGTGTTTTCAAAAGTTAATTAATACTCTCAACCGTACGTTATCAGTATTGGTTTTTTGTTTTCCATGTAGTGATCGCACGTATACTATACTTAAATTGTCACAAAGAATTACTTAATATTGAGTTTAAGATTTCACTGAATTATTCGGGAAGAGAAACTGCAGGTGCTGGGGTTGCCCCAATCCCCTGCGCTCGAGAGTGTGGAGGTGCGTGCGTGCAAGGTAAATATCTTCGCCTTGAGCCACAATCCGTAATTGCTAATACTTTAGCCTCTATTATTCCAAGGTGACACGACTACCTCGCTATTCTTTCGCATGGAATCTTGACAGGACTCGGCTCTCACCACCAATCTAACCCATCCTGACAGTCACATCACTCAGGAAATAAGCGCAAAGGTTATTTTAGGACTAAGTGTAATGCTGGGTTTCCGCATTTTCTTGTATTCAATCAGTATTAGATATAAGTTTTGCAGGATAATAAAGTAATAAATTATATGGACGAATACCTGTAGATAAAAATAGGTACCCCTAAATTCGTTGGCAAGGCTTCCTAAGGTGAAATCAATAAAGTACATTATTAATAAAATTTATTTCCACAAAATATTACAAAATAATAATTGTAGAAGAAAACTTCATAAAATTGTTATTTTTATTACTTCTTTCAACGATGAAGTAATATTTTACGATATCAATGATGAAATAAGTAATATTCTTTTCTTCTATAGTTGTAGTTTTTAGTAACGTTTATAATGTTATAAATACAAAAGATTCTTAATTTCACAATTTTTTCTTATTGAAACTGCTATAGATATTGATATAGAAGCATAATGTCTAAATACGCATATTTCAAACGTTTACGATACGTTCGTTCAAAGATACGCCCAATCAGGCTGAAACTTTGTTTTTGTGGAATTCAATTTAAACAAAGTTAATTAATACAGATAGACTTACACATTACGATTGAGTTATTTCCTAACTCTTAAACGGAACTTTTATATTAACAAAACAGTGTTACCAAGTTAGTTTATTAATTTTTAATGGAAGTTTTGTTTTTATATTATCCTTGTTGTTTGGTAACAACGAGATGGAGTAAGTGTGTTATGGCCGAGTAAAATCCTTGCTTGATAAACAGGATCAGGAGCTCTTTCCTCTAACGAGAAAATTCACATTTATCTTCTGGAATGGGCTGGAAGCATTAACTCGGTCACCTCCCCCTTCTAAAAACTTCGCGTTTCTTTTATAAGATGAAATATCTCTTGATAATATTAAATAAATAACATGAAACTTTAACTTGTGCAAACATCTTTTACTTACACGTGTTAATTTATTTAAGGTACACTTCAAACATAGTCGTGGTATCCAACTTCATTCACGGTAATATCTGTTTAATTTTGCAATTGAATGAAAATCTAATAAAGAATAATGATATTGTTAATTAAAATATTATTGTAACAAAAATTTAGTAATTTTTAAAACTAAAAGTTACGTTTAATATCTAAACAAATTATATAATTAATTTTGTATAAATTAAGAATCTAAGTCTTCTATTTACTTATATCTGCTATATAAAAACATATTTGTAACATGAGTTAAATATAATAAACTAAAGTTTTGTAATTTTTAATGCATTTAGTTTTTAATAATAGTAAAATATATCTTTTATTATATTGTAGAGTTAGTTGTATAAATAAAATTTAATGAATTAAAACTACTGCAATTTGTAAATTATAAAAGTAGTAATCGTTAAAATTGATCCCAATTCCACCGTTTTGTTGACTATTAACAAAAATACTATTTCTATATTGTAGTACACAATACACATGACGAATTTTATGTATTACAAATGTTTATGTCGTATTTTTGTTAACCGCTTCCTTATAAAATAAAATTCCTATTTTTAGCATAACTTTAAAACCCGTTAAGCATTAAAAATGATTTTTCTTTACAATTAATACATCAAGTCATATGACATAGCAAAATTGTATGATACAATAAGAATGTCGCGTTGCTTTTTCAATGGTTTGTGTATAAATTGAAAATGTGGTAATTTATGTTAAGCTCTGTATCGTTATACTCACAATTTCCAAAGGAGATTTAATGGAAATGTTCTCTCTGAAAGATAGTTAAAAGTTCTTCTAGGTTCTACAGTAACTGAATTTTCAATATGCAGTAAACCGTATCACAGCATCTTCAGCGCTGATCTGACACTGTAACTGTTCTCTCATTGTCCTTCGGAGTTTGATGGTATCTTTAACTTTGCGATTTACTGTACGTTTCCTTGAGATAAGAAAGGTTCGTTGTAAACTGCTCTTTATAGTTAGTATTTGATTTGATTGTATATTCTTAGTTGATGACCGACCGAATGATGGGCACAGTAGTTACTGATAGACAAATTGTTTACATTGTTCGTTATGTGATTAGTTGATTTACAATCTTAGGGTTTCAGTCTGCTTAATATTGATGTATAAAATGCGGTGACATCATATCAAAATATTGTAATTAATAAACTAAACGAAAAACAATAATTTCACATTTAATATTTGTAACACTGATTTCGTGGGAATGGTGTCACGAGGATACTGAGACGTGGGACAAACTGTAACCAAACTGCTCGTTAATTTCCTAAGATGTAAATATTATAGGAGAAGCTATTATGATGGTCCAGAAATCAAGTTGTGGTTTTCAGTGGTTTTAAAAGTTCTTTCCTCAGTATTCAAAAATTGATATTCACGAAAATATCATATGTATGCTTTTTCATATGTGTTTAATTAGGTTCAGCCGTCACTAATTGACCGAATAGATTTTGCCAAATTACGTGTATATTATAAATAATTGGGTACCATTTTCTCAATTTATCTTTCTATATTTTCTATACCAAAAGTTATAAAAATTCAAATGTTCTTAATAATTGATAAAGAAATATGGTGCACTACGTAGTAAATAAAAAATAGCGTAAAAACACAAGTGTTTTAAGATTTAGAATTTAATTTTAATTCTGCATAAAATTAAAATAGTACAAAGATCGTACTATTGCTTAATATTGTGTTATATTCCGTACGTTACTGAATGTGGCTTGGAGAACTAAATTATCCGATCCAGATAAAATATTGAGTTGTCTTATTGCGGCCAAAATGGGATAAAGTATAACATGGACGGTTTCCCATCAGAGTTAAGAGGTTTAGCTAAACCAATCCATCCACTTGATGTGCAATATCAGCCCAATATCCTCACTACAACGCTGTCGATATAGATGTATTATCTTTATAATAATGGAACGAACAAATTTATGACTTTTGTGACTTTGAAACTGTAATACACTTGTGTTATTTTGATGTATTAATATCGTTATTGTAATGTCCTGCATATATTTGAATATGCACTAAAATGTATATCGCTGTTACTTACACAATTAAGACGTATGAACACAAATTAAATTGAGCACCTTTTTATTTTCTTGAATTATGATGCATTTAATACTGTATCTATGAAATAAAAATTGTTTGTTTTAGTATATTTAAAATAAATTATTTTAAACGTTTAAGATTATAATTTAAAATATAAAGAAAAATAAATCAGGAATGACCGTGTATTACAAATCTTGGACAAGAAATTTCGCAGAGAATATTTTAGCTGAGGAGTCGAGAGTTTGTTTTAATTTCCAAGATTTAAATTTTATTTTATTTTGAAATTCTTAACTTATTACCATTAGAAACTGCAATTTTCAATATGTCGTAAATTTCCTTCAGTAAAGTTTTATTAACTGTCCTTATTAAATAGTATGTATGTGTAGCTTTTTTATTGTTTTGTTGGCGAATGTTAAGTTTTCTATTGTTAACTAGTTTTAGTCAGCATTTCTCTGTTCTTGTTAAAAAGCTTTTTTTTATTCAGAGAATTAATTTTCTTTTTAGAAAATTATATCTACTGTCTTTCTTTCCTGTTATCATTATTATATAAAAAAAAACACTACACACGACATTAAAATAAATCATTACTATTTTAACTTTTTTTTGTGTATGGCGTTGCAAAGCAGATTGTGATTGCACTACACTAATGCTAATGCAGTGTAACTGGATACTATATTGTTTTATAGCATTTTTCCAATAAATAAAAAAGAATCTGAATAATAGAATTGTATGGATTCTTTTGAATTATGAAATAAAGTAGAACGTTTTCAATCCAAAACCACGAAGTGTACTCTTTACATAAAAGCGGTTGAAATTTGGAAACGTAATTCTGTAGAAGACTCTAGTTCTAATTTTACTTTATGATATTAAAAAAGGTTTGTCAAATTTTATATTTTTCTGAATTAGGAATTTGACAACTAATAATAATAGTAGGTATAACATAGTTTTAATAAAATCTTTTTATAAAATCCTGGTGGAAGGGAGGAAAAGAACGATGGAGAGACAATTTCACCTGTCAAATGCCCTGAAACCACGAGGTATTGTGTGGCTTAATGTGCAATCAAGATTGTATTGAGTTTTAATCAACTTACCAAACCAGTAGCTCTGGGCCTAGCGGCTGACTACTGCCGGCCAATTGGCGACTTCGGTAGTTAGCATTCATAAGTAACTTGTGTTTGCTTCTCCTGGGAAGCTGTTCAATGGCTTGTTAAGTTTTCCTAATATGAACGTTTTAGTGAAGAGCTTTGTTCGAAGAAATGCAAAAATTTTTTCAAAATCTTGGTTTATACAAAAAAAACTACAACAAATTCAAATGACTTTATTTGTACCATATATACAAAAAGGCGAATACAACGTAAGATCGTAAATCCTTATTTGTGATATTTTGCAGAACTTCCTTTTAGGTAAGAGAGGGGCAGGTATGAAACCTTGTAGTACAGAAATAGAATTATCCAAAGGACAAAATTGGTGCTTTCTTACAAATTTGACTCTAAAGCCGATTTAAAGAATGAAAAAACTGTAAATGTTTGTTCTATTTAATTTTTTTTTTCAGTTTTTTTCTCCAACTGATATAATAAGCATTTAAACATCGTAGTAAAGGTTACAACATACAGGGTGAGTTTTAGGTCCCTTCCCCCCTATTTTTTTTTAAACCGTATAAGTTAGGAGGTTTAAACTCCGTACATATTCGTTAGACCTAAATATCTTGTTTTTCATGGGTTCATTGACTCTCCACCTCCGATTTGGGACGGTCCACGAGGAGTAAGCCGAGATTCTTAAATGTAAGCATAGGTTGATATGCACATCAAATTAAAGGTCTCTGTAAGTAGAATACAATGCCGCAAACCGGACCTCAAAAGGTTCATCCTAATGAAAATTACAGGGTGTTAAAATGTACAAAATAGTAATGTGCTATTATCTGCGTTTTATCGCGCAACTTTTTAAAAGTTCATTTCAAAAAAATTTTTCTATTGCTGTTTATTCTTTAAAAGAAACTTTATTTTGTTGTGTTTAATGATTTTAAGGGATCACTGGAAGTCCGAGATCTAGGAGTTAACTAAAGGATTTAATAAGAAGTCGGTCATGTGATGTGTCGTTTAACATTGCCTTTTAACGCTGGAAACGGTGCTACAATCTGAATTAAAAAAGGATAATTCGTAATTTTGTACAGAATCTGTGGTCTGCATTTTTAAATGTGATCTTTGACATAGTCCTTGTGTCGTTGTAAAAGTGAAAGTTGTTTGTTATCTGGGTATTCCCAGAGACTTGTTATGTTTGGTTTCAGTTACTTGGGCCATTAAGTATCTGACCTTTGTAGTTGCAGTGTGGCTACTGACCTTGTTAGTTTTAGTGCTGTTAAAGTTAGAAACATGTCTCGCACTCTTCAAGAAAAAGTTGACATGGTGTTTATTTTTGGCGCTTCTGGGAATAATTACCACGAAACAATGAGACGATTTAATGAAAACCATCCAGAAAGACCTGTTAGCAGAACCTATTTAAGGCAGTTAATAACAAAATTTAGAGAGACTGGTAGCGTTACTGATGCAAAACGTTCAGGCCGTCCTCCTTTGTCAGGAGTTGATTTGAGGTTCTTTGTACAGTTGTGGAAAATCCTCAAGCCTCTTCGAGACAAATAGCAGACAATATCGGGGTATCACAACGCAAAGCAATAACTACCCTGAAGAAGCACAAATTTCATCCCTACAAAATTATGCTACATCACGCATTAAATGAAGATGACCCGGACAGAAGATTGCAGTTCCGTGAAACTATGGATAGACTAATTATAGCAAATCCAACAACCGTAAATAATATCTGCTTTAGTGATGAGAGTACATTTTACGTAAATGGTTTAGTGAATAGACACAACTGCTGATACTGGGATAACTCTAATCCCCATGTTCACAGAGAACATTATACCCAGTATCCCCAGAAAGTAAATGTTTGGGCAGGTCTCTTTGGTAACCACGTGATTGGACCACTGTTTATTGACGGAAATTTAAATGGAGAAAGTCATTTACATATGCTCCAAAATATTATTCATCCATTAATAGAAAATACAATTCGCACTAATGGTGGGGAGTTTAATCAAGAAGAAGTAGGGTTCCAGCAGGACGGTGCTCCTCCACACTACGATCTTAATGTTCGTGGTTACCTTAACCCATTTAGGACCGTTGTTCCAAAAATGGAACATTAAAATAATAATTTCCCAAAAACGGGATTTCCCTCAGAGAAGGGAATTTTTCTTCCTAAAGTGTTGTGTTGGCTATACTGTAGCAGGTTTTGAAACAGTGGACGCATACATGCCTGATTTCTGTTGTTTGTCTTCTTCCACATGTGATCACTTATTTTCACCATGTCATCAAGTGAAACGTAAGTATTTAACTACATAATTGTTTTGTGTAATTATATGAGATTGGTTTTATTTATGTTTTATAGAGGCTTTGAAACATTATATGTACTAATTTTAGTCAAATGTTTACTAGTGCCAGTTTTAGGTTATCGTAAACTCTAGCGTTCCAATAATGGAACAGCGGTCACGAGAGGGCACGTGTACATAAAATGTAAAGTTTTGGTTCTCTTTGTGTTTTTATAAACATTACAATTTTTTATCTTATCAATAACATGCCTATTTATCACTAGGTGATATATAAACAAGTAGGCCTAGGCTTTTACTAGTTTTTCTTTTCATTGTTTATTTTTTACCAACTAATTTCATTTATTTCCTTACAAGAAATTTATACGTACTGAACTTTTTAGGTATTCCTTGGATGAAATTCTCAACCTTATTGAGTCCGACAGCCACGTGTTGAGCGCCAGAGTGTATATCAACCCACCAACAAACGTAAACGACTCAGATGAGGACAGCGGCGAAGAAGATGAGGTGGACCTAAATCGGCTAACAAGACACCAGCTTCTAGCCGATGCTGAAGCAAGAGTAACTTTGGTGAACGAGAATGAGGTAACCTCTGAAGTAATTTCCATTAGTGAAGCAGTTACAAATCAGGCCATAGCACCCCCTGACAATGCAGCTCGTTCGCCTGTCAACAGTCCTGATTGTACACCGCCTGCAAATAGTTCTCTTACTTCAGTAAACCAAGCTCTTGAATCTGAAAAGCCTCCTACAAAAAAGAAAAAGCCAAATGAACGCAGATGGGATAAAAAGGATATTCCTCCATTTTCTGAGAAGGAATGGGAAGTTCCTTTCTGGCTTCACAACAATGAAAAAACACCCGTTGAGTTATTTGAAATGTTCTATGATGACGATGTCATCAAACTTATCTGTGACTATACTAACCAGTATGCTGCTTCCAAGGGGCTACCATCTGGATATACAATCGAAGATATTCGTTGTTTCATAGGAATTCTATTAGTGTCCGGGTACTGCCAAGTCCCTCGGGTAAAAATGTATTGGGAGATGAAGGATGATGGCCGTCACAGTACAAAAACAACACATACACGGAAAACCTATTCGGTTTGGGTACAAGGCATGGTGCCTTTGTACAAGATTTGGTTACCTAGTCCAAGGCAATCTATATGAAGGAACAAATACAGGGAATAAATACCCAGAAGTAGGTGTGGGAGGTTCCGTTATCCTTAACCTTTGTGAAAAACTTCCTCAGAGACCAGACGGGTACAATTTGTATTTTGACAATTTTTTTACGTCCGTGGTTCTTTTAGAAAAACTAGCAGAGGAAGGTCACAATGCCACAGGTACTATCCGTGCCAACCGCGTGGAGAAAGCACCACTTTCAGATGTAAAGTGCATGTCAAAGATGCCAAGAGGATCTTTTGATCAAATTACTGAAAAAGATTCCAATATTACTTTGGTGCGGTACAATGATAACAACGTTGTCACCGTGGCGTCAACAGCATGTGGAGTCGAGCCTGTTGGTAAAGTTCGTCGCTGGAGTGCTGCTGAGAAGAAACATACAAGTATCAACCAACCATCCTGTGTTGTAATGTACAATCAGTACATGGGTGGCGTAGACAGACTCGATGAAAATGTGTCAAAACTGCGAATTGGAATTCGTGGCAAAAAGTGGTATTGGCAGTTGCTCATGTTTCCAATAAATGCATCGATTAACAATGCCTGGATTCTTTTCCGTTGGACAAATACCTACAAGGACAAACGATTGGATCTTCTTTCTTTTACAAGAGAAATCTCACTGACATACCTCAAATCACATTCAACTCGTTTGACATTAGGAAGACCACTTCAAAATGTGTCTGCAGTGGACAAACGAGTTACCGAGGCAGTTCGGTATGACAAAACAAACCATCTTATTTCAAAAGGAGAAAAACAAACAAGATGTGGACAATGCAAAAAGAATACCACAATGAAATGTGTTAAGTGTAATGTTGCACTGCATTCTAAGTGTTTCGTTCTTTTCCATCAAAAATGAAAGAATTAGTCTTTTGAGAGAAAAATTAACACAGTATTCGTAATCTGTAAATAATTTGTACTGATAATGTAAACTTTACACATGTTTTAATACAAAAACTTTATTTTACATGCTTCTGGTTTATTTTAATTATTGTTTCCACACTTCCTTTCAGTAACCCAATCTCCAAGATAGAAGTAAGCACTTGCTTACTTAACGTACCCATTCAGGACCGCTGTTCCATTTTTGGAACACACAATATTTCAGTAATAACCTGAGTAATAAAACAAATATTGATGAAAAACACCTTTATAACATCAAAATAATAAAATAAACCTAATACATTTGAAAAAAATTACTAAAAAATTAATTTGGTCCCAAATGGGTTAATGTACATTTTCGTGAGAAGTGGATAGGACGACGCGGGGCAATGGAATGGCCGGCACGGTCCCCTGACTTGAACCCACTGGATTTTTTTTGTGGGGACACTTGAAGTCTGTGATTTATTGTACACCAGTCGCATGTGTGGAAGATCTTCGGAACAGAATTACTGAGGCCTGCAGGAAGGTAACACCAGAAATCCTAACCCGTGTAAGGAGCGAATTTGTTAACAGACTATACTACTGTCAGGAAGTAACAGGCAATCAGTTTGAGCATCTACTACAATAAAAGGGTAAGTAACAACCTACTAGTATCGGAATCGTAAGGTAGGGGGCCCAAATATCGCCCACTTAAGGGAAAATTTAAGTTAACGGTTAATTATGGGTCATTTTGTTCAAATAATTGTTGAAATACGTAAAGTAGGTATTCAATTACCTTATAACGTAACTTATATGTTTCTAAAACAACACAGTTTCACATTTAAAAAAGTATATAAGACAAGTTTGAATGTTTTAACTTAAAAAAAGTGTTCCTAATATCGCATATGGGAATAGTATTGGAAAATTAGTAGAAACATTTAAAAAATTGTTTGAAAAAGAATTTTAATCATAGTAGTACAAAATTATTTGATTTTTTGTGCAAAAAGTTACTGGCTACAATCTTGACAAACATAAAACTTTTGTTTTTTAGACTTTCTTTTGTCACAAGCTTCATTAAACCATAGGAAACATTTCTTACATTTTAACCAAGTCTCACCATTTTTGTCACTTGAGTAAAAACCATCACAAAGTCCACATTGAGCATCATCACCATCACCATAACTACTGTCACTGTCATCCGTTGATATAGGGTGGGTCTTCGTCGTCATCAGTTGAGTCAGGAGACGGCATCCCTTTTTTTCTGTTTCTCTTCATCTTCTTTGCCTGAGACTTGCTTGAGTCATAAGTCAACTGCCGTTTACCTTTCGTTGTCCTGTCTATAGACCCAAGTACTGCATTTTTAAAGGGGGAAGCACTGACAACAGCTGCTGATCCAGCCCTGGAATTCGATGTTGTTGGAAGAGAAAGAGACGGTACAGGATTGATGTCTGTAGGGGAAACTGTGATTGAGCTTGGCGATTTTTGTTGAGGTGTCTGTATTTCTTGGACTTCTTCTTCTATTCTAGTGTTTTGTTGGTGATGGAGGAAATCTTCATCGGTGAAAATGTTAGGATTAAATGGCAAAATCCCTGTAGCTGCAAACCCTTTTGTGGCGATTGATAATGTAGCCGACTTTTCATAGGCTTTTCCAACAAGCTCACCTATTTGAAATACCGTAATGGCTCTAAATGGATGGTTTACCAGCCAGTTCTCAATTTCCTGAGCGTAGTAAGTCTTGAAGCTCTTCATAAACGTTTTATCCAGAGGTTGCATGTGGTCTGAAGAATGAGGAGGGAGGCACACCAATGAGACGCCATTTTCACGAGCTAGATCGATCAAGTCTAAATTGCGAGTGTGAGTTGTGTGGCCATCAAGAATCAACACCACTGGATCATCTTTAGTTGGTTTCACGTAAGAAATGAAATGTGTAAACCATTTAGTAAACAAATCTGTCTGTATCCAACCTGAAATATGACAAGCAGCAATACTGCCAGGAGGAGCTCCATCCATCAGTTCAGGCTTCATTCTCTTCCGTGGGAACACCAGCATTGGAGGAACAAAGTTTCCTGATGCTGACATACAAGGAACAATGGTTATGAGGCGACCTCTTTCGGCAGATGACAGTTTATGAACTTCTCTTTTCCCCTTTAAAGATACAACTCGCATGCTCTTGTACTGTACACTTGATACACCAGTCTCGTCGACGTTATATACCCGAGTTGGTGAGAAATTAACGCGCTCTAGTTCTGGCTTGAGAATATCTTAAAACATTTTCACATTTTCAGGTGAAAATCCTTTTATTCTGGACAAGGACAAGGGTTGTGGTTTCCGTAATGACAACTCAGGATGGCGTTTAAAAAACAGCCGTAGCCATTTCCTTCCTGCACTTTTTGTTTCCTGCGAAAAAGGGTGGGCAATATTGTTTCGTATAGCTAGTTGGAAGGCCATTCTTTTGATATCTTTTGCTGTGAGCCCATAAAAAGACCTTTCCATTTTTAGACAATACTCTACAAGCTCATCCTCCATTTCAGTCGGCAAGACAGGTTTTCGCCCCAATGGAACTAAAAGAAGCTTTTCTAGTTCGTCTTCACTTTTTTTACGTAATCTTTTAGTGTCGATCTAGGCACCATAAATATTTTAGAGGCTTTTAGCAAACCCATTTCTTTATTTTTCACTGAAATTACTGCCTCCTTCATCTTTAATTTATCCCATGTTTTCCTATGCGCCATCTGAAAAACAAAGAACGAAATGTTTAAAAAATGTGTTCCCAATATCGCCTAGTGGGCGATAATAGGAACATTGCGGTGGGCGATATTAGGAACAACTCCTCAAACAAACATGGCGGCCACTGCAGCCAAACACGCAAAATAAAATGGATCAAAATATTACTTAAACCAAAGCTGTTTCCGAAGTTTTTGAATAGGATCAGTAACATTTTGTAATTACTTTAACTCTTAATTTTATACTAATAATAATTCACATGGGTTTTTAACTCACCTTAGGCGAATATCTTTGAAAAATCACAACATAAAACTGAGACACGCTAACCTTGCCAAACTTTCACAGATTACTCCAGCTGACGGCTAGTTAGTAGTTCGCACGTTTATGGGTAGATCGCAGCACTAACCAGCAAGTTACTGGAGTGGGCGATATTAGGAACATGGGCGATATTTGGGCCCCCTACCTTACTATATTAGAACCGGAATCGCTGTTGGAATAAAAATAAATGGGTCTAAAACCTTTGTAAGACAACAATTCTTTAAATAAAATACAAGGCGACACAACACATGATCGACTTCTTATTAAATCCTTTAGTTAACTCCTAGATCTCGGACTTCCAGTGATCCCTTAAAATCATTAAACACAAGAAAATAAAGTTTCTTTCAAAGAATAAACAGCAATAGAAAAATTGTTTTGAAATGAACTTTTAAAAAGTTGCGCGATAAAACGCAGATAATAGCACATTACTATTTTGTACATTTTAACACCCTGTAATTTTCATTAGGATGAACCTTTTGAGGTCCGGCTTGCGGCATTGTATTATACTTACAGAGACCTTTAATTTGATGTGCATATCAACCTATGCTTAAATTTAAGAATCTCGGCTTACTCCTCGTGGACCGTCCCCCATTGGAGGTGGAGAGTCAATGAACCCATGAAAAACAAGATATTTAGGTCTAACGAATATGTACGGAGTTTAAACCTACTAACTTATACGGTTTAAAAAAAAATAGGGGGGAAGGGACTTAAAACTCACCCTGTATGTGTTAAGGTTTTATGTGTACCATAATATATTATTGTTATTTCAAGCACGAATTGATTAATTTAATACTAAAAACTTATACAATATTTATTTATGAGCAAATTACAGTTAATAAAGTATACAGACATCGAAATACAAGTTTTATGAAGCTAATCTTTTGTTTTAGACATTGCAAGATAAAAGGTTTTATACAAGATGACACTTGTTAGTAAATAAACTTTTTAAAATAGAACGCAGTTATTTTAATATTACAATATTTAATGAAAATATAATTTTCCACAAAATTAAGTTTATTAGAAACATGGATTAACTCTTTGTTAGAAATTTTTTATGTCTGAGGTTTTATTAGAATAATAATAGAAGGTCTTTAATCAATAATAACATAACTGAATTAGCTTGATAGCTTACAATTGATTTTCATTCTTAGTTCAGACGAAAAAACTACATTATTTCTTCAACTTCTTCCACGGCTCCTCCTTTCTGTTTGTTTAAGAATAGACGCCGACCTGAACAGCTTTTGGATTTTTAAATTTTATAAAACCTTGCGTCCGCCTGAACCTCCCAACTGTGCCAAAAGTAAGTTGTAGCAGACGTTTATTGTGATGGAGTATTACCGACTTGAGAATACTTTCAAATAAAATTGGCTCATGCACAATGAAACCAAGTTTATGCCCAGTTTCAGCACTTTTTGAATCCCACATCAATGGTGTATAATAATTTACCCCACAAAAGTATGGGTTTTCCTGGGGTTAGCCCTTGAGGTACAATGAAACTTTTCCTAGTTACGGACTTTAGGTACGATTTCTCAAATCGTTATTGAGGTAAAGATGTACCATACTAAAATCATTATTCAATTTTAAACCAGTCCCCACGTTTATAAAAGATTGTTCGGTAAATTTCTGATACGGGATTGTGATTAGCCGTTTTACTATGACATTTCATACAACCAAAACTTATGTCAGGTGGGATGCAAAAATGTCCAGGTACGGGGAGGAAGAGAACTACCCCAGTGATGATGCGGGGAGTATTGTAACCTATAATACAATAATAATGAAAGATACTATGGAAGTTTTACTTTGCCCGTACCTTGCAGCCATCTGCAAACAATCTCATACGAATATAGACTTTGGTAGAAAGTCTATGTTAAATTACTGAGGTTATCTGGGCTGATTCATATTTACCATCTGCCTCAGTCTTTGGAGTTCCATTGCAAATAATTAAGTTGTGTACATACAGATAGCGAGAATAGTAGATCACCTGATGTGGGATATTAAGCAATATACCATTTTTGTAGCAGTCAAAAGTTAATGCAAGTTTATCCTCTGTCTCTTTCTGTTAATGCCGAAAACAAGAATCCGCTCTTGTGTATATGCAGTTCAACCTTATAGTTTTATCAGATTTTTCCAACTAAATCGCATGCATTTATAACAAGCATCAGTTGTAAGAGAATCAAAACCAATTTTTTACTAAACCTAATCTGAAAAACGTATTGTCTGTGCGTGTTATTTTTACGTGTGCATACGTAGACACACATACCTCTAAAACGTGATTAGTTTGTTTAATAAGTACACTGACAATAATCAATTACAGTCAAATAAATAAAAAAAATTAAAATGTTATTGTGGGGCAATTAATTTTTTTTGTATGATGGAAGAGATATTGAATCTAAGAGAAGAAATATAGAAATAAAAAAATTCTTGCACCCTTTAATACACGAGATTTGAAGTTTTAGACATGAAATATAAACTTTTGTTTAAACTCATTGTGATAGTCTCTTATTATTAAAACTAAGTATATATTGCATTAGTACTTCTAATTACTATTCTTTTCATACGAGTGTGCCTCAAGCGCTGTAAAAATAAGAATTATTACATTCCAGTGTTAAAACTGAACATATTCTAATCCATTGTAATTAGTTTTAAATCGTGAAATGGATAGATGAATATATTTTATATTTACAAAGAGAATGTTATGTCTTAATGTTGTTCTGATAACAAGGTTAAGTACAAAACAATGACAGCCTTCCGCTGTTGAGAACATTTTAATACAAAAATAACAAGCACAATACTTCTTGTTGAGATCATAAGGATCTGAATGTCTGAAGAAAGAATCTTTACGTAGAATACTCGTATTTAATGTTAATGCTTTGATTCAGTTCTCTAGATAATAAGAATCCGGATATAATTATTTTTTTAACTGTATAAGTACATTACCTACCGAATTTTTCTTTATATTTATAGCAACGTATGCACTGTGTGTTACTATACAAAATTCGGTGTATTTGTCTCGATTACACCAGAAATTGTCTTCATACAATTTTTTATAAACCATGAGTAATTTTTAAGTTAGTTTGTTTTTTATTCTAAACCGATCAAAGTGGCTGGAAGGCAAAACTGGTTTCTAAAAATCTTCTGGCATAAACATCACATATAGTAAATGATTGCCGATTCTTCTTCGGGAAAACCTTTGAATCCCATAAGACAGAGTCAAAACATTTTCTACATAGTTTGAAACTTATATGATTTATAAATATTACTCTAAAAAGCATTGAAATTGAACTGAGTACGATTGCCCTAGAAATAAAAAAAGCGCAGGGCTGCGACAAAAGTTTGCATGGATAGACTTAATAGTTGTAGACTACTTTTGGGATATAGAGCAACGTCTATAAAAGATATGATATTTATAGAATTTGAAGTACATTTATAGTACAGTTTTTATATAACAAAAATAAAATAAGCGAAATTTTGGAACGTTTTAAAATCGAAGTGGATAAGGTCTAGGGCGAAACACATTTAATAGTAGAGGAATAATTGTGCAGTAAATGTAAAGTATGCAGGAATTTTATTTGAAATTGACATAAATACTCAAAGAACAAGAACCTTAATGGATGCTTTTGAGTGAGATGAATAAGAGAGTATAAAGTTTAATTCCAGCGATGGATTCCTTAAAAAGTTCACCCAATATGTTACAGTGGCTGGGAATGTCAGTCTCGTAAATATTGGAAGTTACATCCACATTGACAAGTGAAAATTATATAGAGGTTTGAGTCTTTCAGAGCCCGGAAAGATCAACCCATCAGAAGATCTGTAGGGCGTCTAGAGGTGTCCGGTGATCCTAGAACACAGAACATGTGCTGGAAGCTCTTAGATGCCGGAAAAGAAATTCTCATCCATCAAGGTTCTAGAGGTCTTGAGGTTTATTAGGCCAGTAATGTGTGGATACTGAAATATTGTAACTTATATGGGGGGTTTTAGAGGTCGGTAGATCACAGAGGCTGTTAATCCCCAAAGGTTAGGCAGAAGCTACAGAGGGTCGCGACATCTCAGAAACAAACAATTAATTAATTAATTATCACTGGAAGCCAATAGCTGGAAATATTATAATTATATTAGATAGAATACCAGAACTTTTAGATGTTTGTAAGATGGAAGAGGTCTGGAATTCAGAGTTTGGTAGTTCATAGACAAATGTTACTTTATTAGAGTAGATTGCAGAGAATTTGTAAACTCCTTCCTTTAGTTTAAGTGATTGAATTAAGAGTAAAGGAATTTTAATAGAAGAAGGACATTGAAAACTCATACTTCAGAATCTGTAGAGAATTGAAGCTTTCAGGAACCGGAATCGATAGAGGCTGGAGCTATAAAGACTGGGAACCCCTTAGATCATGGACGTTCCAATTATCCAAAAAATGCTAAAGGCTGGAAAGTTTCAGAAGTCGGACATCTCCCATATTCCAGCGATTCGTAGGAGTACTCATACTTAGGAGGTTACTAGACGTTATGTGGTGTATTGTAAACTCGGAAAATATTTGCTTTCAGGGAATAGGTGCCTCATTCCCAGAAAAATACCACATGTTAAATAAATTCAAGATACTGAAAATGTATTAAAGTAATTAAATTACAACTCGATGTCTAGCTTTTCTTCTATTATTTATATAAATCTATGAAGTTATATTCAGTCTCATCTATTAGTTTACATACAATTGGAAGCCAGACTTGCTAACTTTTATAGTTGTCTTCTTCCTCATTTTCATGATTTACATATACACATGGTTCTTTGTGTAGAAACTATGGGTGATAAGCAACTTCGTGTATTAGGGCAAATCAGGTGTATGATGGAATTATACAAAGAAACAGTAATAAATATCAATTGATTGGTATAATAAGTGGAAGCTAACAGATTTGGTATTTTTCAATGAAATAAATTGTGTTAAATTGGCGCGAGTATGTACTCGAAGCGGAATGTGTTACCGGTTTGATTGACCGCGAGGCGGTATGTACTTTCAGAATCCACCACTCCTACTAGATATTACTACCGTCATATATTATTATTATTATTATTGACATTGCGTTACATCAGAAGCAAACTCTCTCTGGAATTATTCACAAGCAAACTTTAATTCATTTTATAGCAGAATTTTAAGTTTTCTTACATCAGCATTAGATAATCGTTTCTAGATAAATGTAAATTCGTATAACGTAAATTCTAATGTTGCCATATATGCTATAAAATATTCAAAAACTATGTTTACGTTACTTTGGTGTACAGACGTATACATCGGGGAATCCGTATTTTCTGATTTTAAATCTAAATTCAAAATCATTTTTTTATGAACATTTGAATGTCTCAAAAATAGTCAGTACTTCTATACATAATGCAACTTAATGCTAAACGTAATCTAGAAAAGTATTTTTAAAACATTGTATATATCAGTGTTTTGAGTGACTAACCGAAGCTAATTAACAGATTAAAATGTCAATACTTTGTATATGTTTTACTAGTATAGATGGTAGGGCAAAGAATTCATAAAGTGAATTAAAAAACAGTTTTTTATAGTTTCTTTAAACTTAAGACTAAAGGGAAAGACTTGTTTTGAAATAATCTGGTAACCTATTATAATATTTAGGTACTAGATATTTTATTGGTTTTTGGAACATGTCATTATGATGAGGTACAATCAAACTATTTTTACTCTGGTAAAATAATTATGATCATGAGCATAAAAATCTTGAATATGTTTAAAAGTGTGAACTCATACTGAGTAGATATAAATGAAGTGAAGGGTTAGGATACGTTCTCGGAGAAACACATGCCGACAGCTCTCCCGGCACCCCAGCCCAAGGACTAGACGAATAGCCAGCTCTCTTTTGAAATTTGAAGTCCCCTTGTAACAAATAAGGTGGAGCTGTTTTCCATGACATTATGCCGCACGACATCAAAGAGGAAACGTAGCCGTGGTATACAATGTTTAGTGCACTAACATTCAGGAGATTGGAAAGTTACCTCAAGGAAAACAGTACAGAGTTGAGCTTACAGCAAAGGGCTTCGACATGCTGACGCCAAAAAAGCCAGCTTCCAAATAACCACCTAAGAAACTGAATCAACGTTAGTGATGTCAACCTTATCCAGAGGTGATTTTGATTTTTGAGAAAGGAAAAATATAATTTAAAAATCGAGCATCGGCATTGGTGGTGGACTTAGACAAAACAAATCCAAGTTGAGTGTCACTCAAAATGGAATTCCTGAGTAAGAAGTCAGTGGGTCTGACATAATTAATACATTCAATGGTTGAGATTTTACTGATGGTTAAGAAAAGTAGATATGACACGGTATTATTCAGGCTAAGATCTACAGTTATTCTTGAAAACCGGCATAGCTTCATATCCGACAGATAATTTTTTATTGTTCTCATATCCTGAAGAACTGAGTTATTGTACAACTTAAAGGGGCGCTTAGGGGTGAAGCAACCCGTCTAATTATTGAAAGACTCATTTCAAAAACGTCAGGTGATGAACTGGTTTTCAAAGATGAAATAGTTTTGTACATTTCAAGAAACATTGCTGGTGCTATGGTGGGACTGTTGCTCATGGATGGGTAACTGTTGAAATGAAAGCTCTAAGTGAGAAACTATTGAAGGTGTCGGAGACATTTAAGAACTTCTTATCATATTGCTTATCAAAATTAATGTTGAAATCCTCACAAATATTTTATGATTAGTTTTATGAAGAATTCTAAGCTATTAAAATTTAATCCTTAAAACTTTTAAAAAACACCTAAATGTCATCCTGGGGGATCTTTAAATGGTGATGATAGTGGTGTTTATTTCAACTATATAAATGAGGACGGACTCAAAATTGAGTTCTGAATTCAGATGAGAGACAACTTCCTTCTTCATAACGGTAAAGGAAGGAGCACAAATAACCAAAGTACAAAGTACATACTCCGCCCCTGAGACTGTCCGATCTGCCGAACATACCTTGCTACCCAATAGCCCTGAGTAGAAATGTACAACATTTATAGTTAGAAATGTTGTTTTGAGAAAGTCAGTTTTCATTCACACAAGCAATGCCCGATATTCTTACTGTCTAATAAAGCTTTTAAAGAACCACTTTTGTTGGTAATTGACCGTATTTTGTGTGTAATATCTTAATAGGCGGGGTTTGTTGGAATGACGAGTATCTGGAACCATCGGCAAGCCCAAGGGTGCAGCCTCCTACGAGTTAACACGACTGAAATCAGACTGACTCAGGATACGTTGCATCCATCCGGACCTTCTGCAGATCCGATAGACATATGGGCGGAGTACGCATTTTGGTTAATCGTGCCCCTTCCTTTACCGTTATCTTCAAAATAACAATTCTACTCTAAGTGTTCAGGGTTATTGGGTAGCGGGGTATGTACTTTGGTTATTTGTGTCTCTTCCTTTACCGTCATGGAGAAGCAAGTTGTCTCTCATCTGGATTCAGAACTCAATTTTGAGTCCGTCGTCATTTATATAGTTGAAATAAACACCACTATCATCACCATTTAAAGATCTCCACAGGGTGACATTTAGGTGTGTTTAAAACATTTTAAGGTTTAATTTTAATAGCTTGGAATTCTTCATAATCCATAGAATATTACTTCCTGTATTTATATTGTAGAATTATGCACATTTGCAAATATATTAAAAAAAAAGAAATGTTCTCTTATTTTATGCTATTGGACTAATGTAATAAAGCAAATGGACTGTACTGGATTAGGTTTTCTAGATATTCATAATTTCCAAGAACGAAGACCGAGGCTAGGAATGAAGACAACAAGCTGGGTGGAGCTTGAGGCAGACATACTTCTTCTTAGGGGTCTAATTTAACCGGATATTAACATAAATAACAGTTTAGATATTTGTACTTCTGTAAGATTGTGTTGATGCAAAAACACTGAAATAATATGTACCTCAAATATGACTATCCACGTTTCAATATTTTCTTATTGCTCCATCTTGCAACATCTTAAGTAATATTACCATAAAAATTTCGGACTCTGACTTTACGATTTTTACTGACTGAACACAAATCTAGTAGCTCAAGTTCTACTGAAATCATTGTAGAATTTAATCATTTATCATGGAATTTTGAAAAAAACCTTTAGTTTCTTTCATTTGTTCTTGCAAAAGCTCGTATATACTCTTCACCCTACGGGGCTTCTAATCACTGCCATTTAAACTAAAATCGAAGAAATCGAAAATTAATTGGGAAATGAGATATCTTATAAAATAATTAGAACGCCATAATAAATTAAAAATGTTCTGTGAGTTTAAATACCGTCATAGTGATGACTATGACATTGTTGCAACTCTGCGCATGGACAGGCGCCATCTTTACGCGCACGGGTTCCTTGCTCGGTTAGTTGGTAGAGGGGGTCCTGTTGCGTGGACTTTCTTTTGGACTTCTTCTTTTGGGGTTATATCAGAAAAAATTGTTTACACTACAAAGAGCCGGAACCTGCGCCATTTATGGGAACGAACCGACACTTGAATTGCAACTGTGACTCCTGCCATGATGGAGTGGGTCTGAAGAGAAGTCGACGATAGTTTTATATGTACGAGCAGAGGTCAACTATAATTTAGATGTGCATCTAACTATAGGGTAGCTCACATACAAATCTATTGAAATATTTATTCCAGTTTTACTTATTAATAGTAAAACTCGGGTCTATCTTTTCCGATGGCCTTTTATCTCCCTTGAATAATACTTTTTTTATTATAACTTAAACCAAGGTCTACCTTTTACAAAGGCCCTGTATTAATTTTATACCACATTGTGTTCTCTTGGTTAGTTATTACCGTTACTCTACTTTTGAATCAAGAGGTCTATAATTTATTATATTAACATTACAACCTTTTTACACACTACAGGTTGCCGTGCTTAATCTCGTAGAATGGCAAGTTAATAAACGACGCTTATGTCGTTTGTCACTACATTTTATTACGGTTCTTCTTTAAAACTTTAACAATCAACTCGTAAATTATGTCTCTGAAAAGTCGTACTACTGTTACAGCAAGATAAAATGAATAAAATACCTAATATTCCAGTTCCAGTTTTTAAAATCTCCTTATGGAAAATTTGTACTACTTCAATCTATCGTGTGATTGAAATTAAGTACAATATTTATTCTAAACCTCTTGGAAAAGTAGTAATGTTACAACGTAACGATCAGACAAACGTCATAAAAACACAAAGACGAGACGAGACTCGGCGTGGCGCGGCGTACATCCTTTGACAATCGTTTAAGTTAGACTGAGAATGACTATCTGCCTGGCTTAGTGGCGTGTGACAGCAGACGCCTGACATCTGTAACTCCAACTTGTCATTTGTAAACAATTTATTTCACTGCCGCTTCAATGACCTAAAAACCGTAAAACTGCGCTCGTTTTCGAAATAACCGGCAGCTTCTCACGCTCAGGTTTCTGCTGAATATTAGGGGCTTTATAGACATGTAATTTGTAAATGGCATAGTACTTCTAGGAGTTATAATCGTTTTATAGATATCTTAGAACACGTCGATGTTTAATTAAATGACAGTGAAAGTCCTTCAACGTAAATCAGTAAATTAGAGCTTTTGCAAGCACAAATGAAATAACTAAATTTTCTTTCCAAAATTCGATGATATTTGATTGAATGCTCAAAGGTATTTCAGTAGAACTTGAGCTATTTGTTCACTGGAGAAGAGTTCTAAAGTCAGAGTCCGTAATTTTCAGAATAAGAGCACTTATGATGTAAC
Organism: Homalodisca vitripennis; assembly: GCF_021130785.1. Lineage (NCBI taxonomy): Eukaryota > Metazoa > Arthropoda > Insecta > Hemiptera > Cicadellidae > Homalodisca > Homalodisca vitripennis. The sequence goes on from NC_060209.1 coordinate 173,620,296, forward strand.
ATGATGGAGCCCGAAGAGAATATTGAAACGTAAGTAGTCGATTTGAGGCATATATTGTTTCAGGCTACGTGCACAATATGGAAACAATCTTACAAAATATGAACATTCTGAGCTCTCATGTCTTTGCTATTAAAGGAAATATAAAAATACCAAGAATATAAGTCTTAAAATTCTCTAATAATTTTTCTCTAAATAATATAGTTTGTTATATATTTTTGTTTTATATGAAAAATGGAGTTAGTTCTTTAAAGTTCGACGTACATATTTTTAAATGTCTTTAAAATCAAGGGTCCCCATTTAATTCTTGCTGCCAGGTTTATAGTTTCCAAGATCGCAATGGTGGTCCAATAAACAAACCCTCCTTGTATACATAAAAAAGTTTCTATTTTACCTGTAATTGAGAGTATAAATGTTGAACAATAATTTATCCATGATTGCATTGTTAATTTACTGTATTGGGATCTTAAAAATGAAGTGGAAGGTAAAAGTTAAGGAAGTTTTCAAGACAAACAACAGATGTACTTCTGAAGTCAAACTTTCTTTATAAGTTCATCTTCATTAAAGAACCATCGGAAAGACTGACTGAAAAGTTTTGTGTGTGAAAAGTACTGTGTGGACCAACCTTCTCTTAAACTCTCGTTCAGATACCTAACACATTATTTTCCTATAATCTTTTAATAAATAATCTATTTAAAATTAATCATTTTGAAAGAGTAAAAATATCGCCTGTCGCTGAAGAGAGTCTGTAAACTACGAGTAAAGTAACAAAAATTTAAAAAAATCGATATATATCACAAACTCTTCTAATTGGCAAGGCCACATTAGATTGAATTGAGGAAGGGTTAAGTAAATATAAATAAATGAAAACATATAATTTTGCATAAAACATATAGAAACTAATTTAGGATAAAAGCATATGCCTTCGTTAAATGTAGTTTTTGTGTTACACATTATATATGTACAAATAGAGTTTATAATATTGTATTTACGTAGAAATTTGCGTAAAAAGTTATAGCAGCCGATTTATCGAAGACATTTTGATCTAAGCTGAATCCTAATAAAACAAAGGACGGGGTTTACCATATCGTAACGAGATTTAAAATACAAAACTTCCAACAAATTATTTCACTGACCATCTTTTCCGGCAGACCTCCAATGGTTCTTTGATAAAGACTGACTTATAGCTAACTTTAGGAGTGCACTGTTGTTTGTCCTGAAAAACATGTTCTCTCTTTGCTAGACGTCGGTCACTATTTACTAGAGACTGATTTGTCCATCGGTAAATGAGACGCAGGCCAGAAGTACCGGATTCACCGACATTACCATATGTAGTTCTAAGTATCATCCGTTAAAGAAGGATACAGTATAATTTTTTATGTTTAATTCGATGAGTATTGGCACTGAAATGTTTAGTAATTTTCTTAATATACCAATAACGAATATAATAAACCATGCTCAAACATAAGAGCGATATTCATTTAATCCACTAAGTATCGTTCGTTATAAATAACGATGATAACAGAATTTCTCATGGAAAAACTACTAAGGATATGGATTTTTACACCATCTATACGTAATATAATTGAAGGAACTGGCATAGTTTATAAATAGTTATATTTAAATTATAGCGTGTAATTTTACAACAGGTTATACTTGATTAACAAACATGCCATTCTCTTATGTCGTAATTCATATAGATACAGTAAATGTTAATATGCTTCTTATAATTGTAAAGAAACAGAATATTCTATTCTTTTTATTTAAAAAAAATAAAATAATGTAACTAAATATTAGTTATACCATCTCGAAAGTTTATCAGAAACTAAGAAAGGTCAAGTTTATCAGAATCTAATGGTGAAGTTTGATGTAATAGTTTATGGACACCCTGTATAGAGATATAAAAGTATAGATCGAAATAAAAAAAAATGTTGATGGCTCTTGCAGTAACTTAGGTCCTTGATGTTACCACAACTAAACGGATTGTGGTATCGCTAAATGTCCTACTTCATACGAAATGTACCGGGCTTACCAAGATAAACGGCCGGATACACAGTTAGTCCTTGCCACAACTCAACTGGCGCCGCGACGGCATATTTAACGTGTTCACCTGCATTTTAATGTTTTCGTCAGACATTACAAGAATTTTCTATTCAGGAATAAAATAACAGTTAATTAAATTACAATATTATAGTAGGTGTCCAAAAAAGTCCCGGGACAGTTACATACAGGGTGGTTATATAAATTATTGTACACATTTTAAGATCGAATAAATAAATAACCAATCAACTTAAAAAACATGGGAATTGTTTTATTAAATTGTAAATTTAAAACAGTTTTATATACTGACTGAAAATTAATAATTGCACACATTACAATAATTATAAAAAGTAGTTATAAAAAGAAAGTAAAAATGTCACTTAAACTGTGGGTGTAAGGTATGATTCTTCTTAATGACTTGTGTTGTGACATAGTCAGCTGGTCAACAATGGATCTTTCCACACCAGCTGTTAATTACAGTTGACTAAACAAACACTAAACTAACCTCAGTATCAAAATGGCTAGTGTGCAAGAAAAAGGAAGGTGTGTTCTTTGGTTTTCATGAAAGCAGATCTGTAATAACTGTTCAAAGAAGGTTTCGTTTAGAGTATGGCCGCAATCCTCCGAGTAACAATTCTATAAAACGCTGGTATAGGCAGTTTGAACAGACGGGAAGTGTCCAACATAGAAAAGGTGCTGGTAGACCTCCAGTTTTCTGAAGCTATTGTTGATCAAGTAATGAGAATTGTTTACGAGGAGCCCTGGTAAGTCTACTCGGCGTGCAAGTTTGGAATTAGGATTACCTCGATCAACAGTCTTAAAAATTTTGCACAAACACCTTAAGCTCCATCCATACAAAATTCAGTTATTACATGAACTAAAACCTAACGATAAACCTCGACGCTACGATTTTGCTGTTAGATTACTTGACCTCGAAGAACAAACAATAAACATTGGAGAAAGCAATTTCTTGAAAAAAAGTAATTTTTTCTGATGAAGCAACCTTCATGTCTCTGGTATGGTGAATAGACACAATTGTAGGATTTGGGGTACTGAAAATCTTCATAATGTTCGAGAACAAGAAAGAGACAGCCCTAAAATTAACGTTTGGTGTGCATTGGCTATAGATGAAGTGATAGGACCCTTTTTCTTCGCAGAACCGACAGTCACTAAAGAGGTATACCTCGACATGCTTGAACTTTTTGCAATACCGCAAATTGAGCATAGATAACCAAATGTTTACTGGCAGCAAGATGGGTGCCCCTCCACACTGGGGTTAAGATAGTACGTGACTACCTAAATGACACGTTTTCCTGGTCGTTGGTTTGGACGGGATGGTCCAATTCCTTGGCCTCCATGTTCCCCAGATATTACACCTTTAGACTTTTTTTGTGGGGCTAACGTCAACTATGGGGGGGGCTACGTGGGGAACTAAAGAATAGAGTTAGAGAGGTTATTGGAAGCATAACTCCAGCAATGCTCAGAAACACATGGTGTGAGGTTGAATTTAGACTACAAAGTTTGCGTGCAAACCTCGGAGAGCACGTGGAATTAGTTTAGTTTCCTTGTAAAAGAATGAGTAACAGTAATCTTTTTGTCCCACCCCCCCCCCCCCCCACCCCCCCCCCCCCCCACCCCCCCCCCCCCCCACCCCCCCCCCCCCCCACCCCCCCCCCCCCCCACCCCCCCCCCCCCCCACAGTTCGATATGGGAAAAATAAATGTTCTAATAAAAGGTCAGTGTTTTTTAACTCTATCCCTTAGTTTCCGAAAAATCGTTTAAAGGGGAATAGATTTGGAAATTTTGCCTACAAATTTTCTTTCCCGGGTTGATTGGGCAAAAAACTATTGGTCGAGCTCAAAAAACAATTTTCTTTGGGTTTTAAAAAATTACGTGATCTACTTTTAAAAGGTTCGTAACATTTTCCCCTATCCTCAAGGGTTTTTGGCTGTAACGCTTTTTAAGTTTTAAGTTTTACTTGATTTTGTTTTTGGCCTTTTTGGGTCAAACCCCTTAACTATAGAATAATAAAAAATTTTGTGTTAATGCAAAATTAGGCGCGCCTGGTAAAGTTTACCCCAATTTCGTTTTCATGGTGGGCCCGGGTACTGAAGATTCTTATGGGAACGCGATGGCTCTCGTCAACGCCTGGGTTCCCCCACTACTTTTTTCATTCATTTTACAGCGCGCTTGGGGGCAAGGGGGTTTTCCTCACGGCAGGGGGGCGAGGTGACCCTGGGTTGCAGGTTTGTAAAATTTGAGATCCGAGATTGGGGGGAGCGTGTTCGGCTGCCAAATTTATTCAGCAGGAAATGCAAATGAGGGGCCTTCCCTAGCTAAAATTGTTTTTTGTTGACGGAGAGGTCCGTAAAAGGGCAACGAAATCGACTCTTAATCCCGCTAAAATTCCCCCTCGGAAGAAAAAAGGGGGTGGGGTTCAGGAAGTTGGTTTGTTTGCCCCCACATGTTTTAGGTCCTTGGGGAAAGGATCATCGCACCGACTTCCTGTGCTGGGACACTGGAAGGGTATGTACCAAGTTCTTCCTAAGCCTTCATGCCGGGGAAACCCACGTAGATGACAGAGGATTCGTTCAGTACAGGCGGGAACTATAAAAAATGCAGGTCAAATAAAGTCACGCAACGGGTCTGTTACTGTTCATGAGGATGGGTTGTTCCTTAACCCCGCACTTTTGTTTAAAGTTGAAGCACAATTAACTTGGAGCTTGGTTACCCGTGCGTCATAAGTATTATTAAATATGATAAAGGGGTGGATCACTTCAGAACGTCACCGTCACTCCTTTGTGGCAAAAAGGACGAGGTGAACACTATGTGACAAAGGGAAATGGTTGGTGCAAGCGAGCATGCTGGCGTCTCTTTGATTTCCCCAAATCTCAAAGTCAGAACCGAAGTTGGTGTCTCCCCGTCCATCTTGAGGGAAAACAGCATTTGTTTTCGTCCCGGTGATCTCCCCTCTCGATAATAGATCAAGTCCAAGTTAATATTGTATTTTAACAGCCCTTTTGTAAGACATTTGCAGCATAACTATGAATTTTTCGAAAAATACATGTAAGACAAACGACCGAAAAGTGAACCTTTATATAAACACCAAGAGGGAAAACACTTCGTCGCGCCTCGCCGCGTGGAGGGAAAGGGTATGTGGGTCTTTTGGGTGTATAATGTGGAGAACTTATCCCCTTCGGATGCTCCTCTTGTCAACCCCTTTTGTCGGGGTTTCCCGATCCTGTACGCGGTGGTCCTGTTGCCGTATTTCCCAGGGGTTTTGTCGTAGCTCGGCTTTTTTTGAAGCAGGTGGTACCGCGAAGCACGGGGAGAGGTTCTGGGTTCAGGGTTTGTTCGGGCTTCGTTCCTTTTTTCGTGCTACTTTGTAATTTGGTTCCTGCGCAATTTGGGGGGATTCCTTCCGTGACACCCTTTGTGAGGCCCATTTGGGAAAAGGGCCCCACTTGACCCGAAAGAGCGTTTTCCCATATCCTTGATCGATATCGATCGCAGTCTAGTCGGCGGGGAAATTGTTTTTTGTGGATTGTGGTCTCCCCGAGTGCGGTGCACGATGGAATGGGAAGGGAGGTTGGACTTGGCAAGAACCAGCAGGGGCCATTGTCGAGGAATGGGAACAAAAGCTTCAGAAGCCCAGAGACGCGTTCTGCAACCGTGCGTTCCCTTTCGAAAACCCCCGGTGACCGCCGATCCTCAAGAGTAATCTTCCTCGAGGCCCCGGGGGATATGGTAAAACGTATTCTTGGTCATACGGGCACCGTGCGTAGTTGTGTCAGATTGCATGGCCGCGCCAGCTCGGGAATCGCTGCTGGAAACATGCCTGGGGGGTTCAACGGCCACGCATGTTCCGGCTTCCGCTCGATTGGGCGACGGGTTGGGTATGGAACATTCCCAACGGGCCCCAGCGCGCAGAACTGATAAGAGCTGCTCAGCTATCGTCTTCGCGGGGCCCCCCGATGGCCCATCGCTAATCTTTGGATCCTGACCGCTCGTTCGAGATTCATGAACCGCGAGAGCCATTCGGTGGCAAGATCTTTCTGTGCTCTGGAGTTTTCCCGGAAATTTCGAAACCGTTGTTTTTAAGGAACGTACGGCAGATTCCGTCGCGTGCGTTTCACTTCGGGCCCCTCGCGTCTTTGGCCATGTTCCGCGTTTCTCTCTGGACCCCCCACAGGACGAGCAGTTCCGTTGGACTCTCTGACTTCCTTCTGCAGTAGGGCAAGGGCCCTGTTCCGTCCACAACTTTGGGGAGGGTAGAGAGAGGGGCCCCAAACTTTTTCCCTTGGGCCGGGGTGGGGTATGTCACTGCATTACAAGCCCTATTCAACCGTCTTTCCTGCCGACGTACTTCGCGATCCCGATCAGTGTGCTCGTGTGCGATCCTTCGTTGAACGGAACTTTAAAGGAGTCAAGACATAATCTTGAACTCTGTAGACGGTCGCTTCATGAGTGCGAAGCGGACACTGTGGACCGTGAAACCGATGACAATTGGTGTTGAGCCCCTTACTGAACCAGGCACAGGCAAAGGGTGTTCTGATCCGGGGTGCGATTTAAAGATGGGTCAGTGTGCCTCAATGAGGAATCTAAATATCGTGACGGCCTTTTTTAAACGGACTAAGGAATTGTGACGGCTAAAAACCAAAACGGTTGATTACCGTCGACCCCCTGAGCGAAACCCTATCGGTTTTTCCTAAATAATCTTTGGTTCGCGATGTTGAAGGTTCCCCGTTATTGCCCGCGCGTCAGTTTCCTCTGATGCTGCTTTTCGCGTGACCGGCCAAAAGACCCAAGGTCAGACGTTTGATCAGGTCGGAGTCGATCTTCGCACTGATTGTTTCCTCTGGCCAGTATACGTCCTGCTCAGAGGGGTCGATGTGGGAAAGGAAATCGTTGTCTCGTCCACCCGAAAGGGTCACAATAAAGTCCCCTCGGGAAGAACATCGTGTACGGCGAACTTTTCATGAACCGGATTGAGTTGGCGTGGAGGGGGCTCCCAAAAACAAAACTCCCCGTCGTGATTGATGGGCCCGTAGGTAGGGGACTCCCAAAAAACCCCCGTCTGATTGACTGGCAGTAGGCTAGGGGGCCCTGCCAAAAAAAAAACTCCCCGTAGTGACTGTTAGGCAGTAGGAATGGGACCTCCCAGAAAAAAAACCCCCCTTTTTTGATTGTGCGGCAGTAGGTAGAGGACCTGCCAAAACAAAAAATCCGCGATGTAAATATTTTTGATATATGAAAATATATGGTTCTACTTTTTCCGGCCCCCCCGTGGCGAGATGGAAGTCATTGAAAGCATTGACAAAACAAAACGGGCAAACAACATTTTCAATAAAAATACATTATTCCCCAATAATTTGACAAAAGTTTACACAACTAAAATCGAAAAGATGCACACGAATCGAAGATCAACATTAACCAATTTTGATGAAAGTTTTTTAAATTTCCCACGTTTGCCGGCCCCCGTGGCGAGACTGGTTACGACTGCTTGCTTTTAAAAGCATTGCCCAAAAAAACGGGAAAACAAAGTTTCAACAGAAAAAGTTATTCCCCAAATCATTTGACACAGTATTTTCACAAAAAAAATTTGCAAATTTCCACCGACATGAGAGAATATCTTTGATAACAAAGCTGTAATTTTTTTTCAAAATATATGGTCCCCCGTTTTTGAGTTTTGACAAAACTAACAGGAAAAAGAACAGTTTTATCAATTTTAAAAAGTTACTAGCAAAAATTTTGACACAAGATATATACCGCAAAAATTCCCAACTTGCAGCCGTGATGGGGTAACAATATAATAACGGTTTGACCGCTAGGGACCCGAAATCTCATTTTCACGCAAAAATTTAAAGAATTTCGAGAAATCGCGTTTCAGGGCCCTTACCAAGGGAGTTTCAGCTAAATTTACTTTAACTTTATTGTAGCCACACTATACACTAAATGTTGGGGTGTTTTCCCAGGGAAAAAAGGACACATTTAAAGCTTTCCAAACTAACGGGCAAACAAAAGTTTCAACCCAATTAAGTTATTCCCAAAATCTTTTTGAAAAAGTAGACACAAAAATTAATTTAAAACCGAGAACTGTAATTCCTTTAATTAATTATGGTCCCCGTGTTTGGGGCCTCCCCGTGGCGAGACTGGATACGCCATGTTTGCATTAAAATTTTTGAAAAATAATAACTATAAACTATAAGTTACTAGAAAATAATTTGACACAAATATAATACGTACGCTAAATCCCCAAATTTCACAAGTGATGTGTAACAATTTCAAAAGTTATTAAAAAACCTTTTGACAAAAGTACATAAAACACCCTAAATTTGTAACATATGAGTGAACATTTAAACCCCAAATTTTGCTGTAATTTTGTTAATAATTTTGGGTCTCGTGTTTGCCGGCCCCCCCGTGGCGAGAGGTTTAGTCGTGCTTCATGCATACAAGGGCAAACAACTGTTTTATAACAAAAGTTCTTGAACTAATTAGAAGAAATACATGTCCCGAAAAATTCCCCCAATTTGCACCGTGTCGTAAACAATATTAGTAAGGGTTTGACTGCTATCGGAACAAAATTTTAAATTTTTTCGCGTAAAAAATTAAAAGAATTTGCTCGAAACCCCGTTTAACGGCCTAACCAAGGGGGAAAACAGCCCCAAATTTTCTATTGGCTTTTTTTTGACCACGTTATGCACTAAATATTGTTTGTTTAAAGCGATTTCCACGAGAAAAAGGGGCAGTAATTGAAAACTGTCCGAATTTAAACCCAAAACCAAACCTCCCCGTCCCCGAATTTCCCTTAACCCGAATTTGCAAGGTAATCATGGAATCTAAAAAAACGGGTTTCCTCCGGGACTGCCCACAGAAGTGAAAACTTGTATTAATTAAATTTAAATATTTTAATCATTAAAACTTTAAATCCACAGAAAAACAATCTGTCCAAACTGAATAATTTTCGTATTCTTTTAGCATATCAGTAATTACAGAATAAATTTTGATGAATAAAAAACATAAATTTTTCGTGTTTTGTTATGTTTTTCCTTAATTTAGTTTATCCCAGCTGGGGGGTATGGGAATTGTCCCTTTCAATTTGCAAAAGGTTTCGACCTGCTTCCATTGATTTTTTAGCTTGGAAAGGATGAAATAATAAACCGGGAAAGATATTCTTTCATAAGGAGCTTCAGTTGTGTGATAATCGTATGATGAAATAATTACAACCCAAATTTCAATGTAACTCCAACTAAGGGGGTATTTGGGAAAAAATGCTTTGATTTCTTTTTCTGATTCTTCACAATTCTCTTTTTTCTTTTATTTTCCTGTTCCCTCCTCTTTCTTTGCTTCGAATATTTTTTTCATATTTCTGGAAATTTCTATCTAAAAAGGGGTTATGAAATTGTAGATAGTACAAAGTTATAAAAGTATACAAATGAAAAAATGAACTAAAAAAACGCAAAAGTTTTAAAATATTTAATTATGTTTTAAATATAAGGATCGGAAAAATGAGTGATCACCATATATTTTAAAAGGGAAAATAAAACTCCCAAAGATTGTCTTCGACAATGAGTATTTTTCTGCGAATTGACTGTAAATAAAAAGACGTAAAAGCGAAATTAACGATAACTGGAGGTTAGTTTGTTTATATTTAGTATTGATAAGACAAAATATAACTTTTTTTAATTTTCCCCCTCGGGCCGTTTTTCAGAAAAAACAGTGACTGAACTGTGACAAAAAAGTGTTGCGCGTTTTTGGTATTACTTTTCCTATAGCACGAAATCACTTTTTTCTGCCCCAGAACCCCCTATTTCGGAAATTGCCCGCAAAGGGGGGTTTTGATATCCTATGGCTCTCCGGATTTTACCAACCAAAAAAAAAACTCCCAGTGTAATTTTCATTGGTAGTAGGCTAGGGGGGGGGGCAGTAGGTTAGGGGGCTGCAAAACAAAATCCTCGCGAGTAAAAAAGTTTCTGTAAATATATGGAAAGTTTGTGGGAGATGGATATGCTCTTTCTTTTTTGCTTGACAAATCCCCGGGGAAAAACGGTTTAACAAATAAGTTTTACAAAATTTAAATGTAATATAAAAAAAACATTTATATTACTTAGTAAAAGTAATAGCAAACCCGATATTACCTATAAAAGAATAGTTTGTTTTTACCAAACCATTTGTCACAAATATATACTCAATATATATACAAAAATTTGTACACGAAAAGAGTGAACTCATTAATCGACGAAACCCGTAATTTGTTAATAGTATATGGTCTCCGTGTTTGCGGCCTCCCGTGGCGAGACTGGATACGTTAAGCTTTTCATTTCAAACATTGACAAAATAACGGACAAAAAAAAAGTTTTATCGCTATAATTGCTAGCAAATAATTTGACACAAGTATATGTACCCCTAAATCTTTATGCGAGAACAATTTAGTTAATGTGGCAAAAAAAATATATGGTCTCAATGAGACTGAATAAACCCCGCAAAAATTGTAACCCTTGGGAACTAACACGTTCAAAAGTATGTATAATTTAATTTTAATACCCAAACAATACACAATTACGGGCAGAAATTTTCTCATTGCAAACGAAATTGTTCCCCCTAAGAGGGTTTAAATTTAACCCCAGAATTTTCTAAATTTTTAAGTATTATCCGGACTCTCTGTATTTGGGCCCACTACATTTCTATTAAGAAGCATTGGAAACCAGGTGCAAAAAAAAAAGTTTTTCCTCAATTGCTATTTATTGTTTTTTTATTCCAAAGGCCTATTGTTTTCTTTAATTGCCCAAATTTTTTAATTGAGCGGACAGAAAACCATCTATTATTTCCAGCTTTCTCGGCATTGCCTTACTTCTAACTTACTTATTATTTATTTTATATTTGCCCGCTTATATGTGACGATAAAAAAAATAGAGGATTGTAAATTAAGACGTGTTTTTTACCAACGCTTAAAAAGAATAAATTTTAATCACAAAAATTTTAATAGTGCCCCCCGTGTAAAAAATTAAAAATCATCCCCTAACCAACGTACGAATAAGATTTCTCATAAGTTATTTGGTGAACCCTTTTTACAACCACGAACATAATATTCAATAATTTATATATGTGACTTCTAGGAAAAACTCAATAAAGTGGTATACAATGCGAACTATATATGTCATACTTTTTCCCAGTTTTTGAAAAGCAATAGCCCTTTAAAAACAATTTCTCTTTACTAAGTGAATTTTGGCAAAATATTTTTAATACAGTTAAAGAATCTGCAATAATCTTTTGCCTCAATTTGAACACAGTAAAAAAACATTGGTCAAGTTAACCCGCTGTGCAAATTACACTTTTTCTTAGTTTCTTTTTCAATTTTTTTGGTAAGTATTTTTCAGATCAACTTTATTTTCTTTTTTCATAAAAAATAAAAAAAAGAGCAAAAAACTTGTCCCTTTATTGGTTAATCGGTGTTAACCCTTTGAAATAAGTGCCCGCACGATATCTCGAGAACTGATTGACCCGTGTAAATGAAATTTTTGCACGTTATTTACTATGACATAATCGTATCAAAAATAATTAAAGAAAAAAAAAATTCCGGCAAGATTTTTATTTCTTTGAAAAAGGTTTTGCCCACATTCCTCATGAATGCTCGGATTAACCCGTTCCCGAAAAACGCTTTCCCCGAAATTTGCTAAAGTCCTACTTAGGGGGCCCGGGGGCGTAGCCCCCCGCGGCCGAAGGCGGTCCTATATAATACAGCCGCATGTGTAACTGACTCCTGATGACACATAGGTAAAAACAAATTTAACATACTTCCGAAAGTGCTGGGAAAATGAAATTTTGCAGCCGTCGCACGTATCTTCAAACCCCGGGAAAAAATCTGGGAAAACCCGATTTTTTTACTTTTTAACCCCTCAAAAAAAAAATTCCCCAACGGACCCTGTTTTTTCCCTAGCAGGCTTCCCTTTTAAGCCCCATAGCGGGCGAACCCTCGGAGCTAGCTTCGATCTGACGAAAAAAATTTATGGTCAGGAATGATGTGAAAATACAAAAAAGGTCCAGTGTTCTTTTGTCTATCTCAATTGGTTTGGCCGCAAAAGCGATTAATTAAAAAATTTTTAAATTTTTGCCAAAAAAATTTACCTTTGGGCTCGATGCGGCTAAACCGTTGGCGTAGCTGAAAAAAAATTTTCAATGGGATTTTTGTAAATGGCGTGATTACAAAAAAGGTTATGTAAATTTTTGCCCTACCCTCAATGGGGTTTTGCCCCTAACGCGTTTTAAAGTATTTTATTTTCAAGTTTTAGTGAGATTTTGTTTTTGGTTTTTTTGCGGCCAAATCCCAATTGTAGCCCGAATAAAAAAATTTTATTTTATTATAATTTTAAAGGATCTACAAAAAAAATTAGTGACTTTTGCTCTATCTCCCTTGGTTCGGCTTTTTTAAATGTAAAAATTTCGTAATTTCTTTTTTAAAAACTTTGTTTTAGGTCGATAGGGCCAAAGGTTTTTGTTCTACTTTAAATCTAAAAACTTTTTGACTAACAATTTATGTGATCTACAAAAAAAGGGAAAGAATATTTGTTGTATGTCCTTTAATAAGCCAGAAAAAACGCTATAAATGCTAAATATTTGTCGATATTGGCAATTTTTTGGATTTTTAAAAATTTTAATTGTGACTAATATTTGTGTAATTCGTTCAGATTCAGTTTGACTTTTTTGCTAGGTGAACGAGTAAATTCAACCCACTTAGCTTGGCTGAGGTAGCAAAGCTAAATAGTGATGGACAGAGTGAATTTGTATTATGTTCACGACACAACCCCCTAAAATGGGGCCAATTTTGGTCTTTAAACCCCCCGGAACATTAACCCCCCCCCCAGGGGTTTTTCGTGGTACGCCCCAGAAAACCTTCTTAGTAAAAAAAACCCCATGAAGTGTTACCCCCCGGTAAAATTGCCCTCCGGCAATTTACTGGCATACCTCAATGTCCGTTTTTTTCCCCAATAATAAATCTTTTAAACCCCCCCTGGGAAGTTCTGGAAAGACCAGATAACCCCTGGTGTCTTACCCCCCGGTACGTTTAAACCCCCCCTGGGGAATTATGACAAAGTTTTTATAAAATTGGTGATTACAAAAAATTTTCCCAGTAACATTTTGCCTACCCCTCAACGGTTTGGCCGCATAAACGCGTTTTAAGTTTTGTTTTTTTAAGTTTTATGTGATATTTTTAAAGTCCCCAGTGCAGTATTTTGTCCTAACCTCGTACTCCCTAAATTATATGTCGTGCTTAAAAAATTTTGGCATAATCAAAGCAAAATTAAATTTTTGACAAGAAAGGTCCAGTCATTTTTCTTGTATCTCTAACGGTTTAGCCGCAAAATGCCCTTTTAAATTTAAAATTTTGGGTTAAATTTGGGTAATTTGATAAAAAAGGTCTTTTTTTAACTCCAAGATCCCCAATTAATGCTCGGAATAATCCTCCAAATACCGCTAATCCGTTAACGAGTGAATTACCCCACATTAGAAAATTGGCTGAAAGTTAGTAAGGGTCAAATTTTAGACAGGGTTAAAATGAACTTTTTATTTTCACAGACACCTTTTTAAAAAAGGCCCCTGTGTCATTAACTCCAGGGGATTTAACCCCCCTTCGGAAATTTCCTGGTATGACCCCGTTAAAACCCCGAGTGTAATCTAACCCCCTGATGTCTTTAAACCCCCCGGGAAAAATTAATCCTCCCCCCCGGGGAAATTTTGTGGCATGTCATATCCGAATTTTTCCAATCACCAAATCCCTTTTATCCCCCAAATTGGCAAACACACAAAAAAGGGGGGATGGGGGCGAGCCCCCCGCGGGAAAGGAGCAAACGGATCTTTCTTGTCTTTAAAAAATTTTCCACATGAAAGGTCCCGTCCTTTTTGTGTATCCTAACGGTTAAGCCGTTTTTTTAAAGCTTCAAAGTTAAAAATTGGGTGAATGATAAATTTCCCAAGTAAATTTTAAACCCCTGATCAACGTTTATTTTGATAAAAATTCCTCGTGCCCTACACACATTTATACAAAATACCAGGGTTCTTAACCCCCGAGAACAATATCCCCCTCCCGGGAAATTGCCTGGTATTGAACTCCTAATTAAATTACATCCCTGATTTACTTAAAAATCTGATAAACGTAGTTTTTCTTTTTTTTTACTTAAATTGTTTACAAAAAGTGCCAATGCAGATTTTATCCCTAGCGTTGTACCGACTAAACCATAGGTGTAGTCAAATCTGAGGGCAACAATCTGAAAGACCCAAATTAAATTTCCATAAACATGAAGAAAGGTCCAGTCAACTTTTTGTCGGTATCTGCTAACGGTTTTAAAAAACCGCAAAAAATGCCCTCAAAGTCAAAAGTTTTTTACGAATCCGGAAAAAAATCCTATGAAAAGGTCAATTTTTAAAATCCATCTTGTCATCTTACCTTAATGTCCCTCGGACTTGAACACAGTCCACCGAACTTCCGACTTATCCCCGAATTTGCAAGCGTTTTTAACTTGTGGGAGGGCCGTGGGGGGCGTAGCCCCCAGCGAAGCCGTAAGGCAGAGTCTAATTATTTTATACAACCGCATGGTGTAAACTGACTGACTCACTCACTTACGTTATACTAAATTCTAGACCTACTTCCAGATGTATTTTATTTTGTTCAGAGACTTGAAATTTGGTACCACAGATAAGCTTTTTCCACGTGTTAACCACCAGGAAATCAATCCCGAAAAAAGTGAGAATTTTTCATTTTCAAACCCCTCAAAAAAAAATATCCCCAAAAAATCGCGCATTTACTTCACCCCTGCAGGCTTTTTTTTGGTAAGCCCGATAGCGGGCGAAACCGTTGGAGCTAGCTCGGATCTGACGGAAAAATTCATGGTCAGGAATGAAACTGTGATAACTACAAAAAAAGGTCTAATGACTTTTTGCTCATATTCTTCCATGGTTTAAAGCGACAAACGCTCGAAACATTTGAAAACTTCCAGAGATTGTTTTTCGATAAAATAAATAATGTTTCAAGCCCGATAGCGGTGCCGAACCGTTGGTTCGTAGCCTCAAATTCTGATTGACCCATCAAATTAGCAAATTGCGCGATCTAGAGAAAAGCGTCCCTCAGTAAATCCTTTTGCCCCTATCTTCGATTGGTTTGGCCGAAAAACGTGATTATGTACAATTTTTGTTGTAAACTTTTTTTTACGCGAAAACTTTTGTTTTTTTGGGGTCCGATAAGCGGGGCGAAAACCATTGGGGTCGGAGGTCAAAATAGAGACTAAACCGTTTTATTTTAGGAAATAAGATTGACCTACAAAAAAGGTCCCAGTGACCTTTTTTACTATATTTCCCCTATAGTTTGGACCGCTCAACCACAAAAAAACGTCGATTAAGTGAAAAATAGTTGGACATTTGTCGCCTAAAAATTTACATTCCGGGCTTGATTAGCGGCTAACAAAAAACGGTTGGTTCGATAACTCAAAATCAAATTTTAAACGGGTATTTAGGAAATTCAATTCGTGGATCTACAGAAAAAGGTTCAGTGGAATCTTCGGTGAGTTGGGCTTGAGGCGTTAGCCTAAGCGTTCAATAGTAATGATTAGGACCGGAAGGACCCTGGAGAAAGGAGGAATATTTATTATGTTCACCAGATACAATACCCTCTAAAAAAGTGCCCAAGTGTGTTCATTAACCCCCGTAATTTGGATTTAACCCCCCCGCCCCGGCGGGGGGAATGTCCTGGTTTATGACCTGATAACCTTCCTGCTACATTCAAAACCCCGCTGATGTGTTAAACCCCCACTGGTATACATTAAAACCCCCCCAGGGAATTTCCTGCCATGACCTCATGTCCAAAAAAGAATTTTTACCAGTCACCAAATCTACTTAACCCCCCCCCCCTGGGAAGATCCTGGTGATGACCAAGATAAACCCCCTGGAGACACTTTATCCCACCGGTAACGATTAAACCCCCACCTGGGAATTTGTTCATATGAAACCAGACAATATCCTGACACGAAATTAAACACCCCTCTTTGTCCTTAACCTCCTTAACATTAATTCACCCAACCCAGGGAATTTCTCGGCCCCTTGACTAGATAGTTCTCCTGGGTGATATTAGGAGAACCCCCTGTTTCCGACCTTAAAAATACTGCCTTGAGGTTCCGGTTTTTATTATGTTTATACTAAACAATTCAAGATAGCTGACCCGTGCAGACTTTTCTCCCGAGCTCATTTCTGGCTAAACCATATGTCGTAGATCAGATCTGAGGGCACAATCGAAAGACAAAATTAAATTTCCAACAAGAAAGGTCCAGTCACTTTTTGTCGTATCTCTAACGGTTTAAACGCAAAAAATTGCCCTCAAAGTCACAAAAAAAAGTTTTTACGAATCCGGAAAAAAATCTATGAAAAAGGTCAATTTTTTTAAATCCCTTGTCATTTACTTAATGTCCGGACTTAACCAGTCACCGAATTCCGCTTATCCCCGAATTTGCAAGCGTTTACTTTGGGGGCCTGGGGGCGTAGCCCCCAGCGAGCCGAAGGCGAGTCCTATAATATATACAGCCGCATGTGTAACTCACTCACTCACTCACTGACTGATGTATAGATACTAATTCTAACATAGTTCTAGAAGTGCTGGAAACTTGAAATTTGGCACGCGGGTACCTTTTGCCATGCAACCAACAGGAAAAGTCTGAAAACCGGGACTTTTTTACTTCTAAGCCCCTCAAAAAAAATTCCCAAAAAAATCGCGCATTTTTTCACCCCTGCCAGGCAGTTTTTGTAAGCCCGATAGCGGGCGAACCGTTCGAGCTAGCTCGGATCTGACGAAAAATTCATGGTCAGGAATGAAGTGAACTACAAAAAAGGTCCAGTGACTTTTTGCTCTATCTTCCATGGTTAAGCGACAAAACGCTCGAACATTTTGAAATTCCAGAGATTTTTTTCGATAAAAATAATGTTTCGAGCCCGATAGCGGCCGAAACCGTTGGTCGTAGCTCAAATCTGATTGACCCATCAAATTAGCAAATTGCGCGATCTACAGAAAAGGCCCAGTGATCCTTTGCCCTATCATCTCTATTGGTTTGGCGAAAAACGTGATTATGTGCAATTTTTTTTGTAATATTTTACGTGAAAAGTTTGTTTTTGAGGTCGATAGCGGCGAAACCATTGGTCGGAGGTCAAAATAAATCAAAGGTTAGATTTAGGAAATAATGTGATCTACAAAAAAGGGCTAGTAAACATTTTACTCTATCTCCATTTTTTTGTCCGCAAAAACGTTATTAAGTGAAAATATTTGGAAATTTTCGCCTACAAATTTACATTATGGGCTTTGATAGCGGCTAAACGGTTGGTCCGTAGCTCAAATCAGATTTTCATATGGATTTAGAAAATATCACGTGATCTACAAAAAAACGTTCAGTAACATTTTGCCCTATCCTCAACGGTTTGGCCGCATAACGCGTTTTAAAGTTTTGATTTTTTGAGTTTTACGTGAGATTTTGTTTTCTGGGCTCTATTTCAGACAAAACCTTAGTTCTAGCCCAGAGTAAAAATTTGATTTTAATACAAAATAATACGATTTACACAAAAGGTCCAGTGGCCTTTTACTCTATCTTCCATGATTTAGCCGTAAAACGTAATTATATTGTAAATTTCACTTAAAAAACTTACTTTTCGTGCTCGAATAGTGGCCGAACTGTTTGGTCCTAGCTTAAATGTAAAACTTTTTGTAAGTAGCTATTCATAGGATCTACAAAAAAAGGTCCAGTAGCTTTCTGTCGTTTATCTTTCCGTAAGCCTGATAAATGCTATAAATGGCTAATTCTTTGTCGTCAATTTTAGGTGTTTTTAATTTTGCAACTATAATTAGTGCGATTCATGTTGGTTCCAGATTGGACTTGTATTACTCCGTTAACGAGTGAAATAGTGATTCCTTATCAACACCTCTGGTATGGAATGAAAAATTTCCGAAGTAATATAAACCCCCTCATCAACGTTTTATTTTGATAAAAATTACTGTACACATATTCTCGTAGCACAGACACACATTTTCCAGAGAAAAGTACCAAGCGTTCTAATAACTCCCGATAACATTAACCCCCCTCCCGGGAATTTCCTGGTTGATGCACTCCTGATTAAAACAAACCCCCTGATCAACTTAATAATCTAATTAAAGGCAGTTTTTAAATTTATTTACCACTAAATCTGTTTACCACAACAGCTGACCGGTGCAGACTTTTATCCCAAGCGTTTGTACCGACTAAACCATAGGTCGTAGATCAAATCTGAGGTCACAATCGAACACAAAATAAAATTTCCGACAAGAAAGGTCCAGTCACTTTTTGTCGTTATCTCTAACGGTTAAGCCACAAAATGGCCTTAGAGTCAAAACTATGATTAAAACTGGAAAAATTTTAATAAAATAGTTCTAATACTATTCCGAATTCCGCTTATTCCCCGAATTTTGGCCAACACCCCAAAAAGGGGCCTGGGGTGTGTCATTAACCCCCGGTAACATTACCCCCCCGGAATTTCCGGGTATGATCAGATAACCTCCTGAGTACATTAAACCCCTTGATGTATTAACCCCCCCCTGGTAACATTATACCCCCCTGGGAATTTCCTGGCAGACCAACATGTCCAAATTTTACAAATCACTAAATCTCTTAACCCCCCTTGGGAAGTTCCTGGTATGACGAGATCACCCCCTGATGTCTTAAACCCCCGGTAACGCTAAAACCCCCCCTGGGAATTTCCTGGCATTACATAATGTCCAATTTGACCTATCACCAAATCATTCTTATTCCCGAATTTGGCTAACACCCAAAAGGGGGCCTGGGGGCGTAGCCCCCAGCGAGCCGAAGGCGAGTCTTGTACTTATAATACTGGAACGGACAGAGTTTGTGACTTTGAAACTGTAAAACTTTTGTGTTATTTTGATGTATTAATAAGGTTAGTGTAATATCCTGCATATATTAAAATACGCACTAATGTGGTACTAAAAGGTATATTCCTGTTACTTGCATCCTTATGGTGTACGGAAAATAATTATAGCTTGCACTTTTTATTTCATTGAATTACTTATGGTGCAATCTACTTTCTAGTTTTAGTATATCAAAAGTAAATTTTACTTTAAGATTGTAATTAAAAATAATTGATAACAAAATAATTACACAAACTACCCTGTATTAATAAATTCTGAACAAGAAATTTCGCAGAGAATATTCTCACTACTACCAGAGTTCTGGTTGAGGATTTGAGAGTTCGTTTCGGTTTTTAAGTTTTAAATTAAAAAAGAAAACTGAAATTTTTTTATGACCTAAAGTTTAATGTAAACGTGTGTATAGTAATTTTTACAAATAATAAGTAATATATTCTAAAAATCTAACCGAGTAGCGCTTTAAATGATCGCTTTGCATTTTCATTTTTAAAGCGTCACTTAATTCTTTACAAGAAACAAACAGATTTTAAGCACAACAAAAATTTGTAAATTAATAATTGCCATTGTGTTTACTATAATGTTGCAAATTTTCAATTCATTACCAGTCGAAATTGTAAATTTCAATATTTCCTCAATTTCCTGTAAAAGTGTATTAATGTTCTTTATGAATAGTATGTGTATAATTTGTTGTTGTGTAATTTATTGCTGGCGAATTAGCGTTAAATTTTTAAGTTTATTCTATTGTTAACTAGTTCTCATCACTATTTATATGTTCTTGGTACAAAGCTTATTTATTTTGGCAATCTTTTATTAATTATCTTGTTACCAATATCAGTTGTATTTTTCTTTTGCCATTATATAAAAATTACACTACATTAAAATGAATTATGACCATATTATTTTTATGTATTCAAGATGTGCAAAGCTTAATGTGATTTGATTTCATCTAATTGAAGGACTTTTCCCGTATATTTAATTAATACAAAGTCCTGCAATGTAACCATTCTGTTTTGTAGCATTTTTAGAATAAATAAATGAGAATCCGAATATTGCATATCGATTATTTTTTATGCGGTGTATGCATACAAATAATTGATTCTTAGTTGAGAAATGAAGAAGAAGGTTGCAATATATATTTTTTTATATTCTTTAAGTATAATCTTCTAAAATTTGGAAACGTAGGTACGTAAAAAACTTTGGCTCTAGGTTTACTTTATGATATACAAGGGGAATTGCCAAATTAAGTACTTTTTATAATTAGAGTTTGTTTATTAAATTTTGTTGTTCAACAATTCCTGGTGGAAGGATGGAGTAAGAAGTATGAATAGACAATATCACCTTGTTAGATGTCTTGGAACAACGAGGTATTGCTTAATTTGCAATCAAGATTGTATTGAGGATTATTGAGATTATATCACGTTACCAAACCAGTAGCTCTAGGGCCAAGCGTCACGACTGCCGGCCAATTGGCGACTTCGGTAGTTAGCATTCGTAAGTAACTTGTGTTTGCTTCTCCAGGGAAGCTGTTCAATGGCTAGTTCCGTAAATTATATGCAATTGTAAGACTTCCATTTACACAATACTAATATATTTGACACTATCTAAGACTATTCTCTCTATAGATCTAAAATTCCTACAGGACTGGAAGTTGTTATATGACATTATTTTACTTACTAATGTTGTTTTTATATCTTTTTAAACATTACGGAGAATAAAAATTCAACCTTGTAATAAATTTTGTTAATATCTTTGAAAAATTATTATGTAGATGTATTACGTAAATTTACATATTACTATACTAATGGTCGTTTTCAAAATTTGTAACGTTTTCATAAACGGTGATCTATTAAAAAATATAAAAATTTATCCTAACTGACAGAACTTGCTTTGATGCACGAGAGGTAGGAATAAAATCTTTTGTATTGATAAAACATAATCTAAGGTAGAAAAGTGATTTTTTCTTATGGACTAGACTTTAAAAACAAGTAAAGAAAGGACTAAAACTGTATATTTTGTTATTGTAAAAAAAAAATATGTTTAGTCTAAAATATAATTTTTATTTTAAGCATGAACACATTAAATTTGTATTAAAATATATATTTGTGAACTACGTAAACTTAATAGCAATTGGAATACATATCTATAAAGCGATTTTTTTTATTGCAAGACAACCGTTTTATAAAAGATAAAGCTTTTAAAGTTTAGTTTAGTACATAAATTATCTCAAAAATTCAGTTTAATTTGACAAATGGAGCAATGCATTGCGAGAAACCTGGATTTCTAAGATAGCATTGCAATAATAATAGTGGGTCTACATTCAATAATAAAGGAGTTGTATTAGTTTGATAGTTGACTTTCACTAAAATTTCACAAAACTTTCACACTCTGTTCAGACCGAAAAACAATACTTCATCAACCCCCATGCTCCCTGAATAAAGCCAAGTTCATGCCAAGTTTCAGTACTTCTTGGATCCCACATCAATGTTGTTGTATTTCCGTCGCATGTTTGTGGGTATTCTTGTGGGTGGTGCTTGAGGTATAGTAAACCTCTTTATAAGGTACGGCATTTAGATGTAACTTCACTGGTGGCTGTTAAACTAAACAAGCAGCCTCTTCCCAGCCGACCATGTTCAAATAATAATCACTTAGTTTAACATCAGTGCCATGTTTATAAAAGTTGTTCAGTGAATATCTAAAGAAATTATTGTGTCAAACCGTGTCCTCCCACTTTTGATAAGACTAAAACACTGTTAAGTCAGGAACTATCCAAGTTATGATGCGGGAAGCAATATCATTTAACCAATAATATATAATGAAAATACTAGTTTTACCTTACCCCCTCCACGCAAACCACTGCAAACAATCTCAAACTACTATAGTTTTGGTTACGAAGTCTGTTATAAATTGCTGAGGTAATCTGTGCTGAATAACTTTTTCCATCTCCCTTAGTCTTTGGGGTTCCAATGCAAATAATGAAGTTGAACAATAAAACTAGCGAGAATAGTAGCCCAACTGATCAGGCAATTATGGCAATATTAAGGGTTTTCTAGCAGTAAAAGCCTAGTGCAAGTTCATAATTTTACTCTTTCTGTAAACGTTGAATAATCGCTCTTTTTGTGTATTTGGAGTGTAATCTCATTTTTTATTGTTTTTTTTCAACTCTTTCAATTAAAGGCACTTACTCTTGACAGATAAACAAAACTAGTGTTGTATTTTCTTTTTAAACTAATCTGCAACACTTAGTCTGCGCGTGCGATTTTGCGTACGCACTACGTGTACTAAACGCCCCGAACATGTTGATTAGTTTGTTTACTAAATTTACTTACAATAATCATTTCAATGCATGATCAGACATATTATGAATTTCAGAGAATAAATCATTAATAAAAAGTTCTTACTGTCTACAATAACGTATGTGAAGTTTACTCAAACAAAATGTACATATAAGAGAAGATTTTTCTTGAAAACATCGTAATAATATCGTTTCATTTAAAATAAGTATACTATGTATTAGCTATTAAAAAGTATATTTCTATTAGAGTTAACGTAAAATTAGACTTAAACTATGTTTGTTGTGTCTCAAACCCTGTAAAAATAATTTTTTAACGTTCCAATTGTAATACTGAATAACAGATTACAATTCATTGTAATTAGTTTAAAATCGTAAAATGGACAGTTGAACATGGTTTATATACAAAACGAATTTTATGCCTTAATATTGTTTTGATAACAAAGCTAAGTAAAAAACAATGGCAGTCTTCCGACATCAAGAATATTTTAATACAAAAATAACAAGCACAATACTTCTTGTTGAGATCATAAGTAAGGATCTGAATGTCTGAAGAAAGGAGATTTACTGAGAATATTTAATGTGAATGCTTTGTTTCCGTTCTATAAATAATAAGGACCCAGGAAGTATGGTTAAGATTATTTATATCATTATATAATAACATACACGGAGTTTGAAGGTTCATACGATTACATTAGTTGCCTCTACATTGCATATTATCATACGGAAAATATTGGCTTTCAGGGGCGAGTTGTTTGCCAGGAAATTAGAGAATTTTAAATGCATTTAAAATACTTTAAAATAATTAAATTAAAATGCAACTATCAATAAATATTAATGACTAGACAGATATATGTAATTATATTAAGGCTTCTTAATATAATCATTTTCAATAAAAAGCGCACTAAAAACATATTTAAATCAAAATATACATTTCCGAAATATATATTCATTTAGTTTTTAAATATATATTTGTTTTTTTTTTTTTAGAGGAGACTGGCCCATATTTTTTTACTTTTGTATCTTTGCGTCTTTAAATGTTCAGGATATTAGCGTCGTACGTCAAATAAGTCAAACACGACTTGTTCACAATAGATTACTGATTGAGCAGTGAAGTTACGCACACTCTTAGTTTGACTAATCTAGATTAGACAGGTATGCAAATCAGTTGACGAGTTGTGGTCAATCAGTGGTATTCAGGTCTCATCTGTTAGTTTACTGGCAGTTGTGAGCTAGGCTTGCTAACTTTTGTAGTTGTCTAGCCCCCTTTCAGGATGAAATTAGAGTTAATTTTTATGTTCTACGTTACTAGTCATTTACGTATACACAGCCGAGTCAATTTTTCTTTTGTGTTATTGCTAACTATGGTTATTAGAAACAGTTATTGGCGATAGATTCAGTAACCCCAAACTGTTTGTTTGTTAGGACCAAATGGTTATCTCAGAAATACTAAAGGGGAAATTCTCTCAATAAGCAGCAAAAATAGTAATAAATATAAGGTGATTGCTGTATTAAGTAAATAACTAGCATTTTTATGTTTTTCAATGCAATGAATAGTGTTGGATGGGGGCTAATAAGTACTCCTTCCAGAATCCAAAGTATGTGTTAACGGTTTGATTGACTGCCTGAAGGTATGTACTCTCAGGGTTCACCACTCCCCCTACTACATAATTGAGATTCCACCAGATAAAACATTCATTCACGCTATATGATGTATCTTATTAGCGACATTGTGTTACATCACTATTAAACGCACTGGGTGTTTTATGACTTTATTCAGGTATGGCAAATAGGCTGCTTTATCTTGTTTTACAGTAGCATTATATTATCATTTGTAAAAAATTAGTAAATTATTTTAAAATAGTTTCGAATGAGGCCATATATTCTGCATAATATTCTAAAATCATTCTTATGTAATTTAGGCGTACAAACGTATAATACCGTAAACTCGTTTTTTTAAGCTACAAATATCATTATATCAAATTTTTGTATAAAAGTGAGTACTTAATAGCGGATAAGTACTCGGAATTATTCGAATGTCATGCGAGAGGGGTGAGTTAATTCCTACTTGCAGAACGCGTTGGGCGCGGAGCGGCCTTCCGTCGTCATCCGTAAGAGTAAGAGATGGATATATTTCCATAATAGTAATAACAAGAATTCTACGTTTACCAGCGGGATGAATTTTTCCCTCCCCGTTTTTGTGCGATCTCTCTCTCTCTCTCTATCTCTCTCCCTCCACCCTTCTCTCTCTCTATATCCCCTGCCCACCGTCCCTCCATCCCTTAGGAGAAAATAATTGTTTTCTGTTAAGTCTTGTATAGCTACTGGAGTTTCGTTGACACATTTTTCTACATAGTATTGAAATGTTCAAGAACATACAAACGTTTCTATTGTTTAGTCAGCTGCACTATGAGATTTGATTACTGTTAGCCACAATTTAGCGTTTAATCTGATTAGTATTATTATTGTATTATTATCTTGCCTTATTTTTCGTAACGACGTAGTTTTATATTAAAAGCGATATTAGAAACACACACCGAAACAAATTATGATCAACAAGAAATAAGTTGGCAAAATATAAAATTGTTATATTTCTGCAGTACATTTTATTATTACTGGGGAATCAATTAACCTTTCGTTTACCATAACGAGGGAGAAGCTAAATAATAATGACACAATTAACGGCCACTGTAATGTTTGTTCTGGTTATTTAGTGATAGTTACACAGAAGTACTTTTTACAATAATTACCAGCAGACACGACTGGCGTTCCGTTAATGAACATTTATTGCTCAGACATTTCTTTTAGTAATTAGTTTCTTTGAAGTATATTTCTTAAATTACATTTTCATGGAATTGTTTTACCTTTCTTAAGGATTAAATATTTATTTTATAGCCCATTAATAATTATAATGTAGTAAAACGATAAATGCCTATGATTATTAGAATACACACCAAAGTTCCATTGAAATATGAAAAATAAAACTTGTTCCCTAGTCATTAAATTATGCAGGGTTATCGAAAAAGGAGGACACTAATAAGTAAAACTGTAATAAAGATAGGTGTTTTCCGAAAGATATAGAAAATATTAAAGTTTTATACACACTTCGAAAGTTTCTATATGAGCTCCCCTGTGGCATGACAAAAATCTAAGCGTTAATGACCTTCGTCCAGGTCCGCTTAATCTTGTCAATAGTCAAAATATTTTGATTATTGTGTACGTATACAGTTACATCTTTATTTATTAATGTTCTTATGCATTTTTTTAAACCCATATCCCTTTGTTTAGCTTGAAATAGGCTTAAGTACATTTATATTATTTTTCCATCTCTCGTTACTGTACAGAAAAATTATAAGCAAATTAAAACATTGGCACTATTTGATGAGACCTGTTTAATTTGAAGACGCATCACTATTCAATTGACGTTGCATCTAATTGTCTTCTGATACCAAACTGTGCATATACTTCTGATACCAATTATAATTAATTTAGGATTTAGGAAGAAACGATAATATTAAAATATGACTACGATCCGATAGGTTTCTATTACAGCTCTCCTAATTCAACTGTACATGGGTTTCTCGTCGTGTCAGTTTGATAAGGATTTTCGTCGTTAAAAATATGTAATGAAATGCAATTTTTGAGAGATAACATAGTAAAGAATTCCTTATTAGACATAACCTTTTATAAACATAACCTTTAACTAACAGTAATTAAGTGATAAACACGATCTAGAATGTTGAATGGGCATCGGAACTGAAATGGTTAAGAATTGTAACATAACAGGAAATACCACATATTGAGTGAACAACCAATAAATATTAATTTGAAAATTTTAAGTTATAAATTACATTGTGTTTATGCATTTATTTTGTGTTCTACTGTGAGATTTAAAATTTACAGTTACATTATGCATTAATTAATTACAAAATAATTTAACAGGAAATGCATTAAACCTTTTAACTATGGTGCCAAACTCTGAAAAGATTGCAACCAAATAGAATACTGAAGTACAGAAGTTAAATCAATTGAAATGAAACATTTTTATAACATATCAGTGGGCGTTATACTCTATTTAAGCTTTATCACAATCAGAAAAAATAATTTCTTAAGAAACTTAACGACTGTATGTGAGCCAAAAAAGAGTGGTAATAGTTCATTAGTTTCCACATCCATGTAAATAAAATATTTATTTATAGATGACAGGTTACATTGTATTCCACCTTTAAATGACTTCGTTTACGAAATATTATTATTATGTGTAGATTTTTATAGAAACACTTGAATACTTCAAACTATGTTGTGATTGATATAAAGTAGAGTGTTTACTGTAGGGTCGAAACATTTATAGTAAAACTCTAGAAAAGACAATAATGTCACAAAGTAACGATCATAAAAACGTCATACAAACACAAAGACGCCATGAATGAAGTTCTTCCTCAAACGACAAAACTCGGCGTGGCGCGGCGTACATCCTTTGACAATCGAAGAAAGTCGTTTAAGTTAGACTGAGAATGACTATCTGCCTGGCTTAGTGGCGTGTGACAGCAGCCGCCTGTCATGTGTCACTCCAACTTGTCATTTGTAAACAATTTATTTCACTGCCGCTTCAACAAATTTACATCATACAATAGGGCTCGTTTCCAAAAGAAACCTAGTTTATGTTATTGGTGATTTTAAAAGTATACCATCTCATGCCTATAATAATAGGATCTTTAGAGGCATATACTTTGTAAGTGGCATATTACTACTGTTAGGAGTTATAATAATTTTAAAGCTACCTCATTTCCCAATTCACTTTAGAAAAGTTCTGTCCTGTAGTTAAAGAGTAATTCAACGTTTGTATAGACAGACATTACATAATTAAAATTTATTTGCAACATTCCATTATATTTGTTTGAATGCTCCAAGGATTTCAATAGGCCTTGAACTATGTTTACTCAGTGGGGAAGTATTCTAAAGTCATTATTTCAAAATTCATGCAAAATATGAACACAATCGTATAGAAGCATAAATATCCAAACTGTTACTGCTGTAACATATACAATTAGGTTACATCCTTAACAGGAAGTCTGTCTGTTTCAAGGACATTCGGGCTCGCTGTCCCCGTTTACAGCATAGTTCTTCATACTTAAGACGTAAAAATATATGTAAACCTAGTGCAATACAGTCCATATGTTTTATTACATAAGTTCAATAGTGTACAGTAAATTAACTTTGACATGTTAAATTTAGGATTTTTTTTATTTTTAAAATATTTGTAAATGCGCATTCAAAATTCATGTCATTCAAACACTACCATTTAGTAACTGGAAGTAGTATAAGAATGAAAGCTTTAACTGAACAAAGCTCAATTCTATAATCAGGCACTTTCCAAATGACAGATGGTAGTGTTTAGATATACGACTACTTTACAGGTGATTTCTCAGTGTTAATTTCCATACAAAGTCTCAACATTTTGAGCTCTCTTCTCTTAGTTATAAAAGGAAATATAAAAAGGTACCAAAATTAAAAATCTTAAAGTCAGTGTTTCAATAATAAATAATAATATACAGGTTCTTTTATAAGCAAAAAAAAGAGTTGACCCCATGTTAGGAAATGGATGAAGTTTTTGAAAGTTTGATATACGTATTTTTTTAATTTCTCCAAAATCAAAAACAGTTTTCCCATTTAAAGCTGTCAAATTTATAGGTACTTAGAATATATTCATCATGATGGCAAAATAATAAAACCACCCCGTATACATGAAAAAAAGGTTCTGCTTCACCTTATGACGAGTATGTAAAAGGGCAGCATTCGTCCATGATTGCACTGCTAATGTACTGTATTGGAGCCTTTAAAGTGAAATGGAGGGTAAAAGTTAGGGAAGTTTTCAAGACAAAAACAACAGATGTACGTCTGAAGTCAAACTTTGTTTATAAGTTCATCTTCATTAAACAACCATAGGAAGGTTGGACGGAAAAGTTTTTGTGTGAGAGGTATTGTGTGGACCAACCCACTCTCCGATAGTTATGGCATTATACACAATTTATTATGTTATTAATTCCTTAAAAACTCTTGTTTAAAACTTCAGTATAATTTAATTAAAGTTAGATTTTTAGTTAGTTGTATTATTTAAACAAAATGTCGCCAATCATTAAAGAGTATTATGACAAAAAAAGAGACAGTGAGAATAAAGTAACAAGATTAACACAATTCGATATAATATAAACGAATTTAATTACGAAAACCACATTATATTGGATTGGGGAAGGTTTAAGTAAAATATACAATGTACTAGTGTCATATACGAATAATCGAATGAGGGTTAATATACGTAGTTACGAGCACACATAACAGGTTAGTTTCAAAACTTTATATATTTACTGGTTAATGAAAGTTGAGAGATTTACTAGAATTAATGGAACAATAGTTATTCAAATAAAGTTAAATTGTAAAAGCTGCTTGCACTTTTTGTCATATTACGCCTTAAATAGAAACACAATAATTTAGTTAAAAAGTAACAAGCGTTATTCAATAAATTGATGTTAAATATGTTTATTTTGGTATATTGTTTATTTTACATACAAGTGTCTTAAAACCATAAATGTTCGTAAATGTGAGACAAATATGACACATTTCACAATTAAAAAAAGAGTATATTATAAAATATAAAAAATTATATTAAATGCAAACAAATCATTACTGCCGATTTATTAGATGGATTTTGAACTACACAATCCCTAATAATACAAGGGTGGAGGTTTACCATATCGTAACGATATTTAAGTTACAAACTTCCCAACAAACTATACACTGACAGGCTTTTCCAGCGGTCCTTCCAATGGTTCTTTGATGAAGGCTGACGACCAACTTTAGGAGTACACTGTTGTTTGTCCTGGAAACTTATTTTAACTTTCATCCTCCACTTCAGTTTTAAGAGTTATTTATTTTCTTATGTTATATTTCATTAACAACATGTAATTTCCTTAATTCATAACTCATCTGGATATTGTAAACGTTTATATAATTCTCTCTAATGTTTTTTCCACTGGTGATGATATAAACAAATAACGTAACCAAAAATCAGAAATGCCATCTCAGTAGTTTATTGGGTATACAGACTCGTCAAGTTATAGAAAACTGCGTTAGCCTTAGGTCCTGTAGTAAAATGTAATAAGTTTTACTGGCAATATACAGACTTGGTAAAAAAATTAAGAAAGTGTGGCAGGAAAATATGATATGAAAATACAGCGTGAATATGATATTTTCTGAAACTTTTTTCTCATAACAGCTTTTAATTACGCGTGACATTCTTTTTACAAATTGATCTGTTTGTCTGGTTTTAACTTAAACGTATATTTTTTCCTAAAATTAGACAGACTGATAAAACACGAAACATGGTAAGACTATATTTTATAATTTTTTCAAATAACACATAGAATGTGAAGTATGATATAATAATTTATGGACATCCTGTGTAGAGATAAAACAGTATGGATCTGAATATAAAATTTCGATTTCTCTTGCAGTACCTAGGTCCTTGATGTTACTAGAACTAAACGGATTGTGGTATCGCTAAATGTCTACTTCATACGAAATGTACCGGGCTTACCAAGATAAACGGCCGGATACACAGTTAGTCCTTGCCACAACTCAACTGCTGCCGCAACGGCATATTCATTGTGTTGTGTTGCATTTTAATGTTTCGTCAGATTTTTCAAAAACTTTCTATTCAGGAAGAAAATAGCAGTTAATTAAATATAAAATATTATATTTCAAACCATTATGGTAGATATAATCTTTCTTATACTAGGTATTTCAAAAAACCCGGCTCCAATCTCTTTTGCTTGAACTATTTGACAAAGAGCAATGCAATGAACTGTAACCGTTGTAAATAATACATGGCGAACGTAGCAAAATTGGTTTTGTAGCCTTTAGTATTGCATGGTGTGACAAAATGGTTTCACTTGGTCGAATTTCTAAAATTTCAAAAGGCAAGATAGGCAATTTAGCCCATTAATCTTTGATTGCAATGTTTTTTAATGTTTGAAAATATCTTAAGTCTTGTTAAAATGGTAGAAATGTTTAGAAATCTTTTTAGTTTTTCTGTTTTACCACGGTACTTTTATACTTGAATTTGCGAGTCACTTTTTTTTATTGGAAAGAGAACAAGATAAGCATTCTAACGGTACGTTGCATTTTGCAAGATTTTCGTACAACATCCCAGCTTTAAACTAAAAAAAAATTGCAGCCCCGTACCCACAAAAGCTTATACGATAACATAGGTTGTGTGACATACCAAATTCCAGGTGTTTTAGAAAGAATAATTTTTCAAATGTTATCTTGATTTCTAGCTTTTCTAGTTATACCCTTCTAATAAGTTTTTTGAAATATATTGTCTAAATAGCAGGGATTTTTTTAGAAAGTTTTCATTTTTACTAAGGTACTTTAGTAGTTGTGTTTGCGAGTGTCAATGTTTTTAATGGGTAATACACGATGTTTTTAAGTTCAAAATACATACAAGAAGATACATGAAGTATTATATAAAAGACTACAAAATAAGTGAATTCTATGGAATAGATCAAGACTATTTTAATAGGCTGTTTATAATACTAATATATACTTCATTAAAAGACAAACAATGGAAGACAAGCGCTTGAGGGAGACCGAAAGTCCCTTCTCAGTCTCTAGATGAATCCCAAGAAAGAATTAGCTTTAACTGAAAAATAAAAAACATGTCTTAGTAGTGCCATCATATTAATTCCAAGGTCCTACCCATTTAACTCCATTAAGTTGGTAGTTTAAGAGATTAATCTCAGATCCTCGTTTATAGATAACAACCTGGCATCGGATAACATTGAGCCGCATCCCTTTTGACACCAGCCAAAATATTGTTAAAAGATGATTGAAGGGCTAGATGATCATGCAGAGAGGGAATCACTGAAATATCTGAATATAATCGGCAAACCTTAGTTAATTTGTGATAATTAAGGGTAAAATATAATTAATAGGAAAGCAACACATCAACGGATCTAAATGTGAACCTTGAGGATATCTCCATAAGAGAAGAAATGATTGAGAGGTGACATTATCATAATTTACTAAAAGTATTCTCTTCCACCTATACCTCGACATCCACTGGTATAAAGAGCCACAGACTTTTAAAGCATTAAAGTAAGATAACAGAATTGATGATGGTCAACACGGTCAAAGTATTAGCAAAGTCCAAATATATAGAGTCAGGAGCGGTGTAAACTTAGTATGCAGGTAATTTGTATTCCTGTAGGTATAGAAGGTTGATATCAGTAGACCGGCCGTGAAGGAAACCATTTTAATCAAGGTAAATGTGGGCATGAAGGTTGAAGCCCCATACTTTCACTTGTTTAAGTTTTAATCCCGGCGGTTAATCGTGAATTCTTCAAACGAAGTAGGACGCCGTAGATACAAAGATTTCTTGATCAAGTTTGAATTTTGTGTTTTTATTTCTTCAAGGAGCCTATTGATTATTTAACATTCTGTTTCCTCTATAAGTATACTATCTGCCTTTAAAAGTTAGCTCTCACGTTCTTGTTAGTGAAGGCAAACATTTATCACATTTAAACACTTTATTATTACTCATAACAAACTTATGTGGTAATCGGAAATGTTTCGCAGTAAAAAGCTGCCTTGAAGAAGTATTATATCGGTTCCCAAAAGACGTATTCTCACTATGGGTCTAAACTTAGTTTTCTAAAGTTGTCTATCATTACCACGAGCACATTGCGTCTGCCGCAGTCAAGGTATAACACGTACATAAATTATAACAAAGTCAATTAAATACAAATATAAATAAAAGCATGCACATATACAAAATAATTAAATTCACACGTTTCAAGCGCATATTTAAAAGTGTTTTTCGTGATAGCAGTTTTCTAAAATAATTATACCTGGAATGTAAGAAGTTAGATTTTTAATACTAGGATTGGCTCCCTAGAGTAATATTTCCATAATTTAGGTTTATTTAATAAAAAAAAGTTGGGATAAAACAATGTTGTTCTTTGATCACATAACACCAACTACTTTTTCTTAGTTAATTCCAAAACTTTAAAATGCGAATGTTGAGATTGGCACAATTTATAGTGCAGCATCTGATATCCGACACTGTTACAGACTTCTTACTTCTTTGAGACCTGTTCAATCTCTTTATCTAGTGAAACGTGAAAACAGCTAAGAACTTCTGAATACTGAATTCACGCTAAGTACTAAGTAACATTGTTAAGGCACTCTACTACTTAGGTCTTGCTGGAACCCTTCAGACGAACGCGGACTCCAGATTCCAGTGTGACAGTGTCAGATCTCTGACGTTGCACTATGCGGAAGGAGAAACGAAGCTAAATTCACAATCGCACTAAATGTACTCTTTAAACTACAGCTTTGTTACATATAGAAAACCTTAAAGTGCAATAAAAATAAGTCAACGAGTGCACTCGTACTATAAACAATAATTAAAATTTCATCGAAAGCTAAAATAAACTTAAAAGAACGGGCTAAAAATATGAAAATAAAATCCATGGAAGAGTGCAAATTCATTAGAAGAAATTCCTAATAATGGCGATACTGATCCTTTAAAGGGTCACTGATAAAGAGATAGTGATCCTTTTTGTGTACTGACCCAAGCGTGAGGGTAAAATGTGAAACAGTCCTTGTACTGGGAAGGACTGTTGTAATAAGAACTACTTGAAGCATACTGTATTAACATATAATAACATAATAAATATATTTTGATTAAATAAGTTTACCCTTTAGTTGTTAAGCTAAAGTAAAAAATTGTAAAATATTTTGTAATTGTAACATATTAATATTAAAACTTATGTACTGTTCTAAATTATACTGTATAGTTAGTAAAATAACCATCAAAGAGTATTTGACAAAAAATAAAGCTCTAATAAAAAACAAGTTTCTTGTATGTTAAAAACTGATACAGTTTTAATAGCGTTATGTATATAATATTACATCTAGTACTATAAAAGTGAAGAGATTAAAAAATGAATATTACTTATTTATGAATACACTAAATTGTTACATGATTTTTATAATGTGGACATTTAGAATGAATATTATTCAGATTTTCTATTTAGTGAATTATTTGCGTAATGAAAAACAAGTAAAACTCCTGCTTTGTGTCATATTCCAGAGTACGCTGCAAAACACGATTATTTTTCTTCAAACAGATGAGGAAACACAGAGCTCTGTGCGACAGGAAATAAAACTTGTTGAAAGGAAACGGAGGTGGTACGCTCCTGACAGAATTACACATGTTTGTTCCCAACGTCGCTTCCGTTAAATTTACAAATTCTGCTTGAAAAGTTCTCTTCTTACTTTTGTATACATACAGGAAATACATTAAACGTCGGTGAAATCGTGTTGATGTATATGTAACTTCAAAGTGAGTAATAGAAAGTGTTTGTTACTGACGAATATTAGCGAAATACAATATTAAACAATTAGACTCAGTCAACATAATATAGGTAACTATCTACCAGTCAGACAAATAAATATTCAAGATGGTTTAAACCTCTCACTACAGACTTTAGGGTATAGTTAGTTCTATGGACCGAAAGGAACCCAAAAGCTGAATGGAAGGAAAGTTATACCATTATAAATTAAAATTTTTATTTTATAACTACTTAACCAAAATTAAATAAAATTTTGAATCCAAACAACTAGTCAAATGTTATTTATTCAGTTGTTTAATTTTTATCTTTCTGTGAAGAAGCGATTGTACATATGAATATGCCTGGCTATTTGGTTATAAATTCCAAAGAAAATTTTATTTTCGTCTCATTTTTCTAAATTCTTAATTTTAGTTAAAACATTTTAAACTAGCGCCGTTTGCAAATTTAGCTTACTGATTCGACGAATTCTTTGTATTGACCACTACACTTTTTACAGTCAAAATTTCGAAACAGCCTATATATGTTTATATTAATTATTATGCAACTATACAATTAGTATTGACTTAATATTATCTTGGTTGAGGTTTAGTCTTACT
Organism: Homalodisca vitripennis; assembly: GCF_021130785.1. Classification (NCBI taxonomy): domain Eukaryota; kingdom Metazoa; phylum Arthropoda; class Insecta; order Hemiptera; family Cicadellidae; genus Homalodisca; species Homalodisca vitripennis. Next base: position 173,654,580 of record NC_060209.1, read on the forward strand.
ATAGAACGTCAAGTGTAATGTTCTCAATTAGGTATTCATTACATTACAACTAGAAGTCCTCTGAACAAATGTTACTAAATGTCTGTATCAGTATACTGTATTAACCAACATTTAGTACAAAGAGCAAAGAACTGAAAATGTACAATTATATGTAATGGGTTTACACTCAGATGTAGTCTAGTCAATCATAACACACTGGTAACTCCCATCCAAGCTAGAACTTCGTAAAACAACCGTATTAGTTCCGTCTCTGTTATGTACTGTCTTTTATCACAGTAAAGCTCGGATTGTCTTTTCTTTTTACTAACACAGTTTCAGTAGCTGTCAAAAATCTAGAACATGTATTGACATGTTAAGGATATTTAATGATTATACATGTTCCATAATCAGTTGAATGTTGAATAAAATGGCTTTGTTAAATCAGTTATAAAACGCTTTACTTTAACGTTTTCAGATTAAAACAAAATAAGAGGTAAAATTGTTCTTAGATTTAGAAGGTCAAATGACTTTTTTTTTTGTAATTGACCGTAAAGTACATAATTGCACTATTTAGCTCGATATTAATTTGTCGACCGTAGCCACGAAGTAGCCGACACAAGCATTACTTGTACTGTAGAGTTGTGCGAGAGAGCTGACTGCCGCCAGTAAGAGGATTGTACTGTTGTAGTGTTGACTCCGCGGTTACTCAATCCTATTAGTCAACCCGCAGTGATACTCCTCATCCCTCCTACAATTCACATGCTAAATGGTAATCTTGTTTATGTGTGGGCTCTAACGCTGTAATATCCGTTTTAGTTGGTGTTCAACACTCCATATAAACAGCGTGATTGCCGTCTCCTTATCCTTCTGGTATTATCCTCACGCAATTTGGGGAATATTTTTGGAAGAGTTGTTTTTAAAAATTAATATACACAATTTAAAATATTTAAAGTTTGTAAATATTCAAATTTTATCTATTAGGCAAATATAATTTTTTAGTGTTATTAATTCCAAAAGTGAAAATTACTCTCCATGCCATTCACAATGTATTTTTAACTACGTTTATTTATTACTTTTATTATATTACTGCACTTAAACATAGTTAGGTTTTAATATCAATAGATGATATTATGTAAAATTATATTGTTACTCCATGGTTTCAAACGGTTATTGCAACTGAGCCAACTATTAGTGGGAGTTCATTGTCATTCAAATTACAAAATTATTTTGTAATATAAATGATTGTTTTAAGTTAGTATATTTACGTATTTGTTTATTCGAGCAGTATTAAGTACATTTGTTTGTACACATTATTTACATTAAGTAAATAACCATTACTTTGTAATATTCCTTATAAAATTACTAAGCAGTTGCTGCATTCAACTTTTCCAAGAACAAAAAAATCGTATTTTAAATTTTACAGTTTCCTTAATACATATAACTAACATAAAAACTGGTTAATTAAAAGTTTTATTTACTATATTAAAGTAGTACGATTGCGTTTTGAGTAAGATAATTAAAATATCATAGTTCCATCCCTTTAAGATAATTTTCTTCGTTAATAACCAATTTAAAATAGATTTTTGATAATTTTACGGGGTGTTTCACACATTTAAACCATACAGTTCTTCAGTGCAGCAAGTACTAAAAGAAAAAGAAGAGAAATTTTATATAACAGGTGGTAATTAAGAACTGCGCCCATCTTAGGCTCCGCTTTTGAATTGGGATAAATTTAAAACTGAGTTATAAGTACAGGAATTTATGTCTCACACCCATAAATATTTCACTATAAAAACTTATTTAAAATATAAATCATAAGCATTATTATTACTATAGTTGGATTATTTTAACAGTTCATTATCATTAAGTTTTATAGGAAAGCATTTATGAAGTTGTGATGAATTCTTATATATAACGCAGTTTTAAACTTTAGCCCTGTCTTACAAGCACAGCCTTAGTTCCACGGCCGACAGCAGACTACCGTGTCTTGTTCAACCTAGAAGATACATAGAAGTCACATTTGAGCGTTACTGTACATTACTGAAAATTTACTATTATTTATAAATAAGCCATTTGATTAAGAAACTTCTAAAATTTGTTATTACATAGTATAAAACATATCTAATAACATCAATTGTTAAAAAGCTTGTTACATACATTTCTTAATTTATATATATTATAAACATGATGTAATATGAATATATATTTGTATACTTATATATTATATAAATAATATAATATAAATATATTTTTATTGTATCTTAATTTTGTAGGGTAACATAAACGGTGCTTATTGTATTGTTTTATGTAAGACAAGGATTAACGGAAACCACTCAAAATAAAATAAATCTTTCAATTCATTACATATACGCCAAATTAGGCCCTTGTTACAATTGCCGACTGCTATCTATTAAATTTATATACAATTACCTATTAAATTTGTAGGGATACTTTTGTAATTTATATGATTTAAACTGTAAAATGATTCATGATCGAAGTAAAACAGTGGTTTTCAACTCTATTCATCTGAAAACCTACTCTCACTATGTAATCATGCTTGTAATATGTTTGTTTATAAATGGAAGGCACTTTTTTCACTTTTTTTGTAAATGGAATTGATAACATCGCAATGAATGTCAATTGAACTGTCAAGGCGGTAAATGGAACTGCCGAGCAGAAGAGAGTAACAGCTGTCAGTTGTACTTATCAATATTGTAAGTAATAAAACGACTTCACTCAGAGAAGGAAATTGGAAAATGTTTCTTCTTATTTCACAATATTGATAGTAACTGATTTTATATTAAAAATCAATAAAGTTAAATCTTTGAAATCCATAAATAAAGTTTTGGGTCATAAGAAATCTAAACTATAACATAGATTATAAATGGTAGATAATACGAACGAAATGCTATCTCAGTATTCTCTATTTATTTTTATTGTAACGGAAAAGCATATTTCTTGAATACATAACATAAAGTTTTTCATTTACTGTTTTTGTACAAATGAAATTGTGCTTTGAAATGTAATGAAAATCAAACAACTTGTTTTCCCAGTAATTTTTGAGGATATCAAGATGATACTTTTATTGTTTATAGTATGCATAGTAGGTACTAAAAATCTACATTGAAGTAATATCATGTCTTTATGTTTACAAATACTTAACATAATGAGGTTTTAATATAAGATTACAACAAAATTAAAATGAGATAACTATAATACGAGTATATTTGTATAGCAGCCGTTATCCAAAATAAATAAGCACAGGGGATATGCATTTAAACTGTTTATATTCCGTTACTTCTGAGAAATACGGGCAAAAAGTGGGTTATTTTAATATGAACTGTTGTCTTGTTATATCGTCAAATTGTATATATATATATATTTTTTTGATAGTTATAATAACTCTTAGTGCTATATTACGAAAAAGAATACATTACATAACAGTTAAACACGAACCTTTAAAGTTATGGTGCATTAAAGGCTGTCCGAAATCCCTAAGAACCTAATGTAAATTAAGAACACTTATCACAAGAACAAAAATACCTAAAGTCGTATTAAACAAAATATTTAGCGTTTACCATTAGGTCATAGCATGAACTTAAATTTCTTTCACCTATCGAATATGGTATATTTAAATAGTAGAAAAGTAGTGTTAAACATTATGTAACATATTACAGTGGCAAATGTTTGAAATAGTTTACTCATAGATATATATTCTTGATATTCAAGTTTCATTTTTGGTAATGTTCTCTTATGTACAATCTATTTCTAAGTACAGTGATACCATTTTTGCTTTACGAATCCACACCCCATCCAATCGTTTAAGTGCTAATTTGACGTTTCTACCAGTCAAGGCTGATCTAAGTCTTCAATCTTTTAATACCTTAAGATTTGAAGATTTTCATTGAAAGCCATCACTGCCTCATATACAGCAAACTGAAGAATACTCAAATTTATTTACGTAATTTTCGGTAAACGGGTCCATAGAAGAATGTTTAGTGAATCACGAGGATTCATATTATTGTATGCAGCTTAACAACGATTATTTTGGTTATAAAGTTTGACAAAACTTTAACCGCATTGTTGTCAAAAATAAAATTAAATTAAATTAGTTTTTAACGTTTGTGAGAACATTTTATATCCGTATTAAGTTTTTAACTTGTAGTCGGTTGTCCTTAAAAGATTTTACAATGTGCTCACCACAATAAATAGTAAAGGAGGGAAACACTATACAAAAAAGAGGCAGTTGGTTAACACGGTGATTCAGGAAGTTTTTCATATTTCGCGATAAACATAAACAGGTGAGTTGGGATATTTCAACTTTTATTTAACTGTATGCAATGTGTAATAATTTGAATTTATTAAACATACTTCATTCTATCGATCGATCGCTACTATTTTAATGTTTTTTACTTTTCAGTTAAATGAGTTTGAAATTGAAAAGTTCCGCATTTTCTATATTAATATTTATAAATATAGGATGGATCAAATTGTAATAAAATATGCAACATCGCTTCAATGGTATATTATTTTTTTATCGCCTGATAATACTTATCATACAGTAAATGTTCAACGTAGTAAAAACTAATTGCCTGCATCGATAGTTAAAAAGTAATATAAATTTTTTAATGTTTCTTTATCTAGTTTAAATATAAATTAAATATTTACTCCTTTTACATTTGGCGAAATCGTACACCAACTTCTTTATAGTTAAAATAACTTAATTCACAGTTTTGTGGCGTAATGGTTTTAAATAAACATTTTTAACTGTTTACTGAAGCGAGGAGTTTTTAAAGAAAGTTTATTCAGAGTCTTTCCGTGCGACTTTATCATTTATGAAAGCCACGCTATTGTTTCTAAACACTTTGTCAGCCGAAAGTGCTCAAGTGGAAAAGTTTTATTGTGTTTCTGTTGTGAAAATGGAGGTCTGTTCTCAAGACAATAAGTTCCCACGAACATGTGAAAACATTTAAGAAAATACAGGTGTATTGTAGTCTGTGACTACTTTAGTCGTATGTTCTCAAGTGATTCAATGTTGATCATAAACATATTCTAGGTCAGGCGACATAATTTCAAAGTTATTGAACTAAGAATACAAAAGTCTTTTCTGTTTTAAGTAACGCGACATATTAGTTTACAAAGTAAAGACAAGGTGAGTAGACAAAAATTTACAAAAGAATAAAACGAAATTCACTCTCTATTATTTTTTAAAGATAAAATAAATAAAATATTAATTGAGATCTTGTGATGTACATTTGGAATTAAATATTACATCAGTATATTTTACACATAGTTACTTGTTTGGTTGAAGCATTTATGGTACTTCAGTAAAACAGCTCTAAGATCACCAAATATTCTAAAATTAATTTATTTAGATGAATGTACATAGGAATTTTTACATAGTGCTCTGAAAATCGTAAACGATAATAATTATTTCTATCGTTAATAATAGTTGGTTATTGTATATTTTATATTAGTTTTAAACTGTTGGCTATACACCACTTAAGATATACACCACGTAAGCTACACATCACGCAAGTTATACACCACGTAAGGTATACGTATACCACGAAAGTTATTCATCACCTGCACATTACCCAGCAGCACAGGAGTGAATATGAAGATGAGCCAGGTTATCGATGACCGGAGAGGATTTGTGAACGGGCGTGAATCGTTGCACCTTCGCTGATACTGCTTTCTAATATGGTCGACCTTGCCTTTAATTTATTGCTGTTATAATGGTCTTATAATAGTAATAGGAACTATTAATGTAACTGCACTCACTGCAAATTACTGTTATTTAATACAATAGCTTTATTAACAAATAGAGTTTTTTACTAACTTGGCAATCCTAAAAATAAAATCTTAAACAATCTTTTGGTTGTAGATAGGATTTTTAAAATTTTCTAGTATAATATTGTTACTATCATTTTAAGACATCTTATACTAAAGTAATAATTTCACGTTTTTCAAGTTAAACCACGTACCGTAACGTTTAATTATGATGTCCGCATGTTGGAAACTGCCTTAAGACACCCTCATCTTTCTCTTTGAAACATATCGTAACTGTTTGTTGCCCTGGATTTGAAAAGGGCCTGCGAATTACTCTATCAAACTTCACCGCAGTTACGATTTTTCAGGTCAAAATAAGTAAGAAATGATTAAACATTTTCCTATCTTACTTAATTTACTCCTAGTCTGTGTGCTTTTGTTTTAGGGTAAAACTATAGTTTTAAATTGAATAAAACTATGAAACTTAGCAAACATTTTAGTGTAAACATATTTTTTATAATTTTCAAAGAAATTATTTCAGGTTTGTAAATTGTTGCTATACGCAATGTTCAACTCGATTAATTTAATTAATAACCGAATAATGTTTTAACTTATAACATCAATAAACTATGGTTTACTCTTTTAATGAAAATTATATCATACGTATATTTCGATATGGAAAATAATAACGAATGTTCTATTAAGCTCCGCTCCTCACTCAAAAATATGTTATAGCTAACATAATATCATCATCGTTAATCATCAGTAAAGAAAATAATTTAATGTCAGATTATCAGTATAATACTAAATGTATACAATGATAATGAATACCTTTTTTTATTAACGTTGTTTATAAGTAACCTTTTGAATATTTACTTAATTAGCAAATACCTACTTCTTTCCTGACCGCACTTTGCATCAAATCCTTAATATGTTTCCTTCAGTTTGAATAACTTGAGAAAAAAGTTAATAAATTAACAATTTAATACAAAGAAACACTTTACAAAATGCAAACGTTGATGAAATTGATATGGACACGTGATGCCCTCCACTGCTGGAATTTGCAATGCTGTTGTTGTCCGTATTTATGGACAGAGTTGAATTAATTGCCAGGTCCATGTAGCGCTCCTACATCTGTTAAATATCGTTGTTTACCTCGTATAACTCTTATCGATGCTTTCACATCCTGTCATATTTTAAAATAACTGTATAGTTTGCAAGCCAAGAGAGTCTTAAATAAATCTATTGTTTATCACAGCGTATTCACATCTAGCGTTTTTTTGTTTTAGTATAATAATTAATAATTGTGGAACTCAACCAAATATTTAATCATAGATAACATTCATAACAAAGGGAGATAAAAAATGTGTCACGTTATTTGTTTAAATACATATTTCAAGTAAAGGAATAAATATATATTAATGGAAATAACATAAAGCGAAAATATTTTCCATTCATATATAAATTTAATAAAAAAACATAATTTAGTGACAAACGATTTGACTGACATATCATTCACCTTTGTTTGTTTTAAGTGACATTTATGTGACACGGGTATGTCATGTTCTATTTTTATCCTCTGAACTTGATAACGCGGTAGAGGGGCGTATGATGGTACGGCGGGGTAGCTTACAGACATACAGGGTGTAACAGAACTCTCTACTCAAACTTTCCAATATTGATCCCTGGGAGAAGTGAAGCAAATAATAAAATGTTACCAATGATCTCTTTTCGTTTAATGATTGTTTAAATATTAGTGCTTTTTGTTTTTAGAAATTTATACTTAAGCAAATAATTCACCAAAGTTATCTTTATGCTGAGAGGATCTAACAGTCAATAAAAAGTTTGATCCAATTAACAACATAAATTTCAAAATATTAAATAGTTAAACACAAATATTTTAAACATATTAAATTTATAAGAAAGTGACAAAAGTAACTTTTAGTATAAAATATGTTTACAAATCTAACTGCAATTTTAATGTTTAAATCGAATAACAAATAACTTACTTATTGCGAGTTGATTCGACAATGTACGTATGTTCAATCTCAAATTTTACCACAATAAGGTTACAATGTTACAAAAGTCATTTTCTTGATAAAAATAAATTTTCTACAATAAATATTTTTATCGCTTTCTTATAATATTATTACTGTGTAAGATACTTTAGTCAAACTTTTTAAATTCCCGCTAGTAGAAATTAAATTTGCAAACTCGTTCAAACTGTTTTATTGTAATGTCCTATCAGCGTAAAGAGGTTAGTACATTTTGATTTATTTGGTTTTTTAACGAAAACAAAGTCATTTAAACCGTGAACGGAAAGATACAGACCAGTGGTTGCAGTTTTCCCTTTATTTAATCCAAGAAAAAATCCTAAAATTTGTCTAGATTTTGTTACACTCTGTATAAATATAACATAATGTACAACCTACACAGAGGTCAATATTGCTTATTTATTCACAAAATAATTACATTGTCGAGATATTTCTTATCTTGCTGACAGTTTTACGGACAATATGCAACAATTATATTTTAAAATTGTAAGCCTCAGATGTACTTCAAACATAGTGAATAGTCAGTATATTCCAAGGGATAAAGTTTAGTTTATTTGAAGGATATCTAAATGTATGAAAATAAAAATGAGCTAAGTTAGTGTTCTAGTATTTAAATTTAAACTATAAACTTTTCCTCAGAAAGGGTTAGCACGAGGGCTGAGCCTGAGACCATTATTTAGTCAGAAAGAAATAGAAGGATATGATACATTGACTGAGGCTCCAGGAGAGGGTGGGTCACGTACTCTCGCAAATCTTCTCCAACCATCAATACACTATCCTCCCTCTCAGTATGCATCCCCTGGGCTAGCGCACTGAGTACTTAGGACTTACACTCCAGTATTTTACCTGTATATTGCACGTTACTTGTATCTTAATTTTTCATTTTTATATCGTTTAATGTTTTTCGGCTAAAGAATAACCACTATAGTGTGCAAAATCAGTTCGAAATTCAACATTGACAACACTTAAAGGTCAGGAAGTAAAAGCTAGGAGACAAAAAAGAAGAATGAGGAAACTTACATATGGTGCTGGACAGTTTTAGTTACAAGTAATACATTGGTATAATGTTTTTGAGTTCTCTCGAATATTTTGAATTTCCATGTATTCCAAAAAGGAATAATTTACTTATTGTACAGGCTATTGTTAGCTTTTAAACTCTGTCTATTCGTATTTCGTCATTTAGCAAAAATATAAAGGTTAAATCGATCCAAGTTGAAATTGTAGACATACAAAAACCCATGACATGTAATTTTCTAAAAGAGCATTTATACATATAAAAAAGTATTTATTCAATCATCTTATTTTGAAGGTATTTAATTGTTTGAGGGTTAAAGTTATTCTTTCTCTTTTGACATTTATAACTAGTTAAAATAAACTCACGTTAAAATTATACATAATTTTTAAGATATTTTGAAAAAATATATAAATATTTATTTTACTATAGTAGTAGAACACAAAGTAGGAATTCATTAAAAAAATTATATTAATTGTTAATAGATTACATATCATTATTAAATGTGTTTTTTTTTTAATTCTTAAGCATATTATGAGTATTCTTTTTTCACTAAAAACACATTACAATGTATACCTATAAATAAATCTCTTAACTTTAAACAATACTTTTTATGTCTTATGCAGTATTGTGAGGGACACAACAACACCACACAATATAATACCACGCTTCTAATAAATAAAAAAATCTAATACAATAATAATTGTTATTGAAGAAATAAATATTGTTTCCTAGGAAACCAAATAAAGATGGTCTTTAACCCTCCTTGGCATTGTGGAGAAAGGTAAGTTAGTTTTCTACACGAGTGTTTGTCCCACGACATACACAAAAATATTTAACTAAAATATAATAATTTGTCCTGTGTTAATAACTTTTGTTAAGTTTTGGTGAACATCCTCCCAAACACTAATTTAAAAGTAAAACATCTAAGTAAAGTTACAGTAATATTTAATGTAGTTAAATGTTTTTTTTACCTACCTTCTTAATTCTGTAATTAAATCTTCTTATAGAGTCATGCAGCACTCGCTCTTAAAGAAATAGATTTAGGAAAGTACTCAATCACACAAATATTTCTCAAAAGATATTCCTATTCAAATCTATCACAAATGCCGTTAATTACAATTTATTTAATGTTCGTAGTATAATAGTATGATTCTATGGAAATTATAATATGATCAAATATCCAGTCTTCAAAGATGAGGAAAAATTTGATTTTAACTAAAAAATACAATTCTAACCGATGGAACCACCTTATGTACCTGTATAAGACGAAATGCACAAATTCCTCCTACGGAATTTTCGTCATCGATAAAACATGGTTAACCTGTTATATAAAATAAGTGTATATCCAAAGTAAGACATGATGTATACATTCAAATAATTTTCAGACGATTACCCGGGATTGTTTTATCGCGTATTACGAAAAACTAAAAACGTAGACCGGAACCTCGTTAGTCTCAAAGTAGATTACACTCCGCCTCTGAGTAGAATGTAATCTAATCTTCTGCCCGAAGTGTAGAGGTCGTAGTGTGGTAAAGTGACCTGGGCTTCATCACTCGGTCATAAATATGCAAACTTGTGTGTAACGTCACAATTTCTATGTATAAATAGCAAATTCCATACTAAGTCGGTACTGATTGTTCTAGTATCTCGCGTACATAGTTAGCTATAATTAAGCATAAAAATCAAAATATGAAGACTTAATTTTTATGATTTATGTAATACAAGGTGTCCCAAAAGGACGGTTAAACATTTTTTAGACTATTTAAGATAGAGCTAGAAAACTTTGTTCATAAATTCTGGACATTAATATTTAATTTAACACTAATACTGATACCCGCTACTTTCTTAGAGGTACGGCCTACAAGGAGTCAGAGAAAATCTTTAAAGTAAGCTCAATTAAATGTTGGTATGCACAATGTTTAAATAAGCGCTGTATAAATGATGAACTTCCAATGATTGAACCATTGCCTATTCATACCTAAATTATGCTATTGTCATGGGTTCAGCAATTATAAACTGCTCTTGTTTGGCTTCTGAATAATTATCAAACAATCAACAACTTAGTTACGTTTACATAAAAATTGTAAATTCAAGCCATCTTTGAACGGTTGCCATTTCTGGATCATTGTCCTTTGGAGCGCAGGTGTGCTGAATTGTCCTCGAGTACAAATACTTTTTATTTCATGTGGATACCAACCTATCTTTCCTTTAAATTTATCTTCTTCTGGCTCCTTGTGTGCCGTGCCCCTGAGTAAGTAATGGGCCATTGGATATGTGTTAAATTAGATTTTTATCTCTAGTCTTTACAAACTTTTGTAGCTCTTATCTTAAATCTGTTCAAAAGTATTTAAATCTGTGTCCCGAAACTCTTCTAGACTTTTGTATTGAATACTATAAATAGAGAAATATTAACAGTAGAAGTGAAATTTTACTTTGGTAGACGCAACTTGGGAATTTCACATGTTTCTTTTTAATGAAAAGCTCTGTTATCCTGAAACTTATTACAATTATTTTTTGGAGTTAAAATGACTTTAACTGGTCCTTCAATAAGAGGAATCGATGTTTCGTCTTTAACATAAATAACGAATTTCTAAACATTTGTGTTATTATATTAGACATGGTGCAGGCAAAATGTTGGATAAAACAACTAAAATTATACATCTAACTAGAATGTAATCCTGACGATTATAATTTAAGTACACATATTATTTACAAAATAAATGTTCTCGAATATTGATAGGTCCTAGCGATTTTATTGTTTTCTTCTTGGATGGGAGTATACGTATGTGTAGTTTTACCCATTTATTTTTTATCCATCCACAAACCTTTGAATGAAAAACTAACTCCTTTTCACGTCAACTCATCTTCCATTTATCACGAGGGGAGTAGAAAAAGTGTGACACCAAGCTGTGTTGGGCAGCCACTGGTGGCGGGATGTGTTGTGGTGGGGTCTTTTCTTTCAGCCAACATTTTTATGTTGTGTCAATTTTTATAAATGTTTATGAAATATCTGAGACACAAATTTTGTCCGAATGGGAATTACGACAAACTCAACCAAACTATGTGTGAATACTGTTTGTGTTTAATTTGTATATATTACGAACTACAGTAATTATCGTGTTCACAATTTATTTCCGCAATGTTGTATACTGCTTAAAACTTTGCACACTCCCTTATCTGTAAATCGTACTTGTAAACTTTGTTAGGTTAAGAGTGGCTAATGTTTTCATTTAAGCTATCCCGTACAAATATTGCCTCAGTACCAAAGTTTGTCTGAATCTATTAAGAACCACGGTAGTTGTCGTGTCCACAATTAAAATTATTTCCGTAATGTTGTACACTAGTTGCCAGCTATTTATAAATCTTACACATTAAAAAAACACGTAAATCAAACATTACTATAAATGACTTGACAGTTCTAAAACACGATTTTCTTTTACTATAACGCATAATGACTAACATATAACCATTCATTTTCCAAAGTTTTAATGGCTGCCATCTTGAAAAGTTATGAGATATTGAAAAAGTGAAAGAATAACAGTTATCTATAATACTATATTAATCTAATGTGTTTAATGTATCGGTGTTGGGGCAATGTTACGAATTAGTGGAGTTAAAAATGTTCGTCATATGCGAATGGCCGCCTGTTTGAAACGTTTTATTGGCTAAGAATAATTAAGTCTAAATATCACTACACTACACATGATATACCATGTTATATATCATTACACGATCCTCCATTACACGAATCAAGGATTGATGCACTCAGTGACGCTCACTACGGACAGACGTAACAAAGCGCTGTGTCTGGCACGTAACAAAGCTAGACATATCAGCTTAACAATGCAAAAATATTGGAACGGCCCACTCGATATTTTTAAAATTTTCTGAGTACCATAAGGAGCTTTGTTCCAATTTGGCAGAACTACTATAAAATTCAATTAGGGATGGAGGAGTTGACTTCTCATGTATATTTACAAGGGTCTGAATGTCAATTTTGTAATGGAGATAAATCCAATTATTTGCTGAGTTGTCGAGTGGTTCAACTCTAACCATCCCTAACTGAGAACGTCGATATCTTAGTGAAATTATACTTTTCTTGTGATGTCTATCATTACCGGGGAAGGGACATGTCTCAGCCACGAAATCAAATTCCCACGAACTGAATCCATATATCCAAATTGTACACTGTGTCCGTAGGTCGTGAACAAGGATTCACCATTTCGTGGTCGTCAAAATTATGGCAACTATCCTTAATTTTTGGAGCTTTATTTTCTATCGTTCCGTTAAAGGAAGTATTTGCATTAGGAAAATTATTTTGGAACTTTTAATTGTTTATAAAGGAAGTTTTGGCTGAGGACTATGTTTTTATAAGCTGTGTAATTTTGAAGTTAGTCAGCGATTCGTTGCAGACAAATGTCAGTAGATAACATCAGAGTGTTACAGTAAATAATTGTCAGTTCTGAAGATTACAATTTGTTTATTGGTGTACAACTCCCTGTACTTCGGTATAAAGTTACAAGGAAAATATATTGTTCTTAAGATAAATTCGCGTAAATTAAGTAAAATGTGGTTTATAAAAAAAATGGAAAGATTCAAATTTTTACTACTGTTAGGCTACAAGAATATTGTAATAAAAAGCGTAGCTCCCTGATTTGAACGAAGTCAGTGAGCATAAAAGGCGTGAAAGGGCAAGGGTCTCTTAAAATATATTTTCAATATCTAATATTGCACCGGATTCCGTCACATTTTTATTGGAATTCTTTGTATCCTTAACGAAAGAACATTTGAGGGGTAAAAGGAAATCACAGTAAATTTCTTTAACTTTATATGAAGTTGATGTTTCAAGTCTGCAATACGCTTACAACAACAACTGTTCTTAAAAATATATAAAACAAAAAGCCTTTTTAATACTTTTGATATATTTTTTATTTAGAACTATGTAAATTTCAAATTCTATGAATTGAAATGTACCTGATGATGAATTCTTAGAATTTGAAATGTACATCGTACGAAATAAAAAATATATCAAAAGTGTTAAAAAGTTTTATTATTGTATATATTTTTTACAAACACTTTTCGAGGCTACATCTTTAACTGTTCTTACTTGCAGGATATTTAAAAAGATGAGTACAATCGAAGCCATTTGAAAACTATATATATGAATTTGTAGGCCCACATTTATATTATTTACCTATAGATATGATCTACGGGACAAGGGAAAAACCAATTTTAGAAAATATAAAAAATCACACTTAGAACCTTTAGCTTTTCGAGTTCAGTTTTTACATTTATAAGCACAGTCCCTCCAATAAGGCCATAATAAGATAGAGTTAAATAAAGTTATTGTGAACTCTGTTTACGCTACAAATATGGTTTCTTAACGGTTGCAAAGAATTTCAATGTAGACGTCACGGAAGCAGGCACAAATGTTATACGTTGAAAATATTTTATAAAAACTCGTTACCCTTTTGCGCCTGTTGTGCTCGCTGACATCTTTCAAATTAGAAACAACTGTTCATTAGTCATGATTTTAATGCAGTAGACCTTCATTTTGAGGTTATGATTTTCTAGCCTAACGTACTCTGAAAGGTAAGTACTTGAGTGTTATAACTGACAGGTATTAAATGTTTTACATTATAAAATAGCTCAATATCAATGTAGTTGTAGTTGGAAATAATGAAAAGTTATATATTGGTTTTTTTATGATAAATCTATAAATACAAAAGGCATGTTTTACCCATTTGAAAACAGTCGGTCTTGAATTGGGTTGATTGTTACTTGTATGTTTCATTGTTACAAATTAACTCTAAATGACATTCAATACATTGTAGAGGAAGGGGAAACAGGCATCTTGGAAAGTGAAATAGTGATTATTCAAAATCAAAGGAATTCATTCAGATACCGACAGAGGTGAGGAAGGACAAGAGAGATCTTTCACGATTATCAAGAAATCAACTATTGCCAAGTGCGGAGTTCTCGGTTCGTAAAATTGTGGATGGAGAATTAGTAAAAATAGGTATTGGTGTTCTAAAAGACATTTCAGAAGATAATTAACAAGTTCGAAGTTATAGGTTAAGATCAATTGGCTCTTCCTGCATGGTGAGTCTAGTACTGGAAATTTAGTTTGTACTGACAGTACTGATGAGCCTAAAGCTAAAGAGAAGAAAGCTTTGTCATTACCCAATCAGAGTTTAAACAAAAATAATAATAGAAAAAGGAGGGCGAGTAAACAATTTGATAAACAATCTAGCAAAAAAAAACTGTTTATAACCTAAGTTGATAAACACCCTAAGATACCTTACCTTCATATATAAAAAGGATATTACCTTTAAAAAACAATTTAAAAATAATATTATACGTTAAAAAATATTTAAATATCTTACTTGTAAACCTTTTCCTTTCATTAATTAATATTTCAATTAAAACAATTCACCATCTTATTTGATTTCCCTCAATAACTAAACCACTTAAAAAAATGTTTAGCATAAAAACATTAACTATAGTTAGGACTGGGATTCATTAGTCAAATAACTAATGTTAAAGTTCTGTTACGGAGTTTATATTTTTAGGTAGGAAATTATGCAATAGAAAGTTTTCTCATATGGAAAGTGAAGTTGCTTCCTTTCAAGGTGGCAAACAAAGTTGTTTGCGAGGATGCTGTGGGTTTTAGATTAAAGATAAACATCCGGATAACACGAACTTTTGCGTCCACTTTAATGCAATGCCTATTTTCCACATTAAACTTGCGTTAGTGTAAAGTTTATGAGCAAATTGTTTTCTGGAAGTTCCATTACTAAAATGTAGTATACCTATGGTATACTCTAATCTACAAATTGTTTTAAAGACCCCGAGTTTCAAATATATTCTGTAATAAGAACTTAGGAATTTGTTAGCAGTTTTTTTAATTTATTGGTCAACTTTTTTATGGGTTTACAAAAACTCATACTTACGCATTGATGTGGATGCATATTACTATTATTCCGGCTGTCCTAAAGTAGGTAAATGACCCGAGTCTTAATGAAGGTATTAATGTGCATAATTGTTATTACTTTGAAGTTCACAGTCGTTGATGTAGTGAGCTGAACCAACATAAATATTCATACAGCCTATACAGGGGATGCGTGGTGTTACAAAGGCTTGCATGACTGCCACTGCCACCTACATAATACTGTATTGCCACTGAATATGAATAGTAAACACTCGCGTCTCACTGAACATCTGTCTTCGGTTCTACACAGCTCTTACTTCATTACCAAATAGCCAAGTTTACCAATTTGTGCAGATTAACATTTACTAATATGGTTAAATGGAATTTAAGTTTGAATAAATGTTTTAATTTCAAATATTTCATCACATAACTTAAAATAACATTGTTGAAGGATGGGAATATAATTGTTTTTATTATTCCATGATAAGTGGCAGGAGAACAGAATTTCGGATGATCCTGTAACTTAGCCACCACAAAAATGGTCGATGTTACGATAATGGAATTGTGAATGTACGTAAATGAAACATCAAGGAGTGTCATGTGTTTTATAATAATTTAGATTCCTTCAGAAAAATATTAATAAAATACATAAATTCCTTAAATTATTGTAAATAATAATAATATAATGTCATGAGTGAATAAAATCATGCCACTCCTTTAAGTTATAACTCATTTTCACAAATTGCACACCAAAACCTGATTTCACCACTTTAAAAATAATATACAACTTAAAATCTATAAAAAAAACTTATTTGGACCAACTTTATCAAATTGTAGTGAAATTGTACAGGTAAATTTCTTTAATTGCAAACATTTCTGCTAATCTAGTGCTAAATTCTTTGAATAATACGATTCATTTTTGGGAAGTTTTGAAACATTGTTTTGTTTTGGCCTTTCAAACCGAATGCAAAATTTTTTATAATTGAGTTGTTTTGGGGTAATATAATACGACACTGAATGTTATTCTAAGAAGTTTTCACGTAGTTCTCATATTACGTTTGTAATTGATCTGATAATAATAAAATTAATTTCGGTACAACTTAAATCGTGTTATTGATTGAATAGAACGAAGATTCCATTAGGTAATGAAGTGGCGGGAGATAGCGGTAATCAGTCCGCTTGGATTTACGAGGCCGGAGACCTGCCACCCTCCCCGCGTCCTGCATTCAAGTGTTGAGTCTCCGGCATAATTACCTCCCAATTCGTTGCGTTAGCGCCGCGAGATGTAGTCATGCTTGTTTCTGCGAGATTACGCGTAATATGGCGTCAAGTTTTCAGAAAGTAATTTAAAAATGTATTAAATGAAGTTTTCGTAAAATCAATTTTGGAGTAAACTTTAGGGACTGTTAGAGATATTGGAAAAAAGACAATAGCACTGAATATCCATATCATAGAAATCCTTACGAATCCAGTCTCAGAGCCATTGCCGTCCCAGATGTCGTAACATTCCAAGGGTCCAGAAGTTTCTATTCGCAGCTGCAAATTGTTATTGGGTCGTTACGTCTCGCAATCCTTGGACATATCCTTGATTGATCCATTTCCTTGCATTCCCTCTTCGTGAAACACTGTTTTAAAACGCTCCTAAACTTTTCTACGCACCAAATAATTAATTTTATAAATATGATGACAAGCTTACTTTAGAGGACAAGCAAGAGCAAAGAAATTTACACACCATGCAAAAGCAAACATATTTATAGTCTGGCATTTTGTAGTAGTATAGTAGTGCAGAACTTAAAATTTTAGCTCCATATTGTTAGGTTCTCGATGAAATCTAAATTTCGCATACAACCTGTGGTAATAAAAACGTTATAATATCTAAATTTCTCGAATTCTAAAAATTCAAAATAAATCAGCCAATATGAATTTCTATATTTAACCTTATAAGCTTTGTTAGGATCTCATAAAATCGCTTCTCTTTATGTAATATTGCTAATAACTCCTAACCTTTATAATACACAATCTCACATACATCCCTCTGCCAGTGTCACGCCCACAGCATGTTAGACCGAATCTCTCTCGGCTAACCGCTTAAGATACATATTTCTCAGTTTTGCCACAAGCTGGGAACGGCTATCGTTGGAAGTAAAGAGCAAGGGCTGGTCACGTTCGAGACATAACTCCCAGTAACTGACCGATACCTCACACTAACAGGAACAACCATGTGTATATTCGGCTTGGTTTTGCAATCGCACTCCCAGTTGACAAAGTAAAGAGTAAAAGTAATCGTAATGAGCAAGATAATCAATTTAACTAATCGTTAAAGGGAGGGTCACGTACGACACATAACTCCCAGTAACTGACCGATACCTCACACTTACAGGAACAACCACGTGTGTATCCGGCTTCGTTTCTCCATCGCACTTCCAGTTGATAAGGCAAAGAGTTAAAGCAATACGTATAGATCAAGTATCCAATCGTTAAACGGAGGGATCACGTACGATACATAACTCCCAGTAACTGACCGATACCTTACACTGACAGGAGCAACCAAGTGTATATCTAACCTCGTTTCTCTCCCGCATTCCCCGTTAATAAAATCAAATAACTTCTTACAAAATGTAGTAGACTAACTAATCACTAATTGGCAGTTTTTATTTAGTATGAATTTTTGGAATATTTTACTTTTTATGTTTAATAAATTTTTAACCACTAAAGTATAATACTGGCTATACTAGTGGTACCTTTTATAAGATGGACACTTACTAACAATTAACGTTTAGATTTAGTCATATTTGGGTGTTTTTCATATATTCCAATATTCATGGAAATTACAATTTAAAATTAATAATTAAAAAAGAATTACATTTTCTTCTTTTTTATGAGAAATAAAATCAATATTACATAGTTTGTATGCCTGGACAACTAACAAACAAAATCACGATTGTATGAACATGAAAAATGAAGCCAATGGTGTCAAATTGATCACAATTTTTAACATACGATTAGATCTTTAAAAACCACTGTTAACAAAATCTTCTTAAATTCAATCCACTTGGAAATGTTTATCTCGTGTTGATCTATTAGGGGTTGGTTCTTGGTTCTAAAATAGTGATATTAGATTTTTTTTAATTGTCAATCTTTTAAATTTAAATTGTGAATTACGTGCTGTTACATGTTTATCTTTCTCTTTATGTTAATATGCATACGTGTGCTCTGTGTACCTTACATTGAATTTTATAAACAATGGTATTTTATTTACAAGACAAGCTGTGAAATATTTGTGACGAGTTTTGTATTGCGTTTTAACTGGAAATGGAATAGAAAAGACTTCACAAAAATGGACAGGTATTGTTAATACAAATGATTAAAAAAGTTTAAAATAAGAATAACAATTTTAAATAAACTCAGTTTATACGTTTTCTCGTGCTTCTGTGACGTTATAAAACAATGGTTAATTGAAAATATTTCTACAATTGGTGGGCATAGCTATCGCGAATTATTTATCAGACGCCGCGGCTGTCAGCCGCTAACGTGGTTTTCGCTACTACTTATGTCGCAAATTCATTATTACATTTTAAGTACATATAATTTGTTTCATGTGATGTAAAATACATTGTTATCCAATGCATCATATTTGAGAGTGGGTGTAGATGTGGAGAGGACAGACCTCTATAGTGAAGATGTCGATGATCCTCTAAAATACAATGCGGTAACTTTTTACACGTCATATTTTTATCATACTTTTTTGCGTTTTTAACCTCATATTGTGATCAATTAAATAAAATTAACTAAGGGAACGTTTATTAAAATAAGAAATGCTCATACAATTGAATATTAATGTTTATAAGAAACCATTTGGAAGACCTACAACTACTTATAAATACTAAAAGACCTAAAACATAAGTAAACAATAAACTTAGCTACTGTTTTATATACTTACATGTTATAGACACTTTAGCAAAATATCTTTGACACCTTCCGCTTGGATTTCCGCCAAGAAATAGCCCTTGATAGTGTTACTTTTATAGTAGATTCTCCTGTAAACTAGAGAACTACTATATAGCAATAAAAATGGTTACAAACCTTCAGGCAATCGCAATACAAAATTATCTTAAAAATTATTTATATTATCTATTTACATCCCACCTTTATCGTATCATTTAAACTTAGTTGGAAGTGTTATCCACCTCCCAACTCCTTTTCTCGCAGCTTGCAATTTTAATGCTCACCATGGTTCCTGGGGTTCCAGCTTTTCTTATTTGAGGAGTAATATGATAGGGAGTTTTTGTTCTGCAGACGGTTGTGCTCAAGGACGGGTCGACCACCTTAATGTGTCACAGGACAGGACTATGGCTTGCAATCGATCTGCAGCCCGGACTTACGCTATAGACGAGCGAGAAGAAAAGTACAAGTTTTCAGAAAGAGCAGGCGACAGTTCTGGCTGGAATACACAATCATATAAAAAGGACGATGTCAACATCAGATGTCTGGACAAGAAATCGGTGTGTTTCCAGCAAGGCTCATTCACCTTCTATCATGGGTCTTAACTTGATCGGGAATGTAGTGGCCGATCTCCGAACTCTTTTCAACTCACTTGCTGCGCACTTTTCGGTTATCTATGAAACATGATACTGTCCAGAATTCCAAATGTATCCCACATATTCAGGAAAAAACTGTGTTTAAACTTGACTGAACTTCTATTTACTGTGAACGAAGTTGATTCATCACTTAAGTCGCCATGAAACACTGCCAATGTTGTTATTGACGATGGAATGCTTGAAACAATAATAATAATTTGGACATTTACTATCGTTACATGTGTAAAAAATAACACTACGTTTCGACGATTGAAACTTCTGCTTCGTATGTAGAAAAGGACCCTTAAAAAATTACAAAACTAAAATTACGTGGCAATGGTTTGCCTCTTAAAGTTAAATAATGAAGTAATGACGACAGCATGAAGTCCAGACTAGATAGCATGAACCCAAGTGATGCCACTGTACCGAACGAAGCCAACAGCACAAACACGTCACACATCCGAACCAACATGAAGTCCAGACTAGATAGCATGAACCCAAGTGATGCCACTGTACCGAACGAAGCCTACAGCACAAACACGTCACATCCGAACCAACATGAAGTCCAGACTAGATAGCATGAACCCAAGTGATGCCACTGTACCGAACGAAGCCAACAGCACAAACACGTCACATCCGAACCAACATGAAGTCCAGACTAGATAGCATGAACCCAAGTGATGCCACTGTACCGAACGAAGCCAACAGCACAAACACGTCACATCCGAACCAACATGAAGTCCAGACTAGATAGCATGAACCCAAGTGATGCCACTGTACCGAACGAAGCCAACAGCACAAACACGTCACATCCGAACCAACATGAAGTCCAGACTAGATAGCATGAACCCAAGTGATGCCACTGTACCGAACGAAGCCAACAGCACAAACACGTCACATCCGAACCAACGGAGGTGAAGCAATCATTAATACTATAGATCATATATTGTATATAAATAGGTTATTTTATTTTAATTTTTTTAGGAGAGGTCGGTCCCGTTATAAACCTTATTTTGATTATCCTAATGGGGCACTGACTGTGAGAGTATCTTATCAATCAGAATACGTGTTGTTTGCATACCTTATTCCTTTACACCCTTTCAAATTTTCTAAGTCCTAAAAAGAAAACTTGTTTCATTGCACAATATTTTAGCTGTTTCAATGGCTGATAGGTTTCCACTAAATAGTTCGTATAATATTCGATTGCCGAACAACTTCATTCATATAGTGAAACTTGGTGATGCGAGGAATTACAACGCTTTGCATGCTTGCCGCTGCCACTCACATAATATTACACTGTCACTGAGTATGAATAGTAAATAGCAAGACTCATTGAGTGTCTGTCATCTTCTCGTGGAGTTTCTACATTAAGCTCTTGGTTGGCTCACTTTGACTGAATCTGTTATAAACAGATATGCATTCATTATCATATAGCTTTAGGATTTCAGAAATTTGTTAAATTATTCGTAGCAAATGACGTCAACGCTTTCAACTAATAATTGAATTAACTGTACTCATTTAATGCATATTTAAAAGTATGAATGCCAGAGGTTTCATCAAATTTGCACTTTGTATAATCTCTAAAATCAAAGTCTACATCTACGTAAATAACGTAGTTTTGTAATAAAGCCCATAGAGATAGCAGTCAATTTGTACGTGGAACATATCCATTACAGTAGAAAGGAAGTGACGTCAGACCAGACAGGAAACCGGAAACTGCCATTAGAGGTGAGCTACCCTGAGAGCTGTGCGGTGTGCTGGCTGCATAATTAACTGTCTGCAGGCGCAAGTAACACTAGCAGACCTTCTGTTTTGATATCAAATTTAATGCAAAAACCTTTCAGTGTCATTGGGGCTTATTTTTTTACATTTGTGTATTCTAAACTAAATACTACTTTGAATTAAAAAAAACTTAGTGTACGAAGACCGAATAAGCGACTGCTGTATCAAGTTTGGTGCATTACCTCAGTTATCTGAACTTAGTCCTGCCCTTATTACCTACGCACTTATCAGGAAGTTATAAATACATACCAGTACATAATGTGTCTTTCGAAGAAATCATCACTTGTTTTGAATTAATATTTGTCGATTTGTTTTTAAGACCTGTTAGAACTTACTCTGACTCTTATTTGGTAGTAAGGTTATTCAGAACCATAACAGTAACACTCGACTAATGTATGTAAGAAGAAATGTATAAAAGCTATCAGCTGTGAGGACCAGATATACGTTTCGGGAGTGGATAATATTTATCCTTTGGCTTTGTAACATTGGGGCAACATAATTTTATATGAACAAGGATGTATATTTTTGTTTAAGAAGGTGAAATTCTCTGAGGGCTTCATCCTAATAAGTTTTTTCTTCAGGATCTCGGGGAACGAAGTATTTCTCGCAAGATATTAGTGAACGAATCATGACGGAATTGATGGGTAATTGTTATCACCTTAGAATAACAGAGGATAGCGCTGTTCCAGTATTTATCTAGCTTGTTTATTAAAGTGGTCACAGGTATAATATCTTCCATATGATTTCCTCATAACACTAACATGAACCGGTCCACTCCACCTACCATCCTCTGTACTGAATTGGACTCACAGACCAACTTATTCATGTAATTAGACATTCGCGCATACTTAAGTATAGTTTTTGGAAATGATATTGTTTATCCAGACGTGACATCAATTTTGACCGTAGCTAATTTGTGATTGGCTAGGCAGATCGTCTTTTAAAGCTTTTTAACAACTTCCTGTAATCCGTGACATACTCGCCTAATTTATTTAAGCTCAAAGTCCCTAGTTATCTGTATTAACTAATGTCCAATCATATTACTCATTCCTAATTATCTTTTACATTCGGCGATGCATATGGGTACTTCTATATAATGTGAATGTTGAGTTTAGCTCCAGTTTACCTTTCTCTTAGTGCAGCGTCTGGAACCTGACGCTGTTAAAGACTTTACTTGACTCTTAACTTGACACCCAAAAAAGGTCGGCTTTCAAGAAACTCAACATGAATCATATACATCTTTTCGTCATAAAAATATACATTGGCAACAAAATATAATGTAATATAGTTGAATATGTAGTCTCATTGTCTCATCAGGTGTACAATTGAAGCGAACACTATATTGCAAACTTCTCTGGACAACTAGCATCTGCAATTAAAGTTGTTAATTCTTAGACGTCGACTTGCAATGTAAACGCGCTTTAAATACGGGAATGAAAAACATGTCATCAGAGAAAACGCGTGCAATACCATGCAATACTTTTCCTAGTTCAGGGCTAAAGCGCCGAGGCGGCGCGCGGTGAGATTTATAGTGCCGGAAGGTTGGCAGCAAGGTAGGGCGATATTGTTATCAGCGACCCCTCGGCTCGCCTACCGTGTGTGTTTATAAATTCAATTTTGCAAACGTACTTCTACTTGGATATACAGAAATGGTTTACACGGTAATGTGTAATGTTCATGAAATTTGAATGAATACGAAGCTCACATGTAAGGGTGATTGAATTACATGTACAGGTAATAAATTGAGTGTGTATATTTCATAGCACATACAAATGAAATTTAGCTACCAGAAAGACCTGCATTTTAACATAACACTTAAAATGTTAGTTTTTATGCAATTATGTTAAAATTTTAATACAAATTGTTATTTCTCTGCTTCAGTTGTATTGTTGTATGTTGATCGTTTCTATATTATTTTTACATTTGTATTAATTATATTTTCGCGTTTCTGTTTAATGAATTAAATATTAAAATAAGGAAAACTTCACCGAAGAGAGGGAGAATCAATAAGATGTCATGTCCAGATCAAGAGTATTGCAGTATTTCCGTGAAGAGGTTACCTTATCCGATCGACACCGCTGCTCCACCACGTCATTATATTCTTTGTCTCCTCATCTGCAAAGATCAATATTAAAGTCTGGGTGTTAGTGTGAAACCTTGCCATATGTATTTATGAACGACTAAATTGTCTAATGTTGATATTATACATAAAATAAAAAAACAATTCTCATTTTAAAGACAAAATTGTGTTTGCAATTTTTTTCTAATTAGATCGCTAGCCATAACTACAGTTTTAAAGCTCATTTACTAAACCGTTCATTATTACTGTATTTAAAGGTGTCGTCATTTTACACTAGTGAAAACAGTGTCAGTCCTGATTTCTGTCTTTGCTCAATAAATGAAACCTAATATAAGATGACGATGAATTTTTACAGTATGCTATGAATATAAAGGTGACTGAAGGCTTATATAAATACAAATTACAGCATGTTCTTTACACACAACCTTTATTTGTTTTTTCCGATAATTTCGGTAGCAGTTAAGCTAAATCTTATACATAAACTGTAAGACGTATTGAACATATGAAAGCGAATGAAAGCGTTTTTTTAACCAATGTACTAAAGCAAAATATTTATCGTACTGCTCTTCACAAGCAACATTTAAACCTTAAGACGATTAAATGAACTAGAAATTGAAGTCTGTAATGATGCAGCTTTCGATATTCATAACTCATTTTTTCCCTAGAGGAATTATTACTATGTTTTTCTAGATTATTTGTTTTAATAAATTTATTTCGTGTTAAATAATTAATGTAACCATAGAACTATCCTACACATCAAAAATTCTAATTTTAATTTTCTGTCGTTTATATTTATATTACTGTTGTTGTAATCCCTCTTTCTTAGCAAACGATCGGGATTCAATTACCAGCATTTCTAGGTGTTCCGGAAAATGGAGACCAGTACACAGAACGGCTCCAATAAAGTGCATCTGCCACTCTTCTTAGTGAATAGTGCCAACAGGACCTACCACCCAATGTTCTTGACCAGGTGCAGATAATGAGGAATGGCGCGTTTAACGTTGCCAGCAGGAACCTACCACCCAGTGTTCTTGACCAGGTGCAGATAATGAGGAATGGCGCGTTTAACGTTGCCAGCAGGAACCTACCACCCAGTGTTCTTGACGAGGTGCAGATAATGAGGAATGGCGCGTTTAACGTTGCCAGCAAGAACCTACCACCCAGTGTTCTTGACCAGGTGCAGATAATGAGGAATGGCGCGTTTAACGTTGTCAGCAGGAACCTACCACCCAGTGTACTTGACGAGGTGCAGATAATGAGGAATGGCGCGTTTAACTTTGCCAGCAGGAACCTACCACCCAGTGTTCTTGACGAGGTGCAGATAATGAGGAATGGCGCGTTTAACGTTGCCAGCAGGAACCTACCACCCAGTGTTATTGACGAGGTGCAGATAATGAGGAATGGCGCGTTTAACGATGTCAGCAGGAACCTACCAACCCAGTGTACTTGACGAGGTGCAGCAAATGAGGAATGGCGCGTTTAACGTTGCCAGCAGGAACCTACCACCCAGTGTTCTTGACGAGGTGCAGATAATGAGGAATGGCGCGTTTAACGTTGCCAGCAGGAACCTACCACCCAGTGCACTTGACGAGGTGCAGATAATGAGGAATGGCGCGTTTAACTTTGCCAGCAGGAACCTACCACCCAGTGTTCTTGACGAGGTGCAGATAATGAGGAATGGCGCGTTTAACGTTGCCAGCAGGAACCTACCACCCAGTGTTATTGACGAGGTGCAGATAATGAGGAATGGCGCGTTTAACGATGTCAGCAGGACCTACCACCCAGTGTACTTGACGAGGTGCAGCAAATGAGGAATGGCGCGTTTAACTTTGCCAGCAGGAACCTACCACCCAGTGTTCTTGACGAGGTGCAGATAATGAGGAATGGCGCGTTTAACGTTGCCAGCAGGAACCTACCACCCAGTGTTCTTGACGAGGTGCAGATAATGAGGAATGGCGCGTTTAACGTTGCCAGCAGGAACCTACCACCCAGTGTTATTGACGAGGTGCAGATAATGAGGAATGGCGCGTTTAACGATGCCAGCAGGAACCTACCACCCAGTGTTCTTGACGAGGTGCAGATAATGAGGAATGGCGCGTTTAACGTTGCCAGCAGGAACCTACCACCCAGTGTACTTGACGAGGTGCAGATAATGAGGAATGGCGCGTTTAACGTTGCCAGCAGGTACCTACCCACCCAGTGTTCTGGACGAGGTGCAGATAATGTGGAATGACGCGTTTAACGGTCCAGCAGCAACCTACCATCCAATGTTCTTGACGAGCTGCAGATAATGAGGAATGGCTCGTTTAACGGTGCCAGCAGGAACTTACCGCCCAGTCTTCTTGACGAGCTGCAAATAATGAGGTACATTGCGCAGAACGGCACCAACAAGATGGGAGTTGACAGGTCTGGCCCGACCTTGTTAAAACGTCGTCTATAAAGATTCTTGGTTTAATTAAATTTTAAGTGATTTGTCGTGAAGTTTTGTAAGATGCACGTAACTTAATAAATATGTATTAATAATGTACTGAGGTAATAATAGTTTCGTAAATACTATATGAAAACAATAATAGACCTGCAACTTATTTTGAAATTATTGATTATGACGATACTCAAGATAAGGATACTCAAAGATGCTCATCACATACATGCCTTTGACGTAGCTGCCATTTTTCTTGGCAACGGATAGTTGCAAGAAAAAAAATGTTGTATCAAGCACTTACAGCAATTTTTTGGTGGCACTTCATTTCCACCAGACTTCCTTACATGCCCAAGATAGTTGAATCAATCGAAGTTATAGACCGGGCCTTTCTGGCGGACTTCCTTAAAATGAACAAAAGTTCTTTCACAGTTCTAAAATATTTCTTTATTTATATCTATAAGGCCTAGGTTCGATTAATAACACAACTGTAAGTTTCGCTGATATTGAATGAATAAAAATACCTCAATAAAAGTATGTAATCTTAGATTTACCAAAGTTAATAACACCAATTTAAAAAGCTATAAACGATTTATTTAAAATCCAATTAGTTTCCAATATTCGAAGCGTGGAGTAGCCTGAACGTACTTCAAAGGATGCTTGAGTTGTTACTGGAAATTTAGATATAATGGCGCTCTGACATTCCTCACTTTTATTTTTATACTTTAATTTTCACAAGTCAATGTTCAATTACCAATAGAAACATCAACAATAGTAATGATTAAAATTATTAATTAATTAGTGTAAATAGTTGTTAAAAATGAATGTACTATAACCATAGGAACGATTCTCCAAAATATACTATAAGATTTCTGAAATACCCTGTATAGAGGGTGTTTTTATCACTACTGTTTGATTAATTTAAAAAACTTTGTGTCATAGATTTATACTCTACCGCAATATTAGAAATGATAGTTACAGCATGCAATAATGCTAATTGAGTATCAGAAAAGTGACTTTACGCCGAATGTTACAAATTTATGTTCAAAGGGTCTTTTGCATTTTTCTTATTCAGTAAAATAAATAGACATAATTTTTAAATAAAGTCGGATAGGACAAATGTAGTAGTATAATCTTTCTTTTGAATCGCTGAGAAACGTAGTAAAGTTGTTTAACATGGTCTAGAACGCTTTGTTTTAATATATTATTTTCTGGTTTTTGTTACTTAAATATTCACTTGATTAAATAACTTTTAGGGCTAGAAATACGTTTATAATTATCTAAATTCTTAACGTACAGTATATTATGTCGTAATTAATCGTATGAAACAGAGCCAAAGTTATTTCAGTGTATAAATAAAGTTCACAGTTGAACCGCTTCATACGGCTTCACAGGTGAATAACGTCGGCTAGTGTTTAATACAATAAATTGTCACAGCACATTTAGCCGTTGTTCTCGCTTCATAGCTTTGTAGTTATTGCTCTCTTCGGATTGTAACTTAATTCGTATTATTCAAAACTGCTTTTTAATTAGTAACTCATTAAATTTTTTTATTTATTACAGTATCATAATACACGTCAAATCGTAATCAATGTAAATTTAAATTAGGTGCAAGACTTCCGAAAACTGTTAAAACACATTAAATAAAATAAAGTTGTTCTTATTAAATATATTTAAATACCTACTTTTATGTTTACTATGTTAATTTAGTTAATTATTCAGTTTATTTTCTTTTTTCGTCTGTACGTGTAAATTAAAATTCTTTTCTAAGTAATGTTTCAACCTATAAAGTTTAAATTTTAATCTATGCTTTAGAGGATCTAGTCATTCCTATCGTGAAAAACCAAGAAAACTCCCTAGACATTTAAAATGGCCACCAGTAGCAAACTTTAATGTGAAACAACTTTAACCTAAAACCTGTCATAACTTTAAATAGAGATTTTTTTAATGT
Source organism: Homalodisca vitripennis (assembly GCF_021130785.1). Taxonomy (NCBI): domain Eukaryota; kingdom Metazoa; phylum Arthropoda; class Insecta; order Hemiptera; family Cicadellidae; genus Homalodisca; species Homalodisca vitripennis. The sequence continues at coordinate 173,683,140 of NC_060209.1, forward strand.
AAAAGGTTAATAATTTTCTATTTGAGTGTATTTTCATGCTTCGAGATGGTGGTTTATGTTAGGAAATTATTATGTAATTTGTTTGTTATGATGAATTCCATCTTCAGGTATTGTTCCTCGATATATGTACAAGATTAGTTATCACTAAAACTAAAGTTCTAAAGTCTTAGAGCTACTTTTACTGACATTTTAAAGTTGATGATTTATTTGGAGAAAAAGTTGATGTATGCTTACCTTTCAATTTAGACTAGTTATCTCAAGATACTTCGGATGCCATTGGAATTGCCTTTGATATTCTTACGATATTGCTGGGATATACGTGAGAAGCATCGGTGAATCAAATCCATACTACCTAGCTTAGTCTTTGATGCAAGTCCTTTGTCTCTTTTTATCTTTCTGTGATAGTCTAGAGTTTTTCGGATCCTCTTCTTATCTAATACCCAGAACAAAACTACAACGTAGTAAATTAAAGTAATTTGTAACAATTACGAGTAGGTAACTACATTTTACAAGTAAAACATTTATCGATCATCACAAGTATAAAGTTTGACATGCATTATAAAATGCTCGATATGAACGCCCCTGTTACTTTGAGGTTTGTCAAAGTCAAATTTGCTACCCTCTTGAACCTCAATACACGTAGACATGACCGCATATAACAGAAACATAACACAGGAATTTGTTCAGTGTATATGGGTGAAGTTGGAATATCGGCTGGATATTTGCAGAGTAATTATCGGCGTTCACATTTAGCATTTGTATTTTGGAAACAATTGAGATATTACTAACAATTTTGTGTTGCTGTCAGTTATTGCACAATTCAGTTTGTTTCCATCAAAACAATATACATTCATATAATTAGCTTATAACGGATTATTCTTTTACTCTTACACTTGGTGCGAGGTGTGTTTCTGAGTAAAGCTTATGTGTGGATATAATTTCGAAGTAAAGAGATGACAATAACTGTAAAATTAGTATGTATTTATAGATAAAACTTCGTAATTCCCCCATTGTTACTCAGTACATGTGAACAGCGCTGGTTAGACAGTCACGTCTCAGATACAAGTCGAGGTAAGTGGCCAATAGCTCAATGTGACTTCCTGCCGGAACCACTGAAATACGTGGCTCTATCTCAGCCGGTTATCTTTCTTCAGTACTTTGTTACCTGTCAATGTTGGAAAGATCACGCACACACCGAAAAACAGAAACAACATAATAAGACAGTACGTCAATTTCTTCAAGACTTCCAAAACTAAATGTGTTATGATATTTAGTAAGATAAAGTTACTTAAAATTATATCTGAGCTGTTGTATTATCTTTTGTTCACAGTCAATCTCTGGGTAAATACCAACTACATAAAAAAGATAACAAAAAGTGAAACATATCGCATTTGCCATTTCCACCCTCTCGTCATTACGTACCATCCTGACTTCTTGTTTTTTCCTTATTTTTCGTTTTATTATTAGGTTTTTGTTTTTTATGAAGCCTTTACTCTTTTTAGTCATATTCTGTCCGTCATCACGAGCCTCGGGTCTGTTCGATAATCTTATCAACAAAATAAGGGGGGGGGAGTCGATACAGTATAAGGTCGATGGTACTGATAAAAATGATACGGTTACACAGGATTTGAACCTGTACTATCTCTACCACAAATCCAACGTTAGACCACTCGGCCATCAGTACTCTTTATTAAGGGGTCTATATGGCCATGCTACTCCAAGATTCGTTTATAATACATACGTCTTACGAGACCCTTCCTTACCAGTTAGAAGCTACCAAACCTAGGGAGATCTCAACTTTTTTATTTTGGCAGCTCAAAAAGCCAAAATTATTATACAGTTAAAACTTGAAGGCATTAAGAGGTTCAATAGAACCGTTAGTGAGTGCTATTAGTCGGATTTACCACATATAAAGATGAAATGTGCCATGATAATCAGAACGTCACCAGCCCTAGGGTCTGGCGGTATGCTCTATCAACGTGTTGTAAACTTTGGGTTATATTATTAGATAGTATAGGGCTGTAGCTTCAGATGTCAGGTTACAGTTCCAGCGGGACCATCCAGTATTTTGGACCAAATATTCCGCCAGGTCGTTCCGCCTCACTGTGAGATGCCTTTTTCTAAATAGTACCTTTCATTTCGTGGTTCGCACATCGCGGTTTTTTATTTTTTTATTTTTTTTGTTCATGTTCTGACTCAGAACTCATAAGATTGACTGTCCCTCAGTTTGATAATTTTATGCACGCGTACGATATTTTTTGGAAAATTGTCCCCTGATTAGGACTGCATTTTTTATATCCTCTACAAAAGCTGTGTTTAAGTAGTATTTAAACACAGTAAAGAATATAGGCCGACTTCCACCAGTTTATAATGGTTTTTTCATCCTTTCAACCAAGTATTGTTCACAAAGAATAAAGTAAAAAAAATTTAATTCCTCTACATATTTTGAAATATTCATTGTATTACTGATATTTAATTAGTGTTAGAAACAAAACAATTCTTGAAAATTTAACTAATAAATATTATTAATGACATTGTTTTAATATAAATATTAATTTCATTCTATGAGGAATACATTACAATCAGAGTGATACAATAGCATCACATATACAACAAAGTGAGATGCCAGCGAGTTATTCTCATTGTAATTAATCTTTTCCAGACCAGCGAGAATTGCATTTTTTTAATTCTGTATTTTTTTCAGCTAATTTCCAGTTTATTTTCAAAACAAATTGTACCTCACTCCTTACTTTTCAGAATCCGACAGTAAAATAAAACCTTTATATCTAATACACTCCAAACTCAGGATAAGGTTAGCTTATCGCCATTTATAGCATCACAATTCGGTGGGATCAGGTAAACTTAACTGGTAAAATAAAATTTGTTTGACCCATCTTACCGAATGTATGTTGGAATGCTTATTATGAATAAGTTTGATCATTGTTTCCTGCGTCAGTGTTAGTGAATTTAAGTTGAAAATTTTTAATCGGTCAGAATTTAACTCTATTGGATTGAGAAAACAGTTTATAATGAAGAACTTAGAATATTGTTGGATAAATTGTCTGCACACAAAAATAGTTGATTGTTTCTAACGATCACTGGTGTTGATCTTCGCGTTTGAGGAAAATGTGTTAAAGAACAGCAGTAAAGTGGATGATTAAAGTATACACCTTAAACATAAAAGTTGTTTACATGTAACAATTCCTCAATTAAATTAAACCAATGGAAATGAGTATTAAGTTTTATAGAAAAATATATTTACCCGTTAATGTAATATGTTTATGTAAATATAAGTTTTAAGTTGCAGAATGTTTATGTGAGGTATAATTAGGCCATGTTTAGTTATAAGGTAATTAATAAGTGCCAAGCAAAGCCTCGGGCGTAGAGAAGGTAAGCGCTTTAGAGTGATAAAGAGCTTATTGTGGTGCTGCGTGCGACGTGAAACCTCGGCAGGTCCGTCACCTGCTCCTGTCACTCCTGTACAGCTTCCAGCTTTTTGTTCCTCCTTGAAATCTTTCTGTCAATTATCAAATTTGTCAAACACCTTTTAGTCCAATTAGTCAGCATGTATGTAACAAATTTAATGAAAGCACACCGTAACACTTTCACTGTTTATTTGGAGGCATTAAAACATATCAGTCTTGGAATTGGATATAGCAGCCACCTAAAATTAATTTGTATACAATGTAGACAACTATTATGTACTAATAATTTTGAAAGAAAAGTAAATATTCCGTATTTCTCGGTTTCTTCTCACTGGTCATTGATATGCATTCGTAATGGGGTAGTAACAGTAAAATACACGTATTATATTGAATATGATTTATTTACCGTAACTCCATAGGATTTTGACACGTACCACGTTTCATTGTTGTAAAATTGTAAAACGTTGGTGATGTTATATAACTTTTATATTTCCCCCACCCGAAAACGTTCACGATCTCTCCAGATTATTAGCTGTTGCATATGCTACTTGATATATTGTCCGAAATTTTAGTTAAAAATTCTTCACTCTCAAAGCCTCTAGGATAATCTGTTTTGAATAAGGAAGGCGTTAAATGGCTTATTTTTGTTAATAAGAAATGTTGAGGATAAGAATAGGGAGCTAAGAACTAAGTTTTGAAATAATCATTGTATTAATGTGGAAATGAAATATTAACGATTATTGATTGTTAATTAGTGAGAGTTTAGTTTTACTATGCAAAATTAAAAATGTGTTTAAGATTTTTTACGATAAAATACTAACAAATTGTGGTTAAATTTCATTGATTCATTAAGTTGCTGCGTAGAGAGCAATTTTTATGCCCCATCTAGTCCCGTCGATTTTAACTTCACCTCCAGGCATAACCTAAACTATTGCCGTATAAAATAGGTTTCATTATTAAATAGAAATGAAACAAATTTTGTTTAATATGGCTTTTTAAAGTTACAAATTAGTCTTTATTATTCAGCTTTTTAATTCATGTTATTGGTGGTGTTCAACTCGTTTCGGAAATAAATAGGAAAACATTGCATTAATAGTCAAAACAGGCTATTTTCTAAATATATTACTACGAGATTAATTTTACAGAATTGAAAAACAGTTGAAAATGTTGATTGTTTTTGTCTTGTAATTATTTTTAAAGAAAAAGTACGAAACAAGATATAATGAATGTTCAGTCACTTAGAGATAATAAGGATAAAAGACTTTGTTATTGAACTTTGAGGGCAGACCTAGTAAACAACTTCATTCTAATAACATCTTTCATGGTAAGAAGAATAAATCACCTTTTAAAATTTTTAGAGTTTTTACTTGTACTATGTACGACTACATTTCAGATTCGAAGAATCCATCTTCAGGTTTTGTTCCTCAATATATGTACAAGATTAGTTATCACTAAAACTAAAGTTCTAAAGTCTTACAGCTACGTTTACTGGCATATTAAAGTTAAACGATTATTTATTTGGAGAAAAAGTTGATGTATGCTTACCTTTCAAAATTTAGACTAGTCATCACATGGGATGCCATTAGAATTGCCTTTGATATCTTTACGATATTGCTGGGATACGTGAGAAGCATCGGTGATTCAAATCTGGTCATCAAATTGAACCATTGTGGTAAACATTTCTTGTGCTGTTATTAATTAAATATTGGAAGAGACTCTTGTAATTTACATGATACAATACTTGTTAATGAACATGAATCATTCCGAATAATATCAAAGAAAAGTAGCCTTAAATGATCAAAGAAAAGTAGCCTTAAATGATCAAAGAAAAGTAGCCTTAAATGATCAAAGAAAACATGTTAAAGCCAAATATAAAACCAATATATCGCCTTTGTCACCGACACCCAATAACTGCTCTCTTTATCGCGGTTTAGCATCTCTCTCGTGGCGAGTACACACAACGCTTTGTCTCGTTAGTTTGGTAGTTTTCGGTAATTACTTTTTCATAACAAAATGACTTAAAATCAAATTTTCGTATAGAAATTGCCAAAATAAGATCGTAAGCCGACAAAGACTATTTAAAAATTTGTTGTTATTTCGAAATAACGTACACTGTTTCTTTACACATTAATAGCGTAATTTCAAAAATAGACATCAGTTTGTAACTGACATGTATTTATATATAACTTTAAACCATTAACCTCAAAATGCTATTTTTATTACTACTTAATATATGTTGAAAACCTGGGCTGACAAATTCTGGCCGTTTTCCAACAGAACATATGTACTCTTGGATACTGAATTGTTTGGCCATAAACAATATGAAGTGCAGTCGTAGTCCTATCTTTTCTCTCGTGCAGAAGAGTTATACTCTCTGTGCTTCCTGGTTTTCATATGTTCAAGAATAGAAAGTGTATAAAAATTGTACACACACACACACACACACACACACACACACACACACACACACACACACACACAAAATGATGAATAGTAAGGTGGACTCCTCCTAACCTTTATTATGTTAGATGTTTGACTTTTATTTTCGTTAATCTTTCTGTATATTAAGGGTTACATCGATAAAGGACGTTTTTAAAATTCTTTGTATCCTTATGTGGTGTAACTAAAAATGTTATTAGCACTTTTAGTGGTGTGAACCTTATTTTAAACGTCTCGGTACGTCTGTTACAGGTGAAGCACAATTTCAACGTAGCGGATAATTTAACCGACATCACTGTAGGTATGGGGTACAAGAAAATATTTAATGGTTTCAGGACGGTCACACTCAGTACCTCGGTGGTTAAACATATTGACCGGTAGAATCGGTTATTTAATCATAAAAAATTAGTCATTGGTGGCAATTTCACTGGCAGCCTAACTGTTGGTTTGGCCGGACATGAAGTATTAATTGGAGAGAGTCTTGTTCACCTTACCTGAAACAACTAAACTCTTTTCTTGATCTATCGAAAATCTATCGTGTTATACAGCTCCAATACCAGTATTCATCTAAGGACATGGGAAACAAACATAAAAAGTGCAAAAGCATCAGAAATAAAATATCCCAAAACATCAGTACAAATTTGAACACAGAATTATTATTTGTTTCGACGGTTTCATATATTTACAATTAATGCAGCAGCAAAATTTATACAATTCAGTTCATTATAGCACGCAATAGGGTATATAACAAATAATTAATCACTAAAGATAATCAATTAAATAGTAGTAATTTAATAAAAATATGCTACCCAACAACGATAACAGTAGTTATTCAATCTGTCAATTAAGCCCCGGAACGGCTTAATTTAATTTAAACCATTACATATAGAGCTAACAAATTTGTTGACATACCGTTTGTGTAGAAGAAATACTATTTTAACACGAATTTAATGGACCGCTACGCTCTCAGGAGGATGATCCGCAAGGAGTCGAAGAAAAGTGTTTAATGGAATCATAGGTCGAGTAGCATATGAAAAGAAAGGTCTATTAATAGAATACAGGATAAAAGGATTTCGGACATTTGCAATGGTTATATGTTACAAAAGGTACAACACATCGTTTCGAGGATTGGAATCTATCCTGCATACAACGTCTGGACTAGACTCCAAGCAGTTTTTGGGTATGTTTGACCCTTTTCTTTCCCTTCTTTTTGTCTTTCTGTTCTTTATTTTTGTATGTACTGATAACTTCCCCACCTGACGAAAGGATAGGTTCCATCCTCCAAACATTGGGTTATATACCTTTTGAAACATATAACGATGGCAAATGTCAGAAATCCTGTGATGCTCTCAAACCCTCCATTGTCAATAATAAATTTTAATCAAAGAATAGAATACAATTCCACAGACATCACCTTAATTAAAGATTGACCCCAACCAACATGATAACAAGTACAACAGTGAGACAAAAAAATTTTAAACACAAACTTTAAGGTTTTTATAAGTAAAACATAATTTATGTTTATTAAATTCATTTTAAGACGCTGGGTGTCAAGTCTCGTTACCTAAAGAATAATAATTAAAGTCACACATCTGACCTCAAAAAAGTTCATGCGCAATATCTGATCATATGGTTCGATTTCGTATGATTAAAATAATTTTTCAGCAATGCAATACTTATCAAGCCTCAGTAACTCCATGAGAAGCGATGTAGACGCTGTCAGCGCCCCTCGTCTCATTGTCTCTGAGCACTTGATCCCTTCGTATTATACGAGTCTCATCTACTGAATATCATTAGCTTCTCATTAACATTTAAATTTATACAATGTGAAAGCTGAATATCAAATAAACTAAGACGTCTAATGAAAATCACGGGAGGGGACGATAATTTGCATTCAGTAATAATTTCATAATATACTCATAAAAGTGTTAAAGATGATGTCACTCTGGTCTAATAGTTTAAAGTAACTCAATAAAGTTTCAATAAAACTTTCCAAGAAATTCTTTATTTGTTATTCTGATATTCTGTAATTATTTAGATAATTCCTATTTCTAATTTTAAGGTAAACTGTAATAGCATGCATCAATGTATCTTTTAAAAAACAAATTTGTACAAAAAAAAAAAAAAATTATTTTGCTTACAATACAATTTACACCTTAAATCAGAAACGTAACGTCAATCAGTAGAATAAAAGGTTTGAAAAAGCAGTGAGTTTGAAGCGTCTGCTCATCATACTGTGGAAGATTAATTTAGAAAGTTTGTGTTTGTAAAGCGGCGTTGGAGCGAGTAATAACCGCAACTCTAAACGGCATTTCAATATATATATATTTATTGTTAAGCTTTGTCTTTGCAGTAAAATGTACTGAGCACCGCCTCTTTGTATATTAATGCATCGAAGTTTTCTTTTATTTTCTTGCATCATAAATAAGTTAATTTTTAAGTTGAAACAAGAATGAAATAATGATAATTATTTTATGCAGTGGTCATTATAGACAAGGAAGACGTTTTAAACGGTAAAAAAGCCAAGATTTAATCAATATATTCTTTTATTTTCATCAACTTCTTCTTTTATACGAGATAATAAAAATGTACACAATTTAAAAATTGTATCAGGGTTTTATTAATTTGGTAGTTAAATTTAGTTTTAAATATAATTATTTTTATCATAATTAGAATTCAAACTAATTTACCTTCACTCGTGTTAATATACTATTCCTGAGTACGAAATTTCTTAAAATAATATTATAAAATATATGTCATATAGATAAACATAATTAATATTTTAATGAATTTTTAAAACAAATGTAATAATAATGTACAAGTTATCAATTGCTGCGCAATCGAACTCGAATTCACGTGACTCTACACTGAGTAGTAATGGATTAGTTTCTCGCTTTGGCACAAACTTATAATGACGCTTGTTCTACACCATCGCTATCATGGACAGATCTGGGCAACTGGCTGCTGTGGTTTACTGGCCGTAGTATTCAACAATACACAATTGTACTTGTTTCTTGGAGGAAATACGTGGAATTTATTATACGTTTTTGCAATGCAATTCTAAATCAAATTAAATCTGTTCTTTGTGCTCATGTTTTGTTTTTATTTTATTGTGTTATTTCAGTTTACGGCGTTTCCATAATATGATATTTAATCTCTATTTACCTTCTGTATAGTCACGATGATTTTTTTACATTCCTTGGTAACATATAAATACGCAATTCGCAATTACATACAGTTGCTTTGTATACAATATCATGGATCTATCTCGAAAGTGGATTTTGAATTTCTACACATACTTGAAGTTAGTGCGATAAGATTTTTAGTTAGCTTAGTTTTCACAAATCTTGTAAAAACATGAATCAATCACGATTTAATCTAACTATAATACATATTAAATTTATAGAAATGAGTCAATTTAATATTTTATTAAATCTTTAATTTTAACATGAAAATGAGAACTAAGACAATTCTTTTGTTTTGGCATTTCAGTTTGAAACAATGCTGTAATTATCAGGTTAATATGTACTTGAATGTGGATTTTGAGCCTTTTGTGTTGCCAGCTCAAGACTGTCAAGATCCTTTCACAAATGTTGAAGACTGTTATTACATGAAATAAACTTCTGCTTAATTACATAACCTAAATCCATTAAAAAAGGGAAAGCTCCTCTAAAGAGGCAAATCAGCCCTCGCAAAATTCCTCATGGCACTCAAGTTGTTATTGAGAAATGGGATTCCCGAAACAGGGCGATGCTAGATCTCATAAACTGTATGATTAGAAGATGTCAAGGTGTTAAAATAAATTAAGTGGTGCTACTTATTCCTGATACTTACTCTTATTAAACAGTTAACCTGGCTATGGTTGGAATGGTTGATGTAATGTGAATGTTGACCTTCGCTTCACCTTCTCTTAGTACAGCGTCTGTAATCTGACATTATCACAGAGTTCCACATTACAGCAGTCATGTTCGTCTTAATTCTAGGAGTCAAGTCTGTGATAGCGTCAGATTCCAGATGCTGCACTATGAGGAAGCTGAACTCAGCACTCAAATTTAACAAGTTGTTTTTTATAATTCAGATTAGTATAAAATATTATTTTCTTCCCATAATACTAATATTACAGTTTATGTGCATTTCTTTACATTAATTAATAAATAATAAAACCAAATTATGGGCTTGCAATGATATGTATTGTACTACAATGTTCCACTTTATATTAAGAAACTATTAATTATTTGAACAGCTATGTTCTGTCCTCAATTTAAATGGTAAAATAAATAATACTAATAATTTTAAAATTTTTGACAAAAATATAAAATTGCCTAAAAATTGTGCTAACAGTAAGCTGCCCCATTACGTTTCACCATTTTCGTTTTAAATAATTATTAACACTTATACAAAGTTAAGAAGAAGCATATAGTTATTAACTGGGTTTTGATAGTTTATACGAGGACTATCCAGAAAGTAACAGACGTTTTGAAATAAAAAATAATCAACCGAAATAGGAACAGTTTATTATATACATTAAGAAACAGTTAGGCTGTTTTTCAACGTAATCCCCGTTCAAATTGAGACATTTATCATAATGTGACACATGTTTTTCGATTCTAGCTTTATAGAAATTTGCCGCCTGAGATCTTAACGCCTGCGTGTAAGGTCAGCGTCTATATTGAAGTGCTGCGTTGCGTGCTAGGTCTTCATCGCTGGGGGGGGGGATGTGGTTCTTGGTGCCAGATCTGGTCTATAAGGCGGATGATCAAACCCTTCCCAATCAAAATAATCTAAGACTTTTCGTGTGAGATGGCTGTATGAGGACGTGCATTGTCGTAGAAAAACAACGTTTTTGAGCTTAATTGTCTCTTTACTTTTTTTATATCGCTCGCCGTAGCTTCTGCAATGTTTCACAATACCTCACTGTATTGATTGTTGATCCTCGCTCAAGGAAATTAACCAAAATCACACCCTTTGCGTCCCATAAACCAGCTGCTATAATCTTTCTCACTGACTGAGTTTGGAAACATTTTCTTGTTTTTTTAAAGAATGTGTGTGCTCCTATTCTATTGACTACATTTTTGTTTCACAAATTTTTGTTACATGCTTTACGCGTGTTTCATCACCAGTAGCAATAAGATCGTGAAGTTAATTGCCATGTTTGTCGTATTTATCCAGAAGGGTTAACGATGTAAGTCTTTGTTTTTTGTGATATTCATTAAGGATTTTTGAAACCCACCTAGCACAAAATTTGTGGTATCCAAGCTTCCCTACATCAATTTCATTAAGTAAACTTCGTGAAATTTGTGGAAAATATTCCGAGAGTTCAGTCATAGTGAAATGGCAATTTTCCCGAACTTCGTAATTGATTTTCAACTTCAAATCCTCAGTCACTATGTTGTCATGAACCTGCACAAAACTAGTGTACTCATCAATCCAGAGCATGGCGTTGACAGTGGGTAGTGAACACGCCAGTACAGGTCAGCCATTGTCGTCCGTGATGTATGAGGTGTGACGTGAGAATCACCTGCACAAAACTAGTGTACTCATCAATCCAGAGTGTGGCGTTGACAGTGGGTAGTGAACACGCCAGTACAGGTCAGCCATTGTCGTCCCTGATGTATGAGGTGTGACGTGGCGACTACTGGATGTAATAATTCCACACGGCGGTACACGGGACTGACTCAAATACCGGTCATTGGGTATTCGCTGAATATCATAATGTCTGTAAAATCATTTAGATACATATTAGCGGGTGCTTTGAAATCGCAACTGAACAAACAATATATGGCCGTTTCCAGTAACTTTTTGGCTTAACCTGAATTAATCTGTTTTCAACGTAATAATTATTAACCTACTTAGTTTGTCTACTTATAATATATTTTTCCGGAACTGTTTTTTTCTTACGAAATAGGCAAACTTATGGCTCCCTCCCGTATTTCGACATCATTATAAGGAACTTCTTAAATGAAATTAGATGGTCAAAACTCGTCTATTCATTTGCAACGCCTCAATTCCTGGCTTATTTTTTAAACATAGCGAAGTAGGTAATAAAACACATAATTATAAACTAAAAGTATAACCTTTTACCTAAAATAATCGCCGCAGCTCTTGGTACCTATTAAGAGGGAAGATTTACAGTTTTAGACTAGTTATATGATTAAAATGAGCGGCTCTTACCACGTTGATCTCTAATTAATTAATTCAATTTAGGATTAAATTATCTTATAAGGTTATTATTGTGAGGAAATATTTACCAAATGCCTAAGACATTTCAAGTCAAAATCGCCATGCCATCTTGAATTTTAGAAGGCTGCATTATTTAAGACTTAATCAAATAAATACCAACAAGATATTTATACATACATATTCCCATCTATAATTTTTGGGTAGAGATTTCCTTTTCAACGCTTTAAAACGTAATTTTAAATATAATTAAAACAATTAAAATTAAAAGTTTTGTTATTAATAATCTAAATTCATTACACAAGTTCTTGTTAGATCTGCATTAAATAGTTCTAAAACTTTTAATCAATTGCAATTCTTTTCAAATTTTTGTTTTCAATAAAAATTACCTTCAAAATATTATAAATGTTTGTATAGAATAGCGTAATGTATAAGAATATCTTAAAGGTTTCTGAAATAATAATGTTGAATAAAAAACCCGCCTGATTAGGCCAAACTAAGCTAAAAGTTTAAATAACCGGTCAAATTTAAGTCTTTTGTACAATATGGTTCTGGATATTGGTTTATCATTTATTATACATTCCAAGTATTATGTGACGGTCTCTCAAATTATGACCTCAAAGACAAAGTATTCAAGTCGTACATGGTAATAACTCTTGGAAAGCTTTTACTACTCAGTTAAACGTTGCCTTAAAAATATAAAGTTTCTAAATTAACCTTTACTTCATAACTTTTGTTTCATGAGCCGTTTATTTTTTGTCGCTCGTTTGTGGATATAAAGGACAATTTTATGATCGTCGTTACTGTTTAAATGTCCCATTTAATGATTTATAATCATGTTTGTTAGGTAAAACTCTAAAACGTGTCTTGTAAAATGATGTAAAATACTCCTTAATTTCTTCTTACCTTATCATACAGAGGCACGTCGTTACTGTACTAATGCTCTGCCACAGGAGAGTTCACTACTGGATGGTTTATACCTTCCAGCTGAATTTACGCTGTGTACAGCCACAAAAACTGATATGTTACTTATATCTGAGCAATCTGGTGAGGTCCAGGAGGGACACATCACTAGCCGCAAATGTCGTGATACTAGGGTAGAAGTGTGGATCGATAGATAGAGCCTACTGCAGAAGATGATGACTGGAATGGCTGGAGCTCCTTTAACTTTAAAGGCTTGACTGGAAATATTTTCTTTTCACCCGTATCCATTTTTAGGCAAGTCACGTAAATAACTCTTTTAATTCCGTTAAAGTGGTTTTAGGTGCCTTTTTAATTTTTATTTCAGAGTTATAAACCCATTCTGGTTTTAGTTCGGAGGTTGATAACTCTCTAAAGAGAGACAATATAAAACATTTTTGATAACTGCATGAGGTTATTTAAGGTGTGACTTTAGGCTATATTGTAACCATAATAAGGAAGAATATAAAAATGTGAATTTTGGGATATATATGAATTATGTATTCAGAGAATTATACATTTGTAGTGATATATAATTCTATTGATTAAATAAATAACTTTTAGTTAATTACACAATCGAACAATATGCTTCCTAGAAAACCCTCGTGAAATAATCAAACAATATTTTATATTTTTCTTGTATACTAAGGTTAAATTATATTTTTAAGTAAAGAAAAGGTGACACACATTAGTGGTCGCTTGTGGCGTTGTAAAGGTGATAAATAAAGGTACGGCCACAGACAAAGCGGGTATCTGCGTCAAAGTGAATACACTACTTTTGTAGAAATTTAACGAACAAATTTATCGAGAATGGAAGCAATAAATTTTTTAATTTGTTCATGTATAAAGAAGCAAGGATAATCAATGCTTTATTTTAATGCAAAATTATTTAGTGCATAAAATAGTGAATGGAACTTATATTAGTGTTTAACTATATAATGTCATTCACTGCATATAAATACTGCATTGTGGAATATACTATTATTGACACTTTCGCAATAACGATGTCTTCTTTAATAGTAAACCACTTTCATTTATATTAAATTATCGTGATCCTTCTCGTGATGGAGTATTTTCTGTTGCAGTTAATTCACACCGTCACTGAACAACTGGATCCAGTACTGAATTTTTAATGTGAAACACAACCACTTTTGTATTTAAACTACTACATCTAAACCCAAGATATCGAATTAAAGATGGCCGCCAAAACTAAAAAGTGAACAAATTGTAAGTTCCCTTTATTTTATACTAATACTTAACTGGTAATTTTAATTCAAAATTACTTTTGTTGAATTCTACACTTAATAGACAGGCTTTATGAAGAAAAACTAAGTTGAAAATTATGTTAACTAAATTGTAATATTTCCAAACTAAACACTTTTTTCAATATAACATGTTAATTGGCGAAATCCCTCCCATAGAAGGAAAAAGTAGTATTACAACTCTCAAAGGTTTCCATAATTTAACTTCAAATACCACTAGGGGTTAAGATCAAGCTATGGAACAATTTAGCTGATCATTCAACATAATAATACACGTGATTATTTTTAACGCTTGGCGTGGTTTACTGCAGTAGTCAGTAATAACGAATAACTATATTTTTTATGTAACAATAATAGTTTTCACCAATCCTTTTAACCTGAAATTTTCGTGTACCTCATATTGTAATCATATTGTTTTATAAATGGCTGAAATTCTTCTTAAATCTCCGTTAAGTATTTGTTTATTTTTAAGCAATTCCATTTTTAAATAAAGAAATAGATAAAAGTACAATAATTAAAGCTCATTGTAATAATTACTCTTTATACTAGATTCTAAAAATACTTTACTTTTCAATAACACGTGATTTATTAATAACGTTTTTCTGAAAGCCTAAGAAGTAAGATTTGTAAATGAAAGACACCAGTATTAAGATTATGCATGACAGCTACAAGCTCCCTGCCTTGTCGTCCGTCAACTGCATGAATATTTATCTTCAATATAGTTACATGAAGGCAGCTAGACCTCACGTAATATTCATGAGATGGACGGGATTGAAGTTGGGGTGACTGTAATAAATGATCAAATTCCATTGTTAATTAATTTCTATCTTAGTAATACACACAAAATGATTTATGTTTATACATCTTTCCAAATAACAGCTCGGAATCATCGTTATTGTTATTTTTTGTTGACCAAAACCTCGCCATAATGCAAAACATTCAAGTACGTAATTTAAATTAATCGTTTTAAAATAATGATAATTTAAGTTTAATAGTTTATATATTTCTAGTGATGACAGAAATTTGACGTATGCCATGTTACAAGTAGAAAACACTGTGTTTCAAGAATTGAAATCTATCCTCGTCAAAGACAAAGGTTTTTATTTCCGTTGACCATGACTAAATGGAATAGATAACAAAAATTCTTTTTATTTCACAATATAATTTTATGTGTATTCATATGTATGCATAGAGTTTAGCCTAAGTGAGAAAAAGCTCTTCCTCAGGTTCTAAAACATTGTCGTGTACTAATTAAACAGTTATTTAATTGTGAGATGGTATTTTAAAATGTCCGCACGTTGTAACTTGATACAACAAGTACGAAATTGTGTTATGTTATTTCATTATTTTGCTGCCAAATTTGACAAATAATTCAGTCTTGAATTTCTTTTAGACTTTTAAGAATAAATAAGTTGAAAAACTTTGAATAGGATGAAACTTTTTCATTACCATGACTATTTTACACATTGATATCTTTACTGTGTATTGTTTTCATCTTACAGCAGTGTGTATTTGCATCTAAATTACTAAATAGTCTCATTAAGACATTCACTTATTTAAAGTAAAGTTGAAGTAATTTAAATAAGGAGACAAAATCTAAATTCAGATAACGAGACAAGATCCTAACGACGTGGCGGCGCGGCGGTGGCGGTCAGATAAGGTAATCTCTTCACCGCGGTCTCGGTCGGAATTACAGGATTAATCTGGATCTGGACAAGTCATCTCATCGGCCCTCTTGTTGCGGCTGTCCTATAGTTACTGTTTAACCAATAATTACACCCACTGCAACTAATTTTTTGTAGTAAAAGATACATCCTCAACACGTAGAAACATTATTAAATAATTATATCCTAAGACATCAAATATACAGCGTAAATATGTTAGAATTAGCTAAATATTTTTGTTTTTATTTTTTAATGTAATGAATGGACATTATCATGCACAAAATATCAAACGGGTATATTTGCTTGACATAAATGCAATTTGAAATAAAGTACATTCGGAGAATTGTAGGTTTACAAAATCTTATCGAGTAAACTATATTAATATAACATCAACTTGATTGTAGAACTAACTAGTATTAATGAATGTTTCGTAATTTTTATTGCAGTTTTAGCAGAAATGTAATAAATGTGATTGTTAGTGAATCATGGATCCCAGAAATAATATTGATCTATAAAATAATATTGATCTATACATATAAGTAGTTATCACGTACATGTAGTCGGTGAAACACTCTTGACATATCTTCAGCTTCCGGCACTGCTATTGGCTACTCTAATCACCCTGTCTTCAAATTTATCTCTGTGCTTACATTTCAGTAACGCTCTACACGCAACAGATCAAGTCTCTCGTTTTGAAGGTTTTTCATATTATGTGTTTGTGTTGTTACGCAAACCTAACGCCTAAGACCTCTTAACCCATATTCTATTTTAAAATGCAGGTCACATTCTTTCATTCACGAGATTTTATAGCTCAAGCACGTATTTATTATAGCACGTATTCTATATTTTGTACAAATAAAAAGACGATTTAAAAATAAACATTATAAGTTAAGTTTGTTGTTAAGATTTTTGAGATTTCGTAGTTACACCTTTGAGATATTATTTTTTACCTATTTTATTAATGGTACTAGTAACCGTATAACACGGAATTAGAATTTATTAAGGTGACTCAACTTTAAAGTTCAACGTGGCTTTACTAATGACTTTATAAAGCCTATCCCTGTACTTTTTTCAAATATACAATCAATTTATAATATTATATTTATTGTTAGAGGAGTACGTTTTCCTTAGTAAACTGATATCGACGTGGGGTAGGGCTCTTTCTGCTACAAGCATTTTGACATGGGTATGCGGGAAGCACAGGATACTCACTTCGGCAACAGGCGAATGCTAATAGTAGGACGCACTGATTGTCTCCCAAGAAGCCTGATCATGATTTCCTTATACTTGTTTTTTCTGGATGTAAATAATCTGACTAAACATATTCCTACTTATCTCGCCAAGTATCAGTAAAGGCTGATGGCCTGGACGTGGGAAGAGATGAAAAACAGATCAAAGAAGAAGAAAAAAAATTGTCAAAAGCATGGTGTGGAGGTGGACAATACTTCTTTTGAAATATTCGTTGAAGTCCTTAGAAGGTTTCAACTCAGAAAAAGATCAAAACATTACTCAGAACACTTTAGAATTAAAAAAATAAGAATAATAGTGCGTCACAATAAACAGCTGTTGGCACTTATAAACCTTTGTCGATTGTCAGGTGTAGTTCGTAAAAGTGGCTGAATCATTTTTATTTAAAAACATATTAAGTACACATTGCTTGATCATTAGTAAAATGCAAATGTTAGAGCCAAAATTACCCTACAACTTTTATTTTAGATTACGGCATTGACGAATCAAAAACATCTAATGTATTATAAATACTTTGAGTATAATTTATTTTTGGAAATACTATTAAAACACTGTTATAAAACCCTCCTTAATGAACAAAACTAGGAATAAGTGATATGGTACATTATAAGAAAATAGGTACATAAGTGAATAAATATTAGTTGGCGTATATGACTTTGTAATATGGCATTTTTAATTCAGGAATGCTCCTATACGCGGAAACATGATATTAAGAGACAGTACTTTTATCCCTGATGGGTTTGAAACTCGAAACAATACTTACTTGAAGTATTCTTACGTATGTTTAAATATCATGTATTGTACTCCAATTCCATCTGTAATGCATTATCCAAGTAGGTTAAAGGCTTCTATTCAAAATATTGCGTGTAAAGCAGCGAATAACAAAATTTCCGGTTCCGCCCAAAACTTTAGTAACATATCTAAGGTTTTAATTCCTGCAATAGTTTGATTTTATATCCCTGTAATTTCTGCCTTTTACATGATAATTTGTGAATTTTTAATTCTGATTGGTAACGATTTTAATCTATTGGTCTATTTGACGTCGTATGTTATTCTTGAGGTTTATTGCTTTACTGAATTCGCATCAGATGTACATAGAAGTTACAGATTACCAGTCCAATATTTCAAAATTTCCATGCGATTTTCGTACTAATTACTGAAACTCCACCACTCTTTAACGAAAACTCTGTATATCGAAATATAAAAATCTTGGACTCATCGTTGATATTCGTGGTAATAAATATATACATAAGATACAATAATGTTTAAAAAAACTATTACGGTTTTGATTTTATGTAACACTGTGGACGTCAAACTTATGATTGGTTATGTGATTTTTTAAAAAGTCTAGAAAGAATACTTATTTCTATTTATTTTTCTTAAATTCAAACATCTGCAGTTTTAAAAGTATTGTTGTGAGTGGTACATTTGGAATTACGAAAAATTAAAGATTTTTTCATTATTGATTTAACAATATAACATTTTGAAGATATTTGTACACTTTTAGCCATTCGAATAAATATACTTGCATGGTTTTAAAATATATTATTAAATTTATTTCATAAGCTAAAATTATAGATACATTTTATTCCCTAAATTTATTACATGCTTTTTAAGCGCACCAGAAAAGGAAGTAAGGTGTGTATGATACCACAAGAGCCAGAGTGTTCTAAGGCAATATTTATCCAAAGCCCTCAAAGTGTCGCCCAGAGCGGACATCGGCCATTGCCGTCAGCCGTTATAAATGGCTTTGACCCGAACGATGGAGGCTAGACGTTTCTGGCAGAAAACCAACTCTTACATCTTCCATTAATTTTCTTTTCCACTTCTAGATTATTAAAGACTGCAACGTCTTAGCTGTATTTTTATCTCTTAGCTGTGATATTGTAAAATTGTTCTAAACAGCAATGTACAGTAATTATGATATGATTCTCAACATTAACTAAACTTCATGTACAAGGATTGTTTGTGTAATAAAGAATGGAAATTCTCTTACAACGAACAAACATACATATAAGTGCGAGTTTCAAATTGTAAAGTGGCATCGTAAATCTTGTTACATCGTAAGATTTACGATTTTACGGTTTTTATGTAAACTGTACAGAACTCAATTAAGTTCTCGGTTGGTATTAGAAGGAGGAGAGTACACATGTGATGGGGGAAGTTTGTTTTTAACTTTGTTTCCGTGCGGTTAGGGCCCATCAAATGTCACTTTACGTTGTTTTCTAGTTTTATAGACACAAGAAAGTATCATTTACTCATTATGCTTTGGAACATGTAACAAGTCTGTCGAAGATGATTATTTAAAACTTAATATTTTGAACACACTTAAAATAATTTTTGAAACAATTTATATAGTGTTATGTATTGAGAATTCCTGCATAAACAGTTTACCATTGGGTGATAGGTTTCTGTAAATAATGTAAATTATTTTATACATTTGTAATTACTTTTCGTTAATCCTAAAAATATGTTACATCTTAAATTTTCTCCCTAATTACAGAAGACGCGGCCAAAAAATAAGATCGAGAATACTAAAACAATTATTTTGTGTTACTAAGAAGTTTAGCAGTAGAATCTCCCACAGACCTTTTTTTCTCTAATCGATTATCCAGTTGTTCTTGTATGTACGTATCGTTCTTATGGTTATATACGTTATAAAGAGTGTTTATAAAACATAATTTTCACAGCCACATATATTTCTTACAATGAACCAATCTTAGGATTTCACAACCACAATTTTGAATCGATTTAATTTCCAATACAATTCTATCATAACATGTTTGCGATGATAACGTATAAGTAGAGGATTTCCGATACTCCGAAAGATCGCAAAACCTGACGACTCGATACCGGATGACGCTAGTAGTTATTGCTTGAATACGAAGTAAATAAAAGTATATTTTCAGAGAGATATTACATTTTAGAAAAGGTTCATATTGAAACAGTTTTTTCCTCAAAGTATGTGTTCTGTTAATAAGTCAATATAAAAGATGAAAAGCTAGGAATTTATTGAAGCGTCTCAAATTTTCATACACATTGTATAAAGGAGTTTCAATGGAAATGTGACGAAAGCAGGCGCAATATTAGATATTGAAAATATCCAATAAAAGCTCCTTGGCCTTTCGCGCCTTTTGTACTCACTGACGTCTTTGACATCTGAGATGCAAGCTTTTCGTTATAATGTCTTCATAGATCTTACAGATTTATTCTTCTAGTTTTGATCCTTTTATACATATTGTTATCGAATGTATATTATGTTACATATGTTTTATATAGGATAAGTAATTACTGTATGAGTTTCTATACGGTTTATTTAAATACTTTATTGAATTGAATTTCTGTACAGGGCTTACGCATGTTATCAATGTAGCACTAATTTGTTGTGCTAAGCTGTTGTTGGATGTCTGTTCCTCACCCAGGACCGGACCACGGTAGTAACTAATCAGAGAGCTGTCCACAGAGGTCCTCGGTGCGTGTATGCGAGCTAACGAACCTCTCATTATGGTTGTATTGTATCTCAGAACAAACTTATACATAATCTTTTTAAACCAAAATTTATTTTTTATATGTTTAAAACTAGCACAAATTTAGCTTATTGACTATAGTTAGTACACTTTATTGAAATTAATAATTAGAAGACTGCATCTGGACTAATAACAATTAACAGTTTAATGTTAAGTGTCAACCCTCTTTCTAGGATACTGTCCGTGACATTATCAACATTTCCATAACATCGAGAAGTTTAAAATAACATCTTTACATACAACATTAATTGTAGTTTCGATTTTAGGTTAAAATTACTGTTAGGTAATAAAGAACTTTCCAGTGTCTTTTTTAATTACCAGTTCTATTTCATTATGTTTTCATATTATATGTTCATACAAAACAATCTGAAAATTGAAAATAAAATAATTTTTACTTTATTTATGTAACTACTATTTACAAGATCAAACTTTTACCACTGTTCTCAAATGGAAAAATACAGGTAAAACAATTTTAACACTAAAAGAAAATACGATTTTCTATTTCCCAACAACGCAAAACGTGAAGACAATGAATTGTAATTAATGTTTTTATAAATTACTCTTTTTTATTTCACTGAGTGCAGTCCAGACCGGGCATTCTTATACATGTAGTGATAATTTTATAATGTTCGTATGAGGCATTTTACGGATGTGTTTTTGATATTAAATACATATTATTAAACAAATGTGATTACATTCTGTAACATCTCGGTTGTATCAACCTGAGGTGGGATATTGTAAAATTTCATCTAACGACTTTTTAGCAAAATTAGAAGAACGTCATTTCTACGTGGCATTTTATTCGTAGTTTGAACGGAGAGGCACCAAAAAAAGTTTAAAAACTATAATTATCATTACGTATTGCAAAATGTAATTTATAATTCAGTAAAATGACTAGTTAGACATAAATACACGTATCATTGCTAGTTTTACTTTAGATAAAAGAGAAATGCTAGATTTAGAGAAATGTAGACATTTTTCGTATCTAATAATTCAGCTTATATTTTCATAGAAATAAAATGATTGATAATTTGTGGCAAACTAGTGATTATGTCAATTATAATTTAAAATAAAAAATTCTTAATTTGTGACTTTTCATTACACTTTTGGCACTACGAAATGTTATTGCTAAAAATTCATATAAAAAGTTCCGTGAGATTTAAAGAGTGTTTTTGATGATAACAATAAAGGTATACAAATAATTTCAATAATTTCATTATTGATTTCAAATACTTGCATTAATATTTTCCTGATTAAAGATTCATCTCTTATGACGCAATCGTGCTGTCAGAACAAATTTAATGTGAGTTAATTTAAAACACAAGAAGTAAGGAGATACTGCTATAATTTCCATTCTAAATAGGGTTGCTAGTTCAAGGAGCAGCGTGGTACATATGACATTCTGCTCCCTGAGTCACAGCATTTAATAATTGTAAGTCAATATTATGGAGCCGCGAACGCTAGATAAGCCAATTTAAAATGGTGATGTATATATAATGGCCTGAACGTCACTAGACCTCCACAAGTCCACATGCGACTTTCTCCTGTAAGGTTTCCGCACAGGAAAGATCTACAAAGATATAATGGGAGAAGAATGGAAGGATGAAATTCGATGAAATAAATGGAGACCTACTAGGAGAGTACCAGCCAACCTCTGTTATGGACTTCGACACTTTGTTTCCCAATATTAACACTAATTGCCAAATTATCCGTATATGATTACGAAATACTAATGTTTCATAAATTTTATTCTATAAATTAAATCAAATTTCAGCACGACACTCAAATTTTACTGTTATTTTAAATTGACAAAGCTGCCGTGCTCACCTTTTAGTTTAACCCGCTCTCTAAATTATATTCTGGCGAAGTCATTATTCCACAAAAATGAATGCAATAAATAGTAGAATGCCTAAGGTTGTATTAATGTACTGTCGGTAAATTTCTCGAATTATATTAGCAGACAATCAAGCTATAAATACCACGAATCTACCATTTCATCATGATATCAGTGAGGCCCTTAACGAAGTATATGTGATCTCGCTTTTTGTTAAATCTTTTTTGCCCAATAAAGAGACTGGCTTTTACAAGCCAAAGAAATTCAATAAGGTAACAATAAAATCGAGAACACGCTTTCATATTGTGACTATTTGTCAATTAAGTGCCTTCGGAATGAAGGTAACTGAAGAGCTGAAAGTTGCAACGTCAAGAAACCTTTTTTTACAGTCTTTTGGTAACTTACATTTAACAGTTATGCAGGCCTTGGCCAGTAATGGTTTTGAATGCGTATTAAATACAGTTTGGTTTTAAGATATTGCGTTGATATTGTCCTGTAGTATATCAATAAGCGATAATGGATTAAATTTGCTAATAAGACATTGTAATAGTTATAATTATATAATATTGTCTGTTTTAAGACATTCTTTTACCAAGTTTACTATCGAACAATCACCGAAACTCAATCAACCTTTCCTACAGGTTTGATTCCCTGGACTTTTGTTTCCAATTACTAACTTTGGAGAACCACTGGGAAAGTTTGGAGAGGTGTCTTTTTTGTCGATGGAAGAATCTTAATTTAACTTCTCAGAGGTTGAAGATGTTTGCCCTTAATTTAATTAAACTCCGGTGAAATAGTTAATAAAATAAAACGTAACTCTGAGTATGCGAAGTATTAAAATATGCTGAAACCATACCTTGTGCTACTTCGTTTAAAGTTTCATATTGCATATTAATATACTAAAAGTATTATTTGCTTCATTCAAGTGCAATTGACAGGATAATTTCAATTATTTTACACTTTGATATTAATGTATCTTTTATAATTTTTAATGTTAACTTCTAGAAGTCTTATTAAAATACTCATATAAGGGTTCCTTATTCATAAGAGTGTTTCTGAACAGCATTTCTTAACAGTGCTTCTAAAGCTGAACGCTATAATTTTGCACAGTATTTTACTTCAAAATCTTCTTAATGGAACTTATGAATGTTTAAAAATATTATCAATTTTACGATGTGCCATTTGCGTTAAGCTGCTTTAATGTTAAATGGTTTGATTTCAAATACACTTAATTTAAAATTTTTAAATAATGAATTCTAAAATTTAAAGATAAATGAATTGATTTACTCTATAAATCTTTGTTTAATAATTGACTTTTGAATTATTAAACGAAATATTTATTTCACATTAATCCAAAAATTCTTTATGATACCTAGAAAATATTCTTCTACAAACAGGAAGCGGTACCTGTAATTGAACCTAATTGAGTTCAACCTCGTAATGGAAACAGGAAATCTACATCTTCAGACCACTTTATAATTCACTTAAACTTTGGCTCACGTGACACGAGGTTGAGTTTGACGTGGACAATGTTTAGAGTAAGGAAAATACAATCAGTCTCTTGTATTAAACGACATCTCCATGTATTTTTATTTATTTAGGAAAACAATACAATTATTGTATTATTAATTGTTTAAATGAAGACAAATTGATAAAATATATTTTAAACGAGGTAACAATTATGATAACAGTATGTGAGGCAAATAAAGTAAGTGAACAGATGTCAAGCCGTTACATGGACCTGCCAATTAATTCAACTCTGTCCATAAATATAGATGACGACAACAGCATTGCAAATTCCAGTCGAGGGCGTCACGTGTTTTCATCGATTTCTTCAGTTCGGACCCCTCCTCAATGGTAGGCCTACAGTGGACATTCCTCCTGTATAAAAATATAACATTACATTATATTAAGTCTAGCGTTTACAGTAGCAGATAACGTTGTGAATATTTATTAGAAGTAACGTACCCCAATGTATATTTGTCTTTCTCTGAATCTTTCCTTAAACAAAATAAAAGTTTTTTAATCTTAAGATTTTTTCTTCTGTAATTCCAAACAGTACAAATCTCATTTAGATAAAGACATCAAATTCAATCAGATGATACCAATCTATATGAACCTTCTTAATGGCCTGGCGAGTACATAGTTTTGTCAGGTCGAATCTACTCATTTTTTCTGCACGACCAGCAAGTTGAAATACCACGAACGATTAATGTTCAGTGTCTGAATAGCGTTCAATAAAAGTTACATTCGTAGCAGGTCAAATCACAATCAACAAATTAATGTTCAGAACATCTTCAAATAAAACTTGTTCACTATATAATTTGTTATTTTTTGTTTCATTTAATCGTAGTTTACGAAAAATTATGTAACTGGCATTTTAAACTCAGAATTCTCCGTAATAATGTATTAATGATAACAAAAGTGATGTTGTCTAAATTAGGGGCTTTTCAATGTGCAATAAATTAAAAAATGTTATGTTAAATATACAGGACAAGAATTAAATATAAATAGAATTATACTTTATGTCGTATATTTATTTAAACTAAACTTAATAGTTTTTTAGTATTATTTACCTTAGCAACACCATTGGCGCATAGATAAAGGGTAAAACTGTGAACCACTTGATATCCATAAGCAAACCATAGTTTTTTAGTAACATTTTACATATCTTTATTTAGCTGTTAAATAAATACATAACCGTTTATTAAGTTAACCGTTTATTCACTGTAATAAATACCAAAGGTTTACTAAGCCACCTCCAAATTTTTAACATGGAAGTTGGGAAAACTAATAGAGAAGATGGGGTCACGTTTAGCAAGAAATCCTTTCCAGCCAACAATGAAATATACCTGTCTTTTATATTCACTCTTGTGCCGTATATTTATATTCACACACAAATTATTAAACATTTTCATATTCTTGCACATTGCAAATTGATCATAATCATAGTTTCATAGCGAATTGACTTTTAAAATTAAATATATTGGAACTAAGCCTTTAGCGTGACATATTGTCTGTTGTAAATTTGTTTAATATGATGCCTCATTATCATCTTTTAATATGGCAAATAAAAGTAAATTAGCTATATGACTGATACGCTGAGACCTTAAAACTATTTACAGGAAGTTAAGGCAGTAGTATTGTTTTACACTTTGTGTAACATTCGATTGCTGGAAATGATCAAGTATGCACAGAATGGAGGTAATGTTAATTAACCAGACAGTGTACTTAAGGCTCCTCCTTTCATTCCGGTTACCAATATTTTAGCAAACAAACAGCATTTTAATAACAGCAACAAAAACGTCTTTAAAAGTATAACATAAAACTAAAATCTTTTTGCCACATAAGTACACTTCTACAAATAAATAAACCATTTTTTAATTATTGTTATAAAATTTTTAACGTTTTGAATAAGCTAATTAACGCAGTGATATTTTATTCTTATTAGGTTTAGATGAAAAGTTATAGTACAGCTATTCCAAGTAAATTATGATTAGTCCTATAGAATTCTTCAGGCGTTCTAATCAGCGGTATATTCAAATAATACTATTTCACAAAACGTATGTTATCAGTATTTATATTTAGAGAACAATAAAGTTTTAGTCTGTTTGTGGGAAATATTTTACTGATGTAGGGTACTTAAATAAAAATATAAAAATTCTTAACGTAATTTGAGACGCTTTGTTTACTATGTCTTTCAAATTCCACCGCTGGGTAAAAATTCTTGGAATTTTAGTTGTGGGAAATATCTCTTGCCTTAAATGAATTAAAGTAAAGGAGCTTATCTTCTAAACGGATATTATAACTGCCTTGTGTTTTATAATGTTAGCAGTGTCTGTAAATGTCTATTTGTAAAAGCTTTCTACCAAATCTGACAGTGAAGAACTGAGTTTTTAAAAATGTATTTGATTAAGTTGTAATAGTATAATCTTTTCAATACGATTTCTTGATTGTAATGTGTGTTTGTACGATAATTACTCATTTTTAGATATTTTCTGTAGAATTATAAAATTATAGTGACAACTTGTGGTCGTCAAATCAACTACTTTCACAAAACGTAATCTTAACAGAACTTAATTCGAATAAATTAACTTTAGGACATGCCTACCTCTCATAGAATCACTACTTACACTATCCAGTTGCCTAGTACTTTTGTACAGAATTACAGCATACCATGAATACAGACGGGAAAAAGCATTGGTTAGAAAGAAAATATTGTACAACCACACAAATTATATGGAATATTTAAATGACATTTAGCACGTTGAAAGGTCAGAAAATTTATTTGACGAGGTCGTAATTTCGTAGGTACAGCTTATATTTCTAAAGAAAAGCATTAGAAAGAAAATGTATTACAACCACACCAATTATATGGCTTATTTATTTGTTTAAACATTTTGCACGTCAACAGGTCAGAACATTATATTTGACGGCATAGTGATCCGTACACCTTATATTCTACATATCATTGTCTCTGCCCTCTAGAACAGAATTTCACTTTTAGACTTAAACCAAGTAGGTCTGAAATTAGCTAAGAATTATTTCACCCCCGAGACTGTCTGAGAATATAATTGGTTTCACTAACCGCCACACTCTGGAGACAGTCTGTGTTTGTAATTGGTTGTAACTGCCCGCCAAGCTCATCCGTCTTCATTTACAGGTTAATAACTTGTATTTCTATCCATCTATATTTCTCAAACTGGCTAAAAGTGATTGCACTCTGGAAACTGACTGTGTTTGTAATTAGTTGTAACTGCCCGTCACACTCATCTGTCTCATTTACAGGTTACTAAGTAATATCTCTATCTACATGTATTTCTGAGACTGGCTAAGAGTGATTCCTCCCCGGAGGATGTCTGTGTTTGTAATTGGTTGTAACTGCCCGTCACACTCATCTGTCTCATTTACAGGTTACTAAGTAGTATCTCTATCTACATGTATTTCTGAGACTGGCTAAGAGTGATTCCACACCGGAGGCTATCTGTGTTTGTAATTGGTTGTAACTGCCCGCCACACTCATCTGTCTCATTTGCAGGTTACTAAGTAGTCTCTATCTACATGTATTTCTGAGACTGGCAAAGAGTGATTCCACCCCGGAGGCTGTCTGTGTTTGTAATTGGTTGTAACTGCCCGCCACACTCATCTGTCCTCATTTACAGGTTACTAAATAGTATATCTATCTACATGTATTTCTGAGACTGGCTAAGAGTGATTCCACCCCGGAGGCTGTTTGTGTTTGTAATTGGTTCTAACCGTCCGCACCACACTCATCTGTCTGATTTACAGGTTACTAAGTAGTATATCTATCTACATGTATTTCTGAGACTGGGTAAGAGTGATTCCACTTTGGAGGCTGTCTGTGTTTGTAATTGGTTCTAACTGCCCGCAACACTCATCTGTCTCATTTACAGGTTACTAAGTAGTATATCTATCTACATGTATTTCTGAGACTGGCTAAGAGTGATTCCACCCCGGAGGCTGTTTGTGTTTGTAATTGGTTGTAACTGCCCGCCACACTCATCTGTCTCATTTACAGGTTACTAAATAGTATCTCTATCTACATGTATTTCTAAAACTGGCTAAGAGTGATTCCACCCCGGAGGCTGTCTGTGTTTGTAATTGGTTCTAACCGCCCGCCACACTCATCTGTCTCATTTACAGGTTACGAAGTAGTATATATCTATCTACATGTATTTCTTACACTGGCTAAGAGTGATTCCACCCCGGAGGCTGTTTGTGTTTGTAATTGGTTGTAACTGCCCGCCACACTTATCTGTCTCATTTACAGGTTACTAAGTAGTATATCTATCTACATGTATGTCTGAGACTGGCTAAGAGTGATTCCATCCCGGAGGCTTTCTGTGTTTGTAATTGGTTGTAACTGCCCGCCACACTCATCTGTCTCATTTACAGGTTACTAAGTAGTATATATCTATCTACATGTATTTCTGAGACTGGCTAAGAGTGATTCCACCCCGGAGGCTGTCTGTGTTTGTAATTGGTTCTAACCGCCCGCCACACTCATCTGTCTCATTTACAGGTTACTAAGTAGTATATCTATCTACATGTATTTCTGAGACTGGCTAAGAGTGATTCCACCCCGGAGGCTGTCTGTGTTTGTAATTGGTTCTAACCGCCCGCCACACTCATCTGTCTCATTTACAGGTTACTAAATAGTATCTCTATCTACATGTATTTCTGAGACTGGCTAAGAGTGATTCCACCCCGGAGGCTGTCTGTGTTTGTAATTGGTTCTAACCGCCCGCCACACTCATCTGTCTCATTTACAGGTTACTAAGTAGTATATCTATCTACATGTATTTCTGAGACTGGCTAAGAGTGATTCCACCCCGGAGACTGTTTGTGTTTGTAATTGGTTGTAACTGCCCGCCACACTCATCTGCCTCATTTACAGGTTACTAAGTAGTATCTCTATCTACATGTATTTCTGAGACTAGCTAAGAGTGATTCCACCCCGGAGACTGTCTGTGTTTGTAATTGGTTCTAACTGCCCGCCACACTCATCTGTCTCATTTACAGGTTACTAAGTAGTCTCCATCTACATGTATTTCTGAGACTGGCTAAGAGTGATTCCACCTCGGAGGCTGTCTGTGTTTGTAATTGGTTTCTAACTTCCCGTCACACTCATCTGTCTCATTTACAGGTTACTAATTAGTATATCTATCTACATGTATTTCTGAGACTGGCTAAGAGTGATTCCACACCGGAGGCTGTCCGTGTTTGTAATTGGTTGTAACTGCCCGCCACACTCATCTGTCTCATTTACAGGTTACTAAGTAATATATCTATCTACATGTATTTCTGAGACTGGCTAAGAGTGATTCCACCCCGGAGACCGTTTGTGTTTGTAATTGGTTATAACTGCCCGCCATACTCATCTGTCTCATTTACAGGTTACTAAGTAATCTCCATCTACATGTATTTCTGAGACTGGCTAAGAGTGATTTCACCTCGGAGGCTGTCTGTGTTAGTAATTAGTTCTAACCGTCCGTCACACTCATCTGTCTCATTTACAGGTTACTAAGTAGTCTCTATCTACATGTATTTCTGAGACTGGCTAAGAGTGATTTCACCTCGGAGGCTGTCTGTGTTTGTAATTGGTTATAACTGCCCGCCACACTCATCTGTCTCATTTACAGGTTACTAAGTAGTCTCTATCTACATGTATTTCTGAGACTGGCTAAGAGTGATTCCAACCCGGAGGCTGTTTGTGTTTGTAGTTGGTTCTAACTGCCCGCCACACTCATCTGTCTCATTTACAGGTTACTAAGTAGTCTCTATCTACATGTATTTCTGAGACTGGCTAAGAGTGATTCCACCCCGGAGACTGTTTGTGTTTGTAATTGGTTATAACTGCCCGCCATACTCATCTGCCTCATTTACAGGTTACTAAGTAGTCTCCATCTACATGTATTTCTGAGACTGGCTAAGAGTGATTTCACCTCGGAGGCTGTCTGTGTTAGTAATTGGTTCTAACCGTCCGTCACACTCATCTGTCTCATTTACAGGTTACTAAGTAGTCTCTATCTACATGTATTTCTGAGACTGGCTAAGAGTGATTTCACCTCGGAGGCTGTCTGTGTTTGTAATTAGTTCTAACTGCCCGTCACACTCATCTGTCTCATTTACAGGTTACTAAGTAGTATATCTATCTACATGTATTTCTGAGACTGGCTGAGAGTGATTCCACCCCGGAGACTTTCTTTATTTGTAATTGGTTTTAACTGCTCGCCAAACTCATCCATCTTTATTTACATGTTACTACGTTATATATCTTTCCCACGTATTCCTTTGCTTTTTTGCTCACATAAGTTTTTCAAGCTTTTTTTTTTATTTATACACGGCGTAACCATTTTACGACAAATGTTAAATCCCATTCAACAAGAGATAAATTATCTTATAATACAGTACAACAAGCAATAATATATTTAAAGATAACAAGCAACAAATAAATAACACCAACTATATGAACAATTAAAAAAATATGGCAATAATCACATCAACGATTTATGTGTGGGTGTGGGGGGAGGGTGCGTGCGAAGGGGGCTTGAGGTGTGTGTGTGTGTGTGCGTATAATATATGTATGCGTGTTTAATTAAATCTAACTTGCAGTAGAATATGAAGTTTCGACAAGTAATAAAGTATCTTATAATATATAGTAACAAGCAATAAATATATTTATAATATTTAACAAGCAATAAAAAACAAGATAACAAGCAATTATAAAACTTCCCATTACAGTACAATCATGATGCCAGAATGTGTAGAGAAGAATCACACATGCACTCAACTTTACATATACTGTATGTGTACAGAAAACAGTAAACATATTTTCAAGTTAAATTTTATTTTAAATTATACTTCTCCAATTAAGAATTAATTTGTATTATAATGTAGACGGATTATATGTAGTAGTTAAATATTAAAACAATTTACAAGGAAAAATTTGTATAAGTATATTATATACATTTATATAATTTAGTAAAGACCTTTACTGGAAATGTGGTCATATATGGTGGTTTATGTTTAGAAAAGATTGTTTCTAATCTATAACTGTATGTCTATTCAGTTATTTTCCTTGGCCTTAAAAACCCTTGGTTTAAAAGTTATGCTTACAGTGGGCTTATCGTAAGGAACGATTATTGCTCGAGAGGTTGGTACAATTTCATTTCTGTTATATGTCAGTCAGTTTACATGATATCTCGAGAACGAACTGACCTATAGACATCATTATGCCGATTGGCCTATTTTTAACTAATAT
This sequence comes from Homalodisca vitripennis, assembly GCF_021130785.1. Lineage (NCBI taxonomy): Eukaryota > Metazoa > Arthropoda > Insecta > Hemiptera > Cicadellidae > Homalodisca > Homalodisca vitripennis. The sequence continues at coordinate 173,714,461 of NC_060209.1, forward strand.
TTTTATATTTGTGTTATCGCTTAACTTAAAATCGCTTTGAATTAAAATAGCTATAGACTTGATATTTTCCATCCAATCTCGTTGAATTCTGTTATGGCGTTCTGCTACCTCGTTTACGACATCTCTGAATTCAATTGACAGATTTTACATTGCACTCGGTGTATTAAATCTACAACAAAACATGCAAAACAGACGATAATCAAATGTTTTCAATCATTGGCTTTTGAGTCATGAAATACTTTTTAACGAAACAAATAAATGACCAATGACTGCATTTTTTTTAATAAATAATTAATGTTTTTATGATATCCTGCTTTTATCTCCCCCACTACCTCCTGGATAATTTCAATGTTAAACTTAGAGTCTCCAATAAAAACAGTTATAATTTAGTTCCTTTTTGTTAAATATTTTATTTGCTAAATTAGTGATTTTTAAATAATGTTATGGATTATGCAATAGGTTTTGAGACAAGAAATATAATACTGCCTGCAGCAAGTTCAGGTTGTAGATATAAAACCGCCGTATCGCACTCACAGGTCACGTGACGGTTTTTCGAGTGAATAACTTTCCAGAGCTTTCCTGTCAATTTATCTTATCACCCTTTTCCCTGGCTGGCTGGCGTTCTCTTCTCCAACGTTCTCTCTACTACTTCCTCCCTTACAAACTCGGAAATTTACAAAAGAGTCAGCTACTCTTAGGAATAGTGGTAAGCGGTAATTATGCTCATCCCGTCACTAATAGGTTCAACGTTGATAACGTTATTTTTATGAGAAACGCTATTTCAATAATTTAATCTTCATTTACCTTTGGATAGATTTTAAGTGATCTTTGTGTAGACTTAACCATTGTAAAATACGGACCCCTGCAATTTTTCATAATAAAAACGATAAATATATTTTTAAATAGTATTATTGACTTAGCGAGGGTATTATTATAATTCTATTACTTTTTAAATGTTCGACAAAAATACAAGACTTTTATACCGACGAACTTCCTTTCTTGTTGAGGCCCAAGACTTAAAAAAAAGACGAATTGAGAAACTTAAGGATAGCTAAATTAATAAAAAGAATTATTTCTAATTATAATAAAACAGTTTTTTATTAAACTGATTTAAGTAAAGGAAAATCGCGGTAATTCATATCACTGCTAAACTATAGTCTTATAAAGCATTGTGAAGACATTTCTTTCTCTTAATATTCTTTTGTTAATTTGACTCATTATACTATGCAATAGTGCTTCACTCATGGAGTAAACTGGTGTTTTGCTTGTCTGTATAGAGATTTTATAAAATTAAAAAGTAGTTTAATGAAGAGTTCAGCCGAGGGTCACTAACAGACATGGAATCTTTGGGTAAATACGTTATTTGTAACGAAAAGATAATACTATTTTGTATGTTATTTTAACTAATTACATAGGAATTCAAATCAAAAATAATAGTCGTATGATAATTTTAAAGAGTATATATATATATATATATATATATATATATATATATATATACTATATATAATATATATAATATTATATATATATATATATATATATATATATATATATAATTTTTAGTTTTATTAATTTAGTTGTTATTTTATTGAATTTTAGTTCATATTTGGCTGGTCCTGTAATGTCTCCCTATGAATATGCTATCCCGGGGCGAACAAATATCCCTCAATATAGTACCTCGACCACGTAGAGATAAACATTCTATAGAATCTGATCACAATAAATAAACTCGTAACATTTCTTAGAAAAGGGTTAAAGTTTTGGAGGTGAATGGTAAACCAACGTATAATTCTAATGCAATATGTTATCAGTACCAAGCAGTTCATTTAAGTAATGCGGAACAGTGCGCCCAAGGGTTGAGTGTGGGGAGGGGACTCAAGCCACTTTATCTCTTACCTCGACTAACCCCACTTTGTCCTCTCACCTTTATTCACTCTGCGTTGTCAGAACTTCTTTACTGCATATACATTCTCTTATTATCTTTCTGGTCTACACCTCAGTTTCTTATTTTCGTATTATAAGTTACATAAATAAATGTTTATAGAAAAGAATATTATTAACAACTTGCGTTATAATTCCATTTCAAATAGCAAAAAACACTTTCTAGAGTAACATATTGGTTCACTTAGCAGTAACAGAAAAGAACCAACATGTGGCTTAGTTTATTGAGCATCTAAGGAGGATGATATGGAACATTTTTTGAACGTCAGTTTGCAAAAAGTTATAGCTTATTAAGCGCTAATCTTCATACTATATGTACTGTTAATTAATATTAGATCTAATTTCTAGATTGATTGTATCTAAATATGGTTAGTTACATTTAACTCAATAAAATAACTCTACCAGCTAATCGACAAACTTTATCTGCTCTGATTTAAACTGTACAAATTTAAATTGTGTTATTTATGTAATTGGTCGGTTAATTAAATTTTGCTTATTACAGTCAATGTTAAATTTAATACTTTTGATTTTAAACAGAGCTGTTTCACATTTTGATTTATTACAAACAATATATTATGTCTAATTATATTCATATTCTGCTTCATTGGGGCGTTTCGGAAATATTACAGAATATTTGAGTTAAGTAAGTTAATCTTCTTAACTCACTTAATCTATGTAAGATTAAGTGAGTTAATCTTCTCTTAACTTTACAGTCCTTTTCCGTGAAATTTAAAAAAATATAGTATTAATACATCAACTCTGGCAGTATGTTTTTCTGATATAATTAAACTAAATTTTACCTTCTCGCATATTCTTAGGGTTCTCTAACCCATTATCTTGAGGTATTTACTACTTTAATTGTGCAAGAATTGGAACACATAAAAAATCCATTAAAGACTACAAAAACTACACAGTTTTTCATGAAACACATGATTATCCCTTTTAATAAAGCCATAGTTTCATGCTTTGTCTAATCATAAAACTAATTGCATGTAAATAAAAATTTGGAAAAGTTAAACCTAGCGTTTTTTTTTCCTTTCATATACTACGATTAAGTGTGATAAGGTATTATAATGTAGCTTATCACTCTTTAATGTCTAAATTGTTTTCTCGCTAGTAATATTGAGGTTTAAAATGGAATCTGCAAGCGTATTGTGCCGGAATCTGTAAACATAAGGAATGTCTCAAGATTCCAACGATTTCATTTCAGTTTCTGTAAAAAGCGGAAGAATAAAAGCCGGAAATGAGAATATCATTGGATTTGGATACTACAAAGCGTTCTTTTTATCTATATAAGTCTTCATTTCTGTCTTGTTTGCTACACTTGTGTCTGTATCTCATAAGAGTTGAACAAACAACATAAAGCTGACGGAATTTTATCATAAAATGTTTTTGAAACAACATTTGTCAAAGAAATTCATCCTGAAAGAAGTCTTTCCTGAAAACGTTTATAAAAACTCTTTGAGTATGAGACGCGCTCTTTTTGCTAGATTAAAAATTTGACTTGTATTAAGGTTTATACATGTACATTTGATACTCTGATTCACAGTGCAGAAATTGGTCGCAATTGGACAACTGAAGAAGACTATTTCTGTTAACCAGGAGTGGAGAGCCAAATTACATTGAATAAGCACACAACTAGTTTTTCTTGAAATCCATGGAAAAGTGTCCTCTAATAATGATTTCGCACATTAATCACGCTGACAGACTTCTTGAAAAGCGCGTTTAATATCTGTAATTTACATAGTACACAGGTCCAAGCGGCCAATCCTGGAAAAAGGTTTTTACTATCGTATTTTTGTTATCTTTGCTGTCGAATAGAGAAGGAAAAATAGTGAAGTAAGTATTTAATAAAATCTATTCAAAACCTTCCAATATGGTCCTCTTTCAATCATAGTTATTAGTTATTTGAATGTATTGCTAAATTTTATATCACGTCAAGAATAAAAAATATTAAAGTAAAAGTATTATCAACCCAGCATGGTTTCTGTCAGTATTTATAATTTGTCAAAATAAAAAATCAACTGAGCTTCTGGATTGAGTGCAAAGCTAATGTTTACAAGACCATGCTTGATTGTAGGAGCATATTGTTTACTTTTATATCGGCTGCAATGGAAACACGATATCCATTTACAGAATCTGTTTGTGTTCAAGCGAAACTCGCTTCCATACAGTAATGATAATGTGTCATGATACTGCTTATTGCTTTAATCCAATTGTGTTGTGTTACGTCAAAGATACTCTCCTCCACTACATACAACAAAATATACAATTTTTACGTATACTCCTGTTTGAAAATAAATAAATTTTGTATACTCATATTACAAATATATAATCACTGTGTATGCCAGTTTACTGATAATTTTGTTAAATAGAGTATAGCAAATACAAATATTGTTAGTGTGTACTATTACTGGTAACATTTTACATAACATGTATTCATTTAGACACATTATCCTGATTCATACATGTCACGCATCCGTATATACCACCAAGAAAAGTGTTATATTAAATATATTAAATGGACGCCATCTTAAAACTTTTTTGCGGATAAATATACACAAAATAAATCTCACGTAGGAACATTGTAAATCGATGTTTTAGACCTTTTTCCTCTATAATGTATAAATTAATGTAGAAACAAGGAAATGTAGCCCATTTAAAGTTTCCTGTCCGATTTATAACTTCCAAGATCACAATGGTGGCAAATTTTTAAGACTCCCTGTATATATCTACATGTTAAGTGAATATGTTTTATATAACTGCTTGTGATCAATGCTATTAATTATAACAGAACTGGCTAACGAACTATTTTTACCCCGTTTAATCAACGATTACTAAATAAATGTACAAAATTGATTAAGTTATGAATTATTAAAATTAATATTTTTAGTTCAATAGGTATGGCCACCATCTTGAAATGCTTTATTGGATAAGACTGCCTTATAAACCCATACAAGCCATATACAATTATTCCCCCAAAGTTTTAGACTCCGTAAGTTGTACACACGCTATCTGGAAATCTTATGAGATAGAAAAAAAAAACTTAGAAATACAAATTATTGTAAACTTTTTGCTTCGAACTATAATCCATAATAAATTATATATAATTTTGAGGTATCTATAATAACAATCTCCATTTTAGAGGTATCAAAAAAATGAAAGAAGTAAACTTTTTATAAATATGAAAGGTATTAAAAACATATTGTGAAATTTAATTATGAACAAGAAAAGTACCCTATTTAAGGTTTCTTGTCAGAGTTATAGTTTTCATGATCACAATGGTGGCAAACTTTGAAAGACAACCTTTATATATCTACATATTAAGTGAATAGAGAATAATGTTTAAACTGACTGCTAGTGATCAATGCTGTTAATTATAACGGAAATCCCTTCTTCAGTCATACATTTCTATCACTACCAACCAAGTTCTACATCTGCCCACAGTGACTGGTGGCCGCTCTGCAGATCACCTCAGATGTTTACTGTCTCCCAAACACCACATTATCACAAATGCTGTCATACAATTTATTAGCGATCAAATGTTTCTCAGGTCTAAAACCTGCATTCGAGTACGTATCTCTTATATCCTACTTTATAACGTTTAATCGGGTCAGGGATAGTTTATAAAAATATATAACCCTAAGACACCGGATAGAACAGTCGAGTAAAATCCAGGGTTTGAAAGGGAGAGGTAGCTTCCAAGTTCAGCTCAGACCCAAATTAATGTAAAACCAAAAGCCGAAGCAAATACAGCACCGATGATCAACGGATCAACAGGCTGTCATCATCGCCGACTCGGAAACGAATGGAAATAAAGGGAAGGCGTCAGCATTTGCTTTAGGATGACTGTTCTCCTACCTAATGGTTCCCTAATACGACAGTTGCTAGTTCAACTGAAGCTCGAAAACGAGGAACGCTGGTGCCAACGTACGTCAAGCGACCCAGCGGCCTCGAAAAGAAACAATAAGCTAAATAAAAATTAAATGCGAACACTAGTTCGCTCGAAATCACGCTTAGCTCGACTGGAGCTCGAAAGTAATGAACGCTGGTGCCAACGTACGTCAAGCGACCCAGCGGCCTCGAAAAGAAACGATAAACCAAATAAAAACTAAATGCGAACACTAGTTCGCTCGTAATCACGCCTAGCTCAACTCAAGCTCGAAAGTAAGGAACGCTGGTGCCAACGTACGTCAAGTGACCCAGCGGCCTCAAAACGAAACGATAAACTAAATAAAAACTAAATTCAAACTCCTCGTTACTAGTAATAGAATCTAATACTATTCGTACTGATTTATTTTCTTGCTATACTTTATATATCTAAAATAATATTCTATCAGCAGCTTAAGTACGTAATATCATGTACTTATCGTATCGTTAGTGACTGGGCAAGTGCAGATAAAAAAGTTTTTTGGCAGGTAAATAAGTACCTACTACGACTAGGACTTACTTGCACCTTATCGTGTGATATGTGGGGGCGATGACTCCGACTCGAAGACGACTCCGACTGAGAGAGCGAGTCAGCCCGGCACAGTGTACTTACGTACTGTAGTACCTGAGCCGTCCACTGTAAGGCGCTTCAGCCATTGAGGCGAACTCCGGCAGATTTATCCTTGAAACCCCGCCAGCTGACGTTTCCTGCGTTGATGTTGGGCTACTGGAGTATAATAAAAGGGGAAAGAAATAAAAATCATAACACGTCATTAAACTAAAAAATGTTTTCCACTCAAAAAAATTAAAATGCCTTATTTAAACTCCCTGTAAAAAAATTACTTGTTACAAAATTCCACTCACTTTGGGGAAACAAATTGAGAAAGTTAGACAAGTCAAGTTAGAGAAAAGTTAAACTAAAGGATTCTTCTGAAAAACTTCAACTTAAACTGCAGATCGTTTCCTATGTCGAAGCCGTTACGTTTGGAAGTCAAACCACTGCTTCTGGAGGCTATTGCCCATCATTTTGGTTTGTTTGTAACGTTTTTCGCGTTCGTTCGGTACCATGTTCCATCAGGGTTCTGGAGCCTTACCCTTACTGGGTGTCTTGGGCGTTTTGTTTTCCATACGCGGAGGTTACTCCCAAGGCCGGTCCGAAGAACCGACGAATCGTCATCATTCGTACGGGAAAGCCTATGCCGGGCATCCTCACAAGTCGTCGTCGCTACTGCGGGGCTCGTTTGCGTCCTGGGTTCAGCGGCGGGTGCTGACAATCGAATCTCCGGAGCGCTGCAATTCTCATCTTCCACCATCTCCTGTTATAGACAGCCAGGAGGCGTCTGCTCGTCCGTAGGAGTATTGACTCTCGGCGTCATTCCCGCAGCCTCCTCCATCGTTAGATCGGGTAGAACTATGCCTCATCCTCCTCTCCTCTGCTTAGCGGGAGTACCGGGGATGCAGGAATCAAATCTCCAATCGCCTCGCTTAGCTCTTTAATTAAAACGACGTCTTCCTCGGCTACCGCGACGACCCTCTCGGTTTACATCCTGTCTCCAGCCTCGCCGTAAGCACGGTAATCCTCCTGGGATATTTTCCCTCTCCTAAGCGCCCTGAGCTACGTCTTTTCGTGTTTTCAGGGGGTTGATGGTTTTCCCCGATGGTGTGTCCCGCGCTGACCAGAGTTCAGCGTAAGCGCATACGAACGCTCCCCAGTCCGTAGCGTTCCGTTGTTTGGGGCACTCGTCTGGGGTATTACATATTATCCAAACGCCCCTGTCAAATAGTACTTTCATTTCCGCTGCATTCCTTTCCATAAACTCGAGGATCACTTGCATCTCTTTAGTCCGGGGATGTCCCAACGAGTCGAGTGACCTGATGAGGTTGAGTTTTGGTTTCACGGCGATAAGTGCCTACAAGAAAAATGTTTCTAACAATGGGTCACAGGTACGGTGGCGTAGAAAATACTCCTCCTTTCCAAAAACCGCGTTAATAACGTCGCGTTAATTCGTTGACCAGGGAATAGGCAATCCAACTCTCCAGAACTCGGCGGTAGTTTTGGCCGGAGATACTCCATGCTAGCGGGCACTGAGTTATTCTACGTAGCTACAGAAGCGTAGGACAGGTGTTCGCAAGCGGGGAAGTTTTCTACAAATCTCGTGCAGAATTTTCAATATACCCTGCAAATAAAGCATCTCGTCAAGCTTACGTTCATGCATCCAAAACAAACTACCACTAAATTGTACTATTATATTATTTATTAGTTTTCTCCCTTCAGTTCGACCCGGTATAATTTTTCAAATCTTTTACGTGGGCCGTTTGAGTCTTGTTGTCAAACGGTCTTTTAACTCGACGATATTTGGGCCTTTAATCCTAACTACTTCAAAGGGGCCTACAAAACGGGGTGCCAGCTTCGATGCGTACGCGTCAGGAGCTGAAGACAGAGTATGATGTCTTTTCCAGACCAACTGTCCAACACGGAGGTTATGATCTCGTCGTCTGAGGTCATAATATCGAGACTGCCTCTGGAAGGCACGGGTTAAGTTGCGATGACAGCTTTGATAAATCCTTTTAAATTCTTCCATTCGTTGTTCGTGTCGTTCTTCTCGTGTAGTCGTTTCCTGGTCGCCGGAGTACTCAAATGCAGGTCCACATATTGCTTTAGACAGTCTCAGCTCGCGTCCAAAGTTAAGCATGGCTGGCGTGAAGTTTGTTGATTCATGGTTCGCTGTGTTTAATGCATACCTAAACTCACTTAGTTTTGCATCCCACGATCGGTGGTCTTCACCAACGAATTGCGATATCAAGGTTTTGATGACGCGGTTAGAACGTTCTACTGGATCGCTCTGAGGACTATAAGGGGCCGTCAGCTAACAGTCGACGTTCCAGGTCCTACAAAGATCCCGAAAGATTTTTCGAAACAAATTGGGGCCCATTATCGGTTATTAAAAACGCTGGGTGCACCGTATCTGAACAAAATCATCTCTTTGAAGTTTTTTACCACATTAGCTGCCGTGGCCGATCTAAGTGGACCGAGTTCTAACCACTAGCTGTAGTAATTCTGACATACCGAATATAAAGCGATTTTCACCCTTCGATCGTGTAAGGGGCCCACTATATCTGCGGTAACCGTGTACCACGGACCTTGTGGCTTACGAAAATACATCTTTCCGGCGGGCTTGGTTTGTTCAACTTTATATCGTTGCCATGTAAGACATTTTCTAACGTATGCCTTTACATCACGAAACCAACCTAGTCAGTAGTAACATTGTGAGAGCTTGAAGGCGGGTTTACTAATACCCAAATGACCTGCAGTTTCTATATCGTGACTTTCTTGTAGTACTTTCGGGCGGTCTTCTTCGCGAACACACATTTTCTAGTGGGCTTGCCTGCATCCGTTATTTACTTTTACCACTATTCGACGATAGAGGTTCCCTTCTTTTATAACTAGATTCGAGTCACCCTTTGCGGCCATCTTGTTAGCCTTTTACACCAACGGTTCCTATCAACCATCAATATCGTTATTAAAGGAATGATATCAATGTAAAAAACCTTTTTCAATTACTAAAAGAGTTCCAGAGATGTTTCCGGATAAAGACTGTCTACGTACTACATATATTGGTCACAGGTGTAAGAAGAGAAGTGGCATCATTTGTAGAGAACATCATCGTAATTTTTTTCAACATCTGATGTCTGACGTAACATTATGTAACTGTCCTTTTAATGAACAAACTGGTATATTTTCATTAAACAAATTTCTTGTAAATAATGTTCATTATAAATGAAAAATAACAAAGTGTCGTACTTTCTTTTGTTAATTTAATTCGCTTACGTGGGTAATAAAAAACTATTTTGTATCAATATCATCTCTTTGAGCGGTTTCACATTATATATTTCGCTTGTACATATTGTAATATCATAAATAAAAGTGCCAATTGTACTTGAAAGAAACTTCACTTTTATAGTGTGTTACAAAATAAATAAAATCTACTGTCTCTTAATAATTAAGAGGTGAACTGATCGCTGTTTTACCAAAATCATCGATAAAGAAAATTTAAATTTATAAATGGCTTTAATTCTATTCATACTTATATTTTGTTAGTATGTACACTATAAGAATGACTGCCTCCTTCCGTAGATGTGACTGAGTCCTTAAGTCCTCGTATTATGTATCGGTTGACGTTTACATAACGGTTATCTAAACTATTTGTTATTAAGAAATTTATACAAACTATTCTCTCAATTGTGTCCAATACAGAAATGATGTTTAACAACTGTTTCGCGTACATCTGAAAACTAAGCGTAACTTTTACAGCCACAAACAAAGTTTCCACACCGCGTATTACTGGCTTTTAATTAATTTTTGGCAAGAATTCTTTGTATTATACATCCTGTTGCTAATGTAATACTCAGGATGATCTTTACTTCCAAAGAACGCCTGTCACTCACTCATACACGGTTACCATGAGGCAAGAATGCTCGCTTCATTTTACATCTTTCCATAAGGGTAAATAAGTATTTACTTACTAAATTCGTATACTATAATACATCCATTGTTATAGATATTTGCGCTACCAGATACATGAACATACTAAGACATTTGATTTGTTACAGAATGTTATAGTTTCGATTACGCTTTGCCAAAAAAATGTTCCAGGTGGTATCGTGCGTAAAGATAGGCGGATGCGATTAATTTAGTACATTATCTGCAGTGAACGAGTAAGTTTATACCTTGTCAAAGCATCATAATACTCTGTGTGCAGAGATATAATTTAAAGATAATCTTTCAATACTGTTATCATCAATAACCTCACTAACCTCCCAAATGTCATACACAGCTGTCAATGAATAGGATCAGTTGAATCGGTTATCAGCTCGAATGTAAAGCTATTGTGTACAATGGCGTATTGATTGTGCAACTTTTGTTTAGAGAAATGACTGAACACCCAGCAATAAATTTTTCCTGTTAAGTAAATTCAGTAAAAATGCAAAGGAATTTTGTTTAATTCTTGGTGTCCCATAAATGTCTGGGCAAATGTATATCGCATTATTGCTCAGGTCAAGACAAACCCATTTCACCATGTTAATGTGGGTCACCAGAGCTTGATTTCCCATCTGTCTGTATTTATGGGGTTGAAAATTTAAAATTAATATCACATTTTTATAACAATTAAATATTACATCCAATGATATTTTGGCCCAATGTTTTAATGTAACAAGTCTACTTACATTTAAAAGTATTTATAATATTATCTTTATTATTTTCAAAGTATTGGGCATTAAAACTTTAATTATTTTAAAAAGCCAATTTCACTCAATAATTACAAGAATATAATTTTTAGTGAACGGTATAAAAATTCTTAAGGCACCGAAAAGGTTTTAATCAAATAAATTATAACTAAGTTTATCACCTGCAACAAACTGACTTAGAGCAGATTTTCTGTAACAATATTCTCAGGAAATTGCAAACAAACAAAAATTAAAAAAAGGCCTTTCGCCAGAAAGATACGGGGAACTTGTATGTATGTGCCTTATAATAACATACTTCACCAGTTAAAATCAAAATTCCTCTGTGACCTAATATTATTTATTGGCTATTATTCTCCTTATTTAATATACAAAACCTGTAAAACACTAAGCACCTAGCTTTTAGTTCTATTGATTCTTATTGAATTTCCATAACCGATAATTCTAAGAACATTAAAAAAAGTCATTTAGCAATATTATGTTGATTCGTATGTTCCTTTTTTACGAATTGGATTAACTAAAAGTATGGATCTGTTCCGACACGTTTTTCACACACTGATATTGAAATAATTAACATGGCAAGTATGCAAATTCGGGTAATAAAGGAATTCTTAAACTATTGTTTAAGTACTCGGAAATGAAAATGTATTAAAATATCATAACTTTAATTAAATACTCAGTTATGTTTACTTTGCATAAAAACGATAAACGTGAATATTAAATCCACTAATTATTATGAAATACATTGCCCTATTTGTCTACACCTTTTTGTATTACACTTGTCATCTTAAGGAAGAAGAGGGCAATATGGAAGGAGTTGGGAGAGGTTCTCATATTCAGATCTTGAAAAGGCTCCCAATCAGAATATCATAATTTACAATCCGATACCTTTTATCCCTTCGTAATATTGTATGGTTAGAGAAAAAGAAATGTTTCTGAAGTTTACTGTAGTAATAAAGATGGCCGTAAAAGTCATTTTTAAATGAAAACATCACATATATACTTTTGTAACTCCTTTAAACAAGTACCTAGTTAAATGCTCGTTATTATATAATTAATGTTTAACTCGCCTTCGGCTCGCTGGGGGCTACGCCCCCAGGCCCCCATTTGGGTATTGGCTAACTTCGGGGATAAGCGGAATTCGGGGACAGGAGCGATTTGGTTGGTGGTTCAATTCGGACTTGATGTTTTCCATTTACGTGTCCCCTACTGTGTCATTTCTCGTGGTAAAACACATTATTGAACAGTATTTAGTGTATAATGTTGTCTACAAAAAACTCAAGTAGTATTTTGCAGTATCTACCTTGTTTAGGCACGTAAAACGCGATTACGTTCGAAATTCTGGTAAAATTTACGTGAAAATTGAGATTTCGGGTCCGATAGCGGTCAAACCGTTAGTAATAATGTTTACGCATCACGTGTGCAGGTTGGGAGATTTATCGCTACATATATTTCTGTCAAATTAGTTGCAAGTAACTTTTAGCTCATAAAAATGTTGTTTGCCCGTTAGTATGTCATGTATTGTAAGCACGACGTATCCAGTCTCGCCACGGGGAGGCCGGCAAACACTGAGACCATATATTATTAACAAAATTACAGCAATCGTTGGTTAATGATGTTCACTCATATCGTGTACAAATTTAGTTGTTTATATACTTGTGTCAAATGATTTGGTAATAACTTATTGAATATTGTTTACACATCACGTGTGCAAGTTGGGAGATTTAGCGGTACGTATATTTGTGTCAAATTAGTTAATAATAACTTATAGTTAATAAAACTTGTTTTGCTCGTTAGTTTGTCAATGCTATAAATGCAATCATGACGTATCCAGTCTCGCCACGGCGAGGGCCCTCAAACACGGAGACCATAATTATTAACGGAATTACAGTTATCGTCGTTATTCAATGATGTTTCTTTTCATATCGTTTACAAATTTGCATATTAAGTTCTGTGTATACTTGTGTCAAATGATTTGGTAATAACTTATTGGTGTTGAAACTTTTGTTTACCCGTTAGTTTGTGAAAGCTTTAACTGTGTCCTTTCTCGTGGGAAACACATTATCAAACAATATTTAGTGTATAGTGTGGTCTACAATAAAGTTAAAATAATATTTTGCTGTATCTCCCTTGAGTAGGCCGTGAAACGCCTAATGATGTTCACTCATATCGTGTACAAATTTTTAGTTGTGTTTATATACTTGTGTCAAATGATTTGGTAATTACTTATTGAATATTGTTTACACATCACGTGTGCAAGTTGGGAGATTTAGCGGTACGTATATTTGTGTCAAATTAGTTAATAATAACTTATAGTTAATAAAACTTGTTTGCTCGTTAGTTTGTCAATGCTTTAAATGCAATCATGACGTATCCAGTCTCGCCACGGCGAGGCCCTCAAACACGGAGACCATATATTATTAACGGAATTACAGTTATCGTCGTTATTCAATGATGTTCTTTCATATCGTTTACAAATTTGCATATTAAGTTCTGTGTATACTTGTGTCAAATGATTTGGTAATAACTTATTGGTGTTGAAACTTTTGTTTACCCGTTAGTTTGTGAAAGCTTTAACTGTGTCCTTTCTCGTGGGAAACACATTAACAAACAATATTTAGTGTATAGTGTGGTCTACAATAAAGTTAAAATAATATTTTGCTGTATCTCCCTTGAGTAGGCCGTGAAACGCAATTACGTGCGAAATTCTTTTAATTTTTACGTGAAAATTGAGACTTCGGGTCCGATAGCAGTCAAACCGTTACTAATAATGTTTACGCATCACGTGTGCAAGTTGGGAGATTTAGCGGTACATATGCTTGTGTCAAATTAGTTGCTAGTAACTTTTAGTTGATAAAACTGTTCTTTACCTGTTAGTTTGTCAATGCTCAAATACGGAGACCAAATAAATAAATAAATAAGATAAATAGCAATTTGAGGCAAAAATTTTGTTTTTTGCACCGTGGTTGTCCAATGCTTCTTACAATAGTGTATAGCCGGTCTCAATACAGAGAGTCCGGATAATACTTCAAAATATTTAGAAAATATTTATTATTCGGTGATTTAAAAGGGGATTCTGCATCTAGATGGGTGTTTTTTTATATTTACTAACATTTTATTATTTTGATGTATTTTTTTTCAATTCCCTACATGTAAAAAAACTAATATGTAAATACCTTTGGTGTCATATTTTTAATTTTACTTGGATACAATAAAATAAATACTCGTTTTTATTTTGTAAAAACGTTAATTTTTAAAATTGATATTCCATAGCTGAATGACAATCAATTGTTATCCTGTTTTAATTTTATTTTGATAGCTATTGACAGCTACTACTACATTCCTATGTATTTTCATTGTCATACCCCAATAGATTAAAATTCCATGGGCTTTTAAAAAATTAAAAAAAAATATTTTCTCATTTTTATTTTATTTGTATAATTAAAAAAAATAGGTTAGGTAAGCTGTAGAGTTATGAAAATACATAGGAATTTTAGACATGATATGAATAATACCTGGAAAAAATTTCAGCTCTCTATGTATTATGGTTCTCAAGCAATATCAATTTTTAATTCAAATAACCTAACTTTCGGAAAATCGCGATAAACTAAAATAGTTTCATTTCTTCAATGTAATCTACAAGTTTATAATTAATACAACAATTTTATATAACATAATATTACATTAATTTGTTATTTTACATAGGCCTATTAGAATAGTATCCATAAATATTTTTTTTGTTGGTCCAAAATCTAAGTTTTGAAGTCTTAAAAAAAAAAAAAAAATTAGACCTACCGTATCAAGTAGTGGTTCCAGCATTCAGATCTTTACAGCCAATGTAGCCTACTAGGTTTTAGACCTAGAATTCTCCTGCACCATACACCAGCCCTTCTGTTGCTCTTAGTCTTTCTTCTTCTGCTATCTGTGCCACTTTCAGTCTCCTCCTATATTCTCCAATCTGTAACTCTTTGCGCCTTTTTGATAGTCGTAGCCTGCTTTTATCAAAAGCGCTTAGCTATCCTATAACTGTGCCTCCCAGGACTAATACCTGCAGCCTCTTGATAGCTTGAACAAGTTTTCATATAGCCTGTGTTGTAAATGCTGATGGCTTCAAAAATACCCAGTTCAAGTTTTGTTTTTAGATGTGTAAACAGTTTTGGGGCACTTTGAACCAAATAACATTGTGGAGCGCCTCATTGGCATTTTGAGTCCGACCGGCTAAACACCTAGTCAACAAAGTTTCGGTGGAGAGCCTCTCATATAAAGGAAGCATTTCTTTCACTTACAATTAGGAGAGAGAGGTGTTTTGATTTTCAATGCATGTGGTTCAGGAGATCTTCCATCAGCAATGGCTCTTTGGTAAAAAACACCAAGATTCCTTCCCTAGCGGACATAACTTATGATGTGGTGACTCATCAGTGGATTTACAGTGAAAGAGAGTGGCATATATTGCCTCTTTCATTTTGGTTTACATTACCAAGGTTTTTATGTATACCATTGTTGGTAATACCTTGTTAGTTTTTGTATAACTGGTTCACTTAGGTGACCTCGAGATCGACCTCCAACTGGGTTTTTTTGATTTTGAACGATCCTTTACTAGTTTTCTCAATCCAGTGCCTAACCTCTTTTGCAACATGATTGAGGCACTCCACTTTTTCAATCTGTTTGTCACCATAAATATTGCAATCATTTAGATGTGCAATTGTTTTTGCATCGCCATCCGACAACATGGTTGTATATCTAAATCCAATGCTTTCCGAACGCCGCCACAATCTTTCTGCTGCCTCCACCTCCATTCCTGGTGATGAACCTACATAGTTTTGGTTACATACACCTTTGTGATTGTTGTACCAAGTCTGAAAATGCTCAGGGTTGCTAATTTTTTCGTTTTGCTACCTCACATATGTTACAAAATTTGGATATCACTTCTTCAAAATCTATAACAAGACCTGTCAAAATTTTCAATACAACAACCAATCCCATATTTGGATGTGAAACCACGTTTCTGCCATGATCCGTCATAACTCACAGTTATGTCAAACACCTCATTGTCAGCATCTAAAGTGCCATAACACTTTTTTACTTCGAATCGGGCTAATTCCAAAACATGTTCCATTTCTGTTTTTGAAGAAGCGTGTAGGCTACTTATATGTTTTTGAAACGTTCTATAATTCATTGACTCATGTTCAAGGACATACAAAACATATCTAAAGCCCTATGCCCTTTGCCAATAGAAGCAATTGCTTTGACTACTCTGCGGTTTACGTCATAAGAACCTCTCGGAGTGTCGTTTGTATTCGTCGACTGGGACGTACAAAAGCTAGTCTCATAATCACAGTCATCACATTTTACATTCAGGGTAACAGCAAAACCTTTTATGCATTTGGTTATTACTTTTGACCTCTCAGAAAAACACAATTTTACAAGGAAAAGAGCCTATAAAAACTTTCAAGCTTCTTGGTTTCGACTAAAAATGTATTCTGATGATTCGTTTTTTTCTGGAATTATCTCATTATAACTAGAATATAATGCAAATCCAGTAGGCCTACTTACATTTTCCACAGTCTCTTCACTTACTTGTTGTTGGACAAATGGTGCATTTGTAACATGTTGCATACTAACACTAGGTTGTGGATCACAAGTTTGTAGGTTTAGGCCTAGGCTCAACTGGAGCTCTATTTCCATTGTCACTTGTATCTTTCCATCTTAGCGAAATCGCTTGTCTATTTCTATCACTTAGTCTCTTTTTGGAGTTCTTTTTTTCGACCCATATTTGACTAAACTATTCACTTATTGTAGACACTAAAAACACAAGAAACTGCACAATTACAATTGTAAACAAACAGAATATTTTGTGAATGTTTGTTTGTGATATGCTACCATATGACTCAAATACATTTGATCAGCTGTTTGAGCAAACAGTTGTTAGCTAACTAACATACAAGCTAGCCAGAAAGACAAACAAACAAAGATAAATAACTATAGAAACAAAGAGTAAACAATAATGCTTATTACATGTAAAGTTTTCTTTGAAACCAGAAAAATGTCGAGTTCACACTCAGGACATGGCCGAATAAAATAAATATTATGAGATAAAAATTATTTTTTTAGTCATAAAGTTATGTTTTTCTGGTTCAGAATTAAACAGAGAACAAGAATATGTATAAATATTTTTTTCAAATTTTTGTCATTTTTTGCCATTTCTAGATGCAGAATCCCCTTAAAGTTGATACCTCTTAGTGGAACAATTTCGTTTGCAATTAGAAATATTTACTGGTCTGTAATTGTGTATTGATTGGTATTAAAAGTTATTATACTTTTGATTGCGTGTTAGTTCTCCAATGGTTTCAATTTTTTCGTGGTTTATTCTGTCTCATTGAGACCATATATCATTACCACATTAATTAATATTGTTCTCGCATAACGTGTGCAAGTTCAGAGAATTAGCGGTACATACGAGTGTACTTGTGTCAAATTATGTGCTAGCAACTTATAATCGATAAAACTGTTGTTTGCCCGTTAGTTTGTCAATGCTTGAAATGTAAGCATGACATATCCAGTCTCGCCACGGGGAGGCCGGCAAACACGGAGACCATATGCCATATACTATTAACAGAATTACAGATAGCGTTGATTAATGATGTCCACTCATATCGTGTACAAATATTCATATTTAGTTGTGACAAATGGTTTGGTAATAAATTATTGTTGTTAAAACTGTTGTTTGCCCGTTAGTTTGTCAATGCTTTAAATGTAAGCATGACATATCCAGTCTCGCCACGGGGAGGCCGGCAAACATGGAGACCATATATTTACATATTTACAGGAAACCTATTTACATCGACGAGGAGTTTTGTTTTGGCAGATCCTCTAGCCTACTGCCTTAGGAATCAGAACGGGGGAGTTTTGTTTTGGCAGATCCCCTTGCCTACTGCCGTATCAATCAGAACGGGTAGTTTTATATATTTACAAAAAACTTATTTACAACGACGAGGAGTTTTGTTTTGGCAGGCCCTCTAGCCTACTGCCTTATCAATCAGAACGGAGAGTTTTGTTCTGGCAGGTCCCCTAGCCTACTGCCTAGTCAATCACGACGGGGAGTTTTGTTTAGGCAGGCCCCCTAGCCTACTGCCAGTGTTAATCACGACGGGGAGTTTTGTTTTGGCAGGCCCCCTAGCCTACTGCCAGTGTTAATCACGACGGGGAGTTTTGTTTGGGCAGGTCCCCTAGCCTACTGCCAGTGTCAATCGGGTTTACTGAAGAAGTTCGCCGTACACGATGTTCTTTGCGTAGGCAACTTCATCACATACCCTATCAGGACGGACAAGGACAACGATGTCTTCTGGGCGTCGAACTCTACTTAACAGGACGTACAACTGGCCGTGGGTAAAACAGTCAGTGCGAAGGTCGACTCCGACAAGATCGATTGTCTGACCTTGGCTCTTGTGACCAGTCATCGAGTATGCCAGCATCAGAGGAAACTGACGTCGCCGGACAAGTAACGGCGAACCTTCAACGATCGCGAACCTAAAGATTATTCTGGGAATGCCGATAGGTTGCGCGTCGTGAGGGCGTCTGACGGTAATCAACCGGTGGGTTATAGCCGTCACAATGACCTTAGTGCCATTAACGAGTCCGTCGGCGATGTTAAGATTCCTCATGATGAGACACACTGAACCGATCTTGAGTCGCAGCACGTGATCTGGAATACCCTTGCCTGTAGCCTGGTTTAGCAGATTAACTTCGATGCCAAGATGATCATCGTTCTCAGTGTCCACAGAATCGGCGCTTCTCAACTCATGAAGGCGACTATCAACGGAGTCCAGGATGATGTCGTTGATTTCCTTGACGTTCACATTCATGGTAGAGAGGATCGCGCGACGAGCACACTGATCGGGATCCTGGAGGACTTCAACAGGAAAGACTTTGGAGATTAGGGCTTGTAAAGAAGTAACGAAATTTACTCCGGTCAGAGGAATAAGAGCGCCACTCTCTTTGCCCTCCCCGAAAGTTGTGGACGGAACAGTGCCGTTGCCTACTGCGAGAAGGAAGTCGGAGTAGTCAACGGAACTGCTCGTCCTATGTGGTGTGGTCAGAGAGAAGATGCGGAACAGTCGCCACAGTCGCGAGGCCCGAAGAGAAACGCACGCAACGGCAGCTGCCGTCCGCGCTTTTACAACGACAGGCGCGATCTGCCGGAAGTCACCAGAGCACAGAAAGATCTTCCCACCGAATGGCTCATCGCGGTTCATGAGATCTCGAAGCGAGCGGTCGAGGATCTCGAAGATGTAGCGATGGGCCATTGGGGCCTCGTCAAAGACGATGAGCTGTGCGGCTCTGATGAGTTCCGCGCGCTGGGACCCGTTGGTTATGTTCCACACGCCAGTTCCGTCGCCAAGATCGAGCGGAAGCCGAAACATGCTATGGGCTGTTGAGCCACCCGGCATATTCCCGGCAGCGATGCCCGAACTGGCGACGGCTAGTGCAACCTGCCGACCACTACGCACGTGTGCCAGTATGACACGAATTAGGGAAGTTTTGCCATAACCCCCAGGACCGTCAAGGAAGATGGCCCTCGAAGTTCGGCGGTCACCGGGGTTGTCGAGAAGGGAATGAACATGATGTAAAACGCGTCTCTGATCTTCTGAGAGCTTGGGTTCCCATTCCTCGACAATGGCCTGCTGTTGGTTCTCGCCGTACTCCAACAGTTCCCTTCCCAATTCAGTCGTGTCATCCTGCACGTCGGGGAGACCACAATCCACCAAAGACAGTCCCTGTCGTCGTAGACATCGGTCAATTTCAACCAAGGACAGTTTATATGCTTTTTCTGGGTCAAGAGGGTTTCTTTCTAAGTGGTCCTCGCATAGGGTGTCGCGGAATGCGTCCCATAGAATAGCTGCAGGAGCACCCATGTTACAAAGAAGCACAAAGAAGGAACGCAGCCTTGTAGCAATCATGAATTCAGAGGCTTCGCGCATAGCAGCACGGTACTCGTCTTCGTGTTCTACCAGGCCGAGCTGACGACAAACCTCCTGGAAAGTGCGACAATCAGGACCACCGCGCGACAGGAGGTCAGAGTAGCCTCGACAAGGTATCGACATCAGAAGCATACGTAAGTAGTAGAGCTCTCCACGGTTGGGGGAGATCCAACAGAGTCTACATACTTTCTCTCCACGCTGGCGAGCTGTGACGAAGTGCTTGCCGTCTGGATAGACGTATACTTCTTCATTCTTGCTAGGTTGTTTTGTATGCATAATAAAATTTTCATAAAAAGACAGGTACGTTAGGTAGTTGAAGATTGAATTGAGTGGTCTATTGAAGTACAATATTAACTTTGAGCTTGCTCTACTAATCGCGTCTGCAAGGTCACCGGGGCGGAAAAAGACGTGTTGCCGCCCTTCAAGATGGACCGGTAGACACTCGACTGTGGGCTCAGATTTAGAGATTGGGAAGTCTAAGAGACGCCAACATGCATCGCTTGCACCTACCATTCTCTTCGTTACGTAGTGTTCTACCTCGTCCTCTTGTTTTCCCAAAGATGTGACGGTGACATTTTGAAGAGATCCACCCTTCATCAGATATTTAAATAAGTATTTGATGACACGACGAGTAGACGCAAGCTCCAAGTTAATATGTGCCTCGTATTTAAGCAACAGAGCTGCATTATACGGTACCACCCAACCGTCATGGACCGTTATCGATTTGTTTCGAGATGTAATAGTACCTATGTTTTTATAATCCCGTCTGTATTGCACGTAGCCTCTGTCGTCAACGTGTGTGGTCTGCCAGGAAGGCTTTGGGAAATGTTTAGTGCAGTGACCTTTCGTGGAATCCCAGCAGGGGAAGTCGGTGCGATATTCTGTACCACAAGGGCCGTGAATCATGTGTTGCAGCACCAACTTCCTGAGTCTCCCACCGGCTTCTTCAACCGAGGGAATGTCTGCGCGAATAACGGAATCGATTTCGGGTGCCTGAACGGGACCGTCTCCGTCAATCTTGAATACAATGTGGGCGTGGGGAAGGCCCCTCATTTGCATCTCGATGACGTAGACGATATAGATCGTTCGGCCAAACATCGCTCCGCTGCGCAGATCCCGCAGAAGCTCGAGGAGTTTGATCTGGAAGACTCTGCAGGCTGTGCTTGGGTCACTGCGACCACTGCCGTGGGGACAGGCTCTCTTATTTTCCTCCCAAGTCGCGCTGTAAGTGAATGTGAGAAAATACGTCGGTGAGCCCAGACGTGTTACGAGAGCCATTGCATTCTCGTAATGAATCTTCATGTATCTGGGCCCACCGGTAAACGAACTTGGAAGGTAAATTTTTCCAGGCTTTGCGCCACCCTCGCCTTGTACGGTTTCATCACGTGTGATGTCTTCCCTAACCTGTCTTCCTGCCGGAGCATTGCGTTGAGCTTCCAGAATCTCGTTTAGTTGGCCTATCCGCATGGCATTTTGGACTGACGACCTTGACTGTGAGAATTTAATAAACCGCAGTCGCTCTTCTTCATATCTCGCAAACATCTCGACCTGCCAGGCCTGCGAGAGACGGCCGAGATATGAAAACCGAGGACTGGACAACAAGAGACAACGCGTGTAGTTGTACTGCGAAAGCTTTTTCCCGTTGTTATCAAGAAGGCCAATTTGCCAACCCAAAGTGCCATGTGGATAGAGCAGTGGGTACTGGAAGGGCTCCATGAGAGGACTGAACAGATCAATCGTTGACGGCCTTCCAGCTTTCACTTTCCAGACGGTGAGTCGTCGTGGTTCGGTCACTGCTTCGTCAGTGCTGAGAACAGCGTGCACCTCAACACCCCTATTCCTGTCGCCAAGAACATTACCATGAGTAGCTCGACTTGTTACCTGGAACTCCAAATGAGCGTTTACCGATGGCTCATTACCTAATCGCCGGAAATCACCGATGAAAGGATTGATCGAATCCAAGTAATTGGCAATGGTGTCAATAGTTCCAACATCAAGTGATCTACCCATGGCAATGTTCCTGCGCTCTTCGCCGTCGTCAATGTATAGGCGGCACCGGTTAACAAATTGGACGTCTCCAACCTTAGTAGAAAACCGTTGGCCGGGAGCGTCCAAACTGTACACCTGATGGTACATTCTTCCTTCGATCTTGAAGAAAGAAAGTCCACTAGGGTGCCGATACCCACCAGAAATTTCGAGGGCGCAAAAAGAAAATAGGTCGTTGTAGGCGCGCGCTCTGTTGAGGAAATGTCGATCTGAATAAAATGGTGCCCTGAGAGGGGGCAAACGTGTTACGTTGTACGCACCTTCACCACAACACCATTTTTTCCTATCCTTTTCTTCCTCGAACAGATGTGCTCCGCAGTGTGAACATACAAATATATCATCTTCAAAAAGGCAAGTTTTTTTCAATTTGTATGGATTTATGTCACATAACAACTTTCCGCTCCAGTGTGCCATAGGCCCTTGTGTAACAATATTTCGAGCAAGTGAGTTAGGTAAATGTCGAAATTCGCTGATCTTTGGTTTCATCAGACGAAATACCTGAACCCTGTCCTGACCTGCGCCGGCATGTCGATCTTCGTAGCGCCGAACTGCGGCTCTGTTAACCTCGGGATGTTTCTCGGTATAACGACGAACAGCGTCACGATTGGTTTCAGGATTTTGCTGAGAGTATCGCTTTTTCGCCTCTCTCACTTGCTCTTCTCTAGTAGTTTTCAGTATTTTCGGGCGTCCAGGTTTTATTTTCTTGGGTCTTCCAAAATCTTTAGGTTTTATTGCGGAATTGTTAGCGGTTTCGTGCATTGTGAGGTTTTGTATATTTTCACTGAATGTTGATGATCTAAATGTGAGTCTAGTAATAGAGTACTGTCTTACAGATCCATCAAGAGCAGCGTTGGACAACAACAACGAGGCCAAAGCAGGAAAAGTATCACACTGAAAGAGCCGTGCCAGGTTGTTGATATCATTTTCCAAATCATGTGTTCGATTTTCGTTTACTGGATGTGGATCAAATAGGTACAGTTGTTCCTGAGAGCGCCAAAAAGCAACTGTCACTGTTTGTCCAGTAAACAAAAATCCAATGTTTTGACTTTCCACGGCCATCAGAGATTCTAAAACATTGGACAGAGAGATAACACTTTCGCTTATATCCTCCTCTGTCACAGGATATAAGGCATCGTGCACAAATACATTTTCTTCAACGGCTACGGTTTGGCCCTGGATGGAGAATTCGGCTGGAAGTTCATCAGTGCACAAGTACCGATTTCCACCCATACGATTCTGATCTCTTAATGTTCTGTAAATACAGTCACCAGCGATGAGAATCGTATCGATGGCCGTTGAAGAAAACTCAAAACCAAGCGCCTTCCATACAAGGGCACAAGCAGAATTCGAAGTGCACTGAGCGTTTTTGCTCGTAGGAAATAACTGTTCGTCTCCCTGATGGAAGGAGCCCTTCACAACACAAGAGAAAGACATTGTTATGTTAAATAAACTGTAATACAAAATATAAAAGGAAGTGTAGAGTTTGTAAAAAGCGAGAAAAGAAAACGGAAAGGAGAGCAAATTCGTATATGAATAGGTAAACCAAGAGGTTACTGTCAAGTGAAAAGAGATTAAATCTGAAACCAATAAGAAAGCGAGAAAATTTAAACAAAAAACGATGTTTACTCTTTCCCTATCTACTAATGTTGCTGGCACCCACCTTTTGCAACTGAACCGTTCAAGGTAGGATAAAACTAATCGTGATTACTATCAACTTAGTATAGAATAACAACCAATAAATAAACGAATCAAAACATATGAAATAATATAAAGGTTTTCCGAACAAGAGCCTGCCTATCTTGCCTTGTTACGTACCGTACAGAGCTAGCTACTCTAAAATAAACTTAAACTAGTAAGACAAAAATGAAGAGGAACTGTAGTGTTTGTAAAAAGTGAGAAAAGAAATCGGAAAGGAAAGGAAAAATCGTATATGAATAGGGAGACCAGGATATTAACTGTCAACTAAGAAGAGATTGAATCTGAAACCAGTAAAAATGTCAGACAATTTAAACCAAAGGCGATGTTAACTATGTCCCTATCTGCCAATCCGATGTTGCTGACTGCGACTAAACCGTTCAAAGTAGAATAAAAGACCAATCGCGATAGTTATCAACGTAGGATAGAATAACCACCAAGAAATGAAAAGAATCAAAGAGAGGTGAAATAATATAAAACGTTTACTGTTCATAATCTGCCTATTTTGCTCTGTTGAGTACCGTACAGAGCTCGGTGCTCCATCCCTTACTACCATCTCTGTCCCTAACTATTGGTCAATTTTAACGTGTTTTCGACTCATTTTGAGGGGTTTAAAACAAAAAAATTCCGGTTTTCAGACTTTTCCCGGTGGTTTCACGGCAAAAGCCAACTACGTGCCAAATTTCGTGTTTCCAGCACTTCTAGAAGTACCTTAGAATTTGTATACGTGAGTGAGTTACACATGCGGCTGTATATATATACGAAAAAAATCGCAGGTGGGTGGTTTTCAAATGGTTGAAATTGGTCTAAAATACTCACGTAATTTTTTTCATATATTTTTTGAAAGGTTGTCAGTCTGCGCATTAGGCATTAAATTTGTAGAAATTCCCGAAAACGTTCATTTTTCGATGTTTTTTCTAACAATTATTAATTGCCTTCAATGCCATAAAAATTATTTTCTCGTTTCTTTCGTAATCATTTTTATATTGTGCAACTCTTCGCTAGCTCATATGGAACTACCCAGGACTCACAACGAGGAGGTGGTTGCACTTCGAGTCCCATCCGTGCCCTCCCTTCCACCCAACCATGAGGACACGTCTTTACATTCACAACATCAGTCTTTAACAGTTAAATTGTTTCTTTGTGTTAAAGATTAGCCTGATATTCCTATCAAACATTCTTGACTTAATTGGCTTTCTCTTTTCTTGTTATCATAGACCAATTTAGAAGCGGCAGTGACCTCTTTTACGGCTCTTTCAACCGCTTGAGTATGTGATGGAAGCTCAAAAAGAGTGCATTCGGAAATTATATTTACATTCTCGGTTTTCCAGTAACCTTTGTAAATCCTGATTCGTCAGATGGCGTGTAAGAGGTGGTTCTGTAACTTCTAGATCACTCCAAACAATCATGTCGATATATTCAGATGCTCCAAAAATTATTTTTGGAATCTCAAATCTCCTTATTATCTTATTGGCTAGTTGTCTAGATCGAGCGTTGATTATACGAAAACAAAAGTCCAGGAAAGCTTTCCCACGCGAGATGGTTAACTACAGCAAACAGGATCTTAAGGTTGTATGTTGCTACGACTAATCCTAGTCAAACTTTAATTGAGCTCGCAACTTTCATCGTAAAAATGTATGCTCCTAGCTGGTTCCGGATCAAGTGCAATCCAAAAGTTATCAATGGAGCTAAAAACTTGTGGCATACCATAGATAATTGCTCTTATCTATCTGAAGAAAATTAAACGATTGTATTCAAATGCATTCAAGACAATGGGTACTTTGCTCACCCTGAAAACATGCTCTTATCCATGTTGACTGATGACAGAGAGCATATAAAGAAACTAGCTTTAAGACGTATATAAAATAATTTTTGGAGCATCTGAATATATCGACATGATTGTTTGCAGTGATCTAGAAGTTACAGAACCACCTCTTACACGCCATCTGACGAATCAGGATTTACAAAGGTTACTGGAAACCGAGAATGTAAATATAATTTCCGAATGCACTCTTTTTGAGCTTCCATCACATACTCAAGCGGTTGAAAGAGCCGTAAAAGAGGTCACTGCCGCTTCTAAATTAGTCTATGATAACAAGAAAAGAGAGAGCCAATTAAGTCTAGAATGTTTGATAGGAATATCAGGCTAATCTTTAACACAAAGAAACAATTTAACTGTTAAAGACTGATGTTGTGAATGTAAAGACGTGTCCTCATGGTTGGGTGGAAGGGAGGGCACGGGTGGGACTCGAAGTGCAACCACCTCCTCGTGTTGAGTCCTGGGTAGTTCCATATGAGCTAGCGAAGAGTTGCACAATATAAAAATGACTCGCCTTCGGCTCGCTGGGGGCTACGCCCCCAGGCCCCTAATTGAGGAGTTGGCTGAATTCGGGTGTAAGCGGAATTCGGAGACAGGATAAATACCCAAGGGTATGTATGTTACCGAGGGTTAATACATAAAGATATAGAGAAAAGTCATTGGACCTTTTTTGTAGTTCACTTCATTCCTGACTAACGATTTTTCCTCCGATTCGAGCTAGCTCTAACGGTTCGCCCGCTATCGGGCTTCAAAGGAAAGCCTGCAAGGGTGAAAAGTGTAACATTTCAAAAATTTTTTGAGTGATTTAAAATAAAATAATCATGTTTTGACGATAGGCACAAATTCTTTTTGTAGATCACGCGATTTTCTAATTCCAGTACTACATCCATTTTGGGCTACGATCAACGGTTTTGGCCGCTATGGTGCCCGGAGTCTAACATTTCACGTAAAAATTACGCCCCAAAAGTGAGTGCTTAAAAATTCGGGGATTTCATAGATTTGGTGATTGGTTAAATTCGGACATGAAGTTTAAAGGTTTATATTATTTCACCTGTTTTTGATTCTTTTCATTTCTTTGTTGTTATTCTATGCTAAGTTGATAACTATCGTGATTGCTCTTTTATTATACCTTGAACGGTTTAGTCGCAATAGGTCGGTGTCAGCAACTCTAGGTTGGCAGATATGGACATAGTGAACATCGCCTTGGTTTAAATTTTCTCACATTCTTACTGGTTTCAGATTGTCTCTTCTTAGTTGACAGTTAACCTACTGGTCTACCTAGATTTAAGCTCCGATCAACGGTTCGGCTGTTATCGACACCAGAAACTAAATTTTCACCCAAAAATTACAAAAGTATTGCATTTAAACGTGTTTTGTGGACAAATCATTGAGGAGAGGGCAAAACGTTACTAGATCTTTTTTGTAAATCGTGTCATTTCCTAAATCTTCTTGACAACTTGTTTTGAGCTACGACCAATGGTTTCGCCGTTATCGAGCCCGGAATCTAAATTTTACGTGAAAATTGCACAAATGTTGCACTTAATCACGTTTTGTGACCAAACCGATGGAGACAGACACTAAAGATACTTGTCCTTTTTTCTAGATCTTATCAGTGCTATTTTTTGTTAACTGTCAACTAAAAAGAGATTCAATGTTTTTTGAGCTACAACTAACGGTTTACCCGCTATAAGGCCCGGAAGTTAAATTATAAGTAAAAATTACAAAAATTTTACACATAATAGCGTTTTGCGGCCAGACGAATAAGGATACAGAGAATAGTCGTTGAGCTTTTTTGTAGTTCACTTCATTCCTGACTAACGATTTTCCCTCAGATTCGAGCTAGCTCTAACGGTTCACCCGCAATCGGGCTTCAAAGAAAAGCCTGCAAGCGTGAAAAGTGTAAGATTAGATCAGAGAATTAGCTTGGGAGAAAAGTATGCACTGGGCAGCTAATGTGAATTATTGAGTGTAAATATAATTAAAAACATACACTAAGTTAGTATTTTTAACTTGTTGGTTTAATTTGCTCAGGAGTTTATCTAGTCATGTCAGGAAATTCCCTGGCGGGGAGGTTAATGTTACCGGGGGTTAAGACATCAGGGGGTTTAATTTACTCAAGAGATTATCTGGTCATACCAGAAAATGCCGGGAGGGGGTTAATAATGTTACCGGGGGTAATGACACATGTCGGCCTCTTATCGACGCTTTGCTTACGCTCAGCTAATTCACGATGTGGGCTAGTAAACGTATACTAGTCATTCGTTTACATAGTAATACAAACTCAATCTGGAACCGGGTGAATGTCATATATTTTTAGTTTTTATCAGATTAAGTTGATCAGGGGGCTTTCATTTACTCAGGAGTAATTCCCGGGAGGGGGGTTATTGTTATCAGGGGTTATCAGATCAAAATACGTTGTTTTTTCTGGGGGAAATTTATCGACCAGATAATCCGAAACGAGATTAGGTTCGCCAGAAAGTGGTAAGTGTTTAATTTGAACCAGACTTTTGAGTTTGAGGGCGTTTTGTGGTTTAACCGTATAGGAGTTATAGGGTCCAGTCATTTTTTTTCGAAATTTCATTTTGTGTTTCCATTCTGCCATTGGATTTTATGTAGGACCTATGGTTTAGCCGGCACAGGGCTTCCAAGAAAAGTCTGCACTGGTCAGCTTCTGTGACTTGTTTATTGTAAATATTATAAAACCCACCCTAAGTCAGTATTTTCAAGTTGTTTAGGGTTTTAATCTGCTCAGGGGTTTATTTAGTCATCCAAGGAAATTACGGGGGGGGGGGGTTGTTCAATGTTACCGGGAGTTAAGACATCAGGAGTTTAAATTTACACAGTATATCATCTGGTCATACCGCAAAATTCCAGGGGGGAAATGGTACCGGGGGGTTAAGACACACGTGGGCCTCTCTTGGAGGGTGTTGTGTTTGTGATCACAAATAAAATTCACTCTGTCCTTAATTACTATTGACCTTAGCTAACGCTCAGTCAATTCGCAATGTGCTCTAGTAGACGTATACTAGTCAGTCGTTTACTTGGTAATACAAACTAAATCTGGAACTGATATGTATTGCACAATTTTTTGTCGTAAACAATAAAAAATCCCTAAAATTGCTAATTCACAAAAACGATTTTGCCATTGAAAGCGTATAACAAGCTTACGGAAAGATATACACCAAAAAGCTACTGAAACTTTTTTGTAGATCCTATCAATAGCTATTTATAAATGTTTTGATATTTAAGCTAGCACAATCGGGTCAACCGCTATCGACTCCAATAACAACATTTTACAATACAAAATATTAACATTTATTAGCCAAACCGATGGAGATAGGGCAAAAAGTCCCTAGAAATTTTTTGTAGGTCGCATTATTTTGTATTAATAGATTATTGAAGTGAAAACTTCTTTAGGAGCGTTGAGCGTTTTGGTAGAGGGTAAAATCCTCGGTTCGCGTCACCGACATGCTAATGATACTAAACTGCATGAAAAAGTCAGTCTCGCTGTGTTTTTTAACCGTAGAATTGGTCGCGGACTACTAACCTGCATGAAAAAGTCAGTCTCGCTGTGTTAAAACTGTCCCGGCGGAGTATGAAAACAGACTGCGAAAATCAGTGACCTTTACGGCTTCCTCTCGCGATTTAAAAGTGAAGCCAATGTTGTACAATTCTGTAAGATGCGTCAAATTAAAGCTCTTAATATTGGCAATCTATTGGTTACATTTTTAAATATTAAAAAAATTTCGAAATAATTTTGATTATTGTTTACATTTTACATAGCGTTTACAATGACAAGAAAAAAGTAGTAAGCGAGGATTTTTTTTATTTTTTGGTCAGACAAAATTTGTCAGCGAGAAAGTTGTGTGAAAATAGATGAATATTTTTTTGGTAATTTATCATTTTTTTATTGGAAGTTTAGTTTAGCCTGTAGTAGCGTATGAAGTGATGAGTGAACGTTTCTGCCGGAACTGTAGTTGGCGCATTGGCTCACTGATACCGTATTAACTCAATAAATTAGTTTATTGTGCAATAAAAATACCTTTACGAAAGAACCAAGTTAATTTAACTAATTTATTAGTTTTAAAAATATTGTGGGTTTAATTGTTATTGCAATTATATACTTTATCCGTAGCAATAACTGTATTATTTACAACGGTGTTCAACTCACTGTTGTTCACTCGGTGTTTACTCACTTGTATTCTATGTTTAACTAACTATTAATATTGAGCAATTACAACAAGTATAATGATTGCATTGAACTTTTCTTCATTAAAATAATATTCTTTAATACTTACAGTACTTTTTTATTAAGATATTGTTAAGATAATTGTATATTAATTATTTTTTCAATCACTTTGTATTTATATTTTGTTCATGATTTGTTTAACCCATCATATGTAACTAATAAATAAAACAAAAAAAATTTCATATAATTTTTGCATATAGTTTTAATTACTCTCAACTTAATAGTTCCGTTTTCACTTCTATCGGCAGTCCAACGACTGCTAACGTTTTTAAGTTGATCAGAGGGTGTAACTTAATCAGGAGTTATCTACCAGGAAATTCCTGAGGGGGGGTTATAAGCACGCGAAGTACTAATCTGGGAAATGTGTCTGTGCTACGAGAATATGTGTACAGTAATTTTTATTAAAAATAAAACTTTGATCTGAGGGTTTTATATTAGGAATTATCATTCAATACCAGAGTGTTGATAATGAATCACTATTTCATTAAAGTAATTAAAAAGTACTCTGTCCCTATCTATTATTGACGGTTAGCTAACGCTCAGCCAATTGACGATGTGGGGTTGTAGTCCCTCGTTAATGTAGTGACACAAGTTAAATACGGAACTAGAACGGATTGCACAAATTATAGTCGCACCATATTTACAACTCCTGAAATTGCTAATTACAACCAAGATTTTCCCATTAAGAGAGCTTTATCGCTTACGTAAGGTTGTACGACAGAAAGCTACCTAACCTTGTTTTATCTCTAGATTGTCTAGTTGTTGAAAATTTAGGATTAAAGTTATGGCCAATGGTTTGGCTGCTACCGCCTCCAGAAACAAAATTTTCACGTAAAAATATTTCTATTTAAACAGGTTTTTCGGCCAGACCTTTTAGGATAGGGAAAAAACGTTACTAGAATTTTTTTGTATGACAAGTTATTTACTACAACTTTATTAAAATGCGTGTTTTGGGCTACGACCAACCGTTTAGGCCGCTATCAAGCCCGGAAGATAAATTTTTAGACGAAAATTTCCAAATATTTTCACTTGGTTGTTGAAATATTTTCACATCATGTTCCAAATCATGTGTTCGATTTTCGTTTTACTGGATGTGGATCAGATCAAATAGGTAGTTGTTTCTGAGAGCGCCAAAAAGCAAGTGTCACTGTTTGTCCAGTAAACAAAACCCCAATGTTTTGAAATTCCTCGGCCATCAGAGATTCTAAAACATTGGACAGATAGATAACACTTTCGCTTACATCCCCCCCCCCCACACACACACACCTGTGCTGTCACAGGATATAAGGCGTCGTGCACAAAAACATTTTATTAAACGGCTACGGATTGGCCCTGGATGGAGAAATCGCCTGGAAGTTCATCGGTGCACAAGTACCGATAAGATTCTGAACCCTTAATGTTCTGTAAATACAGTCACCAGCGATGAGTCGTATCGATGGCCGTTGAAGAAAACTCAAAACCAAGGGCCTTCCACAAAAGGGCACAAGCAGAATTCGCAGTGCACTGAGCGTTTTTGCTCATAGGATATAATTTTTCGTTTCCCTGATGGAAGGAGCCCTTCACAACTCAAGATAAAAGACATTATTATGTTAAATAAACTTTGAATTGTAATACAAAAAATTAAGAGGAACTAGTGTTTGTAAAAAGCGAGAAAAGAAAAAGGAAAGGAGAGCAAATATCGTTTATAAATAGGTAGACCAAGAGGTTAACTGTCAAGTAAAAAGAGATTCAATCTGAAACCAGTAAGAAAGTGAGAAAATTTAAACAAAAAACGATGTTCACTCTTTCCCTATCTACTAGTGTTGCTGTCACCCAACTATTGCAACTGAACCGTTCAAGGTAGAATAAAAGTGATTGTGATTGCTATAAACTTAGCATAGAATAACCACCAATTAATAAAACGAATCAAAAACAGGTGAAATAATATAAAGCTTATCTTTTCCCAAGCCGGCCTATCTTGCTTTGTTACGTCCCATATAGAGTTCGCTGCTCTAAAATAAACGTTAATTGTAATTCAAAAATTAAGAGGAACTGTAGTGTTTGTAAAAAGCGAGAAAATAAATGGGAAAGGAAAGGAACAATCGTATATGACTAGGTAGACGAGGAGGTTAAATGTCAAGTAACAAGATATCCAATTCAAAACTAGTAAAAATGTGAGTAATATTTAAACAAAAGCGATGTTCGAAAAAATCTTATATTAATAGGGAGATCAGGAGGTTAACTGTCAACTAAGAAGAGATTCAATCTAAAACCAGTAAGAATGTGAGACTTAAATTATCCAAGGAGATGTTCACTATTTCCCTATCTGCCAACCAAATGTTGCTGACACCGACCTATTGCGACTAAACCGTTAAAGGTAGAATAAAAGAACGACCCCGATAGTTATCAACGTAGCATAGAATGACAACCAAGAAATGAAAAAGAATCAAAAACAGGTGAAATAATATAAAACTTTTCCTAACCAGAACCTGCCTATCTTGCTTGGTTACGTACCGTACAGAGCTCGCTGCTCTAAAATAAACTTAAACTAGTAATAAAAAAATTAACTGTAGTGTTTGTAAAAAGTGAGAAAAGAAATCGGAAAGGAAAGGATAAATCGTATACGAATAGGGAGACCAGGAGATTAACTGTCAAACTAAGAAGAGATTCAATCTGAAAACAGTAAAAATGTGAGACAATTTAAAACAAAGGCGATGTTCACTATGTCCCTATCTGCCAATCTGCTGTTGCTGACGCGGACCTACTGCGACTAAACCGTTCAAGGTAGAATAAAAGACCAATATCGATAGTTATCAACGTAGGATAGAATAACCAACAAGAAATGAAAAGAATCAAAGACAGGTGAAATAATATAAAACTTTTACTTTTCATAGTCTGCCTGTTTTGCTCTGTTGAGTACCGTACAGAGCTCGGTGCTCCATCCCTTACTACCATCTCTGTCCCTAACTATTGGTCAATTTTAACGTGTTTCCGACTTATTTTGAGGGGTTTAAAACAAAAAAATTCCAGTTTTCAGACTTTTCCCTGTGGTTTCACGGCAAAAGCCAACTACGTGCCAAATTTCGTGTTTCCAGCACTTCTAGAAGTACCTTAGAATTTGTATACGTGAGTGAGTTACACATGCGGCTGTATATATATTAGACTCGCCTTCGGCTCGCTGGGGGCTACGCCCCCAGGCCCCTAATTGAGGAGTTGGCTGAATTCGGGTGTAAGCGGAATTCGGAGACAGGATAAATACCCAAGGGTATGTATGTTACCGAGGGTTAATACATAAAGATATAGAGAAAAGTCATTGGACCTTTTTTGTAGTTCACTTCATTCCTGACTAACGATTTTTCCTCCGATTCGAGCTAGCTCTAACGGTTCGCCCGCTATCGGGCTTCAAAGGAAAGCCTGCAAGGGTGAAAAGTGTAACATTTCAAAAATTTTTTGAGTGATTTAAAATAAAATAATCATGTTTTGACGATAGGCACAAATTCTTTTTGTAGATCACGCGATTTTCTAATTCCAGTACTACATCCATTTTGGGCTACGATCAACGGTTTGGCCGCTATGGTGCCCGGAGTCTAACATTTCACGTAAAAATTACGCCCCAAAAGTGAGTGCTTTAAAAATTCGGGGATTTCATAGATTTGGTGATTGGTTAAATTCGGACATGAAGTTTAAAGGTTTATATTATTTCACCTGTTTTTTGATTCTTTTCATTTCTTTGTTGTTATTCTATGCTAAGTTGATAACTATCGTGATTGCTCTTTTATTATACCTTGAACGGTTTAGTCGCAATAGGTCGGTGTCAGCAACTCTAGGTTGGCAGATATGGACATAGTGAACATCGCCTTGGTTTAAATTTTCTCACATTCTTACTGGTTTCAGATTGTCTCTTCTTAGTTGACAGTTAACCTACTGGTCTACCTAGATTTAAGCTCCGATCAACGGTTCGGCTGTTATCGACACCAGAAACTAAATTTTCACCCAAAAATTACAAAAGTATTGCATTTAAACGTGTTTTGTGGACAAATCATTGAGGAGAGGGCAAAACGTTACTAGATCTTTTTTGTAAATCGTGTCATTTCCTAAATCTTCTTGACAACTTGTTTTGAGCTACGACCAATGGTTTCGCCGTTATCGAGCCCGGAATCTAAATTTTACGTGAAAATTGCACAAATGTTGCACTTAATCACGTTTTGTGACCAAACCGATGGAGACAGACACTAAAGATACTTGTCCTTTTTTCTAGATCTTATCAGTGCTATTTTTTGTTAACTGTCAACTAAAAAGAGATTCAATGTTTTTTGAGCTACAACTAACGGTTTACCCGCTATAAGGCCCGGAAGTTAAATTATAAGTAAAAATTACAAAAATTTTACACATAATAGCGTTTTGCGGCCAGACGAATAAGGATACAGAGAATAGTCGTTGAGCTTTTTTGTAGTTCACTTCATTCCTGACTAACGATTTTCCCTCAGATTCGAGCTAGCTCTAACGGTTCACCCGCAATCGGGCTTCAAAGAAAAGCCTGCAAGCGTGAAAAGTGTAAGATTAGATCAGAGAATTAGCTTGGGAGAGAAAAGTATGCACTGGGCAGCTAATGTGAATTATTGAGTGTAAATATATAATTAAAAACATACACTAAGTTAGTATTTTTAACTTGTTGGTTTAATTTGCTCAGGAGTTTATCTAGTCATGTCAGGAAATTCCCTGGCGGGGAGGTTAATGTTACCGGGGGTTAAGACATCAGGGGGTTTAATTTACTCAAGAGATTATCTGGTCATACCAGAAAATGCCGGGAGGGGGTTAATAATGTTACCGGGGGTAATGACACATGTCGGCCTCTTATCGACGCTTTGCTTACGCTCAGCTAATTCACGATGTGGGCTAGTAAACGTATACTAGTCATTCGTTTACATAGTAATACAAACTCAATCTGGAACCGGGTGAATGTCATATATTTTTAGTTTTTATCAGATTAAGTTGATCAGGGGGCTTTCATTTACTCAGGAGTAATTCCCGGGAGGGGGGTTATTGTTATCAGGGGTTATCAGATCAAAATACGTTGTTTTTTCTGGGGGAAATTTATCGACCAGATAATCCGAAACGAGATTAGGTTCGCCAGAAAGTGGTAAGTGTTTAATTTGAACCAGACTTTTGAGTTTGAGGGCGTTTTGTGGTTTAACCGTATAGGAGTTATAGGGTCCAGTCATTTTTTTTCGAAATTTCATTTTGTGTTTCCATTCTGCCATTGGATTTTATGTAGGACCTATGGTTTAGCCGGCACAGGGCTTCCAAGAAAAGTCTGCACTGGTCAGCTTCTGTGACTTGTTTATTGTAAATATTATAAAAACCCACCCTAAGTCAGTATTTTCAAGTTGTTTAGGGTTTTAATCTGCTCAGGGGTTTATTTAGTCATCCAAGGAAATTACGGGGGGGGGGGGTTGTTCAATGTTACCGGGAGTTAAGACATCAGGAGTTTAAATTTACACAGTATATCATCTGGTCATACCGCAAAATTCCAGGGGGGAAATGGTACCGGGGGGTTAAGACACACGTGGGCCTCTCTTGGAGGGTGTTGTGTTTGTGATCACAAATAAAATTCACTCTGTCCTTAATTACTATTGACCTTAGCTAACGCTCAGTCAATTCGCAATGTGCTCTAGTAGACGTATACTAGTCAGTCGTTTACTTGGTAATACAAACTAAATCTGGAACTGATATGTATTGCACAATTTTTTGTCGTAAACAATAAAAAATCCCTAAAATTGCTAATTCACAAAAACGATTTTGCCATTGAAAGCGTATAACAAGCTTACGGAAAGATATACACCAAAAAGCTACTGAAACTTTTTTGTAGATCCTATCAATAGCTATTTATAAAAATGTTTTGATATTTAAGCTAGCACAATCGGGTCAACCGCTATCGACTCCAATAACAACATTTTACAATACAAAATATTAACATTTATTAGCCAAACCGATGGAGATAGGGCAAAAAAGTCCCTAGAAATTTTTTGTAGGTCGCATTATTTTGTATTAATAGATTATTGAAGTGAAAACTTCTTTAGGAGCGTTGAGCGTTTTGGTAGAGGGTAAAATCCTCGGTTCGCGTCACCGACATGCTAATGATACTAAACTGCATGAAAAAGTCAGTCTCGCTGTGTTTTTTAACCGTAGAATTGGTCGCGGACTACTAACCTGCATGAAAAAGTCAGTCTCGCTGTGTTAAAACTGTCCCGGCGGAGTATGAAAACAGACTGCGAAAATCAGTGACCTTTACGGCTTCCTCTCGCGATTTAAAAGTGAAGCCAATGTTGTACAATTCTGTAAGATGCGTCAAATTAAAGCTCTTAATATTGGCAATCTATTGGTTACATTTTTTAAATATTAAAAAAATTTCGAAATAATTTTGATTATTGTTTACATTTTACATAGCGTTTACAATGACAAGAAAAAAGTAGTAAGCGAGGATTTTTTTTATTTTTTGGTCAGACAAAATTTGTCAGCGAGAAAGTTGTGTGAAAATAGATGAATATTTTTTTGGTAATTTATCATTTTTTTATTGGAAGTTTAGTTTAGCCTGTAGTAGCGTATGAAGTGATGAGTGAACGTTTCTGCCGGAACTGTAGTTGGCGCATTGGCTCACTGATACCGTATTAACTCAATAAATTAGTTTATTGTGCAATAAAAATACCTTTACGAAAGAACCAAGTTAATTTAACTAATTTATTAGTTTTTAAAAATATTGTGGGTTTAATTGTTATTGCAATTATATACTTTATCCGTAGCAATAACTGTATTATTTACAACGGTGTTCAACTCACTGTTGTTCACTCGGTGTTTACTCACTTGTATTCTATGTTTAACTAACTATTAATATTGAGCAATTACAACAAGTATAATGATTGCATTGAACTTTTCTTCATTAAAATAATATTCTTTAATACTTACAGTACTTTTTTATTAAGATATTGTTAAGATAATTGTATATTAATTATTTTTTCAATCACTTTGTATTTATATTTTGTTCATGATTTGTTTAAAACCCATCATATGTAACTAATAAATAAAACAAAAAAAATTTCATATAATTTTTGCATATAGTTTTAATTACTCTCAACTTAATAGTTCCGTTTTCACTTCTATCGGCAGTCCAACGACTGCTAACGTTTTTAAGTTGATCAGAGGGTGTAACTTAATCAGGAGTTATCTACCAGGAAATTCCTGAGGGGGGGGTTATAAGCACGCGAAGTACTAATCTGGGAAATGTGTCTGTGCTACGAGAATATGTGTACAGTAATTTTTATTAAAAATAAAACTTTGATCTGAGGGTTTATATTAGGAATTATCATTCAATACCAGAGTGTTGATAATGAATCACTATTTCATTAAAGTAATTAAAAAAGTACTCTGTCCCTATCTATTATTGACGGTTAGCTAACGCTCAGCCAATTGACGATGTGGGGTTGTAGTCCCTCGTTAATGTAGTGACACAAGTTAAATACGGAACTAGAACGGATTGCACAAATTATAGTCGCACCATATTTACAACTCCTGAAATTGCTAATTACAACCAAGATTTCCCATTAAGAGAGCTTTATCGCTTACGTAAGGTTGTACGACAGAAAGCTACCTAACCTTGTTTTATCTCTAGATTGTCTAGTTGTTGAAAATTTAGGATTAAAGTTATGGCCAATGGTTTGGCTGCTACCGCCTCCAGAAACAAAATTTTCACGTAAAAATATTTCTATTTAAACAGGTTTTTTCGGCCAGACCTTTTAGGATAGGGAAAAACGTTACTAGAATTTTTTTGTATGACAAGTTATTTACTACAAACTTTATTAAAATGCGTGTTTTGGGCTACGACCAACCGTTTAGCCGCTATCAAGCCCGGAAGATAAATTTTTAGACGAAAATTTCCAAATATTTTCACTTGGTTGTTGAAATATTTTCACATCATGTTCCAAATCATGTGTTCGATTTTCGTTTTACTGGATGTGGATCAGATCAAATAGGTAGTTGTTTCTGAGAGCGCCAAAAAGCAAGTGTCACTGTTTGTCCAGTAAACAAAACCCCAATGTTTTGAAATTCCTCGGCCATCAGAGATTCTAAAACATTGGACAGATAGATAACACTTTCGCTTACATCCCCCCCCCCCACACACACACACACCTGTGCTGTCACAGGATATAAGGCGTCGTGCACAAAAACATTTTATTAAACGGCTACGGATTGGCCCTGGATGGAGAAATCGCCTGGAAGTTCATCGGTGCACAAGTACCGATAAGATTCTGAACCCTTAATGTTCTGTAAATACAGTCACCAGCGATGAGTCGTATCGATGGCCGTTGAAGAAAACTCAAAACCAAGGGCCTTCCACAAAAGGGCACAAGCAGAATTCGCAGTGCACTGAGCGTTTTTGCTCATAGGATATAATTTTTCGTTTCCCTGATGGAAGGAGCCCTTCACAACTCAAGATAAAGACATTATTATGTTAAATAAACTTTGAATTGTAATACAAAAAATTAAGAGGAACTAGTGTTTGTAAAAAGCGAGAAAAGAAAAAGGAAAGGAGAGCAAATATCGTTTATAAATAGGTAGACCAAGAGGTTAACTGTCAAGTAAAAAGAGATTCAATCTGAAACCAGTAAGAAAGTGAGAAAATTTAAACAAAAAACGATGTTCACTCTTTCCCTATCTACTAGTGTTGCTGTCACCCAACTATTGCAACTGAACCGTTCAAGGTAGAATAAAAGTGATTGTGATTGCTATAAACTTAGCATAGAATAACCACCAATTAATAAAACGAATCAAAAACAGGTGAAATAATATAAAGCTTATCTTTTCCAAGCCGGCCTATCTTGCTTTGTTACGTCCCATATAGAGTTCGCTGCTCTAAAATAAACGTTAATTGTAATTCAAAAATTAAGAGGAACTGTAGTGTTTTGTAAAAAGCGAGAAAATAAATGGGAAAGGAAAGGAACAATCGTATATGACTAGGTAGACGAGGAGGTTAAATGTCAAGTAACAAGATATCCAATTCAAAACTAGTAAAAAATGTGAGTAATATTTAAACAAAAGCGATGTTCGAAAAAATCTTATATTAATAGGGAGATCAGGAGGTTAACTGTCAACTAAGAAGAGATTCAATCTAAAACCAGTAAGAATGTGAGACTTAAATTATCCAAGGAGATGTTCACTATTTCCCTATCTGCCAACCAAATGTTGCTGACACCGACCTATTGCGACTAAACCGTTAAAGGTAGAATAAAAGAACGACCCCGATAGTTATCAACGTAGCATAGAATGACAACCAAGAAATGAAAAAGAATCAAAAACAGGTGAAATAATATAAAACTTTTCCTAACCAGAACCTGCCTATCTTGCTTGGTTACGTACCGTACAGAGCTCGCTGCTCTAAAATAAACTTAAACTAGTAATAAAAAAAATTAACTGTAGTGTTTGTAAAAAGTGAGAAAAGAAATCGGAAAGGAAAGGATAAATCGTATACGAATAGGGAGACCAGGAGATTAACTGTCAAACTAAGAAGAGATTCAATCTGAAAACAGTAAAAATGTGAGACAATTTAAAACAAAGGCGATGTTCACTATGTCCCTATCTGCCAATCTGCTGTTGCTGACGCGGACCTACTGCGACTAAACCGTTCAAGGTAGAATAAAAGACCAATATCGATAGTTATCAAACGTAGGATAGAATAACCAACAAGAAATGAAAAGAATCAAAGACAGGTGAAATAATATAAAACTTTTACTTTTCATAGTCTGCCTGTTTTGCTCTGTTGAGTACCGTACAGAGCTCGGTGCTCCATCCCTTACTACCATCTCTGTCCCTAACTATTGGTCAATTTTAAACGTGTTTCCGACTTATTTTGAGGGGTTTAAAACAAAAAAATTCCAGTTTTCAGACTTTTCCCTGTGGTTTCACGGCAAAAGCCAACTACGTGCCAAATTTCGTGTTTCCAGCACTTCTAGAAGTACCTTAGAATTTGTATACGTGAGTGAGTTACACATGCGGCTGTATATATATATTAGACTCGCCTTCGGCTCGCTGGGGGCTACGCCCCAGGCCCCCATTTGGGTATTGGCTAACTTCGGGGATAAGCGGAATTCGGGGACAGGAGCGATTTGGTTGGTGGTTCAATTCGGAATTTGATGTTTTCCGTTTACGTGTCCCCTACTGTGTCATTTCTCGTGGTAAAACACATTATTAAACAGTATTTAGTGTATAATGTTGTCTACAAAAAACTCAAGTAGTATTTTGCAGTATCTACCTTGTTTAGGCACGTAAAAACGCGATTAACGTTCGAAATTCTGGTAAAATTTACGTGAAAATTGAGATTTCGGGTCTGATAGCGGTCAAAAACCGTTAGTAATAATGTTTACGCATCACGTGTGCAGGTTGGGAGATTTTATCGCGCTACATATATTTCTGTCAAATT
The DNA here is from genome assembly GCF_021130785.1 of Homalodisca vitripennis. Classification (NCBI taxonomy): domain Eukaryota; kingdom Metazoa; phylum Arthropoda; class Insecta; order Hemiptera; family Cicadellidae; genus Homalodisca; species Homalodisca vitripennis. The sequence goes on from NC_060209.1 coordinate 173,754,816, forward strand.
AGTCTGCAAGTAACTTTTAGCTCATTAAAAATGTTGTTTGCCCGTTAGTATGTCATGTATTGTAAAGCACGACACGTATCCAGTCTCGCCACGGGGAGGCCGGCAAACACTGAGACCATATATTATTAACAAAATTACAGCAATCGTTGGTTAATGTGATGTTCACTCATATCGTGTACAAATTTTAGTTGTTTATATACTTGTGTCAAATGATTTGGTAATAACTTATTGAATATTGTTTACACATCACGTGTGCAAGTTGGGAGATTTAGCGGTACGTATATTTGTGTGTCAAAATTAGTTAATAATAACTTATAGTTTAATAAAACTTGTTTGCTCGTTAGTTTGTCAATGCTATAAATGCAATCATGACGTATCCAGTCTCGCCACGGCGAGGCGAGGCCCTCAAACACGGAGAACCATATATTATTAACGGAATTAGCAGTTATCGTCGTTATTCAATGATGTTCTTTCATATCGTTTACAAATTTGCATATTAAGTTCTGTGTATACTTGTGTCAAATGATTTGGTAATAACTTATTGGTGTTGAAACTTTTGTTTACCCGTTAGTTTGTGAAAGCTTTAACTGATGTCCCTGTTCTCGTGGGAAACACATTATCACGTACAATAATTATTGTATAGTGTGGTCTACATAAAGAGTCTAAAAACTAATATTTTTGAGTGGAGAGTGCGTGTTATTTACATATTTTTTTCTTCTTTATTTTCCTTTATATTTTTATTTGTAATTGTATTTTATATTTTTATTATTTTATTTTTTTTTATTTTTTTTTTTAATTTATTTCTGTTATTATTTATTTAATTTATTTATGATTTATGATAATGTTAATTTTTTTATGTTTAATTTTATTTTTTATTTTTTATTTTTTTATTCTTCTGTTTCTGTTTTTTTATTTACTTATTATTTTTTTTTTTTTGTATTCTATATTTTGTTGGTTTTACATTAGTTCCTTATATATCTCTCCCTCGAGAAAGCCGTGAAACGCTAATGATTTGTTCACATCATATCGTGTACAAATTTAGTGTTTATACACTGAGTCAAATGATTTTGGTAATTACTTATTAGAATATTGTTTACCACATCACGTGTGGGCAAGTTTGGAGATTTCTAGCGGTACGTATATTTGATGTCAAATTCAGGTTAATAATAACTTCCTAGTTAATAAAACTTGTTTACGACACGTTAGTTTGTCCACTGCTATAAATGCAATCATGACGTATCCAGGGTCTCGCCACGGCGAGGCCCTCAAGACCACGTATGTGAGAGCGCATATATCTGTATTAACTGGAATTTACAGTTATCGCATCCAGTATCTTTCAATGATGTTCTTCATATACATATCGTTTATCAAAATTTTAGCATATTAAGTTCTGTGTATACTTGTGTCAAATGATTTGGTAATAACTTATTGGTGTTGAAACTTTTGTTTACCCCGTTAGTTTGTGAAAGCTTTTTAACTGTGTCCTTTCTCGTGGGAAAACACATTATAACAAACAATATTTAGTGTAATAGTGTGGTCTACAATAAAGTTAAAAATAATATTTTGCTGTATCTCCCTTGAGTAGGCCGTGAAACGCAATTACGTGCGAAATTCTTTTAATTTTTACGTGAAAATTGAGGACTTCGGGTCCGATAGCAGTCAAAATCCGTTACTAATAATGTTTACGCATCACGTGTGCAAGTTGGGAGATTTTAGCGGTACATATGCTTGTGTCAAATTAGTTGCTAGTAAACTTTTAGTTGATAAAACTGTTCTTTACCTGTTAGTTTGTCAATGCTCAAATACGGAGACCAAATAAATAAATAAATAAGATAAATAGCAATTTGAGGCAAAAAATTTTGTTTTTGCACCGTGGTTGTCCAATGCTTCTTACAATAGTGTATAGCCGGTCTCAATACAGAGAGTCCGGATAATACTTCAAAATATTTAGAAAATATTTATTATTCGGTGATTAAAAAGTTGATACCTCTTAGTGGAACAAATTTCGTTTGCAATTAGAAAAATATTTACTGGTCTGTAATTGTGTATTGATTGGTATTAAAAGTTTATTATTACTTTTGATTGCGTGTTTAGTTCTCCAATGGTTTCAATTTTTTCGTGGTTTATTCTGTCTCATTGAGACCATATATCATTACCACATTAATTAATATTGTTCTCGCATAACGTGTGCAAGTTCAGAGAATTAGCGGTACATACGAGTGTACTTGTGTCAAAATTATGTGCTAGCAACTTATAATCGATAAAACTGTTGTTTTGCCCGTTAGTTTGTCAATGCTTGAAATGTAAGCATGACATATCCCAGTCTCGCCACGGGGGAGGCCGGCAAACACGGAGACCATATGCCATATATACTATTTAACAGAATTACAGATAGCGTTGATTAATGATTGTCCACTCATATCGTGTACAAATATTCATATTTAGTTGTGACAAATGGTTTGGTAATAAATTATTGTTGTTTAAAAACTGTTGTTTGCCCGTTAGTTTGTCAATGCTTTAAATGTAAGCATGACATATCCAGTCTCGCCACGGGGAGGCCGGCAAACATTGGAGACCAAATATTTACATATTTACAGGAAACCTATTTACATCGACGAGGAGTTTTGTTTTGCAGATCCTCTAGCCTACTGCCTTAGGAATCAGAACGGGGAGTTTTGTTTTTGGCAGATCCCCTTGCCTACTGCCGTATCAATCAGAACGGGTAGTTTTATATATATTTACAAAAAAACTTATTTACAACGACGAGGAGTTTTGTTTTGGCAGGCCCTTAGCCTACTGCCCTTCTTCAATCAGAACGGAGAGTTCTGGCAGGTCCCTCTAGCCTACTGCCTATCAATCACGAACGGGGAAGTTTTGTTTCTGGCAGGTCCCCTAGCCTACTGCCTAGTCAATCACGACGGGGAGTTTTGTTTAGGCAGGCCCCCTAGCCTACTGCCAGTGTTAATCACGACGGGGAGTTTTGTTTGGGCAGGTCCCCTAGCCTACTGGCCAGTGTCAATCGGGTTTTACTGAAGAAGTTCGCCCGTACACGATGTTCTTTGCGTAGGCAACTTCATCACATACCCTATCAGGACGGACAAGGACCAACGATGTCTTCTGGGCGTCGAACTCTACTTAACAGGACGTACAACTGGCCGTGGGTAAAACAGTCAGTGCGAAGGTCGACTCCGACAAGATCGATTGTCTGACCTTGGCTCTTGTGACCAGTCATCGAGTATGCCAGCATCAGAGGAAACTGACGTCGCCGGACAAGTAACGGCGAACCTTCAACGATCGCGAACCTAAAGATTATTCTGGGAATGCCGATAGGTTGCGCGTCGTGAGGGCGTCTGACGGTAATCAACCGGTGGGTTATAGCCGTCACAATGACCTTAGTGCCATTAACGAGTCCGTCGGCGATGTTAAGATTCCTCATGATGAGAACACACTGAAACCGATCTTGAGTCGCAGCACGTGATCTGGAATACCCTTGCCTGTAGCCTGGTTTAGCAGATTAACTTCGATGCCAAGATGATCATCGTTCTCAGTGTCCACAGAATCGGCGCTTCTCAACTCATGAAAGGCGACTATCAACGGAGTCCAGGATGATGTCGTTGATTTCCTTGACGTTCACATTCATGGTAGAGAGGATCGCGCGACGAGCACACTGATCGGGATCCTGGAGGACTTCAACAGGAAAAGACTTTGGAGATTAGGGCTTGTAAAGAAGTAACGAAATTTACTCCGGTCAGAGGAATAAGAGCGCCACTCTCTTTGCCTCCCCGAAAGTTGTGGACGGAACAGTGCCGTTGCCTACTGCGAGAAGGAAGTCGGAGTAGTCAACGGAACTGCTCGTCCTATGTGGTGTGGTCAGAGAGAAGATGCGGAACAGTCGCCACAGTCGCGAGGCCCGAAGAGAAACGCACGCAACGGCAGCAGCTGCCGTCCGCGCTTTACTACAACGACAGGCGCGATCTGCCGGAAGTCACCAGAGCACAGAAAGATCTTCCCACCGAATGGCTCATCGCGGTTCATGAGATCTCGAAGCGAGCGGTCGAGGATCTCGAAGATGTAGCGATGGGCCATTGGGGCCTCGTCGTCAAAGACGATGAGCTGTGCGGCTCTGATGAGTTTCCGCGCGCTGGGACCCGTTGGTTATGTTCCACACCGCCAGTTCCGTCGCCAAGATCGAGCGGAAGCCGAAACATGCTATGGGGCTGTTGAGCCACCCGGCATATTCCCGGCAGCGATGCCCGAACTGGCGACGGCTAGTGCAAACCTGCCGACCACTACGCACGTGTGCCAGTATGACACGAATTAGGGAAGTTTTGCCATAACCCCCAGGACCGTCAAGGAAAGATGGCCCTCGAAGTTTCGGCGGTCACCGGGGGTTGTCGAGAAGGGAATGAACATGATGTAAAACGAGTCTCTGATCTTCTGAGAGCTTGGGTTCCCATTCCTCGACAATGGCCTGCTGTTGGTTCTCGCCGTACTCCAACAGTACCCTTCCCAATTCAGTCGTGTCATCCTGCACGTCGGGGAGACCACAATCCACCAAAGACAGTCCCTGTCGTCGTTAGACATCGGGTCAATTTCAACCAAGGACAGTTTATATGCTTTTTCTTTTCTGGGTCAAGAGGGTTTCTTTCTAAGTGGTCCTCGCATAGGGTGTCGCGGAATGCGTCCCATAGAATAGCTGCAGGGAGCCCCATGTTACAAAGAAGCACAAAGAAGGAACGCAGCCTTGTAGCAATCATGAATTCAGAGGCTTCGCGCATAGCAGCACGGTACTCGTCTTCGTGTTCTACCAGGCCGAGCTGACGACAAACCCTCCTGGAAAGTGCGACAATCAGGGACCACCGCGCGACAGGAGGTCAGAGTAGCCTCGACAAGGTATCGACATCAGAAGCATACGTAAGTAGTAGAGCTCTCCACGGTTGGGGGATATCCAACAGAGTCTACATACTTTCTCTCCACGCTGGCGAGCTGTTGTGACGAAGTGCTTGCCGTCTGGATAGACGTATACTTCTTCATTCTTGCTAGGTTGTTTTTGTATGCATAATAAAATTTTCATAAAAAGACAGGTACGTTAGGTAGTTGAAGATTGAATTGAGTGGTCTATTGAAGTACAATATTAACTTTGAGCTTGCTCTACTAATCGCGTCTGCAAGGTCACCGGGGCGGAAAAAAGACGTGTTGGCCGCCCTTCAAGATGGACCGGTAGACACTCGACTGTGGGCTCAAGATTTAGAGATTGGGAAGTCTAAGAGACGCCAACATGCATCGCTTGCACCTACCATTCTCTTCGTTACGTAGTGTTCTACCTACCTCGTCCTCTTTGTTTCCCAAAGATGTGACGGTGACATTTTGAAGAGATCCACCCTTCATCAGATATTTAAATAAGTATTTGATGACACGACGAGTAGACGCAAGCTCCAAGTTAATATGTGCCTCGTATTTAAGCAACAGAAGCTGCATTATACGGTACCCACCCAAACCGTCATGGACCGTTATCGATTTGTTTCGAGATGTAATAGTACCTATGTTTTTTATAATCCCGTCTGTATTGCACGTAGCCTCTGTCGTCAACGTGTGTGGTCTGCCAGGAAGGCTTTGGGAAATGTTTAGTGCAGTGACCTTTCGTCAATCCCAGCAGGGGAAGTCGGTGCGATATTCTGTACCACAAGGGCCGTGAATCATGTGTTGCAGCACCAACTTCCTGAGTCTCCCACCGGCTTCTTCAACCGAGGGAATGTCTGCGCGAATAACGGAAATCGATTTCGGGTGCCTGAACGGGACCGTCTCCGTCAATCTCTTGAATACAATGTGGGCGTGGGAAGGCCCCTCATTTGCATCTCGATGACGTAGACGATATAGATCGTTCGGCCAAACATCGCTCCGCTACGCAGATCCCGCAGAAGCTCGAGGAGTTTGATCTGGAAGACTCTGCAGGCTGTGCTTGGGTCACTGCGACCAGACTGCCGTGGGGACAGGCTCTCTTATTTTCCTCCCCAAGTCGCGCTGTAAGTGAATGTGAGAAAATACGTCGGTGAGCCCAGACGTGTTACGAGAGCCATTGCATTCTCGTAATGAATCTTCATGTATCTGGGCCCACCGGTAAACGAACTTGGAAGGTAAAATTTTTCCAGGCTTTGCGCCACCCTCGCCTTGTACGGTTTCATCACGTGTGATGTCTTCCCTAACCTGTCTTCCTGCCGGAGCATTGCGTTGAGCTTTCCAGAATCTCGTTTAGTTGGCCTATCCGCATGGCATTTTGGACTGACGACCTTGACTGTGAGAATTTAATAAACCGCAGTCGCTCTTCTTCATATCTCGCAAACATCTCGACCTGCCAGGCCTGCGAGTAGAGGACGGCCGAGATATGAAAACCGAGGACTGGACAACAAGAGACAACGCGTGTAGTTGTACTGCGAAAGCTTTTTCTTTTCCCGTTGTTATCAAGAAGGCCAATTTGCCAACCCCAAAGTGCCATGTGGATAGAGCAGTGGGTACTGGAAGGGCCTCCATGAGAGGACTGAACAGATCAATCGTTGACGGCCTTCCAGCTTTCACTTTCCAGACGGTGAGTCGTCGTGGTTCGGTCACTGCTTCGTCAGTGCTGAGAACAGCGTGCACCTCAACACCCCTATTCCTGTCGCCAAGAACATTACCATGAGTAGCTCGACTTGTTACCTGGAACTCCAAATGAGCGTTTACCGATGGCTCATTACCTAATCGCCGGAAATCACCGATGAAAGGATTGATTCGAATCCAAGTAATTGGCAATGGTGTCAATAGTTCCAACATCAAGTGATCTACCCATGGCAATGTTCCTGCGCTCTTCGCCGTCGTCAATGTATAGGCGGCACCGGTTAACAAATTGGACGTCTCCCACCTTAGTAGAAAACCGTTGGCCGGGAGCGTCCAAACTGTACAACCTGATGGTACATTCTTCCTTCGATCTTGAAGAAAGAAAGTCACTAGGGTGCCGATACCCACCAGAAATTTCGAGGGCGCAAAAAGAAAATAGGTCGTTGTAGGCGCGCGCTCTGTTGAGGAAATGTCGATCTGAATAAAATGGTGCACTGAGAGGGGGCAAACGTGTTACGTTGTACGCACCTTCACCACAACACCATTTTTTCCTATCCTTTTCTTCCTCGAACAGATGTGCTCCGCAGTGTGAACATACAAATATATCATCTTCAAAAAGGCAAGTTTTTTTCAATTTGTATGCATTTATGTCACATAACAACTTTCCGCTCCAGTGTGCCATAGGCCCTTGTGCAACAATATTTCGAGCAAGTGAGTTAGGTAAATGTCGAAATTCGCTGATCTTTGGTTTCATCAGACGAAATACCTGAACCCTGTCCTGACCTGCGCCGGCATGTCGATCTTCGTAGCGCCGAAACTGCGGCTCTGTTAACCTCGGGATGTTTCTCGGTATAACGACGAACAGCGTCACGATTGGTTTCAGGATTTTGCTGAGAGTATCGCTTTTTTCGCCTCTCTCACTTGCTCTTCTCTAGTAGTTTTTTTAGTATTTTCGGGCGTCCAGGTTTTATTTTCTTGGGTCTTCCAAAAATCTTTAGGTTTTATTGCGGAATTGTTAGCGGTTTCGTGCATTGTGAGGTTTTGTATATTTTCACTGAATGTTGATGATCTAAATGTGAGTCTAGTAATAGAGTACTGGTCTTACAGATCCATCAAGAGCAGCGTTGGACAACAACAACGAGGCCCAAAGCAGGAAAAGTATCACACTGAAAGAGCCGTGCCAGGTTGTTGATATCATTTTCCAAATCATGTGTTCGATTTTCGTTTACTGGATGTGGATCAAATAGGTACAGTTGTTCCTGAGAGCGCCAAAAAGCAACTGTCACTGTTTGTCCAGTAAACGAAAATCCAATGTTTTGACTTTCCACGGCCATCAGAGATTCTAAAACATTGGACAGAGAGATAACACTTTCGCTTATATCCTCCTCTGTCACAGGATATAAAGGCATCGTGCACAAATACATTTTCTTCAACGGCTACCGGTTTGGCCCTGGATGGAGAATTCGGCGGCTGGAAGTTCATCAGTGCACAAGTACCCAGATTTCCACCCATACGATTCTGATCTCTTAATGTTCTGTAAATACAGTCACCAGCGATGAGAATCGTATCGATGGCCGTTGGAAGAAAACTCAAAACCAAGCGCCTTCCATACAAGGGCACAAGCAGAATTCGAAGTGCACTGAGCGTTTTTGCTCGTAGGAAATAACTGTTCGTGCTCCCTGATGGAAGGAGCCCTTCACAACACAAGAGAAAGACATTGTTATGTTAAATAAACTGTAATACAAAATATAAAAGGAAGTGTAGAGTTTGTAAAAAGCGAGAAAAGAAAACGGAAAGGAGAGCAAATTCGTATATGAATAGGTAAACCAAGAGGTTACTGTCAAGTGAAAAGAGATTAAATCTGAAACCAATAAGAAAGCGAGAAAAAATTTTAAACAAAAAACGATGTTTACTCTTTCCCTATCTACTAATGTTGCTGGCACCCACCTTTTGCAACTGAACCGTTCAAGGTAGGATAAAACTAATCGTGATTACTATCAACTTAGTATAGAATAACAAACCAATAAATAAACGAATCAAAACATATGAAATAATATAAAGGTTTTTCCGAAACAAGAGCCTGCCTATCTTGCCTTGTTACGTACCGTACAGAGCTTAGCTACTCTAAAATAAACTTAAACTAGTAAGAACAAAAATGAAGAGGAACTGTAGTGTTTGTAAAAAGTGAGAAAAGAAATCGGAAAGGAAAGGAAAAATCGTATATGAATAGGGAGACCAGGATATTAACTGTCAACTAAGAAGAGATTGAATCTGAAACCAGTAAAAATGTCAGACAAATTTAAAACCAAAGGCGATGTTAACTATGTCCCTATCTGCCAATCTGATGTTTGCTGACTGCGACTAAACCGTTCAAAGTAGAATAAAAAGACCAATCGCGATAGTTATCAACGTAGGATAGAATAACCACCAAGAAATGAAAAGAATCAAAGAGAGGTGAAATAATATAAAACGTTTTACTGTTCATAAATTGCCTATTTTGCTCTGTTGAGTACCGTACAGAGCTCGGTGCTCCATCCCTTACTACCATCTCTGTCCTAACTATTGGTCAATTTTAAACGTGTTTTCGACTCATTTTGAGGGGTTTAAACAAAAAAATTCCGGTTTTCAGACTTTTCCCGGTGGTTTCACGGCAAAAGCCAACTACGTGCCAAATTTCGTGTTTCCAGCACTTCTAGAAGTACCTTAGAATTTGTATACGTGAGTGAGTTACACATGCGGCTGTATATATATTAGACTCGCCTTCGGCTCGCTGGGGGCTACGCCCCCAGGCCCCTAATTGAGGAGTTGGCTGAATTCGGGTGTAAGCGGAATTCGGAGACAGGATAAATACCCAAGGGTATGTATTGTTACCGAGGGTTAATACATAAAGATATAGAGAGAAAAGTCATTGGACCTTTTTTGTAGTTCACTTCATTCCTGACTAACGATTTTTTCCTCCGATTCGAGCTAGCTCTAACGGTTCGCCCGCTATCGGGCTTCAAAAGAAAGCCCTGCAAGGGTGAAAAGTGTAACATTTCAAAAATTTTTTTAGTGATTTTTAAATAAAAAAAATCCTGTTTTGACGATAGGCACAAAGTCTTTTTGTAGATCACGCGATTTTCTAATTCCAGTACTACATCCATTTTGGGCTACGATCAACGGTTTGGCGGCTATGGTGCCCGGAGTCTAACATTTCACGTACAAATTACGCCCCAAAAGTGAGTGCTTAAAAATTTCGGGGATTTAATAGATTTGGGTGATTGGTTAAATTCGGACATGAAGTTTAAAGGTTTTATATTATTTCACCTGTTTTTGATTCTTTTCATTTCTTTGTTGTTATTCTATGCTAAGTTGATAACTATTCGTGATTGCTCTTTTATTATACCTTGAACGGTTTAGTCGCAATAGGTCGGTGTCACAACTCTAGGTTGGCAGATATGGACATAGTGAACATCCGCCTTGGTTTAAAATTTTCTCACATTCTTTACTGGTTTCAGATTGTCTCTTCTTAGTTGAACAGTTAACCTACTGGTCTACCTAGATTTAAGCTCCGATCAACGGTTCGGCTGTTATCGACACCAGAAACTAAATTTTCACCCAAAAATTACAAAAGTATTGCATTTAAACGTGTTTTGTGGACAAATCATTGAGGAGGAGGGCAAAACGTTACTAGATCTTTTTGATTAAATGTGTCATTTCCTAAATCTTCTTGACAACTTGTTTTGAGCTACGACCAATGGTTTCGCCGTTATCGAGCCCGGAATCTAAATTTTACGTGAAAATTGCACAAATGTTGCACTTAATCACGTTTTGTGACCAAACCGATGGAGACAGACACTAAAGATACTTGTCCTTTTTTCTAGATCTTATCAGTGCTATTTTTTGTTAACTGTCAACTAAAAAGAGATTCAATGTTTTTTGAGCTACAACTAACGGTTTACCCGCTATAAGGCCCGGAAGTTAAATTATAAGTAAAAATTACAAAAATTTTTACACATAATAGCGTTTTGCGGCCAAACGAATAAGGATACAGAGAAAAGTCGTTGACCTTTTTTGTAGTTCACTTATTTCCTGACTAACGATTTTCCCTCAGATTTGGAGCTAGCTCTAACGGTTCACACCACAATCGGGCTTCAAAGAAAAGCCTGCAAGGGTGAAAAGTGTAATATTAGATCAGAGAATTAGCTTGGGAGAAAAGTATGCACTGGGCAGCTAATGTGAATTATTGAGTGTAAATATAATTAAAAACATACACTAAGTTAGTATTTTTAACTTGTTGGTTTAATTTGCTCAGGAGTTTATCTAGTCATGTCAGGAAATTCCCTGGCGGGGAGGTTAATGTTACCGGGGGGTTAAGACATCAGGGGGTTTAATTTACTCAAGAGATTATCTGGTCATACCAAAAAATGCCGGGAGGGGGTTAATAATGTTACCGGGGGTAATGACACATGTCGGCCTCTTATCGACGCTTTGCTTACGCTCAGCTAATTCGCGATGTGGGCTAGTAAAACGTATACTAGTCATTCGTTTACATAGTAATACAAACTCAATATGGAACCGGGTGTGAATGTCATATATTTTTAGTTTTTATCAGATTAAGTTGATCAGGGGGCTTTCATTTACTCAGGAGTAATTCCCGGGAGGGGGGTTAGTGTTATCAGATCAGATCAAAATTACGTTGTTTTTTCTGGGGGAAATTTATCGACCAGATAATCCGAAACGAGATTAGGTTCGTCAGAAAGTGGTAAGTGTTTAATTTGAACCAGACTTTTGAGTTTGAGGGCGTTTTGTGGCTTAACCGTATAGGAGTTATAAGTCCAGTCCATTTTTTTTTTCGAAATTTCATTTTGTGTTTCCATTCTGCCATTGGATTTTATGTAGGACCTATGGTTTTAGCCGGCACAGGGCTTCCAAGAAAAGTCTGCACTGGTCAGCTTCTGTGACTTGTTTATTGTAAATATTATAAAACCCACCCTAAGTCAGTATTTTCAAGTTGTTTAGGGTTTTAATCTGCTCAGGGGTTTATTTAGTCATCCAAGGAAATTACGTGGGGGGGGGTTGTTCAATGTTACCGGGGGTTAAGACATTAGGAGTTTAAATTTACACAGTATATTATCTGGTCATACCAGAAAATTCCAGGGGGGAAATGGTATCGGGGGTTAAGACACACGTGGGCCTCTCTTGGAGGGTGTTGTGTTTGTGATCACAAATAAAATTCACTCTGTCCTCTTTAATTTACTATTGACCTTAGCTAACGCTGTCAATTCACAATGTGCTCTAGTAGACGTATACTAGTCAGTCGTTTACTTGGTAATACAAACTAAATCTGGAACTGATATGTATTGCACAATTTTTTGTCGTAAACAATCAAAAATCCCTAAAATTGATAATTCACAAAAACGATTTTGCCATTGAAGCGTTTATAACAAGCTTACGGAAAGATATACACCAAAAAGCTACTGAAACTTTTTTGTAGATCCTATCAATAGCTATTTATAAAATGTTTTGAGATTTAAGCTAGCACAATCGGGTCAACCGCTATCGACTTCCAATAACAACATTTTACGATACAAAATATTAACATTCATTAGCTAAACCGATGGAGATAGGGCAAAAAGTCCCTAGAAAGTTTTTGTAGGTCGCATTTTTTGTATTAATAGATTATTAAGTTGATCAGAGGGTGTAACTTAATCAGGAGTTCTCTACCAGGAAATTCCTGAGAGGGGGGGTTATAAGCACGCGAAGTACTAATCTGGGAAATGTGTCTGTGCTACGAGAATATGTGTACAGTAATTTTTATTAAAAATAAAACTTTGATCTGAGGGTTTATATTAGGAAATTATCATTCAATACCAGAGTGTTGATAATGAATGACTATTTCATTAAAGTAATTAAAAAGTACTCTGTCCCTATCTATTATTGACGGTTAGCTAACACTCAGCCAATTGACGATGTGGGGTTGTAGTCCCTCGTTAATGTAGTGACACAAGTTAAATACGGAACTAGAACGGATTGCACAAATTATAGTCGCGCCATATTTACAACTCCTGAAATTGCTAATTACAACCAAGATTTCCCATTAAGAGAGCTTTTAGGGCTTACGTAAGGTTGTACGACAGAAAGCTACCTAACCTTTGTATTATGTCTAGATTGTCTAGTTGTTGAAAATTTAGGATTAAAGTTATGGCCAATGGTTCGGCTGCTACCGCCTCCAGAAACAAAATTTTCACGTAAAAATATTTCCATTTAAACAGGTTTTTCGGCCAGACCTTTTAGGATAGGGAAAAACGTTACTAGAAATTTTTTGTAACAAGTTATTTACTACAACTTTATTAAAATGCGTGTTTTGGGCTACGACCAACCGTTTAGCCGCTATCAAGCCCGGAAGATAAATTTTTAGGACGAAAATTTCCAAATATTTTCACTTGGTTGTTGAAATATTTTCACATCATGTTCCAAATCATGTGTTCGATTTTCGTTTTATTGGATGTGCATCAGATCAAATAGGTAAAGTTGTTTCTGATAGCGCCAAAAAGCCAACTGGTTTGTCCAGTAAACAAAACCCCAATGTTTTGAAATTCCTCGGCCATCAGAGATTCTAAAACATTGGACAGATAGATAACACTTTCGCTTACATCCCACACACACACACACCTGTTGCTGTCACAGGATATAAGGCGTCGTGCACAAAAACATTTTTTCAACGGCTATGGATTGGCCCTGGATGGAGAATTCGCCTGGAAGTTCATCGGTGCACAAGTACCGATAAGATTCTGAACCCTTAATGTTCTGTAAATACAGTCACCAGCGATGAGTCGTATCGATGGCCGTTGAAGAAAACTCAAAACCACCAAATCATGTGTTCGATTTTTCGTTTACTGGATGTGGATCAAATAAGTACAGTTGTTCCTGAGAGCGCCAAAAAGCAACTGTCACTGTTTGTCCAGTAAACAAAAATCCAATGTTTTGACTTTCCACGGCCATCAGAGATTCTAAAACATTGGACAGAGAGATAACACTTTCGCTTATATCCTCCTCTGTCACAGGATATAAGGCATCGTGCACAATTACATTTTCTTCAACGGCTACGGTTTGGCCCTGGATGGAGAATTCGGCTGGAAGTTCATCAGTGCACAAGTACCGATTTCCACCCATACGATTCTGATCTCTTAATGTTCTGTAAATACAGTCACCAGCGATGAGAATCGTATCGATGGCCGTTGAAGAAAACTCAAAACCAAGCGCCTTCCATACAAGGGCACAAGCAGAATTCGAAGTGCACTGAGCGTTTTTGCTCGTAGGAAATATCTGTTCGTCTCCCTGATGGAAGGAGCCCTTCACAACACAAGAGAAAGACATTGTTATGTTAAATAAACTGTAATACAAAATATAAAAGGAACTGTAGAGTTTGTAAAAAGCGAGAAAAGAAAACGGAAAGGAGAGCAAATTCGTATATGAATAGGTAAACCAAGAGGTTACTGTCAAGTGAAAAGAGATTAAATCTGAAACCAATAAGAAAGCGAGAAAATTTAAACAAAAAACGATGTTCACTCTTTCCCTATCTACTAATGTTGCTGGCACCCACCTTTTGCAAACTGAACCGTTCAAGGTAGGATAAAACTAATCGTGATTACTATCAACTTAGTATAGAATAACAACCAATAAATTAACGAATCAAAAACATATGAAATAATATAAAGGTTTTCCTAACAAGAGCCTGCCTATCTTGCCTTGTTACGTACCGTACAGAGCTAGTTACTCTAAAATAAACTTAAACTAGTAAGACAAAAATGAAGAGGAACTGTAGTGTTTGTAAAAAGTGAGAAAAGAAATCGGAAAGGAAAGGAAAAATCGTATATGAATAGGGAGACCAGGATATTAACTGTCAACTAAGAAGAGATTGAATCTGAAACCAGTAAAAATGTCAGACCAATCGCGATAGTTTATCAACGTAGGATAGAATAACCACCAAGAAATGAAAAGAATCAAAGAGAGGTGAAATAATATAAAACGTTTACTGTTCATAATCTGCCTATTTTGCTCTGTTGAGTACCGTACAGAGCTCGGTGCTCCATCCCTTACTACCATCTCTGTCCCTAACTATTGGTCAATTTTAACGTGTTTTCGACTCATTTTGAGGGGTTTAAAACAAAAAAATTCCGGTTTTCAGACTTTTCCCGGTGGTTTCACGGCAAAAGCCAAACTACGTGCCAAATTTCGTGTTTCCAGCACTTCTAGAAGTAACCTTAGAATTTGTATACGTGAGTGAGTTACACATGCGGCTGTATATATATTAGACTCGCCTTCGGCTCGCTGGGGGCTACGCCCCCAGGCCCCTAATTGGGGAGTTGGCTGAATTCGGGTGTAAGCGGAATTCGGAGACAGGATAAATATCCAAGGGTATGTATGTTACCGAGGGTTAATACATAAAGATATAGAGAAAAGTCATTGGACCTTTTTTGTAGTTCACTTCATTCCTGACTAACGATTTTTCCTCCGATTCGAGCTAGCTCTAACGGTTCGCCCGCTATCGGGCTTCAAAAGGAAAGCCTGCAAGGGTGAAAAGTGTAACATTTCAAAAATTTTTTTAGTGATTTAAAATAAAAAAAAATCCTGTTTTGACGATAGGCACAAAGTCTTTTTGTAGATCACGCGATTTTTCTAATTCCAGTACTACATCCATTTTGGGCTACGATCAAACGGTTTTTGGCGGCTATGGTGCCCGGAGTCTAACATTTCACGTACAAATTACGCCCCCAAAGTGAGTGCTTAAAAATTCGGGGATTTAATAGATTTGGTGATTGGTTAAATTCGGACATGAAGTTTAAAGGTTTATATTATTTCACCTGTTTTTGATTCTTTTCATTTCTTTGTTGTTATTCTATGCTAAGTTGATAACTATCGTGATTGCTCTTTTATTATACCTTGAACGGTTTAGTCGCAATAGGTCGGTGTCAGCAACTCTAGGTTGGCAGATATGGACATAGTGAACATCGCCTTGGTTTAAATTTTCTCACATTCTTTCTGGTTTCAGATTGTCTCTTCTTAGTTGACAGTTAACCTACTGGTCTACCTAGATTTAAGCTCCGATCAACGGTTCGGCTGTTATCGACACCAGAAACTAAAATTTCACCCAAAAATTACAAAAGTATTGCATTTAAACGTGTTTTGTGGACAAATCATTGAGGAGAGGGCAAAACGTTACTAGATCTTTTTTGTAAATTATGTCATTTCCTAAATCTTCTTGACAACTTGTTTTGAGCTACGACCAATGGTTTCGCCGTTATCGAGCCCGGAATCTAAATTTTACGTGAAAATTGCACAAATGTTGCACTTAATCACGTTTTGTGACCAAACCGATGGAGACAGACACTAAAGATACTTGTCCTTTTTTCTAGATCTTATCAGTGCTATTTTTTGTTAACTGTCAACTAAAAAGAGATTCAATGTTTTTTGAGCTACAACTAACGGTTTACCCGCTATAAGGCCCGGAACTTAAATTATAAGTAAAAATTACAAAAATTTTACACATAATAGCGTTTTGCGGCCAAACGAATAAGGATACAGAGAAAAGTCGTTGACCTTTTTTGTAGTTCACTTAATTCCTGACTAACGATTTTCCCTCAGATTTGAGCTAGCTCTAACGGTTCACACCCCACAATCGGGCTTCAAAGAAAAGCCTGCAAGGGTGAAAAGTGTAATATTAGATCAGAGAATTAGCTTGGGAGAAAAGTATGCACTGGGCAGCTAATGTGAATTATTGAGTGTAAATATAATTAAAAAACATACACTAAGTTAGTATTTTTAACTTGTTGGTTTAATTTGCTCAGGAGTTTTATCTAGTCATGTCAGGAAATTCCCTGGCGGGGAGGTTAATGTTACCGGGGGTTAAGACATCAGGGGGTTTAATTTACTCAAGAGATTATCTGGTCATACCAAAAAATGCCGGGAGGGGGTTAATAATGTTACCGGGGGTAATGACACATGTCGGCCTCTTATCGACGCTTTGCTTACGCTCAGCTAATTCGCGATGTGGGCTAGTAAACGTATACTAGTCATTTCGTTTACATAGTAATACAAACTCAATATGGAACCGGGTGAATGTCATATATTTTTAGTTTTTATCAGATTAAGTTGATCAGGGGGCTTTCATTTACTCAGGAGTAATTCCCGGGAGGGGGTTAGTGTTATCAGATCAAAATACGTTGTTTTTTCTGGGGGAAATTTATCGACCAGATAATCCGAAACGAGATTAGGTTCGTCAGAAAGTGGTAAGTGTTTAATTTGAACCAGACTTTTGAGTTTGAGGGCGTTTTGTGGCTTAACCGTATAGGAGTTATAAGGTCCAGTCATTTTTTTTTCGAAATTTCATTTTGTGTTTCCATTCTGCCATTGGATTTTATGTAGGACCTATGGTTTATAGCCGGCACAGGGCTTCCAAGAAAAGTCTGCACTGGTCAGCTTCTGTGACTTGTTTATTGTAAATATTATAAAACCCACCCTAAGTCAGTATTTTCAAGTTGTTTAGGGTTTTAATCTGCTCAGGGGTTTATTTAGTCATCCAAGGAAATTACGTGGGGGGGGGTTGTTCAATGTTACCGGGGGTTAAGACATTAGGAGTTTAAATTTACACAGTATATTATCTGGTCATACCAGAAAATTCCAGGGGGGAAATGGTATCGGGGGTTAAGACACACGTGGGCCTCTCTTGGAGGGTGTTGTGTTTGTGATCACAAATAAAATTCACTCTGTCCTTAATTACTATTGACCTTAGCTAACGCTGTCAATTCACAATGTGCTCTAGTAGGACGTATACTAGTCAGTCGTTTACTTGGTAATACAAACTAAATCTGGAACTGATATGTATTTGCACAATTTTTTGTCGTAAACAATCAAAAATCCCTAAAATTGATAATTCACAAAAACGATTTTGCCATTGAGAGCGTATAACAAGCTTACGGAAAGATATACACCAAAAAGCTACTGAAACTTTTTTGTAGATCCTATCAATAGCTATTTATAAATGTTTTGAGATTTAAGCTAGCACAATCGGGTCAACCGCTATCGACTCCAATAACAACATTTTACGATACAAAATATTAACATTCATTAGCTAAACCGATGGAGATAGGGCAAAAAGTCCCTAGAAAGTTTTTGTAGGTCGCATTTTTTGTATTAATAGATTATTAAGTTGATCAGAGGGTGTAACTTAATCAGGAGTTCTCTACCAGGAAATTCCTGAGAGGGGGGGTTATAAGCACGCGAAGTACTAATCTGGGAAATGTGTCTGTGCTACGAGAATATGTGTACAGTAATTTTTATTAAAAATAAAACTTTGATCTGAGGGTTTATATTAGGAAATTATCATTCAATACCAGAGTGTTGATAATGAATGACTATTTCATTAAAGTAATTAAAAAGTACTCTGTCCCTATCTATTATTGACGGTTAGCTAACACTCAGCCAATTGACGATGTGGGGTTGTAGTCCCTCGTTAATGTAGTGACACAAGTTAAATACGGAACTAGAACGGATTGCACAAATTATAGTCGCGCCATATTTACAACTCCTGAAATTGCTAATTACAACCAAGATTTCCCATTAAGAGAGCTTTTAGGGCTTACGTAAGGTTGTACGACAGAAAGCTACCTAACCTTTGTATTATGTCTAGATTGTCTAGTTGTTGAAAATTTAGGATTAAAGTTATGGCCAATGGTTCGGCTGCTACCGCCTCCAGAAACAAAAATTTTCACGTAAAAATATTTCCATTTAAACAGGTTTTTCGGCCAGACCTTTTAGGATAGGGAAAAACGTTACTAGAAATTTTTTGTAACAAGTTATTTACTACAACTTTATTAAAATGCGTGTTTTGGGCTACGACCAACCGTTTAGTGAGCGAGCCGCTATCAAGCCCGGAAGATAAATTTTTAGACGAAAATTTCCAAATATTTTCACTTGGTTGTTGAAAATATTTTCACATCATGTTCCAAATCATGTGTTCGATTTTCGTTTTATTGGATGTGCATCAGATCAAATAGGTAAAGTTGTTTCTGAGAGCGCCAAAAAGCAACTGGTTTGTCCAGTAAACAAAACCCCAATGTTTTGAAATTCCTCGGCCATCAGAGATTCTAAAACATTGGACAGATAGATAACACTTTCGCTTACATCCCACACACACACACACCTGTGCTGTCACAGGATATAAGGCGTCGTGCACAAAAACATTTTTTCAACGGCTATGGATTGGCCCTGGATGGAGAATTCGCCTGGAAGTTCATCGGTGCACAAGTACCGATAAGATTCTGAACCCTTAATGTTCTGTAAATACAGTCACCAGCGATGAGTCGTATCGATGGCCGTTGAAGAAAACTCAAAACCACCAAATCATGTGTTCGATTTTCGTTTACTGGATGTGGATCAAATAAGTACAGTTGTTCCTGAGAGCGCCAAAAAGCAACTGTCACTGTTTGTCCAGTAAACAAAAATCCAATGTTTTGACTTTCCACGGCCATCAGAGATTCTAAAACATTGGACAGAGAGATAACACTTTCGCTTATATCCTCCTCTGTCACAGGATATAAGGCATCGTGCACAATTACATTTTCTTCAACGGCTACGGTTTGGCCCTGGATGGAGAATTCGGCTGGAAGTTCATCAGTGCACAAGTACCGATTTCCACCCATACGATTCTGATCTCTTAATGTTCTGTAAATACAGTCACCAGCGATGAGAATCGTATCGATGGCCGTTGAAGAAAACTCAAAACCAAGCGCCTTCCATACAAGGGCACAAGCAGAATTCGAAGTGCACTGAGCGTTTTTTGCTCGTAGGAAATATCTGTTCGTCTCCCTGATGGAAGGAGCCCTTCACAACACAAGAGAAAGACATTGTTATGTTAAATAAACTGTAATACAAAATATAAAAGGAACTGTAGAGTTTGTAAAAAGCGAGAAAAGAAAACGGAAAGGAGAGCAAATTCGTATATGAATAGGTAAACCAAGAGGTTACTGTCAAGTGAAAAGAGATTAAAATCTGAAACCAATAAGAAAGCGAGAAAATTTAAACAAAAAACGATGTTCACTCTTTCCCTATCTACTAATGTTGCTGGCACCCACCTTTTGCAACTGAACCGTTCAAGGTAGGATAAAACTAATCGTGATTACTATCAACTTAGTATAGAATAACAACCAATAAATTAACGAATCAAAACATATGAAATAATATAAAGGTTTTCCTAACAAGAGCCTGCCTATCTTGCCTTGTTACGTACCGTACAGAGCTAGTTACTCTAAAATAAACTTAAACTAGTAAGACAAAAATGAAGAGGAACTGTAGTGTTTGTAAAAAGTGAGAAAAGAAATCGGAAAGGAAAGGAAAAATCGTATATGAATAGGGAGACCAGGATATTAACTGTCAACTAAGAAGAGATTGAATCTGAAACCAGTAAAAATGTCAGACCAATCGCGATAGTTATCAACGTAGGATAGAATAACCACCAAGAAATGAAAAGAATCAAAGAGAGGTGAAATAATATAAAACGTTTACTGTTCATAATCTGCCTATTTTGCTCTGTTGAGTACCGTACAGAGCTCGGTGCTCCATCCCTTACTACCATCTCTGTCCCTAACTATTGGTCAATTTTAACGTGTTTTTCGACTCATTTTGAGGGGTTTAAAACAAAAAAATTCCGGTTTTCAGACTTTTCCCGGTGGTTTCACGGCAAAAGCCAACTACGTGCCAAATTTCGTGTTTCCAGCACTTCTAGAAGTACCTTAGAATTTGTATACGTGAGTGAGTTACACATGCGGCTGTATATATATTAGACTCGCCTTCGGCTCGCTGGGGGCTACGCCCCCAGGCCCCTAATTGGGGAGTTGGCTGAATTCGGGTGTAAGCGGAATTCGGAGACAGGATAAATATCCAAGGGTATGTATGTTACCGAGGGTTAATACATAAAGATATAGAGAAAAGTCATTGGACCTTTTTTGTAGTTCACTTCATTCCTGACTAAACGATTTTTCCTCCGATTCGAGCTAGCTCTAACGGTTCGCCCGCTATCGGGCTTCAAAAGAAAGCCTGCAAGGGTGAAAAGTGTAACATTTCAAAAATTTTTTTAGTGATTTAAAATAAAAAAAATCCTGTTTTGACGATAGGCACAAAGTCTTTTTTGTAGATCACGCGATTTTCTAATTCCAGTACTACATCCATTTTGGGCTACGATCAACGGTTTTGGCGGCTATGGTGCCCGGAGTCTAACATTTCACGTACAAATTACGCCCCCAAAGTGAGTGCTTAAAAATTCGGGGATTTAATAGATTTGGTGATTGGTTAAATTCGGACATGAAGTTTAAAGGTTTATATTATTTCACCTGTTTTTGATTCTTTTCATTTCTTTGTTGTTATTCTATGCTAAGTTGATAACTATCGTGATTGCTCTTTTATTATACCTTGAACGGTTTAGTCGCAATAGGTCGGTGTCAGCAAACTCTAGGTTGGCAGATATGGACATAGTGAACATCGCCTTGGTTTAAATTTTCTCACATTCTTTCTGGTTTCAGATTGTCTCTTCTTAGTTGACAGTTAACCTACTGGTCTACCTAGATTTAAGCTCCGATCAACGGTTCGGCTGTTATCGACACCAGAAACTAAAATTTCACCCAAAAATTACAAAAAGTATTGCATTTAAACGTGTTTTGTGGACAAATCATTGAGGAGAGGGCAAAACGTTACTAGATCTTTTTTGTAAATTATGTCATTTCCTAAATCTTCTTGACAACTTGTTTTGAGCTACGACCAATGGTTTCGCCGTTATCGAGCCCGGAATCTAAATTTTACGTGAAAATTGCACAAATGTTGCACTTAATCACGTTTTGTGACCAAACCGATGGAGACAGACACTAAAGATACTTGTCCTTTTTTTCTAGATCTTATCAGTGCTATTTTTTGTTAACTGTCAACTAAAAAGAGATTCAATGTTTTTTGAGCTACAACTAACGGTTTACCCGCTATAAGGCCCGGAACTTAAATTATAAGTAAAAATTACAAAAATTTTTACACATAATAGCGTTTTGCGGCCAAACGAATAAGGATACAGAGAAAAGTCGTTGACCTTTTTTGTAGTTCACTTAATTCCTGACTAACGATTTTTCCCTCAGATTTGAGCTAGCTCTAACGGTTCACCCACAATCGGGCTTCAAAGAAAAGCCTGCAAGGGTGAAAAGTGTAATATTAGATCAGAGAATTAGCTTGGGAGAAAAGTATGCACTGGGCAGCTAATGTGAATTATTGAGTGTAAATATAATTAAAAACATACACTAAGTTAGTATTTTTAACTTGTTGGTTTAATTTGCTCAGGAGTTTATCTAGTCATGTCAGGAAATTCCCTGGCGGGGAGGTTAATGTTACCGGGGGTTAAGACATCAGGGGGTTTAATTTACTCAAGAGATTATCTGGTCATACCAAAAAATGCCGGGAGGGGGTTAATAATGTTACCGGGGGTAATGACACATGTCGGCCTCTTATCGACGCTTTGCTTACGCTCAGCTAATTCGCGATGTGGGCTAGTAAACGTATACTAGTCATTCGTTTACATAGTAATACAAACTCAATATGGAACCGGGTGAATGTCATATATTTTTAGTTTTTTATCAGATTAAGTTGATCAGGGGGCTTTCATTTACTCAGGAGTAATTCCCGGGAGGGGGGTTAGTGTTATCAGATCAAAATACGTTGTTTTTTCTGGGGGAAATTTATCGACCAGATAATCCGAAACGAGATTAGGTTCGTCAGAAAGTGGTAAGTGTTTAATTTGAACCAGACTTTTGAGTTTGAGGGCGTTTTGTGGCTTAACCGTATAGGAGTTATAAGGTTCCAGTCATTTTTTTTTTTTTTCGAAATTTCATTTTGTGTTTCCATTCTGCCATTGGATTTTATGTAGGACCTATGGTTTAGCCGGCACAGGGCTTCCAAGAAAAGTCTGCACTGGTCAGCTTCTGTGACTTGTTTATTGTAAATATTATAAAACCCACCCTAAGTCAGTATTTTCAAGTTGTTTAGGGTTTTAATCTGCTCAGGGGTTTATTTAGTCATCCAAGGAAATTACGTGGGGGGGGGTTGTTCAATGTTACCGGGGGTTAAGACATTAGGAGTTTAAATTTACACAGTATATTATCTGGTCATACCAGAAAATTCCAGGGGGGAAATGGTATCGGGGGTTAAGACACACGTGGGCCTCTCTTGGAGGGTGTTGTGTTTGTGATCACAAATAAAATTCACTCTGTCCTTAATTACTATTGACCTTAGCTAACGCTGTCAATTCACAATGTGCTCTAGTAGACGTATACTAGTCAGTCGTTTACTTGGTAATACAAACTAAATCTGGAACTGATATGTATTGCACAATTTTTTGTCGTAAACAATCAAAAATCCCTAAAAATTGATAATTCACAAAAACGATTTTGCCATTGAGAGCGTATAACAAGCTTACGGAAAGATATACACCAAAAAGCTACTGAAACTTTTTTGTAGATCCTATCAATAGCTATTTATAAATGTTTTTGAGATTTAAGCTAGCACAATCGGGTCAACCGCTATCGACTCCAATAACAACATTTTACGATACAAAATATTAACATTCATTAGCTAAACCGATGGAGATAGGGCAAAAAGTCCCTAGAAAGTTTTTGTAGGTCGCATTTTTTGTATTAATAGATTATTAAGTTGATCAGAGGGTGTAACTTAATCAGGAGTTCTCTACCAGGAAATTCCTGAGAGGGGGGGTTATAAGCACGCGAAGTACTAATCTGGGAAATGTGTCTGTGCTACGAGAATATGTGTACAGTAATTTTTATTAAAAATAAAACTTTGATCTGAGGGTTTATATTAGGAAATTATCATTCAATACCAGAGTGTTGATAATGAATGACTATTTCATTAAAGTAATTAAAAAAGTACTCTGTCCCTATCTATTATTGACGGTTAGCTAACACTCAGCCAATTGACGATGTGGGGTTGTAGTCCCTCGTTAATGTAGTGACACAAGTTAAATACGGAACTAGAACGGATTGCACAAATTATAGTCGCGCCATATTTACAACTCCTGAAATTGCTAATTACAACCAAGATTTCCCATTAAGAGAGCTTTTAGGGCTTACGTAAGGTTGTACGACAGAAAGCTACCTAACCTTTGTATTATGTCTAGATTGTCTAGTTGTTGAAAATTTAGGATTAAAGTTATGGCCAATGGTTCGGCTGCTACCGCCTCCAGAAACAAAATTTTCACGTAAAAATATTTCCATTTAAACAGGTTTTTCGGCCAGACCTTTTAGGATAGGGAAAAAACGTTACTAGAAATTTTTTGTAACAAGTTATTTACTACAACTTTATTAAAATGCGTGTTTTTGGGCTACGACCAACCGTTTTAGCCGCTATCAAGCCCGGAAGATAAATTTTTAGACGAAAATTTCCAAATATTTTCACTTGGTTGTTGAAATATTTTCACATCATGTTCCAAATCATGTGTTCGATTTTCGTTTTATTGGATGTGCATCAGATCAAATAGGTAAAGTTGTTTCTGAGAGCGCCAAAAAGCAACTGGTTTGTCCAGTAAACAAAAACCCCAATGTTTTGAAATTCCTCGGCCATCAGAGATTCTAAAACATTGGACAGATAGATAACACTTTCGCTTACATCCCACACACACACACACCTGTGCTGTCACAGGATATAAGGCGTCGTGCACAAAAACATTTTTTCAACGGCTATGGATTGGCCCTGGATGGAGAATTCGCCTGGAAGTTCATCGGTGCACAAGTACCGATAAGATTCTGAACCCTTAATGTTCTGTAAATACAGTCACCAGCGATGAGTCGTATCGATGGCCGTTGAAGAAAACTCAAAACCACCAAATCATGTGTTCGATTTTCGTTTACTGGATGTGGATCAAATAAGTACAGTTGTTCCTGAGAGCGCCAAAAAGCAACTGTCACTGTTTGTCCAGTAAACAAAAATCCAATGTTTTGACTTTCCACGGCCATCAGAGATTCTAAAACATTGGACAGAGAGATAACACTTTCGCTTATATCCTCCTCTGTCACAGGATATAAGGCATCGTGCACAATTACATTTTCTTCAACGGCTACGGTTTGGCCCTGGATGGAGAATTCGGCTGGAAGTTCATCAGTGCACAAGTACCGATTTCCACCCATACGATTCTGATCTCTTAATGTTCTGTAAATACAGTCACCAGCGATGAGAATCGTATCGATGGCCGTTGAAGAAAACTCAAAACCAAGCGCCTTCCATACAAGGGCACAAGCAGAATTCGAAGTGCACTGAGCGTTTTTGCTCGTAGGAAATATCTGTTCGTCTCCCTGATGGAAGGAGCCCTTCACAACACAAGAGAAAGACATTGTTATGTTAAATAAACTGTAATACAAAATATAAAAGGAACTGTAGAGTTTGTAAAAAGCGAGAAAAGAAAACGGAAAGGAGAGCAAATTCGTATATGAATAGGTAAACCAAGAGGTTACTGTCAAGTGAAAAGAGATTAAATCTGAAACCAATAAGAAAGCGAGAAAATTTAAACAAAAAACGATGTTCACTCTTTCCCTATCTACTAATGTTGCTGGCACCCACCTTTTGCAACTGAACCGTTCAAGGTAGGATAAAACTAATCGTGATTACTATCAACTTAGTATAGAATAACAACCAATAAATTAACGAATCAAAAACATATGAAATAATATAAAGGTTTTCCTAACAAGAGCCTGCCTATCTTGCCTTGTTACGTACCGTACAGAGC
This sequence comes from Homalodisca vitripennis, assembly GCF_021130785.1. Taxonomy (NCBI): domain Eukaryota; kingdom Metazoa; phylum Arthropoda; class Insecta; order Hemiptera; family Cicadellidae; genus Homalodisca; species Homalodisca vitripennis. Next base: position 173,780,209 of record NC_060209.1, read on the forward strand.
TAGTTACTCTAAAATAAACTTAAACTAGTAAGACAAAAATGAAGAGGAAACTGTAGTGTTTGTAAAAAGTGAGAAAAGAAATCGGAAAGGAAAGGAAAAATCGTATATGAATAGGGAGACCAGGATATTAAACTGTCAACTAAGAAGAGATTGAATCTGAAACCAGTAAAAATGTCAGACCAATCGCGATAGTTATCAACGTAGGATAGAATAACCACCAAGAAATGAAAAGAATCAAAGAGAGGTGAAATAATATAAAACGTTTACTGTTCATAATCTGCCTATTTTGCTCTGTTGAGTACCGTACAGAGCTCGGTGCTCCATCCCTTACTACCATCTCTGTCCCTAACTATTGGTCAATTTTAACGTGTTTTCGACTCATTTTGAGGGGTTTTAAAACAAAAAAATTCCGGTTTTCAGACTTTTCCCGGTGGTTTCACGGCAAAAGCCAACTACGTGCCAAATTTCGTGTTTCCAGCACTTCTAGAAGTACCTTAGAATTTGTATACGTGAGTGAGTTACACATGCGGCTGTATATATATTAGACTCGCCTTCGGCTCGCTGGGGGCTACGCCCCCAGGCCCCTAATTGGGGAGTTGGCTGAATTCGGGTGTGTAAGCGGAATTCGGAGACAGGATAAATATCCAAGGGTATGTATGTTACCGAGGGTTAATACATAAAGATATAGAGAAAAAGTCATTGGACCTTTTTTGTAGTTCACTTCATTCCTGACTAACGATTTTTCCTCCGATTCGAGCTAGCTCTAACGGTTCGCCCGCTATCGGGCTTCAAAAGAAAGCCTGCAAGGGTGAAAAGTGTAACATTTCAAAAATTTTTTTAGTGATTTAAAATAAAAAAAATCCTGTTTTGACGATAGGCACAAAGTCTTTTTGTAGATCACGCGATTTTCTAATTCCAGTACTACATCCATTTTGGGCTACGATCAACGGTTTGGCGGCTATGGTGCCCGGAGTCTAACATTTCACGTACAAATTACGCCCCCAAAGTGAGTGCTTAAAAATTCGGGGATTTAATAGATTTGGTGATTGGTTAAATTCGGACATGAAGTTTAAAGGTTTATATTATTTCACCTGTTTTTGATTCTTTTCATTTCTTTGTTGTTATTCTATGCTAAGTTGATAACTATCGTGATTGCTCTTTTATTATACCTTGAACGGTTTAGTCGCAATAGGTCGGTGTCAGCAACTCTAGGTTGGCAGATATGGACATAGTGAACATCGCCTTGGTTTAAATTTTCTCACATTCTTTCTGGTTTCAGATTGTCTCTTCTTAGTTGACAGTTAACCTACTGGTCTACCTAGATTTAAGCTCCGATCAACGGTTCGGCTGTTATCGACACCAGAAACTAAAATTTCACCCCAAAAATTACAAAAGTATTGCATTTAAACGTGTTTTGTGGACAAATCATTGAGGAGAGGGCAAAACGTTACTAGATCTTTTTTGTAAATTATGTCATTTCCTAAATCTTCTTGACAACTTGTTTTGAGCTACGACCAATGGTTTCGCCGTTATCGAGCCCGGAATCTAAATTTTACGTGAAAATTGCACAAATGTTGCACTTAATCACGTTTTGTGACCAAACCGATGGAGACAGACACTAAAGATACTTGTCCTTTTTTCTAGATCTTATCAGTGCTATTTTTTGTTAACTGTCAACTAAAAAGAGATTCAATGTTTTTTGAGCTACAACTAACGGTTTACCCGCTATAAGGCCCGGAACTTAAATTATAAGTAAAAATTACAAAAATTTTACACATAATAGCGTTTTGCGGCCAAACGAATAAGGATACAGAGAAAAGTCGTTGACCTTTTTTGTAGTTCACTTAATTCCTGACTAACGATTTTCCCTCAGATTTGAGCTAGCTCTAACGGTTCACCCACAATCGGGCTTCAAAGAAAAGCCTGCAAGGGTGAAAAGTGTAATATTAGATCAGAGAATTAGCTTGGGAGAAAAGTATGCACTGGGCAGCTAATGTGAATTATTGAGTGTAAATATAATTAAAAACATACACTAAGTTAGTATTTTTAACTTGTTGGTTTAATTTGCTCAGGAGTTTATCTAGTCATGTCAGGAAATTCCCTGGCGGGGAGGTTAATGTTACCGGGGGTTAAGACATCAGGGGGTTTAATTTACTCAAGAGATTATCTGGTCATACCAAAAAATGCCGGGAGGGGGTTAATAATGTTACCGGGGGTAATGACACATGTCGGCCTCTTATCGACGCTTTGCTTACGCTCAGCTAATTCGCGATGTGGGCTAGTAAACGTATACTAGTCATTCGTTTACATAGTAATACAAACTCAATATGGAACCGGGTGAATGTCATATATTTTTAGTTTTTATCAGATTAAGTTGATCAGGGGGCTTTCATTTACTCAGGAGTAATTCCCGGGAGGGGGGTTAGTGTTATCAGATCAAAATACGTTGTTTTTTCTGGGGGAAATTTATCGACCAGATAATCCGAAACGAGATTAGGTTCGTCAGAAAGTGGTAAGTGTTTTAATTTGAACCAGACTTTTGAGTTTGAGGGCGTTTTGTGGCTTAACCGTATAGGAGTTATAAGGTCCAGTCATTTTTTTTCGAAATTTCATTTTGTGTTTCCATTCTGCCATTGGATTTTATGTAGGACCTATGGTTTAGCCGGCACAGGGCTTCCAAGAAAAGTCTGCACTGGTCAGCTTCTGTGACTTGTTTATTGTAAATATTATAAAAACCCACCCTAAGTCAGTATTTTCAAGTTGTTTAGGGTTTTAAATCTGCTCAGGGGTTTATTTAGTCATCCAAGGAAATTACGTGGGGGGGGGTTGTTCAATGTTACCCGGGGGTTAAGACATTAGGAGTTTAAATTTACACAGTATATTATCTGGTCATACCAGAAAATTCCAGGGGGGAAATGGTATCGGGGGTTTAAGACACACGTGGGCCTCTCTTGGAGGGTGTTGTGTTTGTGATCACAAATAAAATTCACTCTGTCCTTAATTACTATTGACCTTAGCTAACGCTGTCAATTCACAATGTGCTCTAGTAGACGTATACTAGTCAGTCGTTTACTTGGTAATACAAACTAAATCTGGAACTGATATGTATTGCACAATTTTTTGTCGTAAACAATCAAAAATCCCTAAAATTGATAATTCACAAAAAACGATTTTGCCATTGAGAGCGTATAACAAGCTTACGGAAAGATATACACCAAAAAGCTACTGAAACTTTTTTGTAGATCCTATCAATAGCTATTTATAAATGTTTTGAGATTTAAGCTAGCACAATCGGGTCAACCGCTATCGACTCCAATAACAACATTTTTACGATACAAAATATTAACATTCATTAGCTAAACCGATGGAGATAGGGCAAAAAAGTCCCTAGAAAGTTTTTGTAGGTCGCATTTTTTGTATTAATAGATTATTAAGTTGATCAGAGGGTGTAACTTAATCAGGAGTTCTCTACCAGGAAATTCCTGAGAGGGGGGGTTATAAGCACGCGAAGTACTAATCTGGGAAATGTGTCTGTGCTACGAGAATATGTGTACAGTAATTTTTATTAAAAATAAAACTTTGATCTGAGGGTTTATATTAGGAAATTATCATTCAATACCAGAGTGTTGATAATGAATGACTATTTCATTAAAGTAATTAAAAAGTACTCTGTCCCTATCTATTATTGACGGTTAGCTAACACTCAGCCAATTGACGATGTGGGGTTGTAGTCCCTCGTTAATGTAGTGACACAAGTTAAATACGGAACTAGAACGGATTGCACAAATTATAGTCGCGCCATATTTACAACTCCTGAAATTGCTAATTACAACCAAGATTTCCCATTAAGAGAGCTTTTAGGGCTTACGTAAGGTTGTACGACAGAAAGCTACCTAACCTTTGTATTATGTCTAGATTGTCTAGTTGTTGAAAATTTAGGATTAAAGTTATGGCCAATGGTTCGGCTGCTACCGCCTCCAGAAACAAAATTTTCACGTAAAAATATTTCCATTTAAACAGGTTTTTCGGCCAGACCTTTTAGGATAGGGAAAAACGTTACTAGAAATTTTTTGTAACAAGTTATTTACTACAACTTTATTAAAATGCGTGTTTTGGGCTACGACCAACCGTTTAGGCCGCTATCAAAGCCCGGAAGATAAATTTTTAGACGAAAATTTCCAAATATTTTCAACTTGGTTGTTGAAATATTTTCACATCATGTTCCAAATCATGTGTTCGATTTTCGTTTTATTGGATGTGCATCAGATCAAATAGGTAAAGTTGTTTCTGAGAGCGCCAAAAAGCAACTGGTTTGTCCAGTAAACAAAACCCCAATGTTTTGAAATTCCTCGGCCATCAGAGATTCTAAAACATTGGACAGATAGATAACACTTTCGCTTACATCCCACACACACACACACCTGTGCTGTCACAGGATATAAGGCGTCGTGCACAAAAAACATTTTTTCAACGGCTATGGATTGGCCCTGGATGGAGAATTCGCCTGGAAGTTCATCGGTGCACAAGTACCGATAAGATTCTGAACCCTTAATGTTCTGTAAATACAGTCACCAGCGATGAGTCGTATCGATGGCCGTTGAAGAAAACTCAAAACCACCAAATCATGTGTTCGATTTTCGTTTACTGGATGTGGATCAAATAAGTACAGTTTGTTCCTGAGAGCGCCAAAAAGCAACTGTCACTGTTTGTCCAGTAAACAAAAATCCAATGTTTTGACTTTCCACGGCCATCAGAGATTCTAAAACATTGGACAGAGAGATAACACTTTCGCTTATATCCTCCTCTGTCACAGGATATAAGGCATCGTGCACAATTACAATTTTCTTCAACGGCTACGGTTTGGCCCTGGATGGAGAATTCGGCTGGAAGTTCATCAGTGCACAAGTACCGATTTCCACCCATACGATTCTGATCTCTTAATGTTCTGTAAATACAGTCACCAGCGATGAGAATCGTATCGATGGCCGTTGAAGAAAACTCAAAACCAAGCGCCTTCCATACAAGGGCACAAGCAGACAGAATTCGAAGTGCACTGAGCGTTTTTGCTCGTAGGAAATATCTGTTCGTCTCCCTGATGGAAGGAGCCCTTCACAACACAAGAGAAAGACATTGTTATGTTAAATAAACTGTAATACAAAATATAAAAGGAACTGTAGAGTTTGTAAAAAGCGAGAAAAGAAAACGGAAAGGAGAGCAAATTCGTATATGAATAGGTAAACCAAGAGGTTACTGTCAAGTGAAAAGAGATTAAATCTGAAACCAATAAGAAAGCGAGAAAATTTAAACAAAAAAACGATGTTCACTCTTTCCCTATCTACTAATGTTGCTGGCACCCACCTTTTGCAACTGAACCGTTCAAGGTAGGATAAAAACTAATCGTGATTACTATCAACTTAGTATAGAATAACAACCAATAAAATTAACGAATCAAAACATATGAAATAATATAAAGGTTTTCCTAACAAGAGCCTGCCTATCTTGCCTTGTTACGTACCGTACAGAGCTAGTTACTCTAAAATAAACTTAAACTAGTAAGACAAAAATGAAGAGGAACTGTAGTGTTTGTAAAAAGTGAGAAAAGAAATCGGAAAGGAAAGGAAAAATCGTATATGAATAGGGAGACCAGGATATTAACTGTCAACTAAGAAGAGATTGAATCTGAAACCAGTAAAAATGTCAGACCAATCGCGATAGTTATCAACGTAGGATAGAATAACCACCAAGAAATGAAAAGAATCAAAGAGAGGTGAAATAATATAAAACGTTTACTGTTCATAATCTGCCTATTTTGCTCTGTTGAGTACCGTACAGAGCTCGGTGCTCCATCCCTTACTACCATCTCTGTCCCTAACTATTGGTCAATTTTTAACGTGTTTTCGACTCATTTTGAGGGGGTTTAAAACAAAAAAATTCCGGTTTTCAGACTTTTCCCGGTGGTTTCACGGCAAAAGCCAACTACGTGCCAAATTTCGTGTTTCCAGCACTTCTAGAAGTACCTTAGAATTTGTATACGTGAGTGAGTTACACATGCGGCTGTATATATATTAGATTAGTTTTCTCACTTCAGTTCGACCCGGTATAATTTTTCAAAACTTTTACGTGGGCCGTTTGAGTCTTGTTGTCAAACGGTCTTTTAACTCTACGATTTTGGGCCTTTAATCCTAACTACTTCAAAGGGGCCTACAAAACGGGGGTGCCAGCTTCAATGCGTACGCGTCAGGAGCTGAAGACAGAGTATGATGTCTTTTCCAGACCAACTGTCCAACATGGAGGTTATGATCTCGTCGTCTGAGGTCATAATATCGAGACTGCCTCTGGAAGGCACGGGTTAAGTTGCGATGACAGCTTTGATAAATCCTTTTAAATTCTTCCATTCGTTGTTCGTGTCGTTCTTCTCGTGTAGTCGTTTCCTGGTCGCCGGAGTATTCAAATGCAGGTCCACATATTGCTTTAGACAGTCTCAGCTCGCGTCCAAAGTTAAGCATGGCTGGCGTGAAGTTTGTTGATTCATGGTTCGCTGTGTTTAATGCATACCTAAACTCACTTAGTTTTGCATCCCACGATCGGTGGTCTTCACCAACGAATTGCGATATCAAGGTTTTGATGACGCGGTTAGAACGTTCTACTGGATCGCTCTGAGGACTATAAGGAGCCGTCAGCTAACAGTCGACGTTCCAGGTCCTACGAAGATCGCGAAAGATTTTCCAAACAAATTGGGGCCCATTATCGGTTATTAAAACGCTGGGTGCACCGTATCTGAACAAAATCATCTCTTTGAAGTTTTTTTACCACATTAGCTGCCGTGGCCGATCTAAGTGGACCGAGTTCTAACCACTAGCTGTAGTAATTCTGACATACGAATATAAAGCGATTTTCACCCTTCGATCGTGTAAGGGGCCCACTATATCTGCGGTAACCGTGTACCACGGACCTTGTGGCTTACGAAAATATATCTTTCCGGCGGGCTTGGTTTGTTCAACTTTATATCGTTGCCATGTAAGACATTTTCTAACGTATGCCTTTACATCACGAAACCAACCTAGTCAGTAGTAACATTGTGAGAGCTTGAAGGCGGGTTTACTAATACCCAAATGACCTGTAGTTTCTATATCGTGACTTTCTTGTAGTACTTTCGGGCGGTCTTCTTCGCGAACACACATTTTCTAGTGGGCTTGCCTGCATCCGTTATTTCCTTTTACCACTATTCGACGATAGAGGTTCCCTTCTTTTATAACTAGATTCGAGTCACCCTTTGCGGCCATCTTGTTAGCCTTTTACACCAACGGTTCCTATCGACCATCAATATCGTTATTAAAGGAATGATATCAATGTAAAAAACCTTTTTCAATTACTAAAAGAGTTCCAGAGATGTTTCCGGATAAAGACTGTCTACGTACTACATATATTGGTCACAGGTGTAAGAAGAGAAGTGGCATCATTTGTAGAGAACATCATCGTAATTTTTCTTCAACATCTGATGTCTGACGTAACATTATGTAACTGTCCTTTTAATGAACAAACTGGTATATTTTCATTAAACAAATTTCTTGTAAATAATGTTCATTATAAATGAAAAATAACAAAGTGTCGTACTTTCTTTTGTTAATTTAATTCGCTTACGTGGGTAATAAAAAACTATTTTGTATCAATATCATATCTTTGAGCGGTTTCACATTATATTTCGCTTGTACATATTGTAATATCATAAATAAAAGTGCCAATTGTACTTGAAAGAAACTTCACTTTTATAGTGTGTTACAAAATACATAAAATCTACTGTCTCTTAATAATTAAGAGGTGAACTGATCGCTGTTTTACCAAAATCATCGATAAAGAAAATTTAAATTTATAAATGGCTTTGATTCTATTCATACTTATATTTTGTTATTATGTACAATATAAGAATGACTGCCTTCTTCCGTAGATGTGACTGAGTCCTTAAGGTCCTCGTATTATGTATCGGTTGACGTTTACATAACGGTTATCTAAACTATTTGTTATTAAGAAATTTATACAAACTATTCTCTAAATTGTGTCCTATACAGAAATGATGTTTAATAACTGTTTCGGGTACATCTGAAAACTAAGCGTAACTTTTACAGCCACAAACCAAGTTTCCCACACCGCGTATTACTGGCTTTTAATTAATTTTTGGCAAGAATTCTTTGTATTATACATCCTGTTGCTAATGTAATACTCAGGATGATCTTTACTTCCAAAGAACGCCTGTCACTCACTCATACACGGTTACCATGAGGCAAGAATGCTCGCTTCATTTTACATGTTTCCATAAGGGTAAATAAGTATTTACTTACTAAATTCGTATACTATAATACATCCATTGTTATAGATATTTGCGCGACCAGATACATGAACATACTAAGACATTTGATTTGTTACAGAATGTTATAGTTTCGATTACACTTTGCAAAAAAAATGTTCCAGGTGGTATCGTGCTTAAAGATAGATGGATACGATTAATTTAGTACATTATCTGCAGTGAACCAGTACGTTTATACCTGTCAAAGCATTGTAATACTCTGTGTGCAGAGATATAATTTAAAGATAATCTTTCAATACTGTTATCATCAATAACCTCACTAACCTCCCAAATGTCATACACACCTGTCAATGAATAGAATCAGTAAAATCGGTTATCAGCTCGAACGTAAAGCTATTGTGTACAATGGCGTATTGATTGTGCAACTTTTGTTTAGAGAAATGACTGAACACCCAGCAATAAACTTTTCCTGTTAAGTAAATTCAGTAAAAATGCAAAGGAATTTTGTTTAATTCTTGGTGTCCCATAAATGTCTGGGCAAATGTATATCGCATTATTGCTCAGATCAAGACAACCCCATTTCACCATGTTAATGTGGGTCATCGGAGCTTGATTTCCCATCTGTCTGTATTTATGGGGTTGAAAAATTTAAAATTAATATCATAACAATTAAATATTACATCCAATGATATTTTTGCCAAATGTTTTAATGTAACAAGTCTACTTACATCTAAAAGTATTATAATATTATCTTTATTATTTTCAAAGTATTGGGCATTAAAACTTTAATTATTTTAAAAAAGCCAATTTCACTCAATAATTACAAGAATATCATTTTTTAGTGAACGGTATAAACATTCTTAAGGCACCGAAAAGGTTTTAATTAAATAAAAACTAAGTTTATCACCTGCAACAAACTGACTTAGAGCAGATTTTCTATAATAATATTCTCAGGAAATTGCAAACAAACAAAAATTAAAAAAACGGCCTTTCCCCAGAAAGATACGGGGAACTTGTATGTATGTGCCTTATAATAACATACTTCACCAGTTAAAATCAAAATTCCTCTGTGACCTAATATTATTTATTGGCTATTATTCTCCTTATATTAATATACAAAACCTGTAAAACACTAAGCACCTAGCTTTTAGTTCTATTGATTCTTATTGAATTTCCATAACCGATAATTCTAAGAACATTAAAAAAAGTCATTTAGCAATATTATGTTAATTCGTATGTTCCACTTTTACGAATTGGATTAACTAAAAGTATGGATCTCTTCCGACACGTTTTTCACACACTGATATTGAAATAATTAACATGGCAAGTATGCAAATTCGGGTAATAAAGGAATTCTTAAACTATTGTTTAAGTACTCGGAAATGAAAATGTATTAAAATATCATAACTTTAATTAAATACTCAGTTATGTTTACTTTGCATAAAAACGATAAACGTGAATATTAAATCCACTAATTATTATGAAATACATTGCCCTATTTGTCTACACCTTTTTGTATTACACCTGTCATCTTAAGGAAGAAGAGGGCAATATGGAAGGAGTTGGGAGAGGTTCTCATATTCAGATCTTGAAAAGGCTCCCAATCAGAATATCATAATTTACAATCCGATACCTTTTATCCCTTCGTAATATTGTTTGGTGAGAGAAAAAGAAATGTTTCTGTAGTTTACTGTAGTAATAAAGATGGCCGTAAAAGTCATTTTTAAATGAAAACATCACATATATACTTTTGTAACTCCTTTAAACAAGTACCTAGTTAAATGCTCGTTATTATATAATTAATGTTTATTAAATCTTTTTCTGTAATATTAAATTAGAACATTTTAAAAGATGTACGTGGTGGAGGAAATATATACACTAAAATACATGTAACACACCACAGTTCGAATGAAGCAATACTCAGATTCCTGACAATTATCATTGCTATATGGAGCGAGTTTTGCTTAAACACAAACTTTTTCTTTAATCGAATAAATGGATCGTGTGTTTTTGTTGCAGTAGATACAACAGTAAACAATATGCTCATACAATCAATCATGCTCTTGTAATCGATAGCTTAACACTCAATCCAGAAGCTGAAGAGTGATTGCTTATTTTTATAAGTTCTAAATACTGATGTACACAATTGAATTTATGTAAAAACATGAACAAACTGATTAAGTTTTGATTGATTGATATTAATTTGTTTGTCGTTGTTACACTTTTGACGTGGTAAAACAGTTAACAAAAGATTTAAATATGTAATGAAAATGGATGTAGGTGATGGAGAAAACCATAAATCCAACGAATCGATTCCAAATTCTAATCGATTCTTGGTGTTGCTTTTGTGGTGTGTTTGTTTTAAGATACAAAGTAAAGTAATTTGACTTCTTATTGTGACTTAGGACAGGCCAGGTTACCGTTATATGATTTAATATGGATGGTAGAGGAAGTACATTAACTTAAATACATGTTACACCAACACAATTGGAATAAAGCAATATTCAAATACCTGACATATTATCATTGGTATATAGAAGCAAGTTTCTCTTAAACACAAACATATTCCGTAAATGGATAAATCGATAGTTTTATTCTATCGATACTAACATTAAAGTAAATTATATATTTGCACTCAATCCAGAAGTTTGGGGGGTGATTGCTCACTTTTACAAGCTTTAAATTCTGTCGGAAATAATTGAATTGTCGTGAAAACATAAATAAGCTGATAATATTTTGAAGTATATATTAATTTGTTTGGCATTGTTACACTTTTTACGCGATAAATCTATCTGACAAACAATTTAATTACCTAATAATTACCCAGGAATAAATGGGAATTTTAAGGCTAGATAAAAAATTTAAATTATTTCATAAATAGTAATCTGTATGTTTTACCACAGACTAAATATAATCATCTTGTGTTATTAATTAACAATGTACTTTCCAAAGAGTTAAAAAAGCAGGTCTTTTATCTAATTTAACTTTTAAATAATAGTATACTTTTATTAATTAAATATAGCCTCTCTTTGGTGATTAAGGTGAACTCCCTTACTGTAAGTTTTGATATTGATATTTGCAATCATAGGTCAATTAATCGTTTTAATGATGGTTATGAAGTTTTTTATGACAGCTATGGTATTTAATCATATCAAATTTGAAAATAAAACATATTTTATATTTTAAGATAAATAATAATATAATATAAGGAAATTGTATTTACTGATCTAAATAACAAAGGAAGAATGCAAGAGATTCACTCTACAATATTTTACCTTTTCCGACAGCAAAGGTTAAAAAAATACAACAATCAACACCTTCTACAGTGATTGGCCGCTTGGATCTGTGTGTACTTTGCTGATTGCAGCGTTGAAACGCCCTTTTTCCCGAAGATTGTCAGTTTTCTATGTGTTTGTCATTTAGCGTCTAATGCTGAAATAACGATGAAACTGTTGCATGTCTTTAAAGAAATTTGTTTCACTGCCTTAAAATTAATTTTCATAAGCATTCTTTTTACAAGTGAGAAAGATAAAAAGCTGAAAAAGTCCTTGAAAAGAAGAGGATTGGGTTCGCTGGTGATCAAGAAATTCAATTTTTTATTCACTCCCGATATATATATATATATATATATATATATATATATATATATATATATATATATAACGGAATTTTGATCCTCTCATTTCAATTCATACATATTCTAAGTATACACCCAATCTACAACTGTTTAAACGATTGAAGGCAAAACTAATAAACTTCAAATTTAAATGCCTCAATGTATGGGATTTAAATGTTTGTGAAAATAGATTTGAGGAATCTATGCTTTATAAAACAAGAGTCTATTATATTATATTCGAGAAACAACTCCCTTATGCTTGATGCACTTAAAAAACTAATGTTTAACGTATGATCTTTTTAAATTACATGTTTGTCGTTAAACAATCAAGGAAAGTAAAACTTTTAGCGTTCTTTAAAAGCGTTTCCCGCAGTTTTGTCCTTAAAGTACTTATAAGTCCTAATTTTTAACAAGAATAATTTTTACATATATGACTATATCTACATAAATAACTACAATATTATTAGATCTAAATATTTATATAAGGTTCTAAAGTGTGACTAATGACTTAAATTTCCACTGTATTCTCTATTTGTTTACTATATTTAAATGGTAATAGAGTGATATTTTCAAAAGAGTTGATTTTCTTGCATCACATCCTTCTCGAATGTCCACAAATTTGTAATATACTATCTACTAACTATTACTAATCTAGTACTATTTTAAAAAGTTCACTAATACACATTGTAACGTTATGAGATTGGCATCAAATAATGTTTACGTACATTGTACACTTAAGAAATGTAAAGTTCTGAATTAAACTAATTTTAGTTATATTGTATATGAGTAAGTAATATACTGTGTCCTAATAGTTTTACCAGATTAATACCTACTATTAAAATAATTATGTATATTGAGTTTTTCCTGTTTACCAAAGCAGGAACTCCCTGTACCAGAACAACGTACTTCAAACTTCAATAACGCTTTAAACAATTTCCTTGTCAACGGCAGAAAAATATTCTATATAATATCAACAGAAATAGTGATAGGGATGTCGATGTTTTACTGTATTTATACGTGGTAGGATAGAAATAAAAAGTGCAAACAGTTTAACAGGTAAACGAATAGTTAAAAAATAACGAATTGATATACAGGTATCCTTCTCTGTCAGTGGAATTTAATTATTTCTTAACTGCAGGGATAATGGAAATTTAACACTAATTTATTACTATTTCTTCTTTTTTATGTAATAATTGGAATGTTAATGTAATTACAACACTTTTCTACTATTGAATAAAGATGGAAAATGTATGTATAGCTAAATTTTACAAACTAAATAAACGCAAAATCAAACACTAACTCATGTTATTTAAAATTAATGTGGCTCTATTTTTGTGACTGGATAAAATGGAGTTTCACACAATTCTTGACTTTCAAGTATTATGTACTAAACTTTATTTTTTCATAAGGAACGCTTCTCATTTATTTTGGTTATTTAAGTGTATTTTATACATATTTGTTTATGTTTATGGTTTTATCAAAGTGATGAACTATACTTTGAAATTCCTTTATCTTTTTTTAAAATTTAAATTGTAGATATGTATTTTTGTCAATTTTAAACAACCAATAACGTGGATGCTAATCAAAATAATACCCACTAAGTGTTGTTATAATTTATAAGATAGTTACAAAATGCAAGAAAATATATTCAGAAAAATAAACTCCTTCCCTTGTTGAGTACGGCAAGGTGAGTGTTTACCTTACTGATTAGAGGTCTTCAAAGAATTCTCTGTCCCCAATATAAGAACTACTCGTATAACAGTGCTGCACATCGAACAAATACTTATTTGCGTCTAGATAAGGCCATGTATGTATATAACTTTAATAAAACAATTAAGTATTAATCTATTCCGGTTAAAACTTTTAAATAAACTATATTTCTTGCAAATAGATTTTCTGAAAAGTTCTATTAGGTATAGACGAGTATTATTTGTTCTATTCTTATAAGGTATAAAGGGACAATTTGTACCGAATAACACAGAAATGGAAAACAGATAAATAAAAGTAATGCATTGTAGAAGCTAAATCCAATGATACTCTCATTTCCACTTTCTATTCTTCCGGTTCCTACTGATACTGGAACGAAATCGTTGGAATCTTTTGAGACGTTCGTTCTGTTCATCAATTCCTGCACAACAATGAAAAAACTATTTCTGTAAGTACACAAAGGGATGTAAGCAAAATTTGTGTAAAAAAGAGGATGTCTCAGTATAATATAGCTTTGTATTTGGTGTTACTTAGAAAGGTATTAATGACAATGAAGAAATATTTCTTTTCATACAAAATATGAATAAAGCACAGTATAAGTACAAAAAAGAGAAAGGAGGAAAACTAAATGACACGAAAACGTGATTATTCTCTGAAATATAAATTGATAACTATTAACTTTGTAAATTTGTTGGATATTGATTATAATCCACCTAGTATGCTGTTTTGAAATAAAGACAAGACAATGACAGGCCTAAAACTGAAATACCAACTCTTGATTGTTGCTACACCTTCAAATTTATTATTTATTTCTTATTTGTTTTCAGCTTTTGCTGAAAATTTCTAACTACTGCAGAGAAACCTTTATCGTAGAGTATTATTGCCGCTCATATGGGAATCGGGTGTGTGGATGGGTCAAATTTACACACACTGGCACTGTTGAAAAAGTGATGTAATCACCGAAAAGAAGGCTATATCGAAAAGCCATAAAACTGAATATAACAATACGTCGTTGATACGAATCGTCAAAAACATCGGCGGTTTCCCCAACAAAATAGGTACTCCTTTATATTATTAGGTAATAATTTAGGTAAATTTAAGTAAATTGAGGAAAAGGCAAAACGTTATTTATCCTACTTAGCTATAAGAGAAGGGCAAGGAGGTTCTATGCTGCATACTTGAGTGGAGACTCAGTAGACGTTGGAACACCAGAGTTAAACATTACTACGCAATATTTCAATGCTGGGTATGACATTTAGAAAGTTTCAAAAAATACAAATATTGGATTTTTATAATTTTAATGTGTTAAAAAGCTACTAATCTAATAGCCAAATCATATCAGAATTGCTGTAGAATAATTGCAACCTTGTAATTTATCACATGTTTATGTTAAGTTTAAACTAATAGTGAGCTTTATTAAAAATCAGCTAACTTACTTCTATAGATTTATCTTAATAAAATTATGTAGCTTACGTACCCCCAAAAGTATAAAATTGAGCCACAAAGTGGTAAGAAAACTTTTTTATACATTCATTTTCACGTTTTTCACAAATGAAATAGTCACCCAGTAGAATAAAAGTTTGAGAAACAGAATTTCAATATATATATATATATATATATATATATATATATATTTTACTGTCAAGCTTTTCCTTTGCAGTAGAATGTACAGAACAACACTTCTTTATATTTTAATACATAAAAGTTTATTAAATAAACTTTTTATGTACTTTTTATTTATATTTTTATCATAAATAAGTAAATGTTAAAGTTGGAACAAAATACAGGGTGGAACAAAAAGATTGTAATGTCTATGTATTTTCAAATTTTGTGTATAAAGTTAAAAATGAAGGATAACTTTTTCTAATTTACACTTGGTTTAGCCGCCAGTGCTATTTTTTATTAACAAATTATCTCTAAAACTTGTAAAGCTAAAAGAAACCAAATTTGACACATAGGCTTGAATAGGTAAAAGGAATATAAAAAGAATAATTGTGCTATATTTTCAGGTTAACATAATGGCGTCTATTGAAACTTTAGTCATATTACAAAAAAACCAGTATAGTTATAAAAGATAGACTAGACACCAACGAATGTTACTGCAATTCCAATGGTACTTGTGTCAACGGAATCCTTCAAGGCATAAGAAAGCACGACCACTTTAAAGATACGCTTGCACAAACCAGAAGCAGCAAACGTTTTGTCTTGTGGTTGTATTACATCGATTATAAAACATTTACAAGGTACCAACTATGTGGACAATATTATTAAAATGCCAACGGTATTTATTTGAACGAAATCCGTCATTGCATAAGCGAGATTGACCACTTTAAAATATACTAAAATTAAAAAAATAAAACCCTGCATAATCAACCTAAATTCAGCTTAAAACGTAAAACTCTCCTAAACAGGCAAATCAGACGTCACAGAATTCCTGATATCTCTGAAGTTGTTATTAAGAAATGAGATTCCCGAAGAAGCGCGATGCTCGATCTCTTAAACTGTATAATTAGAAAAAGGTGTCAAGAACTTACAAGAAAAATAAGTGCTGCTACTTATTGCTAATACTTACTCGTATTAAAAAGTTAACGTAGCTATGTTTGGAATGGTTGATTAAATGCAAACGTTAGGTTCAGCTCCAGTTCACCTTCCTCTTAATACAGCGTCTTCTGGAAACAGACAATTCCAGTAGATCATGTTCGTTTGAATTCCAGGACTAAAATCTTTTAAAGCGTCTTCTGGAAACAGACAATTCCAGTAGATCATGTTCGTTTGAATTCCAGGACTTAAACCTTTTACAGCGCCGTATTCCATACGCTGCACAAAGAGGAAGCTGAACTAAAAATTGACATTTAACTCTTGAAACAAAGAGTTCCTTTTAAAGAGAATGTGGGGAACGAGGAAAGAGGAATCACGGAATTTTCAGACTGCTATAGCATGAGATATAGCATCGCAAGCCTGTGTTGTAGCAAATCAACTGTTTTTAATGCACTAGGACCTGAAATATATTGTGTTAACTTCACATGAGTATAGAATACTAGCTTCTTTCAATAATACTAGCATTAAAACTTTACCTGTCATCTATTTAAATTATTAATTAATAATAAAGTCAAACGGTGGAATGATGTGCAATGTCTTATACTACGTTGTCTGACTTTGTATAATATTTAATAATTATTTAATTCGTCCTTTTCTCTACTCCTTAATTGACACACGTTAGTGTAATTTACTCATTATGTTTTCAATTTAGATAAAATAAAGAAATGTTTAAAATCTTGCTAAAATAGTTATGATTTCTCATTAAATATAACCATTTCAGATTTTATAATTATTACCGCTTCTTGGGTGAATGTTACGTTCAATAACAAAATGCATGTTAATATATTCTAAACAATCATACAAAGTTAAGAATAGCATATAGCTCTTTACTAAATTCCCATGGTTTATACAATTTTCAGTATTATTTTTGTTTTTTTTTTTCGTTTAAATAAATAATGTTCTTCAAACATTTTAATTTTCCCAAAAACTACGCTTATTATAATACCTGTGGCATTTAAAACTGGTTATTGATTTCCCTATCCCCAAAAGTACTTATTCTATAGTCGTAATGCTTGTATTTCACAATAAAAACTACATTCTGCAATAATTCTAACTATAAAAAATAGTTGTTGTCTTGGACAACCAAGCTGGTGGCTGTAGCCTCATTGACGCCCCATTAAAAAAGTGCGTTACTTTCTGGATTCTACAATTTTAAGTACTATATTTAGTTTTTTCGTTTGTAAAATTAATCTTTTTTGTCAAAATATGTTTATATGTCAAGAAAAACATCTTTTACCCCGATACCTCAGACATTTAAAACTGGCTATTTATTTCTCCATCTAATGCAATAATTTTAACTATAAATAATAGTTTTTGTCCAGGACGCTATAAGCTATACAGAGAATCACCTGCACAAAATTGGTGTACTCATCAATCCAGAGCGTGGCGTTGACAGTGGGTAGTGAACACGCCAGTACAGGTCAGCCATTGTCATCCCTAATGTATGAGGTGTGACGTGACGACTGCAGGATGTAATAATTCCATATGGCGGTACACGGGGCTGACTCCAATACCGGTCGTTGGGATTCCACTGAATATAATAATGTCTTTAACCTTTTTAGGATCAGGTACTGATTAATATTGAATATATACATTTTTTATTCGTGTTTGTTATTAATTAAACTTAAATAAAGGGGAAAATTTTTTTGGTATCTGCATACGTACTTTTTTTACATGGTACTTTTAAGTGGCAGGCGGGAATTATAAATTGAAGGACAAAATATTCAAGTTGAATATTAATCAACTTAATCATCAATAATTTACTGAATAGTAAAAGCTTGAATGTTTAAGCTTTTACTATTCAGTTACACGTCGTCTTACAATAAACCTTTTAAATTAACTTTTACTTCGTAACCTTTGTTTCATTAGTAGTTTGTTACATACTGTTTACCATCACTGAGTAGAATGTTGGTATATAGTGATGGCACATCAATAGTAACTAGCGTAATGTCATTTGGGAGTGGTTGTTTAATTTCACTGAGTCTTTCGTTCAAATATCCGTGTTCTTGTCGTAAGAGTTCAAATTCTTAACAAAGGATTGTAAAAGTTCATCCACGTAACTCGAAATCCGTTCGGTTGGAGATCCGTAGCCGTAATCAATGGGTCTTCCTGGAGGTGATCTTGAAGGTTTGTGAATTTTGGGTAATATGTACAAAAACCAGTGTCCCAGGTGTTTTTGGAACTAATAAATTTATTCTTTCTAAACATAAATAAATATCACTGCTACAAACTCCTTCCACATAACTTATCTTTCTTTTTTAAGCATACTTGAGCGTCCACAGTTTAAATTTCATGAAGTTTCTTTCATTAGTTTCTGAAAAAAGTGTACCTAAAAATAGGTAATTTCACATGGACGAGATAAGCGCTGACAGGTGGCGCCTTAAGACTTGGTGGTCTTACTACAGTTTCTGGTGATTACAAATTAATATGTTTTAGTTTATAAATAGAGTAAGTAATGATATACTTATTAAATTTCACCAGTCCTTTTTTAAACATGTAATTTTCTTGTAGTTTATGTTTTTAATAATTTTGTTTATAAAGTGTTCTAAGTCTGCCTAAATGTCTGGTTCAGTATTTACATGGTTTTTAAGAAAGTCTATTTTTAAATACTAAAACAAATTAAAATGCAACTAAAGCCCCGTCTGATAAACAATCCTTGAACTATATTCTAAAGGTGTTAACTTTTTTATTAAAATATGAACCAACAATACATTTTCGCTGTTACACAAATTTCAATATTTTATTTTATTTTCTGATTATTCTTTAACATCTTGAAACTAATAATGATTTCTATATTGAGGATTCTTTGAAATGAAAAGGGAGTGCATGACACTAAATTGAAACATTTTAACTTAAGTCTAGTGCATTAGAGGAATTTTTTTTAGTCGTGAATCAGGGTCAAAAATTAAACCAGCTTTAACTATCACTACGTGTAACAAATATATTCCAGGCCTTCTCAGAATTATATGTAAATTTACTATAATCTATGTTATTTGAGATTACGTGGATCAGATTGTATCTAGTTGTATTAGAGTCGGGTTCAAATATATCGTTCTTTCCTGCTTATCATTAGTTTCTTATAAGTATTTATTAATGCCATTAATTTATCTTTATCGGAAAAAATCATATTTCTTTTATTAAAATATATTTTATATGTGTAAATTTAAAAAAAAATGGCTCGTGATTCATTATGTTCCGTATATAAAATCGTAGTAATTAAAAGTTGGTTTTTTAGGAACTAAATTTTAAATACAAATTTTCAAAACTACATTTGTATGATACTATTACCAAACCTTTAAACCAAAATTTTAAAAATACTTTTTCTGGACGACAAGCATTTAAAAACAAAGTATTTTATTTCCCTAACCTGAGTTTGCAATTCTAGTCTTGCGGAAATTGAATATATAACTAAAATTATGTACTTAAGTAACAGTATTACTATTTTATACGAATTCTTTGTAATCGAACAAAAAAATTCTGGAAATTATTATGTTAATTTATAAACAGCAGCAAAGAAGATAGTTTCAAAATATACAGTTTTCATGGCTAAAACACGTTTTTAACTAAAAGTAACATTGCAAGTTCATACGCAATAACTTGATTATTGAAGACCGATAAGGTACGAGCATGGAAAATTTAGTACTAATTATACTCCAATATATTTGATTTTATTACAGTTTCGTACTAATTTTTTTTATTATTCTATGGAATAATAAAAAAAATTTACTACGATGTCATAGATACGACAGATACGTTATGACGTATCTGTTCTGTTTATAAGTCAATATAAAAGATGAAAAGCAAGGAATTTCCGTCAGCGTCTTAAATGTTCTTACATTGTATAAAGGAGTTTCAATGGAAATGTGACGGAAGCAGGCGCAATATTAGATATTGAAAATATCGAATAAAAGCTCCTTGGCCTTTCGCGCCTTTTGTACTCAGTGACGTCTTTTAAATCTGAGATGCAAGCTTTTCGTAATAATGTCTTCATAGATCTTACAGATGTAATCGTATTGTATTGATCTTTTCATAGATTGATATCTATTCCTTTTAATATGCTACATATACAGGACAAAATGACTGTAAAAGTATAAGGAATATTCCAATACCTTACTAAATAAAATACCTGTTCAGGGCTTACGCATGTTGTAGCACTAATTTGTTGTGCTGGTCTGTTGATAAAAACTGATACCTTCGTTTCTCACGTAATACAGGACCACTATAGTAACTAGTAACAACTTTGTACACAGAGGTCCTCAGTGCGTCTCTGCGAGCTAACGAACCTCTCACTATGGTTGAATCGTGCAAGGTCTCGAAGGGTAAACTTTCACCTAATTGTTTTATGCAAGAACATTCTTTTTCGTTTTTTAAACTAGCACCCATTTAGCTTGTTCACTGTAGTTAGTAGTGTTCTTTTAAGTTATTAAATAGAAAAATGGATCTGAAGAATATAATTTATACATTCTTACTTTGCTTTTCAAACTTAATTAAAAACACGAATTTTAAATTTAGATATCAAAGCTCTGAAAAGACTTCTTGAGCACCAAAACGTAAACTACATGTTATCATATCAAGTGAGCTGCATACGTTTAATCATTTATTATATTTTAAATTTTAATATCCAAATATTGAACTTGGACTATAACGGTTTAACCTGCAATGAACATATTAACAAGAATGCAAAGTCATACAACAATCATATTCGTACAAAACAACTTGACAATTCGAAGCGAATTAATTGAAACTTTATTTATTTAAATATTATTTATATGATACAGGTTTTACCATGGTTTCTGTGTCAAAGGAAAAAAATCGAACGATTTTTCAGTCTTAAAAATATAATTTCCTCTTTCACGAAAGCAAAAAGTGTGACGGAAATTTTAATGAATATATTTGTATACCGTAATTCTTTTTTGTAAAATATTTCTCTAAAATTCTAAATTTGAGTAAATTCTGTAACGTCTCGATTGTATCAACCTGAGGTGGAATATTTTCAAATTTTATCCAACTACTTTTTATTTATATTAGGAGAACTCCATTTATACATGACATTATATTCGTAGTTTGAACGTAGAGGCCCCAATAACAGCTTCAAAAACTAGAATTATAGATAAATTCAATAGATAAACAGAAAAATTACTAGTAAGATATACATGCACGTATCATTGCTGGTTTCACTACAATAATAATTATTGAACTGAAGTACATAGTACAAGATTATTAAAAGTCAAATCAAGCTTTTGATCTTGCCTTCAATACTAAGTAAAAACAGTATCAGTTTTAATTATTTAGATTTTGAGAAATATATACATTGAAACAGGCATTATTTATTATAATAATTCACCTTATGTTGTAAAGATAATATGATTAATAAAGTGTTGGGAAAAACTGATTATGTCAGTTCCAATTTTAATCATTAAATGATAAATTATATATTAAAATTGGTGACTTCTGGAATAGTCGGTTTTTTATATCCCTACCGGTCAATTTAAAGTGGTGATGTGTAATGACCGGAACGATTCACTAGACCTGTCCACATGTGAATTTCTCCTGTCCACAAAGGAAAGATCTACAAAGATATAGTCTACAAGGTATAAGAATAAAAGGATGAAATTCGTTGCCTAGTTTACCAAATACATTGAGACCTACTAGGAGAATACTAGCCAACCTCTGTGATCTACTTCGACAATGTGCTGCCCCATATTGACACCACTAGCCAGATTATCCGTATATGATTACTAAATGCTTAGGTTTCATGAATGTTATTCCATAAATTCAATTAAATATAAGCACGACTCACAAAGCTTACTTTTGATTAAAATTAATCCAGCTGCCATGAACACATTTTAGTTTGAGCTGGCCTCTAAATTATGTTGTGACAAATTCATTATTTCGCAAAGACTGAATACAAAAAATATTTGTTTATTCAATAAAGAGACTGGGTGTTACAAGGCACAAGAAAATATATGTGAACATAAGATGGAATGAAAATCAAGAACACACAGGCAACCTATAAACATTTCTGAATTAAATGCCTTCGGAATATAGGAAACTGAAGTGGTTAAAGTTAAATATCAATTAAACTCACTCCTTAAGAGTTGTTTTGATCATTTACTTTAACAGTTTTGCAGGCCATCGCCACTATGGTTTAGACTAGTAATATATAAAGTGGAATTAAAATCAAGAACACGGTGTTATCCTGTGAACATCTCTCAATTAAATCCCTTCGAAATGTAAGAAACTGAATAGGCGAAGATCTGAAAGTTGGACTGTCAAAGAAACTTACTCCTTAACAGTTGCTTTGGTTATTTACTTTAACACTTATGCATTCCATGGCCACTATGGTTTGGCCACAGATTTAATTCAATTTTATATAAGGGGTTGTGTTAGTATTGCCCTGTATTATATCAATAGGCATTAGTAAATTACATTTCCTCATAATAAATGTATTAACAATAATTTATAAAAAAGAGACTAAGCCAAGTTTCTTACAGAACAATCACCGAAACTGAATCAAGCTTTAATACATTTCCGATTCCCTGGACTTTTGTTTCCAATTACTAACTTTGGGGAACCACTGGGAAAGTTTGGAGAGGTGTCTTTTCCTTCGGTGGAAGAATCTTAATTTAACTTCTCAGAGGTTGAAGATGTTTGCCCTTAATTTAATTAAACTCAGGTTAAATAGTTAACAAATAAAAAGTTACTTCGGGTATGTGAAATAGCGAAATGCGCTTCCACCATAAGTTGTACAACTTAATTGAAAGATTTTATATAACTTATTAATATACTACACAGTATTATTTACTTCATTCTAACGTAATTGACTGGATAGTTTGAAAGGTTTTTACACTTTGAAATTAATGTGTCTTTTATAACTTTGAATGATAACTTCTAGAAGTTTTATCAAAATCCTCATGAAAGAGATCCTTACTCATGGGAGTGTTCCTAGACATTGCTAGGACGCTGAACGCTATTGTTTTGCGCCGTATTTTACTTTAACAAAATATTTATATGGAACTTGTGAATGTTTAAACATGTTATAATTTTAGCATTGATCCTGAATTTCTCGAAAACTAATAAATATAAAGACTTTAGATTTATACCAATATTAATTTTTTACACTCCTTTCAAATTAACAATATTTTTATACTCATAACAAAGAAGTGCTCCAAATTGAAAATTTTGAATTTAAGGCGCCAAAAGTGGTTTACTTACTGGGAACACTTTGGTATTAATTCTTTATATTGAAAAAAGTGTACAAATTATAAAGGTTAATTAATTATTATCCTTTATACAATCTTTATATTTTCTTCGAAACTTCCTCTTTTTCATTTTTCATTGTCATTTTCGTTAAGCTGGTTTAAGGTTAAATGGTTCGCTTTTAAATACACTTAGTTTAAAATGCAAAAATAAAATAATTAAAAAGTTTAAATAAAGCTTTAGAAATATTTCTCTCAAATGCAAATTCTATTGAATTATTAAAAAAATATATGCTACGAATGCCCTTGCAAAACTGTAATGTAATCTCTTAATTACTGCCTCTATGTATAACTTTGCCTTGTACCGAAAAAGCATCACGACAGTATTTTCAGAAATATTTTGCGACAAAATTTTGCCACCAACAGGAAGTGGTGTAATGGAACCTAACTGAGTTCTACCTCGTAATGTAAACAGGAAATCTACATCGTCAGACCGCGTTATAATTCACTTACAACCGTGGCTTGTGTGACACAAGGTTGAGGTTGACGTGCATTAGGATTATAGCAAGGAAAATACATTTTTTGTCGCGTATTAAATAATATTCCAATTATTAATACTGTAATTGTATTGTTTATTGTTTAAACGAAGTCATATTGGCAAATTACTTAAGTAATATACTTTAACGAGGTGACAATTATTCTAAAAGAGTGTGAAGCAAATAATGTAAGTGAACAGATGTCGAACCGTTACATGGACCTACCAATTAATTCAACTCTGTCCATAAATATAGATGACGACAACAGCATTGCAAATTCCAGTCGAGGGCGTCACGTGTTTCCATCGATTTCTTCAGTTCGGACCCCATCCTCGTAGGCCTACAGTGGACATTCCCACTGCCTGTATACAATTATAACATTATATCTTATATCTGGGGTGTACAGTACGTAATATATGAGTTTTGATAATTTTTTAAAAGTATTGAACCCCGGTGCCCGCTTGTCTTTCTCGACCCTTTTTCTTAATGATTAATAAAAAGTTTGGTAATAGTAAGATTTTTTACTATTCCAAACACTAACGTTCTTTTTCAGGCTAAAAGGTAGTCAAAGCAAATCAGATAATACTTTAATCTATCTATACGATCATTACTAAAGGGCTTGCAAGTGTTTTACTATATTTTTATGAGGTTGGATCTATCAGTTTTACTGCTCGATTAGGAAGACTGTGAAAACCATTTACGATTAAAGTCTGACTAATGTTTGACACGTATTTTTAAGTAGTACATGTGAAAAAAACATATGTAATCAATATTTATATTTATGAAAAAAAAAATACTTTTAGTCTGTTCTTGAAAACATTATGAGGAGGTTGCGTATTATAACCAAAATATAAAAATTCTTATGTAATTTGATACGCTTTGTGTAGAATGTCTTTAAAATTCCAACGTTAGCTTAAAATTCTTGGAATTTTTGGTGTGGGGAATATCCCTTGTCTTTAACGATGAAAAGAAAAGGCGCTCTTTTATACAGAGATCTTTTAATTCTTCTCTTACGATAATTATTCATTATAACATGTTAGAGACTTAGGACATTAGAGTGAAGGTGGTAGTCTACAATCAAACACTTTTCTAAAGCGTTATCAGTTCGAATTTAACTCGAAAAAATTGACGCTAGAACATGCATATTAGTCAAACACTCTGCACCGAAACAGGCCAGTTGCCTTGATTGTCTCCTAGTATTTTTTTACAAGGCTACAGCGTAACTTGAATAGAGAAGGAATATAAAAGCAGTAATAAAAAAAGTAGTATACAACCAAACAAATTATATGGATTATTTAAATGACTTGCACGTTGAAATGTCGGCATATTTCATTTGACGGAATATGATTATATAGAATTTTTTTTAATTCCACCCTTGGGTTAAAATTTTTGGAATTTTTCGTGTGGGGAATATCCCTTACCTTTAAGGAGTGTAAAGAAAATGCACTCTTTTAGACAGAGATTTTAATATCCTTCTACTTTAAAATTTCGCCAATTTCGTTAATGATATAAATGCTTGCAATAGTTTACAAAATTTGATAGTGACGAGTTAAGTTTTAAAAACGTATTGAAATTAATAGTAATAATATTTACAACAGATTTTAATGATTTATTACAATGGAATACGTCTTTCATACGATAAATCTTCAATTTCATATGTTGGATACATTAGAGTGAAAGTGGTAGTCTACAATCAAACACTTTCACAAAGCATATCAGTCAAAGACTCTATACCTAAACATGCCAGTTGCCTTGATTGTCTCCTAGTATTTGTTTACAAGGCTACAGCGTAACTTCAATAAAGAAGGAATATAAAAGCAGTAATAAAAACAACGTAGTATACACCCAAACAAATTATATGCATTATTTAAATGACTTACACACTGTACACGTTGAAAGGTCAGCATATTTCATTTGACGGGCTATGATTATATGGAAACAGTTTTTAAAATAGAAAAGTCAAAATAGTATTGTTTCTCAGCTATGAAAAAGACTGATTCCACCCAAGAAACTGTCTGAAAGTGTAATTAGCTGTAACTCACAGTCAATTTACATTCTTTATTTACAGGTTACTAACTTGTATCTCTATCCACACGTATATCATTCCTTCTGCTAACACACAACTTTGTATCCTTTAAACTTAAGTATGCAGTATTACTGCATTAAAAAGTAAAACTATTTTGCAATAAAACATTTTTATTGAAAACTGCCGTTCCATGAAAAAAAATATGGAAAGTTTGGTGTCAAGTTTCAGGAAGTTTTAAAATACGTACGTTGAATAACGTTGGATGTCACTCAATGTTTAGGTTCATTGCTTAACATCTGTCTGTAATTTGTGTTTTTAAACGTATTGTAACTTGTTCTAATCAAGACTTAATTAATTAAAAGTATAGTGAATAACAATAATAAGTTGTTGTTTAATATTACGAAAGCGAATTACATGGTAACATGTTTAACTAATTGTCCCTAATATATCACTATTTAATTTTCTCTTACCCATAAAACGTTTTGGTTACGATTAAAACTTGAGCTTCCAGTAACTTGCTGAACATTACCAAAACTTGTTACTTGACAATGGACAAATTTAATTTCTGTCCATTTCTTTTTAGTCCGCGCAATATCTCGAGATCGAACTGGCCTGTGGGCTTGAGATGTAGCATTTATATAGCAATATCTCGAGAACGAACTGGCCTGTGGGCTTGAGATGTAGCATTTATATCGCAATATCTCGAGAACGAACTGGCCTGTGGGCTTGAGATGTAGCATTTATATCGCAATATCTCGAGAACGATCTGGCCTGTGGGCTTGAGATGTAGCATTTATATCGCAATATCTCGAGGACGAACTGGCCTGTAGGCTTGAGATGTAGCATTTATATAGCAATATCTCGAGAACGAACTGGCCTGTGGGCTTGAGATGTAGCATTTATATCGCAATATCTCGAGAACGAACTGGCCTGTGGGCTTGAGATGTAGCATTTATATCGCAATATCTCGAGAACGATCTGGCCTGTGGGCTTGATATGTAGCATTTATATATTAGGAACATCAAGTTCGATTGTAATACATTCGATGTGCCATAAGTTTCTAAACAATTTTATATCGGTCTTGTTCGTAATTTTGATGGCAAGGAGAAAATCACAGAATAAATTTTTAATCACAATGAGTGCAGTGTATGATATTTTTACGTGTGACATGCTAACAATTATAGAATGAAAAGAACTATATACATGACATTTTGCACGCAACCTCAGCGATGAGTATTGTGGACTTTTTGAACTTAAAAAATTAACATCGCATGGTGTCTTAAATCTACATGAAAAACTTTTGATAACAAATGTTTTAAATTATTGGGTTTTTAGATAATAAACTATAAAATACTTTTAAAAACGAAAATACATAGCTAATGAGCGGATAAAAAAAATACATGTTTATTATTTTTTCTATACTGCTTTCATATATTTATTTAGTCATTTACAACATCCTAAATCATTTATATGTTAAACTTTGACTTCAGAAAATTTTTCTATACAAAATTTAATATTACAATTGCTATTTGCAATAAGTTTCACTCGTGGAGTCAACTCGTGTTTTGTTTGTGTGTATGATATGTGTTTTTTTTTTTTTTTTTTTTTTTTTTTTTTTTTTTTTTTTTTTTTTTTTTTTTTTTATGCAAAGTCGTTCAACAAAGAGTTTAGCCGAACGATACTAACAAATGACAAATCTTTGGATAAATCCAATAATCGTAACGAAAGTTACTATTTTTTATGATATTTTAAGTAATTAAATATGAATTCAAACAAAAAATAACGGTCCTATGAAAATTTTTTAGATTAGAAAGTATTTTTAGTCTCAGTCATGTTATCGGTTTATAATTATAACTGGCTGATATTGTAGTGCCTCCCTATGAAGGTGTTATCTCGCGCCAAACAAAAAACATCCCACGTTAAAGTACCTCGATCACATAGAGATTAAATTTATATAGGATCTGATCACAATAAATAAACTCGCAACATTTCTTACAAAAAGGTTAAAGTTTTGGAGGTGACCGAGCGTTTCGACTGACATGTAAAAATTATTCGCTTCCGCGCCACGAAAAATTAAGATTTTACAGTTACCCAACGTATAATTCTAATGCATTATGTTATCAGTAGCAAGCAGCTCATTTAAGTAATGCGGAACAGAGCGCCCAAGGGTTGAGTGTGGGGAGGGGAGACAAGCAACTTTATCTCTTACCTCGACTAACCCCACTTTGTCCTCTCACCTTTATTCACTCTGCGTTGTCAGAACTTCTCTACTGCATTTAAATTGGCCTTCTCTTACTACCTTCTTGAGGAAAAAGGTCTACACCTCAGTTCCTTAAATTCTTAGGTATACTAAAAACACAGTCTTACTGTTACAAACAAAATATTCGCAAGAACTATTAATAACAGAACTCATTTCGCGACTCTTTTGATACTTCTACTTTGTTTGTATGTGTAAGCATGACTTTGCCTTTTCCCATAGGTGTAATTGATTCATTGACAATTACACACAATATATGTTTCGTACAAAAAGTTAACACAACGGTTGTTATCTAAACAGTTTGTTATAAAATATCATACAAACTATTCTTTCAACCTTGTTGAATGCAAGAAATTATGTGTAATTATTGTTTTGCATGCATCTTTTTTAGCATAACATTTACTGACACGAACGAAGTTACGGGCCCGCCCAATAGCTAGTATTTTTATTAAATTTGTTGCTTGCATGTTTTTGTATTATTAATCCTGTTGCTAATGTAATACTCAGGATGACCTTTGCTTCCAAAGAACGTATATCACCGACTCCCTAACCGTTACCGTAAGGCGGAAATGACTCATTTTACATATTTCCATATGGGTAAATACGTATCTACTAACTAAATTCGTATACTGTAATTAATCCATTTATATACATATTGGATTAGCAGATAAATGAACTTTCTAACACATAGTGGTACCGTGCATAAATATAGGCTGATACGATTAAGTTAGTACCTTATCTGAAGTGAAAAAGTAGGTTTATATATATTAAAGCATTGTAATATTCTGTGTGCATAGATATCATTTAAAGGTATCCTTTCAATACTGTTATCGGCAGTAACCCCACTATCCTCCCAAATGTCATCACAACTCTCTATGAATAGAATCAATTGAATCGGTTATCAGCCAGGATGCAAAGCTATTGTTTACAATGGCGTATTGATTGTGGAACGTCTGTTTAGAGAAATAACTGTACACTTTTAATAGTCGAACACTCAGTTTTCCTGTAAACTAAATGCAGTAAAAAAACAACTGTACTTTGTTTAATTCTAGGTGTCCCGTAATATTCTGGACGTATACCACATTATTGCTCAGGACGAGACAAACACATTTCACTATATGAACATGGGTCTCCAGAGCTTAGTTTCCCATACGTCTTTAGATATGTTTTTTTTTTTTTTTGGTATAAACAATTAAAATCATAAAATATTAACTATCGAATTTCGGTCAAATTTTTAGTGTATCGAGGCCAATTACAAAAAAGTACATGGTATTACCTTTAGTATTTTTAAGCATACATTTTTAGTGAAGGTTATAAAAATTAGAATAACAGCAAATTTATTTTAAAAATAAATTATTTAGAGCAGAGTTTCTGTGTCAAGATTCAGAGACTATGTGACAAAAAAACCTTTGGCCAGAGAGATACGGCATAATCTATATATGTGTGTGTCCTTAATAACGTAATTCACCGTTATAATCACATATTTCACTGTTGCCTTTTTTATTGTTGTTTATTGTTATCTTAGTACACGAAACCAGTAAAACACTACGCAACTAGCTTTTAACTTCTATTGATTCTTAATGAGTGACCCTCAGAGATAAGTCTAAGATGATTTAATAAAGGCGTTTGGCAATATTACGCTGATACACATGTTAAAATTTTACGAGCTTAATTAACTAATCGTATAAAGCAGTTCCGAGAGGTTTTAAACTCTGATATTGAAGTAATTAACACGGGTACTATGCAAATTCGGGTACTCAAAATATCCTTAGTACTAGTACTGAAGAACTCGTAAATGAAAAATGTATACAAATAGTATAACGAATTATACAAATCTATTTATATTTACTTTTTACAAAAATTACGTTTGAATATTGAATATACTAATTATTATGAATTACATTGACCTATTTGCCCACGTCTTTTTGATACAACTTTAATCTCTATGACCACGAGGGCAATACGGAGGGATTTAAGGGATTCTCGTATTCAGATATTGAAAAGTTGCAATATCAGAATGTCACACCCTTCATTTGCACTCCCTCAGCTTTGATCCCTTCCTCATATTGTTTGGTAAGAGAAAAATAAAATACCATAGTAATGACGATGCCTGCAAAAATAGTTTCGATGTTAAACACTCTCATATCAATTATTTTTTACAAGTAGCCAGTAAAATGCATGCAGAGTTATTACATTGTTCTATATAATTAAGACACTTTTTGTAATATATATGTAAAATATAGAAAATTTTAATGGGTGTAACGGTAGAAATTATTTCAATATGAAAACATTCACAAATAAATTTTGTTAACCCTTTTCACAATTAGCCAATAAAATGAACGCAGATTTATTTCATATGTTAATTTGAATTAAGACTGTTCCCGTAATATTAATGTACACAATTTAAACGGATGTAAGTGGTGGAAGAAAAATATACAATAAAATACATGTAATACAACAAAATTTGAATAAAGCAATATTCAGATTCCTAGCATATCATCATTGCTAAATGAAAGCGAGTTTCGCTTAAACACAAACAGATTCTGTAAATGGATCGTGTGTTTCCATCGCAGTCGATGTAACAGTAAAAAATATGCTCGTACAATCAATCATGTTCCTGTAAACAATAGCTTTGCACTCAATTCAGAAGCTAACGGTTGATTATTTATTTTGAGAGGTTCTAAATACTGTCGAAAACAGTTGAATTGATGAGAAACATAAGTAAGCAGATAATACTTTGAAATTGATAGTAATTTGTTTGTAACTGTTATATTTTGACGTGATAAATATTTAACAAAAATTTAATTATCTAAAAAGAACTAAATTTAAATTGGGATTTTAAGGTTACTGAAAATGTAAATAAGTACATTATTTCATAACTATTTAGATAATTATTAGTAGATTTTATCACAAACTAAATAGACTTATCTTGTATTATAAATTAAAAGTGCACTTTCCAAAGAGCAAAAGGCAAAGCAGGGTTTTACCTAAAACATTCTTATATTAATTTTCATAGCTTTTTATAGTTAAAATGATGTCCCTTCTGCAAGTTGAGATAATGAATTAATTTTGCAATAATCAGTCTAGTGAATGTCATTATAATTGTTATTAGGTTTTTTATGACGATAACTAAGCTGTAGTAATTATACATGTCAATTCTGAAAAAATATGTTCTATATTTTAAATAATATTATTATAAAGATATTGTATGCAAGATATTCATTCTGCTCTATTTTTTCCTCGACAAGCAAAGGTCTCAAAAATATAACAATAAACACCTTCTACCAGGATTGGCCGCTTGGATTTGTGTGTACTTTGCTGATTGCACCTCTGAAACGCTCTTTTCCCAAAGATTGTCACTTTTTTGTGTTTGTTATTCAACGTATAATGCTGAATAATAATATAAAATTGCTATATAATTTTAAAATAAATTTGTTTCACTGCAATAAAGACATTAAAAATAAATTTTCGAAAGCACTATACAAGTGATTCTAGTTAAAATTTAATATACTTCGATTGTATTACAAGTGTAACATATTGGGTTACACTATAGATGGAAAAAACTATGAAAATGTTGAAAAGACGAGAAATTGATGCGCTGTAGGTCAAAACATTAATTTTTTATTTCACCTGGTATTTACCGAACAGCATTTTCTTGAGAGACAGGTACACTATCTGACTCAATAAGCTCTGAGAGTCATATTGATTTTCTTATTTGAATTCAACAAATTTCCAAGTGTAATCCCAATCTACAAAACATTGAATTTTTGAAGGAAAAAAAACCAAAAACTTAAGGTTACGTCTCAGCATATGAGATTTATATTTTCGTGTAAATAGATTTTAGGTATCTTGCCGTCATTAAAGAAGAGTATAAATTTGTATTTTACGAACAACTTCCTCACGCTTGATGCATTTCAATAATAAAAATAAATTTAATAACCTTGATATGTTCACCATGTTTAATATTCAAGAAAAGTAAACCTTCTTAACTTTGTTTCAAAGTTTTTCCGTACTTTTGTCCTTAAAGTACTTGCATTGCTGGGATTAATTTCAATAAGATTAATTTATACATATAATAATAGGTCCACATAATGAAGCACAAGCTTATTAGATCCAAATATTTAGGTTGTTCACATTTCATTACCACCATATTAAAAAAATGTATTAGTTATCCGCGGTATCCTGGTTTAAATAACAACAGATCTTTGCTCAGAAGAAAGTTACGGCTTTCTGCGGAAGCTGATGAGGTGCGACGATTTCGTGACCCTAGCTGGATTGGCAAACTCACAGTGGCTGGAATCGTCTAGGCCGAGGACCGAAACTCTCCGGATCACCTGCCCATTGCTGTGACAATCACGTATTTACCGCTTCTCTAGAACACCCTTGTACGACGGGTTTCCCCCCCATCTCTTCCGCTTGGGAAATTTCAGGGATCAAATTCCACTCTTGCTTGCGTTGGAACTACCACCCACCCATTACAGACATGACCGGTAACGTGGCCGTCATTCCTCTTGGCGACGGAGATTTTCAAGAAGGATTGCCTGTGTAGATCTCTCCCGCAGAGGTGTCCCTTCATTGACTCAACCCTCCTCGAAAAAGCCTGTGCTCTGTGTGTCTAGAAATTTCGCAGAGAACATTGAATCAATCGAAGTCATAGAGCATCTGGCCAGTTTCCCAATCGGAAGACTTTTAACAGGGCGAAAACCCTTTTGGTGTGCTTCCCTAAAATTAACATCTATAAATTCTCTAACCGTTATAAATATTTCTCTATTTATTTATTGTTCCTATTAATAACACAATTGTAAGTATCACTAATGTTGAATCAATTAAAATGCCTCAATAAAAATCTGTCATGTTAGATTTATCAAAGATAATAAAGCCAATTTAAAAAGCTATAAACGATTTATTTAAAATCCAATTAAGTTTCCAATATTCGAAGCTTGGAGTGGCTTGAACGCACTTCAAAGGATGCTCGAAGTGTTGCAGGTAATTTTTTTACTTTAGTCTTCACAAGGCAATTTGAAATTATTAGTAGAAACATATACAACAGTGATAATTAAATTGATTATTTAAGGAAATTTCTTTTCTTTTCGAAGAATGCATTGAAATAGTCTGGTGCACATGGAGACTTTTATGATAATAAGGACAAAATAGACGTTACTTTCTGCTTCTTTTTCACCATGAATGCCAATTAGATGATACATAAAAAATGTTGAAATAAAAAATTGTTCTATAAAATATTTTAATGTAATATTTAAAGTTTTTTCGTTTCTGAATTTTAACAGTGGTCATGGGAAATAACTCATTGTTTAGTATAACTAGATAAAATGAAGGAGCAAACATTAAAAAAATAATTAATTATAACTAATACCCATTGTAAGTTAGATTGATGTTATCAAACCGCACTATTATAATAGTAATATTTTCATTTAGACAATTATACTAAATTCAGGAATGCCAAAATCTTTTTGACATGAAAATATCATTATAAGTGTGATTCTTTCTTAACTTCTTTGTTCAATTTTTCCTTTTGTAAAATGTAATAGTTTTTATAACCATAGAAGTATTTTACATTATACCAATATTCTAAAAAAAAACTGGATCTTTAATTAATGCAGGGAGTTTCAGAGCTCCTGTCAGATATTTTAGGGGATCGTTTCTTTTATAATAAACTCATTTCTGTCTATGCTTAGAATGTTTAAGGTTTTAGGAATTTGTTTGTTTGTATATGTGCTTCTCTCAATACATAATTTTCATTAACATTTATACTTCTATAAAGTAAAAATAGTATACATTGTACCTTAATTAAAATAAATTTTAAGTGTTTAATGGAAACTTTACATTTATAAATTTTAAGATAGTAGCTATTTAAAATTTGTCATATAATATTACTTAGTATACAAGCAATTGCAAAAACTGTACAATAATAATATAATATATTATAACTATGTATTTTTTTACGTTATTCTCTTTTCAATACTTTTATCTTGAGAAAGAAATGTTTAACTCGTGTTGTAGATTTATAAACACATTATTCACCCTGCAAGAATATTTTTGATGAGAAAGCAACCACAGTAGCTTTTTTACATTTGTAAATCGCGCTTAATTTAAACATTAACATGAAAACTGAAGTAAAATTAATGGTTTAAAATATATTTATTAATATAAAACTTGAATATAAGAACATTAGTCTATCGGATACAAATTAAAACGATCTAAAAGTTGTTGATGGTCCTTCCTTGCTTTCTTCTTGCTCCGTGTAATTAGACAGCGTGTCAGTGATCTTCGAGCAATTATTGGTTTCATCTCAACCACGAATTTTAAATTAATATTTACTATAAATAGTAATACGTATAGTAAAATTTTGTAATAATACTTATAACAAAAAGCTTGACTTCACGCCGAATGTTATATTTATTTTAAAAGGTATTTATGGATTGTTTTCTTAATGTAGCTTTTATAGAATTTGTTCAGTAAGATATATAGACATACCATTTCCAAAAAAGTCGGCTAGGACACATGTAATAGATATTCTTTGTTTGATTTTGACTGCTATGAAATATGGTAAAGTTTCATTAAATAGTCTAGATACGCCTTGTTTAAAATATTAGTTTCTAGTTATTAATACTTAAATATTGATAGTAATTCAATCATTTTTGAGTTAGAAATACACTTCCAATTATGTAATTTCTTAATTTACTGTAAATTATCGTTATTATGTTGTCATTTACATAAAACAGAACCAACATTAATTCAGTGTATAAATAAAGTTTACAGTTGAACCGCTTCATACGGCTTCACAGGTGAATAACGTCGGCTAGTGTTTAATACAATAAATTGTCACAGCACATTTAGTCGTTGTTCTCGCTTCATAGCTTCGTAGTTATTGCTCTCTTCGGATTTTAACTTAACTTTAATTATTCAAAACTGCTTTTTAAATACTCGTAGTAACTAAATCAAATAGTAATACGTGTCAAATAGTAATCAGTAAAAGTTGTTATAAATGCATGGCCTAATAATATGCTGAATTTTCTGTCTATCTGTCAGTATTTTAAAATTACAATGCTTTTCTAAGTAACCGTTCAATCTATAAAAAGGAAATTCTACCATATGCTATAGAGAATTTAAAAACTCATTTTGTGTAAATAACAATCTTCTAAAAAATATAAAATGGCGAACAATTTTAATGCTAAACAACTTAATATAAGGATTATAATTGTTTAAGTTATTTTTTAAAACCATAGCTATATGATACACTAAAGTCACTTGATTAATATGAAAAACTTTTAATTCTTTTAATTTAACTTATGAATGAAATGTTTTATAAAACAAATAAAAATAATTTATTTTATAAAAATAAGCGAAATGATGTAACTCTCCCAAGTCAAAGACGTTTAAAAATGTACGTACACTTACATGTATTGCAGTAAAAAACTAGCTATGCCTCAACATTTCAAAAACTGTTGTTACACAACTAATTGTTGATGCCAGTTGTTATAAATAAAGGTTGGTTCTATATAGAAATTAAATATCATAACATAAAATCTCCTTAAAACCTCACACCTAAAAATTGTATTATTTGATTGTTTAAACAATTATATTATAATATTTCATTTTAAAGTGACAACTCTCGTTTCCAAACAATCAGATGTTATAACATCAACAGTTTTATAATAAACTACTGACTGTATTTAATTTCAAGCAGAATAATAGTTATTACTTCACTTTCTCGGTCATACTTGACATTTTTTGAAAACTCTAATAGAGGTTTTATATACCTTGAAAACGTTTTAGATTTATTTATTTTTATACGTTTTCATATCCCGAAGATGATGGTTTATTTTAAAGAAATTATTAACTTATTTCAGTTACGTTTTGTGTTGTCTCTTCTATCCCTCTCTGGTCTCCGACTTTTCGAATATCTTCTATTTATTGCCCAGAAGAAATCTACAAAGAACTAAATTAAAGTCATCGGAATCTGAACACAACCACGGGTAGATAACTATGTTTTCTAAGCAAATCAGTTGCTGATCAACACATGTGTAAGAATATGTATTTTTAAAGCATTTGAGATATTACAAGTTATCTTATGTTGCTGTCAGTTGTATAATATAGAATTGTTTCCATCGAAACATAAAATTTTTATATGTATACCTTATACCGAACTATTATTTTACTTTTACGCTGGTGTTTTCGTGAGCTAAGTATATGTGTGGATATAATTTCGCATAAAGGAGATCACAGAAACGGTCAAATTAGTTTAGATTTGTAAATTACACTTAATTCCACTATTTTGACTCAGTACACGTGAGCAGCGTTGGTCAGACAGTCACGTCTCAGATACAAGTCGAGGTAAGTGGCCAATAGCTCAGTGTGACTTCCTGCCGGAACCTCTGAAATACCTGGCTCTGTCTCAGTCAGTTATTTCTCTTCAGTGTTTTATTACCTGCAATTGTAAGAATCAGTAGTAAATAGCAGAAAAGATATTATAAGACGGTTAATAAGATTTCCAAAACTATATCTGTTATGCTATAGCTTGATATTTATTATGATAAATGTTAAAAAACAAACTTATTTCTGAGGTGGTATATTAAATTTTATTCAGATTCAATCTGTCCCCTTTAGATTATAAACGTCTTACCGGTCCTTTCTTCGCCCGCAAGAAGCTGCAAGAGACCGGAAGCTCTCAGACCTCAGGAGATTTCACCCCATATTACGGGCTCCTAAACACCAAAACTTATTATAGATTTAAAAGTGGTGGAGACGTCAAGAGGTTCAGTAGAACCAGGTATATGTGATTTTAGCAGATTTACAATACGAGTATACGAGAGATAAAATGTGCCATTATTAACTGCCTTAGACAGGTTTTCTGTATCAACATGTTGCTAAAGTTGAGTTATCATATTATAAATGCTTATTTTATTAAATATATGTCATTGCTAGTAAATTTGGTTTAGAAATTTTTAATCGTCCATAATCGATTTAACTGTTAGGTATATTAGATGCACACAAAAAGAGATGTTGATCATTTGTAACGATCACTGATATATGTATGATAAAATTAAGGACAGCACCAAACGTAAACATAAAAATTAAATAATAAACTTAAAAACTTTTTTTGTAACATAACAATCCTTGAATTAAATTAAGCCAAAGTAAATCCTTATTAATGTTTTGCGAAAGTATATTTACTTGTTAATGTATCTTGTTTATGTAAATATAATCTTTAAGTTTCAGAGTGTTTATGTGAGCTATAATCAGCCCATGTTTAGTTATAAGGTAATTAAGTGCCAAGCAAAGCCTCGGGCGTAGAGAAGGTAAGCGCTTTAGAGTGATAAAGAGCTTATTGTGGTGCTGCGTGCGACGTGAAACCTCGGCAGGTCCGTCACCTGCTCCTGTCACTCCTGTACAGCTTCCAGCTTTTTGTTCCACCTGGAAATCTCACTGTCAATTATCAACAGCTCCGTCAAATTAAGCAACATGTATGTAACAAATGCAAGCATGCTTACACAATTTTAACATCCTTTTTCTTAGGAATCATTAAATCACGTTACTCTTGGAATAAGATATGCATTGTATAAAATAAGCACAGTCAACTTTTAACAGAAAAGGAAATAATACGTTTTTATCGATTTCCTCTCAATGGTCATTGATACGCACTCTTAATACATTAGTGACGGATTAGAGAATAGTAAAATAAGAGTATTTTATTGCACATGATGTATATACCTTGACTCAATACCATTTAGCGTACCAAGTGTCATTCCTATTTATAAAACGTAATGTATTTTAAATTTTATTTTGCAATGCTCAAACAGTTTTCATCCAAAAACATTCATGACCTAGCCAAATGATTATCTGTTGTATATGCTAATTGTTATGTGGAGAAAAAATTTAATTTGACATCATTGCATCCAAAAAAACCTTGCAGGATAATTGTGTAGGAAAAGATTTTGGTCTTTTTGAGTGTTCACCCTTAAATATGGAAGTTGGTAAATGGCTTAATTTTAATTAATTTTGAAGGATAAGGTGAATATGCTAAAAGCTAAGGTTTTAAATATTCAGGAAAGTTATTATAGTTATGTAGATTTGAAATAATAGCGTTTATTAATTGTTAATTAGTTAAATTGTAATTTAATTGTAGAAATGTCATTTAATTATTCAAATTTAAAAAAAGTACGTTTAAGATTTTTTGCGATTAAATACTAAATAATTTTGATTAAAATCTATGTACCCATAAAGTTCCAGTAGAGATAGGTTTTAGATGTGGGGCTATGCTCTTTTCAATCCAATCAGTTTTCACTTGACTTCTACTTCTAGAGAGTACATGACGATTTTGTTGTATACGAGTCTGTCACTGGTTAATGGTTATGTTATCATTAAATGAGTTAAATGGTTGTGTTAGATAACTCATTTCGAAAACAAATTGTGTTAATCGTGAAAACACGTTTAAAAAATATTACTATGTGTTGATTTCATGAAGTTGACTGTGTTTGTCTTGTAATTGTTTAAAAGAAAGTATTAAAGAAAGGAGTTAGGAAAGTTCAGTCACTTACAGGTAATAAGGATAAGAGACTTTGTTATTGAATTTTGAGGGCAGAACTAGTAAACATTTTCGTTTCAATAACATTTTTAGTGGTAAGAAGAATAAATCACCTTTTAACACTTTTAAAGCTTTTGTATGTACTACGCACGAGCACATTTCAGATTCAAAGAATCCATCTTCCGGTACTACTCAGCAAATTTCTATAAGAGTTGTGCTCACTAAAACATGTATTCACTGTACGACTCAGAGCTACGTTAACTAGCATTTTATAGTTAAAAGGTCTATTATTAAAAAAATAGTTTTGATATATTAATGTAAACATTGTTCGTAATTTTATTCATTAAATATTGGAAGAGAATCCTGTAATATACACGTTAAAAACTCGTTAGTGAATGTGAATAGTTCGAAATTATGCCCAAGAAATGTAGCCTTAAATGATCAAAGAAAACATGTTAAAGCCCAGCCCAGTGATACTCCCCATGACCAATATATGGCCTTTGTCACCGACACCCGATAACTGCTCTCTTTATCGCGGTTTAACATCCCTCTCGTGGGGAGTACACACAACCGAACGCTTTGTCTCGTTAGTTTGGTAGTTTTCGGTAATTACTTTTTGTAAAACAAAATAATTTAAAATACAATTTTCGTTTATAGCTTTTACCGAAATAAGATATTGATCTGAAAATTTAATTTTTTTTTTCCAAATAACAATTACTGTTTCTTCACGTATAAGTAGCATGATTTCAAAAACGGATATATATCAGTTTTTAACACACATGTATTCGAATATTATTTTAAACCTTTATCCCAAAAAAGCTATTTTTATTAGTGGGCTGACAAATTCAGGCCGTTTTCCAACGGAGCAGACGCTTGGATACTGAATGGTTTGGCCATAAACAATATGAAGTGCGGTTACAACCCTGTCTGTTTCTCTCGTGCAGACAAGTTCTACTCTCTGAGCTCCTGGTTTTCATATGTTCAGAGAGTGTAGGCCTATACCGGACGTCGAATATAGATGGAGTGATTTACTTTGGGGGATGTTTATATGATCAACTATAGGGTATTTTGAGGGTAAGTCAAAATTATTAAATATGTATCCCTTGCAAGTGACATAATTTTAACGTATGATAATAAAAAGAATAATGGTGCAAATTAGATGTTGATAATTTTACTCTTTTATAAAACCCCTACAGTTAAAGTTACTGTAAGGCAGATAAAACATTCACACACTAGTTATTTTGAGAGCGTACGATACGAAAATCATAAAGCATGTTATTACAAAAATCAACAAACAGCAACAATCATGATTAACGTACCATTTAGTAGGTTTTATATTGTCTGACCGCAATAGTTTTGTATTTGATTCCTTTATTCTTAGATGGCAACTCTGTATACTAGTAATTTTAGATAAATCCATAAAATAGTATATTTGGTTAAAGTAAAGTGAACAAGGCTGCCTAATGGTTACTTCCTGTCCGGTAAATCCAACGGTTAGGCCATTGAAATTGCCATCAATTACAAAGGATTAAATCACCGACAATACCGGTCAGTATGTTTTACCACTGTGGATATTGAGTGTGATGATCGATTCACAAAACACATAATATTTTACAATACATAATTTCAATAAAAAAAATAATGTAGTAATATAATAGAACAAAAATTATTGACAAAATAATACATTTGTATAATAATAAAACAATATAATTATTATTTTTTTATTCATGTTATTCATTATATATTCATTTTCACCTTATTCACAAACGAAATCGTCACCCAGCAGAATAAAAGGTTAGAAAAAGCAGCGAGCTAGAAGCGTATGTTTTTCATACAGTTGAAGATTAATTTAGAAAGTTTGTGTTTGTAAAGCGGCGTTGGAGTGAGTAATAACCGCAACTCTAAACGGTATTTCAATATATATTTACTGTCAAGCTTTGTCTTTGCAGTGCAATGTATAGAGCATCGAAGGTTATTTATGTACTTTTATTTGTTTTTGTATCATAAATAAGTAAATGTTTTAATAGGAACATAGGAACACGTTATACTACGTCTTTTATAATGTAGTATTATATGTAAGAATTTTTTTTAAGTAAATAAGAACCAAGTTTAACAAAAGACATTCTTAACTTTTTTCTTTCCTTGTTTGTTAGGAAGGATTTATTAGGAAATTTATTAGGAAACTTTTTAAGTAAATACTGAATTAGATTTTACTTTTAATATTATATCATTTATAGTTATATATGGTTAGAAATACTATTATATTAATTTATATCATAAACTAAGTTTTAAACTACTTTGACTTCACTCACGTGAATATTATTCCGGAGTGAGTTTAGGAGCATAATCACGTAACTTTCTCATTAAGTTTTAAATGTTATAAAACGATAATGTATGAATTTCAAATGAACTAATACATGAAACTCACAAGAGGGTACGATAATATGCTTTCAGTAATATTTTAATAGTATATTGATGAGAGTTTTATAGAAAACTTCACTTTGATTAAAAAGTTAACGTGCCTTGTTTTCACTAAAATCTTTCAGAAATATTATGTTAAAATTCCAGAGATTTGAACATTACTATAATTTAGAATTTAGAATATTCATTTCCAGGTTATTTTGATTTACAAAATGATAAAATAGATGAGAAATGACGTATGGCAAACAATTCTTGCCTTCTTGAAGACTTGACATTTCACAGTTACACCTTATTAGATTTTAGATAATAATTTAGATTTATGCTTTCTCTTTTCTTGAAATATCTTATTTTAAGTTTAATAGTAATTGTAGTATGACGTTTTTAAATACTTATACTATTAAATGAGGCGTTTACTTTTTTATGTGGTTGCTGGATTGTTTAGGTGATATCGTAACTTTAAATCTAATCTAAATCAAATTAACTCTGTATCATATACTAATTTTTGATTGCATTTATTCTGTTACAATTTATGACATTTTATTATGAAATTTTAATCAGTATCCACTTTATTAGTAGTTAAGAACTTTTTTTATACTATTCATTGGTTAAATATAAATTTATTGACCGCTGTTCACAATGAATACATAAATGCAATCTATATAAATTTATGGATAGGAAAAGTGCATTTATAATTTCTAGAAATAATTATGGTTATAATTATGGTTAGTAATAAAAGATATTTTATTTAACTTCCTTTTTACAATTCTAGTAACAACATGGATCGATTACGATGCGAACTAACTGTAATAGCATATTTATAGATCTTTAATTTTTAATTCAAATACCGACCACGTAAACTTCAGAACTAAGACATGTCTATTATTTCAGCTTTGTAACACCGGGAAGCTATCTAGATCATAAGTTTATAACTTTAGAG
This sequence comes from Homalodisca vitripennis, assembly GCF_021130785.1. Lineage (NCBI taxonomy): Eukaryota > Metazoa > Arthropoda > Insecta > Hemiptera > Cicadellidae > Homalodisca > Homalodisca vitripennis. The sequence goes on from NC_060209.1 coordinate 173,822,351, forward strand.
TGAAATATAAGTCTATTGTGTTGTCAGGTCAAGACTCTGAAGGTACATCCACCAATGTTGATAGTCATTACACTGCTTGATAAAAAAAACTAAAGTTCGCCTAAAGAGGCAAAACAGATCTCAAAGAATTCCTGATGGCTCTGAAGTGTTTATTGAGAATGGGATTCCCGAACTAGCGCAATGCTAGATCTATAAATGTATGATTATAACGTATCAAGCACTTCGTAACTCCACCATTTAAAACTGGTTATTGATTTCTCTATCTCCAAAAAATAATTCTTCTTTAGTCGTCATGTTTACTTTTTACAACAACAAAAAAATCCACTGCAACAATTTTAACTATAAATATGAGTTTTTGCCTATGACGCTATAAGCGATGTAGAGAATCACCTGCACAAAACTAGTGTACTCATCAATCCAGAGTGTGGCGTTGACAGTAGTTGGTAGTGAACACGACAGTACAGGTCAGCTATTGTCGTCCCTGATGTATGAGGTGTGACGTGAGAAACACCTGCACAAAACTAGTATACTCATCAATCCAGAGGGTTGCAGTAGGTAGTGAACACGACAGTACAGGTCAGCCATTGTCGTCCCTGATGTATGAGGTTTGACGTGAGAATCACCTGCATAAAACTAGTGTACTCATCAATCCAGAGGGTGGCAGTAGGTAGTGAACACGACAGTACAGGTCAGCTATTGTCGTCCCTGATGTATGAGGTGTGACGTGAGAATCACCTGCACAAAACTAGTGTACTCATCAATCCAGAGGGTGGCAGTAGGTAGTGAACACGACAGTACAGGTCAGCCATTGTCGTCCCTGATGTATGAGGTGTGACGTGTAAATCACCTGCACAAAACTAGTATACTCATCAATTCAGAGGGTGGCAGTAGGTAGTGAACACGACAGTACAGGTCAGCCATTGTCGTCCCTGATGTATGAGGTTTGACGTGAGAATCACCTGCACAAAACTAGTGTACTCATCAATCCAGAGTGTGGCAGTAGGTAGTGAACACGACAGTACAGGTCAGCCATTGTCGTTCCTGATGTATGAGGTTTGACGTGAGAATCACCTGCATAAAACTAGTGTACTCATCAATCCAGAGGGTGGCAGTAGGTAGTGAACACGATAGTACAGGTCAGCCATTGTCGTCCCTGATGTATGAGGTTTGACGTGAGAATCACCTGCACAAAACTAGTGTACTCATCAATCCAGAGGGTGGCAGTAGTAGGTAGTGAACACGACAGTACAGGTCAGCCATTGTCGTCCCTGATGTATGAGGTTTGACGTGAGAATCACCTGCATAAAACTAGTGTACTCATCAATCCAGAGTGTGGCGTTGACAGTGGTTAGTAAACACTTCAGTACAGGTCAGCCATTGTCGTCCTTGATGTATGAGCTGTGACGTGAGAATCACCTGCACAAAACTAGTATACTCATCAATCCAGAGCGTAGCGTTGACAGTGGGTAGTAAACACTTCAGTACAGGTCAGCCATTGTCTTCTCTGATGTATGAGGTGTGGCGTGAGAATCACCTGCACAGAACTAGTGTACTCATCAATCCAGAGTGTGGCGTTGACAGTGGGTAGTGAACACGACAGTACAGGTCAGCCATTGTCGTCCCTGATGTATGAGGTTTGACGTGAGAATCACCTGCATAAAACTAGTGTACTCATCAATCCAGAGTGTGGCGTTGACAGTTGGTAGTGAACACGCCAGTACAGGTCAGCTATTGTCGTCCCTGATGTATGAGATGTGACGTGAGAAACGCCTGCACAAAACTAGTGTACTTATCAATCCAGAGGGTGGCGTTGACAGTTGGTAGTGAACACGCCAGTACAGGTCAGCTATTGTCGTCTCTGATGTATGAGGTGTGACGTGAGAATCACCTGCACAACACTAGTGTACTCATCAATCCAGAGCGTAGCGTTGACTGTGGGTAGTAAACACTTCAGTACAGGTCAGCCATTGTCGTCTCTGATGTATGAGGTGTGGCGTGAGAATCACCTGCACAGAACTAGTGTACTCATCAATCCAGAGTGTGGCGTTGACAGTGGGTAGTGAACACGCCAGTACATGTCAGCCATTGTCGTCTCTGATGTATGAGGTTTGACGAGAGAATTACCTGCACAAAACTAGTGTACTCATCAATCCAGAGCGTAGTGTTGACAGTGGGTAGTAAACACTTCAGTAAAGGTCAGCCATTGTCGTCCCTGATGTATGAGATGTAGTGTGGCGACTGCAGGATGTAATAATTCCACACGGCGGTACACGGGACTGATTAATACAGGTCATTGTGTTTATGCAATGTGGAATACATTTCAATTGACGTTTGCTTTATTATAACCAACGTTATTCTTTAATAGCAAGTTCTTTTTATTTCAATACAATTATAGTGTGGCCATGAGTCATTTTCTCACACCGTAGTACCGTTCACAGACCCAGATGTTCATTTTGACGAACATGCATGCCAGTTTTCAAAATCCCTGAACTCAAATAGAACTAAAGGGTAATACCAAGATTTGTAAATACTAGTAAAAGACAACAGTATTCAGATTATGCATGACAACTACAAGCTCCCTGCCTTGTCGTCCTTCAATTGCATAAATATTTATCTTCAATAGGCTATAGTTACATGAAGGCAGCTAGACCTCACGTAACATTCATGAGATACATAGGTATGAAATCGGAATCACTGTAATAAATAATCAAACTCACCAGTTATTATCATAACTTAGAATTTTACCTTTATTATTAAAACAATTATTTACGCTAACTATTAGTTCCAAATGAGCAGCTAGGAACCATATTAACTAATATATAATGTTGGCAAAAATCTCATTATGATGCAAAAAAGCAAAGTGCGAATATAAAACTAAAGTCTAATAATTTGAAAATCGCGATTTTCTTACTTAAAATAATGATTAAGCAATGTATACTTAATATTTTTAAATTTTAACAAATAGTTATTTGTTGAGAACCACTATTATTATCTTTTTTCAAATTCTACAGTGTTGCGGGAAAATTGTCCCATCTTTCTCTATTTTTAAACTTTCTTTCGAATTCAAGAGTATTAACCAGATCTGTCCAGACGTTATCATGATGAGCGCTTAGGAACACTATTTAGCGATTAATTTTTATTTATACGATTATATTTCAAAAAAACTATTTCAAGGCATAGAGAACTGTAATAGTTTTTTAAAATAACTATACGAAATGGCAAAATTGAAGAATAAATAAAATGTTTGAAATGATTCTGTTTTTATTTAAATCTTGTTCCAACCCTACCATTATTTTATAAAAATATTTTACTAATCTGTTTTTCTTCTCTTCCTACGTTCGGTCAGCAAACCTTTAACGATTCATTGCGAGATAAGTAGGAATATGTTCGTTAGATTATTTACATCCAGAAAAAAGTGTAAGTAAAATCTTGTTCGGACTTCTGGGATAGCAATCAATACGTCCTACTATGAGAATACACCTGTTGGCGAACCGAGTATCCTGTGCTTTCCACATCAATATCAGCTAACTGAGTAATACGCACCTGTAACGAGTCTTCATAAATATAACTTTTGATTAGTTGTATATTTGAGAAAAAAGTAAAGGGATATGATATAAAAAGTCATTAGTATAGCCGCACTGAACTGTAATATTGGGTTAGTCACCTGTGAGTCCAAAATTCCGTGCTATACAATTACTAGTACTATTAATAAGATTTGTAAAAATAACACCTCAAGGGTTTAATTACTATGTGATCTTAAACAATTTAACAAAACAAACTGAACCTATAATGTTTATTCTTACATAATATTATTTTACTTGCACAAAATATAAACGTAAATGTGTACATAGGCCAATATGGATGTAAAACTTGTGCAAGGTGAAAGTTTGAATGAAAGAATGTGAACTGGATTTTTAAATAGAATATGGGTTAAGAGGTATTAGCAACAACACATACTCAGATAATGAGAAATCTTGAAAACGAGAGATCTAATCTGTTTCGTGTATTCTCTGTATTTGGTTGAGCGTTAATGATGTGTGTGAACAGAGGTAAATTGAACACAGGTTAATTAGAGTAGCCAATAGCAGTGCTGGAAACTAAAGATGTGACAAGGGTGTTTCGCCGACTACATATATGTAATAACGACTTATCTGCATATACCATTATTATTTCTAGGATCCTTAATATATCAATGTATTACTATTCTGGGATCAATTAATCGATAATATAATTTATTCGTTCATAAAACTAAAGTAAAGATTACCAAATCTTTATTAGTGCTGACAGGTTAAAGATGGTACATTAATATATAAGAAATCAAGTCAATGTTATATTTATATAATTAATTCGATAATATGTTTTAAAACCTGTCAATTACCTTATTTAATTTATTTTAAATAACAATTATGCCAAATAAATAAGGCATTAATGCTTCTTTATGTTATGTAAAGCACTAATACTTATATTATATTTAAACTATCAACAAGAAATAGTAATTCTATCATATTTACAGCGTATATTACGGACGTAGTATATTGTTATGTCATATTGTTGTTACATGTTATAAATATTGCTATATTTGTTTTTACTACAAAATATTAGTAGCACTGGGTGTAATTAGTGATTAAACAGTAACTATAGAACAGACGCAACAAGAGAACCTACGAGATGACTTGTCTAGATCCAGATTAATCCTGTAATTCCGACCAAGACAGCGGTGAAGAGATTACCTTATCTGACCGCCACCGCTGCGCCACCACTTCATTAGGATCGTGATCTGTCATCTGCATTTAGATTTTCTCTCCTTATTTTAATTACTTTAATGTCACTCTAAATAAGTGAATGATATTAATTCGGCTCTTTAGTGATTGATGCAAACAAACACTGAGGTCAGATGTAACCAATACACAGCAAAAGTATCAATAAGTAAAATAGTTGTAATCAAAGCACTACATCCTACTTATGTTTTTCATGAATTTATATTTGAACATATTAAATATACTTAGCAAGTGATGCAAGACCGAATGATTTGTCGAATTTCCCAGCAATGAAATATTATGATAAAGTGATATTTTAAATATAAAATTATAAAGTAATTCAAAGTAAAATCAATTATAAAGTGCAAAAATTTAAGTACCAGCCCATAATTAAATAACTTTTTAATTAGTAATTCTTTTGAGAAGGTTTTTGAAAAGATGTAGCGATTTAAAATAAGTACAATGACGTTGTTGGATTATGACAGGTAAGGTTTTTTTTAAATTTTTGGATGCTAGAATTTTCGACATACAACTTATGTTGCAAAATATTTTTTGTCTCAACCATATTAGTTTTTTAACAAGTAAAATTAAGCAATTTTAGATTGCAAGGAGGAGGTTGTTTTTATGTAGGTTAAGCTCTAATCATACTTATGAATACATAAAAGATTATTTAATTAAGAAGTCAGAATTTTGGTTTCCTATTTACTTTTTTTAGGGTAAAGGTGATAAAAATAATAAATTAAAACCTTTGTTTTTTACGGAGATAGATTTTAATCTTGTACACATAGTGTTCTGTAATTGCAACATATCCCGATGGCATACGTCAAATTCTTGTTATCACTGGAAATATATAAATTACCATATTGGCCATATATTAGCCTATGTACACATTTACGTTTATATTTTGTGCAAGTAAAAATATTATGTAAGAATAAACATTATAGGTTCAGTTTGTTTTGTTAAATTGTTTAAGATCACATAGTAATTAAACCCTTGAGGTGTTATTTTTACAAATCTTATTAATAGTACTAGTAATTGTATAGCACGGAATTTTGGACTCACAGGTGACTAACCCAATATTACAGTTCAGTGCGGCTATACTAATGACTTTTTATATCATATCCCTTTACTTTTTTCTCAAATATACAACTAATCAAAAGTTATATTTATGAAGACTCGTTACAGGTGCGTATTACTCAGTTAGCTGATATTGATGTGGAAAGCACAGGATACTCGGTTCGCCAACAGGTGTATTCTCATAGTAGGACGTATTGATTGCTGTCCCAGAAGTCCGAACAAGATTTTACTTACACTTTTTTTCTGGATGTAAATAATCTAACGAACATATTCCTACTTATCTCGCAATGAATCGTTAAAGGTTTGCTGACCGAACGTAGGAAGAGAAGAAAAACAGATTAGTAAAATATTTTTATAAAATAATGGTAGGGTTGGAACAAGATTTAAATAAAAACATAATTATTTCAAACATTTTATTTATTCTTCAATTTTGCCATTTCGTATAGTTATTTTAAAAAACTATTACAGTTCTCTATGCCTTGAAATAGTTTTTTGAAAAATAATCGTATAAATAAAAATTAATCGCTAAATAGTGTTCCTAAGCGCTCATCTTGATAACGGCTGGACAGATCTGGCTAATACTTTTGAATTCGAAAGAAAGTTTAAAAATAAAGAAAGATGGGACAATTTTCCCGCAACACTGTAGAATTTGAAAAAGATAATAATAGTGGTTCTCAATAAATAACTATTTGTTAAAATTTAAAAATATTAAGTATACATTGCTTAATCATTATTTTAATGCAGATAACAGAGACGAAGTTACACCACAACGTTTATTTCAAATTGCAACAACCACGGTATTAATTTTTTAAAGTTTGTTTTTGGAAATATTATTAAAACGCTGATATAATTCACACCGTAATGAAAAAATAACTGTAAATAAGTTAATCAGTATTGTTTGGCTTCCATGACATTGTGATATGGCTTACAGTGGTTTAAAAAAATAGAAATATGAAAACGAAAATGTTTGAATTATACATCTAAAAAGTACTATTTACAGTAACTGAAGGTTTGAAAAAAGAGTAAAACTTATGTAACAAAAAACTTTATACTTTATTATCTACAGATTCACCGTAACAACTTAGCAAGGATCCTCCTTATATCGGGAGTAGATGTTTCTGACCATAGTATACTTTTTAGTCTTAAGTATGTATTTGTATTTTATTAATCGGGACTATGAAGGAAACTCTGCTACGATATTGTAAAAGTCCTAGACCAAAAGAAGATTGCAAGAGCCGAAAGAAGCCACTTTTTACTACCCTTTTTAGCGGTCCGCCTTCCCAGTCGTTGGTAGTGGTTCGGTAGTTAACTTCATATCGTTGGTCTCCAGGTTAAGTGTAAGAGAGGGTCTTCTCAGCCCTAACTTCACTTGGTAAAATGAGACATAAGTATTACTCAAATTTGAAACCACAAATTTATTACACTTGTAATAACTAGATGCCTTTTGACCGAAAAAACCTTCTCCATCCTACGTGTTTACGTATATTTTTTGATCAAGGCAAACTTAGGCAAATAGGGCACTGAAAATATCTTGGAACAGGAGTAGATTATAACGGTTATAAATTAAAGATCTTTTTTATCGGAGTTGGCTTGTGGGTTTATATTTTCTTGGTCAAGAAAACAAGCCAAACTGAGCTTTGGAGTCGGTAATATTCATCCGAACATAATTGCTCCTATATGCGGAAACATAAAATAAGAGTCAGTTCAACCGCTGATCAACTTAACCATGAAACGTGAAACAATACTTACCTGATTTATGCTTACTTACGTTTAAATATTATCATCGGAGACTATCATATTACGCCATAAATTCATTATGCAAGTAGGCTAAGTACTCCAGCATAAAACGAGGGTAACAGCTAGTATCTAAAAAAGTCCGGTTCCACCAAAAACTTTATTGACATATCTAAGGGTTAATTTGGAGAGTATTTTGATTTACAACCATGTAATTTATACGTTTACATAATTATTACGTTTTACATAACACATTGTACGAGTATATTATACTTTAAGAATAAATAGATCTAGGCCTCCTCTAGGTATGGACGTCTTTGAATTTTGAGTGCTTATTTTCTAACTAATTCAATCGATTGGTCTTGCTAACATCGTATTATTTTTGAGGTTGGTCTTTTGTGTATTCATGTAAAATGCACATGGAACTAAAATTACGTACAACCAATACGAAATATCAAAATGACCATACGGTCTTCATACAAATTATTGAATCTTTAATGAATATCTAATTATACAAATTTGAAACATCGTGAGTATACGTCTTGAAAAATACACATACCATACAATTCTAAGTTTTAAAAACAAATTAATTATTTATTTAATATTATATATCGCTGTAGACATCAAATTACTATTGATTCCATTTTTCAATTTTTATATGTATATCCCATTTAAAAAATTTAAATTCACACAACCGCAGCTTTAAAATTATCGATGTGACGGATAATTAGAGATTTTTTTATTATTGGTATAAGCACTTAACAAGATTAATTTATTTACTTGTACATTTCTAACCATGCGAATAAATTTGAATGGCTTTAAAATGTGTTGTTAAATCTATTCCATGAGCTAAAATTATAAATACATTTATTGCGTCCTGCTTTTTAACCGCACTAGGAAAGGATGTAAGGTGTGTATGATAGCACGGAAGCCAGAGTGTTCTAAGGAAATATTTATCCAACGCCCTCAAAGTGTCGCCCAGAGCGGACATCGGCCATTGCCGTCAGCCGTTATAAATGGCTTTGACCCGAACGATGGAGACTAGACGTTTCTGGCAGAAAACCAACTCTCACATCTTCCATTAGTTTCTTTTATACTTCCAGAGCGGTGCCATTTTATAGCTTTACTTTTGGCCTTCATATTGTTGAATTGTTCTAATCAGCAATGTAACGTTCATATGAATTCCAAAATTAACTACGCTTTTCGTAAAAGAGTTGGTTTTGTTATAAAGATTGGTTGAATTGAGAATTCTCTTACATTGAACACAAAGAATCAGAACAATGTAACAAAATCAAAAGATTTACGATGTTACTGTTTTGATGGAGACTGTACAAAACTCAATTAAGTACTCGGTTGGTTATTGAAGGAAGAGAGTACACGTGTGATGGGGGAAGTTTGTTTTTAACTTTGTTTCCGTAAGGTTAGGGGCCATCCAACGTAACGTTACATTGTTTCCTAGTTCAATGGACACGAGAACATTTATATATCATTTCCTGTTCATGCATCGAAACTTGTAACTAGGCCTACATCATTATTTAAAATTACATATTTTGAGTGTTATGTATTGTGAATACCTACAAAATACGTAACGATTTAACACAAATCATACAACGAATAAACAATTATACACACACAACAAAGAAGGTAGTTATTTAATTAATAATATATAGTTCTCATAGTTAAAACATAATTCTAAATGTAAGTAATACTGCACCAACTTTCTTGCACAATGCCTTAATTCATTATATGGAGATCTTTAATTACAAAGAGAACGATTTTGTAGAGTCACTGATACCATTTGCTATGTAATTATTACTGTGTACATCGCATAGTATTTCATTTAAATACAGATTCCTACTGAAAAAGTTTTTATTTATTCATCAAAGTATCAGTTTCTTTAATAACTCAATACAAAAGATGAAAAGCAAGGAATTTCCGTCAGCGTCTTAAATGTTCTTACACATTGTATAAAGGAGTTTCAATGGAAACGTGACGGAAGCAGGCGTAGTATTAGATATTGAAAATGACAAATAAAAGCTCTTTGGCCTTTCGCGCCTTTTGTACTCACTGACGTCTTTTAAAATGTGAGATGCAAGCTTTCCTGTTCGTGGCTTACGCCTGTTATAAATGTAGATCTAATTTGTTGTGCTGGTCTGTTGTTGAAAACCTACGCCTTTATTTCTAACCCAGTACAGGACCTCGGTAGTAACTAATCACAACTTTGTACACTGAGATGCTCAGTGCGCGTCTGCGAGCTAACGAACCTCTCATTATGATTGAATCGTAAAACTTCTCTCACGGTATACTTTAACTTATTGTTTTAGATTAGCTATAAGTTTTTAAACTAGCACCAATTTAGTTTATAGTCTGTAGTTAGTAGTGTTTATTAAATCAATAGAAGATTACATCTGAACTATTAAAAATTAATTAAACATTTAAACCTGTCTTTTTACAAACACTCAGTTAAATTTTAAGTATCAAACTACTCTTTGGGATACATTCACGTGTAGTTTAAAACAACAACTTCATCACGTAAACACAGCCTATATAAGATAATGTTGATTATTGATTGCTTTACTTATTACACACTTGTTTATATCTTTATGTCTCTTTATAATGATTTAATTTAAGCAATTTAGAGCTAGACGGAACGCTCACACAGGACAAACGATAACTTAGGAGACAACAACATTAGGAGAACGCCATTTCTACATGATATTTTATTCGTACTTCGACGGGAGGGACCCAATAATAGTTTTCAAAACTAGAACTATCGTTAAATATTGCAAAATTCATAAATATTACAGTCAAATGACGACTACTTAGGTATATATGCACGTATCATTGCTAGTTTCCCTACAATACAGATTAGACTTACGTATATCTTTCAGGATAATAAAAAAGACAAGTCAACCTCGTGATCTTGATCACAACTAATTAAAAACAGCAACTGTGTTATTTATTTGGATTTAGAGAAACGTAGACATTTATAGGTTAAGTGTTAGAGAGGGCTTCTTAGCCCTAACTTCGCCTGGTAAAATAAGACATTCTTTACTTTACTTTACTTTACATTTATTGTATCTAATAATTCAGTATATTTCGTAAAAATAATAAGATTGTTAATTTTTTTGGAACAATTCATTATGTTGATTGTAATTTCGAATATTAAAGTGAAAAACTTCGATTTTAATTGGTTAATTTAATCTAATTTGTTGTACTTATAAACTTATATTGTAATGAAAATAAGATAAAGTTTAACTTAGAAAGTTTTTATATTATAACAATAACAGTATACTCGTAATTTAAATTATGTTCATTATTCAATTCAAATAATTATATTATTGTTTTTTTGCCCAATATTGACACCACTTGCCAGAATATCCGTATATGATTATCAAATGCTAAGGTTTCATAAATGTTATTCTGTTAACTATATCAAATTAAGGCATGACTTACAAACCATACTTTTGTTTTAAATTAACTAAATTAGGTTGTAACAAATACATTATTTCGCAACAATTTGATACAAAAAAGTGTTTTACTCAATAAAGAGACTGGCTATTTGTTACAAGGCAGAGCAAAATCTATAAGGCGAAATTAAAATTAAGAGCACGGTGTTATCCGGTGAATATTTCTCAATTAAGTACCTTCGGATTGTAGAAAACTAAAAAGGCGAAGAGCTGAAAGTTGGACTGATAAGGAAACTTTTTTCTTTAACAGTTGCTTTGGTCATTTACTGTGACAGTTATGCAGGCGATGTAACGGTTTAGACTACAGATTAAATAGTCCTGTATTATATCAATAAGCAATAGTGAATTAAATTTGCTAATTATAAATGTAATAGTAACAAGTTTATGAAGAAAAGTCTGTTTTAAGCCATTTTAAACCAAATATATTACCAAAAAATCACCGAACTCAATCAAGCTTTATTACAGTTTCGATTCCCTGGACTTTTGTTTCCAATTACTAACTTTGGAGAACCTCTGGGAAAGTTTGGAGAGGTGTCTTTTCCTTCGGTGGAAGAATCTTAATTTAACTTCTCAGAGGTTGAAGACGTTTGCCCTTAATTTAATTAAACTCCGGTAAAATAGTTAACAAAATAAAACGTAACTTTGGGTATGGATACATTAAAATATCCTTCAACCATAATTAACTGAAAGATTTTATATAACAATATTAATATGCTAATATGTATTATTTAATCCAATCTGATGTGGTTGACAGGATCGTTTCATATTGTTTACACTTTAAAATTAATGTGTCTTTTACAAAATTGAATTTTAACTTCTAGAAGTCTTATCAAACTACTCATAAAAGAGGGCCTTACTCATGGGAGTGTTCCTGGTCACCACTGTTTAACTTTGTTCTTAAAGCTGAACGCTAAAATTTTGAGCTGTATTTTAGTTTTATAAAATGTGTAAATTAAACTTACAAATGTTTTGAAATATTATAAATTTTACCTGATCCTGAATTTCATGAATACTAATAAATGTAAAGCCTTTCGGTTTGTACAGAAATTATCTTCTTTATACTCATTCCAAAAGTGTCGTAAAAATTTAAAATTTTGAATTTGAGACGCACTTTTACGGGGAGTATTCGCCAAATATTTAAAATAAGCCTAAAGTAGTTTAAATTTGTGTCATAACACTCTCTTAATAATTAATTAATTCCTTTAACCTTTCAAAAATTACTTTCAATACAACTTCGTATTAATTAATCATTGCAGTTTGCGTTAATCAGCTTTGAGTTTGAATGGTTTGTTTTCAAATAAACTTAATTTGAAAGGTTTATATAGTAAATTATAAAATTTAAAATAAACTTAAGAATTGTTTTTCTTAAAAGCAAAGACCTCTGAGTTATTAAACACAATCTTTATTACAGATCACCTTACATAACTGTTATAAACTCAAGAGAGTAATAATTAATTATTTACTGCGACTGTGTATAAATTTGACTTAAATCCAAAAACCTTAACGACATCGCGAAATATCCTTCTAGCAACAGGAAGTGGTGTAATAGAACCTGAGTTCCACCTCGAAATAGGAACAGAAAATGTGCATCTTCAGACCGCGTTATAATTCACTCAGTGACTTGTGTGACACGAGGTTGAGGTTGACGTGGAATAGGTTTACAGGAAGTTAATAATAGACTTGGGCTCGTGTATTAAAACGTACCGATGTTTTCTTATTGATCTAAATAAACAATACAGTTATTCGATTACTGATTGTTTATGTAAAACCAAAGTGGCAAACTACTTAAATAATATATTTTACGAGGTGACAATAACGATAAAAGAGTGTGAGGCAAATAATGTAATCTCTGAAATTCTGCCTCTGTGTATAACTTTGGCTTGTATCGAAAAAGAGTCATGAGAATATTTTCAAAAATACTTTGCGACAATATTTTTCCACCAACAGAAAGTGGTGTAATGGAAACTAACTGAATTCCACCTCGTAATGGAAACGGGGAATATACAACGTCAGACCACGTTATAATTAACTTACAGCCGTGGCTTATGTGTCACAAGGTTGAGGTTGCGAGCAATAGGATTATAGTCCAGAAAGAAATATACACTTAGTCTTTTTTTTTAAATAATATTCTGATCTATCTAAACAAACGATACAGTTATTGTATTATTAATTGTTTAAGCGAAGCCAAATTGGCAAACTACTTGAATAATATATTTTAAACGAGGTAACAATAACGATAAAAGAGTGTTAGACAAATAATGTAAGTGAACAGATGTCGAGCCGTTACATGGACCTGCCAATTAATTCAATTCTGTCCATAAATATAGATGTCGACAACAGCATTGCAAAGTCCAGTCAAGCGCGTCACGTGTTTCCATCGATTCCTTCAGTTTCGAACTCCTGATAACCGTAGGCGTACAAATTAATTCCTCCTGTAGAAATATATAACATTACATCATGTTAAACCTAGCTTTTTTAATACGTAGCACATACATTTTTGAATATGTAGGAAAGGTAACTTACCCCAGTGTATGCTTGTCTTTCTCGAAGCCTTTTCCTAATGCCTAATAAACATTTTGGTAATGGTAAGATGTTTTTACTATACCAAAAAATAAAAATCAATTTTGGGTTAAAAATTTTGTTTACACCCAATCAGATGCGATTAATCTATATGAACCTCCTTACAGGCCTGACAAGTATTTTGCTTCATTTTTGAACAACCCATTTTTTTCACGACTAGCAAGTTTCTAAAATAACATATCGAGTTATGTGCTCTTCCTGAACAACGTTCGACATAAACATTCTCAGTATGTGAGTCATCTCACAAGCACTAAAATATTCGTATTTATTTTGTTTTATTCACTCTTAGTTCACAGTTGTTACAGTTATTGTTATTTAGTGCTTAAACGTCCATGAAAGTAGTATTGACTAATTTTACATATGAGCATTTCAATTTACTACATTCCATTGACAATTTTGATATTATGTAAAGAGTATGATCAATCCCTATAGTTTCAATTATACTTTATACCGTATACTTAACGTTTTGCATGGAACTTCAGCTAAGCCTATTATGTAGCATACGGTCTGTCCTATTTCAAACTTGTTTAAGATACCTCATTCACCTTGTAATACGACAAATAAAAGTATAATAAATTAACTATGAAATATATATGACTCTTGAGTGAAGAGTCAATATTTATAGGCAGTTATAATGTTTACAGGCAATTAGGGAAGTAGTATTCTCTTAAACGTTGTGTAATATTTGATTGCTGCAAATGATCCAAGTATGAACAAAACGTAGTTTTTTCTTTTATAATCAGTCCATAAGGCTCCGCCAATAATTGTGGCCACAATTAATAAATTATACAATATTATGGATTATATTATTACGCTATTTGCATAATGACAAAAAACATAGACCCTTTAATGTAGAAAAATCAACTAAAACATTTTTTTTGTATAGCTAATTTAGCGAAGTAAATTGTATTATTGGGTGATAATTTGTCCAAGAAAATTAATATTATTTCTATATAATTCTCCCTCGTATTAGTCAGCGATATGTTCTAATAATAAATATTTCGCAAAACATATGTTATAATTAATCATATTTTTAGCCAAATAAACATGTAGTCTGTTCGTGGAAAATATTAAGCAAAGAAAAAGTATTTCAATCAAAATATACAAATTCTTAACGTAATTTGAGAACCTTTTTTTAGTTCTTTGAAATTCCACCGTTGATGTATTGGAATGAATTGTAATAATATTTACAATAGGTTTTAATCTATAAATTAGGTATACAAGACAATACGTCTTTCGTACGATAATTCTTCATTATCAGATGTTGAAGACTTAGGAAATTAAGAGTGAAAATGGTACTCATAAAATCAATCACTATCACAAAGCTTATCTTAACAGAACTTAACTGGAATAAATAGGCTAAGTCAAGAATATCAGTCATAGAACCCATACATACACAGTCCAGTTTCTGTACTAAGGTCTAATGCGTACAGTATACCATAAATACAGACGTAAATCAAACAATTTATTTTTAAGCCATAAAATTATTGCGTAATAATGATAATGGATTATTAAAATGATCTTTTTCCCTTTGCAAAGTCAGCAAATTTAATTTTACGGCACCGTGATTATGTGTGTACAGCTTATATTATACTACTATTGATTCTCTGTTATCAAAAAGAAATTGTTATTTTAAGAATTAGAGGACGTGAATTCTTAAACTAACTAAGAGTGATTTCTCCCCGAAGACTGTCTGAGAGTGTAATTGGCTCTAACTGCCCGCCACACTCATCCGTCTTCATTTACAGGTTACTAACTTCTATCTCTATCTACAAGTATATCTTGTCCTTCTGCTATTACACAAGTTTTTAACCTTTCAAGCATAAGTGTATACAGTATGAGTACATTAAAAAGTAAAACTATTTTACAAGAAAACATTATGAACCCTTCAATGAACAAAAAGTTTTAAAACTTTTTTGTCAAGTTTCAGGAGGTTTGATAAATACATACGTTACATAAAATTTCACATCATATTTAGGTTAATTGTGTAGCATCCATCTGCAGTATTTGTTTTTGCTTACTACCTGATGCATCATTTTTATTATATTTTTTACATTTACGACGTAATTAAAATTATAGTGTATATTATTAAATTAGTAAAAATGTGTCCTGGAAATGCTGTGTTGCAGATATGAACATACGAGGGCGAATGTTAAGTTCAGATCCAGTTCACCTTCCTCTTAGTGCACTTAGTTTGAAGTCTAAGGCTGTGACAGATTTGACTCCTGGAATCTGGAATCAATATAGAGAGTTAGGCAATAAGATCTCCTCAATTTGTAAATGCTGTCATATGATAAATATTGCAACAAAGAATCATCTGCTGTGTTTATAGACCTTAAGTGAATTATGCCATTTTTGTAAACATGGCGTTTTGAAGTCTCTTAACACCGTGCTTTTGCTGTAGAAAAATTAATAACAGGAGTTCTTTTGATAAAACTCAAAGATTGTTTAGAATTCACTTCAACTTTGGTCGATATGGCATTGTTCCAGGCCGACGTAAATTAAAAAATGGCTAAGTTTATTTAAAAATTGGCCTCTACCAAAAACAAAATTAGGCATAAGTCTAAAAGATGTTCGCATACCAATGTGGAAAGCGTAAATAGTGCAGGTACTCGCAGTCCAAAGCGGTCAGCCAGGATGCAATCGTTAACCCAAGTGTTTCAAACCGATCTCTGCTGAGGACTTTGCACCAGGACCTTTATTTTGAGCCTTCCAAAATTTAAACAGTGCAAGATCTTAAGGACTGGGAAATGTCAGATAAACCTGAACTTTTAAAATAAAGTTTCTGCAATAAAACTGTATGTTTACAACTGTTAAAAACATCTAACTCCTAAAGTTCTTATATAGTTTTTGTGGTTTGGAATTTCCCTCCACGCTCTTTATGTCAAAAAAAATATTGTACTGTTCAAATCAACAAGGTAGTTTTAATAATTTGAGCCACAAAAATCAGTTGTTTTAATTATACCACTTGCTTTAACTTTGGCGTTTTTGGTAAAATTTTATTGCAATACATTCTAGTTTTAGTTTTCTCTATGGATACTATTAAAATAGCATTGTCATGTTAAACGGTATTGTCCACCTTCTGCGGAATTTAAGTAATGCGGAACAGTGCGCCCAAGGGTTGAGTGTGGGGAGGGGACTTAAGTCACTTTATCTCTTACCTCGACTAACCCCACTTTGTCCTCTCTCACCTGTATTCACTCTGCGTTTTCAGAACTTCTCTACTGCATATGCATTCTCTTGGTATCTTTCTGGTCTACACATCAGTTTCTTATTTTCTAAAGGAAACTTAAAAAAACGAACTCATATCACGATAATCTGGAGCATTGTGAAAAAGTGGAAAATGTTTAAACACGACACTGCTATTTCAATAGTATCCGTGCAGAAAAATTAAACTTGGAATGTATTACAATAAAAATTTAAATAGTAAATCACGCTGTAAGTGATGTCCAAGAAATTGTGTAAATAAAAAAAGGTCAATGTTACAACAATTAATTACAACAACTGGTTATGTGGCTCAAATAATTAAAATACCTTATTGATTTTAACAGCACAATATTTAAAAAAAAGAAACATAAAGAGCATGGAAAGAAATTCCAAAACATAAAAACATTATTAGAACTTCAGGCGTTAGATGTTTATCACTTGTAAACGTAACATATTAATAAACATAACGTAACAAAACATAAATATCATTTTATTGCAGAAACTTAATTTTAAAATTCAGGTTTCTCTCACCTTTGCGAACATTTAAAGTTATATTGAAACAAATTTATAAAAAAGAATATTATAAACCATTTGCGTGATAGGTCCATTTAGAATTATCAAACATCTTTCTAGAGTAACATATCTGATAACTTATCAGTAATAGAATAAATGTAGCATTTGGTATAATTTATTATGCACTCAAAACAACTACTTTTGAACGTTTCAACTGCTAAAACTTACAGGTTATAGGATTTAATTTCCATACTATATGCACTTTTAATTAATTGTTTTGCATTTCCTACTTTGTTTGATTATCAAAGTTAGTAAATCTTATTTTATTATATGATTGGGGTTAGGACGGGTCATTTTATGAGGTATTTTCCTTGTTCCCTAATGTTAAGTTTTATGGTATTTAGCAACAAACATTTTAATAGTTTTAGTAGATGACATCTTAAATGTAGTCTGTACGGGGATAAATTTTATTTTTATTTCAAGGTAGGAGTAAATAAAATTTATGACAATTTTTAATACAATATTAGTATTATTTATTCTTCCATCCGCTACCGCTAGTTTACAATAGTAGCTTATGAAAAGATAATACAGATATAAAAAAAGTACGCGTAATTAAAATTAACAAGTACCATTATATAACAATATTACAGTGATACTATTCATTAATAATTATTAGTAGTAATATAATGCAACTTAATAAAATCCATTCAAAAATGCTAATAAATGTTGGTCTACAATAAATGAATGTCATACTTATGAGAGATCGAAGTCAAGTGGGATGCTGTTGCCATACCGGTGAAGTCTAGCGATGGGACCATAGTAGCTGTAGTTATTTGAGTAGTAACTGGCTGCGAACAGATTTCTTTATGTGGTCCCCACAGGCACGAAGAAAGAAACGTTACGAAGAAGGTTAGGAGAATAAATCACCCCGTTGACAAGTTTGTGCAGGAAGACCAGATCGAAGACTCTTCTGGAAGCCAGCGTTGGTAGCACATACTCAACTTCCATTGCAGTGACTATAACTTCACGATAAGGAAGGCCTCTCCGAACCCCCAGTAGTCTGCAGAACCTTTTTTGTACGCTCTGCCGGACATATGAAGATGCATAGTGGGGGACCAAACAGTAGTGCAATATTCAACATGAGGCGAACCAGGGCTCTATACAACAGAGCAAGAGTATTATCACCAAAAATACCTCGGAATAATCGGAAAATGAATCCCAGCATTTGGTTGGCTTTTGCACATACAGTGTTTAGATGATAAACTAACTTCAAGATCATTTACACAGTATTAAGTATTATTTTATTTCTATTAGAAATGAGAAGCCGTTTCGTATTGGGCCTTATTCTGCTCAACCTTATAGAGGACTGACCTGTGAGAGGATCTTCATTAATATGGCAGTCATTTTTCCTCAGATGACAGGTAATTTTAAATTGTTTTGTTGTTTACCCGTACTTTAAACATTTCGTAAAAAATACATGTTTGCTAGAACCTATATGTAGTACATTATTTTGTCAGAAAAAATATGGAGATAATTATGGTATAAAACATTATGTTTAAACCATAAAAAATGACTACACTCATTTGTTTTAAGTAGTGAGACTGACTTTGGTAATGTGTAATAATATTAAAAATAATGGGTGAGGCAATGAGAACTCCATTGTTTTGTTATGCTGTCATATAATACATTTTGCAACAATGAGTCATCTGCTGTGTTTATAACCTTAAGTTTGCTATTTTAGTAAACATGCCGTTTTGAATTCCCTTAAAACCGTGCTTTTGCTGTAGAAACGTTTTTAAAAACAGTGATTCTTATGTAAAAATTCAAAGATTGTTTAGAGTTTAGTTCAACTTTGGTCGACATGGCGCTGTTCCAGACCGGAAAAGAATTAAAAACTGGAAGTTTGTTTACAAATGCGGTCTTTACCCAAAATAAAATTTGAAGACGTGTAAAAACTGTAAGCCAACGGGATAAAAAATTGCGGCAATCTTATTTTTTAATGTCAATATTTCATCACAGAACACAACTCTTCTACCATAGTATGCCTCTTTAAGATCATGCACAATTGAAATTTTGTAAGGATCAAAACAAAGGTCCTGATTCATTCCTCAAGCAGGAATCTGTTTAAAACCCCAAATGCCAAATGCAGAAATGCCTGCTTCCTGGCTGACCGTTTTGGACTGCGGGTAACTGTAACTTTCACGCTTTCCAAATTTTATGGTGGGTTATTAATAAATTTTTTGTTTTGTAGTACATATAGTTCTCTGAATAGCGGTATATTTTGGAAACATTTAGGGTAAGAATTATATTTTTGTAAATGTTCGTATCCATGGTAACATATTTAGCCTTGTATGCATAAATGTGGGTCTTACAATGTACATGACTTTTTCCTCAAGTGATACGGATACCATTGTATAGTTTCTACTAAATACAAAAAAATTAAGAGTGAATTGGCAATATCAGATTTTAAAACAGAATGAGGCAATGAAAACCATATTTGTTTTATATAATATAAAATTTATAACAAATCTAATACTTTTAATATTTTACTGCTAAGTAACATAAAATATATGGTTAATACTATGCAATTTTACTTTATCAATGTCATTATTTAGAACATACCATTTAAATGACAACCTTGAATGCACTAAAATTCCTTAAGATGGCTAAAAAGCCGCTGTACACTTGTTCCACCATTTCTTGAGAAACAGAAAAAAGTTTCTGTGTTATCGTTTGCTTCAGTTAATGCAATTTCTCGGACAAGTGTGGAAAACATAGAACTTCAAGTAGCGCCACAGGAAAAAATCACAAACAAATAAATCTGGTGATCCAGCTGGCCTGTGTATGTCATCAAATATTGAGATCAAACGACCATTAAAAGTATTTCTGACAGCGGTCATGAATTTGAAGAATTGTAAAAACTGTTAACCAACACGATAGAAAATTAAGGCACTCTTATTTTTTAATGCCAATATTTCATCACAACTCTTCTGCCGCAGTCTGCCTCTTGAATATCATGCACAGTTTAAATTTTGTAAGGATCAAAATAAAAGTCCCGATGCAAAGTCTCCAAGCCCCCAAAGTTTTGGTCTCGTACATGACTGTTGTACTTTTTGTCCGGAGCATCGAAATCGTACCCTCCTTATTGTAATAACCTTTGGACTGACAATCGACATTATAATGTCGATCTGACGTTTTTTGACCGTCCATAAAGTATATAAATCAATCCTACCATCACTATGTATATTACATTTTAAACAGAAAGAATTTCAGTGGGGGAAATTGCTGTTTTGGTAACATGATGTAACAGTGACGTTATAAAACTTGCCAGAAAGACCATCTTAATCTAGCCATTTTAAAAATTAGTAATATATTAAGAGTGTGGTTTATAATGTTGGTTTATACCATGTTTAGGCAGCACAGTTAGGCTAAATTCCCATAGAATTGTTCTATGCTAAATGTTGGTATATTTTGTAACTATTTAGTGCAAAAATTATATATCTTTGTTAATTTTTGAAAATAGTGATACCCATAGTTACAAATTTAGGTACGTTCTAATATTTTAACGACGATAAACGAGATAGACTATGTACTCGCAGGAAGTATTAAGCTATTCTTATCTACTATAAGTTTCGTAAAGTATGCCATCATGCTGTGAAACATCCAGTACATGTATTTTTAACCTATTATCATAATGAATGTGCCATGGAGAGCACAGAGTTAATACGCTTGGAAACGCACACTAAAGTTTGTAAAGGGGAGATTCGGAGTAGAGAATAAGAGTGACCAGTTGATCTTCTCTCTGGAAGTCTTGCCAGCCTTACAATTAAGTGTATATTACGCTGAATTTGTAATGATTCATTCAAGAACTCCTCTTAGATAAGTTCTGTTATAGAAAATGTATCAGAATGATCAATTAAAAGATACGTAATTATATTCAACTTTTAACAAGCTTAACGTCAATACATATATGTTATAAAATATTAAAAACTACACAGTATAAAGTTAGAAATGTTTTAGGGCTTACTTAGTAAACTGTGTTTACATATTCAGTTTTGAAACAGCATTATTTAACTTTGAAAATTATAAATAAATGCCTCTTACTATATTTCTTTCAGGCGTAAATAATAAATTCATGATCATTGCTTTAAATTGATTTTATACCTTTTCAAGTTTAGGCCTTTTACTTTAAGGTAAATTTCAGGTTTACGTACTGTGCCATTTTAAAACAATACAAGTAAAATTGGTTACTATCAACAAAAGTGTTTAAGGTATTTCACCGTACCTCCTGCGCTTGAAGTACATTTCACATGTAAAACTTAAGAGCGAGGTCGAAACCGACTGATCCTTCTCTTTATTAGCTATCATCGAGGTGGAAAATTCCAAGCAATATTACATTTTAATATCTACTTTGAGATTGATAACATCTAAATATGTTTGATTACATTATTCTGACTCCTCCAGCCAACCGGAAAACTAAATCTGTTCAAATTTAAACTCTACAAATTGCAATTGTGTTATTTTGTAAATTATGTTGGTTAATTAGATTTTGCCTATTATAATCAATGTTAAAAATCATAAATTTGACTTTAAAGATAGATGTTTAACTTTTTCTTTGCTTATAAATAACATGACGTGTTATTATTTATTATTTACAATCATGTTGTGTTTCACAGTTGCCTTTCAGAAATATTACATGATAAATGAGTTATTTATGTGTATCCACCTGTTGTAGCCTTTGTCAGTGAATTAAGAAAAATATAGTTTGTAATGCATACACAATAGCATATAATATGTATAAAACTAGCATATTTAGCCTCATTTCAAACTATTCTAAATAAAATCATATGCTGATACAATTTAAAACTTAAACTTCTTACATACTACTGTAGTTCTCTAACCTTCTATCTTGTGGTGTTTAATAATTTTCTCCTTCAGGAATCTGAAAACACGTGATTATCTCTTTTAATAATTTCATAGTTTTATTCTAAATTAAACACAACATTTCAAGGAAATAAAGCTTTAAGCTTTAGTCTTGCATATTTTGTGACGCATAGCTTTTTATATATTGTTAACTACAATATTTTTATTGTAATTTAATATATAGCTCATAACTTATAAATGTTTCTCTCACCTTTTATTTTAAGAATTAAAATCGAAACTATAAGCGTATTGCAAGAATTTGTAAACACGAGAAACGTCTCAAAAGATTCCTACGGTTTCATTTCAGTCTCAGTAAGAAGGAGAAGAATAGAAGCCGGAAATGACAATATCATTGGATTTGTCTTCTACAAAGCGTTCTTTATATTTATCTAAGTCTTCATTTCCATGCTGTTTGGTACACTTTGTGTCTTTATCTCATAAGAATCGCACAAACAATATAACGCTACGGAATTTCAACATACAATGTTATTGCAAAATAAAATTGTTTACCTATATAAAAATTATTCATCCTGCCCTAAACGAGTCTCTTGATTACATATGTATAAACACGTTAAACATAAGACGCGATCTTTTGCCAGTTTGTTGGATTTATATTTAAAAGCACACCTATTGTACTAAACATACTGTGTTTATGTTTATTTTTGTACATAACACAAATTGTTAAACTAGGTATGCTAAATATTATGATGAGTTTTGCTATTTATTTTTACAATTAAAAACATCTATTTCTATTTACTAGGAGGGTAGAGCAGGTTTACTTTCAATAAGCACACGACTTAATTTTAATTGAAATAAATTGAAGGAAGCCCCAATAAAGACTTCTTACATTAATCACGCTTGGTGTAGTGCGGAGCAAAGTTTGAAAGTAGCGTATGAATAAAAAAATAAAAATAACTTTTTATCAAGTAATGTTTTAGTCTGATATTGTAAACATAAAAGCCGACACATAAATGGGGTTAAATGAGCTTCAAGAAATCACATGGAGACTGATTATATATAGCTCAAAATGTCAAATTTCGTCCTCTTCTAAATGTTTGACTATGATAACAAAAAAAAATTAGTCAAGTATCTGATGTGGTTTTAAATGTTTCCAGGTAATAAAAACCATTTGCATTATTTGAAATCCATTCATTACGTGTTTTACGCAGCTATTTTTGGCTTTAAGACTTTTAAGTCAGGATTTTAGCAATTATCCTTAAGTACAACAAAGAAAATAATAATGATTATGGCAATCATCAGTCTAATTATCATGGACTTAATTAATAATTCTAGCTAATAATTAATTATAATTTATATTTATCTTATCAGAAAAATTAGACATTTTCGCATTTGGTAGGTAAAATATATCTGGTTAAAATAACTAGTTTCTTAGTTAAAGAAACTACATGTAAAATTTTATTTAATCTGTAGAATTCATTAACAATTATATTGATATTAACACATTTCTATTTTTAAAACTGGCCCTCTTCCAATTATAGTTATAATTGATTTTAAAATATATTTTTGTAAGAGTTATATCCCGACAATATTGTGACAGTAACATGTTATCAACGTAACATCGAACTAAAGATATGTTCAGCATTTATGTGTATCCATCAATTCAGCTATGTTTCCGACAGTATTTATAACTTGTTAGAAGAAACAATCAACCACAAGCTGCTGGATTGAGTGCAAAAGCTATTGTTTACAAGGCCGTGACTGATTGTACGAGCGTATTGTTTACTGTTATATCGGCCGTGATGGAAATGCACCATACGCTTATTCATTTACAATATCTGTTAGTGTTTCAGCGGAACACATTTCCATATAGCAATGATAATTATGTGAGGAATCTGAATATTGCTTTAACCCAATTGTGTTTTGTAGCGTAAAAAATTTTTCCTCCAACACACACCACAAAACATATACATTTGATGTGTGCTCTTTAAGAGTTCATGCAAGTAACTATGGTGACTTTTCCGTATGGAAATATATACATTTTGTTTATTGATATTAAAAATTATGTAAACACTGTGTTAACACTCAATTTCCTGACAACTTGTGAAATAGAGTAAGACAGATTAAAATAACTAGCACTATTACTAAATCATTCATTAAATAATTCCATTCATTAATGTCAACCTTAATTTACCTTTACTTTGAGTAGGGTGAATGTAAAGTTGGCGACATTGTATTGTGAGGTTAGTTTAATAGAGTTCAAATTGCAAGATATGAAATAATACAGGATTAAAATGAAAAAAACAGAATACGAGTGTAAATTAGTTAGAAAAAAATCGCAATGTTATAAACTCGTTTCAATTACTAAACAAGATCCAGAGCTGTTTCTGGATATAGCCCAAGTGTACATATATACACCGGTCACAGGTGTCAGAAGACGGTAAAGTGGCATCATCTGTAGAGTAGTACATCGTCGTAAATTTTCTTCAACATCTGATGTCTGACACAACGTTATATGAAAGTTCTTTATATTTCTGAACTGATATATTTCCATAAACCTTTTTGTCATAGACGATGTTTTTTACGTTCATTATAATCAACATAAACAAAATGTGCCTGAACTTCTTTAAAAATTGTAATTTAAGCTTTTAATCCAGAGAAATGCCTTTATCAATTATAATTCTTTAAGCATATTTACACTAAAACTCAATTTTAGATATTGCAATTTAATAAACACATAGTTATTGTATTTAAAAACACATCACTTAAAAATTTGTTAAATCATTGTTAAAAATTTACTATCTCTTAATAAATTAAGCAAATAAACTAATCGCTGTTATAACAAAATCATCGGTATGATAATGTACGTCTAAATTTATAAATCTAATAAATGACCAAAAACCAGTAGGTCCACTTACGTTTTGTTAGTATGTATAACAAAATAAATGTCCACTCTCCCATAGGTGTAACTGAGTCCTTACGTATTGTGTTTCGGTTGATGTTTAACAAGACAACAATCTGGCTTTGTATAAACAACAGTTGTTAACTTACTTACATTAAAACATAAAACCAATATTTAATAGATCCAGTACGTTAACCACTATATAATATTCTTTTACTTTCTATTGATTCTTCATGAATGAACCTCAGAGATAAGTGTAAGAAAAATTAAAATGGCGTACACATTAATTTTCTCATGTTTTCTTAATGCTTATATTCCACTTTTACGAGCTGAATTAAGTAAAATCATGAGCTGTTCCGAGATGTTGTGGATTTACTGATATTGAACTATTTAATTAGACCATGATGCAAATCGGATTGTTATAAAGAATCCCTTGAAACTGATTCTGAGCTACTCGTAAATGAAAGAAACATGCATACAGTGTAACTTAAATAAAAAAAAAAACTTATATTTACTTTAAACGAATTTAAAAAAAAAAACTTTTTAATATCCAATCCAGGAGTAATTGTATTGGTCTATTTTATTCTACCTTTTTATTACATCTCTCATGTCAAGTAGTGTGAAGACACTAGGGCAGGATTTAGGAGATTCTCGTATTCAGATATTTAAAAGATTTTAATATCAGGATTTCACACCCTTCAATTCGATATCCTCAGCCTTCATCTCTTCGTAACATTGTTTGTTACGAAAAAAAAAATTTTAACATTTTTAACGTACTAATGACGTTTACCCAAATATTTTACAAGTAGTCAGTAAATTGCGCACAGAATGATTTTATTTCAAGCAAGGCGGTTTCTGTAATGATGAATTTAAATGGATGTGGGCCGTATAAAATACTACATACAGAAAAATGTACTACTTTGAGTTTTTATCCCGATTCAATAGAGTATAGTAATA
The DNA here is from genome assembly GCF_021130785.1 of Homalodisca vitripennis. NCBI lineage: Eukaryota > Metazoa > Arthropoda > Insecta > Hemiptera > Cicadellidae > Homalodisca > Homalodisca vitripennis. The sequence continues at coordinate 173,848,429 of NC_060209.1, forward strand.
ATATTATACGCTTTGTTGTGGGTGGTGGAGGAAGTACCTTTGGCATACACAGCACAATTCGAATGAACCAATATTCAGATTCCTGACATATTATCATTCCTATGTAAACAATACAAACAGATTCTGTAAATGGACAAACGCATCGAATGTTTCCATCACAGCCGATATCGCTGTAAACAATATTGCATGTTATCAATCATGCCATTGTAAACAATTGCTTTACACTCAATCCAGTAGCTGATAGCAGTTTGTTTATTTTGGGAAGTTATAAATACTGTCAGAATAAATACTGAGTTCATGTGAAAATGCGAATAAGCTGATAATAATTTAAAGTTAATACTACTTTGTTTATTTGTAATTGTTTCACTTTGACGTGAAATAACACTTATCAAAAATGTAAATATCTAATAGTAACAACGTGCAAAAGGCATCATAATATAATAGAGGGTTTGAAATTCAAAATATTTTTACGTAAAATATGTAAATAATAATTTGGAATTTTTACCACAGTCTCAGAAGAATTATTTTGTGTTATCAACAAACAATATACCATTCAGAGATCTCATTCAGAGATCTAAAAACAAAGCAGGTCTTTTACTAATGGTATTCTTTTATTAATTGAAAGTAGCCTCTCTTTGCTAATTAAAATAACTTCCGTTAATGCCAGTTGTGATCATGAATTATGTTTGCAATAATGAGTCTAATGTCTGTCGACATGATGGTTTCTGTTCATGCTTATAACTAAAGCTGTGAAATTTAATCATTTTAATTCTGAAAATAACATTTTTCATATTTTTAGATATATATATCTTTATATTCTTTATTTTATTTTATGCAGTATCTGTGAGTCTTAAAGTTTGGATTTTATCATAAGTGTTAATTTTTGTGCTTCGCATCCTTCCTGAATACCCTCAAAAGGTATAATAAACCACCTACTAACTTTCAAGGATCTAATATCATTTTAAGCAAATTATATTAAACAAATGAAAAGTTCTGAACTTAAACTAATATTAATTAGTTATACATGATTTCACTCCTTCAATAACCACACTTCTACCCAATCAATAACTAATATTAAAAAAATTATGAAGATTGCATCAAGGGGTTTTCAAATACGAAACTTCCTGTACTACAACCACGTACTCCAAATTTCAATAATTGTTTAAAAAATTCAAAAAGAATTCTGTATAATATCATCTGAAATCCTGGTAATAATGTAATTTTGTTGCACTATTTATAAGTAGTATGATAGGAATAACAGTACAAAATAACGAATATTTAAAAAAAAGAACGAATTAGTAAATCCTACATTGTTATGAAATTATTTTATCCACAAGTTACAAATGTAAAAAGCATTTTTTTAATACCATGGATAATCTAAATGTGGCATACAGTTCTTAATATGCATTTTTAATATTATTATAAATTCCTTAAATGTAATTTTTAGCGTATTTACTAAACTTTACCAGCATATGCTATAGTTGGAAAGTGTTATTTAATCAAATTATGCACTAAGTGAAAAACTAAACTATATCGAATAATTTTAAAACATTGCTGACTTTCATATATTATTTTGTAAAATTTCTTCAGTCTTAGAAACATTTTTTCATATTAGCTAGTAAAGTATATCTTTATAAATGTTTGGTCATATATACGTTAAAACGGGTTTTCTCAAAACGTTGAATTACGCTTGGAAATTCCTTCGTTTTATATAACAGATAATATAAATTCCAAACAAAAGATTACCCACTAAGTGTTATAATTATTTATAAATTACTTACGAAAAGCGACAACACAATAAATACTTAGAAAAACAAATGCCCTTCTCTTGTTGAGTACGGCAAGGTGAATGCTGCTTCATTGTTTGAAGATCTCCAAAGAATCCTCTGTCCCCAATATAAGAAAAAGAACAGTGCTTCACATTAAGCGCTGATCAATAGTAATTATAATTCTAAAATCTTGTCAAAATACAGGTTCTATACATAATGAGCAGGTTTAGAATGTTTTCATGAGATTACTAATTATTTCAGATGTACAGTATAACTCTTGAGTGACGATAATTTATTGCAATAACATTTGGTGATTACACTTCGTCAACTTTATATGCGAGTTTTGTTTATTTTACTATTAAAAGGTACAGAGACAATGTGCACAACATAGGAGTGGAAAACAGAATGCTTTTTAGGATCCAAATCCAATGATATTCCCATTTCTGGCTTATAGTCTTCCGCTTCTTCCTGAGGATGAGATGTGATCGTTGGAATCATTTGAGATGTTCCTTATTTTTACCAATTACTGCACAGTATGATAACAATTATTTTTGTTGCAAAATAAAAGTTTAAAGGTTAAACTGCATATAAAACACTGATATGCTGTATTATAATGTTGCGTCCGTACTTCATGGTAATTAGAAAAGTGTCAATGATAGTAAACATTTTTCTTTTCCTACACAATATATAGATAAATGAATTTGTTTTGGTACGGAAAATGTGATTGGAATAATAAATAAATGATACAAAAAGCTATTGATTATTTGTAATAATCATTTATATATACTGACTTTGAAAATTTTTGCTTATTGGATATAATAACCTGTCTGTATAGTTCAAAGGTGTTTGTTAGTGAGATTTACATATTAATGATAGCCGTTACATACTTTCTACCACCGTTGATATTAATATATGATAACTATCAACGTTAAATTTACATAACTTACAACACGGTAGAGAAATGTCGTTTTACTGCAATAGTATTGTTACAGTATAGGTAGAGTGACTTTGTCATTTGTAAAGTGCTTCCTAATCAGGTATGTTCGGTTTCAAATTCACTCAACTGTTTTCAAGCGAGGGCTCACATTTTCAATCCACTTACGTTGTTTAGAGATCTAAGACAAAATTGCCGGGTACCTTTTCCATACGGAAAAGTCACCATAGTTACTTGCATGAACTCTTAAAGAGCACACATCAAATGTATATGTTTTGTGGTGTGTGTTGGAGGAAAAATTTTTTACGCTACAAAACACAATTGGGTTAAAGCAATATTCAGATTCCTCACATAATTATCATTGCTATATGGAAATGTGTTCCGCTGAAACACTAACAGATATTGTAAATGAATAAGCGTATGGTGCATTTCCATCACGGCCGATATAACAGTAAACAATACGCTCGTACAATCAGTCACGGCCTTGTAAACAATAGCTTTTTGCACTCAAATCCAGCAGCTTGTTGTGGTTGATTGTTTCTTCTAACAAGTTATAAATACTGTCGGAAACATAGCTGAATTGATGGATACACATAAATGCTGAACATATCTTTAGTTCGATGTTACGTTGATAACATGTTACTGTCACAATATTGTCGGGATATAACTCTTACAAAAAATATATTTTAAAATCAATTATAAACTATAATTGGAAGAGGGCCAGTTTAAAAATAGAAATGTGTTAATATCAATATAATTGTTAATGAATTCTACAGATTAAATAAAATTTTACATGTAGTTTCTTTAACTAAGAAAACTAGTTATTTTAACCAGATATATTTTACCTACCAAATGCGAAAATGTCTAATTTTTCTGATAAGATAAATATAAATTATAATTAATTATTTAGCTAGAATTATTAATTAAGTCCATGATAATTAGACTGATGATTGCCATAATCATTATTATTTTCTTTTGTTTGTACTTAAGGATAATTGCTAAAATCCTGACTTAAAAGTCTTTAAAGCCAAAAATAGCTGCGTAAAACACGTTAATGAATGGATTTCAAATAATGCAAATGGTTTTTTTATTACCTGGAAACATTTTTAAAACCACATCAGATACTTGACTAATTTTTTTTTGTTATCATAGTCAAACATTTAGAAGAGGGACGAAATTTGACATTTTGAGCTATATATAATCAGTCTCCATGTGATTTCTTGAAGCTCATTTAACCCCATTTATGTGTCGGCTTTTATGTTTACAATATCAGACTAAAACATTACTTGATAAAAAGTTATTTTTTATTTTTTTTATTCATACGCTACTTTCAAACTTTGCTCCGCACTACACCAAGCGTGATTAATGTAAGAAGTCTTTATTGGGGCTTCCTTCAATTTTATTTCAATTAAAATTAAGTCGTGTGCTTATTGAAAGTAAAACCTGCTCTACCCTCCTAGTAAATAGAAATAGATGTTTTTAATTGTAAAAAATAAATAGCAAAACTCATCATAATATTTAGCATACCTAGTTTAACAATTTGTGTTATGTACAAAAATAAACATAAACACAGTATGTTTAGTACAATAGGTGTGCTTTTAAATATAAATCCAACAAACTGGCAAAAGATCGCGTCTTATGTTTAACTGGAAAGAAATAATAAAACGTGAAAATGTGGCAACAATTTAAAAGTTGGTACAACTAATCTAAATGTGTTTTAATTTTGAACTGAACAAGATAGTTATCTAACCACACATATTATACATTCTGAACTGGAGAATATCGTAGAGTTTTAAACCAATTCACAGAGTCACGGTACCTTGCAATCTTATCTTCGTCTCTGCACAACGTAAGTGGATTGAAGATGTAAGCACTTGACTGAAAACGGTTGAGTGAATTTAAAAACAACATTTACTTTTGAACCATACAAGCAGGTTATTATATAACCAATTTCCAATACATTAAAAAAGTTAGTATTCATCAATACTTCCCCCTATAACTTTTACTGTACTTTTTCTGTACTTAAACACTGTTTTATTCATATTGTGCAATGAAAAGAAATATTTATTATCATTATTTTTTTTAAGTAATATCAAATTCCGAAGCAACATAAATACTGAAAACTATCCACTATATGCAGATTTTCCTTCAACCCTTTGTGTAGAAACAAAAATAATCGTTTCAATACTGTGCAGGAATTGGTAAACACAAGGAACTTTTAAAAGATTCCAACGATTTCATTTAGGTCACAGTAAGGAGCGGAGAATATAAGCCGGAAATGAGAATATCATTGGATTTGGCTTATAAAAAAGCATTCTTTTTATTTATCTGTTTTCCATTTCCATGTTATTCTGTACACATTGTCTGTACCTTATAAGAACAGAACATACAATACTAGCATATAGCTGACGGAATTCCATTAGAAAATTTTATTGCAAGAAAATAGAGTTCACTTAAGACATTCATCCAGAAGTAAATTATTGTACGTTCTTATTAAAACACAATTTAAAATAACATACCTGGAAGCTCTATTTTTACCAGAATATGGAATTTTATTTAGTATCAAAGTTATATGCGTACATTGCTAATATCTACACTGAAGTAAGTAATTAGGTGCTAGATGTGTAGCACTGTTTTATTTATTTTATTGCAGACGCAAGATTCTTTGAAGACCAATCAGTAAAGTCAACACTTAACCTTGACGTGCTCAACAAGGGAAGGATATTACTGTTTCTAAATATATTTGATTTCATTTTATAAGTAACTTATAAATAATAATAACACTTAGTGGGTAATCTTTTGTTTAAGATTCCTGTTATGGCATTTAAAATTGACAAAAATTGTTCTATAACTTAAACTTCAACAACAAAAGATGAAGGAATTTCAAACTTTAACATTTTTCACAGAACTATATATATTGGTACAACAAATATGTACAAAAATGCACTTTTAAAAACTAAAATAGAAGAGAAATGTTTTTAAGAACACGAATAAAAGTTTAGTAAAATAACACATGGAACTAAAGAACAGTGTGAAACTCCATTTTTATTTTTGCGTTTACTTTGAATTTTTGAATTTTGCTATAAATATATTTTTTCAGAATTCTGACAATACTATAAAAGTGTTGTGATTAGATTACAAATAAAATTCAAACATTAAGATTAAAAAAGAAGAAATGTTTAGATTACAATTAATGTTAAGAAAACGTTCATATTTGATTTATAAACTGATGAATTCCACTGATAGAATAGGTTCCACACGCCACAAGTCTAATACGCTTTTGGTTACTTATCTAAATTTAGTCATATATGTACAAATTAACCTTGTCAAAAATTAATTCAGTGATGTATAAGCAAATATGTATAAGGATTAAAAATTTCTGGAAACACTTTGTAAGAACGATGAACAGCTTTACATTACTTCAATGTTTAACTGCTATGATAAACATTTAATAAAAAAAAACATAGGTTATATTTATATTATTATTTATTTTTTATAGTGCGTCTAGCGTTTATTTTATAGACTTGTTTTATGTAGGCAATATTTCTTAAATCTAATTTTTATAAACATGTAAACCTCATAAGCTGAGACTCCAAAACCATCATTTTATTGATTCGACATTCAATTGTTCAAACATTTGCAGTTTGAGTATACAATTGGAAATTTTATGAATTCAAACTAAAGGATCAAACATGACTTTCACAGCTTTCAGGGTCATATAGTTGCATATATCTCTCGAGAACATTCAGTTTGATAAAAACCATGTGAAATAAAAATTAAATGTTTTGAAATAAAGCGCATCCATTCCTTTTTTTTTCAAGCATTTTCACAGTTTTTCATCTTTGTCACCTGTAATCCAAAATTAAGTATATTACATTATGACCAAAAACACGTGTATAATGGTTACGAAAATTCATTTTTAATTCTTATTTTGCACTGAAACTAATTTAAAGATATGTAACAGTAGTTTTTTCAGCATTAAACGTTGGAAGGAGAAACACATAAAAATTAACAATCTCTGGGAAAAGATCGTTTCAGCACTGCAATCAGAAAAAGTACACACACATACCCAAGCGGCCAATTGTGGTTATGGTAGAGGGTGTTGATTGCTGTATTTTCGTGGTGTTTAGCTTGCCGAGGAAGGAAAGAAAAATAGTGTTACAGTGTATCTCTTTCTTAGAGTGTCCATGTTACGTAGTTCAATAAATACAATGTTCTTAGATTATTATTTATCTTAAAATATGGAAAGTGTTTTATTTTCAAAATCGATAAGATTACATTTCACAGCTTTTAGTTTTCGCCATAAAAAACTTCATACTATCATAATGACTGTTAATTACTTGAGTATTCCAAACATAATTTATTATCACAGCTTAAAGTAACGGAGGTTGCTTTAATTATAAAAGAGAGGCTGGTTTTTATTTATAAAATAATTACAATTGTTTAAAAGACCTGCGTTTTTTAACTCTTTGAAAACTACATTATTAATTAACGCGTGATAATTCTACCTAGTCTGTGAAAAAATTTTCAAACAATTATTATAATTGGTTATTAAATCATTAACATTGCCAACATAACCTTACAATCTAGGTTAAATCCAATAATTTAATCTTGGTTTTCATTAGATATTTAAATCTTTTTTGAATGGTTTACCATGTAAAAAGTGTAATAATGACAAACTACTTAATATCAATCAATCAAAGTATTATCAGCTTGTACATGTTTTACATCAATTCAAATTGTTTCCAACAGTATTTAGAATTTGTCAAAATAAACAATCAACTGTCAGCTTCTGGATTGAGTGCAAAGCTATTGATTACAAGGGCATGATTGATTGTATGAGCATATTTTTTTACTGTTTATATCGGCTGCAGTGAAACGGAAACATATGATCCATTTATCCGTTTACAGAAACTGTTTGTGGTTTAAGCTCCATATAGCAATAATAATTGTCTGGAATCTGAATATTACTTTATTCGAATTGTGTAACACACATTCATTATAGTGTATGTATTTCTCACACTCCGTACATTTTCTATATCAATATTACAGAAACTGTCTTAAATTATATACAAACTATGTAATAGCTCTGCGGGCATGTTTCTTGTTACTCGTAAAGAAGAGTTGATATATTAATGTTTTCATATCGAAACGACTTTTACAGTCACCTTCATTACTACGTAAAAGCACGGTAACATTTCTTTTTTCTCTTACCAAAACAATATTACCAAAGGATGAAAGGATGCTGTAGGCGTGTAATTGAAGGGTGTGATATTCTGATATTACACCATTTCAATATCTTAATACGAGAATCTTCTAAAATCCTTCCATATTGCCATCGAGGTCCTTGAGATGAGAGGTGTAAGTCATAATATTTAGTTGATTTGATATTAAGACGTTTTTAATATCTGTGTAAAGACTTATGATATGCGAACCCTCAGAAACCTAGTATATGAATGACTAATTTAAATTTACCACATCTTTGTATTTCATATCTTTTTTACGATAAACACGAGGGCAAGAAATCCTTGAAACAAGTTTTGAAGTAACAAAATTTTATATGTAAATAGCTTGGTATTAAGTAAAACGAAATTAATTTTAATATTATTTGTTACAGATGAGTATAAAAAAATGACTTACTATCGCTGCCACTAATTAATAGAACTTTCAATGGTTTGCTTACCCGTATCCTTGTTTTACATCTCTCTTCTCAAGGAGGGTGAAGGCAATATGTAAGGATTAGGGGTATCTTATTCAGATATTGAAAATCTTGCAATATCAGAATGTCACACCCTTCATTTCCACTTCCTCAGTTTTGATCCCTTCGTAAAATTGTTTAGTAGAAGAAATTATAATTTATATTATTGTAAATAGTAATGACGATTATGATTAATTTCATTTATGTTTACAGATTTTAACTTTCCTTGGTAGTATATAAGGGTGAATTTGGGGGAATTTGTTCATAATCTGGGATATTGGTCTGTAATCCAATTCTGGTTATGTAACACGGAAGTGGTTACATGAATGTCTTATACAGTCCAAAATAAACAGTCTTGAAATTGAATAAGCTTAGTTGCCTTCTCGATCAGCTGTGTTTGTTTGTTGCCGTATTTTTATGTTAATTTTTCATTCACTATTTGAGATCAGTTTTTATTGACACGTTGCTAACTACTATATAGAAATCCCTTATCGTACAGAATTATTGTAAAGCTGTATAGAATCATCACGAATAATTTTTTAAACTACATATGAATTTTCTACTCTTTTTTTACCTTATACCAATCACTGAAAAAAGTTATTAATCATTTAAAAGTGAGCTGACAGGTCTACATTTGAAAAAAAAAAAACTTTGTCATACATTAAAATAAACTACATGAAATTTTTGCGCCAATTTAGTACCACCATTTTTTATTTTTCTAGCATTTAAAAATGGCTCAGGAAAAATATACGGTTTGCTTACAATGATGGAAGAGAACTAGACGTGCCGTCGGCAACCCACTGCTGGGTTACACCTGATTAGTTGTAGGCTTGATGGACTTGCCGCAACAAACATATGTACCCATTAAAACTTACGGGCAAACCCGGAATTTTGTGTGTGTGTGTGTGTGTGTGTGTGTGTGTGTGTGTGTGTGTGTGATCTTAGATAAAACTATCATTTTATATTATTAATTTACCGTTCCATTCCATGCATTTAGTAAATTAAAAAGGGTCATTATTTTTAGTTCAATATCATTCCTTTCTTATTTTTATAACTTATTCAGATTGTATATATATACATACTCGCCTTCGGCTACTCCCCCAGGCCCCCAAGGTAAATGCTTAAAATTCGGGGATAAGCGGAATTCGGTGACTGGTTAAGTCCGGACATTAGGTAAATGACAAGGGAGTTAAGTTAACAGTTGACCTTTTTCATTGATTCTTTTCCGGATTCGTCCAAACTTTTGAGTTTGAGGGCATTTTGCGGTTAAACCGTTAGAGATACGACAAAAAATGACTGGACCTTTCTTGTCGGAAATTTAATTTTGTGTTTATGCCATCAGATTTAAGCTACGACCTATAATTTAGGAAGTACAGAGCTTAGGACAAAAGACTGCACTGGGCTGGGTTTTTTTAATTTTTCGGGGGTTTAATTTACTCAGGGGATTACCTGGTCATACCAGGAAATTCCGGGAGGGGGGTTAGTGTCACCGAGAGTCAGGACATCAGGGGGTTTAATTTACTCAGGAAATTTACTGGTCTCACCAGAAGATTTCGGGGGGGGGGGGTGTAATTTTACCGTGGTTTAAAGACACACGTACGCCTCTTTTTGAGGGTGCTGTGTCTGTGAACGTAATAAAAATTCACTCTGTCCCCTTCTACTATAACGCTCAGCCAATTTTTTATGTGGGGTTGTATTCACTTGTTAACCTAGCAAAGCGAGTGCAATCTGAATCTGGAATGAATTACACAAATATTAGTCACATATACATTTAAAAACTCTTAAAGACTTAAAACTATTTAAAAAATTAGTACTCCTTTAACTGTACCGTTATTATGAAAATCACATGATGAAATTTTGTTTCAGATCTTGTTGAGCTGCTGTTTAAGTTGTGTTCAGTTGTGTCTTCGATCGTAGATTTATTTGAGTTGTTTCCTTCTGACCTACGTAAAACCACTTAGTTTATATCTAAAAATAAATAAAAACTTTATTTAACTTTAATATAATTTTAAAATTAAGTATAATATTAAAATTCCTTAGTCACAATGCGAAATTTACATATTTATAATTGAAATGTTTTATATTATATCAATTTAACCGTGGTAAATAAAGCATATATTATTCTTTAATAAGAGTAAAATATGGGCGGATATCTTAAAGCAAAAGACATACCGACGCAAAATAGCTGCGGTGCAGCGACGAGGAGCTCTTAGGATAGCTTGTGCCTACCGAACGGTTTCGGAAGCAGCCGTACTGGTAATAGCAGAAGCCACACCGATTGATTTGTTAGCACTTGAAAGAGTGAAACTGTACGACGCTAAAAGGAATTGTGACAACACCAAGGAGGCAAGAACGAGGATAAAGACGGAAAAGCTACAGGAGTGGCAAGAGGATGGTCATCGCTAGAGGCGGGCAGATGGACGGCTGATACGGGACATCAACGTCTGACTCTCTCGGAAGCACGGAGAAACGGACTTTTTCCTGACACAGTTCTTGACGGGCCACGACTACCTCTTCAGGATGAGACTACATGACAAGCCAACGTGCAAATATTGCCTAGACAAAATCGACGACGCCAAACACACGTTCTTCGAGTGTGCTCGGTGGAAGGACTACAGAAGCAGCGCCGAAGAGATATTAGGCGCCAGGCTCTCCCCCTCAAGCCTGGTGACCTATATGATCACACAAGAAGAAAACTGGTCAGCTGTAGCAGCTTATGCACAGCACCTTCTGAAAGATAAATCGCCGAAAGGGACCAGTAGCCAGGAGTAGGCGTCGCAAGACGCAGCACGGACTGGATTGATGTAATGCTAACGCGGTTCCAATCCAATCCTCCCCGTACCATCTACGGGGAGAGGGGAGAGGAGTGTTTTTTTTACTGGGTAAAAATCTCCACACTACCGTTCATTATTATCTGCAGTAAGATAGGCGGCGGAGTATTAACGATGGCGGTGTCTTTTGCAGATTTTTTCGCACCTCTATAAAAAAATCATAACCTGCCATTATAATCCTGTTTGATTGTAGTAATTATTAGTTATTTACTTTTTCTGTTACATATTATATCCCGTCAGTTGTGTAACAATAAAAAATTATTGAAGTAAGATCAAAGTCAAAGTAATATTAGTATTTATGTGCATCCTATCAATTCAGCAATTTTTCTGACAGTATTTATAACTTGTCACAATAAACAATCAACTGTCAGCTTCTGGATTGAGTGCAAAGCACTCATTTATAGGGCATGATTGATTTCAAGAGCATATTGTTTACTGCTATAGTGACAGTGTTGCAACAAATGCACCATACATTTATCTATTTACAGAACCTGTTTGTGATTAAACGAAACTCGCTTTCACGCAGCAATAATAATGTGTCAGGAGTCTGAGTAGAGCTTAATATAGTCTAATTGTGTTATGACACGTGAAAGATACTTCCTCCAACACACACACAACAAATTATTTTAACCTATGATCTCAACTAGTAATTACGAGTAACCAGAAAATTACAATTTTCCGTTTAGAAATATTTTACTTTTGTATTTTGATATTACAAATTATTAAATCACTGTGCTAGTTTAGTGACAACTTAAACTAATCAGCAATATTACTAGGTTAACCTTTTATATAGCATGTCCATTAGACACATTAGCCTGACTGCGGATACACTCATTCTTGTGTCTCCCACCCTTATATACTACCAAGGAAAGTTAAATCTGTAAACATAATGAAATTAATCATAATCGTCATTACTATTTACAATAATATAAATTATAATTTCTTCTACTAAACAATTTTACGAAGGGATCAAAACTGAGGAAGTGGAAATGAAGGGTGTGACATTCTGATATTGCAAGATTTTCAATATCTGAATAAGATACCCCTAATCCTTACATATTGCCTTCACCCTCCTTGAGAAGAGAGATGTAATACAAGGATACGGGTAAGCAAACCATTGAAAGTTCTATTAATTAGTGGCAGCGATAGTAAGTCATTTTTTATACTCATCTGTAACAAATAATATTAAAATTAATTTCGTTTTACTTAATACCAAGCTATTTACATATAAAATTTTGTTACTTCAAAACTTGTTTCAAGGATTTCTTGCCCTCGTGTTTATCGTAAAAAGATATGAAATACAAAGATGTGGTAAATTTAAATTAGTCTTCATATACTAGGTTTCTGAGGGTTCGCATATCATAAGTCTTTACACAGATATTAAAAACGTCTTAATATCAAATCAACTAAATATTATGACTTACACCTCTCATCTCAAGGACCTCGATGGCAATATGGAAGGATTTAGAAGATTCTCGTATTAAGATATTGAAATGGTGTAATATCAGAATATCACACCCTTCAATTACACGCCTACAGCATCCTTTCATCCTTTGGTAATATTGTTTCGTAAGAGAAAAAGAAATGTTACCGTGCTTTTACGTAGTAATGAAGGTGACTGTAAAAGTCGTTTCGATATGAAAACATTAATATATCAACTCTTCTTTACGAGTAACAAGAAACATGCCCGCAGAGCTATTACATAGTTGTATATAATTAAGACAGTTTCTGTAATATTGATATAGAAAATGTACGGAGTGTGAGAAATACATACACTATAATGAATGTGTGTTACACAATTCGAATAAAGTAATATTCAGATTCCAGACAATTATTATTGCTATATGGAGCTTAAACACAAACAGTTTCTGTAAACGGATAAATGGATCATATGTTTCCGTTTCACTGCAGCCGATATAACAGTAAAAAAATATGCTCATACAATCAATCATGCCCTTGTAATCAATAGCTTTGCACTCAATCCAGAAGCTGACAGTTGATTGTTTATTTTGACAAATTCTAAATACTGTTGGAAACAATTGAATTGATGTAAAACATGTACAAGCTGATAATACTTTGATTGATTGATATTAAGTAGTTTGTCATTATTACACTTTTTACATGGTAAACCATTCAAAAAAAGATTTAAATATCTAATGAAAACCAAGATTAAATTATTGGATTTAACCTAGATTTTAAGGTTATGTTGGCAATGTTAATGATTTAATAACCAATTATATAATTGTTTGAAAATTTTTTCACAGACTAGGTAGAATTATCACGCGTTAATTAATAATGTAGTTTTCAAAGAGTTAAAAAACGCAGGTCTTTTAAACAATTGTATTATTTTATAAATAAAAACCAGCCTCTCTTTTATAATTAAAGCAACCTCCGTTACTTTAAGCTGTGATAATAAATTATGTTTGGAATACTCAAGTAATTAACAGTCATTATGATAGTATGAAGTTTTTTATGGCGAAAACTAAAGCTGTGAAATGTAATCTTATCGATTTTGAAAATAAAACACTTTCCATATTTTAAGATAAATAATAATCTAAGAACATTGTATTTATTGAACTACGTAACATGGACACTCTAAGAAAGAGATACACTGTACACTATTTTTCTTCCTTCCTCGGCAAGCTAACACCACGAAAATACAGCAATCAACACCCTCTACCATAACCACAATTGGCCGCTTGGGTATGTGTGTACTTTTCTGATTGCAGTGCTGAAACGATCTTTTCCCAGAGATTGTTAATTTTTATGTGTTTCTCCTTCCAACGTTTAATGCTGAAAAAACTACTGTTACATATCTTTAAATTAGTTTCAGTGCAAAATAAGAATTAAAAATGAATTTTCGTAACCATTATACACGTGTTTTTGGTCATAATGTAATATACTTAATTTTGGATTACAGGTGACAAAGATGAAAAACTGTGAAAATGCTTGAAAAAAAAGGAATGGATGCGCTTTATTTCAAAACATTTAATTTTTATTTCACATGGTTTTTATCAAACTGAATGTTCTCGAGAGATATATGCACTATATGACCCTGAAAGCTGTGAAAGTCATGTTGATCCTTTAGTTTGAATTCATAAAATTTCCAATTGTATACTCAAACTGCAAATGTTTGAACAATTGAATGTCGAATCAATAAAATGATGGTTTTGGAGTCTCAGCTTATGAGGTTTACATGTTTATAAAAATTAGATTTAAGAAATATTGCCTACATAAAACAAGTCTATAAAATAAACGCTAGACGCACTATAAAAAATAAATAATAATATAAATATAACCTATGTTTTTTTTTATTAAATGTTTATCATAGCAGTTAAACATTGAAGTAATGTAAAGCTGTTCATCGTTCTTACAAAGTGTTTCCAGAAATTTTAATCCTTATACATATTTGCTTATACATCACTGAATTAATTTTTGACAAGGTTAATTTGTACATATATGACTAAATTTAGATAAGTAACCAAAAGCGTATTAGACTTGTGGCGTGTGGAACCTATTCTATCAGTGGAATTCATCAGTTATAAATCAAATATGAACGTTTTCTTAACATTAATTGTAATCTAAACATTTCTTCTTTTTTAATCTTAATGTTTGAATTTTATTTGTAATCTAATCACAACACTTTTATAGTATTGTCAGAATTCTGAAAAAATATATTTATAGCAAAATTCAAAATATTCAAAGTAAACGCAAAAATAAAAATGGAGTTTCACACTGTTCTTTAGTTCCATGTGTTATTTTACTAAACTTTTATTCGTGTTCTTAAAAACATTTCTCTTCTATTTTAGTTTTTAAAGTGCATTTTTGTACATATTTGTTGTACCTATATATATAGTTCTGTGAAAAATGTTAAAGTTTGAAATTCCTTCATCTTTTGTTGTTGAAGTTTAAGTTATAGAACAATTTTTGTCAATTTTAAATGCCATAACAGGAATCTTAAACAAAAGATTACCCACTAAGTGTTATTATTATTTATAAGTTACTTATAAAATGAAATCAAATATATTTAGAAACAGTAATATCCTTCCCTTGTTGAGCACGTCAAGGTTAAGTGTTGACTTTACTGATTGGTCTTCAAAGAATCTTGCGTCTGCAATAAAATAAATAAAACAGTGCTACACATCTAGCACCTAATTACTTACTTCAGTGTAGATATTAGCAATGTACGCATATAACTTTGATACTAAATAAAATTCCATATTCTGGTAAAAATAGAGCTTCCAGGTATGTTATTTTAAATTGTGTTTTAATAAGAACGTACAATAATTTACTTCTGGATGAATGTCTTAAGTGAACTCTATTTTCTTGCAATAAAATTTTCTAATGGAATTCCGTCAGCTATATGCTAGTATTGTATGTTCTGTTCTTATAAGGTACAGACAATGTGTACAGAATAACATGGAAATGGAAAACAGATAAATAAAAAGAATGCTTTTTATAAGCCAAATCCAATGATATTCTCATTTCCGGCTTATATTCTCCGCTCCTTACTGTGACCTAAATGAAATCGTTGGAATCTTTTAAAAGTTCCTTGTGTTTACCAATTCCTGCACAGTATTGAAACGATTATTTTTGTTTCTACACAAAGGGTTGAAGGAAAATCTGCATATAGTGGATAGTTTTCAGTATTATGTTGCTTCGGAATTTGATATTACTTAAAAAAAAATAATGATAATAAATATTTCTTTTCATGCACAATATGAATAAAACAGTGTTTAAGTACAGAAAAAGTACAGTAAAAGTTATAGGAGGAAAACTAAATGACACGAACACGTGATTATTCCATAAAAGTATTGATGAATACTAACTTTTTTAATGTATTGGAAATTGGTTATAATAACCTGCTTGTATGGTTCAAAAGTAAATGTTGTTTTTAAATTCACTCAACCGTTTTCAGTCAAGTGCTTACATCTTCAATCCACTTACGTTGTGCAGAGACGAAGATAAGATTGCAAGGTACCGTGACTCTGTGAATTGGTTTAAACTCTACGATATTCTCCAGTTCAGAATGTATAATATGTGTGGTTAGATAACTATCTTGTTCAGTTCAAAATTAAAACACATTTAGATTAGTTGTACCAACTTTTAATTGTTGCCACATTTTCACGTTTATTATTTCTTTCCAGCTTGTCAGTTTTACTGAAAAGGTTCTAACTACTGCAGAGAAAGCTTTTATCGTAGATCATTATTTACGATTCATTATTTAGAATTGGACTTGTGGGAGAGACAAGTTTGTCACATACTATCATTACGTTTTTAGGAAAATTTTTATAAAATCCAACATAGTAATGTTCATTTTTTTTCTTTAAAAACATTTTAAAGTACAGGTAGTGATTTACCACAGGGGAAGGGCTGTTTCTACTGACAGCCTGTACAAATCGTAACTACGTACAAAACAATTACTGCAATAACTGAAAAAAGCGTACACCGAACATCTATGAAACTGAATCTAAGCAATATGTAATTGAAAAGATAAAAAAACACATTGGCGGTTTTCCTTACAAGTTAAAAACTCAACAATATTTCAATTTATTTTCTAGATTGAAAAAATTAAAATATAACTTATCCTACTTAGCTAGAAGAGAAAAGGAGGGAGAATGGATGCTGAGTACTTGCTTGCAAGGAGACTTACTAGGCGTTGGAACAACAGAGTAAAACCTTGTTACCCAATATGTCAGTAATATTTAAAAGTGTTCTCAAACTAAATATATATTTTTATACATTTTAATATGTTAAATGCGGCTTTTTCATTAATCACATTTTTATGTGAGCTTTTAAGTAAAGAGAGCTTAATTAAAGTTTATCATAACTTAAATAATATTATCGAGATAATCTACCGATATAAAAGTACTCGTAATTTAATCAAAAATAAAATATTAAGTAGTTATAGTTTTATACCCCGTATCTTAGGGTGTTGTAATGAGAAATTTTTGTGAGACAATTAAAAAACATGACACATTTCGAAGATACAATTAATTAGTTTCTTCATAAAACAGTTATTTATTCCTTTTAATATTATAATAGTTTGTTATTAAAAAATTTTTCAACTAAATATGTGGTCCATTATAATAATTAAATTATCACTCTTTATTTAATAATTCTCTAATCTTTTATGTAGTTAATGAAATTGGGGTAATTTAAAAAAAAAAACAACTCAAAATACTCCAACAATTTCACTTCAGTCTGAAGCGGAGATTTAGAAGATTAAGAATTAACGAGATTTGGCTTCTAAAAAATATTCTTCTTATTTATTAAAGTTTTTATTTCCATGTTATTTGGTACACTTTCTATTAGTATCTCATAATAATAGAACAAACTGTATAGAGTTGACATACTTTAATCATAAATGTTGATTGCCTATGTCAAACGTATATATCCTGTGATGAAAGAGATTTTCCTGAATACATAATGTATGACACGCGCTTTTTGCCAGTTCGAAGAATTCGATCTGTTATCCAGGTTATATACAACCAAAAAAACACACATGATATAGGTACGTACAGCGCAGCATTTGGTTAGCCAATATATACCAATGTTTGTTTTTTCCCATTGGACACGAAGAGTCTCTAAAAACCTTCAATCAATACGAAAAAACACTCAACTTGCTGTACTCCACTAGGAAAGGTGTTAAATTTATTGTACTAAATGTATTGTGTTAATTATTTGCAAATAACACAACAAATGTTTATTCAACTTCTAATGAGTTTTTTGTTGAATCCTATTTCTCAATCAATTGAAAAATACTCAAAAAGTCTATTTCTATTATTTCAGGTATTGTATTGTAAAGTTTCAATGTATGAGAATATAACTCAGTTTTTTATTAATTGACATGGAACTTTTTCCTACGAAAGGATCCGTTATTAACTACGTTAGTTTTCAGGGAAGGGTAAATTTGAGGGTATCAAAATGATTACAAAATGTATAAAACTTAAATTTTTCTCTGATCATATTGTTTTCTTGTCTTTTCATCAAATCAACCATTACATATAACAATGGAAGTTTAATAACTTTCAAAAATCACTGAAAGACTAATTATATAACTGAAAATAGAAAAGTGAAGAAACTTCATTTTAATAACTGACGGTTGATTTACTATACAAAAACCCACAAGAGAGTGCAGTTGAGGGAGGAGCCTATTTTGCCCGTGACCTTGGAGCGGCCAACGAGAACTGAGCGACGTTGCCAAACTTGTTCCCCGCTGTAACCACAAGCCGCGCGAGTCCAGCGTTCTTAAAATACTTAACCGTTACGCTAGAAAGAAATGTTAGAGCTGTCTTGAATTAATTAACTACGTATTAAAAAATGTAATTTTACGGTCATTTTAAAAAAAAGTACATATCTGTAGCTTATTTCCATGTTGAGTTAAATGGATTGAAATAAATTATTGAATTTTATTACTCATATACGAAGATCGTAGGATTAAAATCTTTAGCCGAAATATAAATAAAAAAGAAAACATAAAAATACCGCTAAAATGTTAATTTCCCGTATTTTCAATTTGGTAAGAAAGTTATCAAATACATCTGAAATATATGTTCTTTTCCATAAATATACTTATTCAGTACATAACGGTGGGAATTGTTGCCGCAACGGTTTTGTTACGCACTTCGGTTCTCATAAATTTATAACCATTTGAAAGCAATTTTCCTACCTGGCTATTAATAGTCTTGAATCTGTGTTATGTAAAATTGTTTTCACACATGGGTGATTTAAATATTTAAACTGGCCATAGTTGAAAAATCATACAGCACAAGTATTTTTATAATATGAATGCACTTTCTTATAAAATTCTAAAGTAACGGTTTTGTATAACATCCAATGAAATTTGAACACAGTACACAATGGATGATGTCAGATGAGTGAAAATGTGGTGGAAACGGGTGAAATACCTGTAAACAAAAGCCGCACCAGCCAGCAGTGGTGGTAATACCAGACGGATGAGTCATACTGTTTCCAAGAAAGAGCCCCTTCCTCCTTCCGGTCTCTGACCGTCAGTCAGTGCCTATTGTCGCTTAATCAGTGGCGGTTGAAAATACTGCATTCTCTTCAATTCCAGTACGCGTATATTATTTTGTGCTGAATTTTACTGTTGATGAACGTTTTCGTGTTTTTAAGTGTTGTTTATTGGTAGCTATTATAAGTGTACCGATTATTTTCTGTGTAGTGTCATTAAATTGGAATATACTTGTTATTGTGATTCCTTATTTGGACAAAATGGAGTGTGATGATGTTTGTTCAAGTGCACAGCCATCCGGAAGTAAGAGCGGTAGTGGAAAAACCCTACGTAGTGGAGAACGACGTATTATTTACAACGTTTACAACTTTTTCAAAAAACTGTCGTTGACAAATTTCCGAGAAACTCTAAACTTTAAGCAAAGTGGTAAACTGTGTGCTGAGGCCTGCGGTGTAAGTGAAAGAACCGTTAACAAAATAAGTAAAGAAGCTAAGCTGTCCGAAGAAGATGGACGTTCATCATCAGAAATTAAGTTTTCAACGCCAGGAAAACAAAGAAGTCGAAAATCAAAAATAACAGGCTTTGATGACTTTGAAAAAGATGTTTAGAGACGAACTGTCCTTTCGTGCTACGACAGAGGGGAATTTCCCACATCAAAAAGAATCACGCAGGATCTCAAACAAAAACTTGATTACAACGGATCGGTAACTTCAACAAATAGATTATTAAGGCATGTTGGTTTCAGGTATAAGAAAACCAATATGCAAGAGCTTAGAGAATCTGGTGATTGTAGGCCCATATATTACCTCAATGAAACATGGGTTAATGAAAACCATACTAGAAAATACATATGGCAGGATACGACTAAGTCTGATGGACTAAAGGTTCCTCTCGGCAAAGGTAGAAGATTAATAATTTGTCATGTCGGTTCGGCAAAAGATGGGTATTTGCAAGAATGTAAGTGGGTTTTTTCGGTCTAAGACATCATCCTGTTCGGACTATGCGGACTGTATCCGGACAAGTGTTGTAGAGCAAATAATTATAAACTGAGCAGACAATTCTGACACGAGTAGCAGTGAGGCAGAAAGTGAAAATGAAGAAGACTCCGAGGTTTTGGCTACGATATTGCCGCCTGAGAGCGAATAAATAATATACAAGTGCAAAGGTAAGAATATTATTACGTCAATCATGCTTTTTAACGTATTTCATTTTAAAATAGTAGGCCCTAAAAGTTATTTAGTGGAAAATTTGATTATTTCATAATTTAAAAATATAATTGTTCGATAATTTTAACATTGATTATATTGTTATATTTTTTAATTATTTTTAATCAAGCAACACGTCATGCAGTGTCCAATATAAGCAGCATGTATATTAATTTTTGTTGAAAAGATTGTTGTATCGTATGGAAATAAGCAAGTACTTTACTCTGACTAACTGACGGGACGATTTGTTTGTTTTAATTGATAGTTAGTTTGTAATAACATTAATAAACTATACAAGTAATTTAAATATAATATAGCAAACTGTCAAACCATTTTAAATATTGTTTTTCAATTATACTGATAAGTTTTAAATGTTCAGTATCAGTGTTAGTTGTGACAGCGCAGCGGTTTGTCAGCCACAATGCGCCAGCCGTGCCGGGCGGCAGCGGCAGTTGTGTGGCAACGTCGCGCAGGCCAGTCCATTCTATTGGTCGCCGCCAACTGCACTCTCTGGTGGTTCCTTGTATAGTGATCAGGTAATTAAAATGTCATCTTAGATAAAACTATAATTCAATATTAAAACTTTCGTATCCTTTCATTTCGTATTAAACAATCATGGAGAGAATTAAAAAGAGAGGTGAATTTTAGTTCCACACCACTTCTACCATTTCTTTCTTAATTGAATAAACTTTTCAGATTATTTCTGTTGGTTTTTCTAGCTAATCTGGTACAAATTAGGTTATATACTTTTGCAACATCTCGCAAATACTACAGGAAAAGTCTTTTAAAACTTCTGTTTGGAAAACGTTTATTTTATATATGAAATACGTTGCTTTACATGTTCTACAAGAATGGACGGAAACTATAAAAACTGATAATATTTGGGAAAAGCGAGTATTAACTGCAATCACAAAAGTACACACAGATCCAAGCGGCCAATCCTGGAAGAAGGTGTTTATTGTTGTACTTTTGTGTCTGCTGTCGAATGGAGAAGGGAAAGTAGTGTAGAGTGAGTCTCCCCCTCAACGCTTTATTCCGTCTCACTCACTCATCATCCAGTAAATAAAAAAGCTTTCAGTAATAACTCTGATATTATAAATATAGCATCTTGTGATATTAAACATGAGTTAACCTAGGCTACAGATATCGTATATACATTGTAAGGTGAGATTAAGATCTTGCATCATATTATAAAGGCTTCCGCCCATTGAAAACTAAGGAACGGGTTCGATTGAATATAATGAAGTTGGCAGTCAAAGTACTTGAACTGGATTGGATTGAGAATAGTAACAAAACAATTGAAGAGGATAGTCAGAAGTTAAACGATGTTTGTAAAATCGATATACTCTACCAAGAGAATTTCAACTGGAAGGCAACTGTGAAGTATTAACAATCAAGTTGAGTAACAGAGCATTATTCGAGGAGACTGAAAAATTCACGGGGGTTCGTTAATATAAACGAAAATACTCTACAACTGGCGTGGAAGATTCTGACTAAATTGGTTTTGCATTCGATAAAAGATTTTTCGCTAAAAATTAAAATTAAGATAAAGAACTGCAACAGAAATAAGTTATCAGGAAATGACGCCAACAACCCAGATAAAATTTATATAAAAATTTTCGAAAACTTGATATGCAGAAATCTAGAGATTTGGGTTTTTTTTTGCAGGAAATTCTCAAATTACATGTCATCTATATTCTAAGCAAAGGAAAAGAGTAATAATTTTGATTGTACCAAAAGTAGCCGATCCATCAGAATATAAGCCTTTTAGAACCATAAACATACTTTGTGTTTTCGGTTATATTAGATAAACTTGGTTTCATTAATACCATACATAATAGTATATTGTGCAAATGTATAGTTTCATATGATCCATATAATAAATTCTTATTCCTGCTTACTACATTCAATCATACCTTGAATATTTCCTACTGATTCAAAGTTATCAATGCTATTTATATAATACTATAAGAAAATTCCACATTTTTAATTTCGATTATTTCTCCTCATATAATGTTTAAACTAAATCAAAATTCATGTTCTACAGCCACGGAGAAATATAATGAACAAAACTTATGTTACTATTCCTTGTCAAAACAGTTCTAAATGTGTTACGTTTTCACTACAAGTTTCGAAACATAAGGTCTCTCATCAGGTTGGTGAAAATATTTAATTGTGTATTGTAACGTGATAATACTCCATATGGGATTGAAAAGGGTTAAAAAAATATACATTTAAAACAAAATAAACAGGAATAAAAACGAAAAAGAAATTATTAAAACGGTTAACCTTCTGCATACTCATTTCCGTAATTTCTTGCGTTTATATTTTAGTTTTATTTTATTTTAGACGTAATACCACCAGTTTAAAACTCCAAAATAGATGGCGTGTTTAGAACAAATGTTTACACACCTAGTCTCATTTGACAAATATCATTAAATGGTGAACAAACATACACATGGGTTTATACTTATTATTTATTACAATTCTTCATTGTAATAAATCGATCAACTGTGATAATGTGCTGATACATCCATAATGTATCAGCACATTATCACAGTTGATCGATTATAATGTGCTGATACATTATCGATGATAATGTGCTGATATTAAATTATAAACACAGAACACTTAAAATATTCAACTGAACAAATTAGATTTGATATGGATCCAAAAATGTCGCATTTTTGTTATTATTTACCCTGATGATAAGTCAATACTCAGGATGTCCTTTGCTTCTAATTAAAGACTCTCATAAATTCCTATATGGTTAATATGAGGGGAGAATCCTGGCAACAATTTGTGTGTGTGTGTGTGTGTGTGTGTGTACATAAATAAATAAACATATCCATATGGCTAAATAAATATTACTTATTTAATTATCTTACTATAGTTCATCCCTTTATATGCATATTGAGCGATCCGATACATGAATATACTGGCGGATGTATGGAAAGATGTAATTTAAAGATAATCTTTCAATATTGTTATCATCAATAATATCACTATCATCCCGAATGTCATCGCAGCTGTCATTGTATGAGTACAATCAGTTGAATCGATTATCACCCAGAATGTAAAGCTATTGTTTACAATGGCGAATTGATTGTGGAACGTTTGTTTTCAGAGATGACTGAACACTTTTGATAACCGGACGTTCAGTTATACTCGTAAAGTGAATATTTAAAAAAAGCAACAGAACTTTTCTTAATTGTTGTATCATCTTAATAACATATTTAAAATATAATAAGCGCATCGCATCCACTTTTCACAAATTTTATTAATCGTTTATTGATGTCCTAATGTTATTCAACAAAAACCTGTAAAACAATATGCAACTTGCTTTTTAATTTCTATTGAATCTTCATAAATGACCCTTAATTGCAAGTGTTACGAAGCTTAGAAAGGCATTATAAAAACACATTTTTCAATATTGTGATGACTCGAATGTTCCAAATTTAAAAGGTGAATTAATTAAACATACGGAGCTGTTCTGAAAAATTTTGGACTCACTGATATTGAATTAAGGAACAAGGTAAGTATGCAAATTCGGGTAATAGAAAAATGCTAGAACTTAGTTTTGCGAGAGAAATAAGTAAATAACATAATAAAAAACTATTTTTGTTCTATGTTTTATCTACATGAATACTATATCTTTCTATTATATCTGTCATATCAAGGAGCGTGAGGACAATATGAAAGGATTTAGGAGATTTTCGTATTCAGATATTGAAAAGTTGTAATAACAGAATGTCACACTCTTCATTTCAATTCCCTCAGCTTTCATCCCTTCGTCTTATGTTTTAGTAAAAGCAAAAGAAATGTTACCCTGATTTAACTAAAATGGAGATTGCTATAGAAATCATTGCAATATAAAAACTTTCAATCAAGAATATAAATATTCTACCTCTTCCTTACAAGTAGCCAGTAAAATGCACAAGTGTGATTAAATGATTGTATTTCAATTATGTGTGTTTATGTGTTTCAATTGTGTTTATGTAATATTAATTAAAAAATTTAATTGGATGTGGGTGGTGCAGAATATACAGAAAACTTGACTACTTTAAATTCCAATTCCAATTTTAAAGTTATATGTTTTAAGAGAGGTAGAGGAAATGCCTTTGCTATAACACAGCGCTATTCAAATAAATCAATATTAGGATTCGTAACATATTAATTATCATTGCTATATTGAAGCTCGTTTTGCTTAAACACAAACAGATTCTGTAAAATGGATAAATGTATCGTGTGCTTCCATCACAGCCGATATCGCAATAAACAACGTGTCATGCATTCAATCGTCCCCATGTAAACAATAGCTTTACACTCAATCCAGAAGGTGTTTTTGGTAGATTGTTTATTTTGATAAAGTATAAATACTGTCGAAAACAGTACTGAATTGACGTAACAACATACATTAAATGGTAAAACTTTCAAGTTAGAGTTATTTTGTTATTTTTTTATTATTGGTGTGAAGTTACATTAAAAAATATAAATATATTATAAAACCACGGTTAAATTGGGATATAAAGTTAGATTACTATTTCAGAACATTGTAGATAATGATTTGTAAGTTCGGCCACAGACTAAGAAGAATTATCTCATGATATCAATAATTAACATTGTCTCATTCAAAGAGTATTATGTATGTAATATGTAAGACTACTGACGTGATATATCATTTAAGAAATAAATATCCAATAATAAAAACCAACAAAATGGAATCATAATACAATGGCAGGTTGGAAATTCAAATTATTCTTTTACAGACCATATAGATGATTATTTGTAAATTTTGCCTCAGACTAAAAGAATTCAAAGAGCTAAAAAAAGTTTTTTAACTAATGGTATTCTTGTATTCATTAAATAGCCTCTCGTTGCCAATAAATGTGGCCTTCCTTAATGCAAGTTGTGATAATGAATCATATCTATAGTAATCGATCGTAAACAGTCTAGTGACTGTAGACATGATGGCTATCACGTTTTTCATACTTAAATTTAAATTTAATCATATTAATAATGAAAATAGTAAATTTTGTTATAGTCTTTGATTAATAATTCAATTAAGTGGATATATTGATCTAAGGAAATAATAAAAATAAAACAACAATAAACAACTTGTTTTAGGATTGGCCGCTTTGTTTACTTTGCTGATTGCTGCCCTGAAACGTGCTATTTCCGAACATTGTCAGTTTTTTGTGCACTTGTCAATAAAACCTATGAAAATACTTATGGTCAAAAATATTTTTTTTCTCGTAATTTAACAAACGGCAATTTCTTCACGGACAGGTGCACTATATGAATCCGCAAGCTCTGTAGTCATATTGATACACTTATTTAAATGAAGAAAAAACAACCAGTGTACCCAATATACAAATATTTGAGTGATTGAACGCAAAAATAATAAACTTGAGGTTTTTATGTATCAAAATATAGAATTCATATGTTTTTGTCCTCAAATAAAAAATCTTTAAATTTATGTACTAACGTGTAACAACTTCTTAATGCTTTATGCATTTTTTGAAGAGTGAGACGATCATACTAGATATAAATTTAATTTAAATAATTAAATTTAAATTATCTTGTGTTGTCTGTCCAGTGTAATCAACTTGTATCTCGTATCTCATCACCATATTCTTTATTGTTATCCTTTTACAACATCTGAGTGATGTTTGTAAAAAGTTATCGTATCTTCTCTGAATGGCCTCAAACATTTTAATATCTTATCTACTAAATATCATTAATCTAGTAGCCTTTTGAAAAAGTCTACAAATACATATTGTAACATACGTGGGCATAAAATGAACTTTACGTATATTAATAAAAGGAAACGTACTGATTTTAAATTAATATTAGTTATAAGTGTGTTTACGAGTTTTTCTTTTGATCAAATTCGTGGACTAGAACAACATACTCTAAACCTAAATATTCATAAGCAATCCTCCTTCCTTATTCGAAAAGTATACTGTATGCTATCAACAGATATCGTGGTAAAAATGTGTGTTTTTTTTAATTGTTTATTCGATGTAGGATCTTTAAATAATAAAAGGAAAACGAATATTGATATCGTTGATCGGATTGGTATATCCTACATGTCAGTGGAACTCTTTTATCCATCAGTTACAAATGTATTAAGTATTTTGTATTAGTACCGTGCATAATCTAAATGAGATTCTTACTTTTTCATATTTCTTCTAATTATTTATCTACGTTTTAAAACGTAAATTTTTTATATAATTGAAAAACTTTTTCAGTGTTGCCCAAGTTGGAAAATGTACCTATAGAAAATTCAAACTATGAATTAAGCGCAAAAATGAATTAACTCAAATCATTTTAAGATAGTGGTGGCATGATTTTATGATAAAATGACACTTCATAACATTCCTGAAGTTCATATATTATTTTACAAAATTTGTATTCGAACTGTAAAACGCTACTCTCTTATTTTTGTTATTAAAGTTAATATTGATATACATTAGTTTTGGATAAATGGTTTTGTCAAAATAATAAACTATAAAGATTAAATTATATATAAATATATTCGAAAGCGACAAAATATATTCTGAAAAAACAAATATTCTTTCCTTATTGAATAGAGAAAGGTGAATGTTGACTTTACTGATTGAAGATCTCCAAAGAATCATCTGTCTCCAATGTAAGAAATAAAACAGCGCAACATGTCGAGTAAACAAATGCTGGTTGCCAGTGACCAAAATCATAATCTGATAAAATATAGCTTATTTCAATGTTCCATTTAATCATATTTTAACAAAAATATTAATTTATTTCACTATTTATAAGTGTTAATGTACCTATATTTTATTGTAATAACTTTTTATTTTGGAATTCTTTCAACTATATATTATATATATAAATGAGTATTGTTTGTTCTATTATTATAAGATATAGATACAATGTGTATGGAATAACATAGAAATGGAAAACAGATAAATAATAAGAACACTTTGTAGAAGTAAAATGCAATGATATTCTCATTTCCGGCTTCTATTCTTCCTTTTCGTTCTGAGACTCAAAGGAAATCGCTGGAATCTTTGGAGTCGTCCTTACGTTAAGAAATTCCTACACAATACGGTAACAATTATTTGTGTACACAAAGGGTTAAAGGAGAATATGAATGTTAAATCTGAATGAAATAATAGGTTGAAGCACATTGTTGGATTATTACAAATCTTGAGCAGTTTGCCTCAAAATGTAACTTATAATAGTATAATAATAACGAATAGTTTATAGTTTTCGTCGATTAAAGTCCATTATTGTAAACCAAATGTTTCATGTGTAAAATAAATGTTTTTTTTTTATTATAATAAAGAATTTTTAACAGATTTTGTTTTTGTACTATGCAAAAAAACATGGCGGTGATTTAATGTCATTGATTACACTAAAGGCGCAATCTAAATATTTTGATGTAATAAGTTTGTGGTTTCTTATACAGACTTAGTCTTATAGGCATAAATTATGTTTGAGAATAAACCTCGTTGGAGAATCTTAAAATACAGGAACATCTTTGAAACACTACTAAATCATCAACGTGTAAGATTAAAAAGATCATAGATGCACCCTTTCATTAAACTTTAACACTATTTAAAGGCCAACAAACGTGAGAAAACTGTTGTTTGTGAAATATAAATCTATACACTTCTTGTTATTGGGGATGATCCCTAAAATCAATTTACAGAACATACAAATACTACAGAGTGAGGAACCAAACCTTACATTTATTATTTTTACATTTAATCAAAGTTTTAATTTTTATTACTTTCATTTTTACGTGCATCGAACGTCAGGGAGTTGTTGTTAGTCAAATATAAATTAATATACTCTTGTTTTATGAAAACTCGATTCCTAAAATCTAATTACACCAATATTTAAATCCCATATGCTGATACATTCAAACCTCAAATTTATTAGTTTCGCCTTTAGTCATTTGAACATTTGCTGATTGGATATACACTTGGAAATTTTCTAAATTTAAATAACAAAACCAATACGACTCTCAGAGCTAGCAGAGTGCACCTGTCTCTCGAATAAATCTTATTTAATAAATACACGGCGTATTTACAAAATTAATGTTATGACCAACAGCGCATCAATCCCTCTTCTTTTCAAGCATCTTGACAGTTTTTCATCTTTTTCACTTGTAATCCAAAATTGAGTACATTACATTTTGTCCACAAGCACATGAATAATGTTTAAAAAAATTAACCATAGGTATTTTATTTAAAAATTAATTCCTATATTGCAATGAAAAAACTAACACGTAACTTGACAACTGACAAACACATAAATACTCAATCCTCGGGGAAAAAGCAGCTCAGCGATAGAGTCAGCAAAGTATACACAGATCCAAACGTCCAATCCAGGAAGTAAATGTAGATTCTTTTTTGTGATCTTTTTTTACAAAGAAAGAAATAAAACAGTGTATAAAAACCTCTTTCTTGTATCTTTTATGTAGATCAATAGCTACAGTTATCCAACATAATTATACATCTAAAACTACGTAAAATTTACTATTTCTATAATATATATGGTTAAATTTTACTAATTTAGTTACCAACATAAAAAATGTGTCAACCATCAAGTCGACAGATACTAGAAAGATTATTGCAAACATAATTCATTATCACAACTTGGAGTAATGGAAGTCACTTTAATTAGCAAAGAGAGGCTATTTTAATTAATAAAGGAATGCCATTAGTTAAAAGATCTCCTTTGGTTTTAGCTCTTTGAATGCTACATTGTTAATTGTAATAATACAAGTTAATTCTTCTTAGTCTATGGTAAAGTTTACAAATAATTTACAACATAGTTTTGCATGAAAATAATTTGCACTGATAACTCAAGAATGAATAAATTATAGTATTCGAATTTAGTAAGTACTCGTTTATACCACACGGATATTTAGTATATTACCCATACGGAAGTATAAAAAGAGGTGAACATTCTCGCCTCTAGGTAACGGTGCAGGAGTCGGTGACAGGTGGTAATTGCAAACAAAAGGTCAGACTGAGTAATAAATAAGTAACAACATTAATAATACAAAAACATTCATGTGACAGAATTACTGAAAACCAGTAATGGAGCAGCCTGGAAACTTTAAAAAGTTATGATTTGTTCTCAGATCCACGCAAACTAAATTTTATACATAATTTCCGTTTAGTATGAATGGTTGAAAGAAGGGTTTATAAGTTTTTAATAAGCCGTTGTGTATACGAAGCCAGATTTTTAATTCTTGTTAAACATCAACCGACACATAATACGTAAACACCCAGTTAGATATATTAGAGAAGGCATATTCTTACGCATACTAACTAAATTGAAATACGAATACAAATATTCTTGGTTACGTATTCAAGCCCATTTTAAAGTTTAGACTTGATTTAACTTGCAAATGATTTTGTTACAACAGTGACCAGTTTCACAGCTTAATATATTGAGATTACAAGATATATAACCTGTTTAATCAATTTTAAGAGATATTTATTTGAAATGGAATAATTATGTATTTATGAAATTACAATATCTAAAATTGAGTTATCGCGAAAAGATGCTGGAAAAGATGAATTTGATACATGTTTTTCTCTGGATTGAAAATATAAGCTAGTTATATGTTTTAAAGGAAAGTTATGCACATTTAATAAAAGGTGATACATCGTCTTTAACAAAAACTTTATGAATATATAACAGTTTAAGGGATTTAAAAAGTTTATTATATATATATATATATATATATATATATATATATATATATATATATATATATATATATATATATATATATTTCTGAACTTTAATAACGATATCAACATGAATTTCAGAGCTTGCGGATTCAAGTAGTGTACATGTATGTCGAGTAAATACTGTTTTTAATACCTCGTGAAATAAAAGAAAATTTTGTTACCAACAGTGCACATATTCTCCACCTTTTCAAGCATTTACAGTCCATCTTTGTTACTTGTAATCCAACATGAAGTATACTAACCACAAGCAGGTTTCTAATGGCTAGGAAAAATTTATTTTTTATTCCAATATTGCAATAACACAAATATATTTTAAGATATGTAACAGTCTTATATTTATACCAGCATTAGAAGGTTACCCTCCAAATGCTGGTTGGAACTGTATTAAGTGCTGGGCATTTTTCAGCATGTTTGCAAGCGTTTATAAAGATATTTTATACACTGTAAACCTAATGGAAATAGCACATATAATATAGCCTATCATTATTTTCAGGAAGGATCATAGAATAAGATCAAAATACTTTTAGGACCTACCTGTGCATGGTAAAATGTTGCCGAATGTAAATCACCACAAATGAAAAAAAAGTTTTCACTTTGAGTTCAGATATTATTTTACCAAAGTCGTAAAAATGAAAATTCAAGATATACAAATTGTAAATAATTTAATTATGAACACAATGATTTATACATCTCATAGGTTCCCACATTCAAAAAATGTATTGAGAGTAAAAAATTAAAATTTGTCACACGTAAAAAAATCACTAATATCTGAGAAATTGCATATTACACTATAACATATAGTCTAATTTCACTTTCATGTCTCAAAATGTGTCTAGTTCACAAAATATAACAATAAAAATTAACAATAAACTAAAGTAATTATTTAAAAAAATATATTATGTACAAAATTCTCAATTGGTGCTATGAAAAGTGCATTTACTCAACTATTTAGTCAACTTCTTCTTCAGTGTTCCTTTTTCTCTTGCCTCCTGATGGCCTCCAAAAATGCTCAAGGTCACTATAACAGGCAGGGTGGACACCAGAGTTGCAGGCAGGACACCATTAATGTCTTATGTCTAGAAGGCTAATGACTTCTAGAGGTTTTTTGTGTTGCTAAACATACAACACAGTTACAAATGCGTACACCTGGAATTCGAACCAACTTATGTGCCATATTTACAGCAGGACCAGGATTTGCTAGGGGGGGTGAATCATTGGGCTCTGTACTCTCAGATATCAGTGACTATAATCACGACTGTAAAGTAGTGCCAGTCTATGAGTCTATCTGTATTTTGTTTATATAAAATATAAAAATTGAGAAGCGCTATGTCTAAAAAGTTTTCAAATATCTTCACCCAGTATTTTTTACTTGGTCTAGTACAAGTCACGTGATATATCGATTTGTCTTTACTGTCCACCCCACCCATATGGAAGTTGTATTCATTAATTACTAGAGGCTTTATTGCCTCAATTCCGCTCTTTTACTTCTAAAAAGTCAGTCGACAGAATGAAGAGCAGAGTATATGAGGTAGACTGGCTTTCGTGATTTTGTTTCTTTATAACCCACCTTTATACCCCTTTTAAGTGTTCTATAAATATCCACATATTTTAATTGAAGCAATCAAAACTACAAAGTTCTGTGAGAAATAAAATCATTCCAGTATGTTCATGTATCTAATAACTTAATATCTGTATAAATGGACGAATTATAATATATGAATTTTGTAAGTATATGCTTACTTACCCATATGGAATTATATTAAGTGAGGCGAGTATGATCTACGATGCTGTAGGAGTCGGTGACAGGTGTTGCTTGGAAGTAATAGTAATTCTGAGTATTAAGTTAGCATCAAGATTAATAATACAAAAACATTCGTGCAGCAAAATTAATAAAAACCCAGTAATAGGACAGTCTGGAAAGATTTTTGGTGGACTTTAAAGGTTGTGCTTTGCTTTTAAATTCACGCAAACTGTTTATTATTCATAATTTATGGTTTGAATTAGGTTGAAGAAGAGAATAAGTTTTTTCCTAACAAACAGTGTAGATAACAACGGCTTGGTGTATACGAAGTCAGATTGTTCAGTCTTGTTAAACATCAACTAACACACAATACGTAAGGTCTCAGTTACACCTAAGGGAGAGTGGACAGTAATGTTTATACATACTAACAAAACGTAAGTGGGAACACAACTGGTTAATGGTCGTGCATTAGAAGATTTATAAATATAGACGTACATTACCTTATCGATTATTTTATTATAAAAGCGATTAGTTAAAAAATGATTTAATCAATTTTTTAGATGATGTGAAATAGAATAATTATGTATTTCTGAAATCATAAATACGTAAAACTGAGTTATAGGGTACACATGCTCAAAGTCATGATATTGATAAAGGTGTTTTTCTGGATTGACAAGAAAAGCTTAAATTACATTTGTTTAAGAAATTCACGCACATATTGTTTATGTTGATCATAATGAACGTAATGAACATAGTCTATGACAAAAAGGTTTATGGAAATATACCAGTAAAGAAATTTAAAGGACTTTCATATAATGTTGCGTCAGACATCAAATGTTGAAGAAAATTTACGACGATATACTACTCTACAGATGCCACTTTACCGTCTTCTTACACCTGTGACCGATGTATATATGCACACTTAGGTTATATCCGGAAACATCTCTGGAACTTGTTTAGTAATTGAAACATGTTTATTACATTGCGATATTTTTGACATAACAAAACTTACACGGACTGAATTACTAAAAACAGAACAATACGCACATAGACTAAAACTCAGTTGTAGCTCTTCAAATAATTTTAATTTGATAATTGAAATCGTATCATTGTTGACCAGCTGCTTATTGTATAACCAATTTACCAAAAAACATTTTCCGTAAAACGTCATTCTGTGTTATAAAATCACGCAACGATCACGCGGTTTGTTCTGTGATTGTGACGTTTCGCAACCATAGGCCTTATCTGCACTCGGAAACGGGATTGATCACCCCGTTTAGAATTAATCAGTTGCGGTGCGCGCCCGTAATTGTCCGACACCGTAAGGTAATGATTAGCGAAAATGGTCGAATATTGCCGCTCTCCACTTACCGGCGAATCTAAAAATCCATTGACCCAGTAGCCAAGCTCGACCTAGATTGCGCTATTATCAGCCGTGATGTACTCAACAGTCGTTAATGAGCAAGGACCACGTTGTGAAGAAAAGTTGAAGTTCGAGGATCATCGTTTGCCACCCTCAGGTCTTCTCGTCGTCTTGAAATTATTTCGAGGACTTTCTGCGACTCTGAGGTAAGAACAGTGCAATATATCAAATCTGCTCCATCTAAGGAATCAATTATCCCGAGAGTTATCGTGCAATCAACCGATTAACCTGATTTTAAATTCCGTTACAATCAGGTTTAAGACTGGCTAGTATAGGAAAATTAATTTATGTTCAATCTTACGTATTACAAATTTAGAGATTTGAAATCATTGTTACCATGTAAACTATATTTATTAATCGTAATGTTTATCCTATAAGAATGGTCCTGTTCAAATTATTTAACGCTGAACCAGTTTGTTTGATGTGCAACCTATCAATACTTGTTACTTGTTAAGAGTTATTTTACTATTTGTTCAGGCCATTTCTAGTTTCTACTATTTATATAAAGTACAATCATATTATTTACAAATGAATGTCTCCCTACATGTATATTGAATCTTGGATAATTGTTTTAAAATATGTTTATCCCAAAAACCCTGCCATTACTTGGTGTATGTTGATAGGTACGATAACTGAGTAGCTTAATATGATATATTCTTGTTTGAAATTAAAATCACCATTCAATTCACTCACTTTTCAATATGATTGTGGCCTACTCAATTGGCTGAAACTATTAATTGGCTTGAGAATCGCATTCAAGTTATTACTAGTAATAGTCAATTATTAACTTGACTTATATTATGTATATAAACCTGTTTCACAATGTTCAATATATTACTGTTTCACGATAGTAAAATAACTTTTAACAAGTAACAATTATTGATAGGTTGCACATCAAACATACTGGTTCAGCGTTAATTAATTTGAACAGGACCATTCTTATAGGATAAACATTACGATTAATAAATATAGTTTACATGGTAACAATGATTTGAAATCTCTAAATTTGTAATACGTAAGATTGAACATAAATTAATTTTCCTATACTAGCCAGCCTTAAACCTGATTGTAACGGAATTTAAAATCAGGTTAATCGGTTGATTGCAAGATAACTCTCGGGATAATTGATTCCTTAGATGGAGCAGATTTGATATATTGCACTGTTCTTACCTCAGAGTCGCAGAAAGTCCTCGAAATAATTTCAAGACGACGAGAAGACCTGAGGGTGGCAAACGATGATCCTCGAACTTCAACTTTTCTTCACAACGTGGTCCTTGCTCATTAACGACTGTTGAGTACATCACGGCTGATAATAGCGCAATCTAGGTCAAGCTTGGCTACTAGGTCAATCTATGGATTTTTAGATTCGCCGGTAAGTGGAGAGCGGCAATATCCGACCATTTTCGCTAATCACCTTACCTTACGGTGTCGGACAATTACGAGCGCGCACCGCAACTGATTACTTCTAAACGGGGTGGTCCGTCCCGTTTCCGAGTGCAGATAAGGCCTATGATTGCGAAACATTACAAGATTAACCCGTACAGTATTTCAATAGCACCTAAATGCAATGCTTCAGTTAAGTTACTGTGTTAAATGGTTCTTCATTTAAGAATTAAAATTTAAAACTTCTAAGTAAAAATGTATTTTTTAAATTGCTAATTAAGAAAGTTATCAGTAAAATGAAAAAAAGGAAGTTGTACTGTTATAAATAAAAATTAATTTCACCAACTACTGTCTCTCTGTGTACTTTAGTTGTGTACCTACATAGTTAATTTCAAAATAATAGTTTTATTACACATTTAGATGTGTTT
Organism: Homalodisca vitripennis; assembly: GCF_021130785.1. NCBI lineage: Eukaryota > Metazoa > Arthropoda > Insecta > Hemiptera > Cicadellidae > Homalodisca > Homalodisca vitripennis. Next base: position 173,883,574 of record NC_060209.1, read on the forward strand.
CTTGATCAAATAACACAGTTATTGTTGCCCGAAGATAAAAAATGTGTTTTTCAGGCGATGTTTTGCATTTGACATTTGTATTCTCAAAAACTACTTAACTTACAGCTCTGGGACCTGTTTTATTAGTTCAAAAAGCAAAAGAAACAATTGAATTTGCCCTTAAATCTTACTACCTTAAACCTTACTAGAATTTCAAGAAGACATCGTTTAAATAGTGAGCAGAAATCCGGGCGAAATCTTTCAATAGCCGTACCTCGCTAAAGAAGAATTTCAGACCCATGCTTGCTTTTTTCATCATTTTTCCTTGTAGAATGAAGCTCCCACACGTTCAGCATAACTTCGTGAATCACACTTATATTTTTAATTATAGACAACTTTTACTTTGCAATTGTTTTTTGTTAACTTAAATGTTTCAAGATAGCTATTCAAAGTGTTGAATACAGCATGTTAAATACCAGTTATTATGCATTATAGGGGAAAACAAAAGTGCTAGAATTCTCAGTTCATTTACATTAATATTAGTTTTTTAGACGTATGTTTTTAATATCTCGTAAGATTTTAAGAAAACAGTTGTACATGTTCTGAGGATGCGATGTCTCAGACGTACCGTTTCGCGTGTGTGTGAGACGGGTAAACAAAGTTTAACCCCGTTGTGTAAATTGCGAATATCCTCAATTATCTGTTTCACTTTTAATTTTAATAGCCCAACTAACACGTAGTTGAATTGCTTTTAATTTACTCTCATTCTCCACATTTTCATTAACGCTCTAAGCTTGGATCTATTGTTTTCATTTTCTTCTCACACTAAGATTCGTTCAAACGTTTTTTGGGGGGAATCGTTTCAAAATTATAATAGTCGCCCTTATAAAATTACTATACAATGTGGCAACTATTAGCATGACACGTTTATTCACACGTCCATGTTTTTTTATTTCATTCCTCATATATATAAACACGAAGATGTATCCCTGGAATTAGTTCCGAGGTAAATAAATTGAATACATAAATACCTTGGTTGGACGTAAAACGTAAACTAATTAATATAACTTACAATAGCTTATTTGTCAATAACTTTATATTAAATCTCTCATCTTGAGGGCATAAATTTAAGGAATTAGGAGATTTTCATGTTCATATATTGAAATGTTGAAATGTCATAATTTCATTTCCATTCCCTCAGCTTTTATCCGTTCGCAATATTGTTTGTTTGTTTCTAAAGAGGAAGTATAAATAATACAATTCTTTTACGTAGTAATGAAGATGGCGATAGAAATCATTGAGTTTTCTGTAGTTTATATAATGGGACACGAGTACGCTCAGTGTAAATAGATACATTACATGTAAAAGATTGAGTAGTGAGTGTGAGTTAAGATTACATTCATGAATAATTTAATTAATAAATAATTTAGTAATATTGCTAGTTACTTTAATCTGTCTTACTCTATTTCACAAGTTGTCAGAAAAGTGACAGCATACAGAATGTTTACATAATTTTAATATTAATAAAATAAATTTAGATATTATTGTCAAAACAGAAGAATTACCATGGTTACTCGCATGTACTCATAGACAGCACACATCAAAGTTATATACATTTTGAGTTGTATGGTGGATGAAGTATCTTTGATGTGAAACAACACAATTGGGTTGACGCGATAATCAGATTCCTAACATAATTATCATTGCTGTGTGGAAACGTATTCCGCTGAAGCACAATTAGATATTGTAAATAGATAAATGTATGGTGCAATTCCATCTCAGCCAATACCACACTAAACAATAAGCTCATAAAATCAATCATGGCTGACTTTACACTGCACTAAATCCAGCAGGTGAGGGTTGATTGTTTATTTTGACAAGTTCTAAATACTGTCGGAAAATAAGCTAAATTGATGAAATACACATACGTTCTGATGATACTTTTAGTTTAATAATTTTGTTCTATTAATAAAATTGTAATATTTTTTTTTACCGAAAAGTAGTTATTCAATCAGAGATATTTCCCCTTCCACATGGAAGATGTCTAACTTTACTTTGTAGAGAGATTTATTTATTATAAGATGAAATAATTATTTGTGTTAATATTAATAAGATTGATGATCGTCATCTTAATAATTATTTTGTCAGTTTTATGTAACGATAGTAACTAAAATCTTTCGGCTACAGAAATAATACATTCTTTAATTAAAAAAATACTGTGCGTCAAAAAAACACGTAATGGGCCGGTATTGAAATGAAATAATTCATATGGTTTTTAATACTTAGAAACACTTAAACCCAACTACCAGACACTTAAATATTGTCTCAGATCAGTCAGCCAATGATATAATGGGGATGAAAGTTGATATTTTCAGCTATACATATAATCAGTTTTCAAATGATTTGTTGAGACCGATTTAACTACATTTACATGTCTGTTTTTAGGTTTTTAATATCAGAGTAAAAATTATATAATAAAAAAGTTATGTTTTTTAATGTAATTCTTTTCTATACGTTCATACTTTGCTCCCCACCAAAACTGGTGAGATCAATATACGATATCTTTAAGAGACTTTCACAAATATAAATAATAAATAGCTAGACACAAAGAAAACTTCATTATATTAAACTATTTATAAATAATGAACACAATACATTTAGTACAACAAATATCTTTCCTTATAGAGTACGGCAAGGCAAGTGTTTACCTTACTGATTTGGAGGTATTTGCGGAACCCTTCGTCTCCAGTGCAATAAATAAAACATTGCTATACATTCTACAACACTGCTAATCTGTGCTTACATAAATACAAACGTACATTTATAACTTGGACAACAGATCGGATTATTCAAACAGGTAATAGGCGAGCGGCTCATACTTAATATACTTTTTACATTATGTATTCAGGAACAACTCGTTGATCTCAGGACGAGTATTTTTTACATAGGCAAGCGATGTTTTATTGCAATACAATGTTATGATGAAAGTCCGCATTCTTTATATTGTTTGTGCAACCCATATGAAATACAGAGACAAAGTGTACCAAATAACATGGAACTAAAAACTTACATAAATAAAAAGAACGCTTTGTAGAAGCTAAATCAAATGATATTCCCAATTCCGGTTTCTATTCTTCCGCTTCTTACTAAGACTGAGATGAAATCGTTGGAATCTTTTGAGTCGTTTCTTAATAAGTTTACCAATATTCTATTCCTACAAAATACGTTACCAATTTTGTTTTAGACTTTATATAAAAGATTAGGCAACAATCTAACAACTAAACAGTGATAATTTTATTATATTATTCAGTGTGTTATATAAAAGGTAAGCTACTTTAAATAAGAGAAATTGTTATTTAATTGAAAGTTATTAAATTTATAATTGTTATTAAATTTGATTTTAACTTCCAATAAAACGAACTAATATAATATTATAAGCACGTATTTTAATGAAGTAATAATTCTTTAAACCTTTGAGATGTATCTTCTTTTAAATTGCCTCACAATAACAATTTCTCATTCAAAACCAGAGACTGGCTAAATGATGGATCTCATCCCACCGCAAGACCAGAATTCGGTGTCGGGAGCTGCCAGGGGTCTGTTGGGAGAGCTCACAGCTGTGTCCATTGGAGGCAAGGACTGGTTTCCCGAATGCGTAACCCTCTGCTACGCCTTCTCAAATGAATTTGACGCGGAGAAGCCCCACCAAACTGCAGCTGCCTTCACCACTAAGAGCGGGATGAAACTCGACCTCCTGGCTGGATCTGGAATCGTCAGCCATGACCCTAAGACTGAAATGTACTACGTAATGGGGGAACTCGTCTCCAAGGGGAAGATGGCCCAAGTCTCCAACATTGCCACCATCACCAGTATGTGCACCGAGGGCTTCAGACTAGCGGCCAGGCCGGCAGAGGGAAAGCGGACTATCAGCCTCGCCCAACTCAACAGACAAGGTCATCTCCTCAAGGATGGTGAGGTGATAAATGTGACCTTTCTAGGGAGGACCTTCGCAGCCACTCGCGATGAGGCCTTCTCCTATCATAAGAACCTTACTATGGAGCGACAGCTAAGATTCATCGATCCAGATGCTCTTAGGCCCATCCATTCTCCATTAGACATGCTCAAGAAGCGAAGGTTCATGGCAGAGAAGGATTCTTCAGAGGTGGCGGCAGAGAAGTCTCGACAGGATTAGGAGGAGCCATCCTGTTCTTTCCAGTTTGGCGACGAGGGGCTTTCTGATGTATAGTGATTCTGATTGGTGATTACAAATAGGATTATAGAACTATAAAAACATGATTATATTTTTATTTGCTTTTTAACAAATTAAAATTATAAAAATTAAATATTTATATTTTGAGAAACTTTTTAAATGTACTATCCAGCATTGAAATATTGTGTAGCAATGTTTAACTCTGGTGTTCCAACGTCTACTGAGTCTCCACTCAAGTATGCAGCATCGAACCTCCTTGCCCTTCTCTTGTAGCTAAGTAGGATAAATAACGTTTTGCCTTTCCTCAATTTAGGTAATAAAATAAAAGAGGATCTTGTTGGGAAAACCACCAATGATTTTGAACATTTTTATCAAGGACGTATTGTTAAATTCAGTTCCATAGACTTATGATTTAGGCTTCTTTCCGGTGACTGCATGATTTTTTCAACACTCCACTGTGATTTTTTTGCCACTGTGTGTAAATTTGACCAACGTACACACCCAATTCCAGATTTGTTATATACTGTAAAATAAAAGCTTTCTCTGTAGTAGGTAGAACCTTCAGCGAAAACTGACAACAAATAAGAAAGAAATAATTAAAATGAAAGTGTAGCAACAATCAAGAGTTGGCATTTCAATTTTAGGACTGTCTTTTCTTCGTTTCAAAACAACGTAAGTGGATTGAAAATTTGTCTGTTTGTAAAACGTGCCTTTAAAACTCCACGTTATATTACTACATTCAGCAAACTATTCATATACGAATCTTACTAACATTTTCTTTTAAACCATATAAACAGGTTACTATAATCAATATTCAGCAAATCTACAATAATAATGGTAATCAATTTATATTTCAGAGAATAATCACGCGTTTTAGTGTCATTTAGTTTCCCCATTTCCGGTTTCTGTACTTAAACACTTTTCTATTCATATTGTGTATGAAAAGAAATATTTCTTAATTGCCATTAATACTTTCCTAAGTAACACCAAATACCGACGCAATATTATACTGAAACTCTTTTTTATACAGATTTAGCTTCAATCCCTTTGTGTAGTGACAAAAATAATTGTTTCGTTGTTGTGCAGGAAATGGTAAACAGAAGGAACGTCTCAAAAGATTCCAACGATTTCATTCCAGTATCAGTAGGAAGCGGAAGAATAGAAAGTGGAAATGAGAATATCATTGGGTTTAGCTTCCACAAAGCATTATGTTTATTTATCTGTTTTCCATTCTTGTGTGATTGTACCGAATAAGTACACATCGTTCCTGTACCTTATAAAAATAAAACAAATAATACCCTTCAGAAAGTTTTATTACAAGAAAATATAGTTTATTTAAGTTATTTATCCGAAATAGATTAATATTTATTTTTTTTTATTAAAGTTAAGTTGGAACTGTGTTAGTTCTTATATTGGGGACAAAGAATTCTTTGAAGACGTCCAATCAGTAAGGTAAACATTCACCTTGCCGCACTCAACAAGGGAAGGGAATTTATTTTTCTGAATTTATTTTGTGGCATTTTGTAACTACCTTATAAATAATAACAACATTTAGTGGGTAATCTTTTGATTAGAATCCATGTTATTGGTTATTTTAAATTTAAACAAATACATATCTATAATTTAAACTTTAACAAAAGATGAAGGAATTTTAAAGTATAGTTTATCATTATGACAAAACGTCAACAAATATGTATAAACATTCACTTTAATAACTAAAATAATTAAGAAGTGTTCCTAAGCAACGAATATAATTTTAGTACAATAGTACATGAAACTCAAGAATAGTGTGAAACTCCATTTTATCCAGTCATAAAAGAATATAGTCTAATTATTTTTAAATTACATGAGTTGTGTCTGATATTGCGTTTATTTCATATTACGAACTTAGCTATACATAAGTTTTCAACCTATATTCAATACTAGAGCAGTGTTGTGATAAGACTGACACTACAATTAAAAAATAAAAATAAGAAATAGTAATAACCAAGTGTTACATTTACATTTCCCTTGCAGTTAAGGGAATGAAATCATTCAATTCCACTGACAGAATAAGATACACGAATTCTTCCTTTTTTAACTATTCGTTTTCCTGTTAAACTATTTGCACTTTTTATTTCTATCCTACTACTTATAAATGTGTAACACAACGAAATCCATATCACAATGTCAATTGGAACTATTTCGAAAATATTTTCCAACGTGGAAAGTAGAATTGTTTAAATCGTTAATGAAGTTTTTTTTTTAAGTACGTTGTTCTAGTACAGGGAGTTCCTCCTTTGATGAAAAGGATAAATTTAATATAATCTCCATAATTATTTTAAAAGTAGTTCTAAATCTGGTAAAACTATTAGTATACATTGTATTTGTTACCCATATACAATATAACTAATATTCGTTTAACACAAACATTTAAATCCCATATCCTGAGGCAACTAAACCTGAATTTTATTAGTTTTGCCTTCAATCATTTGAACAGTTGCAGATTGGGTATACACCTAAAAAATTTCTAAATTGACATGACATTGAAAACTAGCGGACTAAGAGAGTGCACCAATCTCTAGAGAAAATCCGTTTGATAAATATTAGTGAAATAAAAATGAATTTCTTGACCACTAGCGCATCCACTCTTCTTATTTTTAAGCACTTTCTTAACATTTATCTTTGTCCCTATTAATGCAAAATTAAGTATATTCCATTTTAGCCACAAACACGTATAATGCTTACCAAAATAAATTTTAAATTTCCGTATTGCAGTAAAACATTTCTCTAAAGACATGTAAGCCTGACAGTTTCATCGTTTTTTCAGCATTAGACGCTAAATGACTAACACATAAAAACTGACAATCTTCGGGAAAAGGGCGTTTCAACGCTGCAATCATCAAAGTACACACAGATCCAAGCGGCCAATGAAGGTGTTGAAGGTGTTGATTGTTGTATTTTTGTGACCTTTGTTGTCGAATGGAAAAGGAAAACTTTTGTAGAGTGAGTCTCTTGCAATCCGCCTTTGTTACTTGGATCAGTAAAAACAATCCTCTTATATTATTACCTATAAAATATAAAAAATGTTTTATTTTCAAGATCGATATGATTAAATTTCAAAGCTGTCGTACAAAACTTAATAACGATCGTAAAAACGATTACTTGTTTTACGATTGCTAACATAATTTATTATCACAACTTGCAGTCAGAGAGGTCATCTTAATTACCTAAGAGATGTTATATTTAAATAAATAATAAATAAAACACAATAAATACCGATGTTTTTTAGTTTTATTTATTGTGTTATAAATTTATGACATAATTTTCTAATTAAAAAAAGTCAGTGAAAACACATTGGTTAGTAGAGTGAAACGCCGCCAACCGCATCAGAATACGACGATCCAGACAGAAATGGCAGAGCATAATGTACTTCACAATGTGTACCTAAAACAACCCGCCATTTCTGATTGGATAAACCTTTTGAGATGCGGTTTGCGGCATTCAACTCTACTAAGTGAGCTCTTTCAAATGAGGTATCACTCGACCCATGCTTCAACTTAAGATTTCCATGTTTTCCTCTGTGAACCGTCCTCCCATGGTTTGCATGTCATGATAATAGCAAGAAAAAATAGTTTACATAGCCATATGACACTGTGCAAAGTTTATAGATGTTATCTGCTATGGTTTTTAAAATATTAAGCTGTACCCATACTTTTCAAACACCCTGTATAATAGCGTGCATTTTAATGGCTACTTGTAAAAAGGAGTTAGAAAAAGCTGTAAGTATTTTCATATCGAAATGTCTTTTACGGCCATCTTTATTACTAGGGGAAGGTGTTGTACCTTTGACCGTATTGTACCTTTGACCATGCAAGCTTGTGGTGCTATCTAGCAGTGTTAACTGAAGATCATATGTTTAGTGCAAAGCTTTTAAGAGATTATATAAAAAATGAACATTTGAAGCAGTTATATACTTCCTGGGCTGAAGGCACCATTCGGTTTGGTATTTTACACTACGGAGGAACATATCAGAGTATCCTAAAACCAATTATGACTAATCAGAGATTTGCAGTTAGAAACATTAACAATATAAAAAAATTTGAACCTGTCTCACATTTGTTTATAGAACAACGTATACCGAACATTAACCAATTGTATGTGTCATGTATTTTAAATTACATTCAACAACATATCTTTAATTACAGTGTTAAGCAAAGTATACTAAATCTTAGATCATCTAGTCAAATATCATTAATTGTTCCTAATTTTACGAAAGAAATCTCCAGGCACCAATTTTGTTATAACGGTATTAAAATTTATAATAAATTTTTGAAGGAATGTGGTAATGATCTGTTTTTTCAAGGTAAGCCCAAATTCAAAATGAAAGTGAAAGAATATGTTCATAACAATATTACGTGAATCTGTCCAAGTCTATAACCCTTCTTTCAATGAATGATTCTTGAATTTTTTTTATATTTCACGATATTGGTGTATTTTCTGTTGATTTATAATGACTAAAATTTGTTATAATATTTATTACAGTTCGTTATTTGTTATATATCTATTTAAATGTTATTTGTATTGTTATTTTAATTAAAGATTTTATAATGTTATCTGTTTATTTATTGTAATTCATATATGAATAGTTATTTTGTTTGACTTGTTTATTTATTGTTGTTATCATAATAATTATATAGATGTATATTGTTGTTATTTGTATTAATAGTTTAATATATACTTATTATTGGCTTATGAATGTATGTGTGAATATTTAGACTTGTTGTTGTGGTTGTCATATGTGAAAATTGGATCTGGTATGAGCTGGGAGTCTGTTGGCATTTCTTTAGTTTAATATAGTATAAGTTATATACCATATAAACATTGTATAATAATGGTAGTAGCAGGATTAGTTTGTTAATTTAATGTGCAGTCGACCAAATTATATAAAAATTTTATGTGATAGGTGTAAAGATTTGTCACACGTGCATACTGCACTTGACAATATGTATATGCTACAATATATTGTAAAAATAAAGATTTTTGAACTGTGAACTGTGAACTTGTCCACCAGAGGCACTGCTCATCCTGCATAAGAAGCTGAATGTGTTATGGTGATCATCTAATAAATTGAATTCTACTTTTATCACTCAAAAGTAAGTATTTTTACTCTTACTCTCTGTCTAATAACTTTTGTTGTATTTATCTTAGACCGGTGCAACAAAAAGCTAATCATTTATTAACTATTTAAAAACTATATTTGAAAGTTTTAAAATGGTGCTACTAACCTAAAAATAGTAGTGTGGTCTTGAAAAATATTTGACCATGTGTTGTACCTTTGACCACCATCAGGTGTTGTTCCTTTGAACAGGTCTAAGGTACAATAATCACATTTAAAAAAAGTAGTAATTAACTACATAGCCTAGTTTTAAATATTAACACAAAAGTATTTTGTTTTTTGAGCCCTTCTTGCAGTGCTATTTTGTACGACCTTATGTCAATTTTGTTTCTACGCTCTGGCGATAATGTTTTTTACTTTACTTTGTTCTTTGAAAAAATTTGGCGTCCTTTCATCATCCTTTGTTCTTTGTACCTCATCACATACCAATAGCTCTACGTTAATGCTAATCAAATTGTTAATAATACTGTTGCTTTGTTTTAGACAGTTGGAGTGCTTCCAAGATGCGAAGAAGTAAAACAGTAGTAAAACGAAAACCAATTAACAAGGAGGATATTGAGACTGCCATTGCTTTTATCCTCTCGAAGAAGATGACTATTGGGGAGGCGTCAAGACACTTTAACCTAAAGAAGCCTACAGTAATTTTCCACCTCAACAAACACAGACAGTCAGGTAGTAGTAATTCTACTTATTCATATATTCCTAAAACACCTAAGAAGGTGTTCAATGAGAGTGAATAGGAGTTACTTCTTCAGTATTTGACAATGGCAGCTGACATTCATTACGGTCTTACTAAATGCCAGATAATGCGTTTAGCTTATGATTTTGCCAAAGCAAATAATAAAGTCATGGATCCATCATGGACTCCCCAACAAAAGTGCTGGAAAACAGTGGCTGAGAGATTTTCGCAAGAAGTATAATGATAAACTATCTCTTCGGAAACCTCAAGCCACTAGTTTGGCTCGGGCCTCTGCATTTAACAAAGAAACTGTTGCAGCTGTCTTCAGTAACTATAAAAAGGTTCTTGATTGTCATCCATTCCAACCTAGTAAAATATGGAACTGTGATGAAACCGGAGTGAGCACGGTCCATGAGCCTCAAAAAGTTCTTGCCCGAAAAGGGAAAAAGCAAGTCGGAGGAATGACCTCAGGCGAGAGAGGATCTACCGTAACAATCATTACAGCAGTAAGTGCTTCTGGCAACCACATTCCACCTCTTTTTGTATTCCCAAGAGTAAATTTTAAACAATTTATGCTAAATGGAGCACCTCCGGGATCAATTGGAGCTGCGAATCCCTCTGGTTGGTCCAACGAATCCATCTTCTTACAGTTTTTCAATCATTTTATCAACCATGTAAGACCAAGTAAAGAAAGGCCAGCTCTTTTGTTGCTGGATAACCATGAATCTCATGTGTCGATTCCTGTTATAGATATGGCTAAAGCAAATGGCGTTACTCTTATGACGTTCCATCCTCATACTAGTCATAAGATGCAGCCTTTAGACAGAGGTGTGTTTGGGCCATTTAAAACTTTTTACCACCAGGAGGCCAATAATTGGATGATAAATCCAGGCAATGCTGGAAAACCTATAACTATTTATGATGTTCCAAAACTGGCTGGCAATGCCTACACCAGAGCTGTAACCCCAAGTAATATAATTAAGGGATTTAAAGTTTCGGGCTTTGTTCCATTTAATGAAAATACTTTTCAAGAAGAAGACTTTCTTCCATCAGCTGTTACCGACAGACCATTGCCATTGCAAGAACCTGAAGGAGCTAGTAAAATTCCTTGTGCTGTAGAAAGTACTCCATCAATAAGCCAACCTCTAAACGGACCAAATAGTCCACTTAACTTACCATCAGCCTTAATTGTAGTTTTCCGGAAGATATCAGACCTTTTCCAAAGGCACAGCTGGGAAATGTGACACGAAAAGGTCGGCCCAAAGGAAAATCTAAAATTCTAACTGACACACCTGAAAAACAAGCATTGGAGGCTGCCAAACTGCAAAAGATATCTAGACCTAAGACGTCAGTTAGGCCTAAACAAGGCAAAAAGAATTCTGGACCTTGCACAAAAAAAGTAAAAAAAAAATCTATTTGAATCTCATAATAGTAGTTCTGAGTCGGACATAGAGATTTCATCTGGTCAAAGTGATCTTAATTTTTCTGATGATAGTTGGATTAATGAAGTATCTGAAGAGCCAGTTCTTTCTTTTGAAGGAAAAGATTTATCTAAGGGGGTTTTTGTTCTTGTTAACATAACAACCAAGAAAACCTCAAAATATTTTGTGGCTGAAATACATGAAGTGGATGATGAAGACTTAAAAGTACAGTTTTTAAAAAGAAAGCCTAGTAGTTCATCTTTTATTAAGGAAGATTACAACATATATGATATCCCAATACAAGATGTTGTGGCTAAGCTACCAGATCCAAAAGTAGCTGGAGGATCTACCCGACTAAAGGATCGCTTGAAATTTGAAGTTAATTTTGAAAACTATAATGTAGAATAACCAGTAATTAACTATCTGAAAATGTTCAATATGTTTAAATTTTGTAATCTTGAATAAATGTTTCTTTTTTAATGTAAAGTGTTGTTATTTAGTAACCTAGTCAAAGGTACAACACCCCCTGGTCAAAGGTACAACATGTTGTTGTACTTTTGACCACCATGTAAAGAAATTTTCAAAAATAAAAAAAATTCGTTAGATCTATATAACAAATTTAAATGGTCTGGAATAGGTGGGGAACATAGTAAACATTATTTTAATATAAAAAAAGTCTACATTACAGAAAATTTAAAGGCTACAAAAATACATAACTGAAAATTGGTCAAAGGTACAACACCTTCCCCTACGGTTTTTATCAAACAATATTACGAAGGGATGAAAGCTATGGGAGTATAAAATATGATATTCTGATTGTAAGCTTTTCAATATCTGAACACGAGTATCTCCTCTAAATCCTTCCGTATTGCCATCGTGTTCCTTGAGATGAGAGATGTGATAAGATGTAGGCAAATAGATCAATGTAATTGATAATAATTAGTGGATTTAATATTCAGACGTTTATAATGTTTGTGCAAAGTATATATAACTGGGGTTTAATTCAAGTTATGCTAATTGCATATATCCTTTTACAAGTACTTCAGAACTAGTTCCAAGGGATTCTTTATAACAACCCGAATTTGCATACTTGCCATGTTAATTACTTCAACATCAGTGAGTCCAAAATGTGTCGGAACAGATCCAATATTGTAGTTAATTTAATTTGTAAAAGTAGAACATACGAATCAACCAAACATTGTTAAATGCCCTTTTTTAATGTTCATCGAATTAGTCTAATGAAAATTCATGAAGAATTAACAGAATTAAAAACTAATTGCGTAGTGTTTTAAAGGTTTCTTGTACTAAGATAAGGACAGCAATAGCCAATAAAATATATTTGGTCGCAGTGAAATTTTGATTTTGTGGTGAAGTATGTTATAAAAATTACATTTTTGTATTGTTCGCTATTCCTTGAGAACATTGTCACAGAAACTCAGCTATAAATCAGTAAATACACAAGTATAAACTCATAAATACAGACAAGTGGGAAACTAAACTCCAGAGGCCTATGGTAAATATGGTGAAATTGTTTGTCTTGACCTAAGCAATAATGTGATATACATTGGTCCAGAAATTTCTGAGACACCCAGAATTAAACAAAGTTCCTTAACATTTTTACTGTATTTACTTAACGAGAAAAACTAATTGTTCTGATTACAGTCATCTCTCTAAACATACGTTACACAATCAATACGCCATTGTAAACAATAGCTTGACATTCGAGCTGATAATTGATTCAACTGATTCTATTCATTGACACATTTGGGAGGTTAGTGAGGTTATTGATGATAACAGTATTGAAAGATTATCTTTAAATTATATCTATGCACACATAGTATTATGATGCTTTAACAGGTATAAGCTAACTGGTTCATTGCAGATAATGTACTAAATTAATTGCATCCGTCTATCTTTACGCACGATACCATTAGGAAACTTTTTTGGCAAAGCGTAATCGAAACTACAAAATTCTGTGACAAATCAAATGTCTTATTATGTTCATGTATCTGGTAGCGCAAATACCAATGGATGTATTATAGTATGCAAATTTAGTAAGTAAATACTTATTTACCCATATGGAAAGATGTAAAATGGAGCGAGCATTCTTGCCTCATGGTAACGGTATATGAGTGAGTGACAGGCGTTCTTTGGAAGTAAAAATCATCCTGAGTATTACATTAGCAATGTATAATACAAACTATTCTTGCCACAAAATTAATTAAAAGCCAGTAATGGGGCGGTGTGGAAACTTTGTTTGTGGCTGTAAAAGTTACGCGTAGTTTTCAGATGTACGCGAAACACTTATTAAACATCATTTCTGTATTGGACACAATTGAGAGAATAGTTTCCATAAATTTCTTAATAACAAATAGTTTAGATAACCGTTATGTATAGTCTGTATAGGAAGTACAGATTGTGTTAATTCATATTAAACGTCAACCGATACCTAATACGAGGACTTAAGGACTCAGTCACATCTATGGAAGAAGGCAGTCATTCTTATAATGTACATACTAACAAAATATAAGTATGAATAGAATCAAAGAGATTTATAAATTTAAATTTTCTTTATCGACGATTTTGGTAAAACAGCGATCAGTTTCACCTCTTAATGTATTAGGAGACAGTACATTTTGTTTATTTTGTAACACACTATAAAAGTGAAGTTTCTTTCAAGTACAATTGGCACTTTTATTTATGATATTACAATATGTACAAGCGAATTATAATGTGAAACCGCTCAAAGAGATGATATTGAAAAAAATAGTTTTTTATTTCCCACGTAAGCTAATTACATTTGAAAAAAGAAAGTACCACACTTTGTTATATTTAATTTATAATGAACATTGTTTACAAGAAATTTTTTTAATGAAAATATACCAGTTTGTAAATTAAAAGGACAGTTACATAATGTTGCGTCAGACATCAGATGTTGAAGAAAATTACGATGATGTACTCTACAGATGACGCCACTTTTCCGTCTTCCTACACCTGTGACCAATATATACAATACGTACACTTGTCTGTATCTGGAAACATCTCTGGAACTCTTTTAGTACTTAAAAAAGGTTTTTTTGACATTGATATCATTCCTATAATAATTATATTGAGTGTTTTAAATGTATTATTTAAAAGCCTACACATACTTGATCCCAATTAAACTAATCTCACAATACCCTGTCGCCCACTTCATATTCATCCTATTGTCAAACTTGAGTTAACAATATAAATCCGAGCATTTCCTGCAGCTATAGTTTCTATATAACACAAATTGATACTAGTATAGGTCTTAAAATGCTTTTAACAAGCATTTGAAACAATTACAGTATTAACCTATAATAGTTTAACGAATGTATGCTAATGATTTCAGAAATAATTCTCTATTCATCAAATAATATATGAATATATTATTGTTATCTTCTAAAATAACTTCCCGTATATCTATGTAGAGACTTCTTTTGCTTTGTCCAGGATATAGACATAAATTTTAAACAATTCATACAGACTTGGTACTTAGTAGTAAATTGTTCAGGATTATACGATAATGATATTTTCATAATACAGATATGACTTGTATAAAGTGATCATGGATGTCCAGGATTACGTCATGTGTGGTCATTGTTTGGTACAAAAGTCGACATGATCATCGTTTAGAACCACAGTCGTGAGATCGTTGGAGCCGATGTCTGGCCGATTTACTAGGTTCGCACGACGTGGCATACGATACAAGGAAAGCTGGCTTTGGGCCTAATATTTTACTAACATCAATAATAATTACATTTTAATAATTAATTTAACACTATTGTTTGAACAAAACTGAACGTATAAGTAGGATAAATAAGAGATACGTACTCGAATGCAGGGTTTGGAACTGACAAACATTTGATCGCTAATAAATTGTATGACATCATTTGTGATAGCGTGGTCTTTGGAACTTTATAAACAGTTAACATCTAGATCTGAGGTGATCTGCAGAGCGGCCACCAGGCACTGTGGGACGATGTAGAATGTGGTTGGTAGTAATAAAAAACATAACTCAAGAAGGGATTACTGGTATACTTAACAGCATTGAACATAAGCAGACAGAATAAACATTATTCTATATTAACTTAAAATTTAGATATATACAGGGTGTCTTTCAAAATTTGCCACCGTTATGATTTCGGAAACTATTGACAACAAACTTTAAATGGGGTACATCTCCTTTTTCCTATGTGCATTTTAAAATACAAGTATGTTTTTAATATTTTTATATAAATTTTATTCTTTCAGTTTTTTTTGATCTTTTAAGGTATTAAAATGGCGGTAATTCGACATTATAAATTAATTATGCATTATAGCGCAAAATTGAAAGTTTACAATAATATTTAATTCTATGTTTTTTTGTTTGTTTAAAACCTCATAAGATTTCCAGATAGAGGGCGTACAACGATACGTAGCCTGCAACATTGTCTTCTCGTCATATTAATAGCAATATCAATTCTATTTATCTACATTAGTTTCTAGTAGTTACAAAGTTAAAAGTAACTATATCAGTTCTACAAGGTTACGTAAATTAGACCAAACTCGTTATGTAACATAGCCATTCTACTTATCTACATTAGTTTCTAGTAGTTACAAAGTTAGAAGTAACTATATCAGTTCTACAAGCTTACGTAAATTAGACCAAACTCTATATGTAACATAGCCATTCTATTTATCTACATTAGTTTCTAGTAGTTACAAAGTTAGAAGTAACTATATCAGTTCTACAAGCTTACGTAAATTAGACCAAACTCGATATGTAACATAGCCATTCTATTTATCTACATTAGTTTCTAGTAGTTACAAAGTTAGAAGTAACTATATCAGTTCTACAAGGTTACGTAAATTAGACCAAACTCGTTATGTAACATAACCATTCTACTTATCTACATTAGTTTCTAGTAGTTAAAAAGTTAGAAGTAACTATATCAATTCTACAAGCGTACGTAAATTAGACCAAACTCGTTATGTAACATAGCCATTCTACTTATCTACATTAGTTTCTAGTAGTTACAAAGTTAGAAGTAACTGTATCAGTTCTACAAGCTTACGTAAATTAGACCAAACTCGTTATGTAACATAACCATTCTACTTATCTACATTAGTTTCTAGTAGTTACAAAGTTAGAAGTAACTATATCAATTCTACAAGCTTACGTAAATTAGACCAAACTCGTTATGTAACATAGCCATTCTACTTATCTACATTAGTTTCTAGTAGTTACAAAGTTAGAAGTAACTATATCATTTCTACAAGCTTACGTAAATTAGACCAAACTCGTTATGTAACATAACCATTCTACTTATCTACATTAGTTTCTAGTAGTTACAAAGTTAGAAGTAACTATATCAATTCTACAAGCTTACGTAAATTAGACCAAACTCGTTATGTAACATAACCATTCTACTTAGCTACATTAGTTTCTAGTAGTTACAAAGTTAGAAGTAACTATATCGTAAAAAATCAAATCTAAACCAATCCAAAGCATTGCAAAATTGTGTTCACACTAAAGATGTAATTTACAGATAATCCTTCAATACTGCTATCATCAAATTTTTAAATATGTTGGTTTGAAATTAATACAAATATAAATATTATTATTTACTTAATATGAATATGAAACACGTCCTTCCGTAGCTTCCACTACATAACTGACAATGGCTTATTTGTCCATAAACTAGTATTACATCTCTCGTGTCAAGGAGTATCAGGACAATATAGAAGGATGCAGGAGATTCTAGTTTTCAGATATTGAAAAGATCCAATATCATATTTCACAGCCTTCATTTGCGTTCCGTCAGTTTTAAACTCTTCTTAATATTGTGTCAAGAGATAAATTATAAATGATACAGTTTAACAACATTGTAATGAAGATTCTAAATAATTATAAAACCATTGTTTTACAGTTTTAACTCTTTTCTTTGTGGAATATACGGGGTGGGAGACATGTATGTATGTAGGCACAGTCAGAATTATATATCTAATTAGATACATTCTATGTAAAATGTTACCAGTAATTAAGCTTGTTAGTGTAATTTGTTTTACTCTAGTTTACAAATTATCAGTAAACTAGCATAAAGAGTGATTAAACATTAGTAATATGTATATACAGAATTTAGTTATTTTGAAACAGAACATATCTTAACGAGAATATACGTTAAAGTTGTATATTTTGTTGTATGTAGTGGAGGAAGTATGTTTGACGTAACCCAATAAAACTGGATTAAAGCAATATTCCGTATCTTGACACATTATCATTGATATATGGAAGTGGGTTTCGCTTAAACACAAACAGATTCTGTAAATGGATATCGTCTGTTTCCATTGCAGTCGATATAACAGTAAACAATATGCTCGTACAATCAAGTATGTCCTTTAAACGTCAAGTTTATACTCAATCCATAGGCTGACAGATTTTTTCATTTTAACAAATTATAAATACTGATGGATACAATGCTGGGTTGATTGAATACTAATGATACTTTGATAATTAGTTATTGATTAACTCTTAACGGGATATAACATTTAGCAATACATTTAAATAATTAATAACTAAGGTTAAAAGAGGACGATAATGTCAGATTAAGAATAGATTTTTTTTTATATCATACTATCCAATACAAAGCAAAGATCACAAAAATAAAAAAATGAACGACTTCTTTCCAGATTGGCCGCTTGGATCTGTGTGTACTTTGCTGATTGCAGAGCTAAAACGCGTTTTCACGAAGTCTGTCAGCGCGTTTAATGTGTGAAATCTTTATTAGGGGACATTCTTCCATGGGTTTCAAGAAAAACTAGTTGTGTGCTTATTCACTGTAATTCGGCTCTCCACTCCTAGTTAATCGTTTTCTTCTATTTTGCGACCATTTGCTGCAATGTGAATCAGTGTACGAAATGTACATCTATAACGTCTAAAACAAGTCAAATTTGTAATCTGACAAAAAGAGCGCGTCTCATACTCAAAGGATTTTTTACACAAGTTTTTAGGAAAGACTCATTTATATCAGGAGGAATTACTTTCACAAAGGCAAGCAATATGTTATTGCAATAATATTTTATGATAAAATTCCGCCAGCTTTATGTTGTTTCTTCAACTTTTATGACATAGAGATAAAGTGTAGCAAACAAGACAGAAATGAAAACTTAAATAAATAAAAAGGACGCTTTGTACAAGCTAAATTCAACGATATTCTTATTTCCGGCTTCTATTCTTTCGCTTCTTACAGAGACTGAAATGAAATCCTTGGAATCTTGAAACATTCCTTATGTTTACAAATTCCAGCACAATACGCTTGCAGATTCGAGTCTAAACCTTAACATAAATGGAGAGAAAACAATTTAGAAATTAAAGACTGATAAGTTTCATTATAATACCGTATCGCACTTAATCGAACTATATAAAAAGAAAATAAAACTCTAGATTAAAGGTTATCAAATTTTTATTTACTTGAAATTGTTGTTTTACGTTGGCATCAAACTATGGCAATTATTAAAAGAGATAATCACGTGTTTTTATGAAAAAAAACTGTGCGATTTTAGTTATCTTAAATAGATTTTTTTATGTATCCCAATTCCTGCACAATAAAAGTAGGAAATACCTCAAGATCAAGAGTTAGAGAACCATGAAAATATACAAAAAAGGTAAAATTAAGTTTTGTATCAAAAAAACATACTTCCAGAGTTTATGTATTAAAAACTATACGTTTTTATTAATTTCACTGAAAAGAATTATAGATCAAAGAAAATTTCTTACATAACTCAAATATTTTGTAATATTTCCGAAACGCATCCATGAAGCAGAATATAAATATAAGTACACATAATATATTGTTTGTAATCAATCAAAAAGTGAAACAGCTCTGTTTAAAATCAAAAGTATTAAATTTAACATTGATTGTAATGAGCAAAATTTAATTAACCGACCAATTGCATAAATAACACAATATCAATTTGTAGAGTTTAAATCAGAGCAGGTAAAGTATGACGATTACCTGGCGGAGTGACTGAGAAAAATGTATTTAACCATATTCAGATACAATTAATCTAAAGAGTAGATCTAAAATGCAATATTTCTTGCAATCAAGAGTAATAACTAATGAAGAGAAAGGTCAATACGTTGTGACTTCGTTGATGTGTTAACTGTGGTTCATCCGTAGGAGACACGGCGAAATACCCGAGAAACTTTTGTTTATCGTAACGTAAAACAACCTGAAATTTACCATAAAGTAAAAGACCTCCGTGGACATAGGCACAAACTTGATGGACTTTAGTTCTGAGTTACCTAGTGTAGAGATAGTGCAGGTTAGATTATATACTTATATGATAGATGCACTTTTTGTACAATCGACCTCGTATACCTCTTATTCTGTTTAATAAGTTCCTTTCACACGTCAGTGGTCCGTAAGGGCGGGCAGAATAAAGCTCAATATGGAACTGCACCTTATTTAAATATTAAAATAATACTACTAAAATTTTGAAAATGTACATAACTCTAACTTTATTCAACCTTCATTAAAAAAAAATAGAACGTATACTCATACAGACTATGTTTAAAATGGCAGCAGTAATAAAACTTTTGGTGCCAAATATCACAGAAACTAACGTTAGGGAAAAAAGGAGAATAACTCATAAAATGATCTGTCCTAACATAATTTATATTATGAAATGAGATGTAATAACATTGCATATCAATAGTTACATGTTATTAAGATGAAAATGCAAAAAGTAAAATTAATCAACAGTACACATGCATAAAAATTAGAATTTAGATAATTAGACATGTAACTTTTGGCAAGTTAGAAAGAAGTTTAAAATATGATAAGGAGATCCACAGTAAATTAAGCCACATGTTAGTTTTTTTTCTACTGATAAGTGAACCAAAATGTTACTCTAGAAAGTTTTTCAACAATTTCAAATGAAATTATCACGCAAGTGGTTAATGATATTCTTTTCTGTAAAAATTTATTAATGTAACTTTAAATAAAGAAAATAAGAAACTGAGGTATAGACATTTTTGGCCAGGAAGGTATTAAGAGAATGTAAATGCAGTAGAGAAGTTCTGACAACGCAGAGTGAATACAGGTGAGAGGACAAAGTAGGGTTAGTCGAGGTAAGAGATAAAGTTGCTTGTCACCCCTCCCCACACTCAACCCTTGGGCGCACTGTTGTGCATTACTTAAATGAGCTGCTTGCTACTGATAACATATTGCATTAGAATAGTTCGTTGATTTACTGTATAATCTAACTATTTCGTGTTAAGGAAGCGAATAATCCTTCACATTTTGATCAAAACAGTCTAAGCGCAAAAAAGACATTGGAGCCAGGAGCTAATAAATAAAAATAGCTCTTTGATAGTAGAAGTTATGGTGTTTAGAACCTTTCTTACCTAATATTATGGTTCTGTAAGAACATTTAGCTGGCTTTAAATCAATGTATGCCAAATTATTTATAAATGCTATTAAAACTAAAAACTAACGAGCCTTCTGTAAAATAAGAAACTGCATTTTGTATCCACATGAAGCGTAGAGCGCATATAAAAAAAGCGTTGCGTTGCATTCGTCAGCGAACCGCTCGAAGGTAAATATCGGATCTTTGATATACAACAGCATCATTTAGTTAACACAAGGACAATTTATATTCTAATAGTTGTTCTTTATTTCAGAAAGATAGTGAGAGGTTTCAACCAGACGAGGCGAATAATAAGTGCGACAGGTTCAGCCTCCCAGGCTCACCTGGAAATATAGGGTACATCTGCCATTTTCTTTCGGGACAACAAAGTGAGGTTAATCGTAGAAGATATCAAGAGTAAAGAGGTTACCACCCTTCGCCCCTTTATATCACCGTTAAGTATAATTAAATAAACTGCCAGCTACTGATATCACACTAAGTTATCTAGCGTGATATCTCGTTTTATCTTAATATTCACAAATTACGGTCTGCGAATGTTTAAATAAGGACTTTGAGCAACGTATACTTTTATTACATTTTTTTTCTTATTCCTTTACTGTATGAGAAGAAGATTATAATTTATAATAAATATATAATGAGTCAAATTAATAAAAGAATATTACAGGAAAGAAATGTCTTCATAATGCTTTACTTAAGGCTATCGTTAAGTGATATTTATACACTGTGTTAGCGATTCTCTTTTCTTAAATCCGTTTACTTTAAAAAGGTTGATAAACAATAGGTTTTTTAATTAATTAGCTATCCTAAAGTTTCTCAATTCGTCTACTTTTTTTAATTCTTGGGCCTCGACAAGAAAGTGAGTTCACCGGACCAAAAATCTTCTAATCGAACATTCAAAGTTTAAGAGATTATTATTAATAATAATAATACCTTCCCTTACTCAATAATACTATTTACAAATATGTTTTTATTTTTCATTATGAAAAATTTCGGGGGCTGTGTCCGTACTTTAAAACGCTTAAGTCAACACTAAGATCACTTATATCCACAACCTACGAACATTGAACTATTGAAATAGTGTTTCTAATAAATAACGTCATCAACGTTGAAATTATTAGTGACAGGATGAACATAATTACCACAAACAACTTCTCCTAAGAGTAGCTGACTTTTTTGTAAATTTGCCAGTTTGTAAGCGAGGATAATAGCAGAGAGAAAGTTGGAGTAGAGAACGCCAGCCAGCCACGGAAAAGGGTGATAAGATAAATTGACAGGAAAGGTCTGGAAAGTTATTCACTCGAAAAGCCGTCACGTGACCTGTGAGTGCGATACGGCGGTTTTTTATCTACAACCTGAACTTGCTGCAGGCAGTATTATCTTTCTTGTTCTGCGACATTTTTTAGTATCTGTAGAATTATGTACACAATTAATAATTCAACAACTAAACATATTTAAAAAATGTAACTGTTTTTATTGAAGACTCAAAGTTTAAAATTGAAATTATTTATGAGGTGGTTTATTTAAAACCCTGGAACCCTACACCGTGGTACTGAGTGCCCCACGGAATTTTCGTTTTGCTTTAAATTTGTAGTGCAACACTTACCGCGCCCATTGGCCACGACTTTTACTTGGCCTTGACTGTCAATCAAGGTTGGGACACACATAACCGCACCGCGCCCGACACGTCAGTCGGCCGTATGCTGGCCGTCATACGGTGAAAGAATTGCAGCGCAGTTTTCAACCTGCAAGTCCACACATGTCCGCACCGACACCAGACCGTCGTGGCCGCACCGTGCCCGCACCGTCACCGATATGTTTAGTTTGAATTTTGACGGGCACGGTGCGGTCTACGAGCGGCATCATATGTTGTTTACTGTTGCGTTCTTCTTTTTAAAACTATTTAAGTAGTCTACACGTTCTATTTTATTGAATTATTTAGTATAGCCTACTAACTCTACATCCTGTGTCGCGTATAAAATCATATTTATTTATAGAAGTATTACATTTTCTTACCGTAGAGTAAACTAGTCATAATTTTGTTATTGTGCTAAAATTACAACAAATTTGAAAACCATGTTGTACATTAAGTGATTTTAAACAACTAAATTCGAATTATGAAAAATCTATAAACATTTTTCATTAATTAATAAATAACAAGCATGTAATTATTTGCACAAAAATCTATTTTGTTTTTGATGTATTGAAGTTACTTGATAAATTTATTCCGGTATTTTTTAAGGGTCATATTTAGAATGTTTTCTATGACATTTTTATTTTTTTTATTCTTTTCACTTCATTAAATAAAAATATTTTATTTACAATAAGATTTTCAAGCAAGCAAGAAAACCCCATGTTAAAATAAATAATTAATAAGAAATAATTTATTTCCCCAAAATAACAAACTGAATACTACAAATAAATATTATTGCCAGTGCTTGATACTAAATAATACTATGACATAACGTATTTACAATAGCAGTAATATAAAAAAGTAGGTTTACATCCTTATAGGTTTTTCTTTCTTTTTTTAAAACTAATAATTAGGCCAATAGATTTACAAAATAAGGGAAATTTAGGTACCCCATAAGGCTGTGCCTGTGTTGGGCATACTATATACAAAAAAGGGTAAAATATAAAAATAGCGGAAACGAGCAAAGAATGAAATGATAAAAATGAGTTATTGTAGCTTATGTAGTAAATAATGTAATATTACGTTTCAAAGTTTAAATTTAGTATAACTATTGTGTTGTATTAAAATACAAAGGATTTTATGCATGATTTACAATTCAAATATTCAGGCTTTATACATGTAACATTAAATATTATATTATAAAATAATTAATTTTTGTAATGCACTAACGTGTCTATTTAAATATTATTATAACTTAGCAGACAAGACTATTATAATACATTAGTGTATGGTTAACACTAATGTATTTATCTTAAACAAATACTCAATATCATTTTGACCGATCAACCATACTCTAATTTCTTTAGAAAATATATTTATGTTTCTACTATTTTTTGACTAATTCTGGCAATAAATTATTTGTCCTCGGAGCTATAAAAAAACATTTTGTAAAATCTGTTTTTTGTAAGTTCTCCCAGTATATATATTTTACAAATATTTACTATGTTTTACAAATTATTATAAAAGGGCTTGCAACATGGCAAACTCTCTGGCATCACACTATAGCTCTTGGGTTTAATACAAAAAACACTAAATATACTGTTTATAGTGTATTTGACCGAAATTCAACTGCAATGAAACACAATGAACAAGAATTATAGGGATAAAAATATATAACCAAGATAATGATATTTACAAATTTTACATACTAGCTGATTGTACAAAGCTTTACTGTACCATTACAATGTTTCATTCACCACAGCGATTAACAAAAATAACAACAATGATATTAACAATTTTCTCAAGCAATACTTAATCTTCCGAATATTTTTTTTAAGTATCTGTCACTTCGAGTCGAATTGAAAAGAAACATGCTCTAGTACAAACAGTGAGATTGTTGCGCTCGGACTGCATACGGACATGTGTGGCCTCACGGTAACCGAGCCGAGCCCGCACCGACAATCGGCCCGACTCACGTGTCGGGCACGGTGCGGTTATGTGTGTCCCAACCTTTAGTCGTTGTGTTCGTCTCGTTTACGACACATCCACTCTCTGCTGCAGGGCGGTTTTGGGGCACTCAGTACCCCAGTGTAATGTTGGTGTAAGTTCTCAGCCAAGTGCATTATTGTTATGTTTTGATTTATTTCTTCGTTTTTTTTATGTATTTACAGTGATTACGGTGATGTATCACAGACGATGACGTTTTAGCAGAACTGTGCAAATCGGAGCCAGATTCTGTCCATAATCAGGAAAACGTGACTAATGACTTTGAGGACAATGCAGATAGTGAATGTGAAATTGACTGTATTGAGGAAGATTATGTCCTGCCTGACGTATTTTCACCCGATGCGTCAGAAGACGAGTACGTGCCCCATTCAGATGACGAGGATGAGGATGAAGAAACACCAACCATGGACGAAAAAAGAAGAAAAGTTGTTAATGAAAATCTGCAGCCTGGGACTTCCATTGCAGGTCAGACTGTGCCAGAAAGAGAAGGGGAAGGAATACAAGGTATGGATACAATGCAAAACTTGCCTGAAAGTATTATTGTTCATAGAAAAAAAACAACTGTTAGGGAAAAATAAATATAGATGGTCAGCAACACCTCCAAAAAGAGCTGGGCGAACACCTAGAAGAAACATAGTTCTCATGAGATCTCGACCAGCCGGAGCTGCTTGTGGTGTTACAAATGCTGCAAATTTGTTTTCTTTATTTGTAGATGATACCATAATAGATTTAATTGTCAAACACACAAATGAAGAAATTTCAGTGCAGAAAGAAAAATTACAGTGATCAAAGTTTCACCAAAGATACTACTGATAAGGAAATTAGGGCCTTATTGGGACTCGTAATTTACTTTGGAGCATTAAATCATAACCACACATCTCTAAAGATTCTTTGGCATGAAACTAGAGGTCTTCGCATTACCAGAACTATAATGCCTTTAGCAAGATTTGAGTTTTTGATAAACACACTGAGATTTGATGAAAGGTCAACTCGAGATGCTCGGAAAGAGACTGACCCTCTTGCACCGATTCGAGAAGTTTGGGACAAATTTATTGAACACTGCAAAGTGTATTACATACCCGGGCCCTATTGTTGTATTGATGAACAGCTCCTTGCTTTTAGGGGAAATTCACAGTTTCGCATGTACATACCTAACAAACCTGCGAAATATGGTTTAAACCTAGTCATGCTCTGCAACTCTAATGGCTACTTGATCAATGCCATTCCCTACACTGGGAAGAAAATGGACACTGGACGACAACCGCAGGCTTATTATTTTGTAGATAAACTGTCAGACACTATACGTGGCAGCAATAGAAATATTACCGTAGATAATTGGTTTAGTTCAGTTCCACTGTTCAATGATATGCTAAGTACAACTTGACAATGGTCGGAACATTACGCAAAAACAAACCTCATATACCATCAGAAATTTTGCAATCTAAACCTGCGGAAACGACAATGTTTGCTTTTGATAGAGAATTGACCATGGTGTCTTTTGCACCTAAGAAAAAGAAGAATGTAATCCTTCTGTCAAATATGCACCAGACATATTCCATGCAAAAGGATACAAAGCTACCGGAGATCATTCACTTCTACAACAGCACTAAAGGAGGAGTTGATTTATTGGACCAAATTTCAGCTCAATACTCTTGCAGTAGGAAGACAAGAAGGTGGCCGATGTGCCTATTTTATGGGATCCTGAATAGTACATGTGTAAATTCATATCTAATCTACAAGGAAAATATGTTTCTGTCCAAACAGACACCACAACCTAGAGTAGAATTTTTATTCACTTTGGGAGAAGATCTGATGAAGCCTTGGTTAGCTCAAAGGCTAGAAGTACCAACACTCAGAAGGGGAATCCGCATAGCGATTGCCGAACAGCTTGGTGTACAATTGCCACGACAGCAAGATGACGACAACAGGAGGGCCGGAAGGTGTTGCATCTGTCCACGTACCAAAGACACTAAAACAACGATCAAGTGTGCTGAGTGCAAGATGTTTGTGTGCAAAAGTCATACCCAGTCTGTTTGTGTCAATTGTAAAGAATAAATTTTGTGGAAAATTGAAAAAACTCATATGTTGCAAAAGTTAACACATAAATGCAAGTTTTTAATTTTTGTTCAATTAATAGTAATAGATGTAAGGTATATGTTCTAAAACTAATTTTAAGTAGCTTATTATATATAAACTATTGATTCGGTGTGTTTTATAAATAAAATTTTGGTTTTTCCAGTAAAATTTATGTTTTTTATTTTTGGGGCATCCCGTACCCCAGTGTAGGATTAGTGTCTTTGGAAAGTAAGTGTAGGAATCCAGGGTTAAAAACCCGGTCATTAACTATGTATTTGTGTTGTTAAAATGTATTTCATGATTCGGTAACTCAAAAGCCAATGCTTGAAAACATATCTTTATCGTCAGTTTTACATGGTTGTAGATTTAATACACCGATTACTATTTGATATATATTAATTAATTAAGTTCTAAAACTGTCAATTATATTCAGAGAGTATTTAAACGAGGTAGGAGAACGCTATAACACGGCTCGCGGAGACTGAATGGAGAGTTTCAAGTCTATACCTATTTTCATTCGGCTGTGTAAAAATGTAATACATTATACTCAGTATGCTTACAAGTTAATTTATTCTGCGATTTTCCCCTTAGCCCCATAGTTAAGGAATAAGACAAATATAAAAATGTTAGTTAAACATAAGCCAATTGTCATGTATACAAGAACTCGATGTGGTTTATGCTGAAAGTATGTCTATAGGCCAGTTTGTTCACGATATATCGTGTGGACTGTGTAACACAGACAGAAATAAAATGTTACCCACTGTCTCGAGTAATAAACTTTCCTTCCGTTCAGCCACTTACTATAAGCTCAAGTTTTAACCTAACCAAGATGTAACCAAGATTTTGGATAGCCAAGAGAAACAACTAAATAGACATGCAGTTGCAGATTGTGGACAATATTTTCTATACATGTACCACTATATATCACCACATTTCCAACAAAAATCAACTAATATAGTTATAGAAATTTTACAGTGTTAATAGTTTTCGTAATATTTAACCAAAACATATCGCTCTTCGTTATAATCATAATTCTTAATTAGAAAGGTAACAAATTTTATCCGGAAAATATTTTTACTGTTTCCCATACTCATACTGTATACATAAAGCTTGAACAAATTATGTAAGTAAAAGGAAAAAAGATACATGTTGGAAAGAGATACAAGTCAGTAACCTGTTTATGAAGACAGATGAGTGTGGCAGCCAGTTAGAGCCAATTACACTTGCAGACAGTCTCCGGGGTGGAATCACTCTTAGATAGTCTCAGATATACGTGTGGATACAGATACAAGTTAGTAACCTGTAAATGAAGACGGATGAGTGTGGCGGGCAGTTAGAGCCAATCAGACTGTCAGACAGTCTCCGGGGAGGAATTCCTCTTAGCTAATTTCAGACCTGCGTTGTCTTATTTTTAAAATAACAATTTGTTTTTTTAAGATTTGAGAAACAATCATATGTAGGAAATAAACTGACTATAACCTACACGAGCTTGACCCCACCGAATATAATTTAATGACCTTTCAACGTCCAAACTCTCATTTAAATAATCCGTATAATTTGAGTGGCTGTAAAATATGTTCTTTCTAATGACTGCTTTTATTTTCCGTCTGAATTTTATTTTAATTCATTGTTTGCTGTAGCCCTCTACAAAAATTCTAGAGAACAGGAATTTGTAAGTATGGATTCAATGATCGCTAAGGATCTCTTAAAGTCAATTTGATAAATACAAAGATCAGCGACTACCGCTCCGATCGCCGTAATTTTTTGCATACTAACACAGGTTAACGTAATTTCACCGAAAAAATAGTCCCGATTGTCGCTAACATATAAAAACCCGTTTTTCGGCAGTACAATGTTGGTAATACAAAACACATAATTAACAAGATTTTCGAGTATCAAACTAAAAACAATGGCCGACCATGGTCGTTTTGATGAGTTGACAGTTTAGTCACGTGACAAACAGGAAAGTTTCCGATTGGCCGGGCGGATCATGTGACCTATAGGACGGCTTTGACTGACCGCCAGACGTCAACAAACAAACCCACATGGACAAGGAATAATTAGTGAAGTTGTTGACATGGCGTGCGATGGTTCTTGTCACACGCTATTCTTCGAACCATGTTTGTTTGATGAAAAGCGTGTTATTAACGTGTTTTGTGCGCACAACGTGCTTCCAACGAAGACAAATTGTGTGAAGTGCGGGTGCGGGAACTCGATGAACTTGACAGATGACTTAAAGTTCAGGTGTGGAAAGATTTTAGCATTGCAGAAGAAAGCCCGGAAAAAGTGTGGCTGGCGTGTTTCGGCGAAGGTCCTGGCACGTTCCTGGAGCGAATTAAAGTCAATAATAAAACATTGTGGCGTTTTATTGTAACATATCTTTTCACATCGCCTCCGAGGCACTCATTTGTTAAAACTCATCTTCATCTCACAGACCCGACAATAGTGGACTCATTCATCCGGGAAGTCTACATTGACCACTTGAAAAGAAATAGCCAACAGGACCCGGGCGCCGTAGTTGAAATTGATGAAGCCAAATTTGGCAAAAGAAAGTACAACACAGGACGGATAGTAAAAGGACAGTGGGTGTTGGGGGGAATTGATCGGGAGACCAAGCACACCTTTCTTATCCCAGTTAAAGACCGTATGGCGAAGACTCTGATACGGTGTATTAAAACTTGGGTGTTGCCAGGATCCACTATAATAACTGATTGCTGGAAGGCCTACAACACCCTTTCACAGTATCAGTTTAATCTTCTCGACTGTGAATCACTCAAAGGACTTTGTTGAACCCTTAACATCTGCCTGTACCAACACAATTGAACGGAAGTGGCGTGACGTTCAGTCAAAAGTCCCCAAATACGGTCGCAAGAGCAAGCACTTCGTCGGCTACCTCGCGGAGTATTTGTTTAAAACCAAATACATCCCAGAAGGTTCATGGGTGAAGGGTTCACACTTTCATCGAGGCAGTGGCTGCGTTGTATGTATGGTATATTTGTTTTCCGTGAAATTACGTTAACCTGTGTTAGTATGCAAAACACTATTATGCTGATCTTACGATTTACTCTTTAATTAATAACATATAGTGATCCTATAAATTGCATAAAATTACAGCACACTTGAGAAATTCTAATAGACCCTTCCAGGGTTAAACTTTGTACAACTTATCAATACAAATAGGCCTACTCTGTTAAATATATATTTCCAATAAAAGTAGTTTTCATTTTGTTTTGTAAAATTTTTGGAACAGCTAAAAATATTATATTTTAAGTCTCCATAAAACAATTGAAAATTAATAATTATCGTACAAAATCGTACGTATTACAATGTAATCAATAAAAGTAATCAATTAAAAATATTATGCTATTGCAATTTATACCTATACGTATTTCAAAAATAAATTCTCCACTGTCAAATTTTTAAGAAAGCTTTTACAGACAGACATTTACATACACTACTGACATTATAAAATACAAGATAGTTAAAATATTCGTCTAGAAGATAAGCGCCTCTACTTTAATTTCATTAAAGGCAAGAGATAATCCCCACAACTCAAATTCCAAGAATTCTAAGTCAGGGATGGAATTTGATAGATCCTGTAAACAAAGCCTTTTAAAGAAGGATTTTTATATTTTGATTGAAATACCCTACCTCAGTACAATACTTTCAACGAACAAGCTAAACATTTATTTGTTTATAAATACAAATAATATATGCTTTGTGAAATGTGCATTATTTAAACATACCGCTGATTAGAACGTAAGAAAAATTCTATAGGACTCATCTTAATTGACTTGTAATAGTTGCACTAACGTTTCCCATCTAAACCCATGAAAAATTAAAACAGTATTGCGTTCAATAAGCGTAAAAAGGCTATAAAAATAAAAACCATATTGTATTTATCATTGTATTGTTATTATCATTAGTGTGTAATAATGTGGCAAATAATTTAACAATTTAAGCAATTACACAATTTAAAAAAAAAACAGACCACATGTCACGTAAACGCGCTTAGTAGAGGTTGCAACATTTTTAATAATTTGCATGTGAATATAAAAATATACGGTAGAGTGAATATGAAAGACATCTCTATTTCATTGTTGGCTGGAAAGGATTTGTTGCAAATGTTTGTGTGTTGTTGCAAAAGGAATTTGTTATGAAATCATCTCCTCTATTAATTTTCCTAACACCCGTGTACAACACGTTAAAAACTTGGAGGTGGCTTACTGTATCTTTGGTATTTATTACATTGAATTTAACTTAGTAAACAGCTATGCATTTATTTAACAGCTAAATGAAAATAGGTAAAATAAAACTAAATAAAATTCATAATTTGTATATGAATATCAAGCGGTCCACTGCTTTACCTATGCGTCAATGTTGTTGTTTAGGTAAAAAGAAAACCTTTAAGTCTCAGTTAAATAAATATACGGCATAAAGTATCATTCTATTTATATTTAATGCTAATCCTGTATATTTAACATTAACATTTTTTATTGAATGTACATTGAAAAGCCCCAAATTTAAATTTAGTCAATATCACTTTTGTGAACATTGATACATTATTACGGAGAATTCTGAGTTTCAGATGCCAGTTACATAATTTTTCGTGAACTAAGATTAAAATGAAACAACAAATTACGAATTATACTCAACAAGTTTTATTTGAAGATGTTCTGAAAATTAATTTTGTGATTGTGGTATGACCTGCTACGAATGTATTTATTGAACGCTATTCAGACACTGAACATTAATCGTTCTTGGTATTTCAACTTGCTGGTAGTGCAGAAAAATGAATAGATTCGACCTGACAAAAATATGTACTCTCCAGGTCATTAAGAAGGTTTATATAGATAGATAGCATCTGATTGAATTTGATCTCTTGATCTAAAAGAGAATTTTACTGTTTGGAATTGTAGAAAAATAAAATGTTACTATTACAAAAAATTTCGATTAAGAAAAGACTCCAAAAAAGACCAACATACATTGGGGTATGTTACTTCTCATATTAAATAATCACAATTTTATATGCTACTGTACAACGTTAGACTTAAGATGACATGCAACGTTATATTTTTATATTTTAAACGGGAGAAATGTCCACTGCAGACCTACGATTGAAAGGGGTCCGAACTGAAGAAATCGATGGAAACACGTGACGCCCTCGACTGGAATTTGCAATGCTGTTGTCGTCATCTATATTTATGGACACAGTTGAATTAATTGGCAGGTCCATGTAACGGCTCGACATCTGTTTACTTACATTATTTGCCTCACACACTGTTATCATAATTGCCACCTCGTTAAAATATATTTTATCAATTTTAACAATTAATAATACATTAATTATATTGTTTTCTTAGATAAAACAAAATAAATGGGGATGTCGTTTAATATAAGAGACTAAGTGTATTTTTCTTATGTGAAACCTTTTTCACGTCAAAATCAACCTCGTGTCACGTAAGCCGAAGTTTAAGTGAATTATAAAGTGGTCTGACGAAGTAGATTTCCTGTTTACATTACGAGGTTGAACTTAATTAGGTTCACTTACACAGTTTCCTGTTTGTGGAAGAATGTTATCACGGTATCATAAAGAATTTTGGATTAATGTAAAATAAAGATTGTGTTTACTAATTCAAAAGTCTGCTTTTGAGTAAATCGATTAGTTTATCCTTAAATTTTAGAATTCTTTATTTAAAAATTTTGAATTAAGTGTATTAGAAATCAAACCATTCAACATTAAAGCAGCTTATGGCAAATAACAAATGCTAAAATTGATAATACTTTTGAACATTAATAAGTTCCATTAAAAAGATTTTAAAGTAAAATACGGCGCAAAATCGTTCAGCTTTAGAAGCACTGTTACAAAAAGCTGTCTAAGAACACTCCCATGAGTAAAGAACTCTTTTATGATTTAAAAAAGATTTCTAGAATTTAACATTAAAAGTTATAAAACATACATTATTATCAAAGTATAAAGTAATTGGAACTATCCTGTCAGTACTTAGTAGTAATATTAATATGTTATATAAATCTTATAGCTAAGTAATACAGTTTATGTTTCCTGCATATCTTAATATTTCGCATACCCAGGGTAACGTTTAAATTTATTAACTATTTTACCGGAGTTTAATTAAATTAAGGGCAAACATCTTCAACCTCTGAGAACTTAAATTAAGATTCTTCCACCGAAGGAAAAGACACCTCTCCAAACTTTCCCAGTGGTTCTCCAAAGTTAGTAATTGGAAACAAAAGTCCAGGGAATCGAAACTATAGGAAAGGTTGATTGAGTTTCGCTGATTGTTCAATAGTAAACGGTATACAAAGTCTTAAAACAGACACTTTTATAATATAATTATTACTATTACAATGTCTTATTAGCAAATTTCATCCACTATTGCTTATTGATATACTAAAGGACAATACTAACGCAATCTATTAAAACAACTGGTTTTGACTGTTTAATATATAGTCAAAAGCATCATTGGCCAAGGCCTGCAAGACTGTTACATGTAAGTTACCAAAATACTGTTAAAAAAGTTATTTTTGACGGTGTAACTTTCAGCCCTTCAGTTACCTTCATTCCGAAGACACTTAATTGACAAATATTCACAAGATGAAAGCGTGTTCTTGATTTTATTTCTGCCTTAAAGATTTTCTTTGGCTTGTAACAGCCAGTCTCTTTATTGAGCAAAAAAGGTCACACAAAAAGCAAGATAACATATACTTCGTTAAGGCGTCACTGATATTATGATGAAATGTTAGGTTCGTGATATATATAGCTCTATTGTTGCTTATACAATTTAAGAAAATTACCGACAGTACATTGATACAACCTTTAGGCATTCAACTGTTAATTGCTTTAATTTTTGTGATATAATGAATTCGTCAGATTATAATTTAGAAGGCAGGTTAAACTAAAAGGTGATCACAGCAGGTTACTTGTTAAATTTAAATAACAATACGCTTCGTCAGTGATATTTAAAGTGTTATTAAATTATATAGTATCATTTATAAAACCTTAACATTATATAATTCTATACGGATAATCTGAAAAGTGGTATAAATTTTGGGCACCACCTTATCGAAATAGATCAAAGAGGTTGGCTGGTACTCTCCTAGTAGGTCACCATTTATTTGGTTACCCAGTTGACGAATTTCATCCTCTCATTCTTATACCGCGTAGATTATATATTTGTAAATCTTTGCTTTGTGGAACCCTTACAGGAGAAAGTCACATGTGGACAGATCCAGTGGATAGTGCAGGCTATTCGACATCACCACTTTAAATTTAGGGGAAAAGAGCCGTACACAGGTACGCGCTTATCTAAGTCAAGGAGCAGAATGTCATGTCTACCACGTACATAGGTTATGTGCCAAGATGCGCCTTGAACTAGCAGCCCTATACAGTGTCAAACTTACAAGTATCCCCTTGCTATTGAGTAATACATTAACGTACATTAAATTTGTCCTGGCAGCAGTATTTAGTCATAAGAGATGAATCTTTAATTAGTAAATATTAAAGCAATTATTTGAATTGAATAATTGTTATTGTTATCATATCAATTCTTAAATGATACGGACATTTTATTAATTTTTTTGTATAAAAACGTTTAGTGCCAAAAGTGTGATTACAGTTACAAATTAAAGAATTTTCATTTTCATGTTCGAAATAAGAGTTAACGTAATCAGTTTGCCCCCAAAAATTATCAATCATATTATTTTTATAAAATAGCTGAATCATTAGATACGATAGATTTCCATGTGTCACTTAATATAAAAAGTGAAACTAGTAATGCTATGTGTCTGTATACTTAACTAGTCATTTTATTGTATTGTCAATATAATTTAGCAATATGTAACGATAATTCTAGTTTTAAAAGCTCTAATTCGGGCCTCTCCGTATAAACTACGAATTAAATGGATTATACGGATTAAAAATGGATTTCTAATGTCCCTTAGAAATGGCGTTCTCCTAATATTGCTAAAAAGTAGTTGGATGGAATTTTAAAATATTTTACCTCAGGTTGATACAACCGAGACGTTTTAGAATATAATCACATTTTTTAACAATTTATATGTTTAATATCAAATACACATCCGTAAAAAGTCTTATGCGAACATTAAAAAATTATCACTAAATCTATAAGAATTGCTAGATTTAATAAATGTTTCACAAACAAAATTATAAAACATTCATTACAATTTCTATCACGCTTTGCGTTGTTAGGAAATAATATTTTCTTTTACTGTTAAAATTATTTGATTTTCCCTTATTAAGACATAATCATGGTAAAGCCTGATCTTGTAAACAGTAATTAAATGAACAAATTTGTAATTAGTTTGTTTTAAACTGTCAGGTTGGTTTATATAAATATGATTGTTGTCGTTGCATTGTTGATAATATGTTCATTGGGAGTTAACCAATTATACTGCAAGTTTTATAATTGGTTATTATATTATATTACAACATTTAATAATAGTCTAAACGTATGCAGCTCACTTGATATGATCGATATGTTCTTTACTTTTTAGAGCTCAAGAAATCTATGTATCGTTTTGTTTTTATAAGTGTTTTTGCATCAAATTATTTTGTTTTGCATTCATAGCTACAAACCGTTATATAGCCTATACGATTCTAAATTACGAAAATTTAATTATAATTTAGAGATATAAAAATACAAAGTACATTTTGTAAAAAGTAAACCAGTTATATAAAAAACAAAATTTGTTTCATATAGATATGCAAATATTTCATAGCCTCATATATAGTCTGTGTTTACGTGATGAATATATAATAAGAACACATAATTTAATTAAATCGGTAATCAAAAAAGATACTGTAACGTTCTTTATTAACTAAATATAAGTTTAACCTAAAAGTGAAATTACAATAAATGTTATATGTAAAAAATGTTGTTTTAAACTACACGAGGTTATGAAAATGTATCTGACTGTATCCTAGAAAGAGGGTTGATACCTAAAATTAAACTGTGAACGTTTATTAATTTAGAAGCAGTCTTCTAATTAATCATTTTAATAAACACTACTGAGTATAATCTATAAGGTAAATTGGTGCTTCTTTTAAACAGTGAAAAAAGAATTTTTGGTCTAAAACTATTAGCTTTAAGTTTGTCCTGAGAGAGGGTCCCGATTCAACCATAATGAGAGGTTCGTTAGCTCGCATACACGCACCGAGGACCTCTGTGGACAGCTCTCTGATTAGTTACTACCGTGGTCCGGTCCTGGGTGAGGAACAGACATCCAACAACAGCTTAGCACAACAAATTAGTGCTACATTGATAACATGCGTAAGCCCTGTACAGAAATTCAATTCAATAAAGTATTAAAATAAACCGTATAGAAACTCATACAGTAATTACTTATCCTATATAAAACATATGTAACATAATAGACATTCGACAACAATATCTATAAAAAGATCAAAACTATAAGAATAACTATGTAAGATCTATGAAGACATTATAACGAAAAGCTTGCATCTCAGATTTCAAAGACGTCAGTGAGTACAAAAGGCGCGAAAGGCCAAGGAGCTTTTATTGGATATTTTCAATATCTAATATTGCGCCTGCTCCCGTCACATTTCCATTGAATCTCCTTTATACAATGTGTAAGAACATTTAACCCTTTCAGGTCGCAAATTTTTTATCCTTGATTTCAGCCAGGTCGCGACTGTTTTTAGTGATTTTAGCATGCATACATTTCTAGTTGTTTAAACAACTGTAGATGTTTAATTTGCCAAACAAAAATATATTCTTTTTGTTAGGACTGTTAAAATTATTAAAATATAAATGAAATACAGTTTTTTATCAAACTGGTAATTTTTTTATTGTTAAAAAATATATATCTAAAATTCAAATATGTATACAAAATTTTACATAACTTGATATTAGTTTATCATTACCTTCTAAAAATTAAACACATAACCTATTTATAACTTTTTATGAATGTTTTATGATAGTTTCTTACCTTTTATGAAGATCTTTTGAAGGTTGAATACATACGCATTGTATAATAAAAAACTATTTATAACACTAAATATGTCACTTTATCGAATTCATTTGGAACACAACCAAAAAATTTTTTTGGTACTAAATAATTTACACTATGGAAACAATTAGATTACATATTTACAATAAAAGGCTATAAAGTTTCTAAACTGTGAAAATCAAATTTTCTATAATTATTTATATGTTTTGAGAGTGTGATACTTCTCAAAACACTCTGTAGGACACAAACTTGGTTTCTGGGTGCAGGTGGCGCAATAAAACATTGTCTCTTTCCTCTTAATTTTTCTGTTGCTGCACACTTTACAGTCTTTTTTCTTATTTTCAAAGCTTCTTAGGAAGTGCTGTTTACCATCAAGACGTTCAGGGTTGTCGGTGGTGGACTTGCGCTTGCGAGTTGCTGAGCTCCGAACGTTTCCAACAAGCTCAGTTACTAACAACTCCCTAAACTTTCGGTGTTCAATTTGTTTGGAAGATTTATTCAACTGTTCCATATTATATAGAAGGTAACTGTTAACAACTGAGACCTCTAGAAGCCAGAAAAATAATTTTCTCCACCACTTTACAGTTTTTCTCATAAATTTGTATGATGAAAGGTAGTGGTCAATGAGATCAACACCTCCCATGAATTTATTATATTCACAAATAACTGTTGGCTTCTCAATGTCTGTTGTAGCACCATTTTTTCCTTTCCTTTTGACAATTGTTTTATCATTGTTATATAAAGTACTAAGCATAAGGACATCACGTTTATCACGCCAAGCGGAAAGTAAAACATCTTTATTGTGTCGAAATGCTTTTGTTTTGTGTTGTTGCAATTTTTAAATTTTTTTTTCTTTATACCATCAGGTAACCCTTTTCTGTTTTGGTTAAATTGTGCCAGTCAGATGTATATTTAGATTTTTTAATTCTAAAGCCAATTCTAAGCCAGTGTAATACCGATCTGTAAACAAATGAAAGCCACAACCAGGATGGTTTTCACTCAACTTTGTAGCAAGGTGTACCACAATTCTGGCAGTAAATGGTAAATCAGGTCGAATGAGAGATTCTGTGGTTGTTTTCCCAAAATAAGGTTCAAAGTTATACACATAACCAGATCTAGAATCGCTCAAAACAAACACTTTGAGCCCCCATTTGTTAGGCTTGAGCGCATTATATGTTTTAAAAATTTACTCGACCTTTGAAGGCAACAGTAGGGTCGGTCGTCGGGGTAAAATGGGTATACTGGGGTGAAACGGGTATAAACATTATTTTATATATTATAAAACTTGAGTTATTGATGTTTTTGGATCAGAAAAAAATACCATAAATGTATAACATCATCTTATATGATATTATACTGAAAGTGAGTTGGGCTAAACTGCTGGTAGCTTCTTAAAATGAAAAAAACATATGTTCACAGGAGTCAGTGTAACCAAGACAACCTAACTGATGACATTGTTAAAAGTTAACCTAATCAAATAGAAGTTTCAAATTCAGGTATGTATACATTACACATATAATACTTTAACTTTTAACTTGTTTAATGTTTTTAAAGTTTAATAGGTTTTATGCTATTCATAATTTGTTAACATGGGGTAAAATAGGTATAATATTTTAAAAACTGGAAAACTAACCTCACTTTTTTTTGTTTTAGATCATGCCACGCACATACATAAAGAAAAAAACCCAAAAATATGATGAAGATTCTTTGAAGGAAGCAGTAAAGGAAGTTGACAATGGAAGCTCAGTATATGCTGCAGCAAGAAAATATAACATTCCTTATGAAACCCCTTCGGCGGTGGAGTGAAAATCCTCCTAAAACTCCTGGTTCTGGAAAGGCAACAGTGCTATCAAAAGAAGAGGAGAACTATATTGTGGAGGCTTTATTGTATGCAGCAAAAATGTGGTTATCCACTAGATAGAAAAGACTTGCAATATATGGTGTGTAGCTATGTAAAATCAGTGGGTAGAAAGACGCCATTCAAGGACGATATGCCAGGGTATGACTTTTTAAGAGGGTTTGAAAAAAGGTGGGCACATGAACTATCAAAACGGAAACCCGAAATATTAACAAAAGCAAGGGCTGAAGGACTGTCTCAGTTTGTGGTAGATGAGTTTTTTTAAAATTTATGAGCAAGTTCTTGTGGAAAATGGGTTAGAAAATCACCCAGAACGTATTTTCAACTTGGACGAAACTGGCCTAGCACAGATCCCACTAAGGGTAAGGTCTTTGTCCCTAAAAGTGCAAAAGTGTCCTATTCAAGATCAGGAGGAGCTGGCAGACTGCAATACAGTGTTCTTTTTGTAGCCAGTGCATCCGTGAACGCTACCCACCTTGTGTTGTTTTTAAAGGACAGGGAGATTTGCAAAGTACTGTGGGTTCAAGGAGGACCGCCAGGTTGCACTCTATGGAGTCACACAGTCTGGCTGGATGCAAGATTTCATTTTTGAGAAATGGCTCATTAATTTTGCAAATCAGACAAAAAATCTTGAAAAACCAGTTCTTGTCTTGTTTGACGGACATGGAAGTCACTTGACCTATAACGTAACCCGAGTGGCAAGAGACAATGACATTATTCTTCTGTGTTTGCCCCCAAAATACATCCCATGCACTTCAGCCATTGGATGTTGGGGTATTTGCTCCTATGAAAAGTGCGTGGAGAGAAATTTTGAAGAACTGGTATCGTGAATCGCGGCTTAAAAATGTTGACAAGGGCTGTTTTTCCAAGTCTTCTAAGTAAACTGGTATCGACTTCATTCAAATCTGAGCACATTATTGGTGGTTTTTAAGGGCTCTGGGATCTATCCTGTGAATAAGTCTGTTTTAGAAAAAAAGGATTGTTTTCAGTACAACCAACTAGGCCAATGGACTTACAAAGTGGAGCACAACCTAAGCAAAACTCCATCGAAACACCCAAAGACATCGCAGAGGCACCCATTGGCCGACCAGAACCCACTGGATTAAAGTTAGCTAATCCTGTACAAGATTTACCCGGCCCATCAAGTTCTGTAGCAGGCCTACCTGAAATTTCTCCTTCACCAATGAAGAAACTGAGAGAAGCAATTTTAAGTACATTGTCACCTGAACAGTCATCAAGTGTAAAAGATGCATTGAAAAATTCTAAGACAAAAAGGCGACGATTCAAGGAAGTTGTGGTGAAGTAATGACAACAAATGAAGTAATGGACAGACTGAAAGAAGAAGAAGATGCCAGAAAAGAGAAAATAAAAAGTAAAACTAATAGGCCTAAACCCATTACAGCCTTAGGAAAAACAATAAAACAAGAGCCTGGATTGGTCCAAGCAAAGCCGCAAAAAAAACCTAGAGCTACTAAACGCTTATTTGATACGGCAGAAAGTGACGATGAAAGCAGCCTACCTAAAAACGTAAAACCTACTGAACCCACTGTAGGATCATGGGTAGGTATAAACTACCAAAGTGAATGTGGCACGGTTGTGAAGGAGTACAGGGGACAAATTACTGCACAAGATCTTCGCAACAAGGAGCGATATTCCGTAAAGTTTTTGACAAAATGCAAAGGTGAAGGAGAGCGTTACATTTTTCCTGATAAAGAAGACATTGAGTGGGTTGATTTAGGACAAATTTTCTAATGTTTTTTCTGTACCAGATTATAATGGAAGATTTTTCAAGTTTGTGTGAAGTGCCCCTCTCAACGAACTGTTTCTATGTTTTAATTTTTTAAATAAATTACTTGTCTAACTGATATTTTTAGTAATAATAAATTTTTTGTGACCAAAATATTTCATTAGTTATTTTTACTGTGCCTACTTTACACAAATACTGGGGTAAAAATAAGTACAGCACTTGTAATTATTGTGTTTTACTATGAAAACATTACTATACCCGTTTTCCCCCAAACCATGGGGTAAAATTAGGTATACTATAAAAAAAATAATTACTTTTATACTAAATAGTTTATTAACTTTTATTACATATTAAACTATTCTAAAGGTCACAATGATAAGCTGGAACCTGTAATTATTTTGTAATTATTTCAAGAAACTTTTTAAAAGGCCTTAAAGTTAAAAAAGAGCATGTTTTTGTACCCATTTTACCCCGACCGACCCTACTTTCGTCAATACTATTTTCAAAAAGTGGTACAAAATATTCCATAAATTTTGTTTGTAAATAATTTACAACAGATTTGATTTTGTCACTTCTTGACCTAACATTTGGATTGGTCACTGGAGCAGGTAAGTGTAAACACCAAAATATTTGGAAAAATCTCGTGCGAGAAAAAACAGAATGGAAAAATGATTGCTCAAAAAGCCAATTGTTTGAGAAGTAGTCTTTTAGTGAAGGTTTTGGAGAGAGAGCCATAGCCAGAATTACACCAATAAAAGCTTTTAGTTCTTCCAAAGTAACATCAATCCATGAGTGCCAGATTGACCTAGGCTTTAGAGGTTGGGCTAAATGAATTTTTTCTGATGCAAATCGGTTGGTCTCTTTGACTATATTTAACAGTAGCTCTGATGTAAAAAAACAATTGAAAAAACTGTAAAACACTTACAGGTTTGTTTGTAGATGGTGGTTTGTAGCCCCCACTTGCATTTGTGTATGAATATTGAACAAAGTCTGGCCCGTTGTAAGCACACCAATCAGTAGAGGGCCTATTAGATTGAGAAGGTCCTTGTCCTAAATTGCCTTCATCACTGTCATCACTATCTTCATCAGATAAATTTTCTAACGTTGGTAAAATCACTTCTTCATCACTGTCACTACTGAATCCTGATAGTTCTTCATCTAGGCCTAGTTCATCTGCAATTGCAGTGTCACTAAGAGCACTTGTAGAAGGCCTTGGGTTATCCATTTTATTATAATCACTGGATAAATGTCATAAAATATAACTGTTCATTGAAAAACTAAAAGATAATATTGTTTAGTCTGTAACT
This sequence comes from Homalodisca vitripennis, assembly GCF_021130785.1. Classification (NCBI taxonomy): domain Eukaryota; kingdom Metazoa; phylum Arthropoda; class Insecta; order Hemiptera; family Cicadellidae; genus Homalodisca; species Homalodisca vitripennis. The sequence continues at coordinate 173,925,092 of NC_060209.1, forward strand.
AAATAAAAACTAATTTTCAGCTGAGGCTAGTAGCTCAAAACTTACAACTATACACTTGTCTTCAAACTCCTTATTGCACACGAATAATTTATTTACATAAAAAGACACATTCCTGAACACATTATTACTTATACTACTTCTAACAACACCTACTCATTTATAAAACAAATATCTAAAACATTACGTTAACCTCAACAACACTCACGATCGAACTCAGTGAGAAGTAAACACTGGCTAGCATTCGCATAGCAACAGACGCACGTGGCCGTGAGTCACGCCGGAAACAGCTGTCAACAGAAAAGAAAACCTCTAGAAGTTCGAAAATCGGCCACTAGAGCGCAACAGTTCACGGGCTTGCATAATGGCGCGGTACCGCGCCATACGCGCGATGTTGAAATATTTTATTGGCGCCGTACGACCGGAAAGGGTTAAGACGCTGCACGGAAATTCCTTGCTTTTCATCTTTTATATTGACTTATTACCAGAACAGATACTATGAGTAAAAATCTGTTTCAATATGAACCTTTACTAAAATTAAATACGATTGGATGTAAATGGATGTGGAAATGGAGAATTTGTGATGCTACCATATCCATATTCAAAATATTTTGTTTTAAATAATCGTCACCAACAGACTTGTTCCAAATTCCAATGCATGAAGAGTAAATGATATTTTTTTGTGTCTATAAAACTAGAAAAGAACGTAAAGTAACTTTTGATGACCCCTAACCGCACGGAAACAAAGTTAAAAACAAACTTCCCCCATCACATGTGTACTCTCCTCCTTCAAACACAAACCGAGAACTTAATTGAGTTCTGTACAGTTTACATCAAAACCGTAAAATCGTAAATCTTATGATGTAATAAGATTTACGATGCTACTTTACAATTTAGAACTCGCACTCTCATGTATGTTTGTTTGTCTAATGTAAAAGAATTTCCACTTTTTATTACACAACCAAATCTTGTAAATAAAGTGTAATTAACGTTGAGCATCACACCATAATTGCAGTGCTGATTAGAACAATTTAACAATATCACAGCTAAAAGTTAATAATACAACTAAAAATGTCACACTCTTTAATAATCTGGAAGTTCAAAAGAAAATTAATGGAAGATGTAAGAGTTGGTTTTCTGCCAGAAACGTCTAGCCTCCATCGTTCGGGTCCATAACGGCTGACGGCAATGGCCGATGTCCGCTCTGGGCGACACTTTGAGGACTTTGGATAAATATTGCCTTAGAACACTCTGCCTTCATTGTTATCATACACACCTTACATCCTTTTCGGGTGCGCTTAAAAAGCATGTAATAAATGTAGCGGTAAAAAATCTATCTATAACTTTAGATCATGAAAGAAATTTAACAATATATTTAAAACCATCCAAATATATTCGGATGGTTCAACCTATACAAATATCTTTAAGAAGTAATACTGTAAATGCATATTAATAATAAAATAAATCTCTAATTTTTCGTAATTCCAAAGGTACCCGTCACAACAATCCTTTAAAACTGTAGATGTGTTAATTTAAGGGGAAAGGGAAGAAGTACTCTTTCTAGACTATAAAAAAATCACACAACCAATAGTAAGTTTGATGTCTACAGTGATGCATCAAATTATAACCGTAATTATTTTTTAATTATTGTATTTCATGTGTTTTTATGAATACATATACCAACGATGTGTTCAAGATTTTTATATTTCAATATACAGAGTGTTCGTTAAAGAGTGGTGTAGTTTCAGTAATTAGTACGAAGATCTTATGGTCATTTTGAGATTTTTGACTGGTAGTCCGTAATTTTACTTCTATGTGCTTCTGAATACAGAAAATACCTATCCCAAGAATAACATACGACTGTAGATAGACCAATCGATTGAACTAGTTACAAATCACGGCTTAAAAAACCTTAGACAATCACACTAGATAAAACTTAGATTTGGTTATTCTAAAAACAACAATTCACAAAGTATCATGTAAAAGGCAGAAAATGCACGAATCGAAAACTATAACATAAATTATTACTTTAAAACGTTTTTAAAGCTGATACCCTGATTTCACACGCAATATTTAAAATCAAAGTCTTTAGCCTACTTGGATAATGCATTTGTGATGTAATTTGGTCACAATATACGATACTTACTTTTTAAACGTAAGTAAGCATACATCAAGTAAGTAATTATTGTTTCGCGTAATGGCTAAGTCGATCAGAGGTAAAGGGACTGACTACTGTAAAGTCACGTTTGTCCGCGTATAGGAGCATTTTTGTTAGAATGAACTATATTACCGACACCACAGCTGAGTTTGCCTTGTTCTGATCAAGAAAATATAAATATAGGTCTAACAAACCTACTCCGGTTAAAGAAACTTTAATTTCCAGCCGTTATAATCTCCTGGTCTAAGATATACTGAAATTGTTTACCATGTTGACTTGATATATAAAGTATACGCAAACACGTAAGATAGAGAAACTTTCTTCGGTCAAAAAGCGTATATTTCAGGCCGTTTAAATTCACGCCCAGTGTAAAGTATTTGCGATTTTAAATTTGAGTAATTCTTATTGTCCCGGTTAAGAGAATATATACATATGTAGGTTCCATAACGTATTTCGGTAAAAAGTGTCTGATTTCGGCTCTTGCAATATTCTTTCAGTCTAAGATATTTACAGTGTCGTAGCTGAGTTTGCCTTATTGTACCGATGAAGAAAATACACATACATACTTAGAACTGGGATGCCTACTTCGGTCAAAAACATCTATTCCCGATATAAGGGGGAAACCCTTCTAAGTTCGTGTAAAATTTCACAATAATCTTATATAGTACGTTTTCCTTTATAGAAGTATTGCTGTTTCTCTTACCTACAGTTATGAGAAATAATGGCTTATTAAGGCATTTTAGTTTTCATTCCTCTGTTTTTCGTTAAGCCACTTTAAAATGCCATATCACATAGTCCTGTAACCAAACAATTAATTTTGATTAACATATGTACAAAAATTCACAGTTTTGTTCATTAAGGTGGGTTTTATAACAGTGTTTTAGTAGCATTTAAAAAAATGTAATCGAAGTATTTATAATACATTAATTGTTTTTGATTTGTCATTGTCATAATCTGGAATAAAAATTGTAGGGTAACCTCGTCTGTGTTATTTGAATTCCACTACTGATCAAGCACTGTGTACTTAATACGTATGTTTTTAAATTGAAATTTTTACAAATCGTTCAGCCACTTTTACGAACTTCACCTGACAATCAACAAAGGTTTAAAAGTTTATTGTGACACACTGTTATATATTTTTTATTAATTCTAAAGTGTTCCGAGAAAATCTTTCGATCTCTAGATTTAATCCTTCCAAGGACTTCAACGAATATTTCAAAAAAGTATTAACCACCCAAACTATGGTTTTGAAAATTATTCGTAATCTGTTTTTCATCTCTTCCCACGTCCAGCCAGCAAGCCTTTTTACTGATACTTGGCGAGATAAGTAGGAATATTTTGTCAGATTATTCCCATCCAGAAAAAACAAGAGGAAGGAAATCATGATCAGGCTTTTTTTATGACAATCAGTAATTCCTACTATTAGGATTCGCCTGTTGCCGAACCCAGTAGCCTGTGCTTCCCGCATACACATGTCGAAATGCTTGTAGCAGAAAGGCCGTACCCCACATCGACATCAGCTCACTGAGGAAAACTCACTCCTCTAACAATAAATATAACTATTGATTGATTTTATTTGAGAAAAAAGTAAAGGGATAGGCTTTAAAAATTCATTAATAAAGCCACGCCAAACATTAAAGTTGAGTCCTCTTAATAAATGAACCGGCTAACTGCAGAAAGGCATCAAGTCCAAATTAACGGGTTTTCCGTTTTTCCTTCAAAAGTTGTTGTTAGGTTTAAGACTCGTCGTTTACAGCAGAAAGGAAACATGTCCGCGCATTGCTATTGCAATGGCGACGTCTCGAATAACCTATTTACTGCAGAAAGGGAACTAGTCCTGGACTTGTTCCCCTTCTGCAGTAACCAGCTGGCTGTCAGCGCTCGCGTGGCAGACGCGATAACTAACGTTCAGTCAGCTGAGTCGCGTCAAACAACGATCATAGTGCTTTGTTTTTATTCATAACATTATTTAGTGCGGTCTCACTGATTACTTAATGCCTCATCATTGAAATAAAATGAGTAGTTCAGAAGAAGAAGGACAGTCGAATAAAAGAAGGAAGGGTGTAAAGAATGAAGAAAAGTACAGAAGAAATGTGATTAAAAAGTCTAAGGTTAGAGGGCAAAGAGCATGTAAACTGGAAAGGCAAAACTGTACCTGCAAAAAATCCAGGCTCCCAATGTTTGCAGGTAAATATAGTTTTGTTCAATAGTTTATTTTTGCATACAATGTTTGGTTGATACATCTCTTCACTTCTAGTTTTATTTTAAATTAGCCTAGTGGTCTTGAACGATAACCTAATCATTACATCAAATTGGCCCGACGGTAACATAACCTCAAAATATGGTAGGCCTAGGCCTATTATATTTTTGACACATTCATCATAATATTATACTCTTGTTATTAAGCCTGTTATTGTTTCAGCTGCAAGTCCCAACTGCCTTCAAAGCTTTTCGGAGGGAGATATGATAGAAATATTTTCAAAACTACATAATATGACAACCAAAGTAGAACAGGACATTTTCATCCAATCTCTAATGGAAGTTAGTCCTGTTGAAAGAGAAAGATCCAGGCCTGGGTCATCATCTGAAAAGCCGAAAGCTTTTAGTGTAAGCTATTCCATTCTACACAATGGCAAACGCACCAAGGTATGTAAAAATGGATTTATGACAACTTATGGATACACTCCTAAACAGTGTTACCGTTTATCTCATTTGTTGCAAGTAAATGAAATCCCAACTGACAACAGAGGAAAGAACGTTTCAGGAAATGCAATACCCGGGTCTGTCCTGACTCGATTAAGGGCCCATGTTGAATCATTCCAACAAAAACCCATCACTATACAGGCAAAGATAAACAGTACTTCTCAGCAAACTTGAATTTGAAAATTATGTATGATATGTTCATAAAAAAAAACCAAAACTTTCTTACAACAAACTTTGGGAAGTGAAAAAAGGCTCTCATACAATTCTTTTGGGACTTATTTTAATGAAAACTACCCTGACATTGGTTTTGACCGACCAGTTAAAGATGCTTGTGTAACTTGCGAGGAACTAACCTTGAAAATAAAAAGTCCTTTTTTAAACGAGAATGCCAAGCGAGTAGCTGTCGCCGAGTTAATGGTACACAAACGTAGAGCTAAAAAATTTTATGCCTCGTTGCAAGAAACAACGGAAAAGTGCAAAAATGAGTTGACTAGTGTTGGGATCTGTATTGATTTTTATGGCTAACGTATCTCTACCTTGCATTCCTGTAACAAGACACCTATTACTTCCGGCAGCTCACTGTTAACGTCTTTGGTGTGCATAATCTTTCAAACAGGTGAATGTACAAACTGTTATCTATCACGAGGGTAATGGAGGTAAGGGAGCTAACGAAGTTTGTTACAATATTGGACTGGTACATCAAACACAAAATTAATAATGATGTAAAAAAAAACTTTATTTGTTTTGGGGACAACTGTTCAGGACAGAACAAAAACCACACCCTGGTAGAATGATGATGTATTTATGTGAAATAAAACGGTTTTGATGAAGTAAAACTAGTGTTTCCAGTCCGAGGCCACTCGTTTATGCCGAATGATAGAGATTTTGGGATAGTAAGAAGAAAATTGGGAAGAGAAGAAAGATACTATGATTTAGCTGAAGTCGAAGCTCTTATTCTTGGTTCATCGAAAATCGCTGGTAAATTCTCTGTCATCAAAATGAACTTGACGATTTTATTGACTTCACTGCATGGTGGCCAGAGTTTTACAAAAAGACCAGCTTAAGTGACGATTCCTATGGTAGAGATGTACCGAAAAGACAAAAAATAACATTTTCAATATCAAAATACAGGGTAATGTCTTTTTCATCTGAGACGCCTCACACGGTGCAGTGTGACATGAACATTACCGGCCTTGGCAACGGATTCCTTCAGATTGAGGAATGCAGAGATGCGATCAGGGCTCCAACAAAAAAAAGCCTATGCTACGGTACTTCCGATCAACATTAAAAAAATGGAAGATCTGAAAAAAAAAAACAAAAAAATACATTCCAGAAGAAAAATTTGACTTTTGGGGACCAAATCCTGTCATGGCCTACCACATCAACCGCTGACGATGACTTAAATATTGTAGTGTAAAAATATTTTCTTTGTTATACAACGTGTTCCTAGATATAAGATATTTTTTATCATTAAAATAAATGTATCTAACAAAATGATTTGTATAATGATTTTTCCCCATGATTTGTAAAATTGTAAATAGTTTACCGCAGAAAGGAAAAATGTCCTATGTAAAAAAAAATTAATAATCAGCTCTTTAAAAATATTTGATTGACTCAATTTTAAAAATATGATCTTTAAAAGGTCAGTCATATAGAATAAAAAAATAAATATTTAAATATATGTATGTACATATGGATTTATAAGGTTTTTTGTCGCTCCTGAAAAGTTGGTTAATTTGGACTTGATGCCTTTCTGCAGTTAGCGGTTCAAATATTACCTTTTGATTCCAAAATTCAAGTTATACGGTTATTAGTACCATGAATAAAATAGGTGAAAAAACATCTCAAAGGTGTAATTACTACGAAATCTCCAACATCTTAACAACAAAATAAACTTGTAATGTTTATTCTTACGTAATCTTTTTATTTGTACAAAATATAGACGTACAAATATCCAATGGCTGAGATCGATGCAAAACTAAGCGAGGTGAGAGCTTAGGCGATATAAGCTCGTGAATCAAAGAATGTGACCTGTATTTTAAAATAGAATATGGGTTAGCATATTATGAAAAATCATCATAACGAGACACCTAATCTGCTTCGTGTCGAGCGTTACTGATGTGTGAGGACGGAGGAACATTTGAAGACGAGGATTATATTATTTCTGGGATCCATGATTCACTAACAATATGATTTATTTCATTCCTACTGAAAAACTACAATGAAAATTACGAAACATTCATTAATACTAGTTAGATAAACTCAGTTGTATTAATGTAGATACCAGAATACATTATAGTACATTAATTTCTTAACAATCTAGTTGATGTTATATTGATATAGTTCACTCGATAAGATTTTTTAAACCTACAATCACTTTATGTACTTTATTTTAAATAGCATTTTGGTATAAATGGTAAATGTAGCCGTTTCGTATTGAGCATGAGTACCAATGATTTTATTATATTTAAAATATCAACAAGAAATAGAAGCCACATGCTAATATATTTACAGCGTATATTACGGAAGATATCATTATTTCATGATGTTTTTTCGTGTTAAGGGTGTATGTTTTTACTACAAAAACTAAGTATCAGTGGGTGTAATTAATGGTTAAACAGTAACTATAGAACAGACGCAACTGGAGAGCCGATGAGATTACTTGTCCAGATCCAGATTAATCCTGTAATTCCGACCGAGACCGCGGTGAAGAGATTACCTTATCTGACCGCCGCGCCGCCAAGTCATTAGGATCTTGTCTCGTCATCTGCATTTAGATTTTGTCTCCGTATTTAGATTACTTTAACTTCACTTTGAATAAGTGATTGATTTTTATGCATCTATTTATTAATTCAGATGTAACCAATACACAGCAGTTATCAATAAATAAAATAGTCGTTGTAATGAAAAATGTTTATTCTATTCTAAGTTGTTAAAAATTTATTCTTAAACGCCTTAGAGGGATGCAAGACTGAATATTTTTGTCAAATTTCGCAACAAAATAATGAAATGCCATAAAAAATTTCTTACTTGTAAAATTAAATTACAACGTGCGGACATTTTAAAACACCAGCTCACAATACATTTAAAAGTAAACCTCTTAGGCTATTTTTCAACGTAATGTCCGTTCAAACTGAGACATTTATAATAACGTGACTCAATGTTTTCGATTCTAGCTTTGTAGAAATTTGCCGTTTGAGATTAACGCCAAAGATAAGTTCGGCGTTTTCTTTGCTGATGGTAGTCGCTTGGTGCTAGATCTGGGCTATAAGGCGGATTATCAAAGCCTTTCCAATCAAAATCATCTACAACTTGTCCTGTACGTTTGGCCGTATGAGGACGTGCATTGTCGTGAAAAACCCAAGTGTTTGAGCTCAATTTTCCACATTGCTTGTTTTGTATCGCTCGCATAGCTTCTGCAATGTTTCACAGTACATATCTGCGTTGATTTTTGATCCTCGACCATGGAGATCAACCAGAATTATACCCTTAGCATCCCAAAAAACCAGTTGCTATAATATTTCTCACTGACAGAGGTTGGAGACATTTTCTTAGCTTTTTTAAGAACGTCTAAGCTTCCATTTCATCGACTGAATTTTTGTTTCATAATTGACATTCCTTCACCCATGTTCCATCAACAGTAACAATACGATCGAAAAATTCGTTGCCATTTTTGTCGTATTCACCAAGGAAAGTTAACAATGCAGCAAGTCTTTGTTTTCTGTGATCTACCGTAAGGATTTTTTAAACCCACCAGGCACAAAATTTGTGGTAACCAAGCTTCCCTATATAAATTTCATAAAGTAAATATGTGGTAAATATTCCGAGAGTTCATACATTGTAAAATGGCGATTTTCCCGTACTAGAGAAAGTATCTGGGTACACGATAATTTATTGTGGAATGCAAATATATTTTAACAAACAAAAACCATTAATTTTACAATTGAAAAAACACAAAATATAGCACCAAGAATTGTACGAGGGCCATCCAGAAAGTAACAGACGTTATGTTTTGGTGCGACAGTGGACGGGGCTACAGCCGCCATCTTGGTGTCAAAACACTTTGGCAGTATGCATCGAGCTAGAGTCGCGCGCGGTCTATATATCTTTTACTTTTCTCACTTTGATTAATTAAAATGTCTGCTGCATTTGAAAATCCCGCCACTTGTGACATATGTTCAGCGATAAAGGTTTTCTCGGCAAAAGCCCATAAACCAATTGAAATCTTTCGCCAACTGTGTGAAGTTTATGAAAATGGAATAATGAGTGAAATCAGAGTAAGGCAGTGGTGTATTGACTAAAAAAATGGCTGCTCCAATGTTCATAACGATAGTCGTAGCGGTCGGCCTATCGTAGTGACTTCAGATTTTATGTTAAAAATAAGTACGGAAAAATCGCCATTAATGATTAAATTAAATATAATAAATGATAAAATAAATTAATGATCTCTCGGAATATTTCCCACATATTTCACGAAGTTTTACTTTATGAAATTTATATAGGGAAGCTTGGTTACCACAAATTTTGTGCCTGGTGGGTTTTAAAAAATCCTAACGGAAGATCACAGAAAACAAAGACTTGCTGCATTGTTAACTTTCCTTGGTGAATACGAAAAAATTGGCAACGAATTTTTCGATCGTATTGTTACTGTTGATGGAACATGGGTGAAGGAATGTCAATTGTGAAACAAAAATGCAGTCAATGAAATGGAAGCATAGACGTTCTTAAAAAAACTAAGAAAATGTCTCCAACCTCTGTCAGTGACAAATATTAAAGCAACTAGTTTTTTGGGATGCTAAGGGTATAATTCTGGTTGATTTCTTTCGTCGAGGATCAACCATCAACGCAGAGAGGTACTGTGAAACATTGCAGAAGCTACGGCGAGCGATACAAAACAAGCGAAGAGGAAAATTGTGCTCAAACACTTGAGTTTTTCACGTCAATACACGTCCCCATACAGCCAAACGTACACGACAAGTTATAGATGATTTTGATTGGGAAGGCTTTGATAATCCGCCTTATAGCCCAGATCTAGCACCAAGCGACTACCACCAGCAAAGAAAACCTGGCTCGCAACGCAGCCTGGCTGAACTTCGTAAATATATGTGGCTTCCGAATCAGTGTACCGCCGTTGGTGTTATTTAATTTTTTCACTATTCTTATTAAGTTCTTTTATTGTTTACTTTGTGAGATTTGTTGGACAGCTTCCAGCTACCTGCTGAAGGAATAAACTGTGAGTTTTCCCTTACCAAATGAGTTAACTGTTGTAATTTACGTGTGACATAACCTATTTTGACAGAGCACATTGTGTTAGTGAAATACATTTCAACTCTGCGCGGAAGTTCTTTTTTCTGTTTTTCCTTTCTTTCTTTTTTTCTTTTAAACTTTTTTTACGAGGAAGAGCTACCAACCGTAAACTTTCAATATGCAAACTCGAAGTTGTAAGTTCTCTAACAGTAACACACATGACTTAACGTAATGGAAAAATTTTCGATTTCTGCAAAGATGTTGTTCCTGACGACCTAGCTATGTGCTGTGACGGTTTCTGCAAACAGTGGTTTCATGTTCAATGTATTGGCATGGACAACTGAACATATGCTGTAATCAATGACATAGCTGACCATGTAAAGTGGTTCTGTAAAAGCAGTGCGGTTAAATTCAACATTATGTCTAGTAAAAGTGATAAAGTTGATCAAAATTGTGATTGGGCAACAATTTGTAATATTGTGCTGACTGAGCTTGAAAGACTCGGCAAAGCTAAAGTCACGCTCTGTCAGCGAATGGACACGTTATTCAAGCGATATAGTGAGGTAAATCACAGTTAAACGAGCTTCATGAAACTTGCTCAGATGTTACCAGCAAAACCAGTTCAGAATATACAAAAACCTGTAACGTCGATTGATGCAATCTACGAGTATAACTGTAGAACCGATATTGGTCAACCGAATTTCGAGGCTACAGCTTCTAGCAGTATGACCTGTGACGGGCCCACTCAGCCTGTAAGCTCTTATGTCAAAGACAATATAACCTATGCAGCAATTGTAAACAGTAGAACATGGCGGAAAAAATCCATTTTGAAATTAGATTCTTCGCATTCTAATGGAGAAGAACAAGTAAGTGATGATAATTTTTAAGAATTTATGTCAAAAAGAAATCCACGATCAGTGAAAAGACAACAAACATCTTCTTTGGCCAGCAAGCATATATCTCGACCAAAGACTGTTCTAGGTACAAAGACTGGAGACGTTACTAGGCTGAAAACTACCATGAAGCGATCTTGGATTTTTATATCAAACTTGGACATTGAATTAACGAAATCTGACATTGAATCCTCTCTATCCAGCTCGAGCGTAAATAATTATGTTTGCGAAGAAGTTGAACCTAAATACGACTCTTACAAGTCATTCAAGATTGGTTTTGGTGAGGGAGATTTCTAGACTTTTGGATCCTGCGTTTTGGGACAGGGTATTCTTGTGAAGGAATACGTACCGCCACGAAGAAACAATAGTAAACATTTTTTTAGGCCTAAGGAGAGGCTAATTTATTTCTCTTCACCTAACCTCTCCAATAACCGCCTAGTTCATTTAGACTCGAATGTCTTTTTTTATATTCAACGGGATGAGGAATAAAACACTCCTTCTGGACGATTTTCTAAGTTACGTGTCTAGTAATTCAAGTTTTTTGTCGGCTGATGTTATTTGTGTTTCTGAGCCCTGGCTTAACTATGATGAATTGTTATTCAATGTGCCTAATGGGTACCTACTGGTAAGTGCCTTTTGCAGAAAGGACCATGTTCGTGGTGGTTCTGCAATTTTTATACGTTTGAATCATCAATTCAAAATATTAGATTTAAGTGATATCTGTACAGAGCTTATTTTCGAGGCAACTGCTATCGTGTCTGATTCCTTTAAAATAATTATGGTTAGCTTATATCGCCCACGTGGGATAAGCTATTAGGTTTTCTATCTAAGTGATGCAATTACACTATTGAGGTTGGTGGAGATTTCAACCCTGATTTTGATATCACTCAACCTCATCGTAATAGTGTTACGGCTTTCATAAATTTGTTAAGACAGTTCAATTGTTATTGTTTGATTAACGCTCCAACCAGAGGCAATGCTTGTCTTGATAATGTTTTTACTAACAGCACTGACAGCATTACTGATTGCTATCCTTTTAGAAACTTTGTTTTTCTGATCATGATAGTTTAGTTGTTGTAATAAAATGTAATAATATAAGTTCTGATATGACTGAGGATATTCCACACTCAACCTAAAAAACACCTAGGCTTATTTTCCCAGATCGAAAAGTCGCATTACTTATGGATAGACTTGACAGCATAGATTGGAATATATTTTTGCAATGTAATTATTTAAGTGCCTCTTTATTATTTACTGCTTTTTTACCACTATAACAAATTTAATATCTGATCTTGTTGCTCTGAAATAATATAGCGGTTTAAGAGGCAAGTTAAATGGGAGTCAAAGTTGGTATACACCTGAGCTACAAACTATAAAAGCCGAACTTATTGACCTTATTACTTATATAAAATCGCCCCTAGTGCTAATGTTAAGAAAATTAACTGAAGTGAAAATCCACTATAGAAGTAAAATTTCTGAGGCTAAACTTTCTTACAACATCCGGTACATTGGCCAGAGTTCAAATAAATATAAAGCTGCCTGAAATATTATTAAGAATAACTGTGCTCTGAATAGGAAGCCTAATAATGTAACTCGGATTTCTCCATCAACTTTTAATAATTTCTGTCTAGACTCTGTTAGGATATTAAAAATCAAATATTGCCTACTGATACTTCTGCCATAGACTTGGTAGTGAATGTCGGTAGGATTGATTTAGTATTTGTGTGGAAAACATTGTCTATAGAGGATGTTCTAAAGGCAATAAAACTCTAATAGCCAGGATTTTTTATGTCAAATAACATGATGAAAAAATCGTTAGCTGCATTGTTAAACCTCTAACTATCTGTAAAAACCGCTGTCTGAAAGAAGGCATTTTTTCTGGCGAGTTAAATTAGCACGTGTTTGTCCTAGAGACAAACCAAACAGTTTCCGCCGTATTTCGATAGTTAATATTATTTCAAAAGCGTTTGAAATCATTATTCATGATCAAGTTAGTGCTTTTCTTTGAAATAATTGTATTTTGTCTAGTGTTCAGTTTAGCTTTCGGAAAGGTATGGCAACCATGGCTGCTGTGGACGAGCTTGTTCACCAGGTGTTGTATGTCTTTGAGAATAGACTCTTTAGGTTACCTTATGTGATCTCAGCAGGGCCTTTGACACCGTGTGTCATGCGGACGTGTTGAAGCTCGAGCACTATGGCATACGTGGGACTGCTCTTAGCTTATTTCAGTCCTATCTCGCTAACCGTAAGCAAAGAGTCTGTACTGATGGACAGTGGTCACAGGATATTTGGGAGTTTGGTGTTCCCCAAGGTTCGGTCCTTGACCCTCTTCTATTCCTAATTAGCATTAATGATCTTCCTCTAAATGTTAGATCAAAAATTAATTATGATGTATGCTGACGATACCTCTTTTATTAATCATAGTCATAACATATACGATCTAAGTGATACTGTCAAGTCTGTTATAGCTGATGCATCTGCATGGTTTCAAACAAATGGTTTTTACTTAAATCACGCTAAAACACAGAATATTGTATTCACTTTAAGGCCTTTTAATATGCCTCAATCTAAATTTGTTAATATAACTAGTGTTACGTTCTTAGGTGTATACATAGATAATCAATCAGCATACATGGTCTAGTCATGTAGACAACATTTTGCCTAGGTTGTTGTTGCTTTTTTAAAGCTACATTGATTTATTTTTTTAATTAAAACTTAAATTAAATGAAAATTTTGGGATTGAAATATTGGGACTTAATTTTAGATTAGATTGTGAAAAGTCAGGGTAAAAACGAGCATTTAATCCTTTGGCAAGTTAGTACTGGTAGTTTTACATTTGTTAAGAAAGCAGGTTGACTGCCTTGAATTGATTAGAACTTGTTTTGTTGCGAGTATTGTTCTCCTGGTTTGATACAGCTGGACCAATGAGAGAACACCGCGGATGTCCTGCAAAGTTGATTGGAAAGGGAAGTATTTAAGCGCCCGCTCATAATTTTCGCCCTTCTTTTGGTTATTTTCGTGAGTAAGTTGATTACGTGCGCCGTGTTTCTTAAATGCGCAACACATTTATTGTACGTTTTATTCAAATAGTCTACCAGATCTGATATTAAATTAATTTTGTTGTCTTTTTTATAGGGAAAAAATAAATTTTTGTTGCTTACTTTGTAATTTATTAATATTTAATTGGAACTGTTTAATTGTGAATTATTAATTGGAAATTAATTGAACATTAATAATTGTTTGAGAGAGTTGTAATCTGAATTGCAGAGACTTGAAAGTTAAGGTTTAACTAGTGTAAAGAGAAGTTTAAATTTTTATTTTTTTAATTGTGAGTGTACTTAGAAATGAACATTTTTATTTGAGTTATTTCCAGGTGGTATTTGATTTTTATTTTAAAACTTTATTATTTTGTTTTAGAAGAGAGCTCTGATTTTTAGTTTGATATATTTGATTAATATTTTTATTTCTTGCCAAAGAAATTTTTAAATTTACTAAAAGGTTTGTCAATTCTTTGTGGAAAATAGAGTGATGAAAATTCTGAAACGTTGAACTTATTAATTTGCCAGTTAAAAATAAATCCATTGTTTTATTTAGAACTGTGATTTTTATTTTATACAAACCAGATAATATTTAATAGTTAACCAATTTAGTAATAAATTGTACTAAATATTCATTAGGAGCTTACTAATCAAAAAATATTTTATATCGTCTTGGATGTCTCATTGATAATTTAAATATTAATACTCTGGAATATTAATATCTACAGTCCAAGTCGTTATAGTTGTTCAAAGTAATATACCTCTTGAGGCGTCTAACGTCCCTTGTCACTATCAATTATCTCAGAATGGTTTACTTTGCCCTCTTCCAATCAATTATAAAATATGGTCTGTTATTCTGGGGAAACTCGAGCCGCTACAACGAAATATTCATTTCACAGAAAAAAGCCGTCAGAATACTTGCTAACGCTGAGTTCCTTGACCATTGCAAACCTATTTTCATAGAACTTAAATCAATACTGTTGTTAATCTCTACATTCTTGATCTTGTTATTTATGCTCTTAAAAAATCCCCTGTTCTGATGTTTAATGAAGATTTTCATAATAATAACACAAGAGATAAAAATAATCTGTCTTTTGGTCATTGTAGGTTGAGCAAAACTAAGATGAGTCATACGGTGATGTAAAAGAGAGTTTGCAATAAGTTTAGTAAACTAATTGATAAGTATAACAAGCAGACATTTAAAAATAAGTTGATTGCGTGGTTCTTGAGGAACCCATTTTATTCTTTGACTGACTTCCTGACATGTCAAGATATATCCTTATAATTTTTAAAATTTGTTATTTTTGTTATTTCATTAAAATGTTATCTTGTTGTTACTTTGCTAGGTTCATGCCTGCCAGCATTGTTATCTATGAGCCATATTTATTCATTAGCTTCTTTTAACATTAATTTATTCGTTAATTTTCATTGTTGTTATTTATATGTTGTTTTAATTTATTTGATTGTTAAATACTGCCGTTAATATTACTCTTGTTACTGTTATATATTAATTATTTTATATTGAGAATTTTAAAATATTAGGTATATCTATGTATGTTTTAAAGTTACTATTTTAACCAAGCTAGTCTACAGAACCACAAGGATCTCATCTCTGCTATGTTAATTAATGATTGCCAATCCTTAAAATTATTGTAATATTTGTTATTAATACTTATTAATAGTACTTTGACGAGGCATTTGACTGAAATTTGACTTTGACACTGCATGTAACTGCCATACGACAATAACACTGATTTGATTTGATTTTACTTCACGCTGGCGTTAATCAGTGGTTAAGATCTCAGGCGGAAAATTTATACAAAGCTAGATTCGAAAACATTGAGTCACGTTATTATAAATGTCTCAGTTTGAACGGAGATTACGTTCAAAAATAGCCTAATTGGGTTACTTTAAAATGCATATAATAAACCGTTCCTATTTCAGTTGGTTAATTTTATGACGTAATGAATACATTTATTAAACTATTATAATTGAGGACAGAACATGGCTGATCGATTAATTATTAATTACTTTATATAAAGTGGGATATTTTAGTACCAGACGTATCGTTGCAAGCCCTTTGATCAATTATTAATTAATGTAAAGATGAGAATAACACTGTAATACTAGCATTACGAGAAGAAAATAATATTCTATACTCATCTGAGTACTAAAAACAAATTGTTAAATTTGGGTACTAAGTTCAGCTTCCTCATAGTGCAGCATCTGGAATCTGACGCTATCACATACTTATCTCCTAGAATTAAGACGAACATGACTGCTGGAATGTGGAACTCTGTGATAATGTCAGATTACAGACGCTGTACTAAGAGAAAGATAAGTAGAGGCGAAGTCAATATTCACATTATATCAACCATTCCAACCATAGCTAGGTTAACTTTTTATTTTAATACGAGTAAAGGCCAGGACACACATACCCACATCGTGCCCGACACGTGTGTCGGCCGTTATACGTTGAAAGAATTGCAGTCCACATACGGCCACGACGGTCTGGTGTCACCGATAAGTGAAGTTTGAATTTTGACGGGCATGGTGCGGTTTAAGAGCGGCATCAGTTATTTATACACAAAAATTTTTTGAAGGACTAAGCATGTTTCTTGTTATTTATGATCAATCAAGTGATAAATATCGGAATGCAGAGTATAATACGTATTTATAATGATCTTTGGTTTCATCTTCTTTGTAGTGGTTCTTTTCTTTGCTATTTTTTAGCCTTTGCATTTCGTTTTTTATTATTGTTTTACCATGCCACACACTTACAAACTGTTATATAGCCAACTGTATTTTGTATAAACTAGTTTGTTATTATTGTTTTTTTAAGAATAATTAGAATCTCCGTATCTCCTACTAATTCCAATAGAGACCAAATATTTATTAGCATTTTTGAATGGATTTTATCAAGTTGCATTATATTAGTATTCAATATTATTATTGAATAGTATCACTGTAGTATTGTTACATAATGGTACTTATTCATCCTAATAACTTTTTTATATTTGTATTGTCTTTTCGTAAGCTACTATTGTAAACTGGCGGTTGTAAGAATAAATAAATGAGAATGTGTGGAAGAAAATCACGGAAAATGTGAAGAAGTACAAATTTGAAATATAATTCTATGTTGGTTACTGCTGCGTTCTTCTTTTTAAAACTATTATTTATTCTTATATATTATTTTTTAAGTAGTCTAAACGTTCTATTTTATTCAATGATTTAGTATAGCCTTTTAACTCTACATCCTGCGGTCGCGTACATTATCATAAGTACGGATAAAAGTATTACATTTATTAGAGTAAACTAGTCATATTTTCTTATTGTGCTAAAATTACAACAAATTTGATAACTATGTTGTATATTAAGTGTATATTTTTAACAACTAAATTAGAATTATGTAGAATGTTTTAAAATTTTTTATTAATTAACAAATCACAAACATATATTTATTTGCACAAAATTCTATTTATGTTGGATGTATTAAAGTTACTTGATACATTTATTCTGGTATTTTGTATGGATTATACTCAGAATGTTCCTATGATATTTTTATTTTTTAGACTTTTCAGTACAATAAAGTTAAAATAAAATATGTTATTTACAATAAGATTTTCAGGCACACTAAAAGCCTGTTCTCTAGTATATAACGGGTGATTCAAAAAGAGCGCCGGTTTTGAAAAGACCGGTATATTTTATTTTATCGGTTGACAACAATGTTTGACCTTGATTCTATTTCTGACTACATTCCGATTGTTGACGCAGCTGATAATTCTCTCATTAGTGCATTCTGTGTATAACCATGGAGAAGTTTACTTGTGCGCAACTAGTGTTAAGAGTGAAAACGTTTTATCAGAGTGGAGAGAGTTATACGGCTACTGTTAGGCGACTTCGCGGTACTCTAGGACGTAATGAAGCACCGAATGAAGCAACAGTTCGCAGACTCATGAAAAAGTTTCAAGAAACTGGTTCAACAGTCGATCTCAAAAGTTCTGGACGTCGTCGTTGTGCCCGAACTGAACAGAACATTGAGGTGGTTCGTGACAGTGTGGCTGTTAGCCCAGCGAAATCAATACGTCGCCGTTCTTAACAATTGGGTTTAAGATGTTCTTCTGTATGGAGAATCCTTCGGTACGATCTCAAATATCACCCCTATAAAATTCAGCTGACGCAACAATTGAAAGTGGCAGATCATCAGAAGAGTCGACAGTTTGTTGATTGGGTATTGAGAAATTCGCAGGAGGAAGCGAACTTCGCAATGAATATCATCTTCAGTGATGAATCGCACTTCCAATTGGATTTGTTAATAAACAGAACTGCCGTATCTGGGGTGAGAAAACCCTCGCATGATTAACGAAAAGGAAATGTATCCACAACGAGTGCCAGTTTGGTGCGGCTTTTGGTCGGGTGGCGTCTGTGCTCAGGAAGGGCAAGCTGTGATAGTGAATGGAGACCGAGACCGTACGATGATTAGAGAGTTTTTGTGGCCTCATTTGGATAACATAGACATCGACCATTTGTGGTTTCAGCAGGATGGTGCCACCTGCCACGCTGCCCGTGAAACAATTGTGTTGCTCCGTGACCGCTTTCAGGATCGCGTCATTTCTCGTAATTCCGACCATCAATGGCCACCAAGGTCGTGTGACTTAACACCTTGCGACTTTCATATTTGGGGTTATCTAAAGTCATTAGTTTATGCCAATAAACCCCGAAACATTAATGAGTTGAAGGAGGAAATTCGACGGGTTGTCGGCCAAATTGAAGTGGAAACTTGTCGTGCAGTCATGGCTAATTTCATGGACAGAGTTGTTGCATGCCAGCGTAACAGAGGAGGACACATGCATGACATTATTCTTCATACATGAAATCGGAAGTTTAGATGAATATATTTATGTATTTGATTTCAGATTTTCATTAAAATAAATCTCTTAATTTGATATATCAAAACCGGCGCTCTTTTTGAATCACCTTTTATTTTACAAATATTTCTTATGTTTTACCAATATTATTATAAAAAGGCTTGCAACATGGCAATTTTGGCCTCACACTATAAGTTCTTGGGTTTAATACAAATATACTGTTTATAGTGTACTTAACCGAAATTCACTGCAATGAAAACACAATGAACAAGAATAATAGGGATAAAAAATATAACCAAGATAATGTTAGTAACAAATTCTACAGCTGATTTTACCAAGCAGCAATGCAATGTTTTATTCACCACACCAATTAATAAAAATATCAACATTAAAATTACCATTCTTCATAAGCAAAACGTTATTTACTGAATATGTTTTTAAGAATATGTCACTGTAAATCCCAATAGAAATATGCTCTTGTCTAAACAGTGAGGTTATTGCGCTCGGACTGCGTCCGGACATGTGTAGCCACACGATAACCGAGCCGAGCCCGCACCGACATTCGGCCGACTCACGTGTCGGGCACGGTGCGGGTATGTGTGTCCTGGCATTTACTCGTATTAAAATAAAAATTTGAAGTAGCTATGGTTGGAATGGTTGATATAATGTGAATGTTGACTTCTTCTCTACTTAATCTTTCTCTTTGTACAGCGTCTGTAATCTGACGTTGTACCTTAAGTATCAGGAATAAGTAGGACCACTTAATTTTTTCTTAACACCTAATCATACAGTTTATGATACTAGTATCCCCCTACTTCGGAGTCCCAATTCTTAATAACGAATTGAGAGTCAAGAGAAATTCTGCGAGGGCTGATTTGCCTCTTTAGGAGAGCTTTACCCTTTTTAAGTGGATTTTGGTTATGCGACTAAACAGATTTTTTTCATGTAATAACTTCAACATTAGTGAAAGGATCTTGACTGGCAATACAATAGGCTCAAAATCCACATTCAAGTACTTATTAACCAGATAATTGTTCCAAACTAAAATGCCAGAACACAAGAATTGTTTTAGTTGTTGTGTTTACGTGGTCGGCATATGAATTAAATCCTTGAAATTAAAGATTTCATTACATAATGAAATCGACCCATATGTATAACTGGTTTTAAAGTTGTCATTAAAATATTAATTATCTTTATCTATATGGAATGTATTTGATAGTACTTATTTTAAGAAATCAGTAAAGGTACTCAGGAGTAATATATTCACAATAGTGAGAGAAAATTAGTTTGAAATCTGCTTATGAGAAAAATAAAAATAATTTTATTCGTAACTATATTTAACTATTAAGTTTAAAGAATCCTGATAAAGTTTTTAATTTCGTAGATTTTAAATAACTTGTATAAAAGAAAAAGTTGATAAAAATCAAAGAATATATTTTGTTTAAAATTTTTGATGTCCTAATTGTCTATAATAATACTACAGAAAATAATTATTATTATTTCATTCTTATGTCTTAAAAATTAACTTATTTACGATGAGAAAAAAAATAAAACTTCGATACAAGTAAATACAAAGAGATGGTGCTAAGTACATTGCACTGCAAAGACAAAGCTTGACAGTAAATATATAATACAAGACTGTTTAGAGTTGCGGTTATTACTCAATCCAACGCCGCTTTACAAACACAAACTTTATAAATTAATCTTCCACAGTATGATGAACAGACGCTTCTAACTGGCTGCCTTTTAAAACCTTTTATTCTACTGATTGTTGATTACATTTCTGAATAAGGTGAAAGTTGTACTGTAAACAAAATAGTTTTAATATTTTTATAGTATAAATGTGTTACTTTGTGTGAAATGTTATTTCTAGTACTATATTAATATGTTATTTCTTTATAGCAATTATTTGTTTATGTCAAATATTGTATATTTTATGAACTTTAGGAAGGTTAATTTTCTTACATCTAATTATAACAAAGCAAAAACAATTTCTTAAGTATAAAGCATCTTGTTTTAAAGTAACAAATTATCTCAACGATCCAACAATAACAAAAATAAACGTGTCAGTTAATAGTATAAGTATTTGAAATTCATACCACAATTACTAAAAAAACTTAAATGTGATGAAAAAGAAAGAGAAAGAACGAATCTAATTATTATCTAAAGTCTAACAAGACGTAACTGTAAAATGCCAAATCTTCAAGAGGACAAAAACCTGTTCGTCATACGCCACGTCATATACTGTATATATTTTTTAAATATATACTGTACATGAAAAAACCTATATAAAAATTTAAATTTACAAATTTTAGTGAATGTCTATCTTCTGAGTTATTATTTCAACGATAGAATGATACATGCTATTAAAGTTTACCTTAAAATGTGAAATAGAAATAATTACAGAATAACAAATAAAGAATTTCTTGGAAATTGTGTATTGAAACTTTATGGAGGAACTTTAACTATTAGAGAGTATTATGAAATTGTTACTGAATGCGGATTATCGTCCCCTCCAGTGATTTTCATTAGACGTCTTAGTTCATTTGATATTCATCTACCATCGTTGTATAAAATTTAAATGTTAATGAGAAGCTAATGATATTCAGTAGATGAGACTCGTATAACACGAAGGGATCAAGTGCTCAGAGACAATGAGACGAGAGGCACTGACAGCGTCTACATCGCTTCTCGTGGAGTTACTGAGGCTTGATAAGTATTACATTGCTGAAAATTATTTTAATCATACGAGATCAAAACATATAATCAGATATTGCGCATGAACTCTTTGAGATCGGGTGTGTGACATTAATTAGTCCTTAGCGGACGTGGCTTAACTCCCAACGTCTTAAGATTAAATGAATAAATATAAATTATATTTTACTAATAACAATTTTCACTGTTATGTTTGAAAATTTGTTTTCTAACTGTTGTACTTGGTATAATTTTGGATAATGTCAATCTATAAAGTCAGGTTTGTGAAATTCTATTTTCAGAATAAAGTTTGTTATTGACGATGGAAGGTTAACAAAATAACAGGTTTTCGAAAATTTTCAATCGTTATATGTTACAAAAGGTCGACATGTGATAGAGTTATCAGTACATATAAAAAAGAACTGAAAAACGAAAAGAAATGATCAAACATATCCAACAACTGCTTGGAGTCTAGTCCAGACGTTTTCCGCAGGATAGATTCCAATCCTCGAAACGAGGTGTTGTACTTTTTTTTAACATATAACGATGGCAAATGTCCGAAATAATTTCTTCCCGTATTCTATTAATAGGCCTTTAATTTAATATGCTAATCGACCTACGATTCCATTAAAAACTTTCCTTCACCACCCTGAGAGCGTAGCGGTCCACTAAATACGTGTTAAAATAGTCTTTCTTCTATACAAACAGTATTAAACAAATTTGCTAGCTCTATTTGTAATAGATAAAATAACATTAAGCCGTTTCGGAGATTAATTGACACCTTGAATAACTGTACTGTTGCCATTGTTGTTGGGTAGTGTATTCTTATTAAATTACTACTGTTAAATTGATTATGTTTCATGATTTATTCTTTGTTATATACCCGATTGCATGCCATCATCAGCTGAGTCGCATAAAATTTTGCTGCTGTATTAACTGTAAATATGGGAAACCGTTGAAATAAATAATACATTCTACGTTAAAAATTAATGAAGTTTCGGTAGTAGTAGTTTCAATTTGCACTAGTAATTTCAAGACACTCCCATTGGAATTGTCTTTGATATTATTACGATATTGCTGGGATAAGCGTGAGAAGCATGTGTGATTCAAATCTGAGTGACGAATTTGAACCATTATGATACGTAAACATTGCTCGTGCTTTTATTAATTAAATATTGGAAGAGACTTTTGTAATTTACACGATGAAATACTTGTTAATGAACATGAATCATTCCAAATAATGTCAAAGAAAAGTAGCCTTAAATTATGAAAGAAAACATGTTAAAGCTCTGCCCAGTGATACTCACCACGACCAATATATCGATTTTGTCACCGACACCCGATAACTGTTCTCTTTATCGCGGTTTAACATCCCTCTCGTGGTGAGTACACACAACCGAGCACTTTGTCTCGTCAGTTTGGTTGATTTAGGTAATTAATTTTTAAAAAATAAATTAACAAAATAAACTTTCGTATAGATCGTAATAAGATCGTAATCTAAAAAATACTTTGAATTTTTTCGTAGTTTCGAAATGACGTACTTTGTTTCTTTACATAATTATTGTAGCTTAATTTCAAAAATAAACATCAGATTGTAACTGACATGTATTCATATATAACTTTAAACATTTAACCCCAAAATGCTATTTTTACTACTACCCACAACACGATATATGTTTAAAACCTGGCCTGACAAATTCTGGCCGTTTCCCAAAGGAACATACACTTGGATACTGAAATGTTTGGCCATAAACAATATGAAGTGCGGTTACAACCCTGTCTCCTCTCGTGCAGATGAGTTCTACTGTCTGTGCTCTTAGTTTGCATATGTTCAAGAATAGAAAGTTTGTATAATTACACACACACACACACACACGCACACACGCACGCACGCACGCACGCACACACACACACACACCACACACACACACACACACAGGGGTAATGGTGCTAAGGGACACTGTTACAAAAAAATATTTGGATAAAATTACATGAGGAGTTTTCTTAGTAAAATGGAGAGAACCATCAAAGAGCAGTTTGTTTCGTATGAAAAACATTAAACAACCAATTGGCAGATCTAAAAGCTTCAGTTGAATTTTGTTCCAACAAAATTGATGATTATGAAAGTAAAATTGCTGAATTTTCTGGAAAGATTAAAACCCTTGAGGAATCACAGGAAAAACTTCAGTGTGGAAAATAAACAGCTGAAGGAGAGCGTCTCTGCCTACCCACAATCGGATTGAACAATTAGAGCAGTATAATAGAAATAAAAAATGTCCAGATTGATGGGGTCCCTGAAATGCCAAATGAGCAAATGAAGGAAATAGTGGAAGCTGTGGCTAATGTGGCTGGTGTTAATGTAAACTTTGCAACTGATGTACAAGCTGTACATAGAATTCCTACTAGAAGGAGGGATAGTCAAAAACCAATTGTGTTGCAATTTTCAAATCGGCAAAATCCGTGATTCCTTCTTATCAAAGTGCAAAAAAGCTAAACTTAATCGGCTGATGTCGTGAAGGGCGTTGGAGCTAGTACTAACGTCTAATGTAAATGAACATCTGACCCCTTTTAGTAAAAACCTACTTTATCAAGCTAAGCAACTTAGGGATCATGGTTACAAATATGTTTGGACTGAATCGGGCAAGGTGTTTGTCCGAAAGGCTGAAAATTGTCCCAAGATTCGTATTGCCACACTGGATGATGTGAAAAAGCTTATTACCGGTATCACTCATCAGTCTGGGGGGACAATTTGGGGGGTGTTAAAGAATGCTAAAGTGCTGTGATCGTAAAATAAAAATGGTTTTATCTGTTTCAGCGAACAATTTCAAAATATTTTAATTTAAATATTAGAAGTTTAAGGAAACATTTTGACGAACTAATAGTCTACCTTGAACAGTTTTGCCCTTTTCATATAACATTATATCGTTAACGGAGGTTTGGATAAAGAGCGGCGAAGAACATCGTTATCAGCTGCCAGGATTACGACATGATATTCCAACCCAGGCCGGACAACCAGGCGGGCGGCGTGGTGGTGTACGTGGATGTTGACCTTCCCCACACTCACAGCTGTTATCTGTTCGCTACATCGGAGCTCGTTAACGTTACCTTTAATCTCTCTGTTGATAATCATCTTGTTCAGTTTTAACTTTTTGCAATATATAGGCAATGTAAATTCAATTTTTAATCAGTTTAAATGACTTTGAGGTTATTTTAAGTAAATCCTGTAATCTGCTATTATAATAGGTGATATTAATATTTGCTTGTTGAAGGATAAAGGCTCCGGGAGGGATTATTTAAACTTAATCTCGTCTTATGGCTTTGAAAGTTTAATAAGCAAACCTACTAGAATATTTAATAACTGTATATCCTGTATAGATCATATACTTGTGAGAAAACTCAAAAGAAATTGAATTTGACAGTTGTGTCTTGGAGCTGAATATAACAGATCATTACGCTTTAGATTTAAGGTTGTTGGGAATTGACAAGCAAAGATCAAAAATAATATTTTGTTCTGTTTTGGATAAGAAAATGCTCAAAAGACAATTGCATTTGGCTGACTGGAGTTCAATTTTTGGTAATAATGATGTAAATTTGGACTGTCTCGAACTTTTATAAAGTCTATGGCGATTGTGTCAATGCATCGAGCACTCTGAAAAAAAATAAATAGCAATAATAGGAAAAGAAAAGAATGGATTACAGATTACGTTATTAACTTAGTACATGAAAAGAAACCGATTATTTGAAATTTTTAAAAAAGACAGGGACAATTTTAGAGAACAGAAATTCATATAAAAGGTATTCAAGACATGTAGCAAGGCCACATAAGAAGAGCCAAGCTTACTTATTTTTCAAAAATTGATTAACAACTGTAACGGTGACTCAAAAAAAAGTACTGGGATGTAATAAAAAAAGTTGTAAAGGGGAAAAAAAAGTCTTTAAATAATATCCAAGTGGGAGATGTGGTGGTGTTGAATGTTAATGGTAACGAAAAAATTGTAGCTAATGAGTTTAACAACAAGTATTATTCCGTATTATTACAAGTATTATTCCGAGTCTGAGATCTGAAGCTTTTGGTTGTGATTTATTTAATGATAATATTTCAGAATGTAATGTGCACCTTGAAGGCCTTGATTGTAGCCTTTGATGAAGTGGTACATGCCATTAAATCACTAAAAAATAAAGTTAGTAGTGGGGTTGATGGTATAAGTAGCAGAACAGTTAAGGAAAATATGGATATTTTTTGCCCCTTTGTTGTTACATATTTTTAGAGAATCGTTAAGTTTAGGAATTTTTTCCTGATACTTTTAAGGTGGCTATTGTAGTACCAATTTATAAGACAGGTGTTGTCTCTAGTGTTTCATCATACCGTCCGATCTCTGTAAATAAACACAATAGCTAAGGGTATTTGAAAACTAGTAATAAAAACCAAGTTACTAAATTACTTTTTTTGAGAGGTCCTTGTTCTCCAGAAATCAGTTTGGCTTTCTGAAGGAGAAAGGTACAGATATTAGCCATAGAAAAAACATATAAGTTGCAGTACTAACTCTATAAATAAAAATAAGTACACACTTGCAATTTACTTGGATATTCAGAAGGCATTTGATGCTTTGGATATTAATATATTAATAAATAAATTAAGATTGTATGGTATAGGAGGTAACGCACTAAAGTGGTTTGGATCCTTTTGCTATCATAGAAGACAGGTTGTCAGGGTGAACAAGGTTTTGAGTGATGCAATGTATTTTGCGCCTACGGCAGGCACACCACAAGGGGGGGTTTTGGGGCCTATAATGTTTTTAGTATACATAAACGATATGTTAAGTCTGAATTTTAATTCATCAATCTTTGCTTATGCCGATGACACAGCTTTGGTGTGCTCAGCTTACAACAGAGATTCATTAAAATACAAAATTCATAGTGATTTGGGAACAAATCTCTGCTTGGCTAATTCAAAATAAGTTACTCATTAACTCATCAAAAATCTAAGTGCATAATGTTTTTTTGACTGTGATATTTCTAAGGAAACTCTAAAAAATACCTTTGATTTGGTTTGCCATAAACACCTCAATGTTTGTATTCTTGTACATGTGAAAATATTGAAATAGTCGCATCTGTTAAGTATCTAGGGCTTCATGTTGACCAATACTTAAAATGGGATCAGCACGCTAATTACCTGTCAAAAAAACTTAATAAGATTAACTACGGGCTGTACCATATGAAAAATTTTGTTAGGTAGTGACCATTTAAGAACTCTCTACTTGGCGTGGTTTGAGAGTACCCTGAGGTAGTATGGTTTAATTCATTATGGAGGAACCTACCCAACCATAATCAGGAAACATTATAATGTGTCAGAGACATGCATTGCGCACGGTTTATGGGTTAAGGCGGATGGAGAGCATGAGTTATTTGTTTTCTGAACACAAATATTTTGAAATTTGAACAGTTATATGTTTATAGCGCTGTAATGCATGTTTATAAATTTTTACAACAATATAAGTTTAGAGAAATTAATAGAGTTACTCGCAGTACACAATACATGTTTCTTGAAACACCCATTTTTTGTAAAAGAAGTTTGTAGAAAAACAACTATGTTATCAGGGACCTACAATGTTTAATTCAATAGTGCAGTATTTATGGAAACAGCATAATATTTGAAGCTAAGCCTAAGGTGAAGATGAAGGTAATATCTTTTGTAGTAAACACAATTTAATGATATGAATATGCTTATTTTGAGGGCAAATTTTGAGGGCAAATTTGTTTTTGTTTTTAAACTTATGTGACTTATTCTCTTTGCATGTTCGTGGTTCTAGTCAAGTTGTTGCATTGTTCCAGTTGTTCACTTTGGCCTTGTTATTTGTTATGCTGTTATTTATTATAGATATATTTATGGAGTATATAATATTAATTTTTGTGTAGGATACTTGAGGAAGTTTATTGTTGTTGTTGTTATTTGTTGCACTGTTGATAAATATATATTTGTTGTTAAAACCTTATTGTTATTTGTTATCGATTATGAAGTTTATAATTGCTGTTACCATGTTATATATTTTATATCATATAATAATTATTTGTATATCTTGCTATAGCTGTTATAAATCACGTAATGACTGTCGTAAGGACATTGTATAAATTATTAGATTATATAGTACATGTATAATAATTACTTCAATCCCACGCGCAACCTAAGAGTTGCATGGGAAACAATAGAAAAATGTATTGCATGTTATTCCTGAATAAAAGATGATTTGAACTTGAACTTGAACACACACACACACACACACACACACACACACACACGCACGCACGCACGCACGCACGCACGCACGCACGCACGCACGCACGCCACACACACACACACACACACACACACATTAGATGTCATGAAAATAGCAGATAGGTTGGTCAATGTAATGGTAATGAAATTTTGGTTGGTAATGAATTTAATAAATACTACACTACTGTAATTTCTAAATTGAAACATGAGGCGTTTGGGTGTGATTTGTTCATTGATAATCATAATGAGCATGAAATATTGTTTGATAAATTTGATTGTACCTTTGAAGATGTTGTTAATGTTATTAAGTCAATGAAAAATAAGCGAAGTACAGGTGTTGATGGCATAAGTATAGTTGTAGTGAAAAGTAACTTAGATATATTTGCTCCTCTTTTGTACAGCATGTTTAAAAAATCATTAAATCAAGGCCGAGTACCAGATGAATTTAAGATAGCCTCTGTTGTACCAGTTTTTAAGTCTGGTGATAGCTCAGATATGTCATCGTACCGTCCTATCTCAGTGATTAATGTCATTGCTAAAGTATTTGAGACATTAATTAAAAATAAGATATTAGACTATTTTTGTAACAGATCATTGTTTTCTAGTAACCAATATGGTTTCCTTTCTGGTAGGGGTACAGATCTAACCATAGAAAAGCATGTAACCGCAATTGTTAAACCATCAGATAATTATAGTTACACTATGGCCGTTTATCTGGATTTCCAAAAGGCATTTGATGTATTGGACATAGAAATTTTATTGAAAAAATTCAGGCACTATGGTTTTGGTGGTCTCGCTCTCTCCTGGCTGGAATCCTTCTGCAAAGGTAGGAGGCAAGTGGTAAAAATAAACAAAGTTTTGAGTAGTCCTCTAGAATTATACCACGGCACAGCTCAGGGAGGGGTGTGTTGGGCCCCATTATGTTTTTAGTGCACATAAATGATCTTTTGGACTTGGAATTGTACTCATCGGTATTTGCATATGCTGATGACACTGCATTAGTGTGCTCTGCATATAACAGAGAGGCATTAAAATTCAAAATTGCAAAAGATCTGGATAAAATTTCTAATTGATTATCAAACAATACAATTTTAATTAACAGTAGTAAATCTAAATGCTTAATATTTTTTGATCATCACTCTTCAAATGAATTTTTAAGAAATGAATATAATTTATTTTGTCACAAGCACCAATGTATATATAGTTGTTATTGTAGTAATATAGAAGTAGTAGATTGTGTGAAGTATTTAGGTTTGTACATAGATAAATGTCTTAAATGGGATCACCATATAAATTTCCTGTCAAAAAAGCTTAGAAAAGTAAACTATGTTCTTTATCACCTGAGGGATTTTGCATACAGTTATAAATTAAAAAATGTCTATCTTTCCTGGTTTGAGAACCTGCTGAGGTTTGGTATTGTGCACTATGGGGGGACCTTCACAACTTATTTAAATACCATAGTTATGAACCAAAGGAATGCTCTCAGAATAATTTACAATTTAAAGCACATGGATAGAATGAGCCACTTATTTGTAGAAAATAATATTTTTAGATTTAGACAGCTTTATCAGTACTCAGTAATCATGCATATTCAGAAATATCTTGGCCAATTTGAATTTAGACAAATTAATCGCTATACTAGATCTAGTCAAAACCTGTTGTTAAAAATACCTTTGTTAACAAAAGAACGCAGCAGGCATCAGTTTTGCTATCTGGGACCTCAGATATATAATAGGTTCTTGACGCATAGTGGCCAAAATATTATATTTGAAAAGAAGCCAAAAGTAAAGATGAAAGCAATTGAGTTTGTAAGCAAACTGCCAGTTATGCATGCCTAGTTACTGTGTCATTGTTGTTTGGTTTTATTTCATGCCTATAGCAAACTGTTAACTCTTTACTTGTTTTATTTATTTAATTATTTATTGGCATGTTGATATATATTTATTTATTTAGCATATTTATTTATTTAGCCTGTTAATATTTACTTATTTATTGATTTAACCTGTTAATATTTACTTATTTATTTATTTAGCCTGTTAATGTTTACTTATTTATTTATTTAACCTGTTTTATATATATATATATATATATATATATATATATATATATATATACTCTTCGAAGTACTTTATAGTGTACACAAAAACAGAAACAAAAATTCAGTGCTCATGTTTAATTTTCGAGTTGACATAACCCTTCTTCAGAACACACTGAATTAAAACATATAAACAGAACTCAAACCAAAACAAAAAAAATATATATTTATTGCATTGTTCTTTGATATTTATATTTATAATATTTCTGTTACGTTTATTCATTTTGTTGTTGGCGTTATGTATTATATTTAAAATTTTGAAAAATTTTGAAAAATTTAAAGGACATATGTTGTATGGTCCTGCACTGCAGAAATATTAACAAATAATGCATGTTTAGTTATGTATTTACTTATATTGCATGTTTATAGACCTTGAAATTAATTTAAATTGGATAAATATATTTAAGATGAGTAATTACATGGTATAATTTGATATGTACAGCAAGTGGTGTGAAAATGGACTGAAATAGACTGCATTCACCAACTCCACTCCCGCACGCGCTGACTGAAGCGCACTGGGAGTAAAATTGTATTTTTTGTAATATTGTTAAATTTTACACACACACACACACACACACACACACACACACACACACACACACACACACACACACACAAGGTGATGAATAGTAAGTTGCACTCCTCCTGTTTTAGATGTTTGACTTTTATTTGCGTGAATCTTTCCGTATATTAAGTATTACATCAATAAATGACACTTTTTAATCTTTATCTCCTTATGTGGTATAACTAAATATTTTAAATTAGTTCTTTTAGTCGGGTGCACCTTATTTTAACATCTTGGTACTTCTGTTACAGGTGAAGCACCATTTCAACGTAGCGGACAATATAACCGACATCACTATAGGTATAGGGCACGCGAGAATATTGAATGGTTTCAGAACGATCACACTCAATATCCACATTGGTAACACTGACCGGTAGAGAAAAAACCAAGAAATACGCATTATTTACTTTTCTTTTAAAATTATTTGTACGTAATAGATTGTTTAGATTGTATAAAAATTAACTTTAGGTGGCTGCTATATCCAATTCCAATACTAATATGTTTTAATGCCTCTAAATAAACAGTGAAGGTGTGCTTTTTTGTGATATACATGCTGCTTAATTTGGTAAAAACGTGTTTTGCAAATTTGATAATTTACAGTGAGATTTCCAGGTGGAACAAAAAGCTGGAAGCTGTACAGGAGTGACAGGAGCAGGTGACGGACCTGCCGAGGTTTCACGTCGCACGCAGCACCACAATAAGCTCTTTATCACTCTAAAGCGCTTACCTTCTCTACGCCCGAGGCTTTGCTTGGCACTTAATTAATTACCTTATAACTAAACATGGGCTGATTATAGCTCAAATAAACACACTACAACTTAAAACTTATTTACAGAAACTTAATACATTAACGGGTGAATATTTTTTTCTAAGAAACTTAATGCTCATTTCCTTTTGTTTAATTTAATTAAAGACATTGTTACATATGACAAACTTACATGTTTAAAGTGTATACTTTAATAATCAAGTTTACTGCTGTGTTTAACACATACGTGAATATCAACATCAGTGATCATTACAAATAATCAATTATTTTTGTGTGCAGACAATTTATTAAACAATAGTCTATGTTCTTCATTATAAACCTTCGTTTTCAATCAAATAATGAAATATTCAAACTAAATGCACTAATACTGACGCAGTATACAATTTATCAAAATTATTCATAATGCGCATTTTGCGTTTACAAATAATAGCAACTCTCCAACATAAATTCGGTAAAAGAAAATGTTTATTTTACCTGTTACATGTACCCGATCCCAACGAATTGAGATAAAAACAATAACGATAAGCTAACTTCATCCTGAGTTTGGGGTGCATTAGATACGTATTTTATTCTGCTGTCGTATTCTCAAAAGTGAGGCACAAGTCTGTTTAAAAACTAAACGGGAAATTAGCTGACAAAATACAAAATTAAAAACAATGAAATTCTCACTCGTCCGGAGATATTTCTTCAAAGTATTGTTATAGAACCTATACCAAACGTTTGTGCTCCGTTTGTGCACGCAATATTGACGTTTGAGCTCGATGTATTCCCCATAAAAAATAATTTTCAAAAGCACTGTCAACTTCACACGAGCAGAGCAACTTCAAATTTTTTGAACAAAACCGCTACCGATCGTTTGTGCACTCATTCCCGACGTTTGTGCTTCACTGCGGAAGTCAAAATAGGAATTTTGTAAGCACTGACAACTTCACACGAGCAGTGCAACTTCAAATTTTTTGAACAAAACCGCTACCGATCGTTTGTGCACTCATTCCCGACGTTTGTGCTTCACTGCGGAAGTCAAAATAGGAATTTTGTAAGCACTGACAACTTCACACGAGCAGTGCAACTTCAGAATTTTTGAACAAAACCGCTACCAATCGTTTGTGCACTCATTCCCGACGTTTGTGCTTCACTGCTAAAGTCAAAAAAAGGAATTTTTGAAGCACTGCCAACTTCACACGAGCAGTGCAACTTCAAACTTTTTTAACGAAACCGGTGCCAATCGTCTGTGCTTTGTTTTTGCACGTAATCCGGATTTATGCGTTTTTGCTCGATTTATAGATGCATAAAAATCATTTTCAATAGCGCCACCAACTTCACATGAGCAGTGCAACTTCATATTTAATAAAATTGTATTAATCGTTTGTGCAATCCTGGTTGTTGTTAAATACACCCTATTCACTGAAACATGCTTACAGTTAAACTATTCGAGCTTATTATAGGAATCTAGCCGGTATATAAATACAGGGTGAGTGGCTCTTGGTGTGACAAAATATTTTGGGTTATAAAGCAATGTAAATGTGATACAATGGCGGTTATAAAAAGTCAAACTCCAAAAATTAGGTCTGAAATGAATTATTTTCAGTTTTTCTAAAAAACCCGTGTTTTTGTAAGTAAATCTGATATTTCTCAGCAACGTATAGACAAACTACACAATTTATAGATTCTCCGTTAAATTTTCGATTTGAAAAAGTTATTGGTTCAAACGGTAAGAAAAGAAAATTAAGCTTCAGGTAGATTTAAATGGCAAAGTTGATAAGTTTCAGAAAAACTTAAATATCATTGAACCCCATATTTTTACCACACCCTGTACACAAGAATGTGTCAAGTGATATTAAAAACTTTGCCATTTAATAGGCTTTAAAATGGTATGCCATATGACCATAGTTAAGTATTCGGTTAGCTACTTTTATCGGTTTAAATATTACAAAACATGCAAGCTACAAAAAGATTAACACAATTTAATAACAACTGTACTTAATTTTTATGTTTTATAAAACTGACTAAGAAAACAAACAAACCAGAATCAAGGTAATTCTGGGCATTTTATCTTTACTTGGGAGTGATACTTGATTCACGCCCAAATAACACTAAACCTAGTACAAATTTCATTCTTTAATTTATGACCATGATCTTAACACTAAATAATTTTAAGTTTCAAGATCGAAATTATCTTCAAACTAAAGGAACTGCTATGGGTACACGGATGGCTCCTTCTTATGCCAATCTTTTTATGGGTTCAGATACATAGATGCTATTTTTATAATTTGGCAACACAGTATCAAAACACTTAAAGACTTTCTTTCTAATCTCAATACATTTAGTATTTTAAAATTTACATAGTCTATCTCACCAGATTCAGTAACTGAAGTGTTTATTGAAAATCATAATTTAAAAACTAAAATTCATATAACAAACCGTAACAAAATGCAATATTTGCATTTCACAAGCTGCCAACCAATTCACATTAAAAAATCAATCACTAAAAGTCTATAAATAAGGGCAAAAACCTTTGTGAAAAACCTGGGTGGTATCCAAAAAATCTTGTTGATAAACAAATTAGAGCACCAAAATTCAGTTCCAGTGCTATTAATCCTGATGATACTAAATTTGTTACTCAATATTTTCCTGGCCTTCATAAGTTAAAAAAATTCTGAAAGTGTCTTTTCCCATTTTGGAATCATCCCCTGATACTGAAAATTTATTTTCTAAGTCCTCCAAAGTAATATTTAAAAACCTATAAATTTACAAAACATTCTCTCCAGACCAAAATTAAACTATGAAAGCAATCAAGATAATAAAATGCGGCATTTGTAAAATGTTAACAAATTCTAAATCTTGTAAGAGTAGGATAACAGAAAAAGAATATCCCATTAAAGGAAACATTGATTGCAACAACAAAAATGTAATTTATCAACTAACCTGTATATAAATTTGGTTCCAAAGATTATATTGGCAAAACTATCATTCCACTAAGAGTGAGAATGACATCTTCCGTAATACCAATCGGTTTCAATACACTTTCAAGCAGGTAGAAGTTATTAAAAGACAGAAAAATCAGTGTACATGTTTAATTTTCGGATTTACCAGAATCCTTCATCAGAAACACACCGACTAACAAAACAAACAAACAAAACTCAAACCATTAATGAATAACATAACCCTTGGCCACTAATGAATAATGCATATGCCCTTTCAGAACTAAAAACCTATAAAAAAGTGAACAAATTCATGTATTTCATAATTTGGAATGAATACTTCAGTGTAGGTTTCAAATTATGAATCCAATTTACGTAGATACAAACAAACCTAGGAACTAAGTTTGCAGATTTGTCTTACAGCACCAATTTTACGACGTTCGACGTATGATATTTATTAGGTAGACAGTTTATTGCATAGCTTTATGCCAAACGGTTCAACCACAGGAGATTGCGGGCGGGTAGTCTGAAACATTCTGTATTAATGACTCATTTTCAGAAATAAAAATAGGTACATTGTACCAGCTTCTTCTTAGTTTACTTAAGATTAGAAAGCAAACACTCCAATATAATACTTAAATTTTATTATGTTTATTTTATAAGTATTATTTGAGTGTTTGTTTTCCAAACTTATATAAACATAGGTATTTTTGGGGCGAAATAACATGGGGTTTAATCCACCCCACGCATGTGTTTCTCTATGGCCACTTGTGTGCAATTGCAAGACTTCATAACTCACAAGGGTAAACCAATTATTCGCTACAAATATTTTAATTATTGTAAATATATTAGAACATTGAGTGCCCATAATTAACACAATCGATGTGCGTTAATTTGCTTATGTATATAATATAAAACTATGGTGATATGAAACATTTAATTACTATGAGTTTAGGGTAAGAGCTATCTTCTCATTACACCCTAAACTCATTACAAAGGTCTGCCATTAACACCATGTCTGCGGACCACATTCATTGTTACGATCACGTGTATCTAGCGCACATTCCCAGGGTCTTTTAAAACTATATTGCCCATCATAAAAGTCCATTGTAGTATAAAGGGTAGGGTTCAGAAATGTTTGGTGAAAATGAATTCTTTGAAGACCTTGAGCACCGAGGGACTTGCAACACGCACCTGAACACACTGCTCAGTACACATAGGGTCTGTTGGTAATCCATTCCAATTGGACCTTGAGTCATTTAATAATAAATTACTGTTTGAATAGTAATTAAATGTTTCATATAACCATAGTTTTATATTATCTATATAAGCAAATTAACGCACATCGATTGCGTTAATTATGGGCACTCAATGTACTAATATCTTTACAACAATTAAAATATTTGTAGCGAATAATTGGTTTACCCTTGTGAGTTATGAAGTCTTGCAATTGCACACAAGTGGCCATAGAGAAACACACGCGTGGGGTGGATTAAACCCCATGTTTTTTCGCCCCAAAAATACCTATTTTTATATGTTTGGAAAAAAAACACTCAAATAATACTTATACAATAAACATAATAAAATTTAAGTATTATATTGGAGTGTTTGTTTTCTAAACTTAAGTAAACTAAGAAGAAGCTGGTACAGTGTAACTATTTTTATTTCTGAAAATGAGTCATTATTACAGAATGTTTCAGACTACCCGCCCGCAATCTCCTGTGGTTGAACCGTTTGGCATAAAGCTATGCAATAAACTGTCAACCTAATAAATATCATATGGCGAACGTCGTAAAATTGGTGCTGTAAGACAAACCTGCAAACATGATCATGCGATATTCATAATTAACGAGGTTTGCAGGCTCATCGGTTGTTGCTGATCAGCACAGACAGGTCTTTCACGCCTTTTCCTGAATTTTTGAAACATTAAAATTGTTATAAATATAAGAAATCCTTATTATCTTAGTTCCTAGGTTTGTTTGTATGTACGTAAATGTGATTCATAATGTGAAACCTACACTGAAGTATACATTCCAAATTATGAAATACATAAATTTTTTACACTTTTTTATAGGTTTTTAGTTGTGAAAGGGCATATGCAATTTAAATTCCCCATGGTATAGTATAGGATAATTTTTGTTAAAAGTCATTTAATTTACTTTTTACAGATGCCGAAGTAGTCAACAGTTGAACCAGACGAGATTATTAATCATGCATCTGAAGAATCCGCCATTTTAAATAAGAATGGTGAAGTACCGGGTCCAACTCATGAAGTATGGAAAAATTTTCTGATAAACTTGAATCAAGAATAACTCCAAAACATGTTTATACTATTGTAAGGGCCAATCGGAACAATGTACTGACTTCAATTAAAGAAAAAAATAGGTGTTTGCAACGATTCAACTAAGAAAAGAGCCTTGCTTTTCCCACTGATGATGACGATAAAAACTCTTCATCATCTTCCGACCAGGAAGTCACACATAACAGTTTAGTACCACCTCAAAAAATTTTTAAGGCTTCTATTCTTCAGTATCTGCGTGATCATTCTTACATTGACAGGTAACAAAGCACTGAAGAGAGATACCTGACTGAGACAGAGCCACGTATTTCAGTGGTTCCGGCAGGAAGTCACACTGAGCTATTGCCCACTTACCTCGACTTGTATCTCAGACGTGACTGTCTAACCAGCGCTGTTCACATGTACTGAGTAACAATGGGCGAATTACGAAGTTTTATGTGTAAATACTTACTAATACTTACTGAGCTTTACTCAGAATCACACCTCGCACCAAACGTAAGAGCATTTTATACATATCAAAATTTATACTTGTGAGGATCGATAAATGTTTTACTAAGCTTGTAAAACGTAGTTACCCACTCGTAATTGTTACAAATTACTTTGATTTACTACGTTCTAGTTTTGTTCTAGGCAATAGATAAGAAGAGGATCCGAAAAACTTTAGACTATCACAGAAAGATAAAAAGGACCTGCATCAAAGACTAAGCTAGGTAGTATGAATAAAAAATCATAACAAACAAATTAAATAATAATTTCCTAACATAAACCACCATATTCGAGGCATGAAAAGACACTCAAATAAAATGTTATTAACATTTTACGTTAAACAAAATCTCTATTTAAAGTTTTGACAGGTTTTACGTTAAAGTTGTTTCACATTAAAGTTTGCTACTGGTGGCCATTTTAGATGTCTAGGGAGTTTTCTTGTTTTTTCACGATAGCAATGACTAAATCCTCTAAAGCGTACATTATAATTCAAACTTTATTGATTGAAAGATTAATTAGAAAAAGAATTGTAATTTACAAATATAGACAAATAAACAGAATAATTAACTAAATTAACATACTGAACAGAAAATTAGGTATTTATAAGAACTTAATCTTATTTAATGTCTCTAACAATTTTCAGAAGTCTTGCATCTAATTTAAATTTACATTGATTATGAGTTACTAATTAAAAAAGCAGTTTTGAATAATACGAATTAAGTTACAATCCGAAGAGAGCAATAACTACGAAGCTATGAAGCGAGAACAACGGCTAAATGTGCTGTGACAATTTATTGTATTAAACACTAGCAGACCTTATTCACCTGTGAAGCCGTATGAAGTGGTTCAACTGTGAAATTTATTTACACACTGAAATAACTTTGGCTCTGTCTCATACAATTAATTACAACATAATATACTGTATTTTAAGAATTTAGATATTTAGAAACGTATTTATACCCCTAAAAGTTATTTAATTATGTCAATATTTAAGTAACAATAACCAGAACATACATTAAAAACAAAGCGTTCTAGACCATGTTAAGGAACTTTACTACATTTCTTAGCGATTCAAACAAAGATTATACTACTACCTGTGTCCTATCCGACTTTATTTTAAAATTATCTATTTATTGTACTGAATAAGAAAAAATGCATAAAGACCATTTGAAGATAAATTTGTAACATTCGGCGTAAAGTCACTTTTTATTACTCAGTCAGCATTATTGTTTGCTATAATTATCATATCTAAAATCGCGGTTGAGAATTAATCCATGACACTTACAAAGTTGTTTTAAAATAATCAAACAGTAGTAATAAAAACACCCTCTATACAGGGTATTTCAGAAATCTTATAATATATTTTGGAGAATCGTTCCTATGGTTATAGTAAATTTATTTTTAAGTGCAGTTGTTTTTTTAACTTTTTTGTATTTAGTTTATAACATATAAACTGAGATTCAGTGTGTTATTTACTGTGTGTTATTTATGTGTTATTTATTGAAACATGTTTCTTTAAGGTCTTTACACATCAATTAACATAATGTTCATTAGACAAATTATTTATGTTTACAAAGTCATAGATATGTCATTAGATTTCTATTAAAATCCTAAAAAACTTAATTCTTGTTAAATAATTGTAAGTGCTAATAATTGTAATTTTTAACATAAAGTTATACATTTCTTCATGTAGAACAAACTATTTAAACACTTTAGTAACTATTTATAATATAAAATTTACTAATAAATATGTTTCTATTAGTAATTGAACATTGACTTGTGAAGATTAAAGTATATAAATAAAAGTGAGGAATGTCAGAGCGTCATTATATCCAAATTTCCAGTAACAGCTCAAGCATCCTTTGAAGTACGTTCAGGCTACTCCACGCTTCGAATATTGGAAACTAATTGAATTTTCAATAAATCGTTTATAGCTTTTTAAATTGGTGTTATTAACTTTGATAAATCTAAGATAACAGACTTTTATTGCAGTATTTTTATTTATTCAATATTCGAGAAAGTTGCAGTTGTGTTATTATTCGAAAAAAGACCTTATAGATAGAAATATTTATAACTACGAGAGAATTTTTAGGCACGTTATTTTTAGCGAAGCACACCAGAAAGTCCCTGTTGAAGTTTTTCTGCTATGGTACAAACCAGGCGCCCTATAGCTTCGATCTATACAACTGTCTTGTGCATGTATTTTTCGAGGAAGGCTGGTGGAAATGAAGCGCCACCCCAAAAATTGCTGCGGCCAAGTGCTGGACACTACATTTCTTCTTGCAAATATCCGTTGCCAAGAGAAATGGCGGCTACGTCAAAGGGCATGTATGTGAGGAACATCCTTGAGTATCCTTATCTTGAGTATCGTCATAATCGATACTTTCAAGATAAATTGCAGTTCTATCATTGTTTTCATACAGTATTCACAAAACTAATATTACCTCAATGCATTATTAATACACATTTATCAAGTTACGCGCATCCTACAAAACTTGCCACAAAAAACTGAATCACTTAAAATTAAATTAAACGAAGAATCTCTAAAGACGGCGTTTAAACGAGATCTGGCAGACCTGTCAACTCCCATCTTGTTGGTGCCGTTCAGCGCAATGTACCTCATTATCTACAGCTCGGCATGAAGACAGGGTAGTAGGTCCTGCTGGCACCGTCAAACGCGCCATTCTTCATTATCTACAGCTCGGCATGAAGACAGGGTAGTAGGTCCTGCTGGCACCGTCAAACGCGCCATTCTTCATTATCTACAGCTCGGCATGAAGACTGGGAGGTAGGTCCTGCTGGCACCGTCAAACGCGCCATTCCTCATTATCTACAGCTCGGCATGAAGACTGAGTGGTAGGTCCTGCTGGCACCGTCAAACGCGCCATTTCTCATTATCTACAGCTCGGCATGAAGACTGGGTGGTAGGTCCTGCTGGCACCGTCAAACGCGCCATTCCTCATTACCTACAGCTCGGCATGAAGACTGGGTGGTAGGTCCTGCTGGCACCGTCAAACGCGCCATTCTTCATTATCTACAGCTCGGCATGAAGACTGGGAGGTAGGTCCTGCTGGCACCGTCAAACGCGCCATTCCTCATTATCTACAGCTCGGCATAAAGACTGAGTGGTAGGTCCTGCTGGCACCGTCAAACGCGCCATTCCTCATTACCTACAGCTCGGCATGAAGACTGGGTGGTAGGTCCTGCTGGCACCGTCAAACGCGCCATTTCTCATTATCTACAGCTCGGCATGAAGACTGGGTGGTAGGTCCTGCTGGCACCGTCAAACGCGCCATTCCTCATTACCTACAGCTCGGCATGAAGACTGGGTGGTAGGTCCTGCTGGCACCGTCAAACGCGCCATTTCTCATTATCTACAGCTCGGCATGAAGACTGGGTGGTAGGTCCTGCTGGCACCGTCAAACGCGCCATTCCTCATTATCTACAGCTCGGCATAAAGACTGGGTGGTAGGTCCTGCTGGCACCGTCAAACGCGCTATTTCTCATTATCTACAGCTCGGCATGAAGACTGGGTGGTAGGTCCTGCTGGCACCGTTAAACGCGGCATTCCTCATTATCTACAGCTCGGCATGAAGACAAGGTGGTAGGTCCTGCTGGCACCGTCAAACGCGCCATTCCTCATTACCTACAGCTCGGCATGAGGACTGAGTGGTAGGTCCTGCTGGCACCGTCAAACGCGCCATTCCTCATTATCTGCAGCTCGTCAAGGCGACTGGGTAGCAGGTCCTGCTAAGAATAACGGGTTACAAAAGATAAATGTAACGGACAGAAAATTAAAATGATTTTGTATATACAGACTAGTCCTATGGTTACATAAATTATTTAACACAAATAAATTTATTAAAACATATTGTCTATGAAAATCATAAATCTAATAAGTCCTCAAAGGAAAAATGAGGAATTATGAATATTGAAAGCGACATTATTACAGTCTTTCTTATAC
This sequence comes from Homalodisca vitripennis, assembly GCF_021130785.1. Taxonomy (NCBI): domain Eukaryota; kingdom Metazoa; phylum Arthropoda; class Insecta; order Hemiptera; family Cicadellidae; genus Homalodisca; species Homalodisca vitripennis. The sequence continues at coordinate 173,966,060 of NC_060209.1, forward strand.
ACAGTTGTTCACTTCATCTTCCCACGGTTTATATATTGAATTGTAAAAGAGTTTATATGTGCAATAAAATTGGTACATGCTTGTTACAGAAATAATTGAAAAAAATAAATAAAGGTTGTTAGTACAGAAAATGCTGTAATTTGTTTTTATATAAGCCTTCAGTCATCTTTATATTCATAGGATACTGTAAAAATTCATCGTCATCTTATATTGGATTTTATTCATTGAGCAAAGACAGAAATCAGGACTGAAAAAGATTTTACAAATGTAAAAGAGCAATACCTTTAAATACAGTAATAATGAACGGTTTAGTTAATGAGCTTTAATACTGAATTTACGGCAAAAGATCTAATTAGGAAAAATTGCAAACAAAATTTTGTATATAAAATAAAAAATAGTGTTTTTATGTTCGTATAAAAATTAGATAATTTAGTCGTTCATAAATACATATGACAAGTTTTCACACTAACACCTAGCCTTTCATATTGATCTTTACAGATGACGAGACAACAAATCTAAAGACGTGGTGTAGCAGCGTTGTCGGTCAGAGATGGTAATCTCTTCAACGCGATCTCCGTCGGAAATACTGCATTAATCTTGATCTGGACAAGCATCTTATCCATTACCCTTTCTTTGGTGATTTTTCCCTTATTTGATTAGTTAATTTATTAAACAGAAACGCCAAAATAAAATTTAAAAACATGTAAAAATAGAATATAAACAATTAACTTACAATAATACAACTAAAGCACAGAAAGAATAATCGGTTTTAACATTTTGCTAGTAAGCGTTTAACATAATTTAATAAAAACTAACATTTTAAGTGTTAAGTTAAAATGTAGGCCTTTATGGTAGCTAATATTCATTTTTATGTGCAATTAAACATCCACATACCCAATTCTATACAAGAACATGAATATCAATCACCCTTACATGTGAGCCTCGTATTCATTCAAATTTCATGAACATTATACTTTACAATGTAAACCATTCCTATATATATCCAAGTAGGAGTACGTTTGCAAAATTGAACTCGTAAACACACATGGTAAGCGAGCCGAGGGGTCGCTGATAACAATATCGCCTTAACTTGCTGCCAACCTTCCGGCACTATAAATCTCACCCCTCGCCGCCTCGGCGCTTTAGTACTAAACTAGAAAAGTCATTGCATGGTATTGTACATGTTTTCTCTGATGACATGTTGTACATTCCCGTATATAAGGCGCTATTACATCAAAGTCGACGACTAAGAAAATTGACAACTTTAATTGCAGACACTTAGTCTAGTTGTCGAGAGACGTTTGCAATATAGTGTTCGCTTCAATTATAAACCTGATGAAACAATTATACTATTTTTTCAACCAGATTACATTCTATTTTTTATCAAGGTATATTTTGATGACGGCAAGATTTAAATTATTAATTTTGGCTTTCTTTATTGTTGACCGTTTTTGGGTGTCTTAAGAGTCAAGACGCTGCACTAAGAGAAAGGTAAAGTGGACTAACTCAATATTCACAACATAGAGAAGTACCCCATATGCATCATTAATGTTAATGATAATTAGGAATGGGTAATATTAACTGATATTAGTTAGTATACACGACTAGGCACTTTGAGCTTATTTAAATTAGGCAAGTGTCTCACAGATGATGTGCCTAGCCAATCACAAATTGGCTACGGTCAAAATTGATGTCACGTCTGAACGACTAATAAAATCAAACTGAATTTCCGTAACTACAGGAATAAGTTGGTCAGTGAGTCCGATTCAGTACAGAGGATGGTAGGTGGAGTGGACCGGTTCATATTAGTATAACGTGCTATAAGGAAATCAGATGGAAGATATACACTATCTGTGGCCGTTTTAATAAACCAGCGTAGGTAGATACTGGAACAGTGCTACTTAAGGTGATAACAATTGTCCATCAATTCAGTCATGATTTCGTTCACTAATATCTTGAGAGCAACATTTCCTTCTTCGAGATCCTGAAAAAACCTTCTTAGGATTAAGACCTCAGAGTATTTCACTTTCTTACACAAAAGTGTACATTCTTGTACATATAAAATTACGTTACCCCCACGTTACAAGGCCAAAGGATAAATATTATCCAATCCCGAATCGTATATCTGGTCCTCAGAGCTGATAGGTTTTATATATTTCTTCTTACACACAAAGGTTGAGTGTCACTCTTATAGTTATGATTGACCATACTACCAAATAAGAGTCAGAAGAAGTTCTGACAGGTCCTTAAAACACATGTGTAAATATTAATTCAAAACCAGTGATTTTTTTTTCACGAAGACTCTGTAAACTGGTAGTTATTTAAAGATACCTGATAAGCGTGTATGTGATAAGGGCAGGACTAAGTTCAGGTAACAGAGGTAATGCACCAAACTTGATACTACCGTCGCTTATTCGGTCTTCGTACATTAAGTATTTTTTTTAATTCAAAGTAGTATTTAGTTTAGAATTCAAAAATGTAAGAAAAGAAGCCCTAGTGACACTGGCAGGTTTTTGCATTAAATTTGATACCAAATCAGGTTTGCTAGTGTTACTTGCGCCTGCAGACAGTTAATTATGCAATCAGCACGCCGCACAGCTCTCAGGGCAGCTCACCTCTAATGGCAGTTTCCGGTTTCCTGTCTTGTCTGACGTCACTTCCTTTCTACTGTAATGCATATTATGTTCCACGTACAAATTGACTGCTATCTCTATGGGCTTTATTACAAAACTACGTTATTTACGTAGATGTAGGTCTTGATTTTAGACATTGCAATTAATTTTCATGAAGTACAAATTTGATGAAACCTCTGGCATTCATACTTTTAATATGAGAAAACATTTATTTTAGTTTATGCATTAAATGAGTAAAAATAAATTCAATTATTAGTTGAAAGCGTTGACGTAATTTGCTACGAAGAATTTAATAGATTTCTCAAATCCTAAAGCTATATAATAATTAAAGCATATCTAACAGATAATATAAGATAATAAGATATAACAGATTCAGTCAAAGTGAGTCAACAAAGAGCTTAATGTAGAATCTCCGCGAGAAGATGACAGACGCTCAGTGAGTCTTGCTATTTACTATTCATACTCAGTGACAGTGTAATATTATGTGTGTGGCAGCGGCAAGCATGCAAAGCGTTGTAATTCCTCGCATCACCAAGTTCACAAGCCCTCATTTCACTATATAAATGAAGTTGTTTTGCAATCGAATATTACAGGAAATATTTAATGGAAACTTACCAACCATTTAAACGCCTAACATATTATGAAATTAAGTAATTGTTCTTTTTAGGAATTACAAAATTTGAAAGGATGTAAAGTAATATTGACGTATGCACACAACAGGTATTCTGATTGATATAATACTCTAACATGCTATCGCCCCATTAGGATAGTCAAAATAAGGTTTATAAGGGGACCGACCAATCCTAAAAAATGCATAACAAATAAACAATTTATTATTTATTAGTGAAGTATATCTGTAGCGAACTATATTATGAATAATTAGCATTGGTTTACCTTCGTTGGTTCGAGTGTGACGTGTTTGTACTCTTGGTTTCAGTGACATCACTTGGGTTCATTCTCTCTTGTCTGGACTCCATGCTGTCGTCAAGTATCACTCAATTATTTTAACTTTAAGTGGCAGTGCTATGCCACATTTTTTAGTTTTGTAATTTTTAAGGGTCCTTTTTACATGCGAAGCATAGGTTTCAATCGTCGTAACGAGATGTGATTTTTTAACATGTAACTATGGTAAATGCCTGAATTCTTGTTATCGTTTCAAGCCTTCCATTATCAATAACAACATCGGAAGTGTTTCATGGCGACTAAGGAGACGAATAAGCTTCGTTCACAGTAAAACAGAAGTTCTTTAAAGTCAAGGTTAAAGACAGTTTTTCCCTGCATATATAGGATACATTTGTATTCTGGACAGTATCATGATGTTTTATAGATAACCGAAAAGTGCGCAGCAAGTGAGTTGAAAAGAGTCCGGAGATCGGCCACTACAATCCCGTTCAAGTTAAGACCCATGATAGAAGGTGAATGAGCCTTGCTGGAAACACACAAATAGCTATAACTACTGAATGAATCCACCTTTTGAAGTCCGGTTTGCGGCATTGTACTCTGCTAAGTAAGAACTTTAATTTGATACCAAACTTGACCTATGCTGCTATTTAAGAATTTTGTTTGATTCCTTGTGGACTGTCCCCCAAAGGGATTATGCGGTCGGTAATTGGGTAGATGTGTGCGTTACTATCACCAGTAAGCACGTGTGAACTTTGGTATTTCTTTCTATTATGGTTCAAAAATTAAAAAAGAGGTTCCAGACTTAATTGACACCCTGTATGTATCTTAAGCGGTTAGGCGAGAAATATTCGGTCTAACATGCTGTGGGCTTGACACTGGCAGAGGGATGTATGTGAGATTGTGTATTATAAAGGTTAGGAGTAATTAGCAATATTACATAAAGAGAATCGATTTTATGAGAACCTAACAAAGCTTATAAGGTTAAATATAGAAATTAATATTGGCTGATTTATTTTGAATTTTTAGAATTTGAGAAATCTACATATTATCACGTTTGTACTACCATACGTTGTATGCGAAATTTGGATTTCATCAGGGAACCTAACAATATTGAGCAAAGATTTTAGGCTCTGCACTACTATACAACAAAAAGCCAGACTAGAAATAATGTTGCTTTTGCATAGTGTGTAACTGCTTGCTCTTGCTTGTTCTCTACTGTAACTTGTCATCCTATTTATAAAATTAATTATTTGGTGCGTAGGAAAGTTTAGGAGCGGATTAGGACAGTGTTTCACGAAGAGAGAATACAAGGAAATGGATCAATCAAGGATATGTCCAAGGATTGGGAGTCGTAACGACTCAATAACAATTTGCAGCTGCGAATAGAAACTTCTCGAACCTCGGAATGTTATGATATCTGATACGACAATGGCTCTGAGACTGGATTCGTAAGGATTTCGACGATATTGTTATTCAGTGCTATTGTTTCATTTTCAATATCACTAACAATAATTGAAACCGCTAAATCTAGTCCCTAAAGTTTACTCCAAAATGTATGCTACAAAAACTTTTCATTTAATAAATATTAAAATTACATTTTAAACACTTCACGCCATATTACACGTAATCTCGTAGACACGAGCGTGACTACGTCTCGCGGCGCTAACGCAACAAATTGGGAGGTAATTATGCCGGAGACTCAACACTTGAATACGGGGTGCGGGGAGGGTGACAGGTCTCCGGCCTCGTAAATCCAAGCGGACTGATTACCGCTATCTCCCGCCACTTCATTACCTAATGGAATCTTCGTTCGATTCATTCAATAACATGATTTAAGTTTACTGTACCAAAATTATGTATGTTATTATCAGATCAATTACAAACGTAATATGAGAAGTACGTGAAAGCTTCTTAGAATAACATTCAGAGTCGTAATATAATACCTCAAAACAACTCAACTATAAACAAATTTTGCATTCAGTTTGAAAGGCCAGTTTTAAAATTTCTAAAAAATGAATCGTAATGTTCAAAGAAATCACCACTATATTAGCATAAATGTTTGCAATGAAACAAATTTACAAGTATACAATTTCACTAAAATTTAATAATTTTGTTCCAAATAAGTTGTTTTTAAAGATTTTAAGTTGTATGTTATGTTTAAAGTGGTGAAATCAAGTTTTGGTGTGAAATTTGTGAAAATGAGTTATAACTTAAGAGTGGCATGATTTTATTCACTCATGACATTATATTTTTATTTACAATCATTTAAGGAATTTCTGTATTTTATTAATATTTTCCTGAAGGGATCTAAACTATTATAAAACACATGACACTCCCTAATGTTTCGTTTACGTACATTCACAATTCCATTATCTTATGGTGGCTTAGTTACAGGATCATCCGAAATTCTGTTCTCCTGCTATTTATCATGGAATAATAAAAATAATTACATTCCCATTCTTCAACAATGGTATTTTAAGTTATATGATGAAATATTTTAAATTTATACAGTTATTCAAACTTAAAATCGATTTAACCGTATTAGTAAATGTCAATCTGCACAAATTGGTAAACTTGGCTACTTGGTAATGAAGTAAGAGTTGTGTAGAACCGAAGATAGATGTACAGTGAGACGCGAGTGTTTACTATTCATATTCAGCGGCAGTACAGTATTATGTAGGTGGCAGTGGCAGTCATGCAAGCCTTTGTAACACCACGCATCGCACTTATAGGCTGTATGAATATTTATGTTGGTTCAGCTCTCCACATCAACGACTGTGAACTTCACAAGTAATAACAATTATGCATATTAATACCTTTATTACGACTCGGGTCATGTACCTACTTTAGGATAGCCGGAATAATATTAAGATGCATCCACTTCAAAGCGTAAGTACGAGTTTTTGTAAACCCATAACGAAGTTGAGCAATAAATAAAAAAAACTGCTAACAAATTCCTAAGTTCTTATTACAGAATATATTTGAAACTCGTGGTCTTTAAAACAATTTGTAGATTTCAGTATACTATAAGTATAGCCTACATTTGTTACATGTTAGTTGTGCAACTTCCAGAAAACTATTTTCTCATTAACTTTACATTAACGCAAGTTTAATGTGGAAAGATAGGCATTGCATTAAAGTTGGACGTGATGAACACGAACATCCGGATGTTTATCTTTAATCTAAAACCCACAGCATCCACGCAAACAACTTTGTTTTGCCACCTTGAAAGGCAGTAACTTCGCTTTCCATATGAGAAAACTTTCTATTGCATAATTTCCTACCTAAAAACATAAACTCCGTAACAGAACTTTAAGATTAGTTATTTGACTCATGAATCCTATTTATAATTATAGTTAATGTTTTTACGCTAAAAGTGTTTTAAGTGGTTTAGTTATTGCGGGAAATCAAATAAGATGGTGAATTGTTTTAATTATAATATTAATAATGAAAGGAAAAGGTTTACAAGTAAGATATCTAAAAAATTGTAACATATTAAAACAATTTTAAAATATAGTATTACTTTTTAAATAGTCTTTTTAAAGGTAATATCCTTTTCCATAATATTTTAGAACTGTCAGTACAAACTAAATTTCTAGTACTACACTTAGCTACAGGAAGGGCCAATTACACTTCACTTTCAACTTCGAAATGTTCATCATCTTTTGAAATGTATTCAGGAACACCAATACCTTGACAATAGTTAGTTTCGTGATATTCGTGAAAGATCTCTTTCACCCTCATCACCATTGTCGGCATTCGAATGACTCCTTGATTTTGAATAATAAAATATTTCACTTTCCAAGATGCCTGTTCCTTCCTCTACAATGTCTTAACTGTCATTTAGAGGCAATCTGTAACAATGAAACATACTAATAAAAACCTACCCATTCAGTCCGACTGTTTCCAAATGGGTAAAACATGCCTTTTGTATTTATCGACTGTCATACAAAACCGATATATAACTTTTCATTATTTACAACTACAACTACATTGATATTGAGCTATTTTATAATGTAAAACATTCAATACCTGTCAGTTATAATACTCAAGTACTTACCTTTCAGAGTACGTCATGCTAGAAGCACGTAATGAAGATCTACTGCATTAAAATCATGATTTCAACTAATGAACTGTTGTGTCTTGTTGAAGATGTAGTACCACAAAAATCCCCTAAAAAGTATTTTTTATTAATTTTAAATAAATGTTCCCATTCAGAAATAGCGGGACTCAATGGGTAAAAGCAATTGTCAAACAAGTAAAGAAAAGGATAAAGCACTTTACGTTTACCAAGGTAGGAAATATAAAATCAGAGACAAGAACAACCATTCTATGTTTTAAACTTTTCAATACCGCCCCGTTTCAAACTCCACCACAGATAGCGCTGCTGATGATCAATTCTTCTATACGAAAACTTCCTGTATCAATTTCAGAAAAATACCGGTTTGTGTGCTTATACTGTGCGAGTAGGCTCTCGGCTCCTGGACTAGAATGAGAAAAATTCATTAAACTAGATTGTAATATGTTTCTAAACTTCCATCCAATCTCGATGTACGATACGAGCCAAAGGTTTGTGATATGTAACTGAAGCGCACACAATCGCAGTATGAAATGTTTCGACATGTTCCTGAATGCACCATCGTATGACCGTTGAGACATTTATCATCATCACATCGTTTTATGAATCTGAGTGGAAAAGTCGTATCTGTTAGAGAATGTGACATCGCGGATTACTAATGACTGGATTGCTGAATGTCTTCTAAAAATACAAATTTCTAATACTAAACCAGGCATAGCTTGATGTATTAGGTCTTGATTTTTACTTTGAACTAAAGGAGTTTTAGTACTCTTTAACTAGTAACCAATCCCCTTTTAAGTCTTATTCTCCCCGTCCGATCACACAGTAAGGGGGAGAGTCGATACAATATATTTGATTGATTTAAACTTTCACTATCAAGTAGATCCAAAGTCAGACGCCGTAGTCCGTTCGGCCATCAGCACTCGTAATTATTGTACATCTACGCTTCAAAGATTTTCATCGAGAAAATTCCAAGAACATAAAATAGGCTAGAATTTCCCAAAACGTTTTAATACTCATAAAGGTTAGAATGATTTTAATTATAAACTTTTTGTTAATATAAACCAAAATTAAAACTAAACACAAATTTGGCAAGTCTAAGCTTTTTCTCTTCTTTTAAAATGATGTAGCATCTCTCTCTTTGTATGTGTATGATTTTTTAAGTTTTAAAGAGGGGGCGAAAATGCCTTTACGCACTTGTGCCGACCTCGGTTGGGTTGTTAGATGTTACTACTGTGTTACAACGAACACGAGGAATAACCAATCTCTTAAAATATGATGATGCATCACCTATGCACCTGGTTTGAGCCAAGAATTAAGTACTTCGCCTAGTGAAGCATTTTCTTCGTTGTTTCGTCTCTTTAGATACAGACAGAAAGACTATATCAGCTGTCACTGAGTTACAGCTTACTCAGATGAAAATTGTGCAGCGTAATGTTATATTTCGCACTTTCTCCGAGTACCATCCAAACCAGGGTAGGAGACTACACTCTACTACTAAACTTTACTGGCTAAGACGTTCTGATAGACTAACAACTAGTCTATATCTTCATAGAAAAATAGGGTTCTTATAATAAATGCGCGTAAAATAGGTGGTTTCTCCAAGAGTAGAAAGATTCACACACACATACACAGACCTTCACTTTTGTTAGGGTAAAAGAATATTGTAATACAAAACGTGATTCTATGATTTGAAAGACGTCAGTGAGCATAACAGGCACAAAAGGGTAAGATTTCTTATAATATATTGTCAATATCTAATATTGCGCCTGCTTACATCACATCTTCATTGAACCTCTTTGTATCCGCTAAGAAAGCACATTCGTAGCGTAAAAAGAGTTAACAATACATTTACTTAACTCTATCTTATTTTGGCCATAGTAGGACAATGGATATAAATGTAAAAGCTGAATTGGAAGAGCTAAAGGTTCTAAGTACCATTTTTTACAGTTTGGTTTCCTTTTACGCCTTAAATGTTCTTTCTAACGGATACGAAGAATTTCAATAAAAACGGGACGGAATCAGGAGCAATATTAGATATAGAAAATGTCTTATAAGAGACCCTTGCCCTTTCATGCCTTTTATGTTCACTGACGTCGTTCAAATCAGAGAGCTACGCTCTATGTTACAATATTCTTGTAGCGTAACAGTAGTGAAAGTATGAATCTTTCCATTCTTTGAAAACCACATTTTACTTATGTTCCGCTTATTTATCATAAGAACAATATATTTCCCTTGTAACTTTATAACGAAGTACAGGGACTTGTTACTTATTATTTATTGTAACACTTTGATGTTACCTACTGACATTTGCCTGGATCGAAGGGCTGACTGACTTTAAAATTACACAGCTTATAAAAACCATATCCAAAACTTCCTTTACAACAATGAAAACGTTCCAAAATAATTTGAATAATGCAAATACCTAGGATAATTACCATAATTTTGACGACTACGAAATGGGGTTATTCACGGCCCACGGACACAGTTCGTGGGAATTTGATTTTGTGGCTGAGACATGTCCCTTCCCCGGTCATGATGCATATTACAAAAAAAGAATAATTTCACAAAGATATCGACGTTCTCAGTTACGGAAGGTTAGAGTCGAACCACTCGAACACTCGGCAAATAATTGGATTTATCTCCATTATACAATTGATATTCAGACCCTTGTAAATATACATGAGAATTCAACTCCTCCCCCCCTAATTGAATTTTCTAGTAGTTCCCCCAAATTGGAACATAGCTCGATATGGAACAATATTGAAAATACGAAAATTATAAACATTAATTGTTTACAAGTGCTCACGTTTATAAAAAGTAGCTAAATAAAAAAAAATATATATTTATTATACTACCTCAAAAATCTTATTTTTTTAAATAAAGGAGACTAAAAACATTTCTCTGATACCTATATTAATATATTTCAGCATAACTACACTATACCCACATTAATAACTTGAGTTTACGGTTAAACATAGAAATGTACAAATTATACTCCGAGACATTAAATACACGACTTCCAACTGCACAGAAAAATTGAGTACGAGAATTCAATTCTACAGTGAATAGAATAATGAATTAACTGAATTGTTTAGAACTTTGTTATTAATGTTAAGGACTAAACATCGATGTCTCTTATTTAAGGACCAGTTAAGTCATTATAACTCCAAAAGATAATTGTAATAATTGTTTTCAGTTGTATTGCTGGGTAGTTATTACATACGTTTCAAAATTATGTACAGGAGTCATCTTGAAACCTAGTAATATGATATTTTAAGACATGAGGAGGATAGCTTAGGTTTAACTATACGCCTTAGAAACTTGAATAACTAGAAATGTTGAAACTTTAAAAGATTTCTGACAATGTTAAAGAATTAAACTTGTGTTTAGTGATCATAAATTTCTATAAATCACTTTATGGTTTCGGGACTTTTTGGACATATTGTATTACATAAATTGCATCAATCATAAAAATAAAGTTCTCATATTTCGATTTTATGCTTAATTATAGCTAACTATGTACGCGGGATACTAGAAAAATCAGTACCGACTTAGTATGGAATTTGCTATTTATACATATAAATTGTGACGTTACACACAAGTTTGCATATTTATGACCGAGTGATGAAGCCCAGGTCACTTTACCACACTCCGACCTCTACACTTCGGGCACAAGATTAGATTACAGTCTACTCAGAGGCGGAGTGTAATCTACTTTGAGATTAACGAGGTTCCGGTCTACGTTTTTAGTGTTTCGTAATACGCAATAAAACAAACCCAGGTAATCGTCTGAAAATTACTTGAATAAATACATCATGTCTTACTTTGGATACGCACTTATTTTATGTAAAAGGTTAACCATGCTTTTTTCGATGATGAAAATTCCGTAGGAGGAATTGTGCATTTCGTTATATATGTTACCGGCAAAGTGTAAAATCAGGCATTGTATAGAATACCTAGGCATTCTATATATTGCCAAAAGTAAGCAGGCAAAGTGTGAAATTTTAAACATTTCATACTTGCCTAGGCATTCTTTAGAATGCCTGCTGGAGTTCAGGCAGAGTTAAAAATCTGTCTGTTCCATTGTTTTCAAGTTACAACGTGCTTGCCTCACCTACTCCCCCCGCCCATCCCAGCTATAACGCTGCTCTCAGTTCTCTTCCGTCACGCCACAGTATTGTGCTAGGCCTACGCTTCAGTTCTGTTCTGTCGTGCCACTGTATTGTTGCTTGAAAATGTCACAAGTGAACAGTAGTATCAGTAGTGCTAGTGATCGTTTATCGCTAATGAAACTTCGTTTTAGTGCCGAACTTAGTGCTAAAAATAGTGTTTTTTTTTTTTTTTACTGAAGACGACTATAAGAAGCTGGTGTTGGAGGTCGAAGATGCCAAGGCCAAGCCCAGAAAGGAACCTCGTCACTACTGGCTACTCAACAGGTATGATGTAATGATCGTAGAAAATTTGCAAAAACTAATACACCCATTACAACAAGGAGACAGTGTTGTAAAATTTTATGTCCACGATTCAAATTTATTTACTGTTCCCCATGAAGCTCATGTAGCTATTGGTCATGGTGGAAGAGATCGAATGTTAAAAGAGCTAGATATTAAGTACAAAAATGTTACACGTCATGATGTTGAGCTATATATTAGTTTGTGTGAGCCATGTCAGAAGAAACAAAAGGGTTCGAAAAGAGGAGTGGTAGTAAAGCCCCTGATTTCATCAGAATTTAATTATCGTTGTCAAGTAGATTTAATTGATTTCCAGTCACAGCCCGACAGGGAGTTTAAGTTCATAATGGTCTATCAGGATCATTTGACAAAATTTATGATTCTTAAGCCTCTCAAAACTAAAACCGCTGAGGAAGTAGCATATCACCTAGTTGATATTTTTACTCTCATTGGAGCACCAAGTATATTGCAGTCAGACAATGGAAGGGAGTTTGCAAACAAAATAGTTTACAATTTAAAAGATTATTGGCCTACGTTAAAAATCGTTCATGGCAAACCACGTCATTCTCAAAGTCAGGGTAGTGTAGAACGTGCAAACCAAGATAATGAAAACATGATTTCGACTTGGATGCAAGATGAAAAAACTGACCGTTGGAGTGAGGGATTGAGATTTGTGCAACTTATGAAAAATAGAGCTTTACATTCAGGAATCAAAAGAACGCCCTATGAGGCTCTCTTCGGCTGTAAAGTAAAGGTCGGTCTTACAACATCTTCTCTGCCTCGAGACATTTTGGATTCCATTAACAGCGAAGAAGATTTGGAAAGAGTGGTTAATAACATGCACACAACAGAAACACAAACAATGTCAAGTCTAGAACCTCCACTCCAAACCGATCATAACTCTTCAGAAGTTAATGAGGCAACCGTTGATGTCTCGGTCAGTTCTAGCCTTCTACAAATGTGTAGCGTTTGTTTGCAGCAAACTAATGAGAAACAAAACTGCACAAAATGTTTAGCGGACATACATATTTCATGTGGCCATTCAATTCAGGGGTGTGATGATACTGAAAAAACCCTGTTGTGTGTCCCTTGTTTTAATTCGGAAAATATTGATAAAGAGAGGAAGAGGTCAAAAGCTTGTCTTGAAAAACAAGCTAAGAAAATGAAAGCTAATTCCGATAAAAAGTTTCCCCCCGTCACCAAAGGAGTCACTGTTCGTGTTCCGATTCCTGACGTTGACAAAGGAAGAGGTGACTTGAGAAATATTCTGGCAGTGGTCATGGATACGACAGAAGATGGGTTTTACAAATTAGTGACCGCCAACGGAGTTTTGAAACACCTGTACGCAAAGTCACAGTTTACAGTTTGCCAAAAAAGCCTAGTTCGAGTAGAAGACGTGCATGATCAAGAAACAGGACTTCGTACCGTTGCAACAGCTCAGTGATGCACTTGCAAAACTAAATGTCAAACCAAACAATGTGCTTGTGTTAAAAACAATCGGAAATGCAACTCGAAGTGCCATAGTTCTCTTTCCTGCTGTAACAAGTAATTTCTTAAATTAATATTTCACTTTTAAATTTTACTCTAGTAAAATATGAGGATTTTCAGATCCTATGTTTAATACATTTCATGTTTGTTATTTGCAATAAACAATTTTTAACAATGTTGTTCATTTTATACTTTGCCTGCAAAACTTTCGACATTCTATATAATGCCTAGGCAAAGTTTGTACAATTGTTAAGAAATGAGTTTATTTCATACTTTGCCTGGATTCACTCGGCAATGTATACAATGCCTAGGTATTCCATACAATGCCTGAATTGTACACATTGCCGGTAACATATACACGAACACTGAGAGGTGCCATTTATTAGACTTGTATTTTTTAGTAAAATCAAATAAACGCTACATTTTTAGTCATATTAAAATTTCCATAGAAGCGTACTATCATACTACGAGCATTAAATATATTGTAATTAATGACGTTAGTGATAGATTTGAACAGAAATATCTTGTGCTACGCTAGCTACTATAAATGTTGGTTAACACTTTGAAATAATTGTAAACGGCACTTTACTAATAGCCCATACTTGTAATTAATGATACAATATGAGTATCAAACATTGTTAATGTTGCTTTAAATTATAAAAATATTTTTCTACAAATCACTTACGTACAGGCTGAGGTAAATAAAAGTATTTTCTGATATACATCCTATTCGAGTTTTTTATTTTGTAGCCTTGAAAAAGTTTGATACATATTTGAGTAATAGAGTACTATCTTAAATATATTTCTTTGAGTACGAAAGCTGCATGACTGTCTATAAGAAGATTTAATTACAGAATTAAGAAATTAGGAACAGGTAAAGAATAACAACCACAGTGTGCAAAATCAGGGCGAAATACAAGTGTCGACACCACGCTATAAATTAAATTTGTTTCTTTAAACATTATTTTTTTTAAGTCTTATGGAGTATTGTAAGGGACACAAGAATACCACAAAATGTAATACCACGCTTCTAATAAATAAAAAACTGGTACAATTATAATTTCTATCGAAGAAATAAATATTGTTTCCTAGGAAACCTAAAAAAGACGGTCTTCAAACCTCCTTGGGAGCGTGAAGATAGGTAAGTTAGTTTTCCTACACGAGTGTTTGTCCCACGAAATACTAAAACATATTTAACTACATTATAATAATTCTTCCCGTGTTAATAACTTTGGTATAATTTGGGTGAACATACTCCTTAACATTCATTTAAAAGAAACACATCTAAGTAAAGTTACAGTAACATTTAACGTAATTAAATTATTTTTTTTATAACAGAAAAGGGTAGCCGAAAACATATACACATGAAGAATTAAGATACAAGTAACGCGCAATATACAGGTAAAATACTGGATTGTGGATCCTAAGTACTCAGTGCGCTAGCCCAGGGGATGCATACTGAGAGGGAGGATAGTGTATTTATGGTTGGAGAAGATTTGCGAGAGTACGTGACCCACCCTCTCCTGGAGCCTCAGTCAATGTATCATATCCTTCTATTTCTTTCTGAATAAATAATGGTCTCAGGCTCAGCCCTCGTGCTAGCACTTTCTGGGGAAAAGTTTATAGTTTAAATTTAAATACTAGAACACTAATTTAGCTCATTTTTTTGATAAATTTAGATATCCTTCAAATAAACAACACTTCATTTCATGGAATTGACTGTG
This sequence comes from Homalodisca vitripennis, assembly GCF_021130785.1. Taxonomy (NCBI): domain Eukaryota; kingdom Metazoa; phylum Arthropoda; class Insecta; order Hemiptera; family Cicadellidae; genus Homalodisca; species Homalodisca vitripennis. Next base: position 173,981,340 of record NC_060209.1, read on the forward strand.
TTTAAAGTACAGGTGAGGCTTAAAAATAAAATAAAATTGTTGCATATTGTCAGTAAAAATGTCAGCAATAAGAAATATCTCGACAATGTGATTATTTTGTGGAAAAAAAAACAATATTGACTACTGTGTAGCTTGTACATTATGTTATCTTTATACAAAGTGAACAAAAATCTAAACGAATTTTATTATTGTTTGTTGGATGAAATAAAAGGAAACATGCACAATTGGTCTATCTCTTACAGTTAAGGGTCTAAATGATTTTGTTTTCATTAAAAAAGAACCAAATTAATACAAAATAACCAACAAAATAAGCTTATTTCTTTAGGTTGATAGGATAATTCAGTAATACTGTTTGATCGAATTTCCAAATTTAATTTCAAACTAACAGTCATTAAAAATATTTGACCAACGTAGCTTAAAAAGTACTAATACTCTAAGAAAGTGACAAAAATATGTTTTGTAAAAAATGTATTTTTATAAAGAAAATGCCTTGTCACATTGTAACCTTATCGTGCCGAAATTATAGATTGAACATACATGGTCGAATCAACTCGCAAATAGTAAGTTTTTTCATCCGATTTCAAAATTTAAATCTTAGTTAGATCTGTAAACATATTTTCTACAAAAAGTTACTTTTTTCACTTTCTTATAAAACTATTACTTTTAAAACATTTTTGTTTAAATATTTTAAATAGCTATAATTTTGAAATTTACGTAGCTGAATGGATCAAACTTGTTATTGGTAGATCCACTCAGCATAAACTTAAGTTTGGTTTATTAGTTGCTTAATATGGCTTTCTAAATCAAAAATCACTAATAGTCAGACAGACTGTGAACGGAAAGATACCATTGGTTACATTGAATTATTTTCTTTATTCACCCAGGGAACAATATTGTAAAGTTTGGGTGAAGAGTTCTTTTACACCCTGCATGTCTGTAAGGTACTCTGCCTTCCATTAAACGCTCCTCTACACCATTATCAACTTCAGAGGATAAAAATAGAACATGACATACTCATGTCACATAAATGCCACTTAAAACGAACAAAGCTGAATGTTATTTCAGTAAAATGGTTTGTCATTAAATGAAGTTTTTTTTTCTTAAATGTATATGCTAATGGAGAATATTATCGCTTAATGTTATTTTCATTCTATGTATTTATTCCTTTTTCTGAAATTTGTATTTAAATGAATAAAGTGACTTATTGTTGGTCTTCTTTTTGTTACCAATGTGGTCTGTAATTCAATATTTGATTGAGTTCAATAGATGTGAGTTCAATATAACGTTTTGATAATCAATAGATGTATTTAAGAGTCTGTTGGCTTGGAAACTATAGTTATTTTAAAATATTACATGATGTGAAAGCATTGATAAAAGTTGTATGAGGTAAACAACGATAGTTAACAGATGTAGGAGCGCTACATGGACCTGGCAATTAATTCAACTCTGTCCATAAATACAGACGACAACAGCATTGCAAATTCCAGCAGTGGAGGGCATCAAGTGTCCATATCGATTTCATCGACTTTTGCACTTTATGAAGTATAATTTCTCTGTATTCAAATTGTTAATTGTATTAACCTTTTTCTCATGTTACTTACTTTTAAGAAAACAAATTACAAATTTGATGCATAGTGCGGCCAGGAAAGAAGTACGTAGGTATTAGCTAATTTAAGTAAATAATTAAAAGTGTACTTAAAGCAAGGTTAATCAAGAAAAAGTATTTATTATCGTTGTTAAAAATTTAGTATTACACTAATGATATGACAGTAAATTATTTTCTGTAAATTATTGACTGATAATGGTGATGATGATATAACATAAGTTATAATAATATTTTTGATACACAGCCATTATAATCATAGCCATTATTATAATTTACTTACTGTGAATTTTGTTAGAATTCTCGTTATAAACTCAATAACTATATTTTTAAGTGAGGGGTGGAGCTCAGTAGAACATTTAACTTTCTCATATTGAAACATAATTATGGTATAATTTTCATTAAAAAAGTAACCCATATTTTACTAATGTGACAAGTTCATAAAATATTTGGTTATCACAATTATCATGTAGAACATTGCGTATGGAAACTATTTATAAACCTGAAATTAATTTCTCTAAAACTTTATAAAAACATGTTTACACTAATATTTTTGTAAAGCGAAGTTATTAAGCTTTATTCAATTTAAAGATATAATTTACCCTAAAACAAAAGCACTCAGAGTAAGGGTAAATTAAGTAAGAGAGAAATATACTTTAAGACATTTTTTACTTATTTTGAACTTACAAATCAGAATTGCAGTGAAAGTTTATAGAGTAATTCTCAGGCGCTCTTCAAATCCAGCGCAATAAACGGTTACGATATGTTTCAATGAGAAAGATGAGGATGTCTTGAGGCAGTTTCCAACATGCCGACATCAAAATTAAACGTTATGGTACGTGGTTTAACTTGAAAATGTGAAATTATTAATTTAGTATAAGATGTCTTAAAATGATAGTAACAATATTATACTAGAACATTTTTAAAATCCTATCTACAACCAAAAGATTGTTTAAGATTATATTTTTAGGATTACCAAGATTGTAAAAACATATATTTGTTAATAAAACTATAGTATTAAATAACAGCAGTAAGTGCAGGTACATTCATAGTTCATATTACTATTATAGGGTTATTATAACGGCAATAAATTAAAGGCAAGGTCGGCCATATTAGAAAGTAGGATCAGTGAAGGTGCAAAGATTCACGTCCGTTCACGCCTCCTCTCCGGTCATCGATTAACCTATGCTCATCTTCATATTCACTCCTGTGCTACTAGGTAATGTGAACAGGTGATGAATAACTTTCGTGGTATACGTATACCTTACCTGGTGTATAACTTACGTGATGTGTAGCTTACGTGGTGTATATCTTAAGTGGTGTATAGCCAACAGTTTAAAACTAATATAAAATATACAATAACCAACTATTATTAACGATAGAAATAATTATTATCGTTTACGAATTTCACAGCACTATGTACCAATTCCTATGTATGTTCATCTAATAAATTAATTTTAGAATATTTTGTGAACTTAGAGCTGTTTTACTGAAGTGCCATAAATGCTTCAACCAAACAAGTAATACTGATGTAATTTTTAATTCCAAATGTTCATCAACAGACCTCAAACCAATTTTTTATTAATTTTATCTTTGAAAAATAATAGGTTTATTCCTTTCTTAATTTTTGTCTAATCACCTTGTCTTCACCTTGTAAACTAATATATCGTGTTACTTAAAACACAAAAGACTTTTGTATTCTTAGTTCAATAACTTTGAAATTATGTCGCCTAACCTAGAATATGTTTATGATCAAGATTGAATCACTCCAGATCATACGACTACAGCAGTCACAGAATACAGTAAACCTGTATTTTCTTAAGTGTTTTCGCGTGTTAGAGGGAACTTATTGTCTTGAGAACAGACCTCCATTTTCACAACAGAAACACAATAAAACTTTTCCACTTGAGCACTTTTGGCTGACAAAGTGTTTAGAAACACCAGCGTGGTTGTCATAAATGATAACTCTCACGGAAAGACTGAATAAACTTTCTTTACAAATTCATCTCCTCAGTAAACAGTTAAAAATTTATTTAAACCCCATTAAGTAAAAAAACCGAGAATTAAATTATTTTAATTACCACGTTAATGGAGTAAAAAATTTACTTCATATCTTAAGAGGATAAAAAACAACAAAAAACTAATATTGGGTTTTGTGTATTGATCCTTGCAAGTATTTTTTATTACATTGAGCAATTTTTATTGTATGATAGATACTATTAGGCAATATAAAAGATATAATAAACATCGAAACAATGTCGAATATTTTGGTACCATTTTATCCAACCTTTAATTATAAAAGTTAATAGAGAAAATTGCGGAATTTTTCATTTTTAAACTCATTTAAATGAATAGTACTAAAACTAAAAAAAAAAAAATAGAGTCTGATCGACAAAATGTTTGGTATGTTTTGTTTAAGTATATTTAATAAATTCAACTTATTTAACATTGATTACAGTTGAAAAAAGTTAAAATATCCCAAGTCACGTGTTTTTTATAGAGAAATGTGAGGATGTTTCTGAGCTTTTCTGTCAAGTTTTCTTATCACAATGTTACCCAACTGACTAATTTTAGTTAAGTGTGTATCTGCTATAGCATTTATTTTGTTGAGCACAGTGTAAAATCTTTTAAGGACAACCCAAGTTAAAAACTTACTACGGATATAAAAGTTGTCACAAAAAACGTTAGAAACTAATAGAATTGCATTTTTGACGACAACTTTCAACGATGTGTTCAACATGTATAACCAAAATAATCGTTATTAAGCTACATATAACACTCAGAATTGTCGTGATATACTAACAATTCTTCTATAAGCCGTTTACCATTTCTCAGAAGTAACGGAATATAAATAGTTCAAATGCTAAATTATTTGGGATAACTTCTGCTTTACAAATATACTTGTATTATAGTTATCTCATTTAAAATTTGTCTTAATCTTATAATAAAACTTCATTATGTTAAGGATTTGTAAACATAAATACATGATATTACTTCAATGTTGATATTTAGTACCTAATATGCATACTATAAACAAAAAAGTATCTCCTTGATATACTTAAAATTACTGGGAAAATAAGTTATTTGATTTACATTACATTTCAAAGCAAATTTTCATGTGTACAAAAACAGTAAATGAAAAACTTCATATAGTGCTATGTATTCAAGAAATATGCTTTTCTGTTACAATAAATAAATAAAGAATACTAAGATAACTTTTCATTCATATTATCTACCATTAGTATCTTATAGTTGTGTTTTCTGACCCAAAACCCTACTTATGGATTTCAAAAATTTAACTATTGATTTTACTATAAACTCTGTTACTACCAATACTGTAAAATAAGAAGAAACATTTTCCAATTTCCTTGGCTAAGTAAACTCGGTTTATTAGTCACAATATCGATAAGTACAACTGACAGCTGTTACTCTCTTCTGCTCGACAGTTCCATTTACCGCCTTGACAGTTCACATGACATTCAATATGATGTTATCAATTCCATTTACAAACAATATCTTTCATTTATAAACAAACATATTGAAAACATGATCATATAGCAAGATTAGGTTTGCAGAAGAATACAGTTGAAAACAACTATTTTACTTGATCATGAATAATGTTACAATTTAAAGGAATTAAATTACAAAAGTATCCCTAAAAATTTAATAAGTAGCAGCAGTAGTCAATTGTAACAAGAGGCTAATTTGGCGTACATGAAATGAATTAAAAAATACGTGAGGCCAATTTAAAATTATTTAGTAGTAGTTAATTTATTTTATTTTCAGTTTTTCCTTTCAACTTTTGTTTTAAGTAAAGCAATCCAATAAGCACTGTTCATGTTTACCCAGAAAATTTAATATTTTATGTAACAACTTTTTTTTAAGAAAAGTGTTTAACAATTTATATTATTCAATATATTTTTATACCATGTAATATCAAACAAATTTTAGAATTATCTTAATAAAATGGCTTATTTATAACGCTCAAATGTGACTTTCATGAATCTTCTAAGTTGAACAAGACACTGTAGTCAGCTGCTTCCGTGCAACTGAGGGTGTGCTTGTAACATGCCGCTAAAGTTAAAAACTGCGTTATATACAAGAATTCGTCACCAATTAATAAATGCTTTACTATAAAACTTACGATTATAATACCTTAATGATAATAAACTGTTAAAATAATCTAACTATAATAATAATACTTATTATTTATAATGGTGTCGGATAAATAACAAATGTCTAATACTGCACGAATGAACAAATACGTAAATATACTTACTTAAAACAATAATTTATATTACAACATAATCTTTTAATTTGAATGACAATGAACTCCCACTAACAGTTGGCACAGTTGCAATGACCATTTGGAGCCATGGAGATATATCGAGTGACAATATAATTTTACACAATATAATCTATTGATATTAAACCCTAGCTATGTTAAATTGCAGTAATATAATAAAATTAATAAGTAAACTTAGTTAAACACACATTGTGAAAGCCAAGCGGGGTAATATTAACTGATTTAACCAAGCCATTTTTGCCAACATTCCAACCATTATGGAGGCTACTGAATCTGTGTTAATAAAAAGAATAGACAAACATAGCTTTACTGTGATAAAAGACAATACATTACAGAGACGGAACTAATAAGGTTGTTTTACGAAATTAATTACACACTTTTGAAATTAATAACACTATAAAATTGTATTTGCTTAATAGATACATTTTTCAAATATTTACAGAGATTAAAATAAATATTTTAAATTGTGTTTATTAATTTAAAAAAATCAACGCTTCCAAGAAGACTTTCCGAATTGTATAAGGATAACAGTATAAGAATAAGGAGAGGACAATTTCACTGTTTATATGGAGTGTTGAACACTAACTAAAACGGGTATTACAGCGTTAGAGCCCACACACAAACAAGATTACCATTTAGCATGTGAATTGTAGGAGGGATGAGGAGTATCACTGCGGGTTGACTAATAGGATTGAGTAACCGCGGAGTCAACACTACAACAGTACAATCCTCTTACTGGCGGCAGTCAGCTCTCTCGCACAACTCTAAAGTCCAAGTAATCTTTGTGTCGGCTCCTTCTAGGCTGCGGTCGACGGATTAATATCGAGCTCAATGGTGCAATTGCATACTGTACGATCAACTACTCCACACTAACAATAAAGTCATTTCACCTTCTAAATCTAAAAAAAACCTTTACCTATTATTTTGCTTTAATCTGAAAACGTTAAAGTAAAGCGTTTTATAACTGATTTAACCAAGCCATTTTTTGCCAACATTCCAACCATTATGGAGGCTACTGAATCTGTGTTAATAAAAAGAATAGACAAACATAGCTTTACTGTGATAAAAGACAATACATTACAGAGACGGAACTAATACGGTTGTTTTACGAAGTTCTAGCTTGGATGGGAGTTACCAGTGTATTATGATTGACTAGGCTACATCTGAGGGTAAACAATTACATACAGTTGTACATTTTTAGGCCTTAGCTCTCTATAATAAATGTTGGTAATACAAACATGATACTGATAAATACGGAATATTAACATTTGTTCAGAGGACTTCCAGTTGTAATGTAATGAATACCTAATTGGAGAACAACCTAAGATAATAAACCTCAACTTAGATAATATTAAGTGAATACTAATTATATAGTTGCAGAATAATTAATGTAAACCTATTTAGTAGGCTGTTTCAAAATTTTGACTACAAATTGTAGTGATTAATAAAAAGTATTCGTCGAATCAGAAAGTTAACTTTTAAATTGGCGGTAGTTTAAATTTCGTTACTAAAATATAATTAAAAATGTAGAAAAAAGTGACGGAAATAAAATTTTCTTTCGAATTTATAACCAAATACCCATTTTTATTCATATACAATTGCTTCTTTACAGTAAGATAACAATTAAAAAACAGAATAAATATCAGTTGACAAGTTATTTGGATTCAAAACTTTTTAACTAATTTTGGTTGAGTAGTTATAAAATAAAACTTTTACTTAAAAACACATACAGACAAACAAATGGTAAGTTAAACGAGATATAACTTCCCTTGCATTTAGCTTTTGTGATCCTTTTGGTTCATAGAACTGTACCCTAAAGTCTGTAATGAGAGGTTAAAACCATCTTTAATACTTATTTGATTGACTGGTAGATAGTTACTTTGGGATTTTATCGGTTCAAGCCAGGCATTTAAATTTTCAACAACCCTATATTATTTTTGACTTAGTATACTTATTTAATAATTTATTTAGATAATAATGGTCAGTAACAAACACTTTCTATTACTCACTATGAAGTTACATATACATCAACACGATTTCACAGACGTTTAATGTATTTCCTGTATGTATACAAAAGTAAGAAGAAAACTTATCAAACAGAATTTGTAAATTTACAGGAACCGACGTTGGGAACAAACATGTGTAATTCTGTCAGGAGCGTACCACCTCCGTTTCCTTTCAACAAGTTTTATTTCCTGTCGCACAGAGCTCTGTGTTTCCTCATCTCTTTGAAGAAAAGTAATAATGTTTTGCAGCATGCCCTGGTATATGACACAAAGCAGTGGTTATACTTCTTTTTCATTAAGCAAATAATTCACTAAATAGAAAATCTGAATAATATTCATTCTAAATGTCCAAATTATAAAAATCATGTAACAAATTAGTATATTCATAAATAAGTAATATTCATGTTTTAATATCTTCACTTTTATAGTACTAGATATAATATTATACACATAACGATAGCTAATAAAACTAAGTTAATTTAAACGTTAATTAAAAATCAGTTTTTAACATACAAGAAACTGTTTTTATTAAAGTTTTATTTTTTTGTAAAATACTCGTCGATGATTATTTTACTAACTATACAGTGTAATTTAGAACTGTACATAAGTTTAACTATAAATATTTTACAATTCCAAAATATTTTAAAATTTTTTACAATAACAACTACTATAAGTAAAAATTTATTTAATCAAAATATATTTATTACGTTATTATATATTAATACAGTATGCTATAAGTAATTCTTTTTACAACAGTCCTTCCCAGTACAAAGACAATTTCACTTTTCACCCTCACGCTTGGGTATTGATTTAAAGGATCACTATCGCCACTATAGGTAATTTCTCCTATAGAATATGTACTCCTCGTATTTAGCCTGTTTTTTTAGCTTTTAAGTTTATTTTAGCTTTCGACGAAAGTTTAATTATTGCTTTAAGGTACGAGTACACTCATTGACTTATTTTGAATTCATTTTTTAAGGTATTCTATATGTAACAAAGCTGTAGTGTAAAGGGTTTATTTAGTGCGCATGATACATTTAGCTTCGTGTCACCTTCCGAATAGTGCAACGTCTGAGATCTGACACTCTCACAGACTGGAGTCCTGGAAGGGAACCAGCAAGACCTAAGTAGTATAGTGATTTAACATTATTACTTATTAAATAGCGTGAATTTAATAATCACAAGTTCTTAGCTGTTTTCGCGTTTCACCCGTTTCGACGTCAGAGACAACGAGGGTCTGTCTGGTCTACCAAACAAACATCCAGTATACTCTAGATCAAGTGTTCTCATCAGGTGTCAAGGAGAAAAGTCTGTGACAATGTCGGATATCAGGTGCTGCATTAGAAATGGGGCTAAACTCAACATTCGCATTTTAAAGTTTTGGAATTAACAAAGAAAAGCGGTTAGTAGTATATGATCAAAGAACAACGATGTTTTATACCATACTTTTTTTATTAAATAAACCTAAATTATGGATATGGTTACTCTAGGGTGGCTCCCTAGTACTAAAAATCAAACCTCTTACGTTCCAGGAATAAATTTTTACAAATTTGCTATCACACCTCCGAGAATAAACACCTTTAAATATGCGTGTGAAACGAATTACTTTGATTATTTTTTATATGTGCATGCTTTTATTTATTTTTAATTTACTTTTTTTATAATTTATTTACGTGTTATACGTTGTCTGCAGCAGATGCAAAGTGTGCGTGTTTTAATGATAGACAACTTTAGAAAACTAAGTTTAGACCCATAGTGAGAATACGTCTTTTGGGAATCGATACAATATTTATTCAATAGTTTTTACACAATTAACATGTTTTTATGGCAGTGAAATAATTAAAAAAACTACTACAATACGATCGAATATATCCCATACTTAAGACAACAGGGCAGTTTTTTACTATGAAATTTTTACGATTGCCGCATAAGTTTGTTATAAGTACTAATAAAGTGTTATGTTTAAATTTGAATGTTTGCCTTCGCCAACAGGAACTTGGGAGCTAATTTGCTGTAAAGGTGAATCCAACTAGCTGTAAATGCGAATCAAACTTGATATAAAGGCAGATGGTATCCTTATAGAGGAAACAGAATGTTAAATAATCAATAAGCTCCTTGAAGAAATAAAAACACAAGAAATCTCTGTATCTACGGCGTCCTAATCGTTTGAAGAATTCCCGATTAACCGCTGGGATTAAAACTTAAACAAGTGAAAATATTGTGCTTCGACCTTCATCCCCACATTGCCCTTGATTAAAATGGTTTCTTTCAAGGTCGGTCTACTGTTGTCAACCTTCTACGCCAACAGGCATACATAATACCTGCATACCAAGTCTACACCGCTGCGGACACTATTTATTTGGACTTTGCTATTACTTTGATCGTATAGACCATCATCAGTTCTGTAACCTTATTTAAATGCTTTAAACATTTGTGGCTCCTTTCACCAGTGGATGTCGTGTTAATGGTGGGAGAGAATACTTACTTAATAATGATTAAATTATGATAATGCCACCTCTCAACCATTTCTTCTCTTATGAGGATATCCTCAAGGTTCACATTTAGATCAATTATAGTGTTGCCTCTTTATTAGTGATATTGTACCCGTAATTAGCATAAATTAACTAAGGTTTGCCGATGATATTAAGATATTTCAGTGATTCTTTCTCTGCATGGTCACCTAGCTCCTCAATCATCTTCTAACAATATTTTTGACTGGTGCATGTCAAAAGGATGCGGCTCAATGTTGTCCGGTGCCAGGTTGTTATCTATAAACGAGGATCTGAGATTATACTCTTAAACTACCAACTTAAGGGAGTTAAATTGGTATGACCTTGGAATTACTATGATGGTACTACTAAGACCGCTGGAGCATGTTTTTATTGTTCTGCTAAAGCTAATTCTTTCTTGGGATTCATGTAGAGACTGAGAAGGGACTTTCGGTCTCCCTCAAGCGCTCATCTTTCTTTGCTTATCTTTTAATGAAGTATATATTACTATCATAAACGGCCTGTGAAATTGGCCTTAATGATCTACTCCATAGAATTAACTTATTAATTAGTCTTTTATATAATATGTAATGTATCATCTTGTATGTATTTTGAACTTCGAAATATCGTGTTTTACACATTAATAATTAAAATATTGACACACGCAAACATACTAAATGCTAAAATACCGTAGTAAAAATGAAAACGTTTTTTCTTTAAAACTTTCTAAAATATCCTTGCGATTTTGACAAGATACTGTATTTCAAAACTACTTTTTACCAAGTTTTCAGCGTTCAAAAACCTTCAAAACGATGTTCCATATAACCTACGAGTATCTTCCTACCTAAAGTTTTTGCATTGAATCTTGTGCTCATTCAAATAAAAAAACTGACTCGAAATTCAAGTATAAAATTACCGTAGTAAAAAATAAAAAGATTTCTAAATATTTTAACAAGACTTAAGATATTTTCAAAGATTAAAAAACATTGCAATCAAAGATTAATGGGCCAAATTGTCTATCTTGCCTTTTGAAATTTTCAAAATTCGACCAAGTTGAAACCATTTTGTCACACCATGCAATACTAAAGGCTACAAAACCAATTTTGCGACATTCGCCATGTGTTATTTATAACGGTTACAGTTCATTGCATTGCTCTTTGTCAAATAGTTCAAGCAAAAGAGATAGGAACCGGGTTTTTTGAAATACCTATTTCAAATTACCATAATGGTTATTATATCTACCATAATGGTTTGAAATATAATATTTTATATTTAATTAACTGCTATTTACTTCATGAATAGAAAGTTTTTGCAAAATCTGACGAAACATTAAAATGTAACACAACACAATGAATATGCCGTCGCGGTAGCAGTTGAGTTGTGGCAAGGACTAACTGTTTATCCGGCCGTTTTCGTATGAAGTAGACATTAAGCGATACCACAATCCGTTTAGTTCAAGTAACATCAAGAACCTAAGTTACTGCAAGAAAAATCAATATTTTATATTCAGATCCATACTTTTTTATCTCTACACAGGATGTCCATATTATTATATCATACTTCGCATTCTATGTATTATTTGAAAAAAAGTATAAAATATAGTCTTACCATGTTTCGTCTTCTATCTGTCTGTCTAATTTCAGGAAAAAATATACTTTTAAGTTGAAAACAGACAAACAGATCAATTTGAAAAGAAAAAAAAATGTCAAGCCTAATTAAAAGCTGTTATGAGAAAAAGGTTTCAGAAAATATCATATTCACGCTGTATTTTCATGTCATATTTTCCCGCCACACTTTCAAAATTTTGTTCCCAAGTCTGTATAATGCCAGTAAAACTTATTACATTTTATTACCTGATCTAAGTCTAACCCCGTTTCCTATAACTTGACGAGTCTGTATATCTAATAAACTACTGAGATGGCATTTCTGATTTTTGGTTACGTTATTTGTTTATATCATCACCAGTGAAAAAACATTGGGGATAATTATATAAACGTTTACAATATCCAGATGAGTTGACAATGTCTGCACGTCTCTCTCTAAGTACGAAGACATGAAGGTCAAAATTACTTGTTTGTACCTAGAATCGGTATACAGTTATACCCTCTTCATACAAACAATTAAAAATTATTTGGGTATTCGTACTGAAGTTTTAAACAAAAGTTTTTAATGAATTAATAACATAATAAATTACGTATAATGCAATAACTATCAGAGAACAATGTTCTAGGTATCTGAACGAGAGTTTAAGAGAGGGTTGGTCCACGCAATACCTTTCAAACACAAACTTTTCCGTCCAACCTTCCGATTATTGTTTAATGAAGATGAACTTATAAACAAAGTATGACTTCAGAAGTACATCCGTTGTTTGTCTTGAAAACTTCCTTAACTTTTACCCTCCACTTCACTTTAAAGGCTCCAATACAGTACATTAGCAGTGCAATCATGGACGAATGCTGCCCATTTACACACTCGTTATCAGGTCAAGCAGAACCTTTTTTCATGTATACGGGGTAGTGATTGGCCATAATGATGACTACGATCAAAGTATCTATAAATTTGACAGCAAGCGTTAAATGTTGAAACTGTCCTTAATTTTGGAGAAATTAAAAAAATATGTATATCAAACTTTCAAAAACTTCATCCATTTCCTAACATGGGGTCAACTCTTTTGTTTGCTTATAAAAGAACCTGTATATTATTATTTACTATAGAAACACTGACTTTAAGACTTTTATTTTTGGTACCTTTTTATATTTCCTAAGAGAAGAGAGCTCAAAATGTTGAGACTTCGTATGGAAATTAACACTGAGAAAACACCTGTAAAGTAGTCGTATATCTAAACACTACCATCTGTCATTTGGAAAGTGCCTGAATATAGAATTGGGCTTTGTTCAGTTAAAGCTTTCATTCTTATACTACTTTCAGTTACTAAATGGTAGTGTTTGAATGACATGAATTTTGAATGCGCATTTACAAATATTTTAAAAATAAAGAAAATTCCCAAATGTAACATGCAAAGTTAATGTACTGTACACTATTGAACTAATGTAATAAAACATGTGGACTGCATTTCACTAGGTTTACATATATTTTTACTTCCTAAGTATGAAGAACTATGCTGTAAACGAGGACAGCGAACCCGAATGTCCTTGAAACAGACAGACTTCCTGTTAAGGATGTAACCTAATTGTATATGTTACAGCAGTAACAAGTTTGGATATTTATGCTTCTATACGATTGTGTTCATAATTTAAATGAATTTTTAAATAATGAATAGAATATATTTATCTCCACACAGGGTGTCCATACAGGGGGTTCCAACGAGCAAACATAGTTCAAGTCCTATTGATATTCTTGGAGCATTCAAACAAATATCATGGAATGTTGCGAAAAAATTTTACTTATTTAATTTCTGTCTGTAAAAACGTTGATTTACTCTTTAACTACAGGACAGAACGTTTCTAAAGTGAATTGGGAATTAAGGTAGCTTTAAAATAATTATAACTCCTACCAGCAGTAATATGCCACTTACAAAGTACATGGCTATAAAGGCCCTAATGTTATGGGCATGTGATGCTATACTTTTACAATTATCAATAACATAAACTAGGTTCATTTTGGAACGAGCGCTATTGTATGATGAAGTTGTTTAAGCGGCAGTTAAATAAATTGTTTACAAATGACAAGTTGGAGCGACAGATGTCAGGCGGCTGCTGTCACACGCTACTAAGCCAGGCAGACAGTCATTCTCAATCTGACTTAAACGACTTTCTTCGATTGTCAAAGGATGTACGCCGCGCTACGCCGTCTCGTCTCGTCCTTTGAGGAAGCACTTCATTCATAGCGTCTTTGTGTTTGTATGACTTTGTGTCATCGTTAGGTTGTGACATTATTATATTTCCTAGAGTTTTACTATACAAATTTACACTCTAAATTAAACTGCCTACAAAACATCCTGATTTATATCAAACACACAATAGTTTGAAGCATTACAGTTTCTCTATAAAAATCAATACATAATAATAATACTTAATAAAGCAAGGCCATGAAAAGGTAGAATACAATGTAACCTGTCATATAGAAATAAATATTATATTTACATGGATGTATAAACAAATTAATTGTTATCACTCTTTTTTGTCTCATCTATACACATAACCTTTAAAAACAATTTCAACGACCAATAAATGTACAGTCTACTTTTACACGTTAAAATATGTTTTATGCACTAAGGATTTTAAAAAGGTTAATTTTCTTAAAATATATTTTTTCTGGTATATATACTTATATAGAATAAATAAAAATATAACGACCACTAGTGCGTTATAAAAATGATTCTTTTCAATTGGCTTAACTTCTGTACTTCAGGCTCCTGTTTGGTTGCAATCATAATAAATTGGCAACATACATAAGAGGTAAAATGCATTTGCTATTTAATTATTTTTTAATTAATTAATGCATAATGTAACGGTACATTTTAAATCTCACAGTAGAACATAAAATAAATGCATAAATACAATGTAATTTATAACTTAAAATTTTTAAATTAATATTCATTAGTTGTTCACTCAAGATTTGGCATTTCTCGTTATGTTAATATTCTTAACCATTTCAGTTGGGATGCCTGGGCAACAGTCTAGATCATGTTTGTCAAGTAAATACTAAGAGTGTAATGTCTAATCCTTCGCCATGTTGCTTCTCAAAAATTACATTTCATCACATATTGTTGAGGATGAAAATCCTTATCGAACAGCGAGACGAGAAACCCGTTGACAGTAGAATTAAGAGACCTATAATATAAACCTATAGGATCATGTTCAGACTTTAATATTATTGTGTTTCTTCCTAAATCCTAAAATTAATTATAATTAAAATACATTTTTTAACTAAACACATTTTGGTATCAGAATACAATTACATGCAACGTCAATTGAATAGTGATCGGTCTTCAAATTAAACGGGTCTCATCAAACAGTGTGAATGCTTTAATTTGCTTATAATTTTTCTCTGCAACTGGAGTAACGAGAGATGGAAAAATAATATAAATGTACTTAAGCCTATTTCAAGCTAAATAAAGGGGGATATGGTTTTAACAAAATGCATAAGAACATTAATAACTAAAGATATAACTGTATACGTACACAATTATTAAAATATTTTGCCTATTGACAAGATTAAGCGGACCTGGACAGAGGTCATTATCGCTTAGATTTTTGTCGTAACACAGGGATGCTCTCATAGAAACTTTTGAAGTATGTATACAAAACTTTAAGACTTTCGTTATCTTTTGGAACAAGCCTACTTTGTTACAGTTTTATTTGCTAGTGTCCTGCTTTTTCGAGGACCCTATATAATTTAATGACTAGAGAAACTGTTTTATTTTTTTTATTTCAATGGAACTTTGGCTCGTATTCTAATAGTAATAGGCTATAAAACAAATACTTAATCCTTAAGAAAGGTAAAGCAATTCAATGAAAATTTAATTTAAGAAATATACTTCAAAGAAACTAATTACTAAAAGAAATGTCTGAGCAATAAATGTTCATTAACGGAACGCCAGTCGTGTCTGCTTGTAATTATTGTAAAAAGTACTTCTGTACAGCTATCACTAAATAACCGGAACAAACCGTACAGTGGACGTTAATTGTGTCATTATTATTTAGCTTCTGCCTCGTTATGATAAAACGAAAATTAAATTATTTCTCTAGTAATAATAAAATGTACTGCAAAAATATAAACATTCTATATATTGCCAACTTATTTTTTGTTGATCATAATTTGTTTCAGTGTGTTTTAATATCGCTTTTAATATAAACCTACGTTGTTACAAAAAATAAGGTACCGTAATAATACTAATCAGATTAAACACTAAATTAAACACTAAAAAAACACTATCTCGAGTTAGCGTGGGACAGCTACTGCACGCTCTTATAATGGGACTATCTCGAGTTAGCGAGGGACAGCGACTGCGCGCTCTGATGATCGGACTATCTCGAGTTAAGGAGGGACAGCTACTGCGCGCTCTGATGATCGGACTATCTCGAGTTCGAGGGACAGCTACTGCACGCTCTGATGGCCGGACTATTTCGAGTTAGCGTCGGACAGCTACTGCACGCTCTGGTGGCCGGACTATCTCGAGTTAGCGTGGGACAGCTACTACACGCTCTGGTGATCGGACTATCTCGAGTTAGCGTCGGACAGCTACTGCACGCTCTGATGGCCGGACTATCTCGAGTTAGCGTCGGACAGCTACTGCACGCTCTAATGGCCGGACTATCTCGAGTTAGCGTGGGACAACTAATGCACGCTCTGATGATCGGACTATCTCGAGTTAGCGTGGGACAGCTACTGCACGCTCTGATGGCCGGACTATCTCGAGTTAGCGAGGGACAGCTAATGCACGCTCTGATGATCGGACTATCTCGAGTTAGCGTGGGACAGCTACTGCACGCTCTGATGGCCGGACTATCTCGAGTTAGCGAGGGACAGCTAATGCACGCTCTGATGATCGGACTATCTCGAGTTAGCGCGGGACAGCTACTGCACGCTGTGATGATCGGACTATCTCGAGTTACCGCGGGACAGCTACTGCACGCTCTGATGATCGGACTATCTTGAGTTAGCGTGGGATAGCTACTGCACGTTCTGATGGTCGGAATATCTTGAGTTAGCGCGGGACAGCTACTGCACGCTCTGATGGTCGGACTATCTCGAGTTAGCGCGGGACAGCTACTGCACGCTCTGATGGTCGGACTATCTCGAGTTAGCGAGGGACAGCTAGTGCACGCTCTGATGGCCGTAGGTATTCTGGACTATCAGTCCATTCGATTACCTGTTTATTAGATTTCAGACATTTTACTGCCGCATTGGACTGTGTATAGGTGACCTCCGTTTAATCAGAAAGGAACGAAGTAGAAATTTTACGTTATTATACCTCTGTACGCCTAATTTACGTAAAAATTACCTTAGAATATTATACAGAATATATGGCCTCATTCGAAACTATTGTGAAATAATTTACTAATTTTTACAAATGATAATCTGATGCTACTGTAAAACAAGATAAAGCAGCCTATTTGTCATAACATGAAAAAGTCATAAAACACCCAGTGAGATTGTTTGTTATGTAACACAATGTCGCTAATAAGATACATCATATAGCGTGAATGAATGTTTTATCTAGTGGAGTCTCAATAACGTAGTAAGGGGAGTGGTGAACCCTGAGAGTACATACCATCAGGCAGTCAATCAAACCGGTAACACATACTTTGGATTCCGGAGTGAGTACTTACTAACCCCAATTCAACACTATTCATTGCATTGAAAAGTATTAAAACTGCTAGTTATTTACTCAATACAGCAATAAATTTATATTTATTACTATTTTTGCTGTTTATTCAGAGAATTTCACCTTTACTATTGGTGAGATAACCATTCTGCCCTAACAAACAAAGTTACTGAATCTATTCCTATTAACTGTTACACTAATAACCATAGTTAGCAATAACACAAAATGAAACTTGACTCGGCTGTGTATACGTAAAGACTAGTCACATAGAACATGAAATTAACTCTAATTGCATCCTGAAAGGGGCCAAGACAACTACAACAGTTAGCAAGCCTAGCTTACAACTGCCAGTAAACTAACGGATGAGCCCTCAATACCACTGATTGACCACAACTCGTCAACTGATTTGCATACCTGTCTAATCTAGATTAGTCAAACTAAGAGTGTGCGTAACTTCACTGCACAATCAGTAATCCATTGCGAACAAGTCGTGTTTGACTTATTTGACGTACCACGCGAAGCTTCTAAACATTTTAAGACGCAAATCCTTATTTACAATTATTTACAACCATAAAGTTAATAAGTTAATTTGATAAAATCGATTATTTATCCAAAATGTGGATATTCGCAAAGATACAAAAGTAAAAAAATATGGACCAGTCTCCTCTGAGAAAATAACAAATATATATTTCAAAACTAAATAAAAATATATTTCGGAAATTCATATTTTGATTTAAACACGTTCTTCGTGCGCTATGTATTGAAAATGATTATATCGAGAAGCCTTAATTATTATTACATACATATTTCTAAACATTAATGGCAAAATTAAAGTTGCATTTTACTTTAATTATTTTACAGTCTTTTGAATGTATTTAAAATTCTATAATTTCCTGGCAAACAACTGGTCCCAAAAAGTCAATATTTTCCGAATGATAAAATGCATGTCAGAGGCAACTAATGCAATCGTATAAACTCCGTGTATGTTCTTACATAATGATAAAAATAATCGTAACCATACTTCCTGGGTCCTTGATATCTAGGGAACGGAAACAAAATATTCACATTAAATATTCTCTGTAAATTTCCTTTCTTCAGACATTCAGATCCTTAGTTAAGATCTCAACAAGAAGTATTGTGCTTGTTATTTTTGTATTAAAATATTCTTGATGTCGAAAGACTGCCATTATGTGTTACTTAGCTGTGTTATCAAACACAATATTAAGACATAAAATTCTTTTTGTAAAAATATAAGACATGTTTATCTGTCTATTTCAAGATTTTAAACTTATTACAAAGAATTGTAATCTGTTATTGAGTTACAATTGGAACGTAAAAAAAAATATTTTACAAGGTTAGAGACGCAACAAATAATTATAGTTTGTCTAATTTTACGTAAAATCTGATAGAAATATACTTTTTAATAGCTTATTCATAGAATACTTATTTTAAATGAAACGATACTATTACAATGTTTTAAAATCTTCTCTTATATTTATTCTCTGAAATTCATAATGTGTTTGATCATGCATTGAAATTATTATTGTAAGAGAAATGAGGTTAAACTCCAAATACACAAAAAGAGCGATTATTCAACGTTTACAGAACGAGAAAAATTACGAACTTACTTTAGGGATTTACTGCTAGAAAACCCGTAATATTGCCAAAATTGCCAGATCGGTTGGGCTACTATTCTCGCTAGCTTTATTTTTCAACTTCATTATTTGCATAAGAACCAGAAAGACAAAGGAGATGGTAAAAAATAATCAACAAAGATTGCCTCAGTAATTTATAACAGACTTTGTAACCAAAAGCTACAGTAGTTTGAGATTGTTTGCAGGTGGTTAGGGGAGGAGGGAGTAAGGAAAATTTTAGTATTTTCATTATGTATTATTGGTTAAATGACATGGCTTCCCGCATCATAGATTGGATAGTTCCTGACCTAACAGTGTGTTGTTCGTATCAAAAGTGATGATTTCTTTAGAAATCTTTTATAAACGTGGCACTGATGTTAAATCACATGATTATTATTTGAACATGGTCGGCTGGCAAGAGGCTGCTTGGCTAGTTTAACAGCTACCAGTGAAGTTGCATCTATATTCCATACCTTGTAAATAGTTTTATTATACCTCGAGGACCGACCACAGGACTAGCCACAAACTTGCGACGGAGAGTATCCTACAACACTGATGTGGATCCAAGTAGTGCTGAAACTTGGCATGAACTTGGGTATATTCAGGGAGCATGGGGGTTGATGAAGTAGAGGTTTTCGGTCTCAACAGAGTGAGAAGGTCAATTTTAAACTATCAAACTAGTTCAACTCCTTTATTATTAATTGTAGGCCCACTATTATTATTGCAATGGTAAGTTGGAAATCCAAGTTTCTCCCAATGAATTGCTCCATTTGTCAAATTAAACTGAATGTTTTAGATAATTGATGTACTATACAAAAATGTAAAAGCTTTATCTTTTATAAAACTGTTGTCTTGCAATGTATAAAAGAATCGCTTTATAGATATGTATTCCAATTTCGGTTAACTGCACGTTGCTCAGAAATACATATATTTTATTCATTTTTAATACAAATTTAATCTGTTCATGCTTAAAATAAAAATAATATTTTAGGCAAAACATAAAAGTTTAGTTTTTTTAAATGAAAACAAAATATACAGTTTTATATAGTCCTTTCTTCACTTATTTTTAAACTCTAGACCATTAGAAAGCATAACTTTTCTACCTTAGATTTTGTTTTATCAACAAAAAAGATTTCAGTCCTACTTTCGAACATCAAAGCAAGTTCTGTCAGTTAGGAAAAATGTTTATACTAATTAATAGATCACCGTTTATAAAAACGTTCCATATTATGAAAACAACCAATAGTATAGCAATAAGTAAATTTACATAACACGTCCACATTATCATTTATCAAGATATTAAAAAAAGGTATAAAAACGGTTTAATTTTTATTCTCCGTAATATTTAAAAAGATATTGAAACAGAATTAATGTGTAAAATAATGTCATATAACAACTTCCAGTCCTGTAGGAATTATATATATATAGAGAGAATAGTCTTAGATAGTGTTAAATATAATAGTATTGTATAAATGCAAGTCTTACAATTGCATGTAATTCACGGAACTAGCCATTGAACAGCTTCCCTGGAGAAGCAAACACAAGTTACTTACCGAGGTCGCCAATTGGCCGGCAGTCGTGACGCTTGGTCCAGAGCTACTGGTTTGGTAACGTGATTATGACTTAATACAATCTTGATTGCACATCAAGCCACACAATACCTCGTAGTTCCAAGACATCTGACAAGGTGATATTGTCTATCCATATTTGTTACTTCATTCTTCCACGAGGAATTGTTTTATTTCATGAACAAAATCAAAATCTAAAAAAAGTACTCAATTTGGCAATTCCCTTTTTATTTCACAAAGTAAACCTAGAGCCTAAGTTTTTTACGTACCTTACGTTTCCAAATTTCACAAAATTAGATTTAAAGAATATAATAAATATGTACTGCAACATTCTACTTCATTTCTCAACTAAGAATGAATTATTTGTTATACAAACACTTTTTTATTTATTTATTCCAAAAATGTTACAAAACAGAATGGTTGCATTGCAGCACGTTAATTAAATATACGTGAAAAGTCCTTGAATTATATAAAATAAAATCAAATTAAGCTTTGAGTACATAAAACTTAATATGGTATGTAGAGTACATAATTCATTTTAATGTAGAGAAATTTTTTTATAATAGTAAAATAAAAAGACAACTGATTTTGGTAACAATTAAGGTAACAGGAAAATTAATAAAAGATTGCCAAAATAAATAAGCTTTGTACGAAGAACTGATAAATACTGACGAGAACTTGTGAACAATAAAATATACTTAAAAACGTGACACTAATTCGCCAACAACAATAAAAAATTACACACACTATTAATAAAGGACATTTAATACCCTTTTACAAGAAGCTGAGGAAATATTGCAATTTTCAATTTCAGATGGTTATAAATTCAAAATTTGCAACATTATAGTAAACATAATAGCATTTATTAATTTCCAAATTTTTTTTGTGTTTAAAATCTGTTTGTTTTTTATATACTTCTAAGTGACGCTTTAAAATAAAATCCAAAACGATCGTTTAAAGCGCTACTTGGTTAGATATTCACAACAGGTAACTCATTATTTCAAAAAATACTAAAAACACATTTAAAAAATTCTAGGTCACAAATAAGAATTTGAATTTTCTTTTTCAATTTAAAACTTGGAAACCGGAACGAACTCTCAAATCCTCAACCAGAACTCTGGTAGTGAGAATATTCTCTACGAGATTTCTTGTTTAGGTTTTATAATACAGGGTAGTTTGTGTCATTTTATTTTTCATTAATTATTTTTTAATTACAATCTTAAAATATAATATTTAATTTTGATATACTAAAACTAGAAAATAGTATTTTATGAAAAAAAAAATATAGATGCATCATGAGTAATTCAATGAAATAAAAAGTGCAAGGTATAATTTTTTCGTACTTTATAAGAATGCAAGTAACAGCAATATATCTTTTAGTACCACATTAATGCATATTTTAATATATTATTGATATTACACTAACCTTGTAAATAAAACAAAATAACACAAAAGTTTTACAGTATCAAAGTTACAAAAGTCACAACGCTGTCCGTTCCAGTATTATAAGTACAAGACTCGCCTTCGGCTCGCTGGGGGCTACGCCCCCAGGCCCCCATGATGTACGCTTGCAAATTCGGGGATAAGCGGATTTCGGGGACAGGAGGGATTCGGTTTTTGGTTAAATTCGGACTTGAGGTTTTCAATTTACGTGTCCCACACTGTGTCCTTTCTCGTGGGAAACACATTATCAAACAATATTTAGTGTATAATGTGGTCTACAATAAAGTTCAAGTAATATATTGCTGTATCTCCCTTGGGTAGGCCATGAAACGCGATTACGTGCGAAATTCTTTTAATTTTTACGCGAGAATTGAAATTTCGGGTCCGATAGCAGTCTAAACGTTACTAATATTGTTGACGTATCACGTGTGCAAGTTGGGAGATTTATCGGTACATATATTTCTGTCAAATTAGTTGCAAGTAACTTTTAGTTAATAAAACTGTTGTTTGCCCGTTAGTATGTCATGTAAGCACGACGTATCCAGTCTCGCCACGAGGAACCCAACAAACACTGAGACCATATATTATTAACAAAATTACAGCTATCGTTGGTTAATGATGTTCACTCATATCGTGTACAAATTTAGTTGTTTATATACTTGTGTCAAATGATTTGGTAACAACTTATTGAATATTGTTTACACATAACGTGTGCAAGTCGGAAGATTTAGCGGTACGTATATTTGTGTCAAATTAGTTAGTAGTAACTTATAGTTGATAAAACTTGTATGCCCGTTAGTTTGTCAATGCTTTAAATGTAATCATGACGTATCCAGTCTCGCCACGGGGAGGCTCTCAAACTTTGTAACGGAATTACAGTTATCATCGTTGGTCAATTATGTTCTTTCATATCGTTTACAAATTTGCATATTAGGTTCTGAGTATACTTGTGTCAAATGATTTGGTAATGATTTGGTAAATGATTTGGCTACGCCCCCAGGCCCCTAAGTAGGGTGTTAGCAATTTCGAGGATAAGCGTATTTCGGGAACAGGTTAAGTTCGAGCATTTGTAATAAGGTTCATTCTTAATAACTGTAGGTCAGACAACTTATTAGTGCGTTGGTTAGCGAATGATGTATTTAATGTCACACGAGGTTGTCAGCTTATTAGGAATGTGATTAAAATTATTCGATTTGACCGTTGGTAAAAAATCACGTCTTTTCTTAGTAACCTCTATTTGGTATCATAACAGTTAAGCAGGCAAATATAAAATAATATTATAAATAATTTATAAGTAACTTAATGTCGAGAAAGCTGGAAATAAAGGATGGTTTATCATGTATCTCCCCAAGTAAAAAATATGGGCAATTAAATAGAAACATATAGGCCGTTGAAATAAAGAAATTAGATGAATAGCAATTGGAGGCAAAACTTTTGTTTTTGATCCATGGTTCACCAATGCTTCTTACATTAGTATGATATATCTGATCTCA
Source organism: Homalodisca vitripennis (assembly GCF_021130785.1). Classification (NCBI taxonomy): domain Eukaryota; kingdom Metazoa; phylum Arthropoda; class Insecta; order Hemiptera; family Cicadellidae; genus Homalodisca; species Homalodisca vitripennis. The sequence continues at coordinate 174,005,173 of NC_060209.1, forward strand.
ATGCGAAGAGGCCGGAAAATACTTTAAAAGATGTAGAGAAATAGGTGGTTAAAGTTGATACCTCTTAGTGGAACAATTTCGTTTGTAATTAGAAATATTTACTGGTTTATACATGTGTACTTATTGGTATTAAAAGTTGTTGTACTTGTGATTGCGTGTTAGTTCACCAATGGTTTTAATTTTTGCGTGGTTTATTTAGTCTCATTGTTATTGTTGTCTCCATATGTTACTACAACATCAACGAATATTGTTCTAGCAACATGTGTGCAAGTTGGGAGATTTAGCTGTGGCTATACTTATGTCAAATTAGTTGCAAGTAACTTTTAGTTGATAAAACTGTTGTTTGCTCGTTAGTTTGTCAATGCTTGAAATGCAAGCATAACGTATCCAGTCTCGCCACAGGGAGGCCGGCAAACACAGAGACCATATATTATTAACAGAATTACAGCTATCGTTGGTTAATGATGTTCTCTCATATCGTGTGCAAATTTGCATATTTAGTTGTGTATATACATGTGTCAAATGAGTTAGTAATAACTTATTATTGCTGATAATGTTGTTTGCCCGTTAGTTTGTCAATGCTTGAAATGCATGCATGACATATCCAGTCTCGCCACGGGGAGGCCGGCAAACACAGAGACCATATATTATTAACAGAATTACAGCTATCGTTGGTTAATGATGTTGTCTCAAATCGTGTGCAAATTTGCATATTTAGTTGTGTATATACATGTGTCAAATGAGTTGGTAATAACTTATTATTGTTGATAATGTTGTTTGCCCGTTAGTTTGTCAATGCTTTAAATGCATGCATGACATATCCAGTCTCGCCACGGGGAGGCCGGCAAACACAGAGACCATATATTATTAACAGAAGTACAGCTATCGTTGGTTAATGATGTTCTCTCGTATCGTGTGCAAATTTGCATATTTAGTTGTGTATATACATGTGTCAAATGAGTTGGTAATAACTTATTATTTTTGATAATGTTGTTTGCCCGTTAGTTTGTCAATGCTTTAAATGCAAGCATAACGTATCCAGTCTCGCCACGGGGAGGCCGGCAAACACAGAGACCATATATTATTAACAGAATTACAGCTATCGTTGGTTAATGATGTTCTCTCATATCGTGTGAAAATTTGCATATTTAGTTGTGTATATACATTTGTCAAATGAGTTGGTAATAACTTATTATTGTTGATAATGTTGTTTGCCCGTTAGTTTGTCAATGCTTTAAATGCATGCATGACATATCCAGTCTCGCCACGGGGAGGCCGGCAAACACAGAGACCATATATTATTAACAGAAGTACAGCTATCGTTGGTTAATGATGTTCTCTCGTATCGTGTGCAAATTTGCATATTTAGTTGTGTATATACATGTGTCAAATGAGTTGGTAATAACTTATTATTTTTGATAATGTTGTTTGCCCGTTAGTTTGTCAATGCTTTAAATGCAAGCATAACGTATCCAGTCTCGCCACGGGGAGGCCGGCAAACACAGAGACCATATATTATTAACAGAATTACAGCTATCGTTGGTTAATGATGTTCTCTCATATCGTGTGAAAATTTGCATATTTAGTTGTGTATATACATTCGTCAAATGAGTTGGTAATAACTTATTATTGTTGATAATGTTGTTTGCCCGTTAGTTTGTCAATGCTTTAAATGCATGCATGACATATCCAGTCTCGCCACGGGGAGGCCGGCAAACACAGAGACCATATATTTACAGTAAACTTATTTACACAGACGAGGAGTTTTGTTTTGGCAGACCCTCTTGCCTACTGCCTATCAGTCCGAACGGGGAGTTTTATATATTTACATATTTACGGAAAACTTATTTACACCGACGAGGAGTTTTGTTTTGGCAGGCCCTCTAGCCTACTGCCTTATCAGTCCGAACGGGGACTTTTATATATTTACATATTTACGGAAAACCTATTTACACCAACGAGGAGTTTTGTTTTGGCAGGCCCTCTAGCCTACTGCCTTATCAATCAGAACGGGGAGTTTTATATATCTACATGTTTACGGAAAACTTATTTACACCGACGAGGAGTTTTGTTTTGGCAGGCCCTCTAGCCTACTGCCAGTCTCAATCACGACGGGGAGTTTTGTTTCGGCAGGCCCCCTAGCCTACTGCCTAGCCAATCACGACGGGGAGTTTTGTTTAGGCAGGCCCCCTAGCCTACTGCCTAGTCAATCACGACGGGGAGTTTTGTTTGCGCAGGTCCCCTAGCCTACTGCCAGTGTCAATCAGGTTTACTAAAGAAGTTCGCTGTACACGATGTTCTTCGCGTAGGCGACTTCATCGCATACCCTATCTGGACGGACAAGGACCACGATGTCTTCTGGGCGTCGAACTCTACTTAACAGGACGTACAACTGGCCGTGGGTAAAACAGTCAGTGCGAAGATCGACTCCGACAAGATCGATTGTCTGACCTTGGCTCTTGTGACCGGTCATCGAGTATGCCAGCATCAGAGGAAACTGACGTCGACGGACAAGTAACGGCGAACCTTCAACGATCGCGAACCTAAACATTATTCTAGGAATGCCGATAGGTTGCGCGTCGTGAGGGCGTCTGACGGTGACCAACCGGTTGGTTATAGCCGTCACAATGACCTTAGTGCCGTTAACGAGTCCGTCGGCGATGTTAAGATTCCTCATGATTAGACACACTGAACCGATCTTAAGTCGCAGTACGTGATCTGGAATACCCTTGCCTGTAGCCTGGTTTAGCAGAGGAACTTCGACGCCAAGATGATCATCGTTCTCAGTGTCCACAGAGTCGGCGCTTCTCAACTCATGAAGGCGACCATCAACGGAGTCCAGGATGATGTCGTTGATTTCCTTGACATTCACATTCATGGTAGAGAGGATCGCGCGACGAGCACACTGATCGGGATCGCGGAGGACTTCAACAGGGAAGACTTTGGAGATTAGGGCTTGTAAAGAAGTAACGTAATTTACTCCGGTCAGAGGAATAAGAGCGCCTCTCTCTTTGCCCTCCCCGAAAGTTGTGGACGGAACAGTGCCGTTGCCTACTGCGAGAAGGAAATCGGAGTAGTCAACGGAACTGCTCGTCCTGTGTGGTGTGGTCAGAGAGAAGATGCGGAACAGTCGCCACAGACGCGAGGCCCGAAGAGAAACGCACGCAACGGCAGCTGCCGTCCGTGCTTTTACAACAACGGGTGCGATCTGCCGGAAGTCCCCAGAGCACAGAAAGATCTTTCCTCCGAATGGCTCATCGCGGTTCATGAGATCTCGAAGTGAGCGGTCGAGGATCTCGAAGATGTAGCGATGGGCCATTGGAGCCTCGTCAAAGACGATGAGCTGTGCGGCTCTGATCAGTTCCGCGCGCTGGGATCCGTTGGTTATGTTCCACACGCCAGTTCCGTCGCCGAGATCGAGCGGAAGCCGAAACATGCTATGGGCTGTTGAGCCACCCGGCATATTCCCGGCAGCAATGCCCGAACTGGCGACGGCTAGTGCAACCTGCCGACCACTACGCACGTGTGCCAGTATGACACGAAGGAGGGATGTTTTTCCATATCCCCCGGGACCGTCGAGGAAGATGACCCTCGAAGTTCGGCGGTCACCGGGGTTGTCGAGAAGGGAACGAACGTGTTGTAGAACGCGTCTCTGATCTCGTGAGAGCTTTGGTTCCCAATCCTCGACAATGGCCCGCTGTTGGTTCTCGCCATAGTCCAACAGCTCCCTGCCCAGTTCTGTCGTGTCATCCTGCACATCGGGGAGACCACATTCCACCAAAGATAATCCCTGTCGACGTAGACTTCGATCGATTTCAATTAAAGACAGTTTGTATGCTTTTTCTGGGTCAAGCGGGTTTCTTTCCAAGTGGTCCTCGCATAGTGTGTCGCGGAACGCGTCCCACAGAAGAGCTGCGGGAGCACCCATGTTGCAGAGGAGCACGAAGAATGAACGCAGCCTTGTAGCTACCATAAACCCAGAGGCTTCGCGCAGTGCTTCGCGGTGCTCATCTTCATCCTCCACCAAGCCGAGATGACGACAGACCTCCTGAAACGTGCGGCAGCCAGGACCACCTCGTGACAGGAGGTCAGAGTAGCCGCGGCAAGGCGTGGACATTAGGAGCATCCGCAGGTAGTACAGCTCACCACGATTGGGCGAGACCCAAAAAAGTCTGCATACCTTCTCCCCACGCTGGCGAGCAGTGATGAAGTGTTTTCCATCTGTATGTCTGTATAATTCTTCCGTGTTAGGTCGTTTCACGTGTAAAATGAATTTTTCAAAAAAAGATTGATATGTCATATTGTCGAAGATGTTGTCAACAGGTCTGTTAAAGTACAGTAATAACTTGGAACTTGATCTACTAATTGCGTCTGTCAGATCACCGGGACGAAAATACACATGCTGCTTTCCCTCAAGATGAACAGGTAGACACTCGACCGACGGTTCTGACTTGGAGATTGAAAAGTCCAAGAGACGCCAGCAAGCGTCGCTTGCACCAACCATTCTCTTAGTCACATAGTTTTCTACCTCGTCATCTTGTTGCCACAAAGGTGTAACTGTGACGTTTTGAAGGGATCCACCCTTCATCAGGTATTTAAATAAGTATTTTATGACACGACGAGTAGACGCAAGTTCCAAGTTAATATGGGCTTCGTACTTCAGCAATAGTGTGGCGTTATAAGGAACGACCCATCCATCGTGAACAGCAACAGACCTGTTGCGTGACGTAATTTGATCAGTATTACCATAGTCTCGTCTATACTGTACAAAACCTCTTTCGTCAACGTGAGTGGTCTGGCACGAAGGCTTGGGATAAAACTTTGTACAGTGACCCTTTACAGCGTCCCAGCACAGGAAGTCGGTGCGATGATCAGTGCCACAAGGACCGTGGATCATGTGCTGCAACACCAACTTCCTGAGTCTTCCACCGGCTTCTTCTTCCGAGTGGATGTCTGCGCGGATTACGGAGTCGATTTCGTCTGCTTGTACTGGACCGTCTCCGTCAATCTTAAACACAATGTGGGCATGAGGAAGGCCCCTCATTTGCATTTCGATGACGTAGACGATATAGCTCGTGCAGCCGAACATCGCTCCGCTCCGCAGATCTCGGAGAAGCTCTAGAAGTTTAATCTGGAACACTCTGCAGGCCGTGCTAGGGTCACTGCGTCCACTGCCGTGGGGACACGCTCTCTTGTTCTCTTCCCAAGTAGCGCTATACGTAAACGTAAGAAAGTACGTTGGTGAACCCAGACGTGATACGAGAGCCATCGCGTTTTCGTAGTGTATCTTCATGTACCTGGGCCCACCAGTAAACGTACTTGGGAGGTAAATCTTTCCAGGCTGTGCCCCACCCTCGCCTTGGACTGTTTCATCCCGAGCGATGTCATCTCTAACCTGCCTTCCTGCCGGACCACTGCGTTGAGCGTTAAGAAGCTCGTTCAGTTGTCCTATCCGCATGGCATTTTGGGCTGAGGATTTAGTCTGTGAAAATCTTATAAAACGTAGTCTCTCCTCTTCAAACCTCGCAAACATCTCGACCTGCCAAGCTTGAGAAAGACGGCCAAGATAAGAAAAACGAGGATTAGAGAGCAAGAGACAACGTGAATAGTTATATTGAGAAAGTTTTTTGCCGTTATTATCCAGCATGCCGATGTACCAACCCAAAGTGCCTTGCGGATAGAGCAGTGGGTACTGGAAGGGCTCCATCAGAGGACTAAAGAGATCGATGGTAGAAGGTCTTCCAGCTCCCACTTTCCAGACGGTGAGCCGACGAGGCTCAGTGACTGCGTCATCACAACTAAGCACGGCGTGAACTTCAATACCTCTTTGCCTGTCACCAAGAACATTGCCATGAGTAGCTCGACTTGTCAACTGGAATTCCAGGTGTGCATTGATCGAGGGTTCATTACTCAATCGCCGGAATTCACGAATATGTGGATTTAATGAATACAAGTGATTGGTAATGGCGTCAGTTATGTCAGCATCAAGTGATCTACTCATGGCTATGTTCCTGCGTTCTTCTCCATCGTCTATATACAAGCGGCACCGATTTACGAATTGGACGTCACCGCCCCTAGTAACAAACCTTTGGCCTGGGGCGTCCAAGCTGTACACCTGATGGTACATCCTCCCTTCGATTTTGAAAAACGAGAGGCCACTAGGATGCCGGTATCCGCCAGATATTTCGAGGGCACAGAGTGCAAAGAGGTCATTGTAGGCCCGCGCTCTGTCGAGGAAGCGCCGATTAGAGTAGAATGGTGCATTGAGAGGTGGTAATTTGGTCACATTGTACGCTCCCTCACCACAACACCATTTTCTTCTCTCCTCTTCTTCCTCAAACAGAGGTGCTTGGCAATGAGAGCAGATATATACGTCATCATTCCAAAGGCAGGTTTTTTTCAGTTTGTAGGCGTTTATATTAAAAAGTAATAGGCCATTCCAATGAGCCATTGGTCCGTGGGCAACGATGAGGCGAGCAAGAGAATTTGGCAAGTGACGAAGATCAGCTAGCTTAGGATTTAACAAACGGAACCCCTGAACTCTTTCCCGACTTGTTTCCACGTTTTGTTTGTAGTAGCGCTGAACAGCTTCTCTGTTGACATTGGGATGCTGTTGACTGTAACGGCGTACAGCACTTCTGTTGACCTCAGGATGCTATTGGCTGTAACGACGGACAGCCTCCCTGTGGACTTCGGGGTGCTGTTCATGATACCTATGGCGTGCGTCAACACTTATATTGGGATTCTGCTCAACGTATTTTCTCTTCGCCTCTTTCACTTGCTCGTCTCTCGTGGTTTTGAGTAGTTTGGGGCGTCCACGACGTACTTTCTTAGGTCTACCGAAAGGTTTATGTTTTATTACACTTTCTACACGAGATACAATTACTTTATGGCTCTCTTCTAGTTTAAGATGTTCAAAACTATTTACTTTGTGGTCAGTAAACGCCATAGTACATGCTTGTAGTATATCTCCAAATGTTTCTGAATTAAATTGGGTTTGGGCTGGTTCACTATCACTAACGGTCGGCATACAAAATCTTAATCTGGTGACAGTAAACTGTCTCACTGACCCGTCCAGAGCAGCATTTGACAACAATAACGAGGCCAGAGCTGAATAGTTTTCACACTGGAAGAGTCGGGCCAGGTTGTTGTTGTCATCAGCCAAATCGTACATTCTGTCCTCGTTCACTGGATGAGGATCAAACAAGTACAGCTGTTCCTGGGAGCGCCAAAAAGCAACTGTGACTGTTTGTCCAGTGAAGAGAAACCCAATTTTTTCAGAATCCTCAGCCATCAAACATTGCAAAACATTGGACAAAGACATAACGCAGTCGTCCATATCTGCTCGAGAAAGGGGATATAGGGCATCATGAACAGATGAATTTTCTGCAACGGCAACGGATTGTTCATGGATGAGAAAATCGGTAGGAAGTTCATCTGCACACAAATACCGGCTTCCACCCATACGATTCTCATCCCGCAATGTTCTATAAAGAAGATCACCAGTGATGAGAATCGTATCGATGGCCGCAGTAGAAAATTCCAATCTAAGAGTTTTCCAGGCAAGGGCACAAGCAGAAATCGCAGTGCACTGCGAGTTTTTGCTCGTCGGAAATATCTGCTCATTCCCTTGATGAAAAGAGCCCTTAGCAACACAACTAAAAGACATTGTTTCTACAGTAAAGGGATAAAAGTTTGTATATCTATTCGTAGTCTTCTTGAAGACAAAAAAAGATTTCTCCAAAGAGTTAGTAAAAACAAAGTAAACCAAATATAATTATTGCAACAGTGTTAGACATGGGATAAGGTACGTTGGTACGTGCCGTACAGAGCTCGCCAAGCTCTATCTTCTACACACTGTTAACCAAAAACTTCACTATGAGGGCGTTTTGTCGTTTAACCAATGGAAATAGGATAAAAAGTGAATTAAATTTTTGTAACTAAATATAATTTACTTTGAACGTTCTGCCCTAAGATGTTACATTACCAATAACCACTAGTTCGGCCAGTATTACTTATTTACGAAAAGTCTGCATAGTAAAGAATGGATTCAAGTTGTGAACATACACGGTGTGAAATTTACTCTGTCCCTATCTACTACCCGACTTTTGCAGATCACTTTATTTAATAAGAAGTGCTGAGAAAATATTTGGGTTATTATGAATCGCTCAACACCTATCACACTTTAAAACTCAGAAAAGAATAACCAGATAAACAGAAAACAATATAATATTATTGAAACGGTGTTTGACACGGCGTAAGGTACGTTGTTACGTACCGTAAAGAGCTCGCCAGGCTCTATTTACGACATTGTGAATCAAATATTTCACTTTGAGGGCGATTTGTCGCTTAACCGATGGAGATAGAGCAAAAAGTTACTGAACCTTTTTTGTAGATCGCGCGATTTGCTAATTTGATGGGTCAATCAGATTTGAGCTACGACCTACCGTTCGGCCGCTATCGGGCTCGAAACATTATTTTTATCGAAAAAATCTCTGGAATGTCAAATATTCGAGCGTTTTGTCGCTTAACCATGGAAGATAGAGCAAAAAGTCACTGGACCTTTTTTGTAGTTCACTTCATTCCTGACCATGAATTTTTCGTCAGATCCGAGCTAGCTCAAACGGTTCGCCCGCTATCGGGCTCACAAAAAAATGCCTGCAGGGGTGAAAAATGCGCGTTTTTTTTGCGAATTTTTTTGAGGGGTTTAAAATTAAAAATTCCCGGTTTTCACACTTTTCCTGTCGGTTACACGGCAAAAGGTACCCGCGTGCCAAATTTCAAGTTTCCAGCACTTCTAGAAGTAGGTTAGAATTTGTATACATCCATCAGTGAGTGAGTTACACATGCGGCTGTATAGTATATTAGATAATACATCTATGTCGCCAGCCTTGTAGTGAGGGTATTGGGCTGATATTGCACATCAAGTGGATGGATTGGTTCAGCTAAACCTTTTAACTCTGATGGGAAAACCGTTCATGTTATACTTTATCCCATTTTGGCCGCAATAAGACAACTCAATATTTTATCTGGATCGGATATGTGTTCTTTAAGTTGTATTTAGTTACGCACTGACTATAACACGATATTTAGGTACAAATTATGCAGTTAAAGTTCTAGATTCTTAATATCTTCAGTTATTAATATTATGTTTATTATTATAATAAACTAAAATTTTAAATTTTCAAAAATTACAATATTCACGTTTAAACCATGTATTAATTATTGAAGTAACGGATATCCTGTTTCCAAAATTAATGAAATTATGTGTTTCAACAAGTATTTTAGTTACTAAATTTCAGGTACTAATTTAATTCAGTTAATTTAGTTTATACGTGAGTGTTACTTAATTTAATTTTAACTAAATCGTTAACCTTTATCCGATGTTTATTCAATCACAAACAAAAAGAGCAGATACTATTATTGGTTTGTAAGTGATGCCATTTCATTGTTAGAAATCTGCCTTAAATCAGTAATAAGCGTCCTTAAAATCACAACATCACTAAAAGTTAATCAATGTGTGCAATTTAATTTAAAAGTTTTACGTTATTCAATTTCATATTAATATAATCACATATTTTATCTTATACAAAACTGAAGTTTTTAGAAAGAGGTGACCGAGTTAATGCTTGCAGCCCATTCCAGAAGATAAATGTGGATTTTTTTCGTTAGAGGAAAAGCTCCTGATCCTGTTTATCAAGCAAGGATTTTACTCGGCCATAACACGCTTACTCCATCTCGTTAGCAAACAACTGGGATAATAAAAAAACAAAACTTCCATTAAAAATTAATAAACTAACTTGGTAACGATGTATTTTTCGATGTAATAATAAAGTTCGGAACTAGGAATTATCTAAATCATCTTAATAAAAAATAACGTGTAAGTTTGTTTCTATGGATTTAACTTTTTGTTAGTTTAAAACCACAAAACTACTAAGCCTGGCTGAATTAACCTTTAAATGAAACTGGCCTTAAACAGAGAAAATAGGCTTATTTTGACAAGCATCCATCTTACTATCTATAGCAGTTTGAATAAAGCTAAATTGAGAATATTTGAGATACATAAGATAAAAAGCGTTCTTAAAAACTAAAATCTTTAAAATAGAATTATACAAATTATTATAAGTTATTAGTAATGTTTTGAAAAAACCTGTTTTATTACTAAATATCGGAAAAACAGACAAAATTACCATCTGCTTTTGATTGAATACAAGAAAATGAGGAAACCCCGCATTACAATTAGTCCTAAAACGATCTTTGCCTTTATTTTTGGAGTGATACGATATTCAGGATGGGTAAAATTGACAGTAAGGGCCGGATTCTGTCAAGATGCAAAAAGGAAGGACGACGAGTTCTATAAATTAACCTTGGAAGAAGTAAAGGCTACAGTATTGCCTGTTAGATACTGGGACTGAAGGACCTGGCACGGGGTGCCTCACATAGAGGTTACAATTTTAAGCTAGCAGCACTATTCTTTTATGCAAGGTAAATAGCTGATGCTTTGTAATGGGGGATTGTTAAATGAAATCTGTTATGGAGCGTTATTCGATTGAAGAATTTGTTTTTATTGTTAAAACGTTTTTAAAAAGTAGGAGAATTTTACTTACAAAGTTCGAGCACTGAGGAATAGTTTTGGTAACCATTACTATATATGACGTGCTGTGACTAAACACATATATAAATGTAATATAACGGGTTAAGTGTTAGATGTTAAAAGACCAGAACGCTGTCGGAGTAGCCGATCAGTATCAATAAGCACATTGATAGAGATAATCCGTCAACTATTCGTTGTTGTTCATTACCTTCAACATTAGGTACTACGAAGCGCAACTTGACCAAAGATCTGGATTTGTATCCATACGATCCAATTGAATCAAGAAGTAAAACTGGGAGGACATAGACTGAGTTTCTTAAACTGGATGTTGGAGAATAATCAGGATGAGAACAATTCGATGAGTAAAATCACTATTTCTGACTCAGCTCATTTTGATCTTAAAGGCTATGTAAATAAACAAAACCGCCGTATTTGAAGATTCTAGTTCTATTTACATGAAATACGATGATAACCGATTATTTTTGCAGGAGTTGTACAAATTGGGAGGTAATAACGATTTGAACTACTTGTTACCTTACAGTTTCTTTGCACGCACGCACCCCTACACTCACAAGCACAGAGGGATGGACCTAGTCCAGCACCTGGCGTTTCCGTCTCGGATTATTCAGAGACATTTTACATAGTATCCTTTTCCTTGTTATGTTTAAAATCTATATTTAAGTTAGTTTTGGTTAGGGAGGTAACTAATAGACCGGAAATCCGGCCGGTCCTAATCTCCTGCACTTTGACCTAACAACCTGGGCTCAAACTGCAGTCATGAATTGCAAACACTATATAGTTCTGATATAGTATCCTCCAGTCAAAGCAGGTTGGACGGGTACGCCATATGTTTAGGCTATCAGCAGCTCTTGACACCAAGGAGGTTCTACACAATCGAACAGTCCTCCTCCACGATTGACAATACCTATGGATTCAACCTTGTACTTCGGTTATCTAGATGAAAGCGACATAGCGGGTATTTCTGTACCCTGTGTACCCCATTGTTGAACTGCAAAGTATAAGCCAGCCTGAAATAAACTCTCCTGTGGTGAGAAATCGCCTTGCTAAGGAAAACAGCAATAGGGTAATAAATAACAATAATGTAATAAATCATCATATATAAGTAGGGAGTGCTTAAAAATGTATGTAAAAAACAATATTAATATTAATACGGTATATAGTATTAATTAACCTTTAAAACCCCCAGTATGGATAATTATAATAATAGCAGAAACTATTACACAAATAAATTTATAAAAAAAAATCATATCTTGTTTGAAACAAAGGGAATATTAACAGTCACAATCAAATGTACACAGCTCCGGAGTGTGACCAATTTATTGTCTGGTCTGACAATTATAGTGACCTCTCAGGCTGCCACTCCTGTACATGATATGTGTCTTGGTCAATTTGTCACATTGTTGTTTGTGCGTGTGTTCATTTCCATTAATACTGAAATACATTTCAACAATTCCTACAATGCAATATAAATATATCTGTCTCTCCACAACAAAATAAATTGAAAACATATTATGTTAATAAGGCTTTTGTCACTATTTACTTCAAATAATCATGGGTTTAATTCACAGTCTTGTAAGTAACTTTAGCAATAAGCAGATTATGCAATAGTGTTTTTACAATTTTCTCGAGTTCTTTAACATTTTGTAGGGTTATGGTTGGGATATCGACCGCGAAGGTTATTCCCGTGTCCAAGTAAATTTTGGAATGTTTAATGGAACTCACATGTGAAAGTTCGACTACCAGATCACAAGATATATTTTTAAGTAACTACCTGAAGGAATATGACCTATATAAACTCAGTCTCATTCTAACGGTGCACCACTGTCATTGGTTAAAAAGTTCTGATATAAACAATAAACAGAGGCTTTTGCATAAATCTATTAAAAGTGGACCGTGATTGGTGGTGCTGTACTCAGATATCATTGTTTTTATTACTTGGTTTGTTCTTTCCGTTGGTTTGGGATGTGGCACATAAGAAATGCTGCATTGATGATTAACACCTCAATCTTCTTTGAGTTGCGTTAACGATTTTAAAAACTTATTATGTAAATCATTCCCAGAAATATCATTGATCGAATCGGCGCAAATAACCAAGTAATTTCTAGTAGACAATATTTATGAATTTTTATTTGTCAGAGAAGTGCGCCTGCCTGGGGAGAATACTTTCCTCCATTTCGTAAAAGTGGTTGATAACTTCCACCCGAGAAAGTGATAGATATTGTAAAGTTTCTCTAATATGTAGATTGATATCAATGATTTGTTACGTTTAAACATTATTTTTATTTTATTAAAACTTTTATGTATTATTCTAGTTAACGTACTATAATTCTTGTTGAGTACGATTATTATTTAATATTGAAGTTGGATAATATATCGAATAGTTTGATAATAAAAACCGACTAACGAGTGTAGGCCACTTGTCAGTCTTCCCGAGGCTCACCTGCAGAAGTCAATGGTCTAGTAGAATCAGTGGTTACACGGCTTACTGGAAGTTTAATATGTTCGTTTGAATAAGATTTATCTCCTATACAAATAGGTTACATTTCATTATTCGAGTTTGCTTCTTAAGTAGTACAAGTCCAGGGTAAGTAGTTAAGCAGAAAGCGAAATACCATTAGATGACTTTTTGGAATGGAGGAATAACATTGATAGCTCTGCACAACCCAAAAAGTAATCTTATGCTACGTAAATCATCATACAGCACAAACACCCAGTTCTCAGTTTCTATTCCTCGAGTTCTGATGAAGATGAATTGTGTTCCATATGATCACATTGTAACGTTCGCACTGACCATTTCCTGTTGGATTGTATGGTGTAGTAAGGCTTGTAACAAATCCCAAATTGTGCAAAATGGTCTTTAACTCATTAGATGTAAATATATTTTACTGGATGAAATAATTTATGCAGGAAATCCAAATAAAGAAAATAAACTTCTGCAGAGACGTTACAAGACAAAAACATAGATTTCACTCCACCAAGAGTGAAAGATGTGTTCATCTGTAAAGTTTTAATTCCTGTACAACATGAAACATCCTCATAACACCTAAATGGCACAAAATTGCTTGACCACAATAAAACTTCGGTTTTGAGTAGAGACAATTAATAGTGGTAATACATCTCACTATTGCACTTTCTGATTTAACATGTGTAAATATCAAAGCCATTAGAGTTCCCACCTCTTTAATGTTGTCAGAACATATTTCGAGTCTGTATCGGTATCCTCTTTAGGTACAATTTCTATTACATCTAACATCCAATAGGTTCAATTAATCTCCCGTGGTTGTACGTTCTTCTGGTTGTTTTGAATTCATTTGCTTGTACTACAATCCCTGGACCACCTAACCTTTCCTGTCAAACTTATGGTCTAACCAAATAAAACAAACTTCTTTAGAAAAAGAAGCCCGTCACAAACGGTTTTCTCAATGTATTGTATTTGTAGTCACTACAATCTATTTTCGAAGTCATAGTGTGTCTGGTAACATAGAGAAATACTACGTGAGAGTGGCTTTATTTTTCATACTAAATTAAAAACTTTGAACATGTTGGTAAAAGAGTTTTTCGTGATATTTAGACGACTCTCGCCTCCTTTTCGACATTAAAACCACAATATTGGCATCTCTGATACGAGTCTTTATTTCAACGTTGAGTACTATAAATATATCTCAACACATCGTTGGAAATGATAGATATTACGTATTATGCATTCAAACAAATTATTAGTTTATTTAATATTATTAAAGGTACATTAAAAATAATAAACTGTAACGAATAAAGTCCAAGTGGTTACATAAAGTGCCATTTGTATTAAGACTTGTAATATGTGTCTCGCTACGGACCACAGAATGCTTGTGGGTACTGCAGTCTCCTAACTTCTTGCTGCCACTGGTACTAAACGTTTATTTCAAGCATATTAACCGTTCTACTTAGCAACACAAAATTCACCACAAAAACTGGAATCACACAGAAAACCTAGAAGTTTACATGATTTAAAAATTAAACGATGAGATTAGAATATTATTAACTTGTGTTAATGTAGCATGTTATACAGCGTTTATAGTTTGTCAATACTTTTTAAAGGTCAAAACTAATACTCCAATATACATTTTACAATGTTTACTTAATTGCAATAGATAACATAAATGTTAATACCCACACTTTTAGCATAATAAATGTTTCTAATAGATCCACACAACCATTTGAGAAGTAATACGATTTAGTGTATTGCTATAAACTTTAATGTATTAACATTTACATGTTACTTTGTTCTTATCACTTCAACTCTTTACGGTGTAAAATACAAATATTAAAATCTTGCACTTAAAATTACCTAAACACGACGTTTCGAGATCAGCAATCTGAGATGTTCCTCAGGTAATAACCGACCTAACAAATAACTATAATCTAGGTTAAAACTAACAATTTATACCACAGCTTTTTGTCCAATCCAGGCGTGGTCACTGCACAGAATGTAAGTTACGAGCACGAATAGTCAAACTCAGAATCACACGTCATACCAGCACAGGCGAAAGTGAGATACTAAACAAAAAAATCAAAATCGGAACTTTTTTCAGCATCGCGACGGGTTAAATAAAATAACGGGACAGGAAAGCGATGGTTAGGAGGGAGAAGGATAACGTATTTTTAATTCTTTCGTAATTCCACTTAATAACTACACATATTTTTTATTCTTTACACTTATGACCTGATTAAAATAGTTTTAACAATTAAAATCGGTTGAAATTTCGAGGGAAATAATTAGGTGTAAGGTTTTATTATTAATCATTGCAAGGAGGTTAACAGTTTAATAATACGTGGGTTCTTACAGTTGTTTTAAAGTTACCGATTTAATGTTTAACTTAATGTTTTACTATCATTAAACAAGATAACTTATAATAGTATAGTATATAATATTTGGCAAGTTGGAGTAAGAGTGTTATGGCCGAGTAAATCTCGCCTTGATAAACAGGATCAGGAGCTCTTTCCTCTAACTAGAAAATCCATACGTATCTCGTGGAATGGGCTGCAAGCATTAACCGGGACGTCTCATTTTAGAAAAGGTTGATCAACTGAGGAAGCTTTAAGTTCCATTACACAAACCAACATTATTTAAGCTTTATATAATATTGTTACATTATTCTAAGAGTTTAATGGACATAAAAAAATAAGAGTATTAAAAAAAATACTGTTTAGTATATTACTTTTCTACCAAACATAAGGAATCTTTAAATAATTGTTATCAGATTTTAAAAATCAAAAGCTGGAGATTTACAACATTAATATTCTGTTGAATAAAAAGATTAATGTTATGTTCTGTTACAACCAGAAGATGAGAACAAAATATATACACATCATCCTAAAAGGACATTTAAGCTGATGCTTAAGTGACAGAATATTGAAAATGGGTTAAGATTTCATTAATAATTAAAATTACTGCCTGTTTACTTCCGTTGGTCAGTTTACATCTTAATATTTTGTTTAAACTGAACTTATTTGACACAGGTTCGAATATTACCAAAACTTTGACTTACAGCTCCCTTATTATTCATTGTAGGCTACCTCTTTCTGTCCTTCACACAAATTCATTTCAACAAAGTTAAAAAACATTTTATACCACGAATAATGAAACCGCTACGTAAATGGTGGGCCTGTTTGTTCTTTACTAGTTCATAAAATAAGGGAACCTGTGTCAAATGAGTTCTTTTTAAACAAAATATTAAGATGTAAACTGACCAACAGAAGTAAACAGGCAGTAATTTTAATTATTAATAAAATCCTAACCCATTCTAAATATCTTGTCACTTAAGCATCAGCTTAAATGTCCTTTTAGGATTATGTGTATACTTGTTGTTCTCATCTTCTGGTCCTAATAGAACATAACATTAATCTTTTTATTCAAAAGGATATTAAAGTTGTAAATCTCCAGCTTTTGATTTTTTTAAATCTGATAGCAATTATTTTAAGATCCCTTATATTTGGTAGGAAAGTACTATACTGAACAGTATTTTTTCAATATTCTTATTTTCATATGTTCATTAAACGTTTTAGAATAAAGTAACATTATTATATAAAGCTTAAATAATGTTGGTTTGTGTAATGGAATTTAAAGCATCCGCAGTTGATCAAACTTTTCTAAAATGAGACGTGCCGGTTAAACCTTGCAGCTCATTCCAAAAGATAAGTGCGGATTTTCTCGTTAGAGGAAAGAGCTCCTGATTCCTGTTTATCAAGGCGAAATTTTACTCGACCATAACACTCTTACTCCAACTCTCCAGATTTCGACTAAGCTGTCTTGTTTAGTGATATTAAAACTTTTAGTTTAACATTAAGCCGGGAACTTTGTTATAATTTTAAACACACGTATTAAAATAGCTACAGAACTACGTGTATTATTTATAGTTCATAAAGAAATGTTGCGTGAATTTATTAATCATAAAAACTAAAACAATTATTATATATTAATCCTTCTAATGACTTTACATCTTAATATTCCCCTCAATAATTCAACTGATGTATTGCTAAAACTACATTAACCAGCTTCAGTGTAAACTATAAGGAATACAAAGAATTTTAGTTATTAGGAGCAAATGCAAAGAACTACTATTCTTCATTATATAGTTTTATATGCAAGTGACTCGCCTTTGGCTCGCCCAGGCCCCTAATAAGTCCGAGCATTAGATTAGGGATCTGGAAGTTTAAAGTAGACTTATTTTATTGATTCATTCCGGATTCAACCGAACATTGGACTTTGAGGGCGTTTTGTAGCTTAACCATTAGAGATACGAGAAAAAGTGACTGGACCTTTCTTGTCGGAAAATTAATTTTATCTTTCGATTATGACCTCGGATTTTAGCTTCCAAGTTTCGGTTTAGCCAATACACAGAATGGAAGAAAAGTTTGCACTGGTCAGCTATAGTGAATTGTTTAGTGTAATAATAATAAAAACAAACTCTAAGTTAGAATTTTAAAATGTTAAGGAAGTATAATTTGCTCAGGAGTTTTAACTATTCATCCCAGGAAATTACCTATGGGGGGGGTAATGTTACCGGGGGATAAGACATCAGGGGGTTTAATTTATTCACATTATTTGGTCTTACCAGGAAATTTCGGGGTGGGGGGTAAATGTTTACAGGGGTTAATGACACACGAGGGCCTCTTGTAGAGGGTGTTGTGTCTGTGGGGTTTGGGACATAATTAAAATTCACTCTGTCCCTATCTACTTTTGACGATTCACTTACGCTCAGCCAATTCGCGATGTGGGCTAGTAAACGTATACTAGTCATTCGTTTACATAATAATACAAACTCAATCTGGAACCGGGATGAATTGCACACATTTTTGGTCTTTATCTGATTATTAAGTTGATCAGAGGCTTTCATTTACTCAGGAGTAATTCCCGGGAGGGAGGTTAGTGTTATCGGGGGTTATCAGAATACGTGGTTTTTTTCTGGGGGAAATATATCGACAAGATAATCCCAAACTGGAACAATTTCTACAAATTGTGGTCGCATAGATCTTAAAACCACCTAAAATACCCAATTCACGACATACATTTTACCATTGAGAGCGTTTATCGGGCTTATGCAAGTATATACGGAATAAGTGCTAGACCTTTTTTGTAGATTGTCTAGTTATAAAATATTTAATTTTTTAGTTACAACCAATGGTTCGACCACTAGCGCCCCCAGAAATCTCATGTAAAAATTACAAAATATTTGAATATAAACGAGTTTTGCAGCGAAACCATTGACGATAGGGCAAAAAGTAACTGAAGTCTTTTGTAGATCACGTGATTTACTAATTCCAGCACTACATCTATTTTTGGGCTACGATCAACGGTTTGGCCGCTATGGAGCCCGGAGTCTAACATTTTACGTAAAAATTACGCCCCCAGGCTCCCAAAGTGAGTGCTTAAAAATTCGGATATGACTTTATATTACTTAGGAAATTATCATTCATTACCAGAGTGTTGACAATGAATCACTATTTCATTAAATTAATTAAAAGTACTCTGTCCCTATCTATTATTGACGCTTCGCTAACGCTCAGCCATTGACGATGTGGGGATGCACTCACTCGTTAACGTAGTGACACAAGTTCAATCCGGAATTAGAACGGATTGCACAAATTATAGTTGCATCATATTTACAACTCCTGAAATTGTTAATTACGACCAAGATTTTCCATTAAGAGCAATTTTAGGGCTCGTAGGGATACACGACAAAAAGCTACCTAACCTTTGTTTTAATCTCTAGATTGTCTAGTTGTTGAACATTTAGGATTTAAGTTATGACCAATGGTTCGGCTGCTACCGCCACCAGAAACAAAATTCTCACGTAAGAATTATAAAATATTTCCATTTAAACAGGTTCTTCGGCCAGACCATTTAGGATAGGCCAAAAAGTTTTTAGGGTTTTTTTGTAGAACACGTCATTTACTAAAACTTATTAGATTTTTTTTTATAAGTGTTTTAATCTACGACCAACCGTTTAGCCGCTATCAAGCCCGTAAGGTAAATTTTAGGCAAAAATCCCCGATGAAATGTTTGATCGAATCCAAGTAATTGGCAATGGCGTCAATAGTTCCAATATCAAGTGATCTACCCATAGTAATGTTCCTGCGCTCTTCGCCATCGTCAATGTATAGGCGGCACCGGTTAACAAATTGGACGTCTTCCACCTTAGTAGCAAACCGTTGGCCGGGGGCGTCCAAACTGTACACCTTGATGGTACATTCTTCCTTCCATCTTGAGGAAAGAAAGTCCACTAGGGTGCCAGTACCCACCAGAAATTTCGAGGGCGCAAAAAGAAAATAGGTCGTTGTAGTTGCGCGCTCTGTTGAGGAAATGTCGATCTGAGTAAAATGGTACACTGAGAGGGGTAAATGTGTTACCGTTGTACGCACCTTCACCACAACACCACTTTTTCCTATCCTTTCTTCCTCGAACAGACGTGCTTCGCAGTGTGGACATACAAGTATATAATCTTCACAAAGGCAGGTTTTTTTTTCAATTTGTATGCATTTATATCGCATAGCAACTTACCGCACCACTTGTGAAACAATATTTCGAGCAAGTGAGTTAGGTAAATGTCGAAATTCCCTGACCTTTGGTTTCATCAGACGAAATACCTGAACCCTATCCTGACCTGCGCCGAAATGAAGATCTTCATAGCATCGAACAGCAGCTCTATTAACCTCAGGATGTTTTTCGGTATAACGACGAAGAGCGTCACGATTGGTTTCAGGATTTTGCTGAGAGTATCCTTTTTTCGCATCTCTCACTTGCTCTTCTCTAATAGTTTTCAGTATTATTGGGCGTCCAGATTTTATTTTCTTGGATCTTCCAAAAGCTTTAAGTTTTGTTGCGGAATTGCTAGCGGTATCGTGCATTGTGAGGATTTGTATATTTTCACTGAATGTTGATGATCTAAATGTGAACCGAGTACTGTCTTATAGACCCGTCAAGAGCAGCGTTGGACAACAACGAGGCCAAAGCAGTAAAAGTATCACACTGAAAGGGCCGTGCCAGGTTGTTGATATCATTTGAAAAATCATGCGTTCGATTTTCGTTTACTGGATGTGGATCAAATAGGTACAGTTGTTCCTGAGAGCACCGAAAAGCAACTGTCACTATTTGTCCAGTGAACAAAAATCCAATGTTTTGAAATTTCACGGCCATCAGAGATTCTAAAACATTGGACAGAGAGATAATACTTTCGCTTATATACTCCTCTGTCACTGGATTTATAACATCGTGCACAAATGCATTTTCTTCAACGGCTACGGTTTGGCGCTGGATGGAGAATTCGCCTGGAAATTCATCAGTGCTCAAGTACCGATTTTCACCCTTACGGTTCTTTTAGACACGAATCAAATCCCTTAATGTTCTGTAAATACAGTAAACAGAGATGAGAATCGTATCGATGGCCGTTGAAGAAAACTCAAAACCAAGGGCCTTCCATACAAGGGCACAAGCAGAATTCGCAGTGCACTGAGCGTTTTACTCGTAGGAAATAACTGTCTCCCTGATGGAAGGAGCCCTTCTCAACACAAGAGAAAGACATTGTTATGTTAAATAAACTGTAATACAAAAAATTAAGAGGAACTGTAGTGTTTGTAAAAGGCGAGATAAGAAACGGAAACGAGAGCAAATATCGTATTTTAATAGGTAGACCAAGAGGATAACCGTCAAGTACAAAGAGACTCAATCTGATATTAATAAGAAAGTGAAAAAAATGTATCAACTTAGCATAGAATAACCACCAATAAATCAAACAAATCAAAAACAGGTAAATAATATAAAGCTTTTCTTTTCCAGAGCAGGCCTATCTTGCTTTGTTACGTACCGTACAGAAGTTACTGTTCTAAAATAAACTTTAAATTGTAATTAAAAAATAAGAGGAACAGTAGTGTTTGTAAAAAGCGAGAAAAGAAATGGAAAAATCGTATATAAATAGGTAGACCAGGAGGTTAACTTGTCAAGTAAAAAATAGAGATTTTATCTAAAACCAGTTAAGATGTGAGAACATGTATACAAAGGAAATGTTCCGAAAATCGTATAGGAATAGGGAGACCAGGAGGTTAACTGTCAACTAAGAAGAGATTCAATCTGAAACCAGTAAGAATGTGAGACAATTTAACAAAGGCGATGTTCACTGTCCCTATCTGCAAATCTACTGCTGCTAATACCGACCTATTGCGGTTAAACCGTTCTAGGTAAAATAAAAGAGCGACCACAATAGTTACCATAGAATAACAAGGAATAATTGAAAAGAATCAAAAACAGATGAAATAATATAAAGCTTTTCCTAACCAGAGCCTGCATATCTTGCTTTGTTACGTACCGCACAGAATCGCTGCTCTAAAATAAACTTTAACTAGTAATACAAAAACTGTAGTGTTTGTAAAAATTGAAAATAGAAATCGGAAAGGAAAAGAAAAATCGTATAAGAATACGGAAACCAGGAGGGTAACTCTCAACTAAGAAGAGATTCAATCTGAAACCAGTAAAAATGTGAGACAATTTAAACCAAGGCGATGTTAACTACGTCCCTATTTGCCAATCTGCTGTTGCTGACACGGACCTACTGCGACTACACCGTTCAAGGTAGAATCGCAATAGTTATCAACGTAACAGAATAACAACCAAGAAATGAAAAGAATCAAAGACAGGCGAAGTAATATAAAGCTTTTACTTTTCATAGCCTGCCTATTTTGCTCTGTTGAGTACCGTACAGAGCTCGGTGCACTATCCCTTACTACCATCTCTTTCCCTATCAATTGGTCAATTTTAACGTGTTTTCGACTTATTTTGAGGGGTTTAAAAATTAAAAAATCCTGTTTTCAGACTTTTCCCGGTGATTTCACGGCAAAAGCCAACTACGTACAAAATTTCGCGTTTCCAGCACTTCTAGAAGTACCTTAGAATTTGTATACGTGAGTGAGTTACACTCACGTATTAGATTACTGAGTTATTAGATTACTGTTCCAGGAATCAAAAAGACTTCCCTTTTGTAATTCGTGTCGGAACTCAGAAAATCTGCCATGATTGAAACGAATTTGAACAGTAAATAAATCAGTTTTCTTGAGATCTATTAAAATAAAATGACATCTGGGGGACTATTTAGAATGAACCTCATTTACTGAAATCTGATAAAAAATAAGTAAATTGGTAATTAATTTAACACGATAGAGAAAAATTTTAAATGTATTATCCCCTATTTCTATTCCAATCTGGCCGATAGACGAACTATTCTAGGAAAGTAAGTTTTCTACCAAAATCAAGGAACATTTTGCCAAATAATGCGACTTGGTTATACGTATTCCATACATAGAATATATTTATGTATCTAATAGGTTACTAGTATATTAAACTATAAAGCATCTCATATAAAATCAATGTGTACTCGTAATATAATTTCAAAGTGGGAAAAAGTAAAAATATCTGCATGACCAAAATGCATTCATTTATCCCATGAACCAATTAATTACTTCTCAATTTATTACTGTATACGTGATAGTAACGAAATGGTAATGAAAAAGTTTTTTGTTTCATAAGGGTGTACTGATGCTTCTTGGTGTCAAGCGAGGCAACACCAAGAAGAATATCCTCCCTTTAAGGGACTATTTGATATGGATCAAACACTCTATTGTTAATTAATTGATAAAGTTTATAAATGTACAATTGAACGGACAAGCTGATTAAAATCATGCAATATGGTTTATGGTAACTTTCTGGCTTTAGCACATGACCACAATCACAAAATCCGCATTTAATCGACATCAATTTAACAGAGTATAAAACATTATTAAATCTAGTAATTTGATTACCTAATTCAAGGGCTATAATTAAACCAACCGCTAGGGAGTTTTTTGGAGCGATCAGTCAAATTTGAGCTACAATTTGTTGATTATATACACATATTCATCAAAATAATGGCATAATACAACTAATTAGAGTTCTTTGTGAACATATTTCTAAATAATTTCATATAGATACGGTTAAAATGTATTAAGAGAATATATAAGAGAATGTTTTCTGAGAAATATTACTTGCATGCAGACACTCTTTTAAGAGCTTTATTTCAATCATATTTTCATTTCAGCTCCGGACAGGGTGTTTCGCTGTTAAATTATTACGGCTTCAATTCTTCGAGTTGTTTTTGCAACTTGAAGACGGTGTTGATTGTTTCTACAACTTATACAACAACCGCTCATTAGTTCAGTTAAAGAAATGGGAATGAAGTAAAAATTATTTGAAAATAACCATTTCTTGATAATTAGCTAAATTTTGTAATTTTATTATAATAAAAGACCTATAATCCCCAAAAATAGAAATCTTGTTCAAGTGTATGTTAAAACGACCTTTAAGAGACTTGGAACTTATAAGTAAATATTAAAATAAACAAATTTAAAAAAATTACATGTTATAATTTAATAAAAGGAACAAGATTATAACAAAATTTAAAAAAATAAAAATTGGTAGTGAAAGGGTTAAAACTTAAACAAACTTGACTTGGGTTAAGGGTGACTTGGAACTTAAAAAAAATAATTATGACAAATCGTCGAAGGGAAATTTCGTTAATTGTGGACAGATGGCTGTTCCAAAGCTGCAATAAATAGGAGAATATTACTGCTAAAGGTAAGAAAAGATCTTCTTTTAGAAAAATTTCATAGTTATTGGCAAAATAGAGCAAAAGACTGGCTAGTATTTGGACCTTGCCAAAGACAACCGTGGCAACAGTTTACAGGCACTATATACGCTACACTAAGCTCGGTTTATAATAAACCTCTCTACCAACTTAACCCTAGCGTCAAGGTTAAAAACAGTATGATTTCTATTTCTTAAGGAACCATATCTGAGGCGTCGAAAACGTCTTCATACTGTTATGAGTTTTATAGATGTAAAACACAACAGTAAAATCATACAAATCAATTAGATTTTAAATAATAACATTAATATAGAATAATAAATAATAAAATACATAATAACACTATGGTAGTGAAGTAAACTTGTCATTTACTTTATAAGAACTAAACTCAGCTATTTCATATTCGAAACCTTTGCCCCAGGACAGAATTCACGGATTGTTGTAATTTTCTCTTTCTTTACTTTCTTCCCAACGTACAGGCGGTCCTAGATGTGTACAAAGACTTTGAAGTTACTGTCGTGCTTCTCCGAATTCTAAATAAAACTTTCATCAACATGTGTTATACCAATAAATTATTTCTGTTGAATTTGGTTTTACGATGACATATTAAAGCAATGTTTAATCTTAGCGAAGGTAGTACATCGTAGATGTGAACGCATACTTTTCATTTTATTATATTGATATGACATGTAGTCTGGTTTTTCAATTAAATAACCAACATAAATCTTTAAGAACTTCAATTATTCAGCGAAGTCTTCAAAAAGAGACGACGCGACGGTTTCTTGCTCTCTCTAGGAACTAACAATTTCGCTTCAATGGTTTGTAGTATAGCTTCATCGTCAACATTAATAGGAACCATCCAGTTCACTTTCTGAGTCATCCATTATATTTCCTAGCGAGAAATATATATATCACCAGATAAAGATTATATATTTATGTATAGATAAAGAGGTTGGTCTAATGGGTTTTGAAAGAACCGTTTTAGGTTTAACGTTATACTAAATTGCTTGTTAATATGTGACTATACTAAGTATTTAGCTTCTTGCTCAATAACTTTTAGCCTTACATTTTTTAACATGATATTTTTTATGGTATTTTATCCTGAAGCACATAGGGGCAATCATAGTTTCATAAGATGTTCTCTGCAGATCGTTACAATAACTGTTCTTCCCCTCAAGATGTATTGTTCGTCACGAAGGGAAGTCCTTATATCCAAAAATGGCATCTTTGTTTCTTGGTTAAAAGTCGCTTATTATTGAGAATTTCAACCCTTGAATTTAAATTGAGAGACTACGGTCTTGACTTTTATCAATGGATGTCCAACAACTGTTGTTTTAATATCAATATTATTTTCTATCTATGTATTTCTGACAATCATGACTTATATGATTAGAGTGTTTTATCTTAATAATGAATCTTTTACTGAGTGTTTTAGAAGAGAAAGTGTTATTTTTTTGGTACTAATATTCTAATTGTGATAGATGAGACACATACATTTAAATTGAAAATCAATCTTATGAATGCTGAAGCTATGTTTTAAAAATTGTACAGGTGCTGCTCGCTTGGACGAAGAGCGATATCCTGAGATTGAGTATCCCACACTAATAACTTTCCACATTCTACCAGCTCGGATAGGAGAAACTGACCATGGACCAGTCAGATGACATAGACGCTTTCCAGACTTGAAGGCATTGGATTTTTTTAATTGGGAACACATTACCAAAAATGTCCATCAGATTCACTACAAAATATTAAGGAGTGAATATCGCATCTTTTACAAGCATCAATAGGCGTTCTCTGGGAAGAACAACCGGCGATGATTAGGATGAGTGCGATACAGAGAATGGAGGCATACTCATATTTAATACGGTTTCTAAATTTTTTAAAAATCGTTTAAAAACTGAGTCTTTACATTTAAATTCGGTGAGTTGTAGTGTAGCTTCATCTTCAACGTTAAGTGGAACCATCCAGTTCACTTTCTGAGTCATCTAAGATGATTCCTGACAAGTAATATATGTCATCGTCTAGGTTGAGCCTTACATGTTTAAATATGATGTTTTATTAATTAAAGTGATTTTATCCTGAAACGCAAAAGGACAATCATAGTTTCAGAAGATATTCTCTGCAGATTATTACAATAACTGTTCTTTCCCTCAAGAGGTATTGCTGGTAAATAAGGGAAGTCCTCATAACCAAAAACCACATTCTTGGTGCCAAAAATATTTCTACTAAACCAGTTTGTTTCTTGGTTGAGTCCATTATTATTGGGAATTTCAACTCTTAAATTGTAATTGAGTGACTAGTGTTTTGACTTTTATCAATGGATGTCCGATAATTGCTGCACAAGTAAGCCTCTGCACAAAATGCATCATTCCTATGGCACAAAGTTTTAAACAATGTTGTAAACCAAGATTGTGAATAAAAAACGCATTCGTTGCCTCGGCCTCCATTCTTCAACATAAAACATTTGTTCAGTAATACAGTACTACTTTAAATTATGATATATCACACATAAAAAAATATTGTTAAATTTAATTGCATATTATAAGTGATCAGCAATGATACTTATATTACGATAAAATTATATTTTTTTCTAATATGTAAAATAATTATATTAAAGTATGTATAAAATAAATATAAAATAAAAAATAAATTTATATATTATATTTATATTGTATAAAGATAATACAGAATTGAATCAAATTTACAATTAAAAAAATAACCAAAAAAGCATTTTTAGGAATTTGAACGTTGAAGGTGTGATCGACGATGATATTGAGACTCAATTAAACTAGTTCCCTGGAGAGGCTGACCACGTGATTGGACTGGTGACCACGTCATCACACCACTTCTGGAATACGCTATCAATATGCACGGGTCAACTGTCATATACGCGCAACGTATTTGGTACTGGCGGTACAGTCAGCTGAATGATATCTGATTGTCCTTGGTCGAAATACACATAAAGGCTTTAGATAAATTGAGGATATAGAGGTACTAAATGCAGATTTACAAAATTGCACCAAATTTAAACATATTTCTACATAATTACGTAATATCTATTATAAAAAATACTCTAGTAATATACCTTAATTAAATAAATCCGATAAATCAAAACAATCTCCAAACTGGAGGATATCATAAGGAACTAATTTTATCAATTAGTGTTACAGGAAGCAGACGTATCGAGACATAAGAAGACATCGGATATAACACGCAGTTGTAAATCGTGACAGTGAAATGTTACCATATCTCGTACATTGGCAATCCAATGTATGGCAATTGAATGAACACACCATTTCACTGTTAAACATTACGAGTCAATACAATTCTCCTACAAGCGGCCACGAGTTTGGCGATCAAATACAACACGAATATAACAACTTAAACCTTTGTATGGTCTTTTTATCATTAACTTGAAAAAGACCAAATAATACGTAAAGCTATAGATCCTTTCTTGCAAATTTGTAATGAATGAAAAAGAATCACTTTTATATAGTAACTTGTTTTAATTATTAAATATTTCTATTCAATCCAGTTTCAGCTCAATGTGTAATGTTTGGAAACAAACTACATCAATATAAATATGTATAGTTTATTTGTTTTTAATTTAGAATACTATTAGGATCACTTTAAAGCCAATAGTTACGAATCAATTTAAAAGATTCGTCAAACAATCATGATTGCACAATATGTCAAATAAAATAATTTATTTCAACTTTTAGTCTTTTTTCGTCTGTTGAAGGTATAAAAAAATTTAAACATATAAACATAAAAAACACAGATATGTTTGAGACTTTAAATGTATATCAGTTATCTAATCATCGGAGTAGTTAAAGCGTATTTTAATAAAGATAGCTTTAAATCAGATTTTTAGTGAAAATATGTATCCACAAATTACAATTAATTGTTATAAACTCCTATTGTGGTTTCTTGATCTTAAAAAATATGTTCAGCTATCCTTATTACCATGTTATATGAATCACTAATGTAATATAAATAAGTATCAAATTTAGACTATACTACATAAATGTTAGCTTCCTAAATTATATGATTAACTATACTGTACAACTAAAAAGGACTTTAACCGTGAGTACAGGATACATAGATAATTTATTTTACCACTACAAAATATTAGTGTCCGAAAAACGCCGAAAATATTTACTTCGTCATATACGTATGAACGTTGGTAAGCCCAGAATGAAACATTATTATTTATCTGATATTAACAGCTGATAAAGTACAAATTATTTGTTTTTAATGTATTGTATAAGTACTTTATAAGTGTTTAACGTTGCATAGGAAGAGTCTATTAGCTGACAAGTACAGCACATTGTTGCAAGCTGCCAGGTGAAGCTGTTAAGGCGAAGCAGTCATTACCAAGTTCTGATGGTTCCTTCATTTGCCGCTTGAGAGCGCTTATGTTAACAGCTTTGCAATTTGATTCTCTGCTGTGATTACGTACATACAACAATTGCTCGTGATGTAGTTTGTCAGTCATTTAACTGTCGGTAGACATAATTTTGTAAAAGAACTTCTAGATCTAGTTCACATGTTAAATTGATTGTGTGTAAAATGATATTAATTTAGTTCAATTTTAAAAGTATGAAGGTGTACGGATTGTAATATAGATTATTATAATAAAACTATTCGACTGAACACTTCACAATTTTGATTTTTTTTAATACGTGGCAGAGTTCAACACTCACTTCCGGCACTCGATTCCAGTTTCTGAGCTCAAAACCTTAAATTACTTAAGTACGGTCAGATTAACTATTAATATTGAGTTCAAGTGAGCACCACTACAAGCAGCACTGTTTGTTTGTCAAACATAACCTAAACATTAGTTGAGCATGTGGTTTGGCACTGGAGATAGTTGCCTTGTTTTTACAATGGAAACTTTCAGTTCTGGAAAAATGGATGAAGAGGACGCTGTTCGTGTGGATGGGTAAGTCCTGCAACTTTACTAGTTTATAGAAAACATTTATAACTATATATATATATATACAGGTATATATATATATATATTGGTTAACATAAGAACATAACCTATTTCTCGTGTTATATTGGATTCCTTCTAGAAGGACGTTAACTAAATCCAGATCATACATAAAATCTTTCATAGTGTGATTAAACAAAAACTGTTTATGAGCATAAATACGTAGATGTGTGTGTGTGTCGGTATGTTATTTTTGTATCATAATACCAAAAAATTAGCAAATCTTTTTTTTGTAGGAGACTTGTTCCCTTGCACCAACTTTTAGATGTTATTGAAGGCAATAATGATGCTATAACAAACACAGGAGTCAATATAACTTTACTGCCTCCAACAAACGCAACAGATGGTATGACTGACGAAGACTCTGGGAATAAAGATAACGTCGAGATAGACAATGTACCTCCAAGCCAAATAAATGCTCCTGCTTTGCTTGAAGTAGTAAATGATGAATTGAAACAAAAAAGATTGTGATAGTGAAAAAAAAGTGCGCCTTCCAGAAATTGTTTCTACAGATCAAAGGGCTCACAAAAGAAAGAACACATGCTCATTGTTTCAAGTTAATAGTACTCAGATGACTTAAAAAAAGGCTTTCAACTGGAAAATGAATTGTGACCTAGAAGCAATACTTGAGGAGTGGCTATTGATGACTTTGGTTGCTAACAGAGAAAAACCACCTTTAGAATATTTCGAGTTGTTTTTTGATGAAGATGTGATAGAAATGATGTAAAATATACAAATCAATATGCAGCTAAGAGAAATCGTTTGGACGATTGTTCAGAGAGTGAAATGAAATCATTTCTTAGTATTTTGCTCCTAAGTGGATACGTTACTGTCTCCAGGAGAGAGATGTACTGGGAACAGTCATCGGATTGTCATAACCCTCTTGTAGTAGAAGGCCATTACTTATAGAAATAAATATACACACTACCCAATGCCTGAATTGTTTTATAATAAGTATAACTGGGAAAATATTGGCAAAGTTCTTTTAGACACGAATTGGGAACCTGTTTTAGAGAGCGTTTCAGCCTCCCATGCTCACCTGGAAATATAGGGTAAATCTGCCATTTTCATTCGGGACAGCAAACAAAGTGAGGTTAATCGTAGAAGATATTAAGAGTAAAGTGTTTTACCACCCTTCGCCCCTTTATAGCACCGTTAAGTATAATTAAATAAACTGCCAGCTACTGATATCGCATTAAGTTATCTAGCGTGATATCTCGTTTTATCTTAATATTCACAAATTACGGTCTGCGAATGTTTAAATAAAGACTTTGAGCAACGTATATTTTTATTACATTTTTCTTCCTATTCCTTTACTGTATGAGAATCAGATTATAATTTATAATACATATATAATGAGTCAAATTAATAAAAGAATATTACAGGAAAAAAATGTCTTCATAATGCTTTACTTCGTTATAGGCTATAGTTAAGTTATATTTATACACTGTGCTAGCGATTCTCCTTAGTTAAATCAGTTTACTTTAAAAAAGTTGATAAACAATAGGTTTTTTAATAATTAGCTATCACAAAGTTTCTCAATTCGTCTTCTTTTTCTAATTCTTGGGCCTCGACAAGAAAGTGAGTTCGTCGGATCAAAAACCTTCAAATTTTGACGAAAATTCAAAGTTTAAGAGAATAGTTATAATAATACCTTCTCTAAGTCAATAATACTATTTACATTATTTTCTATTTTTCATTTTGAAAAATTTCGAGGGTTGTATCCGTATTTTAAAACGGTTAAGTCAACACTAAGATCACTTATACCTAGAAGATATCCAAACGAACATTGAACTATTGAAATAGCGTTTCTCATAAATAACGTTATGAATGTTGAACCTATTGGTGACGGGATGAACATAATTAACACTTACAACTTCTCGTAAGAGTAGCTGCCTCTTTTTGTAAATTTGCCAATTTGTAAGTAAGGATAATAGCAGAGAGAACGTTGCATTAGAGAACGCCAGCCAGCCAGGGAAAAGGGTGATAGGATAAATTGACAGGAAAGCTCTGGAAAGTTATTCACTCGAAAAGCCGTCACGTGACCTGTGAGTGCGATAGGGCGGTTTTATATCTACAACCTGAACTTGCTGCGGGCAGTATTATATTTCTTATTCAGCGACATATTTTAGTATCTGTAAAATTGTGTACACAATCACTAATTTAACAACCAAATATATTTTCAAAAAATGTAACTTAATTTTAATTGTTTTTATTAAAGACTCAAAGTTTTACATTAATTATTTCCGAGGTGGCGAAAGACTAAAATATAGAAAAACGCAGGGTAGGATGAGACACTAAACATTTATTAAACAAACCATTGATTTGCTATGTATTTGTGTGGTTAAAAAGCATTGTATGACTTAAAAGCCAATGATAAAAAAATTGTTTATCGTTAGTTTTGCATGGTTGTAGATTTAATACACCAACTAAGATGTGATATCTGTCAATTATTAAAGTTCTAAAACTATCAATTTAATTCAGAGAGTATTTAAAAGAGGCAGGAGAACGACATAACACAGCTCGCTGGGATTGCATGGAAAATTTCAAGTCTATACCTACTTTCATTCGGCTGTGTAAAAATGTAGTACATTGTACCCAGTTTTTTAAAACTTAATTTATTCTGCAATTTTCTCCTTAGCACCATAGTTAAGGGATAAGACAAATATAAAAATGTTAGTTAAACATAAGCCAATTGTCATAATGTATGTCTATAGGTCAGTTCGTTCTCGAGATATCATGTAAACTGACTGACATAAAGACATAAATGAAATTTTACCAACCTCTCGAGCAATAATCGTTCCTTAAGATAAGCAACTTACTGTAAGTACAAGTTTTAAACTGTAACCAAGGTTGTTGATGGTCAAGAGAAACAATTAGAGTGAAATCACTTTTAGCCAGTTTGAGAAATATAGATGGATAGAAATACAAATTAGTAACCTTTAAATGAAGACGGGTGAGATTGGCGGGCAGTTACAACCAATTACAAACACAGACAGTCTCCGGGGTGGAATCACTTTTAGCCAGTTTGAGAAATATAGATGGATAGAAATACAAGTTAGTAACCTGTAAATGAAGACGGATGGGCTTGGCGGGCAGTTACAACCAATTACAAACACAGACAGTCTCCGGGGTGGAATCACTCTTGTCCAGTCTCAGATATATGTGTTGGTAGAGATACAAGGTATTAACCAGTACGTGAAGACTGATAAGTGTATCGGGTTGTTAAACCAACTACACTCTCAGACAGTCTCCGGAGTGAAATAACTTTTTACTAATTTCAGACAAACGTTGTATAATTTTTAAAATTTCAATTTCTTCTTTAGAGGTGAGAAATAATAATATGTAGAATATAAGCTGTACCTACACAATTACGACCTCCGTCAAATACACTTACTGACCTTTCAACGTGCAAAATGTTATTTAAATAATCCATAGAATTTGTGTGGTTGTAAAATATGTTTTTTATAACGAATGCTTTTTCCCGTCTGTACTCATGGTATGCTGTTGCTCTCTACAAACATACTAGGACACTGGACTGTGTAAGTATGGATTCTATGACAGACTTTACCTAACGATCAACGAAGGTTTTAAAAGTTTATTTTGACACACTGTTATTATTTTTTTCAAATTCTAAAGTGTTCGGAGAAAATCTTTCGATCTCTAGATTTAAGCCTTCCAAGGACTTCAACGAATGTTTTGAAAAAAGAATTAACCACCCACACTATGGTTTTGAAAATTATTCGTAATCTGTTTTTCATCTCTTCCCACGTCCAGGCCAGCAAGCCTTTAGTGATACTTGGAGAGATAAGTAGGAATATGTTGTCAGACTATTTCCATCCAGAAAAAAACAAGAGGAAGGAAATCATGATCAGGCTTTTTTATGACAATCAGTATGTCCTACTATTAGGATTCGCCTGTTGCCGAACCCAGTAGCCTGTGCTTCCCGCATACACATGTCGAAATGCTTGTAGCAGAAAGGCCCTACCCCACATCGATATCAGCTCACTGAGGAAAACTTACTCCTCTAACAATAAATATAACTATGGATTGAATTTATTTTAGAAAATAGTAAAGGGATAGGCTTTAAAAATTAATTAGTAAAGCAACGCCAAACATTAAATTTGAGTCATTTTAATAAATTCTACCTTTGATTCCAAAATTACGTGTTATACGGTTATTAGTACCATGAATAAAAATAGGTGAAAAATAAACACCTCAAAGGTGTAATTACTACGAAATCTCCAACATCTTAACAACAAAATAAACTTGTAATGTTTATTCTCACGTAATCTTTTTTATTTGTACAAAATGTAGACGTACAAATATCCAATGGCTGAGATCGATGCAAAACTAAGCGAGGTGACAGCTTAGGCAATATAAGCTCGTTAGTCAAAGAATGTGACCTGTATTTTAAAATAGAATATGGGTTAAGCATATTATGAAAAATCATCAAAACGAGACACCTAATCTGCTTCGTGTCGAGCGTTACTGATGTGTGAGGACGGAGGAACATTTGAAGACGAGGATCATATTATTTCTGGGATCCATGATTCACTAACAATATGATTTATTTCATTCTTGCTGAAAAACTACAATGAAAATTACCAAACATTCATTAGCTAGTTATATCTACTCAGTTGTATTAATGTAGATACCAGAATAAATTATAGTAAATTAATTTCTTAAACAATCTAGTTGATGTTTTATTGATATAGTTCACTCGATAAGTTTTTTAAACCTACAATCACTTTATGTACTTTATTTTAAATAGCATTTATACTAAGTAAATATAGCCGTTTCGTATTGAGTATCAATGATTTTATTATATTTAAAGTATCAACAAGAAATAGAAGCCACATGCTAATATATTTACAGCGTATGTTACGGAAGATATCATTATTTCGTGATGTTTTTTCGTGTTAAGGATGTTTTTACTACAAAAACCAAGTATCAGTGGGTGTAATTAATGGGTTTTTTAAACAAGTAACTATAGAACAGACGTAACAAGAGAGCCGATAAGATGACTTGTCCAGATCCAGATTAATCTTGTAATTCCGACCGAGACCGCGGTGAAGAGATTACCTTATCTGACCGCCACCGCTGCGCCGCCACGTCATTAGGATCTTGTCTCGTCATCTGTAATTAGATTTTGTCTCCGTATTTAAATTACTTCAAGTTCACTTTGAATACTGTAAGTGATTGATTTTAATGCGTCTATTTAGTAATTCAGATGTAACCAATACACAGCAGTTATCAATAAATAAAATAGTCGTTGTAATGAAAAATGTTTATTCTATTCTAAGTTGTTCAACAATTAATTCTTAAACGCCTTAGAGGGATGCAAGACTGAATATTTTTGTCAAATTTCGCAGCAAAATAATGAAATGCCATAAAAATTGTCTTACTTTTGAAAAATTAAATTACAACGTGCGGACATTTTAAAATAACGTGTTTTTAGCATAGACGTTCTTAAAAAAACTAAGAAAATGTCTCCAACCTCTGTCAGTGAGAAATATTATAGCAACTGGTTTTTTGGGATGCTAAGGGTATAATTCTGGTTGATTTCCATGGTCGAGGATCAACAATCAACGCAGAGAGGTACTGTGAAACGTTGCAGAAGATACGGCGAGCGATACAAAACAAGCGAAGGGGAAAATTTAGCTCAAACACTTGTATTTTTCACCATACAGCCAAGCGTACACGACAAGTTGTAGATGATCTTGATTGGGAAGGCTTTGACAATCCGCCTTATAGCCCAGATCTAGCACCAAGCGACTACCACCAGCAAAGAAAACCTGGCTCGCAACGCAGCCTGGCTGAACTTCGTAAATATATGTGGCTTCCAAATCAGTGTACCGCCGTTAGTGTTATTTAATTGTTTTCACTATTCTTATTGTTCTTTTATCGTTTACTTTGTGAGATTTGTTAGACAGCTTCAAGCTACCTGCTGAAGGTATAAACTGTGAGTTTTCCCTTACCAAATGAGTTAACCGTTGTAATTTACGTGTGACAAAACCTATTTTGACAGAGCACATTGGGTTAGTGAAATGTTTCATTATTCATTTTTCATACTATATTTCAACATTTCAACTCTGCGCGGAAGTTCTTTTTTCTGTTTTTCCTTTCCTTCATTTTTTTTCAAATGTCTTTCAATTTGCACTAGTCATTTCAAAACACTTCCATTGGATTTGCCTTTGATATTATTACGATATTGCTGGGATAAGCGTGAGAAGAATGTGTGATTCAAATCTGGGTGACGAATTTGAACCATTATGATACGTAAACATTGCTCGTGCTTTTATTAATGAAATATTGGAAGAGACTCTTGTAATTTACACGATGAAATACTTGTTAATGAACATGAATCATTCCAAATAATGTCAAAGAAAAGTAGCCTTAAATGATGAAATAAAATATGTTAAAGCTCTGCCCAGTGATACTCACCACGACCAATATATCGCTTTTGTCACCAACACCCGATAGCTGTTCTCTTTATCGCGGTTTAACATCCCTCTCGTGGTGAGTACACACAACCGAACACTTTGTCTCGTCAGTTTGGTTGATTTAGGTAATTACTTTTTAAAAAATAAATTAACAAAATAAACTTTCGTATAGATAGTAATAAGAAGCGAAATAAGATCGCAATCTTAAAAATACTTAGAATTTTTTCGTTGTTTCGAAATGACGTACTTTGTTTCTTTACATAATTATTGTAGCGTAACTTCAAAAATAAACATCAGATTGTAACTGACATGTATTCATATACAACTTTAAACATTTAACCCCAAAATGCGATTTTTACTACTACCCACAACACGATATATGTTTAAAAACCTGGCCTGACAAATTCTGGCCGTTTCCCAAAGGAACATACACTTGGATACTGAAATGTTTGGCCATAAACAATATGAAGTGCGGTTACAACCCTGTCTGTTTCTCTCATGTATACGATTTCTACTGTCTGTGCTCTTAGTTTGCATATGTTCAAGAATAGAAAGTTTATAAAATTACACACACACACACCCCCAAGGTGATGAATAGTAAGTTGCACTCGTCCTGTGTTAGATGTTTGACTTTTATTTGCGTGAATCTTTCCGTATATTAAGGATTACATCAACAAATGACACTTTTTAATCTTTATCTCCTTATGTGGTATAACTAAATATTTTTAATTAGTTCTTTTAGTCGGGTGCACCTTATTTTAACATCTTGGTTCTTCTGTTACAGGTGAAGCACCAGTTCAACGTAGCGGACAATATAACGGACATCACTGTAGGTATAGGGCACGCGAGAATATTGAATGGTTTCAGAACGATCACACTCAATATCCACATTGGTAATACTGACTGGTAGAGAAAAAAAACCAAGAAATACGCA
Source organism: Homalodisca vitripennis (assembly GCF_021130785.1). Classification (NCBI taxonomy): domain Eukaryota; kingdom Metazoa; phylum Arthropoda; class Insecta; order Hemiptera; family Cicadellidae; genus Homalodisca; species Homalodisca vitripennis. The sequence goes on from NC_060209.1 coordinate 174,041,315, forward strand.
TTATTTACTTTTCTTTTAAAATTATTTGTACGTAATAGATTGTTTTAGATTGTATACACATTAACTTTAGGTGGCTGCTATATCCAATTCCAAGACTAATATGTTTTAATGCCTCTAAATAAACAGTGAAGGTGTGCTTTTTTGTCATATACATGCTGCTTAATTTGGTAAAAAACGTGTTTTGCAAATTTGATAATTGACAGATTTCCAGGTGGAACAAAAAGCTGGAAGCTGTACAGGAGTGACAGGAGCAGGTGACGGACCTGCCGAGGTTTCACGTCGCACGCAGCACCACAATAAGCTCTTTATCACTCTAAAGCGCTTACCTTCTCTACGCCCGAGGCTTTGCTTGGCACTTAATTAATTACCTTATAACTAAACATGGGCTGATTATAGCTCACGTAAACACACTGCAACTCAGAAACGTATATTTACATAAACCTAATATATTAACGAGTGAATATATTTTCTAAGAAACAATACTCATTTCCTTTGGTTTAATGTAATTAAAGATATTGTTAGATACGACAAACTTACATGTTTAAAGTGTATACTTTAATAATCAACTTTACTGCTGTGTTGATTATTAAACATTATTAACACATACGTGAATATCAACATCAGTGATCATTACAAATAATCAATTATTTTTGTCTGCAGACAATTTATTCAACAATATTCTATGTTCTTCATTACAAACCTTCTTTTTCAATCAAATAGTGAGATATTCAAGCTAAATGCACTAACACTGACGCAGTATACAATGTATCAAAATTATTCATAATGCGCATTTTGAGTTTACAAATAATAGCAACTCTCCAACATAAATTCGGTAAAAAAAATGTTTATTTTACCTGTTACATGTACCCGATCCCAACGAATTGAGATACCACAAATAACGATAAGCTAACTTCATCCCGAGTTTGGGGTGCATTAGATACGTCTTTTATTCTGCTGTCGTATTCTCAAAAGTGAGGCACAAGTCTGTTTAAAAAATAAACGGGAAATTAGCTGACAAAATACAAAATTAAAAACAATGAAATTCTCACTCGTCCGGATATATTTCTTCAAAGTATTGTTATAGAACCTATACCAAACGTTTGTGCTCCGTTTGTGCACGCAATATTGACGTTTGAGCTCGATGTATTCCCCATAAAAAATAATTTTCAAAAGCACTGTCAACTTCACACGAGCAGAGCAACTTCAAATTTTTTGAACAAAACCGGTGCCAATCGTTTGTGCACTCATTCCCGACGTTTTTGTTTCACTGCGGAAGTCAAAAAAGGAATCTTTCAAGCACTGCCAACTTCACACGATCAGTGCAACTTCAGAATTTTTGAACAAAACCGGTGTCAATCGTTTGTGCACTCATTCACGACGTTTGTGTTTCACTGCGGAAGTCAAAAAAGGAATTTTTGAAGCACTGCCAACTTCACACGATCAGTGCAACTTTAAAATTTTTGAACAAAACCGGTGCCTATCGTTTGTGCACTCATTCCCGACGTTTGTGCTTCACTGCTAAAGTCAAAAAAAAGGAATTTTTGAAGCACTGCCAACTTCACACGAGCAGTGCAACTTCAAAATTTTTTAACGAAACCGGTGCCAATCGTCTGTGCTTTGTTTTTGCACGTAATCCGGATTTATGCGTTGTTCCTCGATTTATAGATGCATAAAAATCATTTTCAATAGCGCCACCAACTTCACATGAGCAGTGCAACTTCATATTTAATAAAATTGTATTAATCGTTTGTGCAATCCCGGTTGTTGTTAAATACACCCTATTCACTGAAACATGCTTACAGCTGAACTATTCGAGCTTATTATACGAATCTAGCCGATATATAAATATGTGCCGTTGACGACCTATTAATAAACATGGCAATGACATTTTACGACTGTCTCTTTACCATCCATGCTTAGTGCTATTGACCTAGTCTGGTCAGATGTCAAAAATTAGGTTGCTGCACATAATGTAATGTTTGAAATTACATATGTTTAAAATTTTGAAACGTGATCCCGCCGCAAGAGGGTTATTGGTAGGTGGTGGGGGACGGCGCTGCAGACATGAAGTTCGCTCCACGGTTTCCCTCAGTTCCTTAGCTGTGTCCCTCAGTACAATAGTGGTTCCCGTCCCTATAGAAGAGGTTAGTGCGTCACAACCCTAAGGTACGGCCCAAGGCAAGTCACAATAAAACTCGTATTTTTATGGTTTACATTTGTTGAGGTTTAATTTTTAGATAATATTTCAAATTTCTAAACAAAATTTATTTTGTTATTGTAACTTGTCTTTTACTGTACTGATTTGTACAATTTTGCATTGAGTATATATATATTGATGTTGATAGGTCTTTTACACTATCAATCGTTTTCTAAACGACCTAATTATGTTAAACGTTCATATTGAGAGAAGTGTCATTAACTGAACCATTCTTTGTGTCAACGGTCCAAAACGTGACTATGTATAAACAATATGAACAAGAATTGCAGTGACAACTACCCATTTTTAATTAAATAGATAACACATGGTAATAATGTAGTATAGTATTGTCTCAACGACCCTACTTTTATCTGTTCAGAGGTTCGATTAGTCAACTAGGCTCTATAAGTCAACTGCGTGCAACCAGGCAATGTGGTGAGATGTTGAGCGCAGTTGTCGTGCGGCACTGGGCTTGCGCTCGTATCGGTTTTGCGTTCACTATTCTCTAGCAATTATAAATTTACTAAAGTAATAATTGTATGTGTATTCATCCAAAACTATATTGACATAAACTCCTATTAACGGAATATTATCACTTTGAATATACTTTACGTTGTATAAAAAGAATAATTAAAACGTGAACAATATTCTTCAATTCCACAGTTGAAGACTTCCTGTTTTACAAAATTAGTTCGATTAACATTATGATGACTTTCAAAATAAATATATCGTATGTAAAAGTGTATGTCGTATGAAATATATCTGATTTTTAACGTTTAAATTAATTAATGCACGTTCAGTGTTTTTCACAGCAAAAATTTTCTTCCATTGTTTTTAACATCTCTTGTAATCGCAATAGTAACTATCTCTATATCTCTTAATTTATAAATAATGTTCGCTGTGGATTGAATAAAGTTGACACTAACTATAGTTAAGCAGATTCATTGTGACAAGACGTGACCCACATTGAGCTTTTCAGTAAATAGCCAACAATACAAAAACTGTTTAAGCGGCATCCTCATAATATATTATGAGTGTTGTTACTTATTGTGTTTTTTTGGTGCAAATAAATTACATATCCACATTACAGGCTTATCTAAGGGTAGGGTATTCAAATATTTTATGTTCATTTAATTTATATTAAGATCTGTTGTTTTAGGGTTTATTTCTTTACTAAAATAAAGTGTGGTTACAATCTTAGGTTTAAGAGGAATTTTTTAACGCGGCCGGCAAGCGGTCTTTTCATGGCTCTGGTATTTACTACAGAGATAGAGACGTAGACATTATTTTCACCAATCTAAAGTAAAAACAAATATTGTTATATAACAAATACTAGGCACCAAATATGTAGTATTATTTAAAAAGTAATTAAAAGACAGAAACAACAGTGTATGTATATGTTTAATTTTCGTATTCACTAGAATCCTTCATCAGAAACACATTGACAAAGAAAACAAACAAACCAGAATCAAGGTAATTCTGGGCATTTGTTCTTCACTTGGGAGTGATACTTGATTCACGCCCAAATAACACTAATCCTAGTACAAATTTCATTCTGTAACTTATGACCATGATATTAACACTAAATAATTTTAAGTTTCAATATTTTCAATATTAATCTTCAAAGTAAAGGAACTGCTATGGGTAAACGGATGGCTCCTTCTTATGCCAATCTTTTTATGGGTTTAGATACGTAGATGATATTTTTATATGGCAACACAGTATCAAAACACTTAAAGACTTTCCTTCTAATCTCAATAAATTTAGTATTTTAAAATTTACATAGTCTATCTCACCAGATTCAGTAACATTCCTTGATACTGATGTGTTTATTGAAAATCATAATTTAAAAACTAAAATTCATATAACAAACAGTAACAAAATGCAATATTTGCATTTCATAAGCTGTCAACCAATTCACATTAAAAACTCAATCACTAAGAGTCTATAAATAAGGGCAACAAAATCTTTGTCGCAATCAATCTGATTTTCAAAACTATATAAACAGACTGTCTAATGTCCTTTCTGAAAGGGGGTATCCAAAAAATCTTGTTGATAAACAAATTAGAGCACCAAAATTCAGTTCCAGTGCTATTAATCCTAATGGTCCTAAAATTATTATTTAATATTTTCCTGGCCTTCATAAGATCAACAAAATTCTGAAAGTGTCTTTTCCCATTTTGGAATCTTCCCCTGATACTATAAATTTATTTTCTAAGTCCTCCAAAGTAATCTTTAAAAACCTCCAAATTTACAAAACACTCTCTCTAGACCAAAATTAAACTATGAAAGCAATTCAAGATAATAAAATGCGGCATTTGTAAAATGTTAACAAATTCTAAATCTTGTAAGAGTAGGACAACAGAAAAAGAATATACCATTAAAGGAAACATTGATTGCAACAACAAAAATGTAATTTATCAACTAACCTGTCTGTAAATTTGGTTCCAAAGATTATATTGGCAAAACTATTATTCCACTAAGAGTGAGAATGACATCTTCCGTAATACCAATCGGTTTCAATACACTTTCAAGTAGGTAGAGGTTATTAAAAGACAGAAAAATCAGTGTACATGTTTAATTTTCGGATTTACCAGAATCCTTCATCAGAAACACACCGACTAACAAAACAAACAAAAACAAAACTCAAACCATTAATGAATAACATAACCCTTGCCCACTAATGAATAATGCATATGCCCTTTCAGAACTAAAAACCTATAAAAAAGCGAACAAATTCATGTATTTCATAATTTGTAATGAATACTTCAGTGTAGGTTTCAAATTATGAATAAAATTTACGTAGATACAAACAAACCTAGGAACTCTATGTTTCTTTATGGCCACTTGTGTGCAATTGCAAGACTTCATAACTCACAAGGGTAAACCAATTATTCGCAACAAATATTTTAATTGTTGTACAGATATTAGAACATTGAGTGCCCATAACTAACGCAATCGATGTGCGTTAATTTGCTTATGTAGATAATATAAAACGATGGTGATATGAAACATTTAATTACTATGAGTTTAGGGTAAGAGCTATCTTCTCATTATACCCTAAACTCATTACAAAGGTCTGCTATTAACACCATATCTGCGGACCACATTCATTGTTACGATCACGTGCATCTAGCGCACATTCCCACGGTCTTAAAAAACTATATTGCCCACCATAAAAGTCCATTGTAGTATAAAGGGTAGGGTTCAGAAATGTTTGGTGAAAATGAATTCTTTGAAGAACTTGAGCACCGAGGGACTTGCAAACATGCACCTGAACTCACCGCTCAGTACACGTAGGGTCTGTTGGTAATCCATTCCAATTGGACCTTGAGTCATTTAATAATAAATTATTGTTTGAATAGTAATTAAATGTTTCATATAACCATCGTTTTATATTATCTACATAAGCAAATTAACGCACATCGATTGCGTTAATTATGGTCACTCAATGTACTAATATCTTTACAACAATTAAAATATTTGTTACGAAAAATTGGTTTACCCTTGTGAATTATGAAGTCTTGCAATTGCACACAAGTGGCCATAGAGAAACACACGCGTAGATTAAACCCCATGTTATTTCGCACCAAAAATACCTATTTTTATATAAGTTTGGAAAACAAACACTCAAATAATACTTATACAATAAACATAATAAAATTTAAGTATTATATTGGAGTTTTTGTTTTCTAAACTTAAGTAAACTAGGAAGAAGCTGGTACATTGTACCTATTTTTATTTCTGAAAATGATTCATTAATACAGAATGTTTCAGACTACCCGGCCGCAATCTCCTGTGGTTGAACCGTTTGGCATAGAGCAATGCAATAAATTCTCTACCTAATAAATCTCATACGGCGAACGTCGTAAAATTGGTGCTGTAAGACAAACCTGCAAACATGGTCATGCGATATTCATAATTAACGAGGTTTGCAGGCTCATCGGTTGTTGCTGATCAGCATAGACAGGTCTTTCACGCCCTTTCCTGCATTTTTGAAACATTAAAATTGTTATAAATATAAGAAATCCTTATTATCTTAGTTCCTAGGTTTGTTTGTATCTACGTAAATGTGATTCATAATGTGAAACCTACACTGAAGTATTCATTCCAAATTATGAAATACATAAATTTTTCACACTTTTTTATAGGTTTTTTAGTTCTGAAAGGGCATATGCAATTTAAAATCCCCATGGTATAGTATAGGATAATTTTTGTTAAAAGTCATTTAATTTACTTTTTACAGATGCCGAAGTAGTCAACAGTTGGACCAGACGAGATTATTAATCATGGTCACGCCATTTTAAATAAGAATGGTGAAGTGTGAACTCATGAAGTTTGGAAAAATTTTTCTGATAAACTTGAATCAAGAATAACTCCAAAACATCTGTATACTATTGTAAGGGCCAATCGTAACAATGTACTGACTTCAATTAAAGAAAAGATTGGTGTTTGCAACAATTCAACTAAGAAAAGACCCTTGCTTTTCCCACTGATGATGACGACAAAACCTCTTCATCATCTTCCGACCAGGAAGTCACATATAACAGTTTAGTACAACTTAACACATTCAGTGCGGGCGGCACGGATCCGTGCCGCGCCCGTTCCACGCCAGGGGCGCTTGGCGCGGAACCGTGCCGCCATGCGGCCCAGAACAAATCACTTCAGTGCAAGCCTAGCTTGCGTCGTAAGTGGTAGGATTGTTTTGCGCTCTGTTGTAGTATCACACATAACCTCACTAGTGCGTTGGTTTGTTCCTGGCGCGTGGCACGGTTTCGGTACGGTACTTATTGCAAGCAGCGTGTTGAATATACGTCGGCGCCTCGCATGCGTGACATTGTGGTGTGTGTTACTGTTGTGTTCTTTTAGTTTATTTAAAAAATGGCTAACGCGAATGATGAGTACAATAGTGACGATCCACTCAGTGATGACGATTCAACTGATAATACCGACATTGACTCTTCTGATGCCGAAGATGACTTTGATTTTGATCCTGCTGCTTGGAGTAATGTATCTGCAGCTGGAATGAGGGATATTCCTTATACAGGGGATAACAAACTATTGATACCTGTTCCAGGCAATAACGAACCGATTGATTGGTTCAATTTTTTCATTGATCTTGTTTTCTTGGAAAATATCTGCAGATTCACCAATGACTACGCTTTAGAAGTTTTCTTTGGCCCTACAATCATGCCAGGATCTCGCATCCACAGGTTTGAAACCGCTGACAGTTCCAGAATTGAGGATTTTCATTGGCATACTAATTCACATGGGAACGATTCGGATAAACAGGATCCAGGACTACTGGAAGACCGACAGAAAATACAATCTCCAATTCTTCCGTGAATACATGAGTAGGGATAGATTTCAATTAATTTTGAGATGTTTGTGTTTCCGTCGCGTACATCCAGATGCTGAGGCTCCTGCTGATCGGCTTTACAAAATTCGGTCCATCATTCAGTTGTTCAATGATAAAATGAGGTCTATTTATTATCCGTCTAAAGAAATGTCCCTTGACGAAGCCATGATTTTGTGGAGGGGACGACTGCAGTTCAGGCAATACGTGAAAGGCAAGAGACATAAGTATGGAGTCAAATTGTACACCCTTTGTGAACCTGAGGGTTTAATTGTTAGATTTATGGTGTACTCGGGTAAGATGGACGATTTGGGAGGGAAAGGACATGCAGGAAATGTTGTTCTACACTTGATGAGAGACTTTTTGAACAAAGGCCATGCACTTTACATGGACAACTTTTATAACAGCGTGACACTAGCAAGCAAACTCCTTGCCAACAAAACATATTGCACGGGTACCCTTCGAGTTGATCGGAAGTTCAACCCACGAACTGTCGTAGCAGCAAAATTGAAAAAAGGCGAAACCACCTGCCAATACGGAAATGGCATTCTTGTGGGGAAATGGAGGGATGAACGAGATGTTCTATACATCTCAACCCAATTTGAAAATGAAATGGTGACCATGGAAAATAGAAGAGGCATCGAAAAACAGAAGCCTAAACCTGTAGTCCACTACAATGCTCATATGAAGGGGGTGGACAGAGCAGACCAACTAATGTCGTACTACCCAATAGAACGGAAGACCATTAGATGGTATAAAAAAATATTTGTTCACTTCCTTCAAATGGCTATGGTAAATTGCATGTTCTTTGTGAACATGAATTCCGGTGCAAGAAAGATGCCATTTTTGGAATTCAGAGATAAATTAGTAGATTCTCTTTTGCCCCCAAAGCCAGCACAACCTCCCCGAACTCTTCCGAGGAACCCTCTGCACCGCCTCGTTCAAAACGAAGAACGTGACCTGAAGGGAGACAGGAAACGAAAAAGGTGCAGAGTATGTGCAAAAGAGGGATTGAATAAGCGCACCTCCTATCTCTGCAGTGGGTGCCCAGGGCAGCCTGCATTTTGCCCAATTCGTTGCTTTGACGAATTTCACAAGAACTAAGAAATCATCAGTTTTTGGGAGGGTTGTAAATATATTATAATTAGTGCTGCATATAAATTTATTATACATTAGAATAAATTATTTAGAGGTTATGTAAACTGTAAACTAACATTAGAATGAGCAAGAGCGTAACTACTGTGACAGTGGTGTGAACTAGTGTTGTGCTCCTGGCGCGCGGCACGGAACCGTGCCGCCAACTGTGACGTCACTATACGGAGCTATTTCTGACCGGAAACCAGTTTTAACATCATTGATGATCCAAAGGAGTCATATGGGTAAGTTATCGCTCACTTTAATTTTTAGCCATTTCTATTGTCAATTATATTTTTTTCAGCAGTGAATGTGTTAAAAAAACTTTTAAGGCTTTATTCATCAGTATCTGCGTGATCATTCTTACATTGACAGGTAACAAAGTACTGAAGAGAGATAACTGACTGAGACAGAGCCACGTATTTCAGTGGTTCCCGCAGGAAGTCACACTGAGCTATTGCCCACTTACCTCGACTTGTATCTCAGACGTGACTGTCTAACCAGCGCTGTTCACATGTACTGAGTAACAATGGGGGAATTACGAAGTTTTATGAGTAAATACGTACTAATTTTACAGTTATTGTCATCTCTTCACTTCGAAATTATATCCACACATAAGCTTTACTCAGAATCACACCTCGCACCAAACGTAAGAGTAAAAGAATAATCCGCCATAAGCTAATTATATAAATGCATATTGTTTTTATGAAAAGAAAACGAATTACTCTGCAAATATCCAGCTGGTATTCCAACTTCACCCATATAAACTGAACAAGTACAGGGACTTGTTACTTATTATTTATTGGAACACTCTGATGTTACCTACTGACATATGTCTGGATCGATTGGCTGACTGACTTTAAAATTACACAGCTTATAAAAAACAAAGCGAAAATTTCCTTTACAACAATGAAAAGTTCCAAAATAATTTGCATAATGCAAATACTTCCCTACGACAATTACCATAATTTTAACGACCAAGAAATGGGGTTGTTCACGGCCCACGGACATTCCCAACAATGTGAGCATTTAAAAGTTCATGGGAATTTGATTTTGTGGCTAAGACATGTCCCTTCCCCCGTCATGATAGACATTACAAGAAAAGTATAATTTCACAAAGATATTGACGTTCTCAGTTACGGAAGGTTAGAGTCGAACCACTCGAACACTCGGCAAATAATTGGATTTATCTCCATTATACAATTAATATTCAGACCCTTGTAAATATACATGAGAATTCAACTCCTCCTTCCCTAATTGAATTTTCTAGTAGTTCTCCCACATTGGAACAAAGCTCCTTATGGAATAATATTGAAAATACGAAAATAATAAACATTAATTGTTTACAAGAGTGCTCACGTTTATAAAAAGTAGCTAAATAAAAAAATATATTTGTTATATTTCCTCAAAAATCTTATTTTTTTTAAATAAAGGAGACTAAAAACATTTCTCTGATACCTATATTAATATATTTCAGCATAACTACACTATACCCACATTAATAACTTGAGTTTACGATTAAACATAGAAATGTACAAATTATACTCCGAGACATTAAATACACGACTTCCAACTGCACAGAAAAATTGAGTACGAGAATTCAATTCTACAGTGAATAGATTATTGAATTAACTGAATTGTTTAGAACTTTGTTATTAATGTTAAGGACTAAACATCGATGTCTCTTATTAAAGGACCAGTTAAGTCATTATAACTCCAAAAGATAATTGTAATAATTGTTTTCAGTTGTATTGCTGGGTAGTTATTACATACGTTTCAAAATTATGTACAGGAGTCATCTTGAAACCTAGTAATATGATATTTTAAGACATGAGGAGGATAGCTTAGGTTTAACTATACGCCTTAGAAACTTGAATAACTAGAAATGTTGAAACTTTAAAAGATTTCTGACAATGTTAAAGAATTAAACTTGTGTTTAGTGATCATAAATTTCTATAAATCACTTTATGGTTTCGGGTCTTTTTGGACATATTGTATTACATAAATTGCATCAATCATAAAAATAAAGTTCTCATATTTCGATTTTATGCTTAATTATAGCTAACTATGTACGCGGGATACTAGAAAAATCATTACAGACTTAGTACTGGATCTGCTATTTATACAAGGTGAGTTTTAAGTCCCTTCTACCTATTTTTTTTAAACCGTATAAGTTAGGAGGTTTAAACTCCGTACATATTCGTTAAACCTAAATATCTTGTTTTTCATGGGTTCATTGACTCTCCACCTCCAATGGGGGACGGTCCACGAGGGGTAAGCCGAGATTCTTAAATGTAAGCATAGGTTGATATGCACATCAAATTAAAGGTCTCTGTAAGTAGAATACAATGCCGCAAACCGGACCTCAAAAGGTTCATCCTAATGAAAATTACAGGGTGTTAAAATGTACAAAATAATAATGTGCTATTATCTGCGTTTTATCGCGCAACTTTTTAAAAGTTCATTTCAAAACAATTTTTCTATTGCTGTTTATTCTTTAAAAGAAACTTTATTTTGTTGTGTTGTACAAAATTATTATTAACAAAATTACGAATTATCCTTTTTTAATTCAGATTGTAGCACCGTTTCCAGCGTTAAAAAGCAATGTTAAACGACACATCACAAGACCGACTTCTTATTAAATCCTTTAGTTAACTCCTAGATCTCAGACTTCCAGTGATCCCATAAAATCATTAAACACAACTACGTTGGTCAAATATTTTTAATGACCGTTAGTTTGAAATTAAATTTTCAAATTCGATCAAACAGTATTACTGAATTATCCTATCAACCTAAAGAAATAACCTTATTTTGTTGGTTATTTTGTATAAATTTGGTTCTTTTTTAATGAAAACAAAGTCATTTAGACCCTTAACTGTAAGAGATAGACCAATTGTGCATGTTTCCTTTTATTTCATCCAACAAACAATAATAAAATTCGTTTAGATTTTTGTTCACTCTGTATAAAGATAACGTAATGTACAAGCTACACAGTGGTCAACGTTGTTTATTTTTTCCACAAAATAATCACATTGTCGAGATATTTCTTATTGCTGACATTTTTACTGACAATATGCAACAATTTAATTTTAATTTTAAGCCTCACCTGTACTTTAAACATAGTCAATTCCATGAAATGAAGTGTTGTTTATTTGAAGGATATCTAAATTTATCAAAATAAAAATGAGCTAAATTAATGTTCTAGTATTTAAATTTAAACTATAAACTTTTCCCCAGAAAGTGCTAGCACTGAGCCTGAGACCATTATTTAGCCAAAAGGAAATAGAAGGATATGATACATTGACTGAGGCTCCAGGAGAGGGTGGGTCACGTACTCTCGCAAATCTTCTCCAACCATCAATACGCTATCCTCCCTCTCAGTATGCATCCCCTGGGCTAGCGCACTGAGTACTTAGGACTTACACTCCAGTATTTTATCTGTATATTGCGCGTTACTTGTATCTTAATTCTTCATGTGTATATGTTTTCGGCTACCCTTTTCTGTTATAAAAAATTAATTTAATTACATTAAATGTTACTGTAACTTTACATAGATGTGTTTCTTTTAAATGAATGTTAAGGAGTATGTTCACTTAAATTATACCAAAGTTATTAACACGGGAAGAATTATTATAATGTAGTTAAATATTTTTGTGTATGTCGTGGGACAAACACTCGTGTAGGAAAACTAACTTATTATCTTCACGCTCCCAAGGAGGTTTGAAGACCGTCTTTTTTAGGTTTCCTAGGAAACAATATTTATTTCTTCGATAAACATTATTATTGTACCAGTTTTTTTATTTATTGGAAGTGTGGTATTAAATTTTCTGGTGTTGTTGTGTCCCTCACAATACTGCATAAGACATAAAAAAATAATGTTTAAGATAAGAAATTTAATTTATATAGTAGTGTCGACACTTTTATTTCGCCCTGATTTTGCACACTGTACTTGTTATTCTTCACTTGTTCCTAATTTCTTAATTCTGTAATTAAATCTTCTTATAGACAGTCATGCAGCACTCATACTCAAAGAAATATATTTAAGGTAGTACTCTATTACTCAAATATGTATCAAACTTTTTCAAGGCAACAAACTAAAAAGCTCGAATGGGATGTATATCAGAAAATACTTTTATTTACCATAGCCTGTACGTAAGTGATTTGTAGAAAAATATTCTTATAATTTAAAGCAACATTAACAATGTTTGATACTCATATTGTATCATTAATTACAGTTATAGACTATTAGTAGAGTGCCGTTTACAATTTCAAAGTAGTAATCAACATTTATAGTACCTAGCTTAGTACTAGATATTTCTGTTCAAATCTCTAACGTCATTAATTACAATATATTTAATGCTCGTAGTATAATAGTATGCTTCTATGGAAATTTTAATATGACTAAAAATGTAGTGTTTATTTGATTTTACTAAAAAATACAAGTCTAATAAATGGCACCTCTCAGTGTTTGTGTATATAACGAAATGCGCAATTCCTCCTACGGAATTTTCGTCATCGAAAAAAGCATAGTTAACCTTTTACATAAAATAAGTACATATCCAAAGTAAGACATGATGTATTTATTCAAGTATTTTCAGACAATTACCTGGGTTTGTTTTATCGCGTATTACGAAACACTAAAAACGTAGACCGGAACCTCGTTAATCTCAAAGTAGATTACACTCCGCCTCTGAGTAGACTGTAATCTAATCTTGTGCCCGAAGTGTAGAGGTCGGAGTGACCTGAGCTTCATCACTTGGTCATAAACATGCAAACTTGTGTGTAACGTCACAATTTATATGTACAGGGTGAGTTTTAAGTCCCTTCCCCCCTATTATTTTAAACCGTATAAGTTCGGAGGTTTAAACTCCGTACATATTCGTTAGACCTAAATATCTTGTTTTTCATGGGTTCATTGACTCTCCGATAAGTTTTTCATCCGATTTCGAAAATTTAAATCTTAGTTAGATCTGTAAACATATTTTCTACAAAAAGTTACTTTTTTCACTTTCTTATAAAACTATTACTTTTAAAATATTTTTTTTTTTATATTTTAAATAGCTATAATTTTGAAATTTACGTTGCTAAATGGATCAAACTTTTTATTGGTAGATCCACTCAGCATAAACTTAACTTTGGTTTATTAGTTGCTTAATATTGCTTTCTAAATCAAAAATCACTAATAGTCAGACAGACTGTGAACGGAAAAGATACCATTGGTTATATTGCATTATTTTTTTTATTCACCCAGGGAAACTATATTGTAAAGTTTGGGTAAAGAGTTCTTTTACACCCTGCATGTCTGTAAGGAAAGCCCCCCTTTACCATTACACGCTCCTCTACACCATTATTAACTTCAGAGGATAAAAATAGAACATGACATACCCATGTCACATAAATACCACTTAAACGAACAAAGCTGAATGTTATTTCAGTCAAATGGTTTTTTTCTTAAATGTATATGCGAATGGAGAATATTATCGCTTAATTTCCATTATATATATTTATTCCTTTATCTGAAATTATCCAATGTGGTATGTAATTAAATATTTGGTTGAGTTCAATAGATGTGCGTTCAATATTACGTTTTGATAATCAATAAATTTATTTAAGATTATTTTGGATAGAAAAATATACAGTTATTTTAAAATATGACAGGATGTGAAAGCATTGATAAAAAGTGTATGAGGTAAACAACGATAGTTAACAGATGTAGGAGCGATACATGGACCTGGCAATTAATTCAACTCTGTCCATAAATACAGACAACAGCATTGCAAATTCCAGCAGTGAAGGGCATCAAGTGTCCATATCGATTTCATCGACTTTTGCACTATATGAAGTTTAATTTCTTTACATTAAATTTGTTAATTGTATTAACCTTTTTCTCATGTTACTTACTTTTAAAAAAACAAATTACAAATTTGATGCATAGTGCGGCCAGGAAAGAAGTACGTAGGTATTAGCTAATTTAAGTAAATAATTAAAAGTGTACTTAAAGCAAGGTTAATCAAGAAAAAGTATTTATTATCGTTGTTAAAAATTTAGTATTACACTAATAATATGACAGTAAATTATTTTCTTGACTGATGATGGTGATGATGATATAACATAAGTTATAATAATATTTTTGATACAACAAACATAATTACAGCCATTATTATAATTCACTTACTGTGAATTTTGTAAGAATTCTCGTTATTAACTCAATAACTATATTTTTTAGTGAGGGGTGGAGCTCAGTAGAACATTTATCTTTTTCATATTGAAACATACTTATGGTATAATTTTAATTAAAAAAGTAACCCATATTTTACTAATATGAGAAGTTTATAAAATATTTGGTTATTCCAATTTTCACGTAGAACATTGCGTATGGAACCTATTTATAAACCTAAAATGAATTTCTCTGAAACTTTACAAAAACATGTTTACACTCACATTTTTGTAAAGTGAAGTTATTAAGCTTTATTCAATGTAAAGATATAATTTACCCTGAAACAAAAGCACTTAGACTAAGGGTAAATTAAGTAAGATAGGCATATACTTTAAGACATTTCTGACTTATTTTGACCTGAAAAATCATAATTGTGGTTAAGTTTGATAGAGTGATTCGCAGGTCCTCTTCAAATGCAGCGCAATAAACAGTTACGTTATGTTTTAAAGAGAAAGATGAGGGTGTCTTGAGGCAGTTTCCAACATGCGGACATCATAATTAAGCGTTATGGTACGTGGTTTAACTTGAAAAATGTGAAATTATTACTTTAGTATAAAATGTCTTAAAATAACAGTAACAATATTATGCTAGAAAATGTTAAAATCGTTTCTACAACCAAAAGATTGTTTAAGATTATATTTTTAGGATTGCCAAGTTTGTAAAAACCTCTATTTGTTAATGAAGCTATTGTATTAAATAACAGTGTTGAGTGCAGTTACATTCATAGATCCTATTACTATTATAAGAATATTATAGCAGCAATAAATTAAAGGCAAGGTCGAGCATATTAGAAAGCAGTATCAGCGAAGGTGCAAAGATTCACGCCCGTTTACAAATCCTCTCCGGTCATCGATAAACTTAGCTCATGTGCTATTGGGTAATGTGAACAGGTGATGAATAACTTTCGTGGTATATACCTTACGTGGTGTATAACTTGCATGATATGTAGCTTACGTGGTTTAAAACTAGTTGAAACAGTTTAAACTGTTTAAAATCAGTTTAAAACAACTGATTTGTTATAAACTGATCAAAAAAAAGTTTTAAACTAGTATAAAATATACAATAACCAACTATTATTACGATAGAAATAATTATTATCGTTTACGATTTTCACAGCACTGTGTACCAATTCCTATGCATATTCATTTAATAAATTAATTTTAGAATATTTTGTGATCATAGAGCTGTTTACCTGAAGTACCATAAATGCTTCAACCAAACTATGTGTAAAATATTCTGATGTAATATTTTATTCCAAATGTTCAGCAACAGACCTCAAACAAATTTTTTACTAATTTTATCTTTGAAAAATAATAGGTTTATTCCTTTCTTAATTTTTGTCTAATCACCTTGTCTTCACCTTGTAAACTAATATATCGTGTTACTTAAAACACAAAAGACTGGTGTATTCTTAGTTCAATAACTTTGAAATTATGTCGCCTGACCTCCAAGATTGAATCACTCCAGATCATACGACTACAGCAGTCACAGAATACAGTAAACCTGTATTTTCTTAACTGTTTTCGCGTGTTAGAGGGAACTTATTGTCTTGAAAACAGACCTCCATTTTCAAAACAGAAACACAATAAAACTTTTCCACTTGAGCACTTTTGGCTGACAAAGTGTTTAGAAACAATATCGCGGCTGTCATAAATGATAACTCTCACGGAAAGACTGAATAAACTTTCTTTAAAAATTCCTCTCCTCAGTAAACAGGTAAAAATTTATTTAAAACCCATTAAGTAAAAGAAAAACTGAGAATTAAATTATTTTAACTACCACGTGAATGGAGTAAAAAATTTACTTCATATCTTAAGAGGATAAAAAACAACAAAAAACTAATATAGGGTTTTATGTATTGATCCTTGCAAGTTTTTTATTACATTGAGCAATTTTTATTGTATGATAGATACTATTAGGCAATATAAAAGGTATAATAAACCATCGAAACAATGTCGAAGATTTTGGTACCATTTTATCCAACCTTTAATTATAAACGTTAATAGAGAAAATTGCGGAATTTTTCATTTTTAAACTCATTTAAATGAAAAGTACTAAAACTAAAAAAAAAATAGAGACTGATCGACAAAATGTTTGGTATGTTTTGTTTAAGTATATTTCAACTTATTTAACATTGATTACAGTTGAAAAAAGTTAAAATATCCCAATTCACGTGTTTTTTATCGAGAAATGTGAGGATGTTTCTGAGCTTTTCTGTCAAGTTTTCTTATCACAATGTTACCCAACTGACTAATTTTAGTTAAGTGTGTCCCTGCTATAGCATTTATTTTGTTGAGCATAGTGTAAAATCTTTTAAGGACAACCCAAGTTAAAAACTTACTACGGATATAAAAGTTGTCACAAAAAACGTTATAAACTAATAGAATTGCATTTTTGACGACAACTTACAACGATGTGTTCAACATGTATAACCAAAATAATCGTTATTAAGCTACATACAACACTCAGAATTGTCGTGATATACTAACAATTCTTCTATAAGCCGTTTACCATTTCTCAGAAGTAACGGAATAAAAATAGTTCAAATGCTAAATTATTTGGGATAACTGCTGCTTTACAAATATACTTGTATTATAGTTATCTCATTTAAAATTTGTCTTAATCTTATAATAAAACTTCATTATGTTAAGGATTTGTAAAAATAAATACATATTACTTCAATGTTGAAATTTAGTACCTAATATGCATACTATAAACAAAAAAGTATCACCTTGATATACTTAAAATTACTGGGAAAATAAGTTATTTGATTTACATTACATTTCAAAGCAAATTTTCATGTGTACAAAACAGTAAATGAAAAACTTCATATAGTGCTATGTATTCAAGAAATATGCTTTTCTGTTACAATAAATAAATAAAGAATACTAAGATAACTTTTCGTTCATATTATCCACCATTACTATCTTATAGTTGTGTTTTCTGACCCAAAACTCTACTTATGGATTTCAAAAATTTAACTATTAATTTTACTATAAACTCTGTTACTACCAATACTGTAAAATAAGAAGAAACATTTTCCAATTTCCTTGGCTAAGTAAACTCGGTTTATTAGTCACAATATCGATAAGTACAACTGACAGCTGTTACTCTCTTCTGCTCGACAGTTCCATTTACCGCCTTGACAGTTCACATGACATTCAATGTGATGTTATCAATTCCATTTACAAACAATATCTTTCATTTATAAACAAACATATTGAAAACATGATCATATAGCAAGATTAGGTTTGCAGAAGAAAACAGTTGAAAACAACTATTTTACTTGATCATGAATAATGCTACAATTTAAAGGAATTAAATTACAAAGGTATCCCTAAAAATGTAATACGTAGCAGCAGTAGTCAATTGTAACAAGAGGCTAATTTGGCGTAAATGAAATGAATTAAAAAATACGTGAGGCCAATTTAAAATTATTTAGTAGTAGTTAATTTATTTTATTTTCAGTTTTTCCTTTCAACTTTGTTTTAAGTAAAGCAATCTAATAAGCACTGTTCATGTTACCCCAGAAAATGCAATATTTTATGTAAAAAAAAAGTGTTTAACAATTGATATTATTCTATATATTTTTATACTATGTAATATCAAATACATTTTAGAAACTTCTTAATAAAATGGCTTATTTATAACGCTCAAATGTGACTTTCATGAATCTTCTAAGTTGAACAAGACACTGTAGTCAGCTGCTTCCGTGCAACTGAGGGTGTGCTTGTAACATGCCGCTAAAGTTTAAAACTGCGTTATATACAAGAATTCGTCACCAATTAATAAATGCTTTACTATAAAACTTACGATTATAATACCTTAATGATAATAAACTGTTAAAATAATCGAACTATAATAATAATAATTATTATTATTTATTATGGTGTCGGATAAATAACAAATGTCTAATACTGCACGAATGAACAAATACGTAAATATACTAACTTAAAACAATCATTTATATTACAACATAATATTTTAATTTGAATGACAATGAACTCCCACTAACAGTTGGCACAGTTGCAATGACCATTTGGAGCCATGGAGATATATCGAGTGACAATATAATTTTACACAATATCATCTATTGATATTAAACCCTAGCTATGTTAAATTGCAGTAATATAATAAAAGTAATAAGTAAACTTAGTTAAACATACATTGTGAAAGCCAAGCGGGGTAATATTATACTTTTGAAATTAATAACACTATAAAATAGTATTTGCTTAATAGATACATTTTTCAAATATTTACAGAGATTAAATATTTTAAATTGTGTTTATTAATTTTAAAAAAATCAACGCTTCCAAGAAGATTTTCCGAATTGTATAAGGATAACAGTAGAAGAATAAGGAGAGGACAATTTCACTGTTTATATGGAGTGTTGAACACCAACTAAAACGGGTATTACAGCGTTAGAGCCCACACACAAACAAGATTACCATTTAGCATGTGAATTGTAGGAGGGATGAGGAGTATCACTGCAGGTTGACTAATAGGATTGAGTAACCGCGGAGTCAACACTACAACAGTATAATCCTCTTACTTGCGGCAGTCAGCTCTCTCGCATAACTCTACAGTCCAAGTAATGCTTGTGTCGGCACCTTCGTGTCTGCGGTCGACAGATTAATATCGAGCTCCATGGTGCAATTGCATACTGTACGATCAACTACTCCACAATAACAATAAAGTCATTTCACCTTCTAAATCTAAAAAAAACTTTACCTATTATTTTGCTTTAATCTGAAAACGTTAAAGTAAAACGTTTTATAACTGATTTAACCAAGCCATTTTTTGCCAACATTCCAACCATCATGGAGGCTACTGAATCTGTGTTATTAAAAAGAATAGACAAACCTAGCTTTACTGTGATAAAAGACAATACATTACAGAGACGAAACTAAGACGGTTGTTTTAAGAAGTTCTAGCTTGGATGGGAGTTACCAGTGTGTTATGATTGACTAGGCTACATCTGAGGGTAAACCCATTACATAAAGTTGTACATTTTTAGGCCTTAGCTCTCTATACTAAATGTTGGTAATACAAACATGATACTGATAAATACGGAATATTAACATTTGTTCAGAGGACCTCCAGTTTTAATGTAATGAATACCTAATTGGAGACCAAACTAAGATAATAATCCTCAATTTAGATAATATTAAGTGAATACTAATTATACAGTTGCAGAATAATTAATGTAAACCTATTTAGTAGGCTGTTTCAAAATTTTGACTACAAATTGTAGTGATTACTAAAAAGTATTCGTTGAATCAGAAAATTGGCGGTAGTTCAAATTTTGCAACTATAATTAAAATAAAAATGTAGAAAAATGTGACGAAAATTACATTTTCTTTGGAATTTAAAACTAAATACCCATTTTTATTCATGTACAATTGCTTCTTTACAGTAAGATAACAATTAAACAACGGAATAAATAACAGTTGACAAGTTATTTAGATTCAAAACTTTAGTTAATTTTGGTTGAGTAGTTATAAAATAAACATTGTAAATTAAAATTACATACAATCACACAAATGTTAAACTTAACGAGATATAACATTCCTTGCATTCAACTTGTATGTTCCTTTTGGTCCATATAGTATAAGTAATAGTATATACCCTAAAGTATATAGTGCGAGTTTTGAAACATCTTGTATATTGATTTGACTGTCTAGTGGATACTTACTTATTGTGGTATTTTATCGGTTCAAGCCAGGCATTGTAAACTTTTCAGCAACCCTATATTATTTTGACTGTGTATAATTGTTTAATACTGTATTTCGCAAATATTGGTCAGTAACAAACACTTTCTATTACTCACTATGAAGTTACATATACATCAACACGACTTCACAGACGTTTAATGTATTTCATGTATGTATACAAAAGTATGAAGAGAACTTTGCAAGCAGAATTTGTAAATTTAACGGAAGCGACGTTGGGAACAAACATGTGTAATTCTGTCAGGAGCGTACCACCTCCGTTTCCTTTCAACAAGTTTTATTTCCTGTCGCACAGAGCTCTGTGTTTCCTCATCACTTTGAAGAAAAATAATCATGTTTTGCAGCATGCCCTGGTATATGACACAAAGCAGTGGTTATACTTCTTTTTCATTAAGCAAATAATTCACTAAATAGAAAATCTGAATAATATTCATTCTAAATGTCCACATTATAAAAATCATGTAACAAATTAGTATATTCATAAATAAGTAATATTCATGTTTTAATATCTTCACTTTTATGGTACCAGATATAATATTATACATATAACGATAGCTATTAAAATTACGTTAATTTAAACGTTAATTATAAATCAGTTTTTAACATACAAGGAACAGTTTTTTTATTAGAGCTTTATTTTTTTGTAAAACACTCGTAAATGTTTATTTTACTAACTATACAGTATAATTTAGAACTTTTACTATAAATATTTTACAATTCCAAAATATTTCAAAATTTTTTACATTGACTTAACAACTATAGCTAAAAACTTATTTAATAAAAATATATTTATTATGTTATTATATGTCAATACAGTATCCTTCAAGTAATTCTTCTTACAAAAGTCCTTCCCAGTACAAGGACTGTTTCACACGTCACCCTCACGCTTGCGTATTGCTTTAAAGGATCACTATCGCCACTATAGGTAATTTCTTCTATAGAATATTTACTCTTTCATGGATTTATTGTCATATATTTAGCCTGTTTTTTTTTTAGCTTTTAAGTTTATTTTAGCTTTCGACGAAAGTTTAATTATTGTTTAAGAAACGAGTACACTCATTGACTTATTTTGAATACATTTTAAGGTATTCTATATGTAACAAAGCTGTAGTGGAAAGGGTTTATTTAGTGCGCATGATAAATTAAGCTTCGTGTTACCTTCCGCATAGTGCAACGTCTGAGATCTGACACTCTCACAGACTTGACTCCTGGAATCTGGAGTCCACGTTCGTCTGAAGGGAACCAGTAAAACTTAAGTAGTAGAGTGCTTTAACATTATTACTTAGTACATAGCGTCAATTTAGTAATCACAAGTTCTTAGCTGTTTTCGCGTTTCACCCGTTCCGACGTCAGAGACAACTAGGGTATGTCTGGTCTACCAAACAAAAACACCCAGTATACTCTAGATGAAGTGTTCTCATCAGTTGTCAAGGAGAAAAGTTTATGACAATGTCGGATATCAGGTGCTGCATTAGAAATGGGGCTAAACTCAACATTTGCATTTTTAAGTTTTGGAATTAACAAAGAAAAGCAGTTGGTGGTATGTGATCAAAGAACAACAACGTTTTATACCATGCTTTTTTTATTAAATAAACCTAAATTATGGAAATGGTTACTCTAGGGTGGCTCCCTAGTACTAAAAATCAAACCTCTTAAGTTCCAGGAATACATTTGTACAAATTTGTTTTCACGCCTCCAAGAATAAACACCTTTAAATATGCGTGTGAAACGAGTGACTTTGATTATTTTTTTATATGTGCATGCTTTTATTTATATTTAATTTACTTTTTTTATAATTTATTAACGTGTTTTACGTTGTCTGCAGCAGATGCAATGTGCGCGTGTTTTAATGATAGACAACTTTAGAAAACCAAGTTTAGACCCATAGTGAGAATACGTCTTTTGGGAATCGATATATTACTTTTTCAATAGTTTTTAAACAATTAACATGTTTTTATGGCAGTGAAATAATTAAAAAAACTACTACAATACGATCGAATATATCCCATACTTAAGACAACAGGGCAGTTTTTTATGTGAAATTTTTACGATTGCCACATAAGTTTGTTATAAGTACTATTAAAGCGTTATGTTTAAATGTGATAAATGTTTGCCTTCGCCAACAGGAACTTGGGAGCCAACTTGCTGTAAAGGTGAATCCAACTTGCTGTAAATGCGAATCAAACTTGCTATAAAAGCGGATCCTTATATAAGAAACAGAATGTTAAATAATCAATAAGCTCCTTGAAGGAATAAAAACACAAGAAATCTCTGTATCTACGGCGTCCTACTCGTTTGAAGAATTCACGATTAACCGCTGGGATTAAAACTTAAACAAGTGAAAGTATTGTGCTCCAACCTTCATGCCCACATTGCCCTTGATTAAAATAGTTTCTTTCACGGTCGGTCTACTGTTATCAACCTTCTACGCCAACAGGCATCCATAATACCTGCATACCAAGTCTACACCGCTGCGGACTCTATTTATTTTGACTTTGCTATTATTTTGATCGCATAGACCATCATCAGTTCTGTAACCTTATCTAAATGCTTTAAACATTTGTGGCTCCTTACACCAGTGGATGTCGTGTTAATGGTGGGAGAGAATACTTACTTAATAATGATTAAATTATGATAATGCCACCTCTCAACCATTTCTTCTATTATGAGGATATCCTCAAGGTTCACATTTAGATCAATTGAAGTGTTGCATCTTTATTAGTGATATTGTACCCGTAATTAGCATAAATTAACTAAGGTTTGCCGATGATATTAAGATATTTCAGTGATTCTTTCTCTGTATGGTCACCTAGCTCCTCAATCATCTTCTAACAATATTTTTCACTGGTGCATGTTAAAAGGATGCGGCTCAATGTTGTCCGGTGCCAGGTTATTATCTATAAACGAGGATCTGAGATTATACTCTTAAACTACCAACTTAAGGGAGTTAAATTGGTAGGACCTTGGAATTACTATGATGGTACTACTAAGACCGCTGGAGCATGTTTTTATTGTTCTGCTAAAGCTAATTCTTTCTTGGGATTCATGTAGAGACTGAGATGGGACTTTCGGTCTCCCTCAAGCGCTCATCTTTCTTTGTTTATTTTTTTAATGAAGTATATATTACTATCATAAACGGCCTGCGAAATTGGCCTTAATGATCTACTCCATAGAATTAACTTATTAATTAGTCTTTTATATAATATGTAATGTATCAATTGTATGTATTTTGAACGTAGACAAATCGTGTTTTACACATTAAAAATTAAAATATTGACACACGCAAACACAAATACTAAAACAATGTAAAAAAATGAAAAAGTTTTTTCTTAAACACTTTCTAAAATATCCCTGCGATTTAGACAAGATATTTCAAAACTACTTTTTACCAAGTTTTCAGCGTTCAAAAACCTTCAAAACGACGTTCCATAGTCCATCTATCTTCCTACCTAAAGTTTTTGCATTTGAACTTTGACCCACCTTTTTTTGGGAACACCCTGTATTACACTGCGCCAAAAATTAGTTTCAATTTAGTAATTAGTAAGACAAATGCTTGATTCTTATTGAAATACAGCTTTTTCAAATAACTTATTAGAAGAGTATAAGTATAAGAGCTAGAAATCAAGATAACATTTAAAGAATTATTCTTTCTAAAACACCTGGAATTTGGTGTCACACGACCTATGTTATCGTATAAGCTTTTGTGGGTACGGGGCTGAAATTGTTTTTAGTTCAAAGCTTGAATGCAGTAAACTTGCAAAATGCAACGGACCGTTAGAATGCATATCTTGTGCTCTTTCCAATAAAAAAACTGACTCGCAAATTCAAGTATAAAAGTACCGTAGTAAAACAGAAAAACTAAAAAGATTTCTAAACATTTCTACCATTTTAACAAGACTTAAGATATTTTCAAGCATTAAAAAACATTGCAATCAAAGATTTAATGGGAAAAATTGCCTATCTTGCCTTTTGAAATTTTCGAAATTCGACCAAGTGAAACCATTTTGTCACACCATGCAATACTAAAGGCTACAAAACCAATTTTGCGACGTTCGCCATATTGATATTTATAACGGTTACAGTTCATTGCATTGCTCTTTGTCAAACAGTTCAAGCAAAAGAGATTGGAGCCGGGTTTTCTGAAATACCTAGTATAAGAAAGATTATATCTATCATAATGGTTTGAAATATAATATTTTATATTTAATTAACTGCTATTTACTTCCTGAATAGAAAGGTTTTGCAAAATCTGACGAAACGTTAAAATGCAACACAACGCAATGAATATGCCGTCGCGGCAGCAGTTGAGTTGTGGCAAGGACTAACTGTTTATCCGGCCGTTTATCTTGGTAAGCCCGGTACATTTCGTATGAAGTAGACATTTAGCGATACCACAATCCGTTTAGTTCTAGTAACATCAAGGACCTAGGTACTGCAAGAGAAATCAATATTTTATATTCAGATCCATACTTTTTTATCTCTACACAGGGCGTCCATAAATTATTATATCATACTTCACATTCTATGTATTATTTGAAAAAATTATAAAATATAGTCTTACCATGTTTCGTGTTCTATCAGTCTGTCTAATTTTATGAACAAATATAATTTTAAGTTAAAAACAGACAAAAAGATCAATTTAAAAAAATGACAAACGAAATTAAAAGCTCTTATGAGAAAAAGGTTAAAGAAAATATCATATTTACGCTGTATTTTCATGTCATATTTTCCTGCCATACTTTCAAAATTTTGTTCCCAAGTCTGTATATTGCCAGTAAAACTTATTACATTTTATTACAGGACCTAACACAGTTTTCTCTAACTTGACGCGTCTGTATTTCTAATAAACTACTGAGATGGCATTTCTGAATTTTTGGTTACGTTATTTGTTTATATCATCACCAGTGGAAAAACATTGGGGAGAATTATATAAACGTTTACAATATCCAGATGAGTTGACAATTGGTGAAGTGAATAAAGTTTGAGTACATGCTCTGTAGCAGATGCTCAGGTAGTGAGGAGTAACTCCTTCTAACACGAGTAAGTGCTCTGATTCGATGTGAATAAAAAGTCAATATTGGGCCAGAGGACTTGCTCAGGCAAATGGAACAAGTGCTCACAGTTCTCTTTTCCTATCTTGTGCTACACAGACGTGTTGCAACTTGTCCAGATATCGAGAAGATAACACTAATATTCAGCGTCCACATTCGCATTTTGTTTTAGTTGTCTCACGAGTTACAACAAAACAAGTGATGGCTTGTAATAAAGGGAATAACCCACAACTTGAAAATCAGGATTCTTTTATTTCGATTATGAAGGAATATCTAGTAATTTTGGAAAAGAGTAATATACCAAATGTCAAAAACAAAAGAAACAGAGCCATTGAAGAGATTCAAAATCGAATCGATAATGAATTGGGATTGCATCTCGACTCAAGCCAAATTTGGAAAAAATTCAATAATATGAAGAGTAGAGTGAAGTCAAAGGCAGATACTAACAAGACTGGCAACAAGAAGGTTATCTTGAAACCATGGGAAGAGGAGTTACTTAATTTTATTGAAGGTGACACCGACAACCCGGCTATTGTGCGTTTAAAAGGTAAGTTCAGTTAAAACTTCTAAAAAAATAATTTTGCCTTTTATAAAAGTTATTTGATCTTGTTGGCATGATAAATAAACTCTCATTTTTTCTTCATGTTGTACTGGTATACTTTGTGTTAATGTTTTTAAGAACTACGCTTGTAATAAAGAACTTTACGTTTTCAGGTGCTGTTACTGCGGGGACTGAAGAGACTCAGAATGAAAACAGTGTTTCTTTTGACTTCGGTGGATTCCACCAACTTTGAAACTAGCTCGGACAAAACAACTGAGAATCGACAAGGAAAACGCAAGATTCAACTGCTGAACAACTTAAAGTAACAGGACCAAACGTTACACAAGCAAAGAAAAAACTTAAATTAATTGAAACTGAGGAAACTAAAGATGTGACCTTACCTGAGCTACAACGTTTGGTGTTACTTAAGCAGCTTGAGTACTTAAAAAAGCTGAAAAATTGATTGATATACAATTAAAACGAGAAGAATCTAAGGAAATCGATCAGCCACAATCAACAGCACCATCTGCGCAAAACGGAATATCAACAGAGGAACTACAAGCTATGATTGGAACTTCTTATTCAACAACTTACTGTGATGGATTGGAGTTCACTACTCTGTAATAAATGTATAATAATGTAAAATAAATTATCATCCTGATCCTAGGATAAAAATACCTATCTACCTCCAACTCCTAAAAAAAAACACAAAAAACAAAAATAATACCAAAAATATCTAAACTCTGGGGTCGTAATGACCGTGTTTACGTGCGTACGACTTTCAATAGAGCCAGTCTTACAGCCGTAAAGCCAGTGTCTGGGACAGTCGCTCAAGGGTCTTATGTAGGTAGTGTGTACAACCGCGTATCCAACACGGTCACAAGCAAAGGTTAGGTGTGTTACAACAAGGCTTGTGGCCGTGCCTACATAAGACCCTTGAGCGACTGTCCCAGACACTGGCTTTACGGCTGTAAGACTGGCTCTATTGAAAGTCGTGCGCACGGAAACACAGTCATTACGACCCCAGAGTATAGATATTTTTGGTATTGTTTTGGTTTTTTGTGTGTTTTTTTAGGAATTGGAAGTAGGTAGGTTATTTTTTATTCTTTTACCAGAACATTTATTTACACAGTACATTCTTTTTAAGCTGTTAAGCTCCATGTATCAGCCGAGCAATTTCTGTTCTTCTCTGTTGTCCTCTATTTCGGATGTCTCTTTCGTTACGATTCTCTACATTACCAACTTCATTGTTTTGCCTTTCCTCAATGTTAAAGTAAAAGTCTTCATCACTTAGTCTTTTTGCTACATTATTAAGAATAAATCAACAAACAATCATCGATGGAACATTTTCAGTTTTAATCCTAATTTTGTTTTGCATAATTGGGAAACGTTGTTTCAACTGACCAAAACAACGTTCAATTGTTACTCTTTCTTGGGCCAAACACAGATTGTATGCCCTTTCTCTAGCAGTTATTGGGTTTTCATAGGGCGTCATAAGCCAGGGAGCTATCCCGTAACCCGAATCTCCAATTTAGGAGTGCATTTGCTTGATTGAATTCCATAATTCTGTAAATATCTGAATTTCTCCAAATTCGTGCATCATGCACTGAACCTGGCCAAGAAGCATCTACGCTTGTGAACTCTTCAGCAAAATTACAAGTTGCCTGTACATTTATACATGGTAACCTCTTTCTATTTATATATTCATCGCCATGGTCAGAAGGCTTGCGTATAGGTATTTGAGTGCAGTCAACAGCTCCAATGGCTGAAGGAAATCTGTATTTTTCTTGCCAATTGGCTTTTTTTGTTCCATTTCTTCTCTTGTAGAAGGAAAGTTTATCCATACGTTTTTCTTCTATAATATAGCTGCCATTACATCTGAAATGGTTTTTGTGACTGTATTTCTGTCGATACCAACATCTTCGGCAACACCACTCTGAAACCCAAGATCACCAACATATCGAAGAAAAGTACGCATTCTGTCCAAATTGGGCAACGCACCACCACGCCTTTCAAAGTTTTCCCCAAGAAAATTATCACTAATCCACTAAACATTCATTTCATTAAAACGATAAAGAGCTTGGTAGTCTTGCTCTAGAGATTCCCGAGGCACTCTGTAAAGTTTTACAGCACGAAAAGGTAAAAACTCTGCCATTACAAGATTGAACGTCTTTACTTGAGCAAGTTGTATCTACTAAAGAGTAGATCGGTAATTTCTGGAGTACCTGCTCACATTTTAGAGCAAGTGCCTAGTTTTATTCACCTAAAAAGGTGAGTAGATACTCCAAGTCAATTGTCTAGTCGTCAACATGAGAAAGTGCTCCGAGCCTCCACTGAGCAAGTTCTTTTTATTCACATGAAACCAGAGTACGTACTCATTTTTTGGAGGAAAGAGCATTTGCTCAGCTTTATTCACTTCACCCAATGTTTGCACGTCTCTCTCTAAGTACGAAGACATGAAGGTCAAAATTACTTGTTTGTACCTGAAATCGGTATACAGTTATACCCTCTTCATACAAACAATTAAAAAATATTTGGGTATTCGTACTGAAGTTTTAAACAAAAGTTTTTAAGGAATTAATAACATAATAAATTATGTATAATGCCATAACTATCAGAGAACAATGTTCTAGGTATCTGAACGAGAGTTTAAGAGAGGGTTGGTCAACGCAATACCTTTCAAACACAAACTTTTCCGTCCAACCTTCCGATGGTTGTTTAATGAAGATGAACTTATAAACAAAGTTTGACTTCAGAAGTACATCTGTTGTTTGTCTTGAAAACTTCCTTAACTTTTACCCTCCACTTCACTTTAAAGGCTCCAATACAGTACATTAGCAGTGCAATCATGGACGAATGCTGCCCATTTACACACTCGTTATCAGGTCAAGCAGAACATTTTTTCGTGTATACGGGGTGGTTTATATTATTTGGCCATAATGATGACTACGATCTAAGTACCTATAAATTTGACAGCAAGCGTTAAATGGTGAAACTGTCCTTGATTATGGAGAAATGTAAAAATATGTATATCAAACTTTCAAAAACTTCATCTATTTCCTAACATGGAGTCAACTCTGGTTTTGCTTATAAAAGAATCTGTATATTTATTATTTAGTATAGAAACACTGACTGTAAGACTTTTATTTTAGGTACCTTTTTATATTTCCTTTTATAACCAAGAGAAGAGAGCTCAAAATGTTGAGACTTCAAATGGAAATTAACACTGAGAAAACACCTGTAAAGTAGTCGTATATTTAACCACTACCATCTGTCATTTGGAAAGGTTCGCTTGTTTTAAAGATTTTTAAAAACGATACAACGGGAAAGGCTATTTATTAATGATAAGAGCGTTCCCATTCGTTAAAAGTGCCTGAATTTAGAGTTGAGCTTCGTTCATTTAAAGTTTTCATTCTTATACTACTTCCAGTTACTAAATGGTAGTGTTTGAATGACATGAATTTTGAATGCGCATTTACAAATATTTTAAAAATAAAGAAAATTCCCAAATTTAACATGTCAAAGTTAATTTAGTTTACACGATTGAACTAATGTAATAAAACATGTGGACTGCATTGCACTAGGTTTACATATATTTTTACGTTCTAAGTATGAAGAACTATGCTGTAAACGGGGACAGCGAGCCCGAATGTCCTTGAAACAGACAAACTTATTGTTAAGGATGTAACCTAATTGTATATGTTACAGCAGTAACAGTTTGGATATTTATGTTTCTATGCGATTGTGTTCATATTTTGCATGAACTCTGAAATAATGACTTTAGAATACTTCCCATTGAGCAAATATAGTTCAAGTCCTATTTACATTCTTGGAGCATTCAAAAAAATATCATGGAATGTTGCGAATAAATTTTAGTTCTTTAATTACTGTCTATAAAAACGTTGATTTACTCTTTAACTACAGGACGTAACGTTTATAAAGTGAATTGGGAAATAAGGTAGCTTTAAAATAATTATAACTCCTACCAGCAGTAATATTTCACTAAAAAAGTACATACCTATAAAGGCCCTAATGTTATAGGCGTGTGATGCTATACTTTTACAATCATCAATAACATAAACTAGGTTCATTTTGGAAACAAGCGCTATTGTATGAAGTAAAGTTGTTTAAGCGGCAGTTAAATAAATTGTTTACCAATGACAAGTTGGAGTGACAGATGTCAGGCGGCTGCTGTCACATTCCACTAAGCCAGGCAGACAGTCATTCTCAGTCTGACTTAAACGACTTTCTTCGATTGTCAAAGGATGTACGCCGTGCCACGCCGTCTCGTCTCGTCCTTTGAGGAAGCACTTCATTCATAGCCTCTTTGTATTTGTATGACTTTGTGTGATCGTTAGGTTGTGACATTATTATATTTCCCAGAGTTCTACTATACATAATTACACCCTAAACTAAACTCCCTATAAAACCCTAATTTATATCAATCACACAATAGTTTGAAGTATTACAGTTTCGCTATAAAAATTACATAATAATAATACTTTATAAAGCAAGGCAATGAAAAGGTAGAATACAATGTAACCTGTCAACAAATTAATTGTTATCACTCTTTTTGTCTCATCTATACACATACCCTTTAAAAACATTTCAACGACCAATAAATGTACAGTCTACTTTTACACATTAAAATATGTTTTATGCACTAAGGATTTTAAAAAAGGTTAATTTTCTTAAAATATAATTTTTCTGGTTATGATAAAACTTATATAGAATAAATAAAAATATAACGACCATTAGTGCGTTATAAAAATGATTCTTTTCATTTGGCTTAACTTCTGTACTTCAGTCTCCTGTTTGGTCGCAGTAATTTAAGAAATTGGCACCATACATAAGACGTTTAATGCATTTGCTATTTAATTATTTTTTAATTAATTAATGCATAATGTAACTGTAAATTTCAAATCTCACAGTAGAACATAAAATACATGCATAAATACAATGTAATTTATAACTTAAAATTTTTAAATTAATATTTATTAGTTGTCACTCAAGATTTGGTATTTCTCGTTATGTTAACATTCTTAACCATTTCAGTTGGGACGCCTGGGCAACAGTCTAGATCATGTTTGTCATGTAAATACTACGAGTGTAATGTCTAATCCTTCGCCATGTTGCTTCTCAAAAATTACATTTCATCACATATTGTTGAGGATGAAAATCCTTATCGAACTGCGAGACGAGAAACCCGTTGACAGTAGAATTAAGAGAGCTATAATATAAACCTATAGGATCATGTTCAGACTTTAATATTATTGTGTTTCTTCCTAAATCCTAAAATTAATTATAATTAAAATACATTTTTTAACTAAACTCATTTTGGTATCAGAATACAATTACATGCAACGTCAATTGAATAGTGATCGGTCTTCAAATTAAACAGGTCTCATCAAACAGTGTGAATGCTTTAATTTGCTTATAATTTTTCTCTGCAACTGGAGTAACGAGAGATGGAAAAATAATATAAATGTACTTAAGCCTATTTCAAGCTAAATAAAGGGGGATATGGTTTTAACAAAATGCATAAGAACATTAATAACTAAAGATGTAACTGTATACGTACACAATTATCAAAATATTTTGCCCATTGACAAGATTAAGCGGACCTGGAAAGAGGTCATTATCGCTTAGATTTTTGTCGTACCACAGGGGAGCTCACACAGAAACTTTTGAAGTATGTATACAACACTTTAAGACTTTCGTTATCTTTTGGAACAAGCCTACTTTGTTACAGTTTTATTTGCTAGTGTCCTGCTTTTTCGAGGACCCTATATAATTTAATGACTAGAGAAACTGTTTTATTTTTAATATTTCAATGGAACTTTGGCGTGTATTCTAATAATAATAGGCTATAAAACAAATACTTAATCCTTAAGAAAGGTAAAGCAATTCAATGAAAATTTAATTTAAGAAATATACTTCAAAGAAACTAATTACTAAAAGAAATGTCTGAGCAATAAATGTTCATTAACGGAACGCCAGTCGTGTCTGCTTGTAATTATTGTAAAAAGTACTTCTGTACAGCTATCACTAAATAACCGGAACAAACCTTACAGTGGACGTTAATTGTGTCATTATTATTTAGCTTCTGCCTCGTTATGATAAAACGAAAATTAAATTATTTCTCTAGTAATAATAAAATGTACTGCAAAAATATAAACATTCTATATATTGCCAACTTATTTTTTGTTGATCATAATTTGTTTCAGTGTGTTTTAATATCGCTTTTAATATAAACCTACGTTGTTACAAAAAATAAGGTACCGTAATAATACTAATCAGATTAAACACTAAATTAAACACTAAAAAAACACTATCTCGAGTTAGCGTGGGACAGCTACTGCACGCTCTTATAATGGGACTATCTCGAGTTAGCGAGGGACAGCGACTGCAAGCTCTGATGATCGGACTATCTCGAGTTAAGGAGGGACAGCTACTGCGCGCTCTGATGATCGGACTATCTCGAGTTCGAGGGACAGCTACTGCACGCTCTGATGGCCGGACTATCTCGAGTTAGCGTCGGACAGCTACTGCACGCTCTGGTGGCCGGACTATCTCGAGTTAGCGTGGGACAGCTACTACACGCTCTGGTGATCGGACTATCTCGAGTTAGCGTCGGACAGCTACTGCACGCTCTGATGGCCGGACTATCTCGAGTTAGCGTCAGACAGGTACTGCACGCTCTGATGGCCGGACTATCTCGAGTTAGCATGGGACAACTAATGCACGCTCTGATGATCGGACTATCTCGAGTTAGCGTGGGACAGCTACTGCACGCTCTGATGGCCGGACTATCTCGAGTTAGCGAGGGACAGCTAATGCACGCTCTGATGATCGGACTATCTCGAGTTAGCGTGGGACAGCTACTGCACGCTCTGATGGCCGGACTATCTCGAGTTAGCGAGGGACAGCTAATACACGCTCTGATGATCGGACTATCTCGAGTTAGCGCGGGACTTATTGTAAATATTAGGTTGTGACAGCACGCTGTGATGATCGGACTATCTCGAGTTAGCGCGGGACAGCTACTGCACGCTCTGATGATCGGACTATCTTGAGTTAGCGTGGGATAGCTACTGCACGTTCTGATGGTCGGAATATCTTGAGTTAGCGCGGGACAGCTACTGCACGCTCTGATGGTCGGACTATCTCGAGTTAGCGCGGGACAGCTACTGCACGCTCTGATGGTCGGACTATCTCGAGTTAGCGAGGGACAGCTAGTGCACGCTCTGATGGCCGTAGGTTTTCTGGACTATCAGTCCATTCGATTACCTGTTTATTAGATTTCAGACATTTTACTGCCGCATTGGACTGTGTATAGGTGACCTCCGTTTAATCAGAAAGGAACGAAGTAGAAATTTTACGTTATTATACCTCTGTACGCCTAATTTACGTAAAAATTACCTTAGAATATTATACAGAATATATGGCCTCATTCGAAACTATTGTGAAATAATTTACTAATTTTTACAAATGATAATCTGATGCTACTGTAAAACAAGATAAAGCAGCCTATTTGTCATAACATGAAAAAGTCATAAAACACCCAGTGAGATTGTTTGTTATGTAACACAATGTCGCTAATAAGATGCATGGGATAGCGTGAATGAATGTTTTATCTAGTGGAGTCTCAATAACGTAGTAAGGGGAGTGGTGAACCCTGAGAGTACATACCATCAGGCAGTCAATCAAACCGGTAACACATACTTTGGATTCCGGAGTGAGTACTTACTAACCCCAATTCAACACTATTCATTGCATTGAAAAGTATTAAAACTGTTAGTTATTTACTCAATACAGCAATAAATTTATATTTATTACTATTTTTGCTGTTTATTCAGAGAATTTCCCCTTTACTATTGGTGAGATAACCATTCTGCCCTAACAAACAAAGTTACTGAATCTATTCCTATTAACTGTTACACTAATAACCATAGTTAGCAATAACATAAAAGGAAACTTGACTCGGCTGTGTATACGTAAAGACTAGTCGCATAGAACATGAAATTAACTCTAATTGCATCCTGAAAGGGGGCAAGACAACTACAACAGTTAGCAAGCCTAGCTTACAACTGCCAGTGAACTAACGGATGAGCCCTCAATACCACTGATTGACCACAACTCGTCAACTGATTTGCATACCTGTCTAATCTAGATTAGTCAAACTAAGAGTGTGCGTAACTTCACTGCACAATCAGTAATCCATTGCGAACAAGTCGTGTTTGACTTATTTGACGTACCACGCGAAGCTTCTAAACATTTTAAGACGCAAATCCTTATTTACAATTATTTACAACCATAAAGTTAATAAGTTAATTTGATAAAATCGATTATTTATCCAAAATGTGGATATTCGCAAAGATACAAAAGTAAAAAAATATGGACCAGTCTCCTCTGAGAAAATAACAAATATATATTTCAAAACTAAATAAAAATATATTTCGGAAATTCATATTTTGATTTAAACACGTTCTTCGTGCGCTATGTATTGAAAATGATTATATCGAGAAGCCTTAATTATTATTACATACATATTTCTAAACATTAATGGCAAAATTAAAGTTGCATTTTACTTTAATTATTTTACAGTCTTTTGAATGTATTTAAAATTCTATAATTTCCTGGCAAACAACTGGTCCCTAAAAGTCAATATTTTCCGAATGATAAAATGCATGTCAGAGGCAACTAATGCAATCGTATAAACTCCGTGTATGTTCTTACATAATGATAAAAATAATCGTAACCATACTTCCTGGGTCCTTGATATCTAGGGAACGGAAACAAAATATTCACATTAAATATTCTCTGTAAATTTCCTTTCTTCAGACATTCAGATCCTTAGTTAAGATCTCAACAAGAAGTATTGTGCTTGTTATTTTTGTATTAAAATATTCTTGATGTCGGAAGACTGCCATTATGTGTTACTTAGCTGTGTTATCAAAACAATATTAAGACATAAAATTCTTTTTGTAAAAATATAAGACATGTTTATCTGTCTATTTCAAGATTTTAAACTTATTACAAAGAATTGTAATCTGTTATTGAGTATTACAATTGGAACGTAAAAAAAAATATTTTTACAAGGTTAGAGACGCAACAAATAATTATAGTTTGTCTAATTTTACGTAAAATCTGATAGAAATATACTTTTTAATAGCTTATTCATAGAATACTTATTTTAAATGAAACGATACTATTACAATGTTTTAAAATCTTCTCTTATATTTATTCTCTGAAATTCATAATGTGTTTGATCATGCATTGAAATTATTATTGTAAGAGAAATGAAGTTAAACTCCAAATACACAAAAAGAGCGATTATTCAACGTTTACAGAACGAGAAAAATTACGAACTTACTTTAGGGATTTACTGCTAGAAAACCCGTAATATTGCCAAAATTGCCAGATCGGTTGGGCTACTATTCTCGCTAGCTTTATTTTTCAACTTCATTATTTGCATAAGAACCAGAAAGACAAAGGAGATGGTAAAAAATAATCAACAAAGATTGCCTCAGTAATTTATAACAGACTTTGTAACCAAAACTACAGTAGTTTGAGATTGTTTGCAGGTGGTTAGGGGAGGAGGGAGTAAGGAAAATTTTAGTATTTTCATTATGTATTATTGGTTAAATGACATTGCTTCCCCCATCATAGATTGGATAGTTCCTGACCTAACAGTGTGTTGTTCGTATCAAAAGTGATGATTTCTTTAGAAATCTTTTATAAACGTGGCACTGATGTTAAATCACATGATTATTATTTGAACATGGTCGGCTGGCAAGAGGCTGCTTGGCTAGTTTAACAGCTACCAGTGAAGTTGCATCTATATTCCATACCTTGTAAAGAGTTTTATTATACCTCGAGGACCGACCACAGGACTAGCCACAAACTTGCGACGGAGAGTATCCTACAACACTGATGTGGATCCAAGTAGTGCTGAAACTTGGCATGAACTTGGGTATATTCAGGGAGCATGGGGGTTGATGAAGTAGAGGTTTTCGGTCTCAACAGAGTGAGAAGGTCAATTTTAAACTATCAAACTAGTTCAACTCCTTTATTATTAATTGTAGGCCCACTATTATTATTGCAATGGTAAGTTGGAAATCCAAGTTTCTCCCAATGAATTGCTCCATTTGTCAAATTAAACTGAATGTTTTAGATAATTGATGTACTATAAAAAAATGTAAAAGCTTTATCTTTTATAAAACTGTTGTCTTGCAATGTATAAAAGAATCCCTTTATAGATATGTATTCCAATTTCGGTTAACTGCACGTTGCTCAGAAATACATATATTTTATTCATTTTTAATACAAATTTAATCTGTTCATGCTTAAAATAAAAATAATATTTTAGGAAAAACATAAAAGTTTAGTTTTTTTTAAATGAAAACAAAATATACAGTTTTATATAGTCCTTTCTTCACTTATTTTTAAACTCTAGACCATTAGAAAGCATAACTTTTCTACCTTAGATTTTGTTTTATCAACAAAAAAGATTTCAGTCCTACTTTCGAACATCAAAGCAAGTTCTGTCAGTTAGGAAAAATGTTTATACTAATTAATAGATCACCGTTTATAAAAACGTTCCATATTATGAAAACAACCAATAGTATAGCAATAAGTAAATTTACATAACACGTCCACATTATCATTTATCAAGATATTAAAAAAAGGTATAAAACGGTTTAATTTTTATTCTCCGTAATATTTAAAAAGATATTGAAACAGAATTAATATGTAAAATAATGTCATATAACAACTTCCAGTCCTGTAGGAATTATATATATATATATATATAGAGAGAGAATAGTCTTAGATAGTGTTAAATATAATAGTATTGTATAAATGCAAGTCTTACAATTGCATGTAATTCACGGAACTAGCCATTGAACAGCTTCCCTGGAGAAGCAAACACAAGTTACTTACCGAGGTCGCCAATTGGCCGGCAGTCGTGACGCTTGGTCCAGAGCTACTGGTTTGGTAACGTGATTATGACTTAATACAATCTTGATTGCACATCAAGCCACACAATACCTCGTAGTTCCAAGACATCTGACAAGGTGATATTGTCTATCCATATTTGTTACCTCATTCTTCCACGAGGAATTGTTTTATTTCATGAACAAAATCAAAATCTAAAAAGTACTCAATTTGGCAATTCCCTTTTTATTTCACAAAGTAAACCTAGAGCCTAAGTTTTTTACGTACCTTACGTTTCCAAATTTCACAAAATTAGATTTAAAGAATATAATAAATATGTACTGCAACATTCTACTTCATTTCTCAACTAAGAATGAATTATTTGTTATACAAACACTTTTTTATTTATTTATTCCAAAAATGTTACAAAACAGAATGGTTGCATTGCAGCACGTTAATTAAATATACGTGAAAAGTCCTTGAATTATATAAAATAAAATCACATTAAGCTTTGAATACATAAAAATTAATATGGTATGTAGAGTACATAATTCATTTTAATGTAGAGAAATTTTTTTATAATAGTAAAATAAAAAGACAACTGATTTTGGTAACAATTAAGGTAACAGGAAAATTAATAAAAGATTGCCAAAATAAATAAGCTTTGTACGAAGAACTGATAAATACTGACGAGAACTTGTGAACAATAAAATATACTTAAAAACGTGACACTAATTCGCCAAAAACAATAAAAAAATTACACACACTATTAATAAAGGACATTTAATACCCTTTTACAAGAAGCTGAGGAAATATTGCAATTTTCAATTTCAGATGGTTATAAATTCAAAATTTGCAACAAAATAGTAAACATAATAGCATTTATTAATTTCCAAATTTTTGTTGTGTTTAAAATCTGTTTGTTTTTTTATATACTTCTAAGTGACGCTTTAAAATAAAATCCAAAACGATCGTTTAAAGCGCTACTTGGTTAGATATTCACAACAGGTAACTCATTATTTCAAAAAATACTAAAAACACATTTACAAAATTCTAGGTCACAAATAAGAATTTCAATTTTCTTTTTCAATTTAAAACTTGGAAACCGGAACGAACTCTCAAATCCTCAACCAGAACTCTGGTAGTGAGAATATTCTCTACGAGATTTCTTGTTTAGGTTTTTTAATACAGGGTAGTTTGTGTCATTTTATTTTTCATTAATTATTTTTTAATTACAATCTTAAAATATAATATTTAATTTTGATATACTAAAACTAGAAAATAGTATTTTATGAAAAAAAATATAGATGCATCATGAGTAATTCAATGAAATAAAAAGTGCAAGGTATAATTTTTTCGTACTTTATAAGAATGCAAGTAACAGCAATATATCTTTTAGTACCACATTAATGCATATTTTAATATATTATTGATATTACACTAACCTTGTAAATAAAACAAAATAGCACAAAAGTTTTACAGTATCAAAGTTACAAAAGTCACAACGCTGTCCGTTCCAGTATTATAAGTACAAGATAATACATCTATGTCGCCAGCCTTGTAGTGAGGGTATTGGGCTGATATTGCACATCAAGTGGATGGATTGGTTCAGCTAAACCTCTTAACTCTGATGGGAAACCGTTCATGTTATACTTTATCCCATTTTGGCCGCAATAAGACAACTCAATATTTTATCTGGATCGGATATGTGTTCTTTAAGTTGTATTTAGTTACGCACTGACTATAACACGATATTTAGGTACAAATTATGCAGTTAAAGTTCTAGATTCTTAATATCTTCAGTTATTAATATTATGTTTATTATTATAATAAACTTAAATTTTAAATTTTCAAAAATTACAATATTCACGTTAAACCATGTATTAATTATTGAAGTAACGGATATCCTGTTTCCAAAATTAATGAAATTATGTGTTTCAACAAGTATTTCAGTTACTAAATTTCAGGTACTAATTTAATTCAGTTAATTTAGTTTATACGTGAGTGTTACTTAATTTAATTTTAACTAAATCATTAACCTTTATCCGATGTTTATTCAATCACAAACAAAAAGAGCAGATACTATTATTGGTTTGTAAGTGATGCCATTTCATTGTTAGAAATCTGCCTTAAATCACTAATAAGCGTCCTTAAAATCACAACATCACTAAAAGTTAATCAATGTGTGCAATTTAATTTAAAAGTTTTACGTTATTCAATTTCATATTAATATAATCACATATTTTTATCTTATACAAAACTGAAGTTTTTAGAAGGAGGTGACCGAGTTAATGCTTGCAGCCCATTCCAGAAGATAAATGTGGATTTTTTTCGTTAGAGGAAAAGCTCCTGATCCTGTTTATCAAGCAAGGATTTTACTCGGCCATAACACGCTTACTCCATCTCGTTAGCAAACAACTGGGATAATACAAAAACAAAACTTCCATTAAAAATTAATAAACTAACTTGGTAACGATGTATTTTTCGATGTAATAATAAAGTTCGGAACTAGGAATTATCTAAATCATCTTGATAAAAAATAACGTGTAAGTTTGTTTCTATGGATTTAACTTTTTGTTAGTTTAAAACCACAAAACTACTAAGCCTGACTGAATTAACCTTTAAATGAACTGGCCTTAAACAGAGAAAATAGGCTTATTTTGACAAGCTTCAAAACCACAAAACTACTAAGCCTGACTGAATTAACCTTTAAGGGGAGCATGTACCTTTTTGGCACCAAAAATATCGATTTTTTGAAACATATCATAAAAAATACTATGTTTTATGCCCTTTTCAAAAATATATAACACTCTATATCTGAGAGGTTTAGAAATATGTGTAAAATGTTGTTTTAAGAAATGTATGGCACGCTTTTTTCAGCTGACAACATGGCGCGCTATGGATTGTTAGTGTCAGAATGTATTATATACATATTACTTGCTCCAATTGTATGATTATTTAAGTTTTTCCCCTTTAGGTTGGTTAGCACTGCTTGCTTTAGATGCATTTGAAGGATGTAAGTCATCTGTAACTTACCTAACCTACACTATTGATATTATTGTTATTGTTTATGTTTACTAACAGTGTTTGTCAGTGTAATTCTATTTGTGTGTGGTGCCAGTGATCAAAACTTTGGACTCTTAGTGTGTATTTATTATATAAATAAGTGATATTATTGTGTATTAGCCATGCCTAGAGTGAAAAGGTTCAATAAACGTCTTACAGAGGTAACCAATTTCGTAAAAATTCAAGTGAACTAGGACTAAGTGCTTCTCCAGGTACAAGTGAATCTAATAGGCCCTAGGCCTAAACAATCATCTAGTTCTAAGAAGATTAATGATTCAAAGTTGCCTAAATTTAGTGATTATGACATAAACAATGTAAATATTATAATAGATTTACAACAGATTTCTGGCCTAATAAAATCTTTCACTGCATGTAAATATTGTAGTAGTTCCGACTGCATTGACATAAGCCTAGATGAAGACTTCAAGTGTGGAATAGTACATCGTGTAAATATTTGGTTGCAATGTATGTAAACATACTGACTCAGTAATAAGCTCCAAATGTGTTAGAAATATGTATGAGTTGAATCTAAGATATGTTTATGCTCTACGTTCAATCGGCAAAGGCCTAGATTCTGGTAGGGTATTTTCTGCTGTGATGAATATCGCTCCACCAAACAGCCGAATTGAAAAATATAATAAAAAACTGCTTTAACTGCTGTAACAGAGGTAAGTGAATGTTCACTTAGACAGGCAGCTGATGAAGTTCGTAGCCTAAATGATGATTGTCGTGATATAGCAGCCGCTTTTGACGGTACCTGGCAGAAGCGAGGCTTCACCTCTGTGAACGGCGTAATGACAGCAACATCCTTCGATACAGGAAAGGTTATGGACTTTGAGTGTTTCAGCAAAATATTGTAATAAATGTGTCAGAAAACCTCTAAGCCATGACAAAACCCTATTGAAAACAGCACAAAAATTTCTGGTACTTGTTTGGCAAATTTTTCAGGTACAAGTGGTGGAATGGAGGTGGCGGGAGCTCTGACTCTTTGTCGCCGCTCTGAGGCTAAACTCATATGTGCGATACACAAAATACCTTGGAGATGGGGACTCTAAGGGGTTTTACTCATGTTGTGGCAAACAATTCCTATGGTGATGATGTTTTGTTAGAAAAACTTGAATGTGTAGGCCATATTCAGAAGCGACTAGGAACAAGACTGCGGCGATTGAAGAGGGATAAAAAAGGAATCAAATTGAAGGATGGTAAAGGACTTGGAGGACAAGGTAGGTTGACTGATGTAGAGATAGATCACTTACAACGTTTTTATGGGATGGCAATAAGGAATAATTTGGAAGATGTTGAAAAAATGAAGAGAGCAATATGGGCTACGTTCTATCACAAATTATCGACTGACGCAAAACCTCAGCACGAACTATGCCCGCCTGGGATTGAGTCTTGGTGCAAATACAGACAAGCTGAGGCAAATAATAAGCTAATATGTTTGTGTGTTGATTTCAAACATACAAACTCATTGCCTGAATCTATTATGGAAGAAATAAAAACCAATCTATAAGGATTTATCAGCCCCAGCCCTACTAAAGAGGTGTCTGCACGGTTAAAACACAGAACCCTAATGAAAGCATCAATAGCGTAATATGGAATAGGCTACCCAAGACCACATTTGTTGGCATTCAGACATTAAAATTAGGGGTTTGTGTGATGCAGTTCTTAGTTTTAATGAAGGAGCAATGGCCAAAGTGAATGTTTTGGAACGATTATGCATCCAACCAGGACGCTTTATGGTTGAAGGCCTTCAACAAATCGATTCCAATAGGGTTAAAAAAGCTGACAAAGAAGTCCAAGAAGAAAATAAAAAGAAGATGATAAAAAGAAGGATAGGAAAAAAGAGTAAAAATGAAGAAGATGATTACTGTCCAGGTGGATTTTAAAGTGATTATGTGTTTTGAAGTGTAACTAAAACTTTACAGCTGTTTTACCGAAAGTACCGTTTTGTGACATTTCGGAACACGTTTGTGAAACAATTATTAGACTTACAGACTTCAAATTTTACACACTTATTGCAGACTAGTTGGTGAGTAGATTCATGCTTTTTTTTTATCAATATATATTATGTTTTTATAATTTTAAAAAATATTGTATTTACATAATTAAAAAAAAAAAATTTTGTTAAATTGCTACCACGATAAATTTTTGTTTATTGAGATATTTAAAAAAAGGCATGAAAATATAAAGCTGTTAATGTAGAAACAAAACCCTAAAGTTTAAAGTCAATATGTCTAATAGTTTAGGAGATAATGGTACCGACATGTTGCAGTGTACTCCCATTTAAATAAACATGGGACCCGAAAAAGGTACATGCTCCCCTTAA
Source organism: Homalodisca vitripennis (assembly GCF_021130785.1). Classification (NCBI taxonomy): domain Eukaryota; kingdom Metazoa; phylum Arthropoda; class Insecta; order Hemiptera; family Cicadellidae; genus Homalodisca; species Homalodisca vitripennis. Next base: position 174,083,876 of record NC_060209.1, read on the forward strand.
ATGAACTGGCCTTAAACAGAGAAAATAGGCTTATTTTGACAAGCTTCCATCTTACTATCTATAGCAGTTTGAATAAAGCTAAATTGAGAATATTTGAGATACATAAGATAAAAAGCGTTCTTAAAAACTAAAATCTTTAAAATAGAATTATACAAATTATTATAAGTTATTAGTAATGTTTTGAAAAAACCTGTTTTATTACTAAATATCGGAAAACAGACAAAATTACCATCTGCTTTTGATTGAATACAAGAAAATGAGGAAACCCCGCATTACAATTAGTCCTAAAACGATCTTTGCCTTTATTTTTGGAGTGATACGATATTCAGGATGGGTAAAATTGACAGTAAGGGCCGGATTCTGTCAAGATGCAAAAAGGAAGGACGACGAGTTCTATAAATTAACCTTGGAAGAAGTAAAGGCTACAGTATTGCCTGTTAGATACTGGGACTGAAGGACCTGGCACGGGGTGCCTCACATAGAGGTTACAATTTTAAGCTAGCAGCACTATTCTTTTATGCAAGGTAAATAGCTGATGCTTTGTAATGGGGGATTGTTAAATGAAATCTGTTATGGAGCGTTATTCGATTGAAGAATTTGTTTTTATTGTTAAAACGTTTTTAAAAAGTAGGAGAATTTTACTTACAAAGTTCGAGCACTGAGGAATAGTTTTGGTAACCATTACTATATATGACGTGCTGTGACTAAACACATATATAAATGTAATATAACGGGTTAAGTGTTAGATGTTAAAAGACCAGAACGCTGTCGGAGTGGCCGATCAGTAACAATAAGCACATTGATCGAGATAATCCGTCAACTATTCGTTGTTGTTCATTACCTTCAACATTAGGTACTACGAAGCGCAACTTGACCAAAGATCTGGATTTGTATCCATACACGATCCAATTGAATCAAGAAGTAAAACTGGGAGGACATAGACTGAGTTTCTTAACTGGATGTTGGAGAATAATCAGGATGAGAACAATTCGATGAGTAAAATCACTATTTCTGACTCAGCTCATTTTGATCTTAAAGGCTATGTAAATAAACAAAACCGCCGTATTTGAAGATTCTAGTTCTATTTACATGAAACACGATGATAACCGATTATTTTTGCAGGAGTTGTACAAATTGGGAGGTAATAACGATTTGAACGACTTGTTACCTTACAGTTTCTTTGCACGCACGCACCCCTACACTCACAAGCACAGAGGGATGGACCTAGTCCAGCACCTGGCGTTTCCGTCTCGGATTATTCAGAGACATTTTACATAGTATCCTTTTCCTTGTTATGTTTAAAATCTATATTTAAGTTAGTTTTGGTTAGGGAGGTAACTAATAGACCGGAAATCCGGCCGGTCCTAATCTCCTGCACTTTGACCTAACAACCTGGGCTCAAACTGCAGTCATGAATTGCAAACACTATATAGTTCTGATATAGTATCCTCCAGTCAAAGCAGGTTGGACGGGTACGCCATATGTTTAGGCTATCAGCACCTCTTGTCACCAAGGGAACTCTACACAATCGAACAGTCCTCCTCCACGATAGACAATACCTATGGATTCAACCTTGTACTTCGGTTATCTAGATGAAAGCGACATAGCGGGTATTTCTGTACCCTGTGTACCCCATTGTTGAACTGCAAAGTATAAGCCAGCCTGAAATGAACTCTCCTGTGGTAAGAAATCGCCTTGCTAAGGAAAACAGCAATAGGGTAATAAATAACAATAATGTAATAAATCATCATATATACGTAGGGAGTGCTTAAAAATGTATGTAAAAACAATATTAATATTAATACGGTATATAGTATTAATTAACCTTTAAAACCCCCAGTATGGATAATTATAATAATAGCAGAAACTATTACACAAATAAATTTATAAAAAAAATCATATCTTGTTTGAAACAAAGGGAATATTAACAGTGACAATCAAATGTACACCGCTCCGGAGTGTGACCAATTTATTGTCTGGTCTGACAATTATAGTGACCTCTCAGGCTGCCACTCCTGTACATGATATGTGTCTTGGTCAATTTGTCACATTGTTGTTTGTGCGTGTGTTGATTTCCATTAATACTGAAATACATTTCAACAATTCCTACAATGCAATATAAATATATCTGTCTCTCCACAACAAAATAAATTGAAAAACATATTATGTTAATAAGGCTTTTGTCACTATTTACTTCAAATAATCATGGGTTTAATTCACAGTCTTGTAAGTAACTTTAGCAATAAGCAGATTATGCAATAGTGTTTTTACAATTTTCTCGAGTTCTTTAACATTTTGTAGGGTTATGGTTGGGATATCGACCGCGAAGGTTATTCCCGTGTCCACACGTAAATTTTGGAATGTTTAATGGAACTCACATGTGCAAGTTCGACTACCAGATCACAAGATATATTTTTAAGTAACTGGCTGAAGGAATATGGGCTATATAAACTCAGTCTCATTCTAACCATGCACCACTGCCATTGGTTGAAAAGTTCTGCTATGAACAATAAACAGAGGCTTTTGCAAAAATCTATTAAAAGTGGACCATGATTGGTGGTGCTGTACTCAGATATCATTGTTTTTATTACTTGATTTGTTCTTTCCGTTGGTTTGGGATGTGGCGCATAAGAAATGCTGCATTGATGATTAACACCTCAGTCTTCTGTGTATTGCGTTAACGATTTTTAAACTTATTGTGTAAATCATTCCCGAAATATCATTGATCCAATCGGCGCAAATAACCACGTAATTTCTAGTAGACAATATTTATGAATAGTTATTTGTCAGAGAAGTGCTCCTGCCTGGGGAGAATACTTTACTCAATTTCGTAAAAGTGGTTGATAACTTCCACCCGAGAAAGTGATGTGTATTGTACAGTTTCTCTAATATGTAGATTGATATCAATGATTTGTTACGTTTAAACATTATTTTTATTTTATTAAAACTTTTATGTATTATTCTAGTTAACGTACTATAATTCTTGTTGAGTACGATTATTATTTAATATTGAAGTTGGATAATATATCGAATAGTTTGATAATAAAAACCGACTAACGAGTGTAGGCCACTTGTCAGTCTTCCCGAGGCTCACCTGCAGAAGTCAATGGTCTAGTAGAATCAGTGGTTTCACGGCTTACTGGAAGTTTAATATGTTCGTTTGAATAAGATTTATCTCCTATACAAATAGGTTACATTTCATTATTCGAGTTTGCTTCTTAAGTAGTACAAGTCCAGGGTAAGTAGTTAAGCAGAAAGCGAAATACCATTAGATGACTTTTTGGAATGGAGGAATAACATTGATAGTTTTGCACAACCCGAAAAGTAATCTTATGCTACGTAAATCATCATACAGCACAAACACCCAGTTCTCAGTTTCTATTCCTCGAGTTCTGATGAAGATGGATTGTGTTCCATATGATCACATTGTAACGTTCGCACTGACCATTTCCTGTTGGATTGTATGGTGTAGTAAGGCTTGTAACAAATCCCAAATTGTGCAAAATGGTCTTTAACTCATTAAATGTAAATATATTTTACTGGATGAAATAATTTATGCAGGAAATCCAAATAAAGAAAATAAACTTCTGCAGAGACGTTACAAGACAAAAACATAGATTTCACTCCATTAAGAGTGAAAGATGTGTTCATCTGTAAAGTTTTAATTCCTGTACAACATGAAACATCCTCATAACACCTGAATGGCACAAAATTGCTTGACCACAATAAAACTTCGGTTTTGAGTAGAGACAATTAATAGTGGTAATACATCTCACTATTGCACTTTCTGATTTAACATGTGTAAATATCAAAGCCATTAGAGTTCCCACCTCTTTAATGTTGTCAGAACATATTTCGAGTCTGTATCGGTATCCTCTTTAGGTACAATTTCTATTACATCTAACATCCAATAGGTTCAATTAATCTCCCGTGGTTGTACGTTCTTCTGGTTGTTTTGAATTCATTTGCTTGTACTACAATCCCTGGACCACCTAACCTTTCCTGTCAAACTTATGGTCTAACCAAATAAAACAAACTTCTTTAGAAAAAGAAGCCCGTCACAAACGGTTTGCTCAATGTATTGTATTTGTAGTCACTACAATCTATTTTCGAAGTCATAGTGTGTCTGGTAACATAGAGAAATACTACGTGAGAGTGGCTTTATTTTTCATACTAAATTAAAAACTTTGAACATGTTGGTAAAAGAGTTTTTCGTGATATTTAGACGACTCTCGCCTCCTTTTCGACATTAAAACCACAATATTGGCATCTCTGATACGAGTCTTTATTTCAACGTTGAGTACAATAAATATATCTCAACACATCGTTGGAAATGATAGATATTACGTATTATGCATTCAAACAAATTATTAGTTTATTTAATATTATTAAAGGTACATTAAAAATAATAAACTGTAACGAATAAAGTCCAAGTGGTTACATAAAGTGCCATTTGTATTAAGACTTGTAATATGTGTCTCGCTACGGACCACAGAATGCTTGTGGGTACTGCAGTCTCCTAACTTCTTGCTGCCACTGGTACTAAACGTTTATTTCAAGCATATTAACCGTTCTACTTAGCAACACAAAATTCACCACAAAAATGGAATCACACAGAAAACCTAGAAGTTTACATGATTTAATAATTAAACGATGAGATTAGAATATTATTAACTTGTGTTAATGTAGCATGTTATACAGCGTTTATCGTTTGTCCATACTTTTTAAAGGTCAAAACTAATACTCCAATATACATTTTACAATGTTTACTTAATTGCAATAGATAACATAAATGTTAATACCCACACTTTTAGCATAATAAATGTTTCTAATAGATGCACACAACCATTTGAGAAGTAATACGATTTAGTGTATTGCTATAAACTTTAATGTATTAACATTTACATGTTACTTTGTTCTTATCACTTCAACTCTTTACGGTGTAAAATACAAATATTAAATGATGATCTTGCACTTAAAATTACCTAAACACGACGTTTCGAGATCAGCAATCTGAGATGTTCCTCAGGTAATAACCGACCTAACAAATAACTATAATCTAGGTTAAAACTAACAATTTATACCACAGCTTTTTGTCCAATCCAGGCGTGGTCACTGCACAGAATGTAAGTTACGAGCACGAATAGTCAAACTCAGAATCACACGTCATACCAGCACAGGCGAAAGTGAGATACTAAACAAAAAAATCAAAATCGGAACTTTTTTCAGCATCGCGACGGGTTAAATAAAATAACGGGACAGGAAAGCGATGGTTAGGAGGGAGAAGGATAACGTATTTTTAATTCTTTCGTAATTCCACTTAATAACTACACATATTTTTTATTCTTTACACTTATGACCTGATTAAAATAGTTTTAACAATTAAAATCGGTTGAAATTTCGAGGGAAATAATTAGGTGTAAGGTTTTATTATTAATCATTGCAAGGAGGTTAACAGTTTAATAATACGTGGGTTCTTACAGTTGTTTTAAAGTTACCGATTTAATGTTTAACTTAATGTTTTACTATCATTAAACAAGATAACTTATAATAGTATAGTATATAATATTTGGCAAGTTGGAGTAAGAGTGTTATGGCCGAGTAAATCTCGCCTTGATAAACAGGATCAGGAGCTCTTTCCTCTAACTAGAAAATCCATACTTATCTCGTGGAATGGGCTGCAAGCATTAACCGGGACGTCTCATTTTAGAAAAGGTTGATCAACTGAGGAAGCTTTAAGTTCCATTACACAAACCAACATTATTTAAGCTTTATATAATATTGTTACATTATTCTAAGAGTTTAATGGACATAAAAAAATAAGAGTATTGAAAAAAATACTGTTTAGTATATTACTTTTCTACCAAACATAAGGAATCTTTAAATAATTGTTATCAGATTTTTAAAATCAAAAGCTGGAGATTTACAACATTAATATTCTGTTGAATAAAAAGATTAATGTTATGTTCTGTTACAACCAGAAGATGAGAACAAAACATATACACATAATCCTAAAAGGACATTTAAGCTGATGCTTAAGTGACAGAATATTGAAAATGGGTTAAGATTTCATTAATAATTAAAATTACTGCCTGTTTACTTCCGTTGGTCAGTTTACATCTTAATATTTTGTTTAAACTGAACTTATTTGACACAGGTTCGAATATTACCAAAACTTTGACTTACAGCTCCCTTATTATTCATTGTAGGCTACCTCTTTCTGTCCTTCACACAAATTCATTTCAACAAAGTTAAAAAACATTTTATACCACGAATAATGAAACCGCTACGTAAATGGTGGGCCTGTTTGTTCTTTACTAGTTCATAAAATCAGGGAACCTGTGTCAAATGAGTTCTTTTTAAACAAAATATTAAGATGTAAACTGACCAACAGAAGTAAACAGGCAGTAATTTTAATTATTAATAAAATCCTAACCCATTCTAAATATCTTGTCACTTAAGCATCAGCTTAAATGTCCTTTTAGGATTATGTGTATACTTGTTGTTCTCATCTTCTGGTCCTAATAGAACATAACATTAATCTTTTTATTCAAAAGGATATTAAAGTTGTAAATCTCCAGCTTTTGATTTTTTAAAATCTGATAGCAATTATTTTAAGATCCCTTATATTTGGTAGGAAAGTACTATACTGAACAGTATTTTTTCAATATTCTTATTTTCATATGTCCATTAAACGTTTTAGAATAAAGTAACATTATTATATAAAGCTTAAATAATGTTGGTTTGTGTAATGGAATTTAAAGCATCCGCAGTTGATCAAACTTTTCTAAAATGAGACGTGCCGGTTAAACCTTGCAGCTCATTCCAAAAGATAAGTGCGGATTTTCTCGTTAGAGGAAAGAGCTCCTGATCCTGTTTATCAAGGCGAAATTTTACTCGACCATAACACTCTTACTCCAACTCTCCAGATTTCGACTAAGCTGTCTTGTTTAGTGATATTAAAACTTTTAGTTTAACATTAAGCCGGGAACTTTGTTATAATTTTAAACACACGTATTAAAATAGCTACAGAACTACGTGTATTATTTATAGTTCATAAAGAAATGTTGCGTGAATTTATTAATCATAAAAACTAAAACAATTATTATACATTAATCCTTCTAATGACTTTACATCTTAATATTCCCCTCAATAATTCAACTGATGTATTGCTAAAACTACATTAACCAGCTTCAGTGTAAACTATAAGGAATACAAAGAATTTTAGTTATTAGGAGCAAATGCAAAGAACTACTACTCTTCATTATATAGTTTTATATGCAAGTGACTCGCCTTTGGCTCGCCCAGGCCCCTAATAAGTCCGAGCATTAGATTAGGGATCTGAAAGTTTAAAGTAGACTTATTTTATTGATTCATTCCGGATTCAACCAAACTTTGGACTTTGAGGGCGTTTTGTAGCTTAACCATTAGAGATACGAGAAAAAGTGACTGGACCTTTCTTGTCGGAAAATTAATTTTATCTTTCGATTATGACCTCGGATTTTAGCTTCCAAGTTTCGGTTTAGCCAATACACAGAATGGAAGAAAAGTTTGCACTGGTCAGCTATAGTGAATTGTTTAGTGTAATAATAATAAAAACAAACTCTAAGTTAGAATTTTAAAATGTTAAGGAAGTATAATTTGCTCAGGAGTTTAACTATTCATCCCAAGAAATTACCTATGGGGGGGGGGTAATGTTACCGGGGGTTAAGACATCAGGGGTTTTAATTTACTCACATTATTTGGTCTTACCAGGAAATTTCGGGGTGGGGGGTAAATGTTTACAGGGGTTAATGACACACGAGGGCCTCTTGTAGAGGGTGTTGTGTCTGTGGGGTTTGGGACATAATTAAAATTCACTCTGTCCCTATCTACTTTTGACGATTCACTTACGCTCAGCCAATTCGCGATGTGGGCTAGTAAACGTATACTAGTCATTCGTTTACATAATAATACAAACTCAATCTGGAACCGGGATGAATTGCACACATTTTTGGTCTTTATCTGATTATTAAGTTGATCAGAGGCTTTCATTTACTCAGGAGTAATTCCCGGGAGGGAGGTTAGTGTTATCGGGGGTTATCAGAATACGTGGTTTTTTCTGGGGGAAATATATCGACAAGATAATCCCAAACTGGAACAATTTCTACAAATTGTGGTCGCATAGATCTTAAAACCACCTAAAATACCCAATTCACGACATACATTTTACCATTGAGAGCGTTTATCGGGCTTATGCAAGTATATACGGAATAAGTGCTAGACCTTTTTTGTAGATTGTCTAGTTATAAAATATTTAATTTTTTAGTTACAACCAATGGTTCGACCACTAGCGCCCCCAGAAATCTCATGTAAAAATTACAAAATATTTGAATATAAACGAGTTTTGCAGCGAAACCATTGACGATAGGGCAAAAAGTAACTGAAGTCTTTTGTAGATCACGTGATTTACTAATTCCAGCACTACATCTATTTTTGGGCTACGATCAACGGTTTGGCCGCTATGGAGCCCGGAGTCTAACATTTTACGTAAAAATTACGCCCCCAGGCTCCCAAAGTGAGTGCTTAAAAATTCGGATATGACTTTATATTACTTAGGAAATTATCATTCATTACCAGAGTGTTGACAATGAATCACTATTTCATTAAATTAATTAAAAGTACTCTGTCCCTATCTATTATTGACGCTTCGCTAACGCTCAGCCATTGACGATGTGGGGATGCACTCACTCGTTAACGTAGTGACACAAGTTCAATCCGGAATTAGAACGGATTGCACAAATTATAGTTGCATCATATTTACAACTCCTGAAATTGTTAATTACGACCAAGATTTTCCATTAAGAGCAATTTTAGGGCTCACGTAGGGATACACGACAAAAAGCTACCTAACCTTTGTTTTAATCTCTAGATTGTCTAGTTGTTGAACATTTAGGATTTAAGTTATGACCAATGGTTCGGCTGCTACCGCCACCAGAAACAAAATTCTCACGTAAGAATTATAAAATATTTCCATTTAAACAGGTTCTTCGGCCAGACCATTTAGGATAGGCCAAAAAGTTTTTAGGGTTTTTTTGTAGAACACGTCATTTACTAAAACTTATTAGATTTTTTTTTATAAGTGTTTTAATCTACGACCAACCGTTTAGCCGCTATCAAGCCCGTAAGGTAAATTTTAGGCAAAAATCCCCGATGAAATGTTTGATCGAATCCAAGTAATTGGCAATGGCGTCAATAGTTCCAATATCAAGTGATCTACCCATAGTAATGTTCCTGCGCTCTTCGCCGTCGTCAATGTATAGGCGGCACCGGTTAACAAATTGGACGTCTTCCACCTTAGTAGCAAACCGTTGGCCGGGGGCGTCCAAACTGTACACCTTGATGGTACATTCTTCCTTCCACCTTGAGGAAAGAAAGTCCACTAGGGTGCCAGTACCCACCAGAAATTTCGAGGGCGCAAAAAGAAAATAGGTCGTTGTAGTTGCGCGCTCTGTTGAGGAAATGTCGATCTGAGTAAAATGGTACACTGAGAGGGGTAAATGTGTTACCGTTTTACGCACCTTCACCACAACACCACTTTTTCCTATCCTTTCTTCCTCGAACAGACGTGCTTCGCAGTGTGGACATACAAGTATATAATCTTCAAAAAGGCAGGTTTTTTTCAATTTGTATGCATTTATATCGCATAGCAACTTACCGCACCACTTGTGAAACAATATTTCGAGCAAGTGAGTTAGGTAAATGTCGAAATTCCCTGACCTTTGGTTTCATCAGACGAAATACCTGAACCCTATCCTGACCTGCGCCGAAATGAAGATCTTCATAGCATCGAACAGCAGCTCTATTAACCTCAGGATGTTTTTCGGTATAACGACGAAGAGCGTCACGATTGGTTTCAGGTAGTGATGTGACGAGTCGAATAGTTCTACTCGGTCAACTCGAGTCAGACTCCACTCGAGTCGACTCGAGTGACAATTCCGTTCTATTTCGAGTAGAGTCAACTCGCATTTCGTATTCTATTCACTAATCACTATCCCACCCAAACCAAAGGGAACCCGAGATTGGACGACTCGGTACGTACGAACTCGTCCGGCTCGCTTCCGACTCGTTACGAACTCGTCCGACTCGTTACGAACCTCTTACGACTCGCTACGAACTCGTCCGACTCGCTCCGAACTTTTAGCGCGATCCATCTCTTGTCAGACAGAATAAGTCATTTTGTTCATAACCCTAAGTGATGTTTTGAAAGTGATCTGTAGCCATTATTAATTTTCATTCTATCTAACTATGCCTCGGTACAACAAAAAAATCTGTGGTATGGGAGTTTTTACAAGAAAACTACAGATAATCGAGTGCAATGTAAGTTGTGTTCATCTTCCTATAAACATTTCGGAAACACATCTAACTTAGTAACACATCTAAAGAATAAACATCCAGTTCAGTATTTGGACACCTCTGATAGACAGCCATCTCCTGGAATTTCAAGGAAGTCAAGCACGAATCTTCCAGCAGGTCCACTTGGTTGATTCCGTTAAGTAATGATGCTTCTACTAGTGGAACAACAAACACAAGATACCAACATATCTTGTGATAATTTTGATTCAGAAACCTCCACGCAAACGCCATAAACAAATGAGACTAGTAGCACGTACCAAAATAAATCAAAAATCTGTTGATGACGCTTTGTTAGACATGATAGTTTTAGATTATCAGCCCTTACAGATAGTAGAGAATGTTGGTTTCAAAAACTACACTAAAGAAACTTAACCCGGACTACACTCTTCCAAGCAGAAAACTGTTATCGACCAAATTACTCGATGATGAACGGTATAAGGTATGCTCAGAAGCCCTTAAACAAAACTAGCAACAGTTGAAAATATTGCATTGACAAACAGATATCTGGACGTCAGATAGTAATAGAAGTTACATGTCTTTAACATGTTCATTTCATCCTTGATGCCAAGTTAAATTCTAACGTGTTATCTACCTCTGAGTTACCTTGGATCATACATCTGATAACATAGCTAACGCTATAAGAAACATTGCAGAAGAGTGGCAAGTACATCATAAAATTGTCGCTGTTGTTACTGATAATGCCAGCAATGTTAAAAAGGCAGTCAGAGAAATTTTACATTTGCGTAATCACTACTGTGTTGCGCACACATTAAATCTTGCCGTTAAGGATTGCATATCGAAGGGCAATGATGAAAATGATCATTTTAAAACATGATGAATTGATCAAAATTATCAGCAAAATGTCGTTCAATTGTGACTCATTTCAACCATTAGTGCTAAATCTTCCTATAAATTGATAGATATTCAAAATAAAATGGGTCTAGAAACGCTTAAATTGAAGCAAGATGTCCCAACTCGGTGGAATGCAACTTTATTTATGTTGGAACGGTTGGTCAAAGTTAAAATTCCTCTTTCAGCTACTCTGCCACTTATACAGTCACCTGTACCATCTCTAAATGCTTCTGAGTGGGATATAATTGTACGAATGCATTGCTTTACTCCAGCCTATAGAAAAAAAAATGTCAACATTTTTGTGCGGAGAAGCTTACCCTACACTATCCAGTGTGTTATACCATTAGTAAGAGGACTTCAAAAGTGTACTAATAAAAAAGAACCCCCAAAACAGATGCAGGTAAACATCTAAATCATCACTAATTGAAGTCATTGACAAAAGACTGAATGTTTATGAAAATAACAGGACATCAGCCAAAGCAACGTTCCTGGATCCTCGTTTTAAGAAAAAGGCCTTTGGTGTTGAATCCAATGCCCAAAACGCTCAGAAGTGGGTAATTGAAGAACTGACCAAACTCCAACCCGAATCAAGACAACCTCACACACAAAGCCTACCACCACAACCTGAGCCAAGGCAATCAGAAGAGGACAATCTGTGGGGAAACTTTTGAAAAAAAGGTAGCTGAATTGACCCCCTTTCAAACGCCAACTTCTTCAGCAACAATATTGATAAATCAGTATATTGAACTACCGTATTTAGACAGAAAAGCGAATCCACTCCAGTTTTGGGAAGAGAGGAAGCACATTTTCCCTTCACTTTATAAACTAGCCCAAATGTATTTGTGTATTCCTGTAACTTCTGTTCCTTCTGAACGTTTGTTTTCTAAGGCTGGGATGGTTGCCAATGAACGCAGGAAACAGACTACTGCCTAAAAAATTGGACAGTATTTTATTCTTAAACAGCTGGAGCAAGCCTACAGTACCAAATTCAATGTAGGATGTACCTATTCTGTTTAAACTGTGTAGTGTATAATACAGACTAACCTGTGACAAATAATTATTATATTGTATTATTATTATATTATATTTTTATCATATTATATTATTATTATATTACATTTGTATTATATTATTATTATATTATATTTATATTATTATAATATTATATTATATATATATATATATATATATATAATAATATATATATATAATATATATATATATATATATAATATATTATATATAAATATATAATATAATATATATATATAATATAATATTATATAATATATATATATATTTATATATATAATATTATTATATATATATATTTATATATTTATATATATATATATATATTATAATTATTCATCCAATTCATTATTACAAATATAAAAAAGAATACTGTTTATTTCTTAGATATATGTTTTTTTACGATGTATATATTCAATTGAAATTGTTGTGCAACATACTCGTATAGTATAATACATGTATAGTAATACTTAAATATATTTACACTATTGTAATCTTATGTGTTTAATTATTCATATACCATTCATAGGGAAAAGACATAATAAGATGTGTGTGTATATATATATTTTAAATTTACATGCAATACCAAATATTACACCAAAATTACATAAAAATTAAAATAGTTAGTTTTAATATAGTATTGTATTTTATAGGAATTAAATACAAGTGTGAACTAGAAGTATTTTTTATTTTTTACAAACTCCCACGTTATGGATAATACAGTGTTAACTCAGATAAATGGTTCTAAAAAATGGAATATAAAATCAAGTAATATCGCGAATCAGTTCTGTTTTACTCGCATTCAACAGTGCAGGTCAACGAATTGCAGGAGTCGGGTGAATACTGAATACAATTAATTATAGTGAATACGAGTCGGCTGGAGGTCCGTACCCGAGGATGTGAAATAGCGAATCCGAGTCGGCTGACTCGAGTCACGACTCGAGTAGGTAAAGTATTCGAATACGAGTTACTCGAGTTGAAAGAGTATTCGACTCGGCACATCACTAGTTTCAGGATTTTGCTGAGAGTATCCTTTTTTCGCATCTCTCACTTGCTCTTCTCTAGTAGTTTTCAGTATTATTGGGCGTCCAGATTTTATTTTCTTGGATCTTCCAAAAGCTTTAAGTTTTGTTGCGGAATTGCTAGCGGTATCGTGCATTGTGAGGATTTGTATATTTTCACTGAATGTTGATGATCTAAATGTGAGCCGAGTACTGTCTTATAGACCCGTCAAGAGCAGCGTTGGACAACAACGAGGCCAAAGCAGGAAAAGTATCACACTGAAAGGGCCGTGCCAGGTTGTTGATATCATTTGAAAAATCATGCGTTCGATTTTCGTTTACTGGATGTGGATCAAATAGGTACAGTTGTTCCTGAGAGCGCCGAAAAGCAACTGTCACTATTTGTCCAGTGAACAAAAATCCAATGTATTGAAATTCCACGGCCATCAGAGATTCTAAAACATTGGACAGAGAGATAATACTTTCGCTTATATACTCCTCTGTCACTGGATTTATAACATCGTGCACAAATGCATTTTCTTCAACGGCTACGGTTTGGCGCTGGACGGAGAATTCGCCTGGAAATTCATCAGTGCTCAAGTACCGATTTTCTCCCTTACGGTTCTTTTAGACACGAATCAAATCCCTTAATTTTCTGTCAATACAGTAAACAGAGATGAGAATCGTATCGATGGCCGTTGAAGAAAACTCAAAACCAAGGGCCTTCCATACAAGGGCACAAGCAGAATTCGCAGTGCACTGAGCGTTTTACTCGTAGGAAATAACTGTCTCCCTGATGGAAGGAGCCCTTCTCAACACAAGAGAAAGACATTGTTATGTTAAATAAACTGTAATACAAAAAATTAAGAGGAACTGTAGTGTTTGTAAAAGGCGAGATACGAAACGGAAACGAGAGCAAATATCGTATTTTAATAGGTAGACCAAGAGGATAACCATCAAGTACAAAGAGACTCAATCTGATATTAATAAGAAAGTGAAAAAAATGTATCAACTTAGCATAGAATAACCACCAATAAATCAAACAAATCAAAAACAGGTAAATAATATAAAGCTTTTCTTTTCCAGAGCAGGCCTATCTTGCTTTGTTACGTACCGTACAGAAGTTACTGTTCTAAAATAAACTTTAAATTGTAATTAAAAAAAAAGAGGAACAGTAGTGTTTGTAAAAAGCGAGAAAAGAAATGGAAAAATCGTATATAAATAGGTAGACCAGGAGGTTAACTTGTCAAGTAAAAAATAGAGATTTTATCTAAAACCAGTTAAGATGTGAGAACATGTATACAAAGGAAATGTTCCGAAAATCGTATAGGAATAGGGAGACCAGGAGGTTAACTGTCAACTAAGAAGAGATTCAATCTGAAACCAGTAAGAATGTGAGACAATTTAACAAAGGCGATGTTCACTGTCCCTATCTGCAAATCTACTGCTGCTAATACCGACCTATTGCGGTTAAACCGTTCTAGGTAAAATAAAAGAGCGACCACAAAAGTTACCATAGAATAACAACGAATAAATGAAAAGAATCAAAAACAGATGAAATAATATAAAGATTTTCCTAACCAGAGCCTGCATATATTGCTTTGTTACGTACCGCACAGAATCGCTGCTCTAAAATAAACTTTAACTAGTAATACAAAAACTGTAGTTTTTGTAAAAATTGAAAATAGAAATCGGAAAGGAAAAGAAAAATCGTATAAGAATACGGAGACCAGGAGGTTAACTGTCAACTAAGAAGAGATTCAATCTGAAACCAGTAAAAATGTGAGACAATTTAAACCAAGGCGATGTTAACTACGTCCCTATTTGCCAATCTGCTGTTGCTGACACGGACCTACTGCGACTACACCGTTCAAGGTAGAATCGCAATAGTTATCAACGTAACAGAATAACAACCAAGAAATGAAAAGAATCAAAGACAGGCGAAGTAATATAAAGCTTTTACTTTTCATAGCCTGCCTATTTTGCTCTGTTGAGTACCGTACAGAGCTCGGTGCACTATCCCTTACTACCATCTCTTTCCCTATCAATTGGTCAATTTTAACGTGTTTTCGACTTATTTTGAGGGGTTTAAAAATTAAAAAATCCTGTTTTCAGACTTTTCCCAGTGGTTTCACGGCAAAAGCCAACTACGTACCAAATTTCGCGTTTCCAGCACTTCTAGAAGTACCTTAGAATTTGTATACGTGAGTGAGTTACACTCACGTATTAGATTACTGAGTTATTAGATTACTGAGTTATTAGATTACTGAGTTATTAGATTACTGAGTTATTAGATTACTGAGTTATTAGATTACTGAGTTATTAGATTACTGTTCCAGGAATCAAAAAGGCTTCCCTTTTGTAATTCGTGTCGGAACTCAGAAAATCTGCCATGATGGGCGAATTTGAACAGTAAATAAATCAGTTCTCTTGAGATCTATTAAAATCAAATGACATCTGGGGGACTATTTAGAATGAACCTTATTTACTGAAATCTGATAAAAAATAAGTAAATTCGTAATTAATTTAACACGATAGAGAAAGATTTTAAATGTATTATCCCCTATTTCTATTCCAATCTGGCCGATAGACGAACTATTCTAGGAAAGCAAGTTTTCTACCAAAATCAAGGAACATTTTGCCAAATAATACGACTTGGTTATACGTATTCCATACATAGAATATATATGTATCTAATAGGTTACTAGTATATTAAACTATAAAGCATCTCATATAAAATCAATGTGTACTCGTAATATAATTTCAAAGTGGGAAAAAGTAAAAATATCTGCATGACCAAAATGCATTCATTTATCTAATGAACCAATTAATTACTTCTCAATTTATTACTGTATACGTGATAGTAACGATATGGTAATGAAAAAGTTTTTGTGTTTCATAAGGGTGTACTGATGCTTCTAGGTGTCAAGCGAGGCAACACCAAGAAGAATTTCCTCCCTTTAAGGGACTATTTGGTATGGATCAAACACTCTATTGTTAATTAATTGATAAAGTTTATAAATGTACAATTGAACGGACAAGCTGATTAAAATCATGCAATATGGTTTATGGTAACTTTCTGGCTTTAGCACATGAACAAATTCACAAAATCCGCATTTAATCGACATCAATTTAACAGTATATACAACATTATTAAATCTAGTAATTTGATTACCTAATTCAAGGGCTATAATTAAACCAACCGCTAGGGAGTTTTTTGGAGCGATCAGTCAAATTTGAGCTACAATTTGTTGATTATATACACATATTCATCAAAATAATGGCATAATACAACTAATTAGAGTTCTTTGTGAACATATTTCTAAATAATTTCATATAGGTTCGGTTAAAATGTATTGAAATACTATAAGAGAATGTTTTCTGAGAAATATTACTTGCAGACACTCTTTTAAGAGCTTAATTTCAATCATATTTTCATTTCAGCTCCGGGCAGGGTGTTTCGCTGTAAATTATTACGGCTTCAATTCTTCGAGTTGTTTTTGCAACTTGAAGACAGTGTTGATTGTTTCTACAACTTATACAACAACCGCTCATTAGTTCAGTTAAAGAAATGGGAATGAAGTAAAAATTATTTGAAGAATAACCATTTCTTGATATTTAGCTAAATTTTTTAATTGTATTATAATAAAAGACCTATAATTACCAAAAATAGAATAGAAAATACAAATCTTGTTCAAGTGAATGTTAAAAAGACCTTTAAGAGACTTGGAACTTAAAAAAAATATAAATAATTATGACAAATCGTCGAAGCGAAATTTCGTTAATTGTGGACAGATGGCTGTTCCAAAACTGTAATAAATAGGAGAATATTACTGCTAAAGTTAAAAAAGATCCTATTTTGGAAAACCTTCATAGTTATTGGCAAAATAGAGCAAAAGACTGGCTAGTATTTAGACCTTGCCAAAGACAACCGTGGCCTGAGTATACAGGCACTATATACGCTACACTAAGCTCGGTTTATATTAAACCTCTCTACCAACTTAACCCTAGCGTCAAGGTTAAAAACAGTATGATTTCTATTTCTGGAGGAACCATATCTGAGGCGTCGAAAACGTCTTCATAGTGTTATGGGTTTTATAGATAACACAGTAAAAACACAACAGTAAAACCATACAAATCAATTAGATTTTAAATAATAACATTAATACAGAATAATAAATAATAAAATACATAATAACACTATGAGTGTGAAAAAATTTGTCATTTACTTAATAACAACTATACTCAGCTATTTCATATTCCAAAACTTTTGCCCCAGGACGATTTTCACGCATTGTTGTAATTTCCTCTTTCTTTACTTTCTTCCCAACATACAGGCGGTCTTAGATCTGTACAAAAACTTTGAAGTTACTCTTGTGCTTCTCGAAATTCTAAATAAAACTTTCATCAACATGTATTATACCAATACATTATTTCTGTTGAATTTGGTTTTACGATGACATATTAAAGCTTGAAGACATGTTAAGCTTAGTAAAGGTAGTACATCGTCGATGTGAACGCATAATTTTCATTTAATTGTTTTGATATGACATGCATTCTGGTTTTCAATTAAATAACCAACATAAATCTTTAAGAACTGCAATTATTCAGCGAGGTCTTCAAAAAGAGACGACGCGACGGTTTCTTGCTCTCTCTAGGAACTAACAATTTCGCTTCAATGGTTTGTAGTGTAGCTTCATCGTCAACATTAAGAGGAACCATCCTGTTCACTGTCTGAGTCATCCCCTGGCGAGAAATATATATAACTAGATAAAGAGTATATATTTAGGTATAGATAAAGAGGTTGGTCTAATAGGTTTTGAAAAAGCCGTTTCAGGTTTAACGTTATACTACATTGATTGTTAATATATGACTATACTAAGTATTTAGCTTATTGCTCAAGCCTTACATTATTAAACATGATATTTTTTATAGTATTTTATCATAAGGCACATAGGAGCAATCATAGTTGCAGAAGATGTTCTCTGCAGATTGTTACAATAAATGTTCTTCCCCTCAAGATGTATTGTTGGTCACGAATGGAAGTCCTTATAACCAAAAATGGCATTCTTGATGCGAAGAATATTTTCTCTAAACCAGTTTGTTTCTTGGTTGAGTCGATTATTATTGGGGACTTCAACTCTTAAATTGTAATTGATTAACTAGTGTCTTAACTTTTATCAATTGTTATCAATGTTATATTTAAATTTATAACAGTTCAACAACTACTGCACAGGCATACCTCTGTAAATACATCTTTCGTATGACACAAAGTTTTGAACAATGTTAAAGATGTTGTAAACCAAAGTTGCGAACAAGAAACACATTCGTAGCTTGGACCGATTTTACATTTTTCTAATGTGTGCATTCATTACATTAAGGCATTTATGGCATAACTTTATTAGACCAACTAAAGCTTGATGGTCAGTTGCTTAGTTGCTTGTTTTAATATCAATATTATTTTCTATATATGTATTTTTGACAATCATGAATATTTGTTTAGAGTGTTTTATCTTAATAATGAACCTTTCACTTTACTTGTTGACTGGTGACAACGTCATCACACCACTTCTGGAATACACTATCAATATGCACGGGTCAACTGTCATATACGCGCAACGTATTTGGCACAGGCGGTACAGTCAGCTGAATGATATCTGATTGTCCTTGGTCGTAATACACATAAAGGCTATAGATAAATTGAGCATATAGAGGTACTAAATGCATATTTACAAAATTGTACCAAATTTAAACATACTTCTACATACGTAATATCTATTATAAAAAATACTCTAGTAATATACCTTAATTAGATAAATCCGATAAATCAAAACAATTCCCAAACTGGAGGATATCATAAGGAACCAATTTTATCAGTTAGTGTTACAGGAAGCAGACGTATCGAGACATAAGAAGACATCGGATATAACACGCAGTTGTACATCGTGACAGTGAAATGTTACCATATCTCGTACATTGGCAATCCAATGTATGGTAATTGAATGAACACACCATTTCACTGTTAAACATTACGAGTCAATACAATTCTGTTCCAAGCGGTCACGAGTTTGGCGATGAAATACAACACGAATATAACAACTTAACACTTTGAATGGTATTTTTATCATTCACTTGAAACAGACCAAAGAATACATAAAGCTATAGATCATTTCTTGCAAATTTTTAATAAATGAAAAAGGATTCCTTTTATACAGGTATAGTAGCTTGTTTTAATTATTAAATATTTCTATTCAATCAGGTTTCAGCTCAATTTGTAATGTTTGGAAACAAACTACATCAATATAAATATCTATAATTTATTTATTTTTAATTTAGAATACTATTAAGATCACTTTAAAGCCACCACTTACGAATCAATTGAAAAGATCCGTCAAACATTTATGATTGCATAATATGTCAAATAAAATAATTTCAACTTTTAGCCTTTTTTCGTCCGTTGAAGGTATAAAAAATTTAAACATATAAACATAAAAAACATAGATATGTTTGAGACTTGAAGGTAAGTTGTATTATGATACTAATTCATACTACAAAATTACTATTCTAGTTGTCCCATCCGTTACAAAAAAGTTAATAAAGTTAAGTTTATTGCAGTAATGTCACAAAATTCCTATTTTGGGAAAGTAAGGTCAAGTGAACCCCTTTTTAAATTTATATATTTTTACAATTTTAGGAATTAATTTTTGCAGTTTTTGGTGGAACGGATGGGACAATGTCTGATAATATAAGGAATTGGTTGTTTTAGGTCCCCAAATATCAATAACAATTTGTTTTGAGGTTATGTACATAGCATGAATAACTGTGAATGCAAAGAGTGGCCTAGATGAACAAAAATATTAAACCAATTAAAGATATTATCAGTTTTTATAAACTTTTTAAATCAGCCAAAACATTTTTAAAGAAACACTACACAACTTATTTGAGGTAGACTACACAAATATTATTACAGAGTAGCCATTAACAAGACAAATATTCCTCACATATAAAGAATGTTTTTCAATTTAAGCTTGAGCTGATATTAAATTGAGTGCTTTCAGATTATGGTGCCTATAAACCAAAATCGGATGGCCAAATTTCGTGCGAAGAAAAAGTCTGATCCTGAAGGTTGGGAAGAACATTTACGAAAGGACAGAGAAAGAAACAAAGCCAGAAGAAGTGTAAAGAAGGAAGAAAGACTCTCTGATCCAAATTTATTGAAAGTTGACAGAGAAAAGGAACGACTACGAAAGAGAGCAGCAAGAGAGAGAAAAAAAAACAGTCTAAACTGGGGACACCAACTGTTGAAAATTTTTGTAGATTTGGTACATATTCATGTACAAACATATTAAAAAAGGCCGTGCAAAAACTTAAACAATCACTGCCTTATAGCCCTTCTAAAAAGTTAGCCGTCATAAGAGAATTTCTGAATGATAATGAAAGACAAGGATTAGCAAAGAAAATTTCTCTTGAGAAAAATATATGTCCTGATGAAACACATGTTTATGCTTAGAGAACATCTGTATCGAAAAAAATAAATTAAGAGATTTAGAAGCTAAAGCAAAGCATAGATTGAAATATACTGATGTGTATACCTCATCAGAAAATGAAGCATGACCATCCTTGCTTGAGGATATAGATGAAACTGCTCCACAACAGTATGATGTCCTCGCTTCAGATACTCCTGTTTGTGGCAACTCAGATGATGTGGAAGAGGGTGACTGGGTTATTGTGATCTACGATGGCTGGTATCCAGGTAGGTTGTAGAAGCTTTTTACTTAAGTACATAGCCTGAAGTGTTCATTGTTAAACATTTAGGCCAGCAATGAAACCGTATTGGGCCATTTTGTTGGTTGTAATAATTTAAATCCAACGCATGCTGTGGGTTAGCTTTCAACATCTTCTTGGAAACAATTAAAGTGTTAATTTGTACCTATAAAAATGAAGCCTTCATAAATGATAATTGTTGCAGGTGTTGTCGAGAGACGAGATGAGAACTTCCTCTCCGTCAATTTTATGCATACAACTGTTACCAAGTTCTTTTGGCCAACAGAAGCTGACATTCAGACTCTACAACCAAATGACATTTTATGCAAAATTGATGTGCCTCCACACCCTGTGTCTAATAGACATTTTGGAATGTTGAAAAATACTGTCAATCAGATCCAAGAACTCTATGAAAAATTTAAATAGTTTAAGCAGTAGATAAAACAACAAAGCTTAGTTGTAAAAAAGCGTTTAATAAAAAAATTTGATTTTTCATAATAAACACCTTGTTTTTTTTATCTCCATTAACATAATAAATAGTTTTCACCATTAAAAACACATTATGGTATTGAAAATTCCATTGTAAATTATCTAAATCACCAACGTTTGGTTACTCGTCCCTTCCGTTACATTGGAACATGATTTATTGCCAGATAACGTTTATTATAATGATAAAGATAAGTATAAAACTGAAAACTATCCAATCTGATTAATAGGTAGTATTTTTCCTGTTGTGTTAAAGATATGGACATAACTGAATTACTCCCATAAAGGGAATCATCACTTGCTACACTTCCTAATTGTGTCCCATCCTTTACACATTTTGAACTCTTTTAACTCTTAATATTATAATAATTGTGTTTTTTAACCACTTGCATATTAATTTACATCAGCTCTTTAAGCAACCAATTATGTTGTAAATTTCACTTTAATACCCATTATTTAACTTATTCTGCTTTCTTTAGGGTAAAAAAACACACTAAAACTGTCCCATTTGTTCCAAAATAATGGCTGTAATGTAATATAAATAAATATCAAATTTAGACTATACTACATAAATGTTAGCTTCCTAAATTATATGATTAAATATACTGTATAACTAAAAAGGACTTTAATCGTGAGTACAGGAAACCTAGATTATTTATTGTACCACTACAAAATATTAGTGTCCGAAAAAATTTACTTCGTCATATACGTGTGAACGTTAGCAACTCATATAACAAAAGGACAATTACTTTTAAGAATGAAACATTATTATTTATCTTATATTAACAACTGATAACGTACAAAATATTTGTTTTTTATGTATTAAATAAGTACTTTATAAGTGTGTAACGCTGCATAGGAAGAGTCTATTAGCAGACAAGTACAGCACATTGTTACAAGCTGCCAGGTGAAGCTTTTAAGGCGAAGCAGTCATTACCAAGTTCTGACGGTTCCTTCATTTGCCGCTTGAGAGCGCTTATGTTAATAGCTTTGCAATTTGATTCTCTGCTGTGATTACGTACATACAACAATTGCTCGTGATGCAATTTACTTAAGTAGGGTCAGATTAACTATTAATATTGAGGAAATTAGTTGCTTATAAACTGCATAATTACGTGATTAATAGCCATAGATGATATTAATTATGAACTAATAGTTAATATACAGGGTGGCCCATATGTCAGAAATGAAAATACCAATAAAGTACAAATACTTTATTTGTACAAAGTACAGTATTATTAATGTAATTATTATTGTTTATTTTTAATTATTATTTTAAAAAGTATCTAACCTACAATAGGTGCTCAAAGTGGCTTCCAGGTTGTTCTATACAAACACTGCATCTTTTCAACACTGAATTACAAATCCGTTCGCAAATGTTCAGGGACTGTAGGTTTTCAAATTCTGATTCTATACGTTCCTTCAAATGATCAACAATCTTGACGGAATAAACCTCATTTTGGAGAATACTCCAGACAGAAATATCCATGTGTGTAATATCTGGGGATCTTGGAGGCCACTCAATAGTGCCCCGTCTGCCAATCCATTCATTTAAGTTTTCGTTGAGAAAGTCTCTCACAACAACTCCATAATTAGGGGGAGCGCCATCTTGTTGCCATATCAACCTTTCCTAAACCGGCTGGACATTTTCAAATTGTGGACTGTTTTCTAGTTCAATAAGCACTTCATAAAACATTTCTCGGTAATTTTCAGCATTAACAGTCCCATTAAAAAAATACGGCTCGATTAGCCTACCGCTGAATATCACTGCCCATACACTCACGCCAGGAGCGTTCAGTTCTGTCTCCATCACCAAATGAGGATTAGTAGAATCCCAATAAACACAGTTATGTCGATTCACTCTGACATTCACTTTAAAAGTCGCTTCATCGCTCCAAAGAATGCATTTGGAAAACATTGGATCAGCTTCAGCTCGGATTGTGTACCATTCGCTGAATTCCAAACGCCTGTCGGGATCATCTTCATTTAGGCCTTGTAGTAAAGTAGGCCTATATGCTTTTAGTTTCAAAGTTTTCTGCATCCTTTTGAGACTTGGTAATCCGTATTCCTTAGACGCTTTCCTTTGAGATTTAATAGGCGATTGCACAAAACATTGCGCAACAACTTTAAGATTCTCTTCTGTAGTTACAGACACTGGACTACCTGAACGAGAAAGCTCCACCACTGACCCAGTTTCTTCGAACCTTGCATTTAATTTCTGAATACCTTGTCGAGATGGGGGTCGACAAGGATATTTACAGACGTCGATAAAACTTCGTTACAATGGTAAAAACGATGTCGAAAAATCCCTGTTTTGTACGACTGTACCTACAACCTTCTGGCTCTCCTTCATATTTGTTGACGAAAAGTGTTCCGAATTATACACTATACGAGAACTTGTCATTATATCAGTTATATACAGGGTTTTCATAAATGAATGGTGCAATTTTGAATGCTTATACACAATTTGCTATGCAAGGTAGAAAAATATGGTTGGCACCTCTGAATTCTTCAGCTCAATTAGTTTTATTTTTCTGTGTTAGAAAACAGCTGTTTCATTGTTGTTGGTTAAATTTTGCAATAACTTCAAACATTTGATTCTGATCTAGAAACATGTTTTCTGATCAAGAAAAAGCCAAGTGTGTGCTATTGTTTAGTGAATTAAGGTCTTCTGTTTTAGTGCAAAGGGCTTTTAGAAGATTATTTAACAAAGATCCACCTCATAGAAACAACATTACGCGTTGGAGTAAACAATTCGAAGAAACTGGATCGGTACAACAACGGAAGTCTTCTGGGAGACCGACTGTATCAGAGGTAACAATTCAAAACGTTAGAGAATCTTGTCTTAGATGTCCACAAAAATCTCTTCCACGTCGGAGTCTGGAGCTTGGAATCCCAGTGACAACTCTGCATAAAATTTTGCATAAAAGGCTGCATTTTCATGCCTATAAAGTTCAACTGTTGCATGGGATCAAACCGAATGATAAAAATAAACGTGTGGTGTATGCAACTTACATCTTAAATCAGATTGAAGAAAATGAATCATTGTTAAATGATGTTATGTTTACAGATGAGGCAACTTTTCATGTTAACGGGTGTGTTAATAGGCACAACGTTCGAATTTGGGGTTCTGAACATCCTCATGAGATCATAGAAATAATCCGAGACACACCAAAAGTAAACGTCTGGTGTGGACTGACTAAAAACAAAGTAATTGGACCTTTTTTCTTTGCCGAGAAAAGTCTTAATGGTAATGTGTATCTGGACATGCTAGAGAATTTTTGTTTTCCTCAAATTGACGAGTTTTATAATGTCAATATGGTGTATTTTCAACAAGATGGTGCGCCACCCCATTAAAAGAACTTTGTTCGTGATGCTTTGAATGACAAGTTTGGACAAAGATGGATAGGTCGAGGTGGCCCAATAGCATGGCCTCCTAGAAGCCCGGATTTGACTCCATGCGATTTATTTTTGTGGGGATGCGTGAAAAACATTGTTTATTCTCAGAAGATCCGTGATTTAGCTCATTTAAAGGAAAGGATTTATGAGGCAGTATCATCGGTTACAAGAGACATGTTGCACAGTGTATGGGCCGAGATCGACCATAGATTAGATGTCTGCAGAGTTATCGGTGGTGGACACATTGAAATGTACTAAATGTATCAGTATAAAATTGTTTTTAACGAGGATTCTAATGAAATAAATATTTTTAATGTACTTCGTACGGTTCTCTTTTTATTTTATGTTTAAATTGTACCATTCATTTATGAAAACCCTGTATTTAAAACCGTCTGGAATAGAGTATTATTGCAATATAAATGGTACAAAGTTATGGAGCTGCAATTTGTAACGAAGTGTTTGAGTCCCCAAGTAATAAAAAGGAAAAAACAATACTTGGTCGTAGAAAATCAAAAGAGCTACGACAATTTATGTAAATGGGATTAGAAAATGAATAATAAATCAAGCAATGCCCTACTGCTTACCAGCCCCGACCATAACAGGCAACCCCCACCACAACTCTTTTACTAGATAAGCAGGAGGCGTGCAGCTAGCAAGGCAGTCGGGCCCTAGCGGCCTGACCAGTCGGACGGGCGTGTTGAGCCCACGAGCTCCTCCAGTTTGTTTTCAATAGGTGATCGTGACAGGCGGAGAGAAAAAGTGGGGATGGAGGGGCCCCTCCTGCCAACTAGAGATAGCCCGCGTATTAGAATAGTGGAATAAGCAGTCCGCGCGTTTCTCGCTCTGTACTCCTCTGAATTTAATAGAGCCTGGTGGGTGTAATATGTATATGTATGTATATGTATAAATGTAATATATATTTACATTTTCAAAGCTGGATGCTTCAGGATGCAGCGCAATTAAATTTATTTCATTGAACCGTGATTTTACAACGTAATTAATGGCAGGCAATTACTCTTGTCTACATACAAATAAACCAATACAACGGAGTATCGAAATACCAAAAAAGACGTAAGGAAGTCTAATGTAACAAAGTAACTTCGTTACATTCAGTGGCGTAGCTATAAAACATTCGAGGGTGGATTAAACATCCAGGAGGATTAAAAAGAGCCCTACTTAGCATAGTAGTTAAAGAATTTATCTTCAGGGTCTCCAAACACAAAATCAACAATTATGTTGAGTTTTTTAATTGCATCTTTCGTATTAAAATGTAAACCAATAAAATTGTTTCGTAACATTATATTTGGTTCATTGCATTTTCCAACTGCCTTAATCAAATAAATATAATTTGTAGGTTACATTACTATTAGTTAGAAATTATTCGATAATTTCCATGTACTATAGATCAGATCAGCATTATAATCGCGTACGCCAGACGACACAAAATGACACTTATCAGGCTTGGTCGAAGTTGCATGCACAATTTCAAGTCTATAGCTTATTTCTCATTCTCTATATATCCAACAAACAGACAGAGAAATATATTGCTATTGCTATAAGTTAAAACTTGATCGTAATAATTTGAGGTTATTAAAATATGAATACTTAACAAAGTGTTTCAAATACTAAAGTTCTCAAAAGAAAATACGATAAGATATCAAAGGACATGCCACAGAAAGGAGATATGAGTCAACCAATACTGCAACCCTGCACCTGGCGTAGAAACGCTGGCTTGACTTATCACTAGTTTATCATATATATATATATATATATATATATATATATATATATATATATATATATTTTAACTAAATAATTTGAAGTGTTTCTCATTAAATGTAATTTTAATCTACGGCCAATAACTTCCAAAGGTAAGTTGGAGAAATTGATTTTGTAATGGGTACTGTAAAGATGAAATTGCTTTCAGATTAAAACGTATAAATACCAGAGTTTTAAATAACCACAGAGTAACCACTAGAGTTACAATAACAGGAACCACATTTTCATTTAGCTGGTTTATTTTGTAGTTTAGGCATATAGCTGGATGGACATATAGGCTTAAATGGCTATAGCCAATTTCAGCAAATTTCAGGGAGCGAAAACATTTTACAGAGAAATGTATATCATGTTTGTGGAATAGTTGATTTTAGTAAATTATGGAATGATATTAATAATCTATAGACAAATTTTGAATCTACAAAAATTACTAAACAAAATTATCTTAAATTTAGTCCAAATAGAGGGTGTTGGGGCTTGTAACACCCACAGTGGTAAAAACATTCGGGGCAAATTTCAACTTGAATGTGTTTAAGCTGAAATCATATTCGTTGTCGAAGCACGCTCTTAGTTCAATATTTCGTGTTTATTTGATTTTATATTTTATCTACAGCAGCTGACAGACAGACAACACAAAGCTTGCGCCTGGTATGAAGAGTCAATGCACAAACAAGTAAGGCTTGAGAAATACAATAAAAGCCCTTTCGCACACTCCCCTTGCTTCGAGCCTCGATTATAGATACTTCTTAATCAAGGCTTCGAGCGACAGAGACGGGCGAATAATGCCAATTTAGTTTGCCGATTGTACTATTAAAAATATTTTGTTTCATTCGCTTTTATTGTTAAACTTTTCGATAAGTTTCTACAAAGATTGTCTAACTATGGTAGACAATTCTACCAAAAATCTAAGAGTGCATGGCATACAAAAAATTAAATGTTAATCAAAACGTGTTTTTATAGTTGACCACCTAAGTGGTCTAGTAGTCATTAGTGACTACAATGTAGGTAAGCAAGCAGTCGATCATTCGTTATTTAAGAGTAAATATATGAACTAAACTGGTCTGTTTTATCGTTATCTTAATAGACTGGTACAAAACTCTGCAGACTGGGTACCACCGCGCTAAAGGAGTGTTGTAAACTTTAACATGTCATACTCTTCATATTCATCACAGGGTCGCCGGTATATAAATATGTGCCGTAGACGACCTATAATTAAACATGGCCATGACATTTTACGACTGTCTCTTTTACCATCCAGAGCTAGTGCTATTGAGCTAGTCTGGTTATATGTCAAAAATTAGGTTACTGCACATAATGTAATGTTTGAAATTACATATGTTGAAAATTTTGAAACGTGATCCCGCCGCAAGAGGGTTATTGGTAGGTGGTGGGGGGACGGCGCTGCAGAAGTTTGCTCCACGGTTTCCCTCATTTCTGTGAGGGAACTGTGTCCCTCAGTACAATAGTGGTTGCCGTCCCTATAGAAGAGGTTAGTGCGTCACAACCCCAATGTACCGCCCAAGGTAAGTCACAACAAAACTCGTATTTTTTATGGTTTATATTTGTTGAGGTTTAATTTTTAGAATGGTAAGAATGTAGTATAAACTCCTAAGAAGTAGACATAAAACTCCTTTTAACGGAATATTATCACTGTGAATATACTTTACGTTGTATAAAAAGAATTATTAAAACGTGAACAATATTCTTCAATACTTCCACAATTTAAAACTTCCGTTTTTTACAAATTAGTTCGATTAACTTTATGAATGACTTTCAAAATAAATATATCGTATGGAAAAGTGTGTTTTTTAAGTTTAAAAACGACTCATTAATTCGGATATAAAACGACTCATTAATTCGGATATAAAACGACTCATTAATTCGTAAGATAATAGAAATCAGAAAACCGTTCCGAACTGAGGTCGCTATCAGCCGCATGTACAGGGTTTGTCAGGAATGTTCGGGATTTATCGGTACTGCTCGGCCTCTGCCCCCACTCTTTCTCTCCGCCTGTCACGATCACCCCATTGAAAAACAAACTGGAGGAGCTCGTTGTTGAGCCCGCGGGACAACGGACGGGCGTGTTGAACCCCCGGTACCTCGTCGGACGGGCGTGTTGAGTCCCCGACACCCCCGCATGGGCGTGTTGAATCCGCGGGACACCGGACGGGCGTGTTGAGCCACCGATGTCATTAGTAACAGATGTGGTTGGATGGGGATGGCCCCCCACTCCTTCAACATGTTTTCTGCTACATATAAAGAGAGTTTGTATGTTTTCAGATTCATTCTGTTCGCCTTCCCTCCGCTGACACCGTATAGGAACAACGAAAGATCCTTAGTCAATTCCTAAAAGGAGAATATCAATTAAACATTACTCCAGCACCTAGAGTCAATTATCCAAGCACTTCGGAACAAAACTCAATCTCTTAGCCCTCCAGTGATAGCACAAGTATATGCAATATGGTACGGAAATGGAACTTGAATTATGATGGGGATAGAAATGTAATGCTATTCCTTGAAAGACTGAATGAGCTCAAAGAAGCATATAATACTAATTCGGAACATCTCCTTGTAGCTTTACCCAAACTATTAAAAGGGAAAGCACTCCTGTGGTACCGTAATTCTAAATCCATGTGGAATACTTGGGACGAATTTTTGAAGTGCTTTGAACTACAGTTCCTACCGAGGAGGTTCAGAGAAAAATTAGATATCGAAATTAGAGGTAGGACCCAGGGTCAAAATTAAAGTTTCAAAGGTTATACGGTGGCTATTCAGACACTAATGCGACCAAATATTTGAGAATATGTTACCGGAATATAAGCTATACGAGTTAAGGAATAACATAACTACACTTCCAGAGCTGATCCAAGCAGCAAGTGACTATGAGGCTATAAAACAGGCCGCAGCTAGCTATAGACCACCTAATGATCCAGCTCAGGCTATGTACCCAGAAGTAGCGTATCAAAGAAATCAACAGAGAAGAGTCCCTTTACCCAGACCACAAGGGAATTATCCTCCTACAAGAAAGAAAAAACCGCGTCCCCAGGAAAGTACAGACCGAGAAACCAATGGTACCTGTTGGAATTGCGGTAAAACAGGTCATTTTGCTCGCGATTGTAGACTAACTAACATAAAAGATCACGTGCAGGTTTTGCAGGGAAGACGGACCAACTAATACATGTACTTGTACGGAAGCGGTAAACTACCAAAGGACTTGGAGAAAAAGGGGGCACCCCGAGTCCGTGATTAACCAATACTTAGACCTCTGTCAGGCTTTACCAGACAAATTATCAATACCCGGAGAAACAAGCACTGAAGGTGATAACAGAATATATATTAATATAGAAATAGGTAATATCTCTATTAAGGCGCTCCTGGACACTGGTGCTAGTAAAAGTTATATAAGTAACAAAACCGCAAGTAACTTTTTAAAAATGGGACTACAATCAAGAGAAGAAGATGAACATTATGCAAGAGTAGCCAATGGGACTCGTATACCAGTAAAAAAGTCATATCGTATAGACTGTAAAATAAATGGGCATAAATTCCCTCTAGAAGTACAGTGCAGTCGCCAGGTGGACTAAGAATGTAGACATTTTTCGTTTCGAGATGCTCTTGGTGCCCTATTTTGAAGAGAACATTCGACACTGGGTATTAATAACAATAGACATGCGAACAAAACAAATTACCGTTTTCGACAGCATTCATGGGGACCACACCGCAGCCATAGAGAAATTGACATAATACTTAAGTGCTGAAGCACTGAACAAAAGAAACGAAATTCTACTAACCAGGAAGTGGAAACTGCTGGGGAAGGCAGGCCCCAAACAATATAACACAGTGGACTGCGGAGTATTTTTGTGTATAACCGCTGAGGCCTGCACAGCTGACCGCACAATCACTTTCACACAAAGTGACATCCCCTGGTTAAGGGGAGTAATTGCGGAGGAGCTGAAGAGCGGCAAACTGCAATCTCACCAAAAGCCACCTCCCCATATTCCTGGAGTTAAAGCCCCACCAGTGAAGAAGGGTCGAAAGAAAATAGTACGCAGCACCTCACCGATGTTCGTGCCCAATCCCTCTCAGACTCCGACAGACGCCGATCCACCCAAACCTGAGTTACAGGTAATAGAAATAAAAAATACAGAAGAGCCATCTCCAAGAAAATCGATGATGAAAATGGAGGAATGTTATATGGAAATTTCATCGTCAGAAGATGAGGAGGAAGGCAACAATGCCGCCGCAACATTGGAATTGTGTCTTCAGGAAGAGGATAGGCTTCTGACTCTAAAGGACCTAGGGGAAATCATAGACGAAGTGGCCACAGGAGAACCCAAACATCAACCCTCCAACATCCAGGAAGAACTGGGGACAGACTGGGACGTCCTATCAATACACGACAGTGAGTCCCTTGACCTCAAGGAAGCAGAAGACCAGGTCAACCCACAGCACCGAGCAACAGTTATTCAACTGGGGAAGCCAATTGAAGTGCTCGGGGGACATACGGCATCCTCAGACAGACCAACCGTAATTCAGCAAACATCGCTCGATGCCAGAGAGGTAACCTTCTCAGGAGAGGCAGGACATTTGGACGAGGATACAATGACCATCACGGTACCCAACTCAACCCAACCTAGAGATCCATCTTCAACGGAAAAAGCAACGAAGAAGAGGCAAAGAGACAGGAAGCAGCGGACCAGAAAAGTGAAGCGGCTGGGGAAAGGTACTAGGAAGTACAGGGACCGACAAACTGGATCCAAGTACTGGAAGATATAACCTTACATTTATTGTTTATTATTTTGTGTTTATAGTATTAAAAAGTAATTATTGATTTTTATTATTATTTAAGAAGTTAATGTTGATTTTTATTACTATTAAGATGTTATTTTTTATTCTTTGATATGTTAAACAAAAGTTGGTTAATTTATGTAGATTTCTATTTATCTTTGACAGACAAAAAGTTCTTAGATTGTGTGTGTATAAAAAAACAAAAAAAGGAAAAAAGATTTTATAAAGAGAAAAAGTATTTTTTTAGTTCTTTATTATCCTTTTAAGTTTTTTTAGAAAGAAATGGGAGAGTGTAACGAAGTGTTTGAGTCCCCAAGTAATAAAAAGGGAAAAACAATACTTGGTCGTAGAAAATCAAAAGAGATAAGACAATTTATGTAAATCGGATGTAAATGGGGGACACCCCCGCATGGGCGTGTTGAGCCCGCGGGACACCAGACGGGCGTGTTGAGCCCCCGACACCCCCGCATGGGCGTGTTGAGCCCGCGAGACACCGGACGGGCGTGTTGAGCCCGCGAGACACCGGACGGGCGTGTTGAGCCCGCGAGACACCGGACGGGCGTGTTGAGCCCGCGAGACACCGGACGGGCGTGTTGAGCCCCCGGTACCTTGTCGAACGGGCGTGTAGAGTCCCCGACACCCCCGCATGGGCGTGTTGAATCCGCGGGACACCGGACGGGCGTGTTGAGCCACCGATGTCATTAGTAACAGATGTGGTTGGATGGGGATGGCCCCCCACTCCTTCAACATGTTTTCTGCTACATATAAAGAGAGTTTGTATGTTTTCAGATTCATTCTGTTCGCCTTCCCTCCGCTGACACCGTATAGGAACAACGAAAGATCCTTAGTCAATTCCTAAAAGGTCAATTCGTAATTAAAATGATTAATTCAAATTCAATTGCCACATGAGTTAGTTTATTTGCCTGAGTCAAAATAATCAGAAGCTTCAATTAATTATTTAAGTGGGATTAGTGGCGCTCACAAAATGGGGTTTTTTGTTAAAGAGAATCAACTTAGTTATTTTATTAAAAATAATATATTTTTAATAAAAGGTAATACGAACAATAGTAATAGTATGGTTTGTTACTTTTGTCCCGAGGTGGTAATTTCAAAAAATAGATTCGTTCTAAGAATCCATTTATTCATTTCAACACCTTTTCATTTTATATTAACCAACGAATGTTATTTGTCTAGAATATAAAAGCGTTTATTTAAAACGTTCTACATGAAAATGAGGCTCCCAAAGTGGAGCACTACTTGTCAGCGAGGTCCCGTTACACAATAATTTGTATTGCATGGTTCATAATTTACAAATGTAGTTAAACCGTAACTACTACTTTATTATTTTATTTCAGCCTGAGACAAGTAAGAATTCCCAGACCTCAAAACTTTCTAGTATTGTAAAATCATCCTCATATTTATTTGTGTCCTTATATTAAAGGACACAATTATAATTTTTTTTTAACAGAGTACTCGGCCGAGTAACTCGGTTCTATCAAATTCCCATTTTTCGTGCGTAAACAAGTACAAATAGGTTCGCGCCGGTCGAGAGGTCGGCTCGCGTTGACACACCCCTCTCTCCGCACGCGCCTTTCTACTATCAGTCACTTGATAGTTTGCAAACAAATACTTCACGTTACGCGTCATAGTGTATAAATAATTGAAAAAGTTTTCAATTAACGATTGATTGTGTGTAGTACCTAATCAGTAATTGTTGACATAATGACTTCAAGTAAAAGATCCCGAATTTGGGCGTTTTACGACGAGATTGTAGAAGATAAAGCAAAAGTGAAATGTACTAATTTCACGTAGTGGTGTTGGACGAAAGGCTTCCATGACGGTAATGTTAAACCATGTTAAAATAAAACACACAGAAGATTTACAGATTTGGAAATTGAAACTTTGCGGGATATATCTCAAAATCGTGAGCCAGTAGCATCAATTTCGTCGTTGCAATCGAACGCAATGCAATGAAAATACAGCACACCCTTTTCGAGTCATTTACTACAAAATGGGACATAATTGATTCGCGTGCTAAGGAAATTCCCAAAGCTGTAGCGGAGATGACCGCGGTAGATAACCAACCGATATCTATGTTAAAAATAATGGGTTCCAAAGATTAATGAATACCTTAAAACCCAAATACCAAATTCGTAGTACAAAGTACATGAGCGAGGTTATCATACCAAAATTTTACACCTAAGTAAAAAACGAAATAAGAGCGGAACTCGCAAAAGCTAAAGCTATATCAATAACTACTGATATTTGGACCTGCACAAATAACTTACTCAGATTTTTAAGCTACATCGTTCACTGGCTTCAGCACACAGTGTTGCAGATGTTACATTTTAGATGATCCCACACGACGGACAGTATTCGATCAGAGCTTTCAGATTTATCCGTGAACTGGGATATTGATAGACGCATTCATCTTGTCTGGAGAGACAATGGACCCAATGTGGTAAAAGCCATAAATGTTAGTCAGTATGTTGGCAAAGGATGCTATATACATACGCTGCAACTAGCCGTCAAAGCTTGGTTGAAAGAACAAAATGTAATCGCGACGTTATTGCCTCAGCTAGAAAAATTATAGGCCACTTTAACCATTCTGCAGTGGCCCAAGAAAAACTGACCATGATACTAAAGTAACTTTAGCAAAAAATCAATTACAAATATTCCAAATGCATTAAGATGGCCATTAAAAGTCAGAATACATGTAAATTTCATACATAAATTGATTTATTTTAATATTGTATACTCTACGTCCACGCTGTTATCCAACTCTCGGACACAGCGTCTTGCTCTGCTCCACCACGGCCGCTGCCACGTATACCCGCTGCAGCTCGGCCACCAACATCTTCGTCTATTAGTAATCTACCACCATCAACAGCAACGACCTCCTCATCGTTGTTTCGTCACTTCCTGTGACGTTGCAGACGACTTTGTGGACGATTTCCAAGTGGACGCCTCCAAAAACCCAGTAGCATTTTAATTTTCCTCTTCTACTAAGTGGAAAGTACTTATTGCCCTCTTGGGCCTAGATGTTATGTAGCGGAGACTAGATGGTATTACAAAGTTGAGGCTTCTTCTAACGATGTCACTACTGAAGCCTCATGTTCCAGCGCTCTCAGACCATCTGCAAAATTGTATTATTGTTCAGTCAATCAATTGCAAGTCATGTACGTATTGTCATTTAATATTGATATGAGCAATATTCTTCAACTGTTGTAATTATTACTAACTTTTTATTAATACAACTTTGACGCAAGAAAGCTAGTATAATTAATTTATTTGTAAGAAATATTTCATACATTTTAATGTTTTGACGGTTAACTGTAAAAACCAACACTTTTGGATGAGCCGCGGGCATGTGTGTAGGACTCCATGTCGTTGTTACCCATCTCTTCTGTTTATAAACAGAGATTAGCTTTAACACCGAAACTTAGAATATTAGTTTGGTTGTAAAGCAACGTTGTTAATTTTACAAACTTAACGTTTACTGTATGGTAATTCATTTATTAGATAAGAATATTTAAATGTTTTGATATTAAACGCAGGACCAGGATTGTTTCAATACAAGCTTGAGCACTATTATTGTATTGTTGTTGGCCAAACCTTTTTTTTTTTTTTTTTTTATAAGGGGCAAAAAACGCTGAGGTTATCATTGCCCTCAAGAAAGAATCGACACCTACTCGTATTTGGTAGTGTCAATTAGGTACATAAAGATTACTTTGTATATAACAAAAATAGGAATTACGACAAGTAGGTGAGTAAAATAATTAATACTTAAAACTAGGGTAACAATAAATATAACAAGGGAAAGACTGTAGAGAGGTCTTAACCTATATAAGGACTAAAAAGATAAATAGAACATAAATAAGGACAAGGTAATTAACATTAATTAAATCAACTGTGCAAACTTAACAAATTTTACTGCCACCAAGAAAGCTGTAAAGGGGCTAATTTGGCAGCTGTCATTATAAACATAAATACACATAAATAATAAAACTTATAAAAATAAACAACAATCAATAATCGGAATAAATAAAGTTTAAACATATAATACTATATTTTATTCATCAGCGACGTTTGCATTCAGAAAACACAACAGTCTTTGAGTTGCCGTCTCGTCATCACAGAGAATACCGTTCAACGAAGCCGGCAGATTCGAGTTGCGCCTATGTACCAAGTAGCGGAGGGCAGTCAACAAGCACATGTTCAACTGTGATGACAGTCTCACATGTGTCGCAGACCGGAGGATCAATCTCTACCCATGAGGAAGCCATGTGTGAGAAGCGTGTGGCCTAACCGCAGGCGACACAGCACAACCTCCTCACGAACGGCTCGGGCGGTTTGCTGTCTCCCAGAGTCCAACGCAGTCTTTAATTACGTCGTAACTTGTTGTTAACGACTGCCTGCCACTCGGTATTCCATTTGGCTTTCAGTTTGCCCTTCACCACCGGGATAATATCGGAAGAAACCATCCGTGCGGTGTAAGGCTGGAGTTCCAATGCTTCTTTGGCTCCTCTATCTGCCAGCTCGTTTCCGGATATTCCAATGTGTCCAGGTACCCAGACAAGAAAGACAGCAACACCTTCGGACTGAAAGGGAAGACAAAGAGTGCCATATTTCGCGGATGATTATGTGTTTAAGAATACATATCGCTGATGGCTTGCATACCACTAAGGGAGTCGCTGCAGATAACCAATTTATTTGTCATGGCACACGTTATATTTAAGGCCTTTTTGATGGCTGTTAATTCGGGCCGTGAAAATGGAAGAGTCGTTGGGGAGACGAAACCCGTATCGTCTAACCCCAGTGACGAAAGCACATCCAGTTCTACAACGTTCCTTTGACCCGTCCAGTATAGACAACATCGCAAGGTGCGAGGCTGCTAGTATTTGACGGAGTTCTTGTTGGTAGACTGTTTCTGGAGTGGAGTCTTTTTTTAAACCTAGAGAGATTTAAAATGATTTTTGGCATTGAGACGCTCCAGGGTGGAATATCACATTGATGGACGACTTTGAACTCGTAATCGTTTAGGCCTATTTCATAAGCGTAGGTTTTGGCCCTAACGCCTAGGGGTGAAGGATGATTTGGTTTAGCTAGGAAAGAATTTTGGAGTGGATTTCGCAGGGACCGGTTCAAAATGCAGGGTTGTCTGGCTTACCTGAAAGAGCATGAACATAGTTTTAGGGACAGATGTTGCCGTCTATGCGAAAGAGGAGGTTCTCCCGTTTCTGCAAGAAGACTTTTAATAGGAGAAGATCGAAAAGCTCCAGTTGGCCAGTCTTAAAGCAGAATTATGGATTGGGTCAAGCATTTTGAGAGCACTGGGTCTTGCGGACCCATATGCTTGACATCCATAATCTAGACAGGAACGGATGGTGGCTTTGTAGAATCTGAGCATGCATGTCCTGTCCGCCCCCCCATTTTGTTCCGCTTAAAGCTCTCAGTATGTTCAAGCGCTTCACGCATCGATCTTTTAGGTCTTTCAGATGAGGCACCCAAGTTAACCGGGTATCAAATGTGAGACCCAGGAATCTGATATTGTCACAAGTAGTGATTCTCTGACCCAGCAAAGAGAGCGTTGGCTGCTCAACAGTACGCATTCTGGAGAAAAACAATGGCTTTTGTTTTAGGTGGAGAAAAAGAAAAACCCGTAACTCTTCCGCACCACTGCTCAAGCCTGTTGATGGTAAGCTGTAAAGCTCTCTCCCCCACCGCTAGCCTCTTTGTAGAGATGTAAATAGAGAAATCATCTACAAACAAAGAACAGCGCACAGGAGGGGTAACGCAGGACGATATGTTATTTGATTGCAATGGCAAACAGAGTACAGCTTAGGACGCTACCTTGTGGAATACCATTTTCCAGCGTGAATGAATCGGAAATTTGTTGTCCCAAGTTTGACCTGTATGGTTCTTTCCGACAAGAAGCCCTGTATGAAAGAAACCATGTGGGCCCCCTACACCCCAAGATATTAAAGCATTTAATATCCCCCTTCTCCAAGCCTTGTCATAAGCCTTGGAAAATGTCGAAGAATACCGCGATCAACTGTTTTCTTTCAATAAAGGAATTCAGGATTGCCGATTCCAAGGCAAGTAGATGGTCACTTGTAGACCGGCCTTGTCGGAATCCGCACTGGGAAGGTGAAAGAACATTATTTTTCTCCAGAAACCAAACAAGGCGTCTGTTGACCATCCTTTCGAGTACTTTGCAGAGACTGCTAGTAAGCGAAATTGGTCTATAGCTACCTGGAGAAGTTCTATCTTGGCCCGGTTTTTGGAGAGCAATAATGTGTGAACGACGCCAAGAATTAGGGAATGTGTTTTCTAAATATATTCTATTATATAATTTTAGAAGATCTTGTTTTCCATCCTCCGTCAGGTTCCGCAACATGGCATAAATGTATGTTATCGGGACCTGGAGCAGAATTTGATGTCGCCTTTTAGTGATGAATCAAGTTCATCAATGGTAAAGGGAAGGTTTAAAGGAGAAGTTATTATTAATATTTAAATTTAGAGGATGTCTTTCTGTATTTGTTTTGAAATTTTGAAACTCCCTATTGTAAGATGGACGTTTTTTGAAATTTCCGCAAAATGTGAGCCGAAGTAGATTGGAAAACTGTCAAGGGATCAGTTACCCACATCGGTACCATTTTTCAGAGCAATAAGAGAAGGTGGAGAGGTCTTACAGCAAACAGATCGAAGCTTCCTCCAAAACATCAGATGCAGGAGTTGTTCGTTTTATTCGATCTGTGTAGTCCAGCCAGGACTGCCGCCGTCTCTGTCTAAATACCTGTCTTGCTTTGGCCCGTGCGTGCTCTTCTGTACCTACTTAAATTTTCTTCAGTCGGTGATCTGTTGAACTGTCTTAAACATTTTCGACGTTCCTTTTAGAGCCGCCGAACATTCTTCAGACCACCAAGATACCTGGCGTTTGTTTGGTGAAACCCGAGGATTTTGGAATGCTGCGCTCTGCGGATGTTATAATATTGGATGTAAATAATATAGTGGCTGTATTTATGTCGTTTGATTGGATATTAATAGTTTGAGAAATTATGTTCTTTTTGTACTCGTTCCAGTCAGCCCTCTTAATTTTCCACCTGGGACACCTGCCTGTCGAAGACGGAAAAGGATTCAAAAGCCACGGCAATGGGCGCATGGTCACTCCCTGACAGGTTCGGGAAGTACGGACCAATGCACTCGAGTTGCCACGACCGGACTGCAGATTGACACGTCAATTGCCGACCATATGCCAGTCCTAGGGCACATGTAAGTGGCCGACTCGTCATTGAGAATGACCGCTGCCACTTCATCCCACAATCCCGCCAACCATGTTACCCCTCCGATCAGAATGGCTGGAACCCCCAAGAGCGATGGTGTGCATTGAAATCACCAAACCATCAAAAAAAAGGAGACGGGAGTTGGCTGTAGAGAATCACGTAGATCATCAAGAGATAAATCAAAAGGGGGAGGTGGAATATATATGGAGCAGATAGTTAATTTAAAAGGAACATCGATTGATACTGCTACTGCCTGGTGGTTTGTGACGATGTTTCAAAGCTCTAGCACTAACAGAAGAATCTGCTAGAATAGCCACACCTCCACAGGCAATTTGTTGGTGATGATCTAGGCGAAAGATGTCATAACCATTTTGTTTTGAAATGAGTATGAGGAGACAATTTTGTCTCTTGTAGGCAAATAAATTTAGGTTTTCTTTTCTTGTATTTATGAGTAATTTTTAAGTCTTCATAGTGGCTTCTCAAAACCATTAATATTCCATTGTAACAGCATTTTATATTATATATTTTATTTTGTGCTAGTTCATCGTAATTTTTTTTCTTTGTTTAGATACAGGACGGAAGTTACCATGAACAGTTTGGAACTCTGTCTGCATCTCCAAAGGGTCCTCAACCATATCATCATCAAGTGATAATTGTGAGGATCTGGACGAGGATGGATTAGTCTTTTTTTTACTAGGAATTTGGATCTATTTTCTGATTTTGTTTCTATGTTCTTTTTTAATTTGTCGGCGAGTTTTTTTCCTCTCTTCCAAAGATAAGGCGGGTTTCGTATTTTGTTGAACCTTATCTCTGAAAGTAGAAGTAGCTGTTGGGGGCGAGCTTGAGTCTGTGTGTTTGGACCTTAGTATGGGGGCGTGTGGACTGCTTGGGAAGGATTACTGGCGGATGTCAACGGATGTTGTCCGGTACCGGCTGCAAGCTGCTTAACCAAAGCGGCAACCTGCTCTGTTAGATTGAGTACCATACCTTCCAAAGCGGTACATGACGGGCACTGTGCGGATTGGACTGGGGCTGAAGCGGCTTCGGAGTACGAGACTCCCTTTTTAGGGGTTTGGAGCGATTCTTCTCCTGTACTCTTTGCGGGCTTCGTTAAAGGAGAGTTTGTTAAGAGTAACGATCTTCAATACTTCCTTTTCCTCTAAGTAAACTCTACACTCCTTCGAAGTGGCCGCGTGTTTGCCCTTACAGTTCAAGCATCTGACGTCGTTCTTGCAACCTTCCTCTTGGTGGCCTTCATCGCCGCAACGGGGACAAGTCTCAGGGCCCGAGCACGTCTTAGTAGAGTGCCCGAATCTCTGACAACGGTAAACACCGCTGCGGATTTTTAAAGTATGGCCGTACAGTCAGGGACAAGTACCCAGCCTTAATAGTTTTTTGGGGGTTGGGGAAAAGCAAAGGTCAGAATTAGACCAGGAGTAGGAAACCTTTTTCCCATTCTCCGTCCGAAGCATCCTGACCACATCGGTTACCATTTTCACACTGCAGCTCGTCCTTAATTTTCCTCCTCACTACACTCCATCAGGTCACGGCAGAAGACGATCCCCTTAGAGGTATTCAGTGAGGAGTGCGGTTGAACAACGACTTCCACCTGGTCAAAAAAGCTTGTCATCTGAAGGAACTTCCTGGCTTGGATGTAATTCGCAGCCTCCACCAGGATAGTTCCATTTCTCAGTTTGCTTTACCGATTTAGGCTGACCGCCCTGAGGAAACAAAAGCTTTGTTTATAAGGAAAGGACTAACCTTTGTTAGAGTTTTGCCCTCATCCTTATGACTCACGATTAGGTATAATGGAGTTGGAACGTTCATATTTTCTGCATTTACTTTTTCTTCCACTTTCC
The DNA here is from genome assembly GCF_021130785.1 of Homalodisca vitripennis. Lineage (NCBI taxonomy): Eukaryota > Metazoa > Arthropoda > Insecta > Hemiptera > Cicadellidae > Homalodisca > Homalodisca vitripennis. Next base: position 174,124,514 of record NC_060209.1, read on the forward strand.
TTTGTTTTATATATGATTCATTTTCAGAATCTGACAAACTGTCGTTTTTTCTCTGGATCATTAAGATCTCTTCCTCCGAATTCTTGCCCTAAGGGTGGGGTGGTTTGAATATCCATATATAGGGTCACCAGCGCATCGTGTTTAGTAGTGCGGGGCCGATTCACCGGGAGCGGGCATGCCCTCGGGTGTCCCACAAACCGTAGCTTGGGGGACAACCCTACCTCAGTTCCCCGAGGCCCGGTTTTCCATCGATTACCAAGTCGGGGGAATACGCGCACAACTTGGACTCGCACGTGGCAACAGGGGCTCCGACACCCCTGCCTACTGAAACACTTCCTGACCAAGGACCGAAGTGGCTGGCTTCTGAACCAGTTACATGACTTACGCCTCGGCAGAGACAAGCTCACATCAGCTCTCACCGACACCAGATAGGGGCATCTAGTGCCGGCTTAAGCACTCCCAGCGAGCCATGCACTGGAACGGTCAGAGGACGGGTACTAATAACACCCTGGAGGGGGATTTGGTAGGAATTGGGGAATGGTTAGGTGGGAAGAGGCAGTTTAACGTCATACCCAGGACGGTTGGCCAAACCTAGAGTGAACACATTAAAACTTAAGAAATGTATTAAAACAATTCCAGTTACTTAGACATAAATGTTCAAAAGTCAAGGTTTTCGAACTTTTCTAAACTTTCTAGTATTTTTGTGACATACAATTTTATTGAAATGGAATTCACCGTACTGACAAACACCCAAATTTTATTAAGACTATGCGGGACCTTGCGATGGGCACTATTGGTTAGTAGACTTGATTCGAACCTCAAGTGGTTGGAAAGTTATCTTTCAAAAAGATATCATGTTATTAGATTATATATTTTCTCCATTTTGATTACTAAAGGTTTCAGTGAGTAGAGTTTACATCTTTAATTTTCAACTAGATCTGCAATTCCAACTTTATTTGTCATGTTACAACAGCACCATGTCACCCGAAATCAAAGGGGTTTGTGGAGGGATGTGTGCAGAGGGTCTAAATCCCGATGTAATGGCTAATATTTATGAGAAATTACTTAAGCAGAAGATGATTAAAGACAAAGTGGAGAGAATTTCATCCAGAAGAGGCACTGTGGATGAGGGAACATCATGATTCATACAGCGAGAACATTTTGATTCAGAGAATTGGACCTTTATCGTACTTTGCAAAAGAAAACAATAATAAAAAAGAAAGAAGTGCGAGTAAAAATGCTCTCGGTCTATTTGTACTACAGTTTTGTGTCATCGAAGCAGGCCATGTTGTTGGTTATAAGTTGATATTGTAGCGTGTTCGTGGATTATATTAAATCTGCAAAAGTACGTTTCCGTATAAATTATAAGTATTTTATTCTAAACAGTTATGTAATACACATGGTACAACAATGAATTTTTGTCACGAACTCCAATAAAATAAAAACTTCTTAGCCACAAGGGTGAAGCCCGTTGAACTTCATTACGCAAAAATATATGACTCTAAGTCTTTTTGCTTCTGTAAGATGGTTTCTTAACTTGATATCTTCAAAAGTTACTCAGATAACAAGTTACTGGATTTCATTACATTTCAAAGCGTTTCTACAAAAATAGTAAATAAACAGCTTAATGAAGTGTTAGGTAATCAAGAAATAAGCTAGTCCGTTACAATAAATAAATGATAAGTAAAGAGATAGTATTTCGTTAATATTGGCTGCCTGTAATACTTTTGGTTAAATTAATTCTTATTCAAAACTCTATTTGTGGATTTAAAATATTTAACTTTATTGATTGTTAATATAAACTCAGTTACTATTAATATTGTGAAATAAGAAGGGACATTTTCCAATTTCCTTCTCTGAGTGAAGTCGTTTTATTTCTTACAATATTGATAAGTACAACTGGCAGATGTTACTCTCTTCTGCTCGACAGTTCCATTTATCGCCTTGACAGTTCACTTGACATTCATTGCGATGTTATCAGTTCCATTTACAAACAATACAATGCATGCCATTTGAAGACTCCAGAGGACGAACGATGATGGCAATTATTTTTAATATTTTAGTGAAATTATTGAGGCAAAGCCTTTTAGAATATGTCGGGGGTAGTAAACCATTCAAAATCGTAGTCAACGCTGTATCCGTATCAAGAAAAGAAGTTATTTCCGTATCGTGGAAATGATTTTTGCCCATTCTGTGGAGAATTCGGTGTCGATAAAGAACTTTGGTGCGGATGCTTATATAGTTTTCGATAGATACACGTAGCATATAGCGTTGCTGATTCTGCAGACAATTTTGTTTGTGACTTTTGCCCCGACCACTGAGTTTTCTTCATATTTTCTAAGTATTAAAGTAAAAGTATTACTTTTATATAATTATTACAAAAAAAATTTATGTATAGGTTTGTAAAACACTGCGAATTATTACACCGAGATATGTATGACATTCCTCGGGGGATTAGGACAATATCGTAAAGTTTCAGAAAAACGATAAGTACATTCTCAAATATATGAATACGTTACAGTTTGTAAAAAACTTCTCTAGGAATCAATAGATAAAGGTTTCAAGATAAAATATAATTGGCTATTAACTATAAAAATGTTCCCTTTAGTGTACGGAATTGCCTTGATCTCCCCTACACTGACAACTGTAACATTATTTATTTATTCCCACAGGATTTATGGGTAAGTTGATCAACCCCTATTTTGTATGCAATCAAAATTAACTTTTATTGTTCAACCACTTAGTTAAAAGATTTATGAATGATAGAATTGATTTAACAATTTTAAAGATCCGTTTAGGGCTCTTAGAAAAGTTTTTAGTAACCGATGAAAATTCCAAAGTGGGGTAACCTCACATTTTTGTTAATCTTATGAAGACTAGGAAAATATTGTACTGCATTTAAGATCAATAGTATTAATAACATTGAAATTCTTTTTAGTTGTCCAGCAACGCTGTATGCTACGTGTATCTACGGAAAACTATGCAAGCATCTGCAACAAAGTTCTTTATCGACACCGAATTCTACACAGAATAAGGAAACACCATATCCATGATACGGAAATAACTTCTTTACTTGATACGGACACAGCGTTTACAAATGTTAGAGGATCAAAATCCATATCATCGTCGTTACATAGGTACTCCATACGAACATTAGGCATGTCATCGTCGCCATCAGAATCAAACTCCAGGTTTCTTCGATATTTAGTACTTTTTTCTTTTTCAAATTTAAATTTTCTTTTAGAATTATTTTGTTTGTATTTACTTTGGCCCTTTGGTTTGACAAGTTTGCCATTAGGATCAGCAGTTTCAATGAATTCATTGTCTGCTTGCCTCTTCCATATTGTGGTTTCACTTCCACTTCTAATTACAATGTCTTTCTGTAGTTCGATATGGAGTCTTCATAATAATACGTTAGCAAAAATACTGGAATGACGTCCTATAATTGAGAACATTGTCTGCATTTCTACAAGTGTAATATACCAAATTAATTGTAAGTTTTACACCAATAAAAATTAGGCAACCGTCTAATCAATTAGGAATTCGTATGACTGGGATTGGTTTAAAATTTGTATCAAGACAAGGACAAACCATTGGCAAAACATTATCCAGAACACAACTAAGACAAGATATAACAGTGTTTTACATTAAAAGGAATCCATAAAATACCACCATGTCCTGATGAAAAATACAACACATTAAAATTACACATGGGGCAAGATCATCAAGTTATATTGATGACAAAAATTAATTTAGACTAAGATAGTTAATTTGGAGTTTAAAATAATTAATATATATTCAATACTGATCAGAGTTGATTAGTATCATTCCATACTTCACTCAAGGATTTGTATAGGTACATCGTATTGGTAAACTATTTTGGGGATAAATAATTTAAGATCCCATATTCAAAAAAGTAAAATCATCAAATTAAGAACGTTTTGTCTTATAGGGTAGTCTACACAAATATAATATTTGGAAAAATATTATTGCCAACAATATTATTGCCAACAATTATATTTCCAAAATTATGTAAATTAATTCCGTAATTAATGTATTATGTAATCAATAAATATCTAATATGTGAATTAGATATTTTATAGAAAGTGTACAAAGTTCAAGGGATCTGTATATATGTGTTAATTAATTAGAAATGTGTAATACTGTTTATCAATTCTATGGACATAGCGTCTTACATTATTTCTTTCACAACTTATTAGGCCTAATGATTGTTACTTTTGTTGCCATAAATTGCTTAGGGGTATTAAATTATTTACCAAGGATTTCAATATTTAAATATGTCAATATTTGATGAAAATGTGTTGAAATGAATAAGTGGATTCTTAGAACGAATCTACCTTTAAATGGTGTCTATACTGAAATTACCACATCGGGACTAAAGAAACAAATCATACTGTGACTATTTATTGTTCGTAATACCTTTCGTATATCTTTTCGTTTTCTTCTTGAAACTTGCTGCATGAATTCCTATTTTAAATACCTGAAATTCTCCGTGAATTGTTCGTGGATTATATTAAATCTGTAAAAATACGTTTCGGTATAAATTATAAGTATTTTATTCTAAACAGTTATGTAATACACGTCACGAACTCCAATAAAATAAAAACTTCTTAGCCACAAGGGTGAAGCCCGTTGAACTTCATTACGCAAAAATATATGACTCTAAGTCTTTTTGCTTCTGTAAGAAGGTTTCTTAACTTGATATCTTCAAAAGTTACTGAGATAACAAGATACTGGATTTTTCAAAGTACTGAAATGTAATGAAAATTTCGTTTCTACAAAAATAGTAAATAAAAAGCTTAATGTAGTGTTAGGTAATCAAGAAATAAGCTAGTCCGTTACAATAAATAAATTATAAGTAAAGAGATAGCATTTCGTTAATATTGGCTGCCTGTAATACTTTTGGTTAAATTAATTCTTATCCAAAACTCTATTTGTGGATTTAAAATATTTAACTTTATTGATTTTTAATGTAAAATCAGTTACTATCAATATTGTGAAATAAAAAGGGACATTTTCCAATTTCCTTCTCTGAGTGAACTCGTTTTATGTCTTACAATATTGATAAGTACAACTGACAGCTGTTACTCTCTTCTGCTCGACAGTTCCATTTACCGCCTTGACAGTTCACTTGACATTCATTGCGATGTTATCAGTTCCATTTACAAACAATACAATGCATGCCATTGAAGAGTCCAGAGCACCAACGATGATAGTAATCATTTTTAATTTTAGTGGAATTATTGAGGCAAATCCTATTAGAATATGTCGGAGTAGTAAACCATGGAAAATCGTAGTCAACGCTGTATCCGTATCAAGAAAAGAAGTTATTTCCGTATCGTGGAAATGATGTTTGCCCATTCTGTGGAGAATTCGGTGTCGATAAAGAACTTTGGTGCGGATGCTTATATAGTTTTCGATAGATACACGTAGCATATAGCGCTGCTGATTCTGCAGACAATTTTGTTTGTGACTTTTGCCCCGACCACTGAGTTTTCTTCATATTTTCTAAGTATTAAAGTAAAATTATTACTTTTATATAATTATTACAAAAAAAATTTATGTATAGGTTTGTAAAACACTGCGAATTATTACACCGAGATATGTATGACATTCCTCGGGGGATTAGGACAATATCGTAAAGTTTCAGAAAAACGATAAGTACATTCTCAAATATATGAATACGTTACAGTTTGTAAAAAACCTCTCTGGGAATCAATAGATAAAGGTTTCAAGATAAAATATAATTTGATATTAACTATAAAAATGTTCCCTTTAGTGCACGGAATTGCCTTGATCTCCCCTACACTGACAACTGTAACATTATTAATTTATTTCTACAGGATTTACGGGTAAATTGATAAACCTCTATTTTGTATGCAATCAATATTAACTATTCTTTTACTGTTCAACCACTTAATAAAGATTTATAAATGATAGAATTGATTTAACAATTTTAAAGATCCGTTTAGGGCTCATAGAAAAAAGTTTTTAGTAACCGATGAAAATTCCAAAGTTGGGTAACCTCACATTTTTTTTAATCTTATGAAGACTAGGAAAATATTGTACTGCGTTTAAGATCAATAGAATTAATAACATTGAAATTATTTTTAGTTGTCCAGCAACTTTGTTAAATATTACATTTATCATGTTAAAATATTATATTAATTTTTTTATTCTTAAAGTAATATTTTATCAATGTTTTAAAATTTGTGTTTTCGAAGGTTAAATGTAAGAAAGGGCCATGCGGCCCTAACTTTGCCTGTATAAATAAAGGATTTTTAATTTCATTTCATTTTCAAGCATAGAAAACTTTAGAGCTATATTGATTGGATTCAGATTAAATATTTTAAAATGCTGTTCTCTTGAGTCAGTTTTAGATGTAGCACTGTCAGTGCTGTTTTTGACTCTGGAATTGGCGAATTTGAGAAAAAGGTACAAGTGGGGTTACTTTGCCATTTCTGTCTGACAGTTAGTTTTAATCGTTTAAAATTAAAACCAGATACAATTAATGTTCCTAACATTCATTGAAGTTGTATATTGATACAATTCATTTTTAAAATGTCTGTTTTATTTTCCACTTTAAAGTTTTAAATAAGCGTTTTTCTATAGGAAAAATAATGTGTATTGTAAATCTACAACACGAGTAGAACTTTCTTCCTCAAGAAGAACGTTTGACATACAGAATAACGTAAAAAGAGTATAGTTCAATTACTATTCTTTTACAATTTATGCAAAATGCGTGCGTAGTAAATAATTTTAAGTCGCAATTTTTTAATTTCCAATATCTTAAAATTGATAAATATAAATTTTCTATTACACACTTTTTAAATTAAATTAAATTAATGTAAAATTCATGCAATATTTCGTTCATATAAGTATAAGGATTTTAACAAGAAATATGTATTAAGAAACACATGTACTTAATACATAATATAGAATAAAAAAAATCAATAAATTATTTCCGACAACCACTGCACAAACAAGAAAACTAAATTAACAAAAAAAATACATATAATAACTATTTTTAAATTGTAGAATGTTTTTTATTTCAAAATATTTTGTGTACACTGCAATTAACATTCATGGTGGAAATTAACAAGTCGAATTAATAAGTTAAAAGTAATAAGTCTATGTTGTCCTTTTTAACATACATTTCTCCATCTCCATTTTAAACACACTATTTTAATGCTTACGTCAAAAATAGTTATTAATTTCTAATCAATATAGTCATTACTGTTGTTGACGTTTCTATTGGTAACTGCTCATTAACTTGTAAATATTAATGATCAGCTGATACATAGTTTGCTTTTGCATATTGGTGAGAAATACTTTCATTATCTGACATAGCCAATACGTCATACAGTTTATATATAAAGTTTACCTTAACTACTACATAAATTATAGGAAAACGAAATAAAGATAAGGATATGATATTTTAAATTATGTATATAAGTTACGAAATGCAATCTGTTTTTTTTTATAACCCTTCAGTCATTTTTATAATCATAGCATATTATAAAAATTTATATCTTCATCTTATATTAGGTTTTACTTATTAAGCAAAGACAGACATGGGAACCAATACAACATTTTTTACTAGCGTAAACAACAGTAGGTGTAAATACAGTAATAATGACCGTTTGGTGTACGAGCATCTTACTATCTAATTAGGTAATATTTCAAACACAATTGTGTCTTAAAATCGAAGATTTTATATTATTTTACGTTAGTATCGAAAATAGAGAAATTTGTCATTAAGAAGATTCTGTAGTTTGACTGTAAAGATTCTGTATCAAAATGTTCGTGGTCTCAGTAACAAGATTAATAATTTTCAACTTTTTATTGACGCCGAAAATACCATAATTGTACCACAATTGACATAATTTGTTTATCTGAACACCACCTGAGAGATTTTGAGATTGAGGTTTTGCCACTGCATGGTTACACTGGTGTTACAGCTTTCTGTAGGACAATTTACCAAAAGGGAGGTGTTTGCATCTTTAGTAAATCTTCAATAAAACACAATGTTTTAGATGTCTCCGGATTTTGTCACGAGGGTAGGTGTGAGCTTGCGGCAGCGATCTTTCAGTTCAGACAGTTTCCTCTTCTTGTTGTTACCTGTTGTAGCCAAAACCTTTTTCAGCGTCAATGAAAGAACATGAGGTGTTTTATGAATGCTTATCCGATTGCATTCAGAATATTACAAATCCAGCAGTTAGAACTGTTGCTGTGGGTGATTTCAATGTTAATGTCTATGTTCCTGACATAAAAGTAGATAAGCTCCAATCCACGATGGCATCTCACGATTTAAGCAATAAAGTAACTTCATTTACGAGGCCATTTAAAAACTCCCGGTCCCTAATCGGTCACGTATATACTGATCTTTCTGAAGACATTTTCAGTTACTCTGTCGCGATAAATGCCTTGTCCGATCACCATGCACAAATCTCACATGTCAGTTGTTTATCTAGTCCTGGTTGCCCTAAGTTTATGCTTAAGCAATCATTTGTAGAGAAAAATCTTCGTATTTTTACACATCTTCTGGGTGGGGAAACATGGCATGATGTCTATGCGGCTAGAACAATGGATGATAAAATGAGCTTGTTTATGTCCTCTATAGAGTTTTATTTCATTCAGGCTTTTCCTGAGAAAAGAGTTCGGATTCGTGAGGGTTCTCCAAATGCCAAAGTGTCTTTAACCCATGAGCAAATTGAGCTACGTCATTTCGTTGTGCATCGGTATTATAAAACTAAAGACCTGAGATCTTCTGTTGAGAGAAGAAAACACTACCTTTCTTTGAAGAGGCAATTTAGGGTTAGTGTGAGGGAAGCTAAGTCATCTAAAGTTAAACATTTACTGCAGACTTCCTTAAATAAAGTTAAGACTGTGTGGGACATAGTGAACGAGCATAGAGGTAAGGCAAGAGTTTCAGCAGATATCCCATCAACCATCAAGGATAGTAATGGAGTCATTGTTAGGGATCCGTAAGACGTTTCCAACTTGTTCAATGATTTCTTCATTAATGTGTCGAATGCAAGTTTATCTTCCACATCATTGTCTCTTCTTCAACAACAATCAAGTGCAGGAGTATCTTCATTTTTCTTTTCACCTGTATCTGAAGTGGATATATCTGATATCATCAGATCTATAATAGCAAAGGCTTCTTCTGGCTTCGACAATATATGATCGAAGCTTCTTAAATCATGTACGAAGTATTTTGTTAGGCCACTTGCCCATTTGATAAATTTTTCGTTTGTAAATGGCGTGTTTCCTGACATTTTAAAGTTGTCTATAGTGAAACCATTGCATTAAAGGGGACTGCTTGAGGAACTTGACAATTTCAGGCTTATTTCGATCGGATCTACATTGTCTAAGGTGTTTGAGAAGGCAGTTTTGATAAGGTTAACGGCTTTCCTTGAGAGTAATAACGTTTTGTTTGACAAACAGTTTGGTTTTGTCAAGGGAGGCTCAACTGTGAAGGTAATGTTAGCTCTCTTGGATAAAGTTGTTAAAGCTTTGAGGGAAAGTTTTCTGCTAGTATCTTTTTTGATTTAAGAAAAGCATTTGACATTGTTTCGAATGAACTTCTTTTGCAAAAGCTTGACAGAGTGGGTGTGCGTGGCTTGTCAAATCAATGGCTGTCATCTTTCTTGAGTCAGCGTAGACAAGTTGTGGAAATGCCATACGTTGATGTAAATACTAGGAAAAGATGCTTTTCTGAAGAGCAGATTGTCAAAACAGGTGTGCCACAGGGCTCCATACTAGGACCCTTCCTCTTTATTTTGTATGTGCATGACCTCAGCAGTTGTGTTTCGAGGGTCTTGTTGTGTTTGTTTGCTAAAGACACATCACTTGTAATTGATGAGTCTTGCCGTTTCAATATGGAGATGAATACGTTTGTTCAGTGTAATTCAAAAGTCCAGTGGTTTCAGAGTAATGGTTTGGCCGTGAATGCTAAATAAAACTACATTGCTAGACTTTTCGATTTCATCAAGACGGAATGACTCTTTGAGTGTTTGGGTTGGCGATGCAGAGGTTTGTTCCGAGCAGATGGTCAAGTTTTTAGGCCTAATTGTCGATAGGAATCTTAGCTTCTCCTTTCACGTAAATCATATCGCACGTTAAGTCTGTGCTGGTATTTTTGTTCTTAGTAGACTTTCATCTTTCACGGGAACCAATGTGCTTCTGACTTCATATTTTGCATTGGTTTATCCCTACCTTTCATACGCTGTTGAGATTTGGGGTTTTGAAAATTGCAGAACAAACCATGTCTTTCTTTTGCAGAAGAAAGCGGTGAGAGCTATTGCTGGCATCCGTCAATCAGAATCCTGCAAATCACATTGTAAGAATTTCAATCTGCTTACTTTTCCAAGTATCTATATTTACCACACATTGGTATTTTTTAAGCAAAATCAGGGCACTTTCGAGTCACTAATTCCACAGGCCAGACACTACCTCAGAAATTGCAACAAATTAAATATTCCGCCCATGCAACCTCTTTTTTCAAACATCACTGTTTTCATAATATTTTACAATTCTCTTCCTGTGGACCTAAAGAATGTAAATGATGTAATGGTCTTTAAGAGAACACTGAAGGCTTTTGTAATAAAAAAATGTTTCCACACCCTCAAAGTGAATTCGATTTTTTTAAACAGAAATCTAAATTCCTGTAAGTGTAACATTACGTTAACCCCCGCTCAAGTGTAAATATTATCCATTCCCGTTGCATTAATCTGGTCATCACAGCCGATACTTTTTTTTCATTTCTTCTTGCATACAAAAGTTAGGTGTCATTGTTGTGGTTCTGAATACCTATACTACCCAACGATAGCTAAGGAAAGTTCGAACAGTTCATTTAAACAAATCGGAAAATATTAATTCAAAACCAGTGATGTTTTCTTCGACAGACACATTATCTATTGGTTTATAGATTCATAATAAGCGCGTAGAGGATAAGAGCACGACTAAGATCATATAACAAAGGTGATGCACCAAACTGAACAATACCGTAGTTTAATCGGTTTTCCGTTTCTTAAGTTTTTTTTTATTTAGAGTAGTATTTAGTTTAGAATTCACAAATGTAAATAAAACTGAAGGCCTAATGGTTTTTGCATTAAATTTGATATCAAAGCAGAAGGTCTGCTAGTGTTACTTGCGCCTGCAGACAGTTAATTATGCAGCCAGCACGCCGCACAGCTCTCAGGGCAGCTCACCTCTAATGGCAGTTTCCGCTTTCCTGTCTGGTCTGACGTCACTTCCTCTCTACTGTAATGGACATGTTTCCCGTACAAACTGACTGCTATCTCTATTGGCTTTATTATAAAACTATTTTATTTACGTTTTAACCCTATACTGTTCTTTTGGAAGATTCTAATTTGGGTGGTGAAAAATATGGTGACACCTCTAGCTTTGATAGTTTTTAACAAGAGAATACCTTATAAATGCTATATAACCAGAGTTTATTTTAGGTTGCGCATTAAATTAATATTGTTCAATTATTAGTTGAGAGCGTTGACGTCATTTGATAGGAAGAATTTAGCAGATTTCTCAAGTCCTAAAGCTACATGATAATGAATGCATCAATCTCTGTTTATAACAGACTCAGTCAAAGTGAGTTTACCAAGAGCTTAATGTCGAAACTCCGCGAGAAGATGACAGACGCTCAGTGAGTCTTGCTATTTACTATTCATACTCAGTGACAGTGTAATAATATGTGAGTGGCAGCGACAAGCATGCAAAGCGTTGTAATTTCTCGCATCACCAAGTTCACGAGTCTTCGTTTTACTATGAAAATTAACGTGTTTCATAATCAACGTACAACGAATATATCACAACGTACTCTAATGGACATTAATAAGTTATTTAAACGCCTAACATATTATGAAATCGAGAATTTTTTCTTTACAAGAATTCTAAACTTAGAAATGATGTAAAGTAATTGTGACATTCACAAAATTTATATTCCGCTTGGTAAGATCCTCGAACAGGCCAGCGGTCGATGAGGATGGACAAAATTAACCTTAGAAGGACGAGCTTTCCTAAGAGAGGCACAGAAAATATCCTTTTTATTAGTAATTAGTGAAGTCTATTCGTAGTATATTGTATTATTGATGATGAGCTAAGCTTCTTCTTCGTTGGTTCGGGTGTGATGTGTTGTATGCTCTTAGCTCTTATGTAAACACTTGTGTTGATCACTTCGGTTCATTCTCTCCAGTCTGCACTTTATGCAGTCCGAAATGTATCACTTAAGTATTTTAACATTGTGTGGCAGTCCATTACCATATATTTTAGTTTTATAATGTCTTAGAAACTTTTTCTACAACTGAACAAGAGGATAGATCTCAATCTTCGAAACGCAGTGTTATATTTTTCTGAAAAAATACGAGGATGACAAATGTCCGAATCCTATAATCTTCTAAAACCTTCCATCGTCAATAAAAAATCTTTGAGAAATTTTCTTGCCAAATACTGTTTTCTTGAATAAGGGATTTCTCCGAGCCTCACTTGCCTGGTCCTTCTAATTAAACAATAACGTGTGATTACTAACACCCAAGATATTAAAGTATTTACTATACTTCTTCTTCAAGCGGTATCGTAGGCTTTAGCTATAACATAGAACACTCCGGCTAAAATGGTCTTTAACGTGTAACTTTTATTCATAGTTATGTTACGTTAAAGAAGCAATATATAACTTATTGAATGAGTTTATTTGAAGGGAATAATATGGTTTTAAAACTCTGTAAACAATTTAACTAAACACACCTGATCTAAATTGTGAATCTTTCCTATTTGAATTCCTAATCAAAATGCTATGCAAAAATCGTAAAAATATTTTACGGCTTGTCTTGTGAATAAATGCAAAGTACATCCCACAGGGCACATGTGTGCATATTAACACAAAGAGAAAGATCAACTTGTAACAGCACTTGGTATTTTTTAAATTTACAATTTAAATTTCGAAGACAAGTATCTAAATATTGAAATACTATCATTTATAGAACAATTAGATTAACACAGTTTTTCAAGGATCTAATCAGATGCTAATAAAAATAACCAATTTGATATCATTAGCATATTTATTCATGTTTATATTTTCGTATGTTGTCCTTATATTAATTTTTACTTGTTTAAATTTTTTTAAACTTATTTAATTATTACTTTCATAAATAGTGCAATATACGAAAAAAGTAATAAAGCTGAATACAAAAATCAACCGCCTTAATTTTATTGTACTGTATTCATAAGATAACAGCAACTATTAGTAAAGCCAGTATTACATTTTGGTGGACATCTCCAATCCGCCACCTTGGATTCTGATTTAATATGGTATAATTTTTACATATCTCTATTTAAAATATTAAATCTGAATCAACAAAATAGCAGCCGATTTCAATGCCGATCTTAGATAAATTAAGCCGGATACACACGTGGTTACTCCTGTCAGTGTGAGGTATCGGTCAGTCACTGGGAGTTATGTGTCGTACGTGACCTTCCGTTTAACGATTGGTTACTTGATCTTTACGTATTGCCTTCACTCTGCACTTGATAAATTGGCAGTATGAGAGAGAAACATTTGAAGAGCAAAATGCATAAAGAATGATGAATGATAAATTAAACTCTCCAATACGTATAGTCTTTGAAACTTTTTAATATTTAGTCTTTAAGACCATCTCATATTAATGTTAGTAATCTTTTACAGGCTTCTGCTATTATTAAGTGGTAAAGTGTGTTCCTATACATAGGTTTTAGTCTATATTACACATATTTTTAGACTCAAATGATGTACACAATACGCAAAATTAATACTGTTAGTGTAGTCATTTAAATAGATACCAAAAGTTATTTCATCCATTTTATTTTGACTCAGGAAACTGGAGGCGAGACATCTAGTACAACATTGTAATTAAACTGTATAATTACAGAAACACTTTAACTGCCTTAGCAAACAGTTTTGAGCTAAATATTATTTTAATGAAATGTATTTGCACGAGTATGATGTTATTAAACAATAACTACATAAATACGAAAACGCACGTATTGAACTATGATAACAGAAAGGAATGGATCAATCAAGGATATGTCCAAGGATTGCGAGACGTAACGACTCAATAACAATTTGCAGCTGCGAATAGAAACTGCTCGACCCCCGGAATGTTATGACATCTGAGACGACAATGGCTCTGAGACTAGATTCGTATGGATTTCTGCGATATTGATATTCAGTGCTATTGCCTCATTTTCAATATTTATAACAATAAATGAAACAACTAAATCTAGTGCCTAGAGTTTTCTCCAAAATTGAGGCTGCGAAAAACTAATTAAATAAATATTAAAATTACATTTTAAAAACTAGACGCCATATTACACGTAATTTTATAGACACGAGCGTCACTACGTCTCGCGGCGCTAACGTAACAAATTGGGAGGTAATTATGCCGTAGACTCAACACTTGAATGCGGGGCGCGGGGAGGGTGAAAGGTCTCCGGCCTCGTAAATCCAAGCGGATTGATTACCGCTATCTCCCGCCACTTCATTACGTAATGGAATGTTCGTTCGATTCAATCAATAACGTGAATTTGATTTACTGTAGTAAAAGTTATGTTGTTTATTAGTTCATCAATTTGAAACGTTAAATGAAGAGCTTCTTAGAACAACATTCATAGTTTATTAATTAATACTGCAGTAATACATCGTTACACTAAGGTGGTTTAATTTATCTTGTTAACATCCAACCCAGTTTACATTAAAATAAACGAAACAATTTTCTAGACAACTCTGAAAACCAACCGCGCAAAATGGATCCATTAGAGTTTCTTCTTTACTATATATTAACACGAATAAATTACATTAATGATTTACATTACATTTAATAACTGCAAAACATCTTATAATTATCTCACATTAAAAAATTATTCTTTATTCGGTTTGAAAAATCATCCAAAATGTAAATTCTATTGATTGATAAATGTACTATTGGTTTTGTATAAAGTATTTGCGAGTAAACAAAATTTGTTTTATTACGATTGGATAAAGTACCTCCAAATATGTTGTAAAGTTTTATATAATTCGTTTCAAGTTATGTTTAAAGTTGTGCAATCAATATTGATGTTAAATTTTTAAAGTATATTTTTGAGTTATAACTTTAAAGAGTGACATGTTCTAATTCACTTATGAATTAAGGACATTATATGTGAAAACTGCTATTTATTTTAGTATTTTTTAGGGAATCTACTTGTTATTAAACAAAATATTGTCACCTCCTAAGTCAAATTTTGTTCACATACAGTAAACATTGCAAATCCTTAACATCAAAAGTTTCTCTTTGGGCCTAATTATAAGATCTCCAGAATTCCCTTTTGCACTCTTATCACATATCGTAAAATAATTTGTAATACCAAATAATATTTTCCTTTATTAAATAATGAAATTTTAAAAATTTGTGATCAAATATATTTTGTAAAAAAATTCACTCCAACTTATAAACGATCGCACCATATTTGTAATTATGAATTTGATAAACATGTTTGCTACTTGGTAATGAAGTAAGAGTTGTGTAGAAGATAGATGTTCTGTGATACGTGAGTGTTTACTATTCATATTTAGGGGTAATACAGTATTAAGTAGGTGGCAGTGGCAGTCATGGAAGCCTTTGTATCCGCGTATATGCTGTATGAATATTTATGTTGGTTTAGCTCACTACATCAACGACTAAGGGGTTCATAAGTATACAAAAATACAGCAATCAGTATAAAATGGGAACTTGTCCTTTGGTACTCATTAGGATTCATTTTCACCTAGTACCAAAAACAAGCTGAGTGCACTGTATGATTCTATCTCATGTTCACTCAAGGAAGCCAGCTCACTGGAGGAGGCATAGTTATGGTTTCCTCTTGCCAAATAATGGTACACGAGGATTCGAGTGGCTGCAGCAGGTCACCTTCGGTTCAGCGTTAGTATGTGACAGATTACTGCCTCAAATAGGTTTTCGTAATTAACACACGTTTTTGAGGTTTGTAAGAGGCGATAGTATTTTATCTCTGATTCTTTAATGAAGGTGGTAAACACTTTGACGTCATCTTCATCGGATACTATTTCAGGTTTTAACATTTTCTATCTTACTCTATAGATTTCGGCATTGGTTGATACATCATATCGCCAACGTCTATTTTTACATAAAAAAAATCATCAATATTTTCTTTTTGTTTTCTCTTTTCCCCATCGCATAGGGTATTGTTTTCTATAACATTTTGTTTTAGACAGGCTGTATTGGCAAGATTGACCTTTAAAAGGTTTTATATGAATACATTATTACATTCTTTTTTATATCTTCAGAAGTTCTACAATGTTTATGGTCATATTTACCTCTGTTATCAATGGGAGCTTCACCAATGTTCTTAAGCACCTTTGGAATGTTTTGGAGTCTTTCCACTGATTCCGGGCATTGAACACGTGGCTTTGAAGCAAATTATTATATCATTTACTCTGCCCCCTTTTTTGATTCTTACCTTGTAAGTACAGCTTTTGTCATTAAATTTAACATCAATTTCTGGCTTCCTCCATTGTCACTGTTTTATTTCATGTAAGGATATAAGGTCTGCCAAATAAAGCGATTGCTCATTTTGAGGCTGTAAGTTATTAACCCATTCAAAGACATTGGACAAGCAGTTTCCGTCCTTCACTTCGCGCGGCCCAACGACTAAAGACGGGCAGTGCCCGTCCGATACACACGACAACAACGTAGTTGAATATATTGCCGATAGATCGCAGAGGCATTCACATTTACTGCATATTTTGTTCTCAATATTCTAGTCTATGTTTTTCTTCTTCTTCGTTGCTGAAAATCATCTGATATTGCCTCAATTCATCTTGGCAAAACAGCTTTCTTTCGTTTGTAAACAGTCAAGATGGCGTCTCGCGACCGGAATGATGTGTTCGTAAATTCGGATGAATTTGCGGCTTACGTTGCTATTGTTTTAGATGAAAGTTGTGATGAGGAAAGTGACAGTGAACAAGATGACATGATACAAGAAAATAATGAAATTTCCGATGGTACAAACGATGACAGCAGTGATGACCGGCTAGGCCTTGTGATTTTGCGTGGAGTGTTGGACCAAATACCATTAGTACAATGCGTTTTACCGGCAATCATGGAATAAATCCTATCATTTCGAGGCAGTTAGGAGAAAACTGCACTGAATCAGATGTGTTCAATCACTTCTGTGACGAAACCTTGGGCTCAGGTATGCAATGAAACGAACAAATATGCCAGTGATAGCCTAGGTTTGGTAGGGGGAGACAATTACAGAGTGTCTAAATGGAAATACATTTATGTAAATGAACTAAAGGGATATTTTGCCTTAGTTGTCTTACTGGCCCAGAATCCAAAGTCAACAATGAGTAACTATTTGTCCACTAGAAGAGTAAAGTGTATGCCCAAATTTGGTGAACCATGGCAAGGGACCGGTTCAAATTGATTTCAAGGTATCTCCATTTTTCATCGTCTCTAAACCCGACAGACAAATTGAGAAAAATCAGACCCATAGTTGATTATCTCTTACTAGTTTTCAAAAAGATTTTCGCCCCTGATAGTCATATTTGTATTAATGAGAGTTTGACGATGTTTCGGGGAAGGCTTTCTTGGATTCAATTCAACCCATCAAAAAGAGCCAGATTTGGGATAAAAATCTATAAACTTTCTTCCAGACCAACTGTTGGTAGGCCTCCCGCTTATGGAGAATCACCACTGCGCCTTCAAGGAAAGTTTTGGGGACATTTTATTGAAAAGATTTCTCCAACCACCAAAGCCAGGCCCTCAAGAAAATGTAAAGTTTGTGCCTCACAGGGGTTGCTAACTATGGTTATTAGTGTAACGGTCATTGAGGATAGATTCAGTAACATTCTTTGTTAGGGCAGAATGGTTATCTCACAAATACTAAAGGTGAAACAACATATCCCTGAATAAACAGCAAAAATAGTAATGAATATCAATTGATTTCTGTATTAAGTAAATAACTAGCAGTTTTTAATATTTTTCAATGCAATGAATAGTGTTGAATCGGAGCTAGTAAGTACTCCTTCCGGAATCCAAAGTATGTGTTAACGGTTTGATTTACTGCCTGATGGTATGTACTCTCAGGGTTCACCACTCCCCCTACTACGTTATTGAGATTCCACCAGATAAAACATTAATTCACGCTATTCCATGCATCTTATTAGCGACAATGTGTTACATCACAAACAAACGCACTGGGTAATTTATGACTTTATTCATGTTGTGGGATTAAAGGTTTATTATATAATAAGGAAATTGCTCAATTGATTACTTTCTATAATTTGATTTTGCTTATTAAATAAAACAATTCCCGGTGGAAGAATGAGGTAACAGATATGAATAGAAAATATCACCTTGTCAGATGTCTTGGAACAACGAGGTATTGTAAGGCTTAATGTGCAATCAAGAGTGTATTGAGTTATAATCACCTTACCAAACCAGTAGCTTTGGGCTTAGCGCGATGACTACAGCCAACTACTTCGCCACTTCGGTAGGTAGCATTCGTAAGTGTTTGCTTCTCCAGGGAAGCTGTTAAATGGCTAGTTCCGTGAATTACATACAATTGTAAGACTTGCATTTATACTATACGATTATATTTGACACGATTTAAGACTATACTCTCTCTATAAATCTAAAGATTTTCTCAATTTGGAAATTCCCTTTTTATATAATAAATTAAACCTAGAGCCAGTTTTCTACGAACCTACGTTTTCAAATTTCAGATGATCGTATTTACAGAACATGTTTTTAAATTTTGTATTGAAATATTCTACTAAAGGGTGATTTTTTTTATTGGTGTGGTTTTTAAGTTGGCACCACTATTAAACACAACAATTAAATTTGAATAAAACAGCTGATCTTTGTTTATTATCTTATGTCATTTCGATATTTGTATTGTCTAGTGCGTATTATTGTATAGTAATCATGAACAGACTTACAAAAGAAGAGCGTTTGCGAATAGTGCAAATTTATTTTGAAAACCGCAGTTCAGTTCGGGCAACTTACCGAGCTCTTCGTCCGATTTACGGACCTCACAATAGTCCATCAGAGTCAGGTATTCGAGCTTTGGTTAATCGTTTTCGTAATATCCACACTCTTGTTGACAAGCATCGGCAGAGACGCCGCACAGTCAGGACCGAAGAGGCTGTTGATGCTGTTGCTCATAGTGTAATTTATGTGTGTATTTATGTAAGAAATATAGGTGTTTCAAATTGTAAACAAAAAATATACTCGTATATGATCTTAAACTGAATTTGTCAGTTACAGTAATATAATATAATTAGCAAAATTTTGTATTTATTAATGATGTCACGTGCTACGTTAGGTATTTAAGTCAGGTAGTTGTCATTGATTTTGTCATATTTCTATAATTATGTTTTTGGTTGAATATTTACTCCCAAGTTTCTTTTTTAATCTTATTTAATACCCTTAGTTTATTACAGCTATTACATAACTCTTATTACAGATTTTGTAGTGTAATTATTAATTTATTTACTACCAATTAATGACTCCACATTATAATATGTTGCTTTTGCCCTATTAATTTGAATATATTCCAATAGCACAAAAAGATTATGACATTTTATTCGTTGTGCACCATCTCACATTTTGTAAAGTGTCTTTGGAGTTATAAAGAAAGTTCAATATTAATATAATTAATTCGATATAATTTCTATGTTTTGCAGATATGTTCGTGTAAAGTGCCTTTGGAGTTATAAAGAAAGTTCTATATTAATATAATTAATTCGATATAATTTCTATGTTTTGCAGATATGTTCGGATATAGAACGACTCATTAATTCGGATATAAAACGACTCATTAATTCGTAAGATAATAGAAATCAGAACCGTTCCGAACTGAGGTCGCTATCAGCCGCATGTGAGTTTGTCAGGAATTTTCGGGATTTATCGGTACTGCTCGGCTCTGTCCCCACTCTTTCTCTCCGCCTCGGTTGATCACCCCATTAAATCTCAGGCGTGAGGAGCTCGTCTAACAGTCGTGGCGAGAGGCATGCCCCTTGTGTTCGGAAGGCAAAATATTGTGATTTGAGGTTAGCTGTGCTGTTCCTTTTTACCATGCGAGACGACATCGAGTTCAACATAAAGTTCTGTGAGGAAGTTGAACAATATTCATGTTTGTACGACAACAGTCGTTGAGATTACTGCAACAGAAGTGCGCAGGATCAGGCCTGGCAGAAAATTGCTTAATCTTTGTATAACCAAAAAGGTATCTATAAACTAATTACTTAACAGGCAATGAAAACTACTTTTTGTGGTAATAAATTGTAATACTTATTTTAAGTAGGTACTGATTGGGTTAATACACAATCAAATTATCTTCAGTGTTACAACAAATGGAAATAGCTAAAGTGCATTACTGTAAGCCATTATACACCACGAGGCTGCCTGGCAATGTGTTGTCTAGACATAACTGTTCTTAGTTATCTTAGTTAAAATTGAGTAGGGTAATTGACAATAATAAAAAGGAATTTTAAATTTAAAAGTTTATTACAAGAAGTTAAAAGTATTTCTAGGTCAGTGGAGTATTCACAATTGTTAAATATTTAGACTATGTTTATGAGATCTTTGATTATTAGCACTTTTAATGTATTACAGTGTATGACGTATTTCTTTTTACTACGCTGTACACATACACAATTTTACACACAGTACCTATCCTCGTGTGGAATTGGGGCACATTCTGTGAAGTAGGTACTTAGGTAATCTCTCATAAGTTTCCCTGTTGGTAGCGGCAGTCGTGGCAACAGAGCGATGAAATCGCTGTCAATCACATTCTCGTACTGTGGTTTTATGAATGTACCATCACATTCCCTTAAGGCGTTATGCAAAACACACATTGCTTGTACAAAAATATCCACATTATCAGGGGTACATCGTATTAGTGTATTAAGTACTTCAAACTTGGAATACAGCATGCCGAAAGAGCATTCAACAGGTTTCCTCGATCTCGATAATCTGCTGTTAAAAATCCTGCGACTGTTAGTAGTCAATGATTTCTTGGAATAAGGCTTGAGCAGGTTTTTTGACATTGAGAATGCCTCATCAGTTATAAAGTAATACGGAATTGGTTGGTTGTCTCCTGCAATAGGACTAGGCTCTGGTAAATCTAGATTTCCTTTCTTAAAAGCCCTGCCAAAACTACTGTTTGCCATTACACGGCCATCACTGTTCCGTCCATAATCCCCCACATCTATTGCCAGCAACATGCCATCTGCATCTGACACTGTGAGTAAAACAACGGAAAATTAACCTTTGTAATTGTAATAGGCGGAACCAGATCGTGGGGGGCATTGTATTTTTATGTGCTTACCATCTATACTGCCAATACAATTAGGCATATTCCACAGTGATAACGTACGATCTGAAACTTGCTTCCATTTTTCGGCTGTTGGTATTGGCATGTACACAGGTTGCAGGTTTTTCCATATAGCATTAGAAGTTTGAGGCACCACCATCGATATAGTCGAGTGTCCTTTAAAGAAGTAGTACGACAGTGCTTTGAATGAACATCCAGTTGCAAAGTTCCTGAAAAAATAACAATCGTACTTATATGAAATAACAGTTACAAACTGTGCAGGGTTTTCCAAAATTATGTCACGGGTCGGCCGACGTCTAACCTGTCAAGTTAAATATGGTCTGGAGATATTAGGGCCCAGAGGATCTAAATATGGGTATTCCCACTAAAATTTTGCCATTAGTGTTTTTGTATTTATATTTCAAACAAAATATCAGTCATTGCAATGCAGTAAGTAGTTCTTTATTTTCAGTGGCTGACTGCAAGGAGAGATGGAAGAACGTGAGATGGCGTTATGCTAAATATAAGAAGCAAACAAAACTACCGTCTGGATCTGCCACTAAAAAAATTAAACAAAATTATCTGACGTAAACAGTTCTGCATTCAAGTATTTTGAGACGAAACAACGGTTACTAAACCAAACATCGCAGAAAACCTCTACCGAACCTGACCCCGACTTGGATTTTTTGCATAGTATTTTGCCAGACATGAAAGCTATGGATGCTAGTCAAAAAAGACAGTTCAAAATTGGAGTAATGAAATTAGCAGATGAAACACTTAATAACGTGGAGATTTCTTCAGTTGCTTCTGCATCAACTAGATCCTCAGCAAATACATTTAACTACACATCACCGTCAGTGGATGGCTTTGCTCCTAACAATGAAGCTGTAATGGACTTCGACCAAACGGTAGAAGAAGAGGGAGATTTTAATATTAAGAACTACTTGTATATGATGCCTAAATAGTTTGCTTGTAGTAGCGGTTCTTTTATAAAGTTACTTATAAATTAACATATTAACGTATAATTTCCTTTAAGACAAGAATATTTGTTTGTCAAGACTTCTGGATCTAGTTCGTTTCTAAATAAATTTCTTAAACAATAATTTGTAGCCTACTATTTAACTTACCTCAAAGTTATCAGTAGTCTCTCTTCTGGACTAACAGGTTCTCTACAGTTAGTGCTTCTTTTTGTAATGTCGTCCTTAACAAGGTCCAAAACTACGAAGAAACACTCACGGGACATCCTATAGAAGTTTTGGAAGCGTTGTGGATATAAATTTAACTCACGCATCACAACAAATGTACCACTATCTCGCTTACTTAACCACAATGGATGAACCCAAAATCTTCTCTTTTTCTGTAAATTGGCTACGAACACTACATCTAACATATCTTGATCATCTTCGTCACTGCTCTCCATGTTTTATGGTTTAACTGATTACAAACCAGACTTCTTATATGTAATAACATACAACGGTTAACTACATACAAAACCACTCTACTGACAAGTTTTCTCACGACTGTCACGCGTCTGTGGTTGCCAGTGTGCATTGCACACGCCACATCACTGCCTCATCCGTGCCACGTCTCCGCCCGACGTTCGTTCAGTGTGAATTGCGCCTAATGTAGCACAATTTATTTTTTTTATTTTCAGTTCAATTGTAAACGTTATACGACAGTTGCATGCAAGCTTCTTAGAATAACATTCAGAGATTACATTAATACTGCAGTAATAAAATTGTTATACTAAACTGGTTTAATTTATCATGTTAACATCCAACTCAGTTAACATTAAAAGAGAACGAAACAATTTCCATTAAAGGGTGTCTTCATTACGATATATTAACACGAGTACATTATATTAACGACTTACATTACATTTAATAATCACTTCAAAACATCTATATTTATCTCAAAATAAAAAAAAATTGTTTATTCGGTTTGAAAAATCATCCAAAACTTAAATTCTATTGTTTGATACATTTAGTATTAGTTTTGTATACAGTATTTGCAATGAAACAAACATTTAAGTTTTTAATTTCATTTCGATGGATAGAGTGACTCCAAATATGTTATATTGTTTAATATCATTAAAGTTTTCAAGTCATGTTTAAAGTGGTGCAAATTGTATTGATGTTCAATTTTTTAAATTATATTTTTAAGTTATAACTTAAAAGAGAGACATGTTTTAATTCATTTATGAATTTAAGACATTAAACGTGAAAACTGCTATATATTTTTAGTATTTTTTTTAGGGAATCCAATTTTAATAAACAAAAAATTTTCACTTCCTAGGTGAAGTTTTGCTCACATGACAGTAAACATTCCAAATCCTTAACATCAACCGTTTTCTCTTTGGGCCTAATTATAGGGATCTCCAGAATTCCGATTTGCACTCCTACCACTTTACCGTAAAATAATTTGTAATAACAAATAATAAATATTTTTTCATTTTATTAAACGATGGTATTTTAAAGAGTTATGATCAAATAACTTTAATTAAAACATTCACTCCAACTTAAAAAAGATTGCACCATACTTGGAAATAATGAATTTGATCAACATGTTTGCTACTTGGTAATGAAATAAGAGCTATTTAGAACCGAAGATAGATGTTCTGTGAAATGTGAGTGTTTACTATTCATATTCACCGGCAATACAGTATTATGTAAATGGTAGTGGCAGGCATGGAAGTCTTTGTAACATCGCGCATCGCCCGTATATGCTATATGAATATTTATGTTGGTTTAGTTTCACTATATCAACGACTAAGGGGATCATAAGTATACAAAAATACAGCAGTATACAGTATAAAATGCGAACTTCTCCTTTGGTACTCATCAGGATTCATTTTTACCAGGTACCAAAAACATGTTGAGTGCACTGTATGATTCTCTCTCATTTTCACTCAAGGAAGCCAGCACACTGGAGGAGGCATAGTTATGGTTTCCTCTTGTCAAATAATGGTACACGATAGTTTCAGTTTCAGGAAAACGATAAGTACATTCTCAAATGTATGAATACGTTTACAGTTTGTAAAAAACCTCTCTAAGAATCAATAGATAAAGGTTTCAAGATAAAATATAATTTGCTATTAACTATACTGTTCCCTTTAGTGTACGGAATTGCCTTGATCTCCCCTACACTGACAACTGTAACATTATTTATTTATTCCCACAGGATTTATGGGTAAGTTGATAAAACCCCTATTTTGTATGCAATCAATATTAACTTTTACTGTTCAACCACTTAGTTAAAAGATTTTATGAATGATAGAATTGATTTAACAATTTTAAAGATCCGTTTAGGGCTCTTAGAAAAGTTTTTAGTAACCGATGAAAATTCCAAAGTGGGGTAACCTCACATATTTGTTAATCTTATGAAGACTAGGAAAAATATTGTACTGCATTTAAGATCAATAGTATTAATAACATTGAAATTCTTTTTAGTTGTCCAGCAAACGCTGTATGCTACGTGTATCTACGGAAAACTATGCAAGCATCTGCACCAAAGTTCTTTATCGACAAAGTTCTTGCCTCTTCCATATTGTTATTTTCACTTCCACTTCTAATTACAATGTCTTTCTGTAGTTCGATATGGAGTCTTCATAATAATACGTTAGCAAAAATACTGGAATGACGTCCTATAATTGAGAACATTGTCTGCATTTCTACAAGTGTAATATACCAAATTAATTGTAAGTTTTACACCAATAAAAATTAGGCAACCGTCTAATCAATTAGGAATTCGTATGACTGGGATTGGTTTAAAATTTGTATCAAGACAAGGACAAACCATTGGCAAAACATTATCCAGAACACAACTAAGACAAGATATAACAGTGTTTTTACATTAAAAGGAATCCATAAAATACCACCATGTCCTGATGAAAAATACAACACATTAAAATTACACATGGGGCAAGATCATCAAGTTATATTGATGACAAAAATTAATTTAGACTAAGATAGTTAATTTGGAGTTTAAAATAATTAATATATATTCAATACTGATCAGAGTTGATTAGTATCATTCCATACTTCACTCAAGGATTTGTATAGGTACATCGTATTGGTAAACTATTTTGGGGATAAATAATTTAAGATCCCATATTCAAAAAAGTAAAAATCGTCAAATTAAGAAACGTTTTGTCTTATAGCGTAGTCTACACAAATGTAATATTTGAAAAAATATTATTGCCAACAATTATATTTCCAAAATTATGTAAATTAATTCCGTAATTAATGTATTATGTAATCAATAAATATCTAATATGTGAATTAGATATTTATAGAAAGTGTACAAAGTTCAAGGGATCTGTACACAATAAAATACTTTTTTTAATGATGAGAATGGATCACTTGGCTAACTGTGTGTAAGACATTCATTTTAAAGTCTTTATGTTTTACAAAACATAATGACACTGTTGTACATGATGTCATGTCCGGAGTTTCAAACGGTGGGGAGGTTGTTGTATCAAAAATTGACAAGCGTGGGTGTGCCCCAAACCCAAAAAAGGTTGATCGGAGCCTAATAATACAACATATTGAGAACTTAAAATCCTGCGATTTGGCCACTACAGGCGTGAGCATGCACCAAATGTTCGTTATCTTCCTAGTGATATAACTGTAAAATAAATGCATGAAGACTTCAAGTCTAAGCATTCCCACTAATATTTCCTATGATTTATACAGATATATCCTGAAGAGCATGAAAATATCATTTACAATGCTACGAAACGAAGAATGTGAGCAGTGCGAGGCGTTTAGCATTCATAAATCATTCATAATAGCATTCATAAGTCATGGTGACAATGCCATAACTTGCAATGAATGTGAAAGCTATCAAAAACCACAAGGAGCAGTATATAAGAAAGCTCGTCTAGAGTATAATAAGGACTCAGAACTAAGTAATAGCGATACGTCTACTGTGTATTATTCAGGTGATCTCCAAAAAGTGGTGATGCTGCCCCGACTGGATGGATTTAAGGTTGTTGTATTTACAAGACGTATCATTGTGTTTAATGAAAGTTTTGTGTGTATATAAGAATCCTGTTTTATACAAAAAAACATTCTTGCCAAATTAAGGGTTAATACAGTAAATGAAACGTTTAAATTAACAAGTTTTTATACTAGTTGTATGTATTAAATGTATGAAGGAAACGGTAAAATTCCAATATACAATGATCCGGCTCTTGGAAAAGGTGAATGCATTACAAAGTACGATATTTTAAAAATAAATGTCATTAAAAGGCATTTGTTCACAAGGTATGGATGGCACATGAGAATGGCGGGGAAGTGACTCCTTGCCAGGGCTGTTGCTGCGCAGCATTCAAGATTCATTCATGCAGCCCACCCTGAACTGTGCCGTATCCAGCAAGCACCCGTGATTGGTTATGAATGAAGTCGAACATTATGTGACTGTGTTTGTAATATGTGTTTTACTATTTTCATTTAAAAAAGTACATTTAAAAAATATTTAATGAATGACATTTTTATCCTTATAAAAAATTAAGTCACAGAGAAGCTCATTTCCAGAAGGTACTTAACGACATTATTTCACATATCACCGTAATTAATACTCCAAATTATTTTCAAGTAATTTTTTTATTTCAATATTGGGTAGTCCTGCTTTCAGCTGGAAAAAACAAACATTTTTTGTTGTTAGTTTCAATGCTTGGTGAATAACACAAACCTAACCTAAGTAATTATTGTTAAAACTGTGCAACTAGTGAGTAAAACTAGATTTATTAACTTATAATCTGAGAAAGAAGTTATAACTTTGAGAAAATGAGTGACGATAGTGATTAGTTACCTTAAGAACCTAGTGAAAGTTGTAAACCTAGGAAGAGGAAACTTAACCGTGACAATTGGAAGAAAAGCCGAGAAAAGGTTTAGAAACGCCTGCTTAAAGACAATGGGTTTCAAATTATTTGCAAACATTAGAGTGAGAACAGCTTCTGTAAAGCGGACAAGCTGACAGATGAGGAAGTAAAAAAACTTTCATGATAAATACTGGAGCTTACTTGATGCCGTGAAGGAAAGAATATTTTATTCAGAGTTAGTACCATTTCAAGGAAAAGGATTCCAGAAGGTACTCGATAAAGACAGAGACTGTGGGCAACTAGTTATAAAGTGCCTTCTAAACTTAATGTATGCAAAGAAACTTTGCATACATTAAGTTTAGAAACGAGATCTCGTTATGAAACGAGATGTTTCATAACTGATGAAACACATGTTTATGCTCAGAGAACATCTGTATCGAAGAAAATAAATTAAGAGTTTTAGAAGCTAAAGCAAAGCATAGATTGAGATATACTGATGTGTATACCTCAATCAGAAGATGAAGCATGGCCATCCTTGCTTGAGGAAATAGATGAAACTACTGCACAAACAGTATGATGTCCTTGCTTCAGATACTCCTGTTTTGTGGCAACTCAAATGATGTGGAAGAGGGTGACTGGGTTGTTGTGATCTACGATGGCTGGTATCCAGGTAGGTTGTAGAAGCTTTTTACTTAAGTACATAGCCTGAAGTGTTCATTGTTAAACATTTAGGCCAGCAATAAAACCATATTGGGCCATTTTTTTGGTTGTAATAATTTAAATCCAACGCATGCTGTGGGTTAGCTTTGAACATCTTCATGGAAACAATTAAAGTGTTAATTTGTACCTGTAACAATGAAACCTTCATAAATAATAATTGTTGCAGGTGTTGTCGAGAGACGAGATGAGAACTTCCTCTCCGTCAATTTTATGCATACAACTGGTACCAAGTTCTTTTGGCCAACAGAAGCTGACATTCAGACTCTACAACCAAATGACATTTTATGCAAAATTGATGTGCCTCCACACCCTGTCTCTAATAGACATTTTGGAATGTTGAAAAATACTGTCAATCAGATCCAAGAACTCTAAGAAAAATTTAAATAGTTTAAGCAGTAGATAAAACAAAAAAGCTTAGTTGTAAAAAAGCGTTTAATAAAAAACTGATTTTTTTATAATAAAACACCTTGTTTTTTTGATCTCCATTAACAAAATAAATAGTTTTCACCATTAAAAACACATTACGGTATTGATGTTCTATATCACCAACGTTTGGTTACTCGTCCCATCCGTTACAAATCAATGTCCCATCTGTTACATTGGAACATGATTTATTGCTAGATAACGTTTATTATAATGATAAAGATAAGTATAAAACTGAAAACTATCCAATCTGATTAATAGGTAGTATTTTTCCTGTTGTGTTAAAGATATGGACATAACTGAATTACTCCCATAAAGGGAATCATCACTTGCTACACTTCCTAAATTGTGTCCCATCCTTTACACATTTTTGAACTCTTTAAACTCTTAATATTATAATAATTGTATTTTTTAACGCACTTGCATATTAATTTACATCAACTCTTTAAGCAAACCAATTATGTTGTAAAATTTCACTTTAATAACCATTATTTAACTTATTCAGCTGTTCTTTACGGTAAAAATCACACTAAAACTGTCCCATCTGTTCCAAAATAATGGCTGTAATGTAATATAAATAATAAATATCAAATTTAGACTATACTACATAAATGTTAGCTTCCTAAATTATATGATTAAATATACTGTATAACTAAAAAGGACTTTAATCGTGAGTACAGGAAACCTAGATTATTTATTGTACCACTACAAAATATTAGTGTCCGAAAAAATGTACTTCGTCGTATACGTGTGAACGTTAGAAGTCATATAACAAAAGGACAATTACTTTTAAGAATGAAACATTATTATTTATCTTATATTAACAACTGATAACGTACAAAATATTTGTTTTTTAATGTATTGTATAAGTAATTTATACGTGTTTAACGCTGCATAGGAAGAGTCCAATTAGCCGACAAGTACGGCACATTGTTGCAAGCTGTCAGGTGAAGCTGTTAAGGCGAAGCAGTCATTACCAAGTTCTGATGGTTCCTTCATTTGCCGCTTGAGACCGCTTATGTTAATAGCTTTGCAATTTGATTCTCTGCTGTGATTACGTACACACAACAATTGCTCGTGATGCAATTTACTTAAGTAGGGTCAGACTAACTATTAATATTGAGGAAATTAGTTGCTTATAAACTGGAATAATTACGTGATTAATAGCCATAGATGATATTAATTATGAACTAATAGTTAATATACAGGGTGGCCCAAATGTCAGAAATGAAAATACCAGTAAAGTACAAATACTTTATTTGTACAAAGTAAAGTATTATTAATGTAATTATTATTATTTATTTTTAATTATTATTTAAAAAAAATATCTAACCTACAATAGGTGCTCAAAGTGGCTTCCAGGTTGTTCTATACAAACATTGCATCTTTTTCAACACCTGAATTACAAATCCGTTCGCAAATGTTCAGGGACTGTAGGTTTTCAAATTCTGATTCTATACGTTCCTTCAAATGATCAACAATCTTGACGGAATAAACCTCATTTTGGAGAATACTCCAGACAGAAATATCCATGTGCGTAATATCTGGGGATCTTGGAGACCACTCAATAGTGCCCCCGTCTGCCAATCCATTCATTGAAGTTTTCATTGAGAAAGTCTTTCACAACAACTCCATAGTTAGGGGGAGCGCCATCTTGTTGCCATATCAACCTTTCCTAAACCGGCTGGACATTTTCAAATAGTGGACTGTTTTCTAGCTCAATAAGCACTTCATAAAGCATTTCTCGGTAATTTTCAGCATGAACAGTCCCATTAAAAAATACGGCCCGATTAGCGCACCGCTGAATATCACTGCCCATACACTCAAGCCAGGAGCGTTCAGTTCTGTCTCCATCACCAAATGAGGATTAGTAGAATCCCAATAAACACAGTTACGTCGATTCACTCTGACATTCACTTTAAAAGTCGCTTAATCGCTCCAAAGAATGCATTTTGAAAACATTGGATCAGCTTCAGCTCGGATTGTGTACCATTCGCTGAATTCCAAACGCCTGTCGGGATCATCTTCATTTAGGCCTTGTAGTAAATTAGGCCTATATGCTTTTAATTTCAAAGTTTTCTGCATCCTTTTGAGACTTGTTTTTGGTAATCCGTATTCCTTAGACGCTTTCCTTTGAGATTTAGTGGGCGATTGCACAAAACATTGCGCAACAACTTTAAGATTCTCTTCTGTAGTTACAGACACTGGCCTACCTGAACGAGAAAGCTCCGCCACTGACCCAGTTTCTTCGAACCTTGCATTTAATTTCTGAATACCTTGTCGAGATAGGGGTCGACAAGGATATTTACAGACGTCGATCAAACTTCGTTACAATGGTAAAAACGATGTCGCAAAATCCCTGTTTTGTACGACTGTACCTACAACCTTCTGGCTCTCCTTCATATTTGTTGACGAAAAGTGTTCCGAATTATACACTATACGAGAACTTGTCATTATATCAGTTATATATTTAAAACCATTTGGAATAGAGTATTATTGCAATATAAATGGTACAAAGTTATGGAGCTGCAATTGTGCAACTAGTGTCTTGCTCTGCTAATGCAAGTTGCTAAATTCTAGACTTAGCTAGTCTCTTACACAGGGCCCACATCCTTTTTATTCGCCACAACAGCGAAATTCCGATGAACCGCCGAGTAAATATTCGTAATTAAAATGATTAATTCAAATTCAATTGCCACATGAGTTAGTTCATTTTCCTGAGTCAAAATAATCTGAAGCTTCAATTAATTATTTAAGTGGGATTAGTGGCGCTCACAAAATGGGGTTTTTTGTTAAAGAGAATCAACTTAGTTATTTTATTAAAAATAATATATTTATAATAAGAGGTAATACGAACAATAGTCACAGTATGGTTTGTTACTTTAGTCCCGAGGTGGTAATTTCAGTATAGACACCATTTAAAAGTCGATTCGTTTTAAGAATCCACTTATTCATTTCAACACCTTTTCATTAGCCACAATGCTATAATAAGATTTGTTTATTTTAACCTAGTTTGTAATTATGTATTAGGTTAGTTCTTTACCTGAAGAAGAGATCAGATTGCAGATCTCCAAACGTAGTGTTACTGATTTCTTATTTCACTGAACGATGGCAAATGTCCGGAAAAATCCTGTTTCCTTCACCTTTTCATTTTATATTAACCAACGAATGTTATTTGTCTAGAATATAAAAGCGTTTATTTAAAACATTCTACATGAAAATGAGGCTCCCAAAGTGGAGCACTACTTGTCAGAGAGGCCCCGTTACACAATAATTTGTATTGCATGATTCATAATTTACATATGTAGTTAAACCGTAACTACTACTTTATAATTTTATTTCAGCCTGAGACAAGTAAGAATTCCCAGACCTCAAAACTTTCTAGTATTGTAAAATCATCCTCATATTTAGTTGTGTCCTTATATTAAAGGACACAATTATAAATATAGGTAGTATTGAAATCCTAGTTAAATAATTTCATATCCTTAGACAATTAACTATGTTAGTCTAATTTAATTTTTGTTATCAACATAATTTGATGATCTTGCCACATGTGCAATTTTAACGTGTTGTATTTTTCACCCGGACATGGTGGAATTTTGTGTATACCTTTTAATGTAAAACACTGTTTTACAATTTTGCACAATTTTGTCTTAATTGTGTTCTATATAGAGATGCCCGAGTAACGAGTACCGAGTTTTACTCGGCTCAATTTTTTTTTTAACAGAGTACTCGGCCGAGTAACTCCGTTCTATCAAATTCCCATTTTGCGTGTGTAAACAAGTACAAACAGGTTCGCGCCGGTCGAGAGGTCGGCTCGCGTTGATACACCCCTCTCTCCGCACGCGGCTTCCTACTATCAGTCGCTTGATAATTTGCAAACAAATACTTCACGTTGCGCGTCATAGTGTATAAATAATTGAAAAAGTTTTAAATTAACGATTGATTTTGTGTAGTACCTAATCAGTGATTGTTAACATAATGACTTCACGTAAAAGATCCCGAATTTGGGCGTTTTACGACGAGATTGTAGAAGATAAAGCAAAAGTGAAATGTACTAATTTCACGTAGTGGTGTTCGACGAAAGGCTTCCATGACGGTAATGTTAAACCATGTTAAAATAAAACACACAGAAGATTTACAGATTTGGAAATTGAAACTTTGCGGGATATATCTCAAAATCGTGAGCCAGTAGCATCAATTTCGTCGTCGCAATCGAACGCAATGCAATGAAAATACAGCACACCCTTTTCGAGTCATTTACTACAAAATGGGACATAATTGATTCGCGTGCTAAGGAAATTCCCAAAGCTGTAGCGGAGATGACCGCGGTAGATAACCAACCGATATCTATGTTAAAAATAATGGGTTCCAAAGATTAATGAATACCTTAAAACCCAAATACCAAATTCGTAGTACAAAGTACATGAGCGAGGTTATCATACCAAAATTTTACACCTAAGTAAAAAACGAAATAAGAGCGGAACTCGCAAAAGCTAAAGCTATATCAATAACTACTGATATTTGGACCTGCACAAATAACTTACTCAGATTTTTAAGCTACATCGTTCACTGGCTTCAGCACACAGTGTTGCAGATGTTACATTTTAGATGATCCCACACGACGGACAGTATTCGATCAGAGCTTTCAGATTTATCCGTGAACTGGGATATTGATACACGCATTCATCTTGTCTGGAGAGACAATGGACCCAATGTGATAAAAGCCATAAATGTTAGTCAGTATGTTGGCAAAGGATGCTATACACATACGCTGCAACTAGCCGTCAAAGCTTGGTTGAAAGAACAAAATGTAATCGCGACGTTATTGCCTCAGCTAGAAAAATTATAGGCCACTTTAACCATTCTGCAGTGGCCCAAGAAAAACTGACCATGATACTAAAGTAACTTTAGCAAAAAATCAATTACAAATATTCCAAATGCATTAAGATGGCCATTAAAAGTCAGAATACATGTAAATTTCATACATAAATTGATTTATTTTAATATTGTATACTCTACGTCCACGCTGTTATCCAACTCTCGGACACAGCGTCTTGCTCTGCTCCACCACGGCCGCGGCCACGTATACCCGCTGCAGCTCGGCCACCAACATCTTCGTCTATTAGTAATCTACCACCATCAACAGCAACGACCTCCTCATCGTTGTTTCGTCACTTCCTGTGACGTTGCAGACGACTTTGTGGACGATTTCCAAGTGGACGCCTCCTAAAACCCAGTAGCATTTTAATTTTCCTCTTCTACTAAGTGGAAAGTACTTATTGCCCTCTTGGGCCTAGATGTTATGTAGCGGAGACTAGATGGTATTACAAAGTTGAGGCTTCTTCTAACGATGTCACTACTGAAGCCTCATGTTCCAGCGCTCTCAGACCATCTGCAAAATTGTATTATTGTTCAGTCAATCAATTGCAAGTCATGTACGTATTGTCATTTAATATTGATATGAGCAATATTCTTCAACTGTTGTAATTATTACTAACTTTTTATTAATACAACTTTGACGCAAGAAAGCTAGTATAATTAATTTATTTGTAAGAAATATTTAATACATTTTAATGTTTTGACGGTTAACTGTAAAAACCAACACTTTTGGATGAGCCGCGGGCATGTGTGTAGGACTCCGTGTCGTTGTTACCCATCTCTTCTGTTTATAAACAGAGATTAGCTTTAACACCGAAACTTAGAATATTAGTTTGGTTGTAAACCAACGTTGTTAATTTTACAAACTTAACGTTTACTGTATGGTAATTCATTTATTAGATAAGAATATTTAAATGTTTTGATATTAAACGCAGGACCAGGATTGTTTCAATACGAGCTTGAGCACTATTATTGCATTGTTGTTGGCCAAACCTAGAGTGAACACATTAAAACTTAGGAAATGTATTAAAACTATTCCAGTTACTTAGGCATAAATGTTCAAAAGTCAAGGTTTTCCAACTGTTCTAAACTTTCTAGTATTTTTGGGACATACAATTTTATTGAAATGGAATTCACCGTACTGACAAACACCCGAATTTTATTAAGACTATGCGGGACCTTGCAATGGGCACTTTTGGTTAGTAGACTTGATTCGAACCTCAAGTGGTTGGAAAGTTATCTTTCAAAAAGATATCATGTTATTAGATTATATATTTTCTCCATTTTGATTACTAAAGGTTTCAGTGAGTAGAGTTTACATCTTTAATTTTCAACTAGATCTGCAATTCCAATTTTCTTTGTCATGTTACAACAGCACCATGTCACCCGAAATCAAAGAGGTTTGTGGAGGGATGTGTGCAGACGGTCTAAATCCCGATATAATGGCAAATATTTATGTGAAATTAGTTAAGCAGAAGATGATTAAAGACAAAGTGGAGAGAATTTCATCCAGAAGAGGCACTGTGGATGAGGGAACATCATGATTCATACAGCGAGAACATTTTGGTTCAGAGAACTGGACCTTTATCGTACTTTGCAAAAGAAAACAATAATAAAAAAGAAAGAAGTGCGAGTAAAAATGCTCTCGGTCTTGGTACTACAGTTTTGTGTCATCGAAGCAGGCCATGTTGTTGGTTATAAGTTGATATTGTAGTGTGTTCGTGGATTATATTAAATCTGTAAAAGTACGTTTCCGTATAAATTAGAAGTATTTTATTCTAAACAGTTATGTAATACAAATGGTACAACAATGAATTTTTGTCACGAACTCCAATAAAATAAAAACTTCTTAGCCACAAGGGTGAAGCCCGTTGAACTTCATTACGCAAAAATATATGACTCTAAGTCTTTTTGCTTCTGTAAGATGGTTTCTTAACTTGATATCTTCAAAAGTTACTGAGATAACAAGTTACTGGATTTCATTACATTTCAAAGCACAATTTCGTTTCTACAAAAATAGTAAATAAAAAGCTTAATGTAGTGTTAGGTAATCAAGAAATAAGCTAGTCCGTTACAATAAATAAATGATAAGTAAAGAGATAGCATTTCGTTAATATTGGCTGCCTGTAATACTTTTGGTTAAATTAATTCTTATTCAAAACTCTATTTGTGGATTTTAAATATTTAACTTTATTGATTTTTAATATAAACTCAGTTACTATTAATATTGTGAAATAAGAAGGGACATTTTCCAATTTCCTTCTCTGAGTGAAGTCGTTTTATTTCTTACAATATTGATAAGTACAACTGACAGATGTTACTCTCTTCTGCTCGACAGTTCCATTTACCGCCTTGACAGTTCACTTGACATTCATTGCGATGTTATCAGTTCCATTTACAAACAATACAATGCATGCCATTTGAAGACTCCAGAGGACGAACGATGATGGTAATTATTTTTAATATTTTAGTGGAATTATTGAGGCAAAGCCTTTTAGAATATGTCGGGAGTAGTAAACCATGCAAAATCGTAGTCAACACTGTATCCGTATCAAGAAAAGAAGTTATTTCCGTATCATGTAAATGATTTTTGCCCATTCTGTGGAGAATTCGGTGTCGATAAAGAACTTTGGTGCAGATTCTTATATAGTTTTCGATAGATACACGTAGCATATAGCGCTGCTGATTCTGCAGACAATTTTGTTTGTGACTTTTGCCCCGACCACTGAGTTTTCTTCATATTTTCTAAGTATTAAAGTAAAATTATTACTTTTATATAATTATTACAAAAAAAATGTATGTATAGGTTTGTAAAACACTGCGAATTATTACACCGAGATATGTATGACACTCCTCGGGGGATTAGGACAATATCGTAAAGTTTCAGGAAAACGATAAGTACATTCTCAAATATATGAATACGTTACAGTTTGTAAAAAACTTCTCTAGGAATCAATAGATAAAGGTTTCAAAATAAAATATAATTGGCTATTAACTATAAAAATGTTCCCTTTAGTGTACGGAATTGCCTTGATCTCCCCTACACTGACAACTGTAACATTATTTATTTATTCCCACAGGATTTATGGGTAAGTTGATAAACCCCTATTTTGTATGCAATCAATATTAACTTTTACTGTTCAACCACTTAGTTAAAAGATTTATGAATGATAGAATTGATTTAACAATTTTAAAGATCCGTTTAGGGCTCTTAGAAAAGTTTTTAGTAACCGATGAAAATTCCAAAGTGGGGTAACCTCACATATTTGTTAATCTTATGAAGACTAGGAAAATATTGTACTGCATTTAAGATCAATAGTATTAATAACATTGAAATTCTTTTTAGTTGTCCAGCAACGCTGTATGCTACGTGTATCTACGGAAAACTATGCAAGCATCTGCACCAAAGTTCTTTATTGACACCGAATTCTACACAGAATAAGGAAACACCATATCCATGATACGGAAATAACTTCTTTACTTGATACGGACAAAGCGTTTACAAAAGTTAGAGGATCAAAATCCATATCATCGTCGTTACATAGGTACTCCATACGAACATTAGGCATATTATCGTCGTCATCAGAATCAAACTCCAGGTTTCTTCGATATTAAGTACTTTTTTCTTTTTCAAATTTAAATTTTCTTTTAGAATTATTTTGTTTGTATTTACTTTGGCCCTTTGGTTTGACAAGTTTGCCATTAGGATCAGCAGTTTCAATGAATTCATTGTCTGCTTGCCTCTTCCATATTGTTATTTCACTTCCACTTCTAATTACAATGTCTTTCTGTAGTTCGATATGGAGTCTTCATAATAATACGTTAGCAAAAATACTGGAATGACGTCCTATAATTGAGAACATTGTCTGCATTTCTACAAGTGTAATATACCAAATTAATTGTAAGTTTTACACCAATAAAAATTAGGCAACCGTCTAATCAATTAGGAATTCGTATGACTGGGATTGGTTTAAAATTTGTATCAAGACAAGGACAAACCATTGGCAAAACATTATCCAGAACACAACTAAGACAAGATATAACAGTGTTTTACATTAAAAGGAATCCATAAAATACCACCATGTCCTGATAAAAAATACAACACATTAAAATTACACATGGGGCAAGATCATCAAGTTATATTGATGACAAAAATTAATTTAGACTAAGATAGTTAATTTGGAGTTTAAAATAATTAATATATATTTAATACTGATCAGAGTTGATTAGTATCATTCCATACTTCACTCAAGGATTTGTATAGGTACATCGTATTGGTAAACTATTTTGGGGATAAATAATTTAAGATCCCATATTCAAAAAAGTAAAATCATCAAATTAAGAAACGTTTTGTCTTATAGCGTAGTCTACACAAATATAATATTTGAAATAATATTATTGCCAACAATTATATTTCCAAAATTATGTAAATTAATTCCGTAATTAATGTATTATGTAATCAATAAATATCTAATATGTGAATTAGATATTTTATAGAAAGTGTACAAAGTTCAAGGGATCTGTATATATGTGTTAATTAATCAGAAATGTGTAATACTGTTTATCAATTCTGTGGACATAGATATCGTCTTACAATTTTTCTTTCTCAACTTATTAGGCCTAATGATTGTTACTTTTGTTGCCGTAAATTGCTTAGGGGTATTAAATTATTTACCAAGGATTTCAATATTTAAATATGTCAATATTTGATGAAAATGTGTTGAAATGAATAAGTGGATTCTTAGAACGAATCTACCTTTAAATGGTGTCTATACTGAAATTACCACATCGGGACTAAAGAAACAAATCATACTGTGACTATTTATTGTTCGTAATACCTTTCGTATTTCTTTTCGT
Source organism: Homalodisca vitripennis (assembly GCF_021130785.1). Lineage (NCBI taxonomy): Eukaryota > Metazoa > Arthropoda > Insecta > Hemiptera > Cicadellidae > Homalodisca > Homalodisca vitripennis. The sequence goes on from NC_060209.1 coordinate 174,162,612, forward strand.
TTTCTTCTTGAAACTTGCTGCATGAATTCCTATTTTAAATACCTGAAATTCTCCGTGAAATGATCTAAAAAACTATTTTAATTTTTTGTTATACACGAAAAATAACTTGTAGGGATGGGACAATTCTATTTTTAATTAGCTTAACCGAAAAGTAATTGTACCGCTTTAACCCCTAATTTGACAACGTGCCATTTTTGGCACATCAATTATAATAATGTTTCTAGAACAGCTGATTCAGTCTCAGAGTGTACCAAATGACTTCCCATGATTCCTTGCATACTGCAGTTGTGATTCAGTACACTCTGGTGGCCAACCTTGTAACTAAGTTCTGTTGTGAACAAGATGGCAAAAAGGAAACATGGCTGCCCTCTACACAAGGTAACTCAAATATATTCTGTACCTTTATACGAACTTATTTGCTAACAAAACTTAATTATTCAAGCAGTTTAAAGATAATATACCCTAATTATAGAATTCATTCAGTTCAAATATGACTTCAATAACGTTTTATTGCATGATACATTTGTGTGTGCCGAAAATGGCACGTTGCCCAAGATGCAATAAACTGTATATTTTTTTGAATGTGTCGAAATTGGCACAATAATGATGTCATTACTATAATTGTTAAAATTAAAATTTCACCTATTGAGTTACAGAAAACTGTTCAATACTTAGAGTGTGCCGAAAATGACATATTGCTCGAGATATAGAAAACTGTATATTTTTGTAAGTGTGCTGAAAACAGCACATTGTCATAGAATAATAAACGTTTCAAAGTAAATCTTGTAAAGAAAAAAATAAGCTGTTCTTGTTTTCATAAGTTGTTTTTCCAGCCAATTATATTGTAGACAAATTCTAATTTCCTAATTGGTTTCTTTTTACAGGAGGATAATCCAAGACTTTCCATGCCAACAAGAAAAATCATGGCATTGCTTCTTGATCCGGCAGCATCCGACTTCAGTTCAAATACGGACAGTGAGAACGATGAGATTCGTGAATATTTTCGAGAAAAGAAAGAAGAAACTGACAACGATGAAGATTCTTCTCCTGCTCGTTCTCTTCCAGCTGATGTTGAAGAAATGTTAGTAAATATACTGCCCTACTAAGAAAGAAAGCCTTACCTCCAAAATTTTTCAAATTTGAGTTAAGTGCATATTAGGGTTTATGAGGCGGTTTTACACAATAAAACCACTCCACTCTTAAACCAATAAAAACAGCTAAGCAAAAAAGCCTTATGTGTAAAAACTTTGAAAAAACTACGTATAAACACCTCAAGTTCATGACTTGTAGAAAATATACCTTATGTGTTAAGGAGCACGGCAGTTAAGGTATTCTTCTCTAGAATTGATTTGCCAATTGGAAATAAAAAAATAACCTCAACTCCTAATAAGAAAGAATAAAACCTTATGTGTTGCTTGCATTGGAGTTGAGGCATTCTTTTCTCTTACTAGGACAACTGTTTCCTTACCAGCTGGTAATGCTAAAAAGAGTATCTGCTAGTTAGTTACAGCATTCATTGGTGATTAAATGTGTGTTTGAGGTTAGTGAGGTTACTGATCTCACAATAGTGATTTTGTGGTATAAATGGAGCAATAGGAAATGTTTATTTCTAGTAAAACCAGAGCAGGTAAGCTCATTGAATTAGCCAAGAAAGTCAACCGAGATGGCACAGAAACTACTTTATCTAGAGGCTTTGTTGAAGGAGTCCTTAATTCTAATGATTGTTTCCAACGTGGTGATGTGAATCTTAGCCTACTAAGAGGTGATAGTGTTTTGAAACCTCTGTCTGTTGAAAGTAATGTCAACTTCATATACAATAGAAATCATACATATACTGAACTGTCACCGTACACCTACACTGATTTAAACAAGCACAAAGAGAGTTTATCAGAGAAACCCGACGACAAGAACATTAATTCTACAGATAAGGAATTTTTTTACTGACTTCAATGAAAACAAGAATAATTTGTCCGATAAAACCGATGATAACGAGATCATCAATTCTAACAGATACAGCATTTTTATGTTTTCCGGGGATTTCCTACAATGATGACGGCTGGAATAACCATGGACACCATTTCAAAGATGCAGAACCCCTACCTAGTGTATGTTTACTATCTTTGGAAAGTGATGATTTTTTGCTTAGGCCTAGAACTTTATTTAATAGTGAACCTGTTGAAGAGGGCTGTGACATTATGCCAAATTCAGCGGTTCAGCAGGCTTCACATGAAACTAATGAAAATATAGCTCCAGTGAAAGGTTACACAAAAAAGGTACACCAAGAGTTAGAAGTAAAAGTTCATACACAAAAACTGAAAAAGAAAAAATGAAAAAAAGAGATGTATTTATTGAAACATGAAGTCAAACCTCCGTGTGTGAATTGTAGGCTGAAGTGTACAGAAAACGTAACCAAACATTGGCGAAGTGACATAAACAAAAAATTCAATAGTCTCGGATGGGCTGAACGAAGAAATTTTATTTTGCACTTTTGTCAAAAAACTAGAGTTAAGAGAAGCGCGGAAATTAAGACAGTAAGAGACACTACACAATAAAATACTTTTTTAATTATGAGAATGGATCACTTGTCCAACTGTGTAAGACATTTATTTTAAAGTCTTTATGTTTTACAAAACATAATGACACTGTTGTACATGATGGCATGTCCGGAGTTTCAAATGGTGGAGAGGTTGTTGTATCAAAAAGTGACAAGCGTGGGTGTGCCCCAAACCCAAAAAAGGTTGATCGGAGCCTAATAATACAACATATTGAGACTTAAAATCCTGCGATTTCGCACTACAGGCGTGAGCATGCACCAAATGTTCGTTATCTTCCTAGTGACATAACTGTAAAAGAAATGCATGAGGACTTCAAGTCTAAGCATTCCACTAATATTTCCTATGATTTATACAGATATATCCTGAAGAACATGAAAATATCATTTACAAAGCTAGGAAACGAAGAATGTGAGCAGTGCGAGGCGTTTAGCATTCATAAATCATTCATAAGTCATTCATAATAGCATTCCTAAGTCATGGTGACAATGCCATAACTTGCAATGAATGTGAAAGCTATCAAAACCACAAGGAGCAGTATCAGAAAGCTCGTCTAGAGTATAATAAGGACTCAGAACTAAGTAATAGCGATACGTCTACTTTGTATTATTCAGGTGATATCCAAAAAGTGGTGATGCTGCCCCGACTGGATGGATTTAAGGTTGTTGTATTTACAAGACGTATCATTGTGTTTAATGAAAGTTTTGTGTGTATATAAGAATCCTGATTTATACAAAAAAACATTCTTGCCAAATTAAGGGTTAACACAGTAAATGAAACGTTTAAATTAACAAGTTTTAATACTAGTTATATGTATTAAATGTATGAAGGAAACGGTAAAACTCCAATATACAATGTTCCGGCTCTTGGAAAAGGTGAATGCATTACAAAGTACGATATTTTGAAATAAATGTCATTAAAAGGCATTTGTTCACAAGGTATGGATGGCACATGAGAATGGCGGGGAAGTGACTCCTTGCCAGGCTATTGCTGCGCAGCATTCAAGATTCATTCATGCAGCCCACCCTGAACTGTGCCGTATCCAGCAAGCACCCGTGATTGGTTATGAATGAAGTCGGACATTATGTGACTGTGTTTGTAATATGTGTTTTACTATTTTCATTTTAAAAAGTACATTTAAAAAATATTTAATGAATGACATTTTATCCTTATAAAAATTAAGTCACAGAGAAGTTCATTTCCAGAAGGTACTTAACGACATTTTTTCACATATAGAGATATTTATATCACCGTAATTAATACTCCAAATTATTTTCAAGTAATGTTTTATTTCAATATTGGTAGTCCTGCTTTCAGCTGGAAAAAACAAACATTTTTTGTTGTTAGTTTCAATGCTTGGTGAATAACACAAACCTAACCTAAGTAATTATTGTTAAACTGTGCAACTAGTGAGTAAAACTAGATTTATTAACTTGTAATCTGAGAAAGAAGTTATAACTTTGAGAAAATGAGTGACGATAGTGATTATTTACCTTAAGAACCTAGTGAAAGTTGTAAACCTAGGAAGAGGAAACTTAACCGTGACAATTGGAAGAAAAGCCGAGAAAAGGTTAGGAAACGCCTGCTTAAAGACAATGGGTTTCAAATTATTTGCAAACATTAGAGTGAGAACAGCTTCTGTAAAGCGGACAAGCTGACAGTTGAGGAAGTAAAAAACTTTCATGATAAATACTGGAGCTTACTTGATGCCGTGAAGGAAAGAATATTTATTCAGAGACACATTCAAGTTAGTACCATTTCAAGGAAAAGGATTCCAGAAGGTACTCGACAAAGACAGAGACTGTGGGCAACTAGTTATAAAGTGCCTTCTAAACTTAATGTATGCAAAGAAACTTTTATGAGCATTTTGTGTGTGAATCGTAGAAAAGTAGAAAAAGCTGCCCATGATATTCAAATGCCTGACGAAAAATGATGAAACTCGCGGTGTGGCTGGAATTAGCGAGTTGAAGACTGAATAACAAAATAACTGCCCATATAAAATCCTTCAAATGCCGGGAAAAGCATTATGGAAGATCAAACTCACCGGGGCGTGCATACCTAGCCAATCATTTAAATGTCAAGAAAATTTGGGAGCTTTTCTGTGCCACTGATGATGGAAAAGATTGTAAGTACAGTACATATTATCGTATTTTCATGACCAGGTTCAATCTAGGATTTGGGTCCAGCAAAAGCGATGTGTGCAGTGAGTGCATATTATTAAAACATGAGCTTAAATCGAATACTAAGAGTAATGAAGAAAAACGAGTTTTTTCTACTGGTCTACAACTTCATAAGGCTAGAGCAAACAGGTTTTATCAAGAACTTAACACATTTCCAGATGGTACATTGACCATAAATTTTGACCTGATGCAAAATCAACCCCTACCAAAGACTCCAACCAGTGAGGCTTTTTATGCCCGTTAGATATGGTATTATATCTTTGCTGCTGTTATTCACAATGAAAAGGGGTCCTTAAAGAAAGATACTGTTCATTTCTAAATGTTGGTCGAAAGTGAGTAGGGCAGAGGCAGTAATGAAATTATATCGTGCCTAAGCCACTTTTTACACCATGTTATTGCACCGAAGCTAGATGAAATTAAAAAGCTTCGTTTTTTCTGTGATTCATGCTCCAACCAAAATAAAAACTACGCAATGATAATCATGCTGCACAAGTTCTCCTTTCAAGAAACATAGAATATGAGTGGTTTTTTCCAATAAGAGGTCACTCCTACATGCCAGCAGACCGAGCATTTGGAATCCTTGAAAAAAAGCTAAGACAGAAAGATACAATCTTGTTGCCATCTGATTACGATGCTCTTGTATCCTCGGTGGGAACTTTACATTGCTTAGGTTCTACTGTTATCGTCCAAGACTGACAAACCGCTAGAGGGGACATTATCAGAACCAAAAAGGATTTCAAGGTCACAGAAGCAAAAGTCATTGTGCTTGAGCTGAAACATAAAACCAAAGTTGGCTTTATACCAGTTTATTCCGTTAACTTTAATTATTTTTATCTTTTAAAGAAGAACACCAAATTTTATTCTGAAATTTTGAATCTTCGCCAACAACGCAAGGCCAGCCGTATAACACAAGTCAAAGTATAGTAGAGAATTTATAGCATGACCGGTGACTTCGAGATGCGCCGTAGGCAAAGACGGAACTAAAGTGGTGGGGGGTGGAGCGGCTCAGTCTGTTGCCGTATTTAGCCTTGTGAACTTCGGTCTCCAGTCTTCTATACGTGCCGCCCAAAAAACATTCGCTTGTGCCAATTCACGAGTTGTAATACAATTTGTGAATTAATTGCGTTGTGCTCACTACGTTTTAAGTAAAGAGTTTGAGATGGATCATAATGTAAAAATTAAAATTGGAGGTAGAAAGGTTATACACGGCCAAGCAAGAGAAGTGCTTCCCATTTTATGAAACGGGAAGCAGAAACCAACACACTTATAAATTTGAAGAAAGTTCAACAGCGTGTCGTAGAGGCAACTGGAATTTCTGAAAGTGCGCTGAGACGAATTTTGAAGGAGAAAAAAAAAATAAGTCCAATTGGCAATTCTTTTAGTACGCCCAACAAAGTAAGAAAACGCAAACATACTAAAAGTAATCTGGACAATTTTGATTTGGGTGTAGTTCGAAGAACAATAAATAATTTTCATCGACAACGGGGTTTTGTTATGTTAACTATTGCGTGTGGATCTTTGGCGTTATTGTTATTTTAAGTATACATCATTAAATTAACTTGACACAAGTTGGTAGATAAAACTGAGTTTTTTTTTATTCTACTGTGTATATTGACAAATTAGTTTAACCATTTTTATATTAATTTTTAAATTACCAGCTAGGCTATGTCAGTTGAAAATTTTGTAGTGTATAATTGTATCTACTATCGTAAATCCTGAAGCTTACACGGTTAGTATATGATAAATTGAATTTTAATGGCTAACAAAGCGTAACAATTACAATTCTGAACTGTTGTCGTCGTTGGAGATCAAGAATAATATAAATTCATACCCTTTCCCAATTTATGAGAACCCTTTCTTACCACCAGGTATCTCTACTGCGAACTCATTAAGAAGGGTGAGCTATGAACACAATTTCGGCAGAACATAGTTATTGTTAAGATCACGTACATCCGGTCCCAATATTTCCAAGATTTCCTGTATTGAATTCCCCATCATAAAAGTCCGTCGCCGTAACTTCAAAAGAGTCTAGAAATGTTCAAATATTCTCAAGGTCTCCTATACTAAATTGCTCATCATAAAATACCACCGTGGTAAGAACATAAGGTTCTAGAAATGTTGGCAAACACTACAATATTCGGCTCCCGCCACCACTATGAGCCGTGAGCCGAAAACTCTCAGTAGGGTTAGTAGCACCGTATTCACTCCCCTACGTTAGATTGTGCCCCCACGCGCTCAACTCCTCCACTCCTCACGCGCATCCCACCGGTCATGCTATAACTTCCCTAGAGTAAGAGATGTTAAAAACCTTTTAAGTGCATTATAAGTCGAGAGTGGCAGAGTATTGATTTTTACAAGAAGGCTTTTGAAAATCCAACAGAAGATGAACTTGAAGACCAAGGCATTGTTGTTGCTAACGAAGACCTTTTGTAAAATTGCTAAGTGACAGGCCAACTTAAGTTGTGACTAATAAAAATAATTCTTTGTATGAATTGAATGTATTGTTCCAAAAAGTCCTAATTCCACATAGTATGTTTCCAAAAAGTACTACGTACCAAATTTATTTCCAAAAAGTATTATCGCAGTTTTTTATATATTTAAAAAAATTGGTAATGAAGAACATAATGATTTATTAAATATCAATAAAATTAAGAAACTAATTGGCCTTAAAATTATGCATAAACCTAAAAATTATCTTGAACAATAAACTTACGATAATTTTTTTTATTTTCTGTAAAATTTGGATGAATGGAGTTAGTACGATTTGGAAAATAACACATGTGTCTATTTAAGTTCAAAAATATGATAATTTAATAAACAAGATTAATAACTATTCTATTCTAATTCAAAACTGCTTAGTAATTTTATAACTAATATTACAATTTATGGTTATTTATCCGACAAAATGTAATAAAGTATTATTACATATTGTCGTGTAGTAACAGGAAAAAACAAATAAATCAAAATACTAAACATAATTTACACTAAACATATTTTAATTTCAATGGCAATGAACTAACTCTTGTTGTTAAATTAGTGTTGTAATGAACACTTTGCAGTCAACAAGATATATACCACTGAAATATTTTTATTTCGATTATTTTTAAATTAAAATAAAACAAGCTTTCCAAAAAGATTCTCCGAATTGCATAAAGATGATAACATCAGGTTAAGGAGACGGTAATCTCGCTGTTTATATGGAGTGTTGAACACCAAATAAAACGGGTATTACAGCGTTAGAGACCACACATAAACAAGATTACCATTTTGCATGTGAATTGTAGGAGGGATGAGGAGTATCACTGAGGGTTGACTAATAGGATTGAGTAACCGCGGAGACAACACTACAACAGTACAATCCTCTTACTGGCGGCAGTCAGCTCTCTCTCACAACTCTACAGTCCAAGTAATGCTTGTGTAGGCTCTTTCTTGGCAACGGTCGACAAATTAATATCAAATTCAATGGTGTAATTGTTTACTCAGCAGTCAATTACTGCACAACAAAAATAAAGGCCTTTCACCTTGTAAATACCGCTACCAAGGAACAATTTAACCTCATTTTTCTGTACTCGTGAACATGAAAATATTGTTAGTTTTATTATTTATTTAAACACGTCAATTTTTACCCAAAGTTCAAATCATTATGAAACCTGTATAATCATTAAATATCATCTATCTCTTAATGTAGATTTTGGTAGGAACTAAAATTGCGTTGCCAACAAGAAAAAACCAGCTATAATCACTTGACGAAAGGTCTATTACAAAAATGAATGGTCTAGCTTGTATGGAAGTTGGGAATTGTATTATGATTGACTAGACCAGATGTCAGTATAAACTTGTTACACATTTTTGACCCCCCTTACTTTTTCATACTAAATTTTGGAACTATAATGAGTATACTGATATAACATGAAAAACATAGCATCAATCAAGTAAATATTAAATCAGTAATAATTAGATAGTTGCAGAATAATTAGGATTCTATACTAAGGTCCAAAAGGGAATTAAAACTAAACGCAAGCAATAGCCTATCTCTTTTAATTTACCGTCTGCATGTATGTGTTCTTTATTTATAATATATTTTAAAAACTACTCAATATACTTTCGTTATGTTGTTGGGGGGTGATTAATAATAAAATACATTCCGTCGAATGAGCACACTAAATTTTAAAATGTTACGATAAACTCTGACAGACATGACAGAAATAACAATTTCCTTGAAATGTATAAGTAAATCGGATAGCTAATAACCGACATATTGAAAGCTTTGGCCGATCATACATGCCCCATCGCAAGTTTCCTCACGGTAAAATATCACTTCAGTAACGGAATAAAAAAACAGTTGACAAGTTATTTATATTAAAAACTTAAAGTTAATGTTGGTTTATTAGTTGTTAATATGATTTTCTATAAAGTACAAACGAACAGAGGAATGGATGGCAAACTAAAATAGATATAAGATTCCATGCACTTACTCTGTTGTTCTTTTTGTCACATGTAACAGTACCCTATAGTTTGTAGTGAGAGCTCATCTCTTTAAAGAAAAATAATCATGTTTTGCAACGTACTCTGGAATATGACATAAAGTTGTAGTTGTTTCTTGTAATATCTAGAACATATTAAACACTGTTTATATACAAACTAATTTCCTAAAAAGGAATAATTAAATAATATCCTTCCTAAATGTCCACATTATAAACAGTTTAGTATGTTCAAAAATAAATAATATTCACGTTTTACGTGTTTTCACTTTTATAGTACTAGATGTAGTATAACCCAAAATTAATACAAAAAGAGACATAAGGGGCTAGCAACATTGCACTTCTAAATGCCTCTCTTTTTAATGAACAATGACATTTTCTACATTCAAGCCAAACTGTAGAAAAGCAGTTCCAGGCATTCAATAATTGTGTAAATTTTCATTTAAATTTATGCTGTCTAACAAAAACAATTAAGATATGAAATAAAAACAAGAATAGTTGGATCACGAAAGGAATATTGATTTCAAAAGATAGATAAAAAATTTATAGATAAGATTCAAAATTAAAATTTCAAAAATTACCGAAAAATGATCCAAGCTTCGAAATCAAACGTCTTTTTTCTAAAAATGTTTCCAAGATCGTTTGGGACATATTAACAATATAAACAAATTTCACAAACAGATCAAATCAAAATTGAAGATACCTTGGTACAGGATGAAGCTGAAATCGCCAATGAGTTTAATAGGTTGTTCGCGTCTATTGCTTGTGGGCGAGGTCCTTCGGCCGTGAGAGCCTCAGGCCACTCAAACGCGAATACGTAGTCCAGTAGAATCAATGGCACAGTCACCTCTACCGTAAACCTCGGCTACTTGAACCTTTAGGGGCTACTTGAGCTGCATAGAAAAAACTGTTTCAACTCAGCCTAGGTTCTGCGTAACGCAACGCAAGTACTTAATTGCCTTTTCCCAGGACAGGTAGTAGCACTAGGGGAGCCTGATGTATGTTGACTAGCAGAATAAACAGTTGGATTAGTGTTTCTGCAAACATCTATCTGTGCGTGCCTGTATGCAACTGATCTATTCAAGGTAAAGACAGTTTTTTCTAGTGTATTTCTAAAGATAATAAATGTATGTGAAATGTTGTTAGTTATTTACTTAACACGTTAAATATTATGAGTTTCTTTAAAGTGCACAACCTGAAAATGGGGCTACATGAACCCGGGTCAGAAATTTACATTTATTAACTGTGACTTTTTATTATAAATTGAATTCTGTATGGCATTGGAACATTCAAGTGAGTAAGGCACATAAACTACATTATAACCTCACTCTGACTAACAAACAGGCAAAATCTGGAGTTAATCACACGTGCCTATTCACTCGTCCTAATTTCGTGCGAGTCATATACCAGTACGCTGCAAGCGTCACTCTTATCAGCCGTAGCTCAGTGACAGGCGGTGCGGATTGTACACGGACAAGACGATAGATCGATTCCCGCTCACTGCGCTACATTTTTCCTGCGTAGAAATAATTTAATTCAATTGTTTTAAACTATTATATGTGATTTTAACCTATTCTATGTCGTTGTTAAAACTATTTTATAATACTTTTAATTTGTTTAATATTTTATTATCCATTTTAACTATTTATTTATTCTATTGAATGCCATTACTTGTGGATTCAAGACAATATTTTAATCTTATTAGGGCTATAATACGGAATAAAGGTATTGGCATCAACATTTAGCAATTGATTGCATATCTATATCAAATACAAATTTTATTTAACTGCAATATTTTATGCACTATTTTAATTTATTTTTTTTTACGATACTGACAAAACTCGAGACAACGGTTTCCATTGAAACATCTAAAACCGGCAAGCCCCATATAATAACCATAAATACAGAAGTTATTCTGTAAAAAACTGGTTATTTTGTTTGGCGATGTTAGGGCAAAAACTTGTGGTAAAAGAGTGAAGACAGATGAAAATAAAATGAACTTATTGGCTATTAACGCCAAACATACGGGACCACATCCTGTTACCATAGGATCCTGTCCTCTCCACAGCGCAATACACCCCAGCACCGTCTGCGTCTCCGGCGGCTGACCCAACATCTTCGACACCGCACTGTTCGACACCCACACCCACCACATCTTCTCTCAGGACTGTCAACTCCCCACCTGCTCCTGCATATCCGTCTGCAAGCTGCATTGGATATCGATAATTCAAGGCTCAAAGAAGAACTCGCAGCGATCAAAGAACAAATAAGGTGCATCTTAGACCACTCGATAGAATCGGATACAAGATTAATCCAGTTCACGCACCTATGTCTACTCGGAACGTGGTTACGTCCTGTGTTGTGACACGTGACCAGGCCACTCAGTACGAATCGTCGACCGATTGCTCTTTGGACGAACGTTGCACTTCGCTTCGTGACTTGGTTTGGTGACTTGGTGACAACTATTGAAGTCTTGAAGCGGAAGCTGCTGCACTGAGGACCGAGAAGATGTCCTGTGACGGTTCAAGAGGCGAATACTGGGGAGAAATAGAACACAAATAATCTTCAAAAATTAACAATAAATAGTATTAATAAAACTAAAAACAATATAAAAACTCAAAAGAAAAGAAAGAATCACATAAAAACAAAACTCGCGAATGAAAGGAAACTAAAAAGTCCCATGTGTTGGAAAACCAATCCAACAAAACTACAAATCTAAACTTCAGATCAGTGACAATCGAAGGTGACTGACCTCCCTAGTACAACAATGAGTGAGGGAGGACGACGGCGGTGACTTGATTCTGCAAGCCTGGGGCCAAGCTACTCGCCGTTACTTCCGGGGCCCCACCGCCACCAGGGAGCTGCTATGTCCTGCTGGGCGGCACCATGACATAGCTGGAGTCCGAAAACCACGGTGCATCTCCACCCGCATCGGATCGGCCAGAGTCCGTTTTTCCGTTATTCTAGCTACTGTCCCACACAGACACGACCTGCCTAAACACCATCCAGTAAACCAGCAGATAAACCTCGTTTAACAGCTACATTTAAGAGTTGTGCTATAAATATGAAGAGTTAAATCCTTTTGATTTAACACCACACCATCAAAAGACGCTGGTTTACTGGACATGGAATGCACCTACGAACTGCTGGAAAGCACCTCCTGGCTGAGTTGATCCTTCACCACCTAGTAAAGATCGATCTTTCTGGATCCCCGGCGAAAGAAATGTCCGCCGCCAGCTACATCGCTGAAACCTGCAGACGCACGAGAACTTCCCTTCGACACGTATGGAGAGGCAATTAAATCCTCGCCGATCAAGCCCGCCAACGGTCATTCACAAGGTCCTTTACAATCATCACGACTCCAACCTGACGCCAACTGTATTGATGGACAACTAAGGACATTTAATGTTTCTAATATCGAAAACCATGTTTTTTAGGGCCTGCGCCTCTAGCCAACAGACTAAATTGACAAAATTGACTGACCCGAAAATGAAATCAAACAATTCCAATTTGACCGACGAGACAACACAACTGTGGTACATCAAAACGCTCAAATGGCCACAAATAAGGGAGATGAACTTTCACTCCATGTGCGAAGAATTAAATCCCGATTTGCTTGTTGTAAAGAAAACACGGTTTCAGCAACTGTAACATTAAAAATTCCAAATTATCAATTGGCTAACAGCTATTGTCGAAACTCCACCAAAGGAGGAGGAGTAACGATTTTTGTCAAAAATTTGCGTTCCTTTACCCGCAAAATTTTTTGTGACAACACAGACAAAGATTAAAGTTACAGGGGTAAGGGTTTCACTTAACAAATTTCAAACAGATATCATCGGAATTTATAGGTCTCCCAACGGATATAAAGAATCTTTCATGACAAAATTAGAACACCTACTGACAGACTTAACAAAGAAAAGTCGGAAATTTGTTGTCTTGGGGGACTTTAACATTGATGTTATTGATGCAGAGAGCACTAAGACAAAACGTTTCGCTGATTTGATGAGGTCTCATGACCTCTATTGGTCAATAGACTCGCCAACAAAGAGTGACAGGCTCTCCAACAACAGCGATCAACAATGTTATAACAAATTTGGCAGATATTAGGGTGTCTGTGATCAATACAGCTATCTCAGACCATTACTGCCAACAGGTCATTATCAATAGTCATGTGCCAGCACGGGATCTAATCAATCAAAAGACAATTAGAGACACGAGGCCCACAAATATCAAGCTTCTTAAATTTCTGCTTGCACAGGAGACATGAAGTTTTCTAAAAAAAAAATTGGTAAAATTCACTGAGCTCAACAGTACTATTCAAATATTCAACGAACTCAATCTCAAAACAAATGCTGCGAAATCAACATTGATTCATTTCGGTCTGCGACAAGGTCAGCCAGATTACAGTCCAACAGTCATGCTGGATGAAACTGATATCGATGAGGTCTACTCGACGAAATTCCTTGGAATACACCTAGATCGGGGGTTGACATGGGATTTCCATGTAGAAAGTGTTTGCGCAAAGTTATCCTCGGGAATCTATCTATTGAAACAACTATCCAAATATTGCACAGCCCGGGTGCTGATAACGGCATATTATGGAGTAATCTAGCCACACCTCTCCTACGGATTGGTTATGTAGGGAGGTTGCACAAACACAGACTTTTTCCAAATTGTTTTCACTTAAAAAAAAGCAGTCAGAATAATTGCAAAATTGCAATGGAGTGAGTCGTGTAGGCCAGCATTTAAAAATTTTCAGCTGTTGACACTACCCTGCTTCTATATTTTAGAATTGTGTATCTTTTTTAAGTACAAATGCGAACATTTAAGAGGTAGTAATGTACACTCTTATCAAACCAGAGGCAGGGATAATTACCGCACTGAGAGACAAAAGACGGTAGTTCATGAACGCTTGCCTTCACTGGCAGGCGCTCAATTTGTCAACAGACTGACAAATTCCATTAAAAGTGAAAATATGTCCAAGGCATTTAAAGCTCGTGTAGAATCAGCATTAATCCGTACAGCATTTTATAATACAGACCAGTTTTTAACACACGATTGGGAGACCGTTGAATTGTCTGACTGACACTGCGGCTAGAGTGTACAAATTTGAATGAGCGAGATTAATAATGGAAACTATTGTATATATGAATGAGTCAAATTGTTGTGAAAAAATGGTAAATTTTAGTTAACATAGTAAAACTGACAATTGCAATTCAATGTTGTACTTTGTTTACGCAATAAAATATTTATTATTATCAGGATGGTGACACCCGTTAGGCCTCCTGCTCCTGATGCGCCCCCAAGCTCCGACTCCTCTCCAGCTCCCTCTCCTTCTCCTCCACTAGTACGCCATCGCTATGCTGCCGCTACCGCGCGCAACGCGCTGCGTCGTCGTCGGCCTGTCGCGGAGTAGCATGTTACGACTCTTTCCGTACCGCTAAGTCGGTGGGTTCGGTGGAGAGCACTCCATCTCTGCCCCCAGTGCGGTCTCCACCCGGCGCTGTATTGTTGCCGGTAAATCCACCACTCGATCTTTCACCGAGAGAGCGGCCTCTTCCTGTTTCCTCTACCTCTTCCTGGGAGGGAGTGGCTTGTCAGATTCACCCCTGGCATGGAGTAGGCCGCCTTCTTGGTCACTCTAGAGGAGTTGGTGACGTCACTGTCACCGGGACCGAACCCCTCGCGACAGCCGCGGCTTGGGGGATTTCGTTTGCCTAGACGAACTGCTCAACGACTTGGCAGTGGGAGAGCAAACATAACATTTACCGCCACCTGGAAGCTCACATCACTGCCAGACCAGCCAACACTGAGCTGGCCCTTGTCACTCTGCCGTACAGACATGACCTTCAAGCTGACCACCCCATCCACGATGAGACCGTGCTCGTGAATGCCTACATGGAAGAACTGGCGGCTCGGTACAACGCCCGAGTGATTAACTTCAATGAGATCGGCCGTAGGCACTTCACGAAGCACGGTCAACATCTATCAATGCGGGGCAAGCGACTTACTGGCGGGGTTGATTGTGAAGAGCCTCGCATCGCAGAACCCGCTCGGACAACATCCAGGATGCCTGCGCCGCCGCCTGACCATATGACTGGCCCAGCCACCTCCGCTCCGCCCGCTGCCATCCCCATGTCTGCTGCGACCAATGGAGAGTCGGCTGTCGCCCCTCAACAGAGACTGAACCATCAGCATATCACCTACGCGGAAGCAGCTAGGGGATCGCCCACGTTGGGCAGTGATGTGCAAAAGGGACGCTCTCCGGCTTCAAAAAACTTGACAATGTCACACTGTACGAAGCAGACCTAGGCATGACTTCGGATCCAGTCTTGCAGCAAAAAAATTACCGAAATCAAAATTTTCAAAAACCTCAAAAAATTCAAAACTCAAATTCAAACCAAAAAATTAAAATTGGTTCACCAAAACGCTCAGATTGCAACAAACAAAATTGATGAATTGGCTTTAATGTGCGAAGAGCAAACACCAGATGTGTTTATAGTCTCTGGAGCACGGATTTTCCCCTGAAACAATCCACCCTTTTCAAAATTCCAAATTATTTTTTGGCAAAATATTTCTGTCGAACAAGCTTCAAAGGGGGTGGTGTGGCAATCTTTTTGAAAGAATTTTCCAAATTTGAACCTTTCAAAATTAACTGCAGTGCTGACATGGATTTTGAAGCCGATGGCATCAAAATCAATTCCAATTATTTCGGTAAAATAACAGTCATTGGGATGTACAGATCCCCCAATGGCTGTATTAACTCCTTTTTTTGAAAAACTAGAACAGCTCTTGAATTTTATTTTTTCAAACTCAATGAAGTTTCTCATAATCGGCGACCTCAACATTAATGTAATGGACCTCACCGACCCCCTCACCCAGCGGCTGCGCGATATTCTGAACTCCTTCAACCAAAATTGGTCTGTGAATTCACCAACACGAGTGACCGCTACGACGAGCACAGCCATCGACAATGTGATCACCAACATTCATGGCACCACGGTCTCTGTTTTAAACACTGCGATCTCTGACCACTTTGCGCAGGAGGTCCTGGTTCATGGATGCAAGCTGGAAAATCAAAACCCAAATTATAAAATTGCAAGATCTGTCCAATTTTTCAAAACATTTGCCGACTGAATAAAATTTGCTGGAGCGCGAGTCTTGGGCATTTTTTTAAATGAGTTTGAGAATGTTGAGGACAGGTTTCAAGCTTTCAGTAATAGTTTCAATTATTATTTGGATGTTGCTTGTCCGTTTAAAAAAAACTAAACAAAATCAAAAACCACGGAAAAATGGCTGGTTGACTAAAGGAATTCTTATATCTCGAGACAAGCTTAAATTCTACCACAACATTTTTATTCGAACCCAAAACGAAGATTTCAAAACTTTCTTTAGAACATACCGCAGGATCTATAGAAAAGTCATACGAGCCGCCAAAGCCTATGACGTCAATAGAGCCTTAGGTAATTGTGAAAATTTCTCAAAAAACTGCTTGGAAAATTATTAACAATCTTTCTCGAGATACAAATTCAAAAAAGTCTTCCCAACCGATTGCAATCAAAATTGAAAACAAAATTTACGAAGATCAATTTCAAGTGGCTAACCAATTCAATAAATACTTCTCTACCGTGGCTACAATGAACTCGTCATTTAAAGAATCTCAGTCACACGGAAGAGAAGTCAGTGATCCAGTTGCATCCATGGCCCTGGCCCCTGTGTGGGAGGGGGAGGTAGCAAATGTCATACAGAGGCTGAACACAAAAAAAACCAGTGACGCCAATGGGATGTCAGTATGGCTACTCAAACGTTGCTATAAGCACATTTTGAGACCGCTCACAAAATTGATCAATTTCTCATTTAGAAACTGGAAATTTTCCATCTTCTTTAAAGACTGCCAAAGTCATTCCGATTTTCAAAAAAGACGATCCTTGCCTCGCAAGCAACTATCGTCCAATCTCAATTCTTCCTGTGTTCAGCAAAATTTTTGAAAAATTATTCTATGAAAGACTGGAAAGCTTTCTAGAAAAAAAACAAAATTCTGAATCCAGAACAATTTGGATTCCGAAAAAACAAATCCACAATTGACGCGGTGAATAGCCTTCTGGACCATGTTGTCGATGGACTGGAAGGTCGTGAACATGTGCTAAGCATATTCCTCGATCTTTTCCAAAGCCTTTGACTGTGTGCATCACGGGACACTGCTGCAACAGTTAGAAAAAATGTGGGGCGTCCGGGTCTCCCACATTTATGGCTCACGTCTTATCTAAAAGATCGAGATCAGCGTGTGATGATCTCGAGCGTCGTTTCCAGCAAAATAAAAAAATGGCTCATGGTGTCCCTCAGGGATCTATCCTTGGACCTCTCCTTTTCCTGATTTATGTCTGTAGATTGAACTCAGTGATCCAACTTGGGGCACTGGTTCAATATGCTGACGACACGACTCTCTGTTTCAAAAGCAATTCAAAACAAGACCTGGAAATCAAATCTTTTGTAGGATTGAACGCATGCATTCAATATTTCACAGAATTGAACTTGACAACAAACCAGTCAAAATCAAGTGTCATCAATTTTTGTCTTCGTCAGCATGATCATGCGATGCGACCTTCTGTCTTTGCGGATGATGCCCTTTTAGAGGATACAGATTCCACAAAGTTTCTGGGGATGTTCCTTTGACAGAGGACTGACCTGGAATGATCATGTTGATAGCATCTGTGCTAGAGTTACCACAGGCATATTTGCCCTACGGCACCTAGCAAAGTTCTGTACCCTAGAGGTTCTAAAAACGGGCCTATTACAGCCTAATCCATCCACATCTTGTGTAATGGATTAAGACTCTGGGGAGGATGTGCCAAAAACAAAATGGAGCGGGTTTTCAGGCTCCAAAAAAAAGCAGTCAGGATAATTTTAAAACTGAATTATAGAGAGTCGTGCAGGGCATCTTTCGGGAGCTGGGATTAATGACATTGCCCTGCCTTTACGTTTTTGAGGTGATCGTGTACTGCAGATCGAGATGTGCCTTGATAAGTGGCAGGGACGTTCACCAATATGAAACTAGAGGCAGGGACAACTTGCGAAACTCATCAACGCAGACTGACATTAATCGCAAACACCTCCCTCAGCAGGTGGTGTCAGAGTGATCAACAAGCTCCCTGAGGATATAAAAAACTCCAACAACCTCAATCAATTGAAAACTCGTCTCAGACGCCTGTTGGTGTCTAAAGCGTTTTACTCGATTGATGAATTCATGACGAGCCGTTGGGATGATTGAAAATCATGGATCCGAAGTCTGTGTGAATTGTGTCGTGAGAATGCTGAGATGTAAGTATGACTGTGAGTGAATGTGTAGTTAGGGTATATTTTTATGATGCATTTGACTATTGCAATACAATGTTACATATTGTCAAACACACAATAAAGAGATTATGAATTATGAATTAGACCTCGGCGTCCGCGATGTGCGCGAGGCACCGCGTATTCAAAAGCTTTACCGGACCGCCCCCAAACGAGCCACGAGGGAGGTTCTAGAGGCCTCTTCGCCGACTTGCTCCATCCATGAGGAAGCCATCTTGGCCTATTTTACTTCCTCTTACTCGGCGAAGGTTGGCTGTGCCGTTGAGCGTCCCCCTGGCTGCGCTATACCCACTGCGGCCTCTCCACCTCCATTGCTAGATCGGATCAAGCCCAGGGAAGTAGCCAAGATGCTCCGGAGAAACGCCAACACTGCTCTGGGCCCAGATAGCGTCAAATATTGTAGGAACGAAAGATTAGGTTATGTAGGACGATTGTGATACAATGTGTGCATTGTCTGTTCGCAATAAAGTTTATTATTATTATTATTATTATTATAAATATGACATTTGGCGCCGTCGTGACTCCTCTGGTACTTTCCGCCATTTCCAACATCTGTCTGGCGGCGTAGCGCTTCCCGCCCTCGTGGAAGGTCTCGTCCACGGTGCTAATCCATAAAAAGGGGGCCCCCGATGAGATCACCAACTGGCGGCACATCGCGCTGTCAGACACTGCAGGCAAGCTGTTGTCCAGTGTATTGGATCATCGCCTGTCATTGTGAATGGCTGACAATCGCCTCCTATCCTGGGCGCAGAAGGGTTTCACTGCGTCCGAGTGCTGCTTGGAGCATAATTTCATGCTCTAGGAGCTGCTAGATGAGTATAGTGGAGAGCTTTGCTTATCGTGACTCAACCTTGCCAATGCCTTCGAGCGTGTCCCTCACTCGGCTGTTGTGGCGGCTCTGCGGAGTACGGGCCTCACGGAGGCTTAGTTGGCCCTGATGAAGGACCTATATGAGGGGAGTGCAACGACTATCATACACTGTGGTTGAGTCACTGCAGCCATTTTCTTCCAGGCTGGAGTCCGCTAGTGCTACTCTCTGTCTACAGTACTCTTTAACCTCGTCACGAAGTAGCTAATCCGCCCTGTACTCGCCTTGGAGGAGGGGGACCATGGTGTGTCGCTGCACGGGGAGCGGTTCAGCGTCTTGGCCTATGCTGATGACCTGGCTATCGTGGTTAAGTCGGAGGCCTCACTTCAGGTCCTGTTGCACTCCGATTCTTCGGCAGCGATTTGGGTTGCCCTTAGGTTCAAACCTGAGACGTGCGCGACACTTCATGTCGCTGGCACGACCGTGAGGCCGACCCCGTTCACAATTTATGGCTCTCCCCTCCGGTGTCCTCGAGGATGGAATTACTTATTACCACCGTGGTGTGCTCACTGGGATGACCACCATTGCCAGAGTGGAAGAGGAGACCGCGAAGATTTTTGCCAGTGAGCTTGCTCCATGGCAGAAGTTGGATGCGGTCAGGACTTTCATAGTCCCCCGGCTGGACTTAACCTCAGGACGGCGAGGATCAAGAAGACCTCCATGGAGGGGTTGGACTCCTTGATGAGGGCGGAAGGTAAGAGGACCCTTGCTAAAGCCTGTTAAAATATATTCTGTATTATCAATATTTTGATTGCATGTAAACACTCTATTAGTTTGTCCGGCAAAACCAAAAATAAAGGGAAAAAATAAGACCCCAGAATAACATAATTCTATCCTAAATTAAGAAGCAGTCGACTCAAGCACGCTGGCACGCCGCGTGCACTAGCTTGGCTCGGCTACTTCAAGGTCATTCCGGGGGGTGGTGGTTCTCCAACAGGTGGCGATTCTTTCTTCTGTCTGCTGCTTCTTCTACCCTCTGACGGAGAGCACTCTCTTCTGTGCCTTGCCTCTGGGCCAGAGACTTCAATACCCGGAATTCTCAAAATGTACGTGCAAAACCGGGAAAATCGGTTTTGTTCTTTTTTGCACAAGGCGAATCCAGGGGGTGGTAGGACGCACCCCTGGCTGCTTCGTCCAGCCTAACGGATAGCCGAGTGGAGTCGGTCTAACGTGCCAACGTTCCCCGTGCCAAAAAACCATTATTTTGTGCCCTCCCTCTAAGACCACGACTCCAATGCCCAGAGTGCCTTAAGGAAGGCGTGCAGTGTGTGATAAAAGGGAAGGGATGAAACGCCATCTTAATCAAGACCACGGGGGTGGGGGGGGTAGGACATCTCCTTCGTCTGCTGCGACGTGGAATTTTCTTGCCAGCAACATCGCTACACCTTGAAGCAGGCCAATGCTCATTTTTGTGAAGAACATCCGGGGGCCGATTTTCTTCTTTCTGAGGACAAGCTTGGATTATGCGCTCCATCCTACAACACACTTTAGGAGAAGATAATCGGAATTGCTACCCCCATCCGGCCCAATACACCGCCTAACGCTTCCCCTTCCACTTCGAGCTCCTCATCGCCGACGTTCTCCCCCACTCCCTCATCCGCGTACGCACTACGACAGTCATCGCGCGTAATGCTCACCACCGCATGCTGGCCACAGAAGACATCCCTGAAAGGGTTGGACTCCTTGATGAGGGCGGAAGGCAAGAGGACTCTCGGCCTCTCCTTACGAGCTAGCGTGGAGCTGGTCGAGCCCCCACCATCGTGGAGCGGGGCGGGACTGCACCCCATTTCCGACCTGGTTGATTTAACCGCAGTAGGGCATACTTTCCGTCTACTGACGTCTCCTGACCAGAGGACCTCCAATTCTGTGACCATGATCCCCAAGTCTGGAAAGGACCTGTCAGCGACCTCGAGACCTGTCGTGCCCATCACCGTCGGCACAAACCTTGCGAGGATGTTTTGCGCCCTCGTTGAGACCCGTGTCTTGCGGGTGGTCCGGTCTGTAAGGCAGAAGGGCTTCGTGGACAGGAATGGTTGTTTCGTTATGTTTTCCTTTTTCCACGAATTTCTCCACAAGGGCAAATTGTCTTCTATTGCTTGTATATTGTATGTATTCATGTACAATTACCAATTTTTAGAAATGTCTATGTTGAATGAAATAAATAAATATTAAAACTAAAAATATCACGGAATACTCCTCCATTTTAGTATATAAAAAGTCTGATGTAGCTGAGTGTCTGAATGAGGAAAATGAAAGGTGAATGTGTGTGACTGTCTATTTATATGTTAAACACGAAATTTATTGTAAAATGTATAGTTCTGTATTGACCTTATACTAACATATTTTTCTTACGTACATAATGTCTGAATGAGGAAAATGTAAGATATGAATGTGTGAATGCCTTATTATTATATGAATATTATATGTTAATGATTCCTTTATGTTATAAATGTGGAAACTTCTATGGATTGGAGTTTGATTTTATTTTAGCACAAAAATATTAATTGATGATAAGAGTTTTGTACAGATTGTAACAAACTACCAAGCCGCAACTCCTGTCGTTGAACCGTTTGACATAGAGCGATCCAAAAAAACTGTAAACCTAATAAATATTATATTTTGAACTTCGAAAAAAACACAAAATCCCTAAGGAAGTAGGGGGTAAGTATATACATGTATATATATATATATATATATATATATATATATATATATATATATATATATACGGTATATATAAATTATCTTTATATATATATAATTTTTCGATTTTATGTTCATCAATAAATTCTATAGCAAGTTTTGTAACTCTATCTAAAATCGTTTCCAAAATTTTCAACTGACCAGGGACATCTTTAACATCTTTTCTAATATTTGAATCGTTGGATACTAAAACGTTCTAAGTCACTTTTCTGTAGAATTAGACTTAATGGTGGTAAATTGTTCTTGAACTGTAAATACATAATTTTATGCAAAAACATTCTAAGTCAGACCTCTTCTTGTATGTAGTATAGAGATCTGGTATAGGAGATTGGAAACTTAAAGGTTCTATGTTAGTGACTGAGAATGTTTTTGTTGCCAGCACTGTCAAAATTCAACTGCTGGCAGTAGCTGTTGTGTGGTCTCTGTTTTCTGTCAGATGTTTTAGTTCCAGTTAACTATTGATGTTGTTTGAGGTTATTTCATTTTAGTTTATTAACATTATTCTTGTTTCAATAGGTTAATGTGACTTAAGTTTTGAAGATGGATGATGAACCTAGTACTAGTAACAGAAGCAAGACAAAAAATAAAGAAAATTGGGAGAGAAATGTTGTTAAACAAGCCAGAGTTAAATGTGTAGAATGCGCTGATTACAAAGGAAGAGTTGTACCGGCTGTTGGGCCTGATTGCAGGTAAGATATATTATTATTAAGATTGTTTACTTAAGCATATTTTACCTTTTTTTCCACAAGCAGTTTATTTTGGTTATACTTCACTAGACTTAAGATTTAACGGCTAGTTATTTTGACCTAATGAGATTGGTTTCAGATGCAAACAAAAATGCACGGAACGCTTGGCCAACCAATCTGATGAGATTTTCGTTCGCTTGAGATCACTGGAGACGAAAAACGAGCAGGATGTATTTTAACAATCATTGATCACAAACAACAAGGTGAAAACCCATAAGAATAGAAAAGAAGGTGCGGAAGCTAGGACAGCTCATGAAGTTTCTTTCACGTACGAGGTACTGGTTAAACATGTTAAAGAAAAGGTATGTTTAGATGCCTTTAAGTCCCTCTATGGAGAAAAAGTTAGCTGTATTCGAAGACTACGTTCATTACTAATGATGAGGAAATCCCCGACTGACCTCCGTGGGAAAAATTGGGCACTAATGCAATCAGCGGTAATGTACGATTACTAATACGAGAACACATTAATAGCTGTCCAGTAAAGCAGACCAAATATTCAGGAAAAACTATTAATTATCTGGATGCTCGCCTTAATATTAAAATATTGTTTAACATGTTCAAGGTTCTAAAGCTGTTTTATGTAAGAAGTGGGAATTTACCACAAAAAAAATAGTAGTTATATCTCTAAATTAAGAAATGAACCTGTATTGACTGTGCCCAAGCCTAATTTAACTTTTATTTTCAAAAAGGTTACATCTTTTTAGGACCCAAAATTTACAACGTTTTGCCAAGTGTAATAATAAATTGTAATAATTCTAAATAATTTTCAAAAAAATTAAAAACGTGGTTATTGTCTTTTGAAAGTGTTGATTTTCTAGTAAATATAAATAGTTGATAATTAATTTTAAGTTTATTGTTGGGTTAAGTCTGTACAAACGTTAAGTCTATATGGAAGATATAATAACTGGATATGGTTATAATTTATATTTATGGCATTTTATGTACTGAATTAGCTTTAGACTTTGAAAATTATATACATAATGTGTTTTTTATTCAAATTTGTTTTATTAAAGCTTAGTTTAAATGGGAAGATTTATCGTATTTGAATTTATTTGTTAATTTCATTTGCTTGAGTGTTGTTTTCTTTTGTTTTTCTAAGAAAGTTGGAGCCTCTACACAGGCATTTCCTTGCCTTTTTAGGTCCTATTTTGTTTTCTTGAATTTTGTTTATTGATGTACCTTAGCTGTAATAATATAACAAAAGACATGTTCATATTTCTTTAACAAAAAGTTACATTGTTTTATTTTTATTTTCATGTCAATTGTGTCCACTAACTAAGGAGCAATGTTTGTGTTTGTGCTTAAGGTATAAATGATGTTTATATAATTACTTGTACTATTGTACATATTTTCAAGAAAATAAATAATTTTTCTATTCTTTTTTCTATTCTAAAAACATCCTACACTAAAATGCAGCTATGAGTTTTTCTCAGACAACTTCAACTTACGATTTTGCCGTCCCCAAATCGATTCCTGCTGCACTTGTGAAGAATTAAACTTAAAATTGAAAATCCCTCATCTAAGCGATGCTGCTAAAAGAAATGTTGCAGCTGAATTAATACTTCACAAGCGTAGATCCAATAAATTTTATATCAAACTTAAAAATGAAAATGATCAAGAAACAAAATCAAAAGAACCGCATGTAATCGCAATCACTGATCATATGCAAAATATTCCTCTGTCTATGATTCCATTGAAATTAAAAGAACAACGATCAATAAAAATACTAAATTTAGTTCATTCAATTTTACAATCTGGATTTCCAAAATATTTTTCAAACTATTTCCAATTTATATCTCATGATAGTGTAAGAAGCACTCGCTCTGGTTCTCGTACCTTAAGAATGCCCCAACACAGGACTGTAGTATTTGATAGATCTTTTCAAGTGATGGGTTGTCGTCTGTGGAACTCCCTTCCTCCAGAAATCACTTCCATTGAGGGAGATCGGCGGTTTGTGGCGGCACTGAGACGTTTGTACCATGAACGGTTGGTCGGGGCGGGTCCGTCCTAGGGGTCTGTGGGTGTGGTGCTGGCATTGTGTGTGAGGAGTGTGAGTGAGTCAAAACTGCATATATATTATTTATTTCAAAAATGGAAGTTGTAATGTTTATTTTGTGTTATGATTGTATAATTATATTTTTATTTAGAAGTATCATATTTATAATTTTTTAGTGTTTAGATTAATGTTTAATTTAATGTATTTAGTAAGGTAGATTAGTGTTAATATTTGTGAATAATTATTGATCAGACAGGTTAAGTGTAAGAAAGGGCCATGAGGCCCTAACTTTGCCTGTTTAAATAAAGGAATTTTCATTTCATTTTCATTCCAGTTCAAGAAACATTCTATTTAAGACAACTACCTGTTAACTTGTTCTGTATTCATGATATCAAAAATAACAAGTCCCATATTTATGTATACCATGAGGGGACTGCAAGAAAGAGTCCGGACGAGGTTTGTTCCTTTGTATATAACTATTTAAACAGTGCCCCTGCCAAGTTTACACACAAGTACACATCTATTCTTGACAACTGCGGAGTCCAAAATAAAAATCATGCGTTAAACTGAGTTTTTTTTGTCTCTTACTGATACTGGCCGGTTTTAGTCGAATTGAACAGTTCTATCCTATCAGTGGTCACTCGTACCTACCGTGTGACCGGTATTTCTCAATAATCAAAAGGAAACTGAAAAGATGTGATATGGTGTACCACTTTTACATCAGATTACTGAACATCACCTAAGTACAGGTGGAAAATTCACTCTAGAAAAGTTTTGCTCTAATGATATCTTGGTTTGCTCTACTTTTAACACTGGTGGCCAACCTATTATAAAGAGACGTGTGTCAAAAAAAACGAAAGGAAAAAAGAGTTCCTGCCAAAGATAAAATTTCATTCGAAATAAGTTCACTAGTGCATTTCACCTACGGAACGGCTCAGGGGGTGATCGTATGTAGGCCCTTTATAGATGATTTGATGGAGTAAGACTTACAAACTTTCACAAGTTACTAACCAATCAATTAGTTTTCCAAAACAATTTGTTATGCATTGGGTAAAATGCCACTCAAAAAGTCAAACTTCAAGACATCAACAAGCTAAATGCCATATGTCCCGGAAGAGTTCAAAGAGCTTTATGAGGAGTTGATGGATTGGCCAACAACCAACGAAGTCAACACGGGGGGAGGACGAACATGACATTGAATAGACATGAGCATTCAGGAAAAAAATCAACAAATTATATTGTGTAATTTGCCTACAATCCTTAATTTTTGGCCCAAAACTGGTGTTTTAATTGTAAAATAAATAATATAAAAATAATATAGAGTTTTTTTTGTTCAAAAATATGGATGTAAAAAAAAACATTTTAAGTCCAACGTTTTTAAATTATATTATAACAAATATACAAATAAATTATTTTGGTCTACAATACAAAAAAGATACATTTGAAAGTGTCACAAAGAACTCTCATGTTTTTTTAGATTCATGTGGTTGACCAAAATGGACTTTCCGAAAAAAAAACTGTTTTTGATGACTGTAGGACGTTTTTTTTACACCAATTCATTTATCTTTAAGTAATTTTTATATTCTTTCTGAATATAAAGGGTTTTCAAAGTGTGACGAAATATTAAAATGCAGCTAAAACCCAATAAATATGACGTCGCGGCAGCAGTTGAGTTGTGGCAAGGACTAACTGTGTATCCGGCCGTTTATCTTGGTAAGCCCGGTACATTTCATATGAAGTAGACATTTAGCGATACCACAATCCGTTTAGTTGTGGTAACACCAAGGACCTAGGTTACTGCAAGAGCCATCAACATTTTTTTATTTCGATCTATACTTTTTCATCTCTATACAGGGTGTCCATAAACTATTACATCAAACTAAGAAATATGCAGTCGCGGTGCCAGTTGAGTTGTGGCAAAGACTAACTGTGTATCCGGCCGTTTATCTTGGTAAGCTCGGTACATTTCGTATGAAGTAGACATTTAGCGATACCACAATCAGTTTAGTTCTGGTAACACCAAGGACCTAGGTTTACTGCAAGAACCATCAACATTTTTTTATTTCGATCTATACTTTTTTCATCTCTATACAGGGTGTCCATAAACTATTACATCAAACTAAGAAATATGCAGTCGCGGTGCCAGTTGAGTTGTGGCAAGGACTAACTGTGTATCCGGCCGTTTTATCTTGGTAAGCCCGGTACATTTCATATGAAGTAGACATTTAGCGATACCACAATCCGTTTAGTTGTGGTAACACCAAGGACCTAGGTTACTGCAAGAGCCATCAACATTTTTTTATTTCGATCTATACTTTTTCATCTCTATACAGGGTGTCCATAAACTATTATATCAAACTAAGAAATATGCAGTGGCGGTGCCAGTTGAGTTGTGGCAAGGACTAACTGTGTATCCGGCCGTTTATCTTGGTAAGCCCGGTACTGTCATAAATGAAGTAGACATTTAGCGATACCTCAATCCGTTTATATCTTTGTATATCTGATTAAATGTATAAGTTGTAAACAGGTGTTTTGCTAAGCACTCCATTACACATCTGAAACAAAATAACAAACTTATTAGAGCCATCTAAAAAGAACAGGGGTTTTTGTGAAAAATATTATTTTAAAGGCTATGCTACCCACAATTCTGTCTATGCTATTTGGCCTAGTGGATTCACCAAGAAATGTTACTTTGAAGGCTCTGTTGTTGGTCATACATACCGTAATGTTAACATTGAGTAAGTTAACATTGGGTAATAAACTATTGTGATTGTATTACCTGCAGTGGAATTCGGGTTTCTTTGTTTTAAACTTCTTCCTCTTATCCCTTGTGATTTATTTACTGCCCTTATGTTCAAGCAGCTTTTGCAACATTTCCTTTATACAGATGTGGATTCTGTCCTTTCCTTTTTCTAGGACCCCCAACAACAATACTTTCACTCATAATATTTAGCGATATTAAGTTTTAATAAACGTTGGCAACATTCAATTAATGAATGTAGAGTTTAAGGTTTATAGCTGGCAAGAAGAATGAGAATGCTTCTGTCAGAATGATGCAAACACAGGTGCCGTTTGCAATTTTTTTAAAGGGCGTGAGTCAATCAACCCTACCGCTGTGTCTATAGAGATAGCTAGTTAAGACATTTAAAAAAAATACTCTGTGACTTACGCCCTTTAAAAAATATTAAAAGTTCAAATAAATATTTGTAACATAAGGGAATAGTGATCAAAAACGCCCTTTTTAAAGAAAATCGATGTATCTAACAATATATAGTTGAAAACAGTTAAAAAGTGGAAATCGTAATAAATATGGCTTGCGCCCTTTTAAAAAACAGATTCAAATAAGTTTTGTATATGTACGTTATATAATTTAACGATATAAATCATTCGTACTTCAATGCTCAAATAAATCAGAGCGCAGTTATAGTATATGTACAAGTATCATAATATAATCGAATAATAGTCGATATACATACAATTACGACATCACAGAATGGGTTGGTATAAAAGCTCGTATTTATTTAAAGTTGAGAAATTAACTAAATAAGTTAAAACACTAGATTTTATACGTATATTTTCGGACAACTTAGGTCTTGAAAAAAACAACAATAAATAATTATAAATAAACTAACAATGATCTGTTGAAAGTATCAATCTTAGTGGCACGTTTAGGGGCAGTCCGGTATAATTGTTGGATACGCGCACATCGCAGTCATCGTCGCGTCGCGGAGGACCAAATCCCCCACCCGCGGTTGTCACGAGGGGTTCGACTCCCAACTCATCCAGACTCCATGCCAAGGGTAAATCTGGCAAGCCACTCCCTCTGTCAAGTTCACCGTCGGTGGCGAGGGGTGGGCACATATGGAGACAGTGGAGGGGGCGGCCCAGGAAGAGTGTGACCTCTCGGGGGGAGATCGAGTAAACAAGTATCGTAATATAATCGAAGAATGGTCGAAACCACATACAATTAAGACTTAAAAAAATGGGTTGGTATGAAAGTGTTATATATTTATTGAAAGTTGAGAAATTAACTAAATAATTTCG
The DNA here is from genome assembly GCF_021130785.1 of Homalodisca vitripennis. Classification (NCBI taxonomy): domain Eukaryota; kingdom Metazoa; phylum Arthropoda; class Insecta; order Hemiptera; family Cicadellidae; genus Homalodisca; species Homalodisca vitripennis. The sequence continues at coordinate 174,191,533 of NC_060209.1, forward strand.
CGCTGCTTTCACCTGACTGCTTCTTCTCTCCTCCGATGAACGCGCTCTCTTCTGCGCCCTGCCACTGGGCCAGCTACTTCATTGCCCGGTATGCCTGCAGGCGGTCACTAAGAGTATTTTTTTAAATGTTTTAAGTAGCTATCTCTATAGACACAGCGTTAGGGTTGATTGACTCACGCCCTTTAAAAAAAATTGCAACGGCACCTGTGTTTGCATCATTCTGACAGAAGCATTCTCATTCTTGCGAACTATAACCTTAAAATCTATATTCATTAATTGAATGTTGCCAAAGTTTCTTAAACTTAAGACCCCTAAATATTATGAGTGAAAGTATTGTTGTTGGGGGTCCTAGAAAAAGGAAAGGACAGAATCCACATCTGTAAAAATGAAATGTTGTAATAGCTGTGACAAAAGGGCAGTCCTATATAAATCACAAGGGATAAGAAGAAGAAGTTAAAACAAAGAAACCCGAATTCCAATGCAGGTAAGACAATCACAATAGTTTATTACCCAATGTTAACTTATTCAATGTTAACATTACAGTATGTATGACCAAAAGAGCTTTCAAAGTAACATTTCTTGGTAAATCCATTAGGCCAAACAGCGTCAGATTTGTCGCTGCCTATAAAATAATATTTGTACAAAAAAACCCGGTTAATTTTATATGGCTCTAATAAGTTTCTTATTTTGTTTCAGATGTGTAATGTAGTGCTTAGCAAAACTTGGGGAACAAAACTGCCTGGATGTTTTAAAAAAGTTCTACAATATTCAATCTAAAACCGAGCAGGATTTCTATCTACAAGGACTGATTGATGTAGACGTTCAGCAAAGGCGCCCTAGACAAAATGTGGAAAATTAAAAACAGAAAAGTGCCTCATTTTCATATCATACTATTGTTGATACAGAGAGGTAACAGGAATGTTTTCAAGCATTTTTATGTGTGTTTTTCATCACCGAGAAACGTGTAAGGCGCATCGGAAATCTAAAACTTCTTAGTCAAAGCCCTGAAGATAAAAGAGGCAGGAAAGTCAGTCATGCTTTGCCTTTTGAAGTCCATAGATTGGTGGATGACCATATAAAATCATTCCCACTGAAAGATTCATTATAAGGGCAAAAAGAGCTATTATTTATCACCAGATTTAAATATTTTAAAAATGTGGAAATTGAACTTAGAAAAACACTCTGATGTTTCGCCTAAAGTAAGCCAAACTTTCTTTTGGCAATACTATAAAGAACATTTCAACTATCCATTTGGCCAACGCCAAGTGGACGTATGCAGAACGTGTGAGCAGCTTAGTATGAAAGTTAAGTCCCCTAGTTTAAACAATGTTGCGTAAAGGGCAGCAGATGCAGAACTAAAATAAAAACTAATAACTACAGAAGCAACAAATTTTACACCTCGTTGCAGCACGAACAATTGGAAGTAGGTAAGAATGTAAAACATCCTGGCGTAGGCTTTCGATTACATGAAAACAATATCTATTCCTAAACTGCCAGTTCAGGAATTATACTACATGAGGCAGTTGTCTTTTAACTGCTTTGGAATACACAATTAAAAAAATAATGATACATTATTCATATATCATGAGGGAGTAGCACGGAAAGGCCTGAATGAAGTTTGTTCTTTTCTTAACGAATACGTAAAATAAATGCCTACCCATAACACTGAGATTGGCCATTAATTATTTATAACGCCATAATGATCGGAGAACAATGTTCTAGGTATCTTGACAAGAGTTTAACAGAGGACTGGGCCATAGAGTATTTTTCACGCACAAACTTTTCCGTCCGTCCCTTCGATGGTTCTTTAATGAAGATCGACTTATAAACAAAGTTTGACTTCTGAAGTACATCTGTTGTTTGTCTTGCTAACTTCATAAACTTTTACCCTCCACTTCACTTTAAAGACCCAATACAGTAGATTAACAGTGCCATCATGGACGAATTCTGGTTCATTTATACTCTCAATTACAGATGAAACAAAAAATTGTTTTGTATATAAAGGGAGGTTTTTAATGGCCATGATTGTGATCGTATAAACTATAAATATGACACAAAGTTTAAAATCTAGAACCTTTCCTTTCGTTCAGAAACATTTAAAAATATCTAAATCAACTTTTTTAAACTACTGTCATTTTCAAATATTGCGGCCAATTTTGATCTATGTTATAGAACTCCCTGTATAATATAATGTTGTTATGAAAAAAATTAATTTAAGGGTTATTTTATTCTTAGTATCTTTTAATATTTCCCTTAACAACGAAGATTCGAGAGCTCAAAATGTTGCCATATGTAATGGAGTTTAAAAAAGGGAAAATATAATGGAAACAGTACGTGTCCATTTTAATGTTCTTAAATGTACATCTAAACACTTTCATCTATCATTTGAAAAATGTCGGTTGTTATTAGGATATTTACAAATGATCCCACGGGAAAGGAAACTTGTTAGTATTAAGAGCGTTTCAATTAGTTCTAACTGTCTAAAAGTCGAGTGAATTCATAAGATCTGGTGGTTTTGAGGATGTACACACGTTTAACTTCAAGAAAACTGAGGTAGTATCCTTACCTAATCAAGAAGCATATCCTCAAGGAAAGATTTCTATAAAAAAAAACAAAAAAGAGGTACTTAAAGAAAGTAATGCCATATATCATTGAAGAACACACAGACTTTTTCAATCAACTTTTGCAATGGCCAGTAATTGAAAATGTCCCCATCGATGATGATGATGATGATGAATAATGTTTTTGTAATTTACTCAATAAATGTTATATAATTATTTAATAAATACTTGAGTTTATACTGTTTGGTAACTGATCTTGGTCATTTATTACATCAAACCCTGCGTTATTAAATACCAAAACTCTTCTCATAATTTATTGAATGTTACAAAGGACCTAAGTGAACAATAAAAAAAAACATTCTAGATTCCTGTTAGGTTATGAACCTCAAAAATGCATGTAATTGTTGGTTTATACATGTACTTTATTGTATAATTTTACCAAATCGCTATTAAATATTTCAAAAACGATAGACAGTTTTTTTAGTTTGACTCAAAACTATAAAAAATGACTTAGGTACCTTTTAACAATTCACCCGTTCAAATTAAATGAATAGAAATAAATTATCCCTTACAAAAGCCCATTAACAGATGGGAACATATCTAAACCAAACTTTCCACACGTGATTTATGCTAGTTTTTAACTAATACGGCCGTATAAACAAATATACATAAGTAGAAGTGTGTCTGTATTTTCCTCAGAAAATGTATATATTTTACCAAAGTTCTGTATTTTCAAACTAAAACCCTTCACTAAGTTATCGACGATCTCAGTTAGGAAGGCTTTAGCTCATTCACTCGACAAGTCAGCAAATAATTGGATTTATCTTCATTACAAAATTGATATTCAGACCCCTTGTAAATATACATGAGAAGTCGAATACTGATCAAGCGTCAATTTGATTTAATGGAATGATATAGTGTTTCTGCCACATTGGTACAAAGTCCTTGTGAGAAATAATAATTAAAACAAATAAATGAACATAAATTTCTTACGAGTGTTTATCATTATGTAATTTAAGCTACATTAAAAACAAGGCATTTGATTAAACTTGCTCCAAAAATATTGTTCCGAGTTAGCGAAAAAGACAGGAGGTCTCGGAAGCGCGCCCCTCCCAAACTCGGTAGCAAATCATAAAAAAACAATCACATGCCACTAGTGGGAAGAGAGACAAAGAGACAAGATTTCGAGTAAATGATATATAATTAATAGGTGGCAAACATTTCCATGCAAAATACAATATACAGTTAACTGCAGCACCACGGTGCACCGCGTAACTTAAAAACTAAATAACAACAATAAAAAAAAATTCCAATAATAACAATAACATAATAAATAAATAATATAATATTAATAACACAATAAATAGAAATTTGGTCTATAAATAACATATATCAGGTACGGCATGTAGGAAAAATTATCTTTAACAGGTAAGTGTTATGAACTGAGTGGGGAGGGAAAAGGTTGTAGAATTTCTAGGCCCACTATTTTTAAAAAGTAATTTGGTTTCAGGTTTGTAGCCAAAAAATAAAAAAAAATATTTAAAGCCGATTTTTCGAAGGAGGCGGGGGCTTAGTTGCCTCCACGAATCCGAATTAAAGATGAAATCCTCCCCTTCAGTTTATGTAACTAAACTAAATACACACTACTCTTAACACTGGCCCTCCTCCAGATCTAATATCTGGCAGCGCTCGCTGCACCCAATCCAATCCTCGCAAGTTCAGTATTAGAAAAGTAAAAAAAAACATTTTGGATCCAACCTTGTTCCAGATGAAATGAATATGAGCACATGCACTCCGGTTGGATGCCGGTACAGGAGCACTGGCAGGGCGCGGGGCATTCAGTTTTGGTTTCAGTGGTTTCATTGGGCAGACTTCGCCGCACCAGTCCCGCTGACGACACTCACGGGGACCCTGTAGAATCCCAACAATAACCAGTAGAAAATTCAGATCAACTTTACTACAAACCCGAGAAAATAATAAAAAAACTTAATTATGTTTGCCACAAAGTATAATAAAATATTTAAATTTAACAATTAAAAAAAATAACAATCTGTAACTAACAGTACCTTTTTAAGTATCAAAGACTATTTCCTAAAAAATAACTCGACACCAAGTATTTTAAGATGCACTACTTGGTGACAATATTAAATATTACATAGGCTAGGACAGCCATACTAAATGATTAAGCGTGATAACATTTACTTGTAACTATAATTCGCTGGATTTTAATCATTATATTATAATAATTTTACATTTTGCTAATTAAATATTAATTGTAAGGTAGGCCTGATAATAATTATATAATTTACAAATAATAACAATACATTATTTCCCAAATAACAATAATTAAATAATAAAATCGAAATCATGAATGTTGCCACCCAATTTTGCACGCAACACAAAACACGAGGTAACAAAAATTTGCAAAGTCCTGTACCGTCTCGCTTACACTAAAAAAGACAAAGTGTGTACACGGAATAAATAATTTAGATGATAAAACGGATCAGTTAGAAAGCACTAGAGCAAAAATAAAAACTTAACTTGCATAGTAAATAAAATTAACAAATTTAGAACGTGCGATAGACAGGATAGAACACTTTGCGACACGAACACGTACACGAGGAACACCAGTTACAAAATAAATATATATAAATTACTTATAACTAATCTACGATAATATATGTCTGGGTGGGAGAGAAAAACCGCCAACTAATAAAGTTAAGAGAGTGCAAAAGAACATTTACCTGCCGGAAAGTCGGAGAATTAGCCAGCCATGTGGAACGGGACGAGCAGCGAACAGACAGCAAACGCAGTAGCTTCTCCGAACGTGTCTGACCGCTCCGAACAGTAGCCGGTGCCGGTGCCGGAGCCGGTGAACAGCTGGTCGGTAAACTAGTCAAGGTCAACCAGCTGACCTCAAACCAATCAGTCCAACCAGGCAGAAAATCAATACTCTGACGGAGTGACTCCCCCACCGACTGACAAGATTGGCCGAGGTGGGAAAAATAATAGACAAAAATAATTTGTCCAAACTGAGCCCCGGCTCATATATTTTTTTAGATAAAGGAGACTTGAAACATATTGCTGATATCTATTAATATGTTTCAGAATAACTACCGCATAAACACATTATTGACTCAAATTAAAGTTTAAATACAGACAACTACACATTATAACACAAGACATTTTTGAGTATTAAAATACATAACTTCCCACTACAAACAGTATTTTTGTACGAATATTCAATTCTAAATTAGAGAGATTTAATTCAACAATAACAATTTCCAAGTTGTTTATAATTTCCTAAAGTAAGTAGTTTCATGATTAAATATTTTGCAAATAATTATATTCTACATTGTTACACTGTTACTATCTTGGTATTTCCAAACTACTTTTGTAGTGAGCTGAGTCACAAACGTGTGAAATAGGTAATATTACCACGATTAAGTTATGCCCTTTAATTCTTTATGTGTTATGAAAGTGTTTCTGAAAGTGTGTTATTGGTTAAACCTGTGTTATTGGTCATGTCTGCCTGTAGTTGTGTACTAATATATTAATGTTCCTGATTAAATCTGTGTGAATTCAAATTGTATTATTGAGGGATGCTTTTATCTTTTGACAGTTTTTAAATTGTATACCAGTTTCTACTACATTTTTTATATCAATACTAGTATTGGTATCCAGTGCTGTTATTTGGTTGTTATTTTAGTACGTGTTACCGGAGTGTAATACAAAACAATGTGGCTGAACTTTTTAGATTTTAAGCAATCTACCTACTGCAATCGCCATCATAACAGAATTTCCTAAAGATGTTTTGAATTTTCTCCAATCATGATCTCCAGAATTCAAATTACTATAGTACGAAAACGTTTACGAGTATATGTCATGCTATTCTAATGCTTTTGCATTGTTAAGCTCAGTTTTACATAGGTGCCGTACACAGCGCTGGGTCTGTCCGTAAAGTGTAACTGAGTACTAAGTTACTTGATTCTTGTAACGACGGATCGTGTAATAAATGTTTCATGTGTCCAGCTTTGCTAGGTGCCGTACACAGCGCTGGGTCTGTCAGTAGAGAGTATAAATGAGTACTAAGTTACTTGATTCTTGTAATGACGGATCGTGTAATAAATGTTTCATGTGTCCTGAAGTATCGTGTGAAGTGTAAAATATACTACATCAGGCATGACACCTATTTGAATTGTTTTTTACTTAAACTAAATTTCGGTTCAGCTTTAAAAAACGCGGCATGTTTGGCGACATTAAAATTTAAAGAATCACACAACCAACATTTAAATAAATTATAGTAGCAGGCGTTTGTGGTGGATTTCGACAGGAACATCTTGTACCAAGAGTAGCAGATATTCATGTAGCTTACGTTAGCTAAGATCGTAGTACCTTATCTACTAGGAATTTTGGTCACCATTTTACAACTGTAAATCGCATACTACTAATAGCCTGCTATTATATTAATTGATACTTACAATATGAACATATAATATCAATATTGTTGCTTGAGAATTAAAAAATATTTTTCTATAATTCACATACAAACCGGCAGATGAAAAATAAAGTATTTTCTGTTATGTATTTATTCGATTTAACTTGTTTTAGTTGTCTTTAACCTATTTTAACCTGATCAATATTTGAGTGATTGAGTGTGGTTGCTGCACCACTGTCTATAAAAAGATTTAGACGCAGAATTATGAAGGTAGTTGTAGATAACCACCATAGTGTGCATAAACAGTGGAAAATGCACATAGTGTCACCACCTAAAACTAAAGAATTAAAAGCTAGTAGATAAAAAAGAAGAATGAAGAACTTACGTGTTGTGCTGCTGTGTTAATTAGAATTAATACATAAGTACAGGATTTTACCATATATTTCCGGTTAACACGTATTTTTTACTTTGTGTATGAGTTCTTCTGAATATTGAATGTCAATGTATTGCAAAAGATAATCAACTGTTTTTTATTCAATTCCTACTATTAGATTTTAAAATCTATTAGTGTGTAAAGAAATATTTCAGTTAAATTAAACCACTTTTCATTTGATTTTGTATATAAACTAAAAACCTGTGACCTGGTACTTTTTATAATTAGAATGACTACCTACTCTATAATATTATATTGGAGCTTTGTACATATTTTACGGATAAATTATCAATTTTATTTTTAATATTAACGAAATCCAAATTATGTACACATATGTCAGTTATTGAAGTTTAAAGAGGTAGAAACATTTGTTTACGTTACAATTTTGGCTTTTCTATTTTACCACTTTTATCGTCGTGCAAGAGACATAGTGTCGTAACTACAAAATCGGCGATTTTGAGATAAGACTGCTTTTCCACTAATGTTGATGTGCTCTATTGAATAGACATACTGTCGTATCTGTATCTCTTGTCGTTTTACCAGTATAGCTACCTTAAGGTTGGTCGTAACTAACTTTATCACAATTATACAAGGAACATACTGACGTATCTGTACTTACGACACTATGTCTCTTAAGCGTAATATTTGTTATTCAAAAGACATAGTGTCGTAACTAACAAAACGTATTACGCAATATGTTTCCCGTCAATCCCCAATGCTCAACCTTTCAAAGGTTTTATAATTTTTTTAATGCGAACAATTAATTTTCAATATTTGTACACTTCATTACTGTTATACACTGTGACTGTGCTAGAAGGGAATTTATGTCTTGTTGTTGTTCAGAGTTGGCATCAGCTGTTCTGTGATGGGCCAATGCAAACTTGCACTTGGCTAAACTGAATCTTTATGGAAACAAGGATAACCTCAGTGTAGTGAATGTTGTGTTTATCTGTTGTTCTAATGTTTTCAAGTGTATTTAAATGAAAAATTACTACAACACGGACAGTGAAGATGAGATTACACTGTCTAACTATTTTATTGATAAGTGTAACACAATAAGCAATGAAAATGATGAGTTAGATCCAGATTACTTTCCAACATGTTCCATTGAATGCTGCGGTAAAGACGTTTACTCTTTTTGTGATCATTGCCTTCGTATTTTATGCAAAGATCACACAGCTGCTCCATGTGGTGATGGCCATAAATTACTTTTAATTCTCGAACCTGTTTGTCCTGAAGGCGGTTCATTAGTTAAAAAACTGAAGCCTACCCAAGGTTATGATGAACAATCTAACCCTAGACATGATCAGCAACTGAATAGCTGTGAGATAGGCATTTGTAAGGATGAGGTGTACTCCTATGTCCATTGTGTTACAGATATCTCTGTTTCAACCATCTCGATAAAAGTATTTGTCGCAATGATCACAAAATTGAAGAAACTGTTGCAACTCCAAATGTAACTGATAGGCCTACTGCGAAAACTGGTCAGAATGAATCTGTGATCAGTTCAATCTGCCCTACCCCTGAATCCTTTGAAGAAGATGGTAGCAGAAAGGAGACTGCCAAGGAACGCAAAAAAGAATAAATAAAAATAAAATCTCAAAAGAACTTAGAATCAAAGGTGAAAAATATAGTAGCGTGAAGAGAAACGTAAGCGTGCCTGCGAGGAATGAATTGAAACAAAGGTTCAATGGAAAATATGTGAAAAATTTTTGCATGAATGCTCAAAAATTACTGAAGAAGAAAGGGAACAAATTATGAAAGACTTTTATGGTACTGGTAGTCTTCAGTTGCAAAGGGAGTTCATAGCCAGGTATGTGAAACAGACTAGTACGAAGAGAAAAACTAGTGGTAAAGAAGATTCGAGGAGGAAATACACCTTGAAATACTTTTTACCAAAAAAGGACTTACAAATCTCTGTGTGTAAAAAATTGTTTTTGAACACACTGGGCATATCGGATAGAACTGTCCGTACAACTTTATCTAATGTAAGAGAATCAAGCGTAATTGAAAAAGAGAAAAGGCGCGGCGCGCAACAGCTTTGAAAACCCAAGATACTACTGTGCGTGAGGCAATAAGGACTCATATTAATCGATTCCCGCGCATGGAATCACATTATTGCCGTGCATCCACATCAAAGGTCAACTTCCATACCGATGTCCATTGAAAATACAACTAGTAGATTAGAACTAATATGTGATCTTCAAGTTAACTTCACATATAATCAGGCGATTTTAAGAATCAGCTGGTTTGTTTGAGAAACCTCACATGTCCAGGACTTGTGGGATTTCTCAAATGGAGAATAAGATTATTTATTAAACAGGCATAGAACATTGGACTTGTGGGATTACTCTACCAAATGATTTATCTTTATAAAATCCACGATAAATTGTCGCTAACTCAATTCAGCCAAAAATTGGACTTCTGGGGTTTCTCAAACAAGCGATTCAATTATGTATTAGGTTAGTTATTACCTGAAGAAGAGATCAGATCGAAGATCTCGAAACGTGGTGTTACTGATTTCTTGTTTCACTGAACGATGGCAAATGAAACTGATTACATTTTTTATCAAATGCCTGAAATTACAATCAGACATTGAAAATGTTTAAAGTTAACAAATTCAGTTTTTGTGTATTTAAACATTACAAGTTGCTTTACTGATTAGTTTACTCATAATGTATTAAGGAATTTGTAAGGAATATAAACTATAAATGATATGTATGTATTAACAAGTAAATTGAAATTAATTCCTTCTTTGTTGAACACACTAATATAGTAGAGTAAATTATATTTTGTTTTATAATTTCGGAACAATTATAGTTAGTTTTAACTTGTGATTATTATTAATACATATCGTCGTGCAAGAGACTGCGAAATGGCAACTTTTCAGGAGAGACCTCCAAAGAAACCTAAAGCACATCTTATGCTGTAACTGCGTAAATGAGCAATAAAATATTACCAAGACTATTTCAATGTTCTAAAACATATCTTTCCACGGTTTATCGACCATTAACATTTGATATTTTTCTTTTTCTTCTTTTCTACAGCTGTTTTAAGCAGATACGACTGTATGTCTCAAAAAAAGGTTTAGGGCTATATATTTACGACACTGTTGTTATTATAAAAACTCTTTATTTTACAAGAATAATTATTATTTTTGTATAAAATAATATAGTATTGTAATATAATATAAAAATAATATTAAACTCTATATAACAAGCTACCCATACTTTGGGGAAAAAGTAAAATACTGTGAAAAAATTAAACTAGTGTGACAAAATAAAAAATACTACAGTAAGTATGTCATTGAAAATAAGAAAATTCTAAAGAGGTAGGATTAATTTGCCCTAATTTTATTGTTAGGCCTAATTATAACACAGACTACATACAATATAATTATAATGAAAATTTTGTTTAGGGAAACATCAAACAGTGAGATCACACTGCATTACTAAAAATATAAAATGATTAAACCTAATTACAAATAAAAAGACAGTACATTGACGAAAAAATCAATAATTCATTGTTTATCCATCAATGTCCAGCCACTTTATCTGTTCACTTATGACGCAAGTTTTTATAGAACTGAACATTTTCCTCTCCTTTTATGATGGGAGTCGATCCAGCACAAAGTCCTATTAGGTCGGCATACTTTTCTCCACTAAGCATCGGCTGGTTTTTCTTGTAAAGTTGTTTGGGCTTCAAACCTTTCAGAGTTGCATCATGTGGAATTGTTAAACTTCTGTATTCTTGAGTCAAGTGGCTAGATTTAAAAAAGATTTTGTTTGGCTCCTTCTTTAAAACCATGTACTCCACCATTGTCGGCCAGTTCAGCTTAGCTCCATTATCATCAGATCGCACAGTGAGCACCTTAAGCATTTTTCCAAGTCCCAAAAATTACATAAAGTCTGAGTTTTCCATGCTGTGTACTGTGTAAGGTTTGTTCCTACGTGCAAGACGTATGACTGATTTTAACTCAGCTGGAACAAAGACATTACCAGCAGTACTCAATGCCGAATTTATCGCACTGTGCGCGAAATCACCTTCATTTTGGCCGTGATAAGTCTCAAAAAATTGTAGTGAAATGAAGGAGATGTTTTGTGAGTTGCTCACAAAATGTAGTAGCATACTAGCAATGCCTGAGTTTTTGTTCCGACCGCAACATCCATCGGAGAACAAAAATACTTCCTTTACTTTGTTGCGATCAAGACTTGAAAGGTACTTGAACAAACAAGTGCCAATATCAGATGACACTCATCGGCCTTGGCCCTCATGCCACACATAACATGCACAATCCTTTGTTGCAATGTCATATACGGTTAAATTGAAATTAGTTAATCTTCTGTGATAGAAAAGTTGACTATCTGGTGCTATAGGAAGTATAATGACCTGCTGCAAATCAAAAGCGGCACATACACAAGTTTCATCAGCCAGGTTAGCCTTAAAATGCCTTTTCAATTCCCTCACAGCCTCTTTTTCAGCTATATGAGCTTGATGTCTATTTTCAAGTTCTGCTTTTTTTCTTTCATTACCGGTCCTATACGAATTGCAAAGGGTGCACTGGTCCTTTTTAGGATGATGAAACGCTAGATGCATGTCTCTAAACTCCTTCGAGTAGGTATAATAACTAGTAGTTATCCCTCTACTCTTATTTTCATTGTTAAACATTTCTACCATTTTTAAAGGCTCAGGTCAGGATGCAAATAATGGAAACTGAAGCTATAGAGCGAAAGAAAGGATTAAAACAGATTGACTATAAGTATGGGGTGATCAAGAGGGCAAGAGTTAAAGGCCTTGAATACCGAAATTGGAAAGGAAAGTTGTTCAGAAGAAAGAACTTAACGGCCAATGCAGGTATGTAAACATAACCTCACACTTATTTATTTTGTGTTAATGTTACTATAAAACTATTTATATTTAGGTCTGTATCATAAGATTGAGCTACCATTAAGATGGTTTGTTTAATTCGTTAATATTTTTAACTGAGTTACAAACCCAAAGTAACAAAGAGCCGACCTAAACATGGACTAATTATTCAAGCCCAATCTGACATTTTCTCTGATTCCAAATCCTTCTTCATAAAATCAATTGTTTATTCATTTCAATAAATTATGCTTGGTTGTTGCAGATGTAAGAAGAAATGCTGCGAGAGTTTGTCAGAAGACTACCAGTTTGAAGTATTTACACAATTTTACAGTTATGACACTAAGAATGAGCAGGATGTTCCGGTGTAGTACATTGGAGTGGTATTAATGATATACACCACTACTATCCGGTAAGGGGGCACTCATTCATGTCGGGCGACGGGGATTTTGGAGCAATAAAACGCAAATTGCGTAAAACAGACCGAGTTTACACACCAAAAGAATACGTCCACTGATTTTATCTTCTGCTCAACCCCAAAGATTCAGTTTTACTATGGTTGAATCCGATGACATGCCTTTAAATCATGGTTGCCACAATATTTTAAAAAGAATACGTTGTCGCTTGAAACATTGGGTCGTCACATTAGGAAAGAAGATAAAATATCACTTCAAGTGAGTAATTTGAATCATTTTACATTTGAAAAGGTAAATGTTTGTATTCTGAAAGCTATAACTTACATTGATGGTCTTGAATCACATACTTTTCGCCTTCTGACTTCGAGCCAGTTTCCTCAGTACCCATCAGATTAGGCTTATCCGGAAGGATGTATATCAATCAATATAAATAAAATTCAAGGAATACCTCCCAGATGATCCTGAAGTGGCACAGTTTTATCAAGAAATATTTAGTTGGCGAACAGTGAACAAAGACGATGAAGTAGAAGTTTTATAAGAATCCGATGTGATGGAGCTACATAAATTTTACCATGACTAACCATATTTCGTCTGTAATTTCTTTACACGTTAGTGGCCCAATACTTTAATTTAAATAAGAACTGTGTTATTTTGTTATTATGTCTAAAATACTGTAATAAACAACTCCAAAAGTAATAGAAATCTAAATTATTGCATCCTTTTTTATGTTTGTTTGAGAAACACCAAAAGTCCTGCGGACTAAACGGATGATGTTCTGCCGCTGGTTAAGAAGAAATTGTTTACGACATCAGTATTTTCTTCGGCGTATTCTCGTTACTGATGAATCCTGTTTTACTAGAAATGGAATTGTAAATTTTCGTAATACCCATACTTGGGCATACGACAACCCACATGAAACTGCGACGAGGCATTTTCAACATACATTTTCAGTCAATGTATGGCTTGGTGTTCTGGATGATAATTTGATTGGTCCATTTTTCCTCCCTAATCGACTTAATAGAGTAGCGTACTTAAATTTTTTAAGAACAAACCTGCCTACCCTCTTGGAAGATATTCCTGTTCAAAACAGAATAAATGCATGGTTTATGCACGACGGAGCACCTCCATATTTTTCTAATGATGTGAAAAACTATTTAAATGATACATACGGTAGACAATGGATTGGTCGAAATGGACCAGTAAAATGGCCACCACGTTCTCCTGACCTCACGCCAGCAGACTTTTTCTTATGGGGTTGGATGAAGTCAATTGTTTATTCAAAACGGATTAACACCATAGAGGAATTACGTAATCGCATTACAGAGGCGGCAGAAACTATCAAGAATGCTCCAAACGTTATGAAACGCGCTAGAAAAGAGTGGATTCGTCGTGCGAAAACGTGCATTGCTAACAACGGAGGACACTTTGAGCAACTATTATAGGTGATTATTACAGTTTTATAAAGGTAAATACATTTTATGTTAATGTTCAGTCTAGAATAAATGATCAGCTGTTACTCACAACCTAAACATTAGTTAATATTTTATGCAGATAAGAATATGCATTTTTGTGCGTCTGTTTTATTTTTAAATAAAGCTAAATTTCAATACCTATTATTAATTTTTTTCCTAAGTAATTCACATGAATCTTTTCAGAATTAAATGTTCTACAAATCTGTTTAAGAAAAAAATGACCTTTATTTAACATTTATGGAAGTAATCTTACGTTAAACACAAAAATGTGTTATTTCTTTGCACCAATTCTTGTGTTTTACGTAAGATATCTCTGAAAGTATTGCATTTACAGCTCTGGGACGAATTTTAATAAATTTGTCAGATATAAAAACATAAAAAAACAATCGTATTTGTATCTTTGTAACTACCTTTACCATTTTTATACGGCCTGACTTCACCAAGGGTTCTGAAATCCGGGCGAAATCTTTCGCTAGGCGTAACTCGCTAACGAAGCGTTTCCGGGCATATGGTTATATGAACTTTTTTACTTGTTTTTAGCTATAGAATAAGCTCTCGAGAGATTGCCGTTTAGTTTTGAATCACCCTGTATATATCGCTCATGCACAAGAAAAACGTCACAACTCTAGAGATATGTTGTTTCACCTTTAGTATTTGTGAGATAACCATTCTGCCCTAACAAAGAATGTTACTGAATCTATCCCCAATTACTGTTACACTAATAACCATAGTTAGCAACCTTTCCCCTGTGAGGCACAAACTTTACATTTTCTTGAGGGCCTGGCTTTGGTGGTTGGAGGTATCTTTTCAATAAAATGTCCCCAAAACTTTCCTTGAAGGCGCAGTGGTGATTCTCCACAAGCGGGAGGCCCCCGCTTGGTCTGGAAGTCCGGTCGCTCATGGATAGTAGATAGCATTGTGACATCCTTCCTGTCCTTCCATTTGAGACACAACATGGTTTGGGTGGAACTAAATGTAAGCTCTCCTTTTTTTAACTTCTGTTTTTTTATATCAGCAGATAAATTTTGCCTATTGGCCCTGACAGTACCCACAGCATATGTCTGTCTCTCCAGAAGCTCCTTGAAGGGTTTAGGTGAACTGTACTAGTTGCCTTGAACAGTACACGCCCTTGATCCAATAGATCTAAACATAAGTCCAAGACAACTTGTCCACTGACTGAGAACTCTTGACTATGCCGAGCAGTAGTTTCTTTCCCCGTATAGATTTTAAAATTATAACAGTACCCAGATTTTGAATCACATACTTTATAGATTTTTATCCCAAATCTGGCTCTTTTTGATGGGTTGAATTGTATCCAAGAAAGCCTTCCCCGAAATATCGGCAAACTCTCATCAATACAAATATGTCTATCAGGGGTGAAAATATTTTTGAAAACTAGTAAGAGATAATCAACTATGGGCCTGATTTTTCTTAATTTGTCTGTCGGGTTTAGAGACGATGAAAAATGAAGATACCTTGAAATCAATTTGAACCGGTCCCTTGCCATGGTTCACCAAATGTGGGGATACACTTTACTCTTCTAGTGGACAAATAGTTACTAATTGTTGACTTTGGATTCTGGGTCAGTAAGATAACTAAGGCAAAATATGAATTTAGTTCATTTACAGAAATGTATTTTCATTTAGACACTCTGTTATTGTCTCCCCCTCCTAATCCTAGGCTATCACTGGCATATTTGTTCGTTTCATTGCATACCTGAGCCCAAGGTTTCGTCACAGAAGTGATTGAACACATCTGATTCAGTGCAGTTTTCTCCTAACTGCCTCGAAATGATAGGATTTATTTCATGATTGCCGGTAAAACGCATTGTACTAATGGTATTTGGTCCAACACTCCACGCAAAATCACAAGGCCTAGCCGGTCATCACTGCTGTCATCGTTTGTACCATCAGACATTTCGTTATTTTCATGTATGTCATCATGTTCACTGTCACTTTCCTCATCACAACTTTCATCTAAAACAATAGCAACGTAAGCCTCAAAATCATCCGAATTAACGAACACATCATTCCGGTCGCGAGACGCCATTTTGACTGTTTACAAACGAAAGAAAGCTGTTTTGCCAAGATGATTTGAGGCAATATCAGATGATTTTCAGCAACGAAGAAAAAGAAAAAATATACTAGAATATTGAGAACAAAATATGCAGCAAATGTGAATGCCTCTGCGATCTATCGGCAATATATTCAACTACGTCAATGTCGTGTCTAGCGGACGGTCGCTGCCCGTCTTTAGTCGTTGGGCCGCGCGAAGTGAAGGACGGAAACTGTCCGTCCAATGTCTTGAATGGGTTAATATCTTACAGCCTCAAAATGAGCAATCGCTTTATTTGGCAGACCTTATATCCTTACATGAAATAAAACAGTGACGATGGAGGAAGCCAGAAATTGATGTTAAATTTAATGACAAAATCTGTACTTACTTACAAGGTAAGAATCAAAGAAGGGGGCAGAGTAAATGATATAATAATTTGCTTCAATGCCACGTGTTCAATGTCCGGAATCAGTGGAAAGTCTGCAAAACTTTCCAAAGGTGCTTAAGAACATTGGTGAAGCTCCCATTGATAACAGAGGTAAATATGACCATAAAAATTGTAGAACTTCTGAAGATATAAAAAAGAATGTAATAATGTATTCAAAAAAAGCCTTTTAAAGGTCAATCTTGCCAATACAGCCTGTCTAAAACAAAATGTTATAGAAAACAATAGCCTATCCGATGAGGAAATCAGAAAACAAAAAGAAAATATTGATGATTTTTTTTTAAGTAAAAGATAGACGCTGTCAATATGATGTATCAACCAATGCCGAAATCTATAGAGTAAGAAAGAAAATGTTAAAACCTGAAATAGTATCCGATGAAGATGACATCAAAGTGTTTACCACCTTCATTAAAGAATCGGAGAGAAAATACTATCGCCTCTTACAAACCTCAAAAACGTGTGTTAATTACGAAAACCTATGCGAGGCAGTAATCTGTCACATACTAACGCTGAACCGAAGATGACCTGCTGAAGCCACTCGAATCCTCGTGTACCATTATTAGGCAAGAGGAAACCATAACTATACCTCCTTCAGTGTGCTGGCTTCCTTGAGTGAACATGAGAGAGAATCATACAGTGCACTCAACTTGTTTTTGGTACCTGGTAAAAATGAATCCTAATGAGTACCAAAGGAGAAGTCCCCATTTTATACTGTATGCTGCTGTATTTTTGTATACTTATGAACCCCTTAGTCGTTGATGTAGTGAGCTAAACCAACATAAATATTCATACAGCATATACGCGGATACAAAGGCTTCCATGACTGCCACTGCCACCTACTTAATACTGTATTACCGCTAAATATGAATAGTAAACACTCACGTATCACAGAACATCTATCTTCTACACAACTCTTACTTCATTACCAATTAGCAAACATGTTTATCAAATTCATAATTACAAATATGGTGCGATCGTTTATAAGTTGGAGTGAATTTTTTTACAAAATGTATTTGATCACAAATTTTTAAAATTCCATTATTTAATAATGGAAAAAAAATATTTATTATTCGGTATTACAAATTATTTTACAGTAAGTGGTAGGAGTGCGAAACGGAATTATGGAGATCCTATAATTAGGCCTGAGAGAAAATTTTAATGTTAAGGATTTGCAATGTTTACTGTATGTGAACAAAATTTGACTTAGGAGGTGGCAATATTTTGTTTATTAACAATTAGATTCCCTAAAAAAATACTAAAATAAATAGCAGTTTTCGCGTATGTCCTTAATTCATAAGTGAATTAAAACATGTCACTCTTTAAAGTTATAACTCAAAAATATACTTTAAAAATTTAACATCAGTATCGATTGTACCACTTTAAACATAACTGGAAACTTGTATGATATAAAACCATATAACATATTTGGAGGTACTTTATCCAATCGTAATAAAATTAAATATTAAATTTTGTTTAATCGCAAACACTTTATACAAAACCAATAGTACATTTATCAATCAATAGAATTTACATTTTGGATGATTTTTCAAACCGAATAAAGAATTATTTTTTAATTTGAGATAATTATAAGATGTTTTTCAGTCATTAAATGTAATGTAAGTCATTAATGTAATGTATTCGTGTTAATATATATTAATGAAGAAACCCTTTAATGGATCCATTTTGCGCGTGTTGGTCTTCAGAGTTTTATAGAAAATTGTTTCGTTTATTTTAATGTTAACTGGGTTGGATGTTAACAAGATAAATTAAACCACCTTAGTGTAACGACGTATTATTGCAATATTAATATAAACTATGAATGTTGTTCTAAGAAGCTTGCATGCAGTCTTCATTTAACGTTTCAAATTGATGAAATAATAAACAACATAATTTTTACTACAGTAAATTAAATTCACGTTATTGATTGAATCGAACGAAGATTCAATTAGGTAATGAAGTGGCGGGAGATAGCGGTAATCAGTCCGCTTGGATTTACGAGACCGGAGACCTGTCACCCTCCCCGCGCCCCGCATTCAAGTGTCGAGTCTCCGGCATAATTACCTCTCAATTTGTTGAGATAGCGCCGCGAGTCGTAGTCACGCTCGTGTCTGCGAGATTACGTGTAATATGGCGTCAAGTTTTTAAAATGTAATTTTAATATTTTTTTAATGAGGTTTTTCGCAGCCTCAATTTTGGAGAAAACTCTAGGGAATAGATTTAGTGGTTTCATTTATTGTTATATATATTGAAAATGAGGCAATAGCACTGAATATCAATATCGTAGAAATCCTTGCGAATCCAGTCTCAGATCCATTGTCGTCTCAGATGTCATAACATTCCGGGGGTCGAGCAGTTTCTATTCACAGCTGCAAATTATTGGGTCGTTACGTCTCGCAATCCTTGGACATATCCTTGATTGATCCATTCCTTTCTGTTATCATAGTTCAATATGTGCGTTTTCGTATTTATGTAGTTATTGTTTAATAACATCATACTCGTGCAAATACATTTCATTAAAATAATATTTAGCTCAAAACTGTTTGCTAAGGCAGTTAAAGTGTTTCTGTAATTATACAGTTTAATTACAATGTTGTACTAGATGTCTCGCCTCCAGTTTCCTGAGTCAAAATAAAATGGATGAAATAACTTTTGGTATCTATTTAAATGACTACACTAACAGTATTAATTTTGCGTATTGTGTACATCATTTGAGTCTAAAAATATGTGTAATATAGACTAAAACCTATGTATAGGAACACACTTTACCACTTAATAATAGCAGAAGCCTGTAAAAGATTACTAACATTAATATGAGATGGTCTTAAAGACTAGATATTAAAAAGTTTCAAAGTATACGTATTGGAGAGTTTAATTTATCATTCATCATTCTTTATGCATTTTGCTCTTCAAGTGTTTCTCTCTCATACTGCCAATTTATCAAGTGCAGAGTGAAGGCAATACGTAAAGATCAAGTAACCAATCGTTAAACGGAAGGTCACGTACGACACATAACTCCCAGTAACTGACCGATACCTCACACTGACAGGAGCAACCACGTGTGTATCCGGCTTAATTTATCTAAGATCGGCATTGAAATCGGCTACTATTTTGTTGATTCAGATTTAATATTTTAAATAGAGATATGTAAAATATTATGCCATATTAAATCAGAATCCAAGGTGGCGGATTGGAGATGTCCACCAAAATGTAATACTAGCTTTACTAATTTTTAGATCCTTGAAAAACTGTGTTAATCTAATTGTTCTATAAATGATAGTATTTCAGTATTTAGATACTTGTCTTCGAAATTTAAATTGTAAATTTAAAAAATACCAAGTGCTGTTACAAGTTGATCTTTCTCTTTGCGTTAATATGCACACATCGTTCATTCAGAAGAAAAGTGTCACAACTCAAAATTTTTTTAAATGGGTTTTATTGGTTTAATAGTCTTGAAATAAGTTATTCTTTTCACTGCAAAAACGTCACAACTCAAACTCTGCTTGCTCCCACTAGAGTGCACTAGTGTCACTTTTCTTCTAGAACATTCTAGGTTATGTTTTTCTAGCAAAACTGACACATTTCAGTTGTGACTTGACTGTCTAGGAGTGAAGTGCTATAATTTCTCTGCAAAAGTGACACTTTTTGAGTTGTGCCTGTTTGGTTGTAATATTTTGTAAGTACATGTTTATATTGTTTACTAGAATAATGACAGATTTTGAGTTGTGTCACTTTTCCTTGAATATAGCTTTGACTTTCAATTTTGTTTGTCATCCACAAGTCCAAATTTTGAGATGTGTCACTTTTCCTTGAAAATCATTGTACTTTTTTCATTTTGTTATACCTCCACAGTGGCAGACTTTGAGATGTGTCATTACAACTCTGAACTTTTGCAAGAAACTAAATCACAATGTTATACCAACAGTGCAATATTTTGAGTTGTGACACTTGTATTGCGAAAATAGTTCATAATTTATTATAAATATTCCACTGTTAGTACTATTACGATTTATTTTCTTGTTAAACTATCAGTAAACAATATACATTTTATTCATAAATGAATGCCACATACAGACAAAATGCCTTGCCTGTGTGTGCCATTCATTTATGAACTTTTTTAGGTTACACATTTTTTTCTAGTGAAGGCATCACAACAGCCAGTTTAAGTCTCAGGAATGAGCAATAGAACATCCCTGATTTTAAAATTAGCCAAACAAAAAGGCAATTCTACAGACTATAGGCCTACTCCTCATTCACATAATAGTGTTGTATGTGGTAATGAGTGGACAGTGATTAATGAAGAGGAAATTCCAAATACAACCCCAAATAATGAGGTTCAAGCCATATTTCAAACTACAAATGAACTTTTAACTGAACACATTGAAACCCAGCCAATCTCAACGATCCTACAAACCCGGGAAGCTGAACCTGAAGACAAAACTCAGGGTTATGTTGATGTCATTCCTAAAGAATGTACTTCTAAAGAAGTTCACAGTGAAGAAAATCATAAACCTTCGACATCAAAACAGTGTGTTAGTGAATTTTCACAAAATACCAACAAAAGCAGGGAATGTGTGCCTAAAAAACTTAATTTGCCAACGACATCAGCTCAGTCTAACCAAGAAAATGTTCGACCCAAACGAAAGTGTAAAACCGATAACGAAGCTACTGGAGATCTTTTTTCAGATGACCCTAACAGTGAAAATGATTATGACGTGGATGATTCTGACGAGGATCCAAATTACGAGCCAAAAAATGACCTTAATTTCCCTAAAAAACAAACAATATCCAACAAAATATTTAACATACCTAGAAGAAACAAAGTTGTTGTAAATACTAAAGAAAAGGAGCCTGAGATCTTTGAAGAAAATGATAATGTTTTTGAATTCTTGGAACAAAATAACACTGATCTCCAAAAGAAAAAAGGAAAGAAAAGGTCACTAAACAAAGACAACTGGTTGAAATGTAAAGCAAAAAAGCTGAGAAATTCTGGAGAGGAATATAAATCATCATCTAAGTCCAGAAAACTAATTGAGAAAAAGGAAATAAAACCACCATGCAATGATAGATGTAGAATCCAGTGTAAAACCAAAATAAACCCTGATGAACGTCAAACAATTTTCAAAAACTATTGGGCACTTGGTGACCTTTCCCGCCAAAGAGATTTCATAGCATCACATATTCAGAACATACAACCAACTTACCAGTACAAGAGAGAGGGAAATAAGAGAAAACCAAACCAAGCCTTTTATTTTGATGTTGCTGATAAGCGAGTTCGTGTATGCAAAGATTTTTTCAGAAACACCCTAGGGATCAATGACAGACCAATTAGAACCGTTATTGATAAGAAAGACGCCTCAAGTGGCTTTGTTGCTGGTGATCTGAGGAGTAAACATGATAAGCATCAAACTGATCAAGACAAGTTAATAAATGAAGGCATCAGGCGTCATATAGAATCTATTCCTAAAATTGAGAGCCACTATCTACGGGCAAACACAACCAGAGAATTCATAGAAGGTGGTAAAACAATTAGTGATTTACATCGTGATTATGTTGAACATTGTAAAAGCTTGCAAAAACCTCATGGAAATTATAAAAAGTATTACGATATATTCACCAAAGAGTATAATATTTCTTTTTTTGTTCCAAAAAAAGACCTTTGTGAGCTGTGCCATGCATATGAGACAGCTGAAGGTGAGAGAAAGACCAGTTTGCAAGAGGAATATGAAAAGCATATTATGGAAAAAGATCTATCTCGATTGAAAAAAAATTCTGACAAAGACTCAGTGAGTGTCAACACCATTGTTGCCTGTTATGACCTTCAAGCTGTATTACAGTGTCCAAAGGGGGAAGTGTCCCTAATGTATTATAAATCTAAATTAAATATGCTAAACCTGACTGTCTGTGAGCTGAAAAATGATGCCGTATTCTGCTATACTTGGCATGAAGGCGAAGGAGCCAGAGGCTCGTGCGAAATTGGAACATGCATTTACAAATACCTCAGTGAAAAAGTTAAAAATTGCGAAAACGATATTGAAATTATATTTTACTCTGATAATTGCAGCGGCCAACAGAAAAACAAGTATTTGTTTTCTATGTACTTATATGCAGTGGACAAACTGCCAATTAAGTCTATAACTCACAATTTCCTAATAAAAGGGCATAGTCAAAACGAGGGGGACAATGTACATGCAATGATTGAGAAGCAGATTAAGAAAT
Source organism: Homalodisca vitripennis (assembly GCF_021130785.1). Taxonomy (NCBI): domain Eukaryota; kingdom Metazoa; phylum Arthropoda; class Insecta; order Hemiptera; family Cicadellidae; genus Homalodisca; species Homalodisca vitripennis. Next base: position 174,214,432 of record NC_060209.1, read on the forward strand.
GTCTGAAGTCTGGACCAATTTACCACCCGGCTCAATACATTTCATTGATCAAAACTGCAAAAAAAACTGGGAATCCGTATAAAGTCAATGAACTAAGTCATGAAGATTTCTTGGATTTTAAAGACCTATGGGCAAACATTGGATGTAACTCTACAGTTAATGTGTCAGGTAAGCTGCTTACTGTTATAATATAATTTAGACACTTTTATGAAACGAGAGTTATAAAATAATTCTAGTGATGAGCAGACCAATAAAGGGATTTCATCTATTATTTCACTGCAAAAACAATCTCAACCGGTTCAAACATAGTTTAACCCTACTCAGCCTTTACCATGTGAAACCAATAATTTAACTTTAATACTTTTTACACAATTTTTAAGAATCTTTTAACTTACTATCTTCTTTTACGTTTTTAAACCATCTTTCCTTTTCATATTTAATCTGAAAAATGTATGTTAAAGAGTAGTTATTTATGGCACATAGATATGCAATCAAGATGGAAGAATTGCATTTTCTTACGTTTTAAATATTTTTTCTAAACGCATATTTAACTACTTCGAACGGATTATTTTTAATTACCTACACTTTGTTAACATACTAAAACTTTTAAATCCAACTTTTTATCCTATTCTATCTAAAAAGATAATAATTAAACATTTTACAGTTATCTTTTCATTTCAGGATGTACTGTTGCAATGAATGACATCAAAATAATTAAAGTTGAGAAAGATTCTCCCTTTAAAATCAAGTACAAGACAACGTATGATGACACAGTTGACTTTCAAGAAATTTTCATCCAGCAGATTGATATTGAAGAAAACGAGGATTTATTCGGAGACAACAAGAAGAGTCACACTAAGAAGAAAACCAGAAGTTCAAAGAAGAAACAACAGGTTTTTCCTGTGCATTGTTCAGATGTTGTTTTAAAAAAATTATACGAGCAAAGACTGGGAATTTCAGTTAACAAGAAAAAAGACTTACAATACTTACTTGAAAAACATGTTATTCCAAGTTGCTATGCACCATTTTATAACTCACTTTAAATTTTTGCAGTAACGTTTGTGTTTAGCAACAATGTTATGTTTGTGTTAATGATTTTTATTTCCATTAGAAAATACTTCTTTAAATATTAAAAAGTGCTGCATTAGTTACTTTATATAAGACCAAACTATTGGTAGTAACTAGTGGTAGTAAATGAATGTATTTTGTTATTAATATTTGAAAACACTATTTTTCTAAACATCTAAAATAGGTCCAATGATGTTTGGAGGTTTAGTTCTAAGTAACTAACTGATTTTTTTGTTTCAATTAAAGTTAACTGTCATTAAAAACCCGTTGACTTATTTTTGTGTCATTACCATCTTCAAAGTTAACCTTTTAATGAAAAGCGGTTTTACAGGAAAAGTGACACAACTCAAATTAAATTAATAAATAATTAAAAAAATAATAAACACAAACTTCATGGTTTATATTAAGCTAATTTAAATGCCCTATATTTAACTGATATAAATAATAAAATGACTTTTGGATTAAAGGTTGCAGTTCTGTTTAAACGAAAAACTAATTACAAAAAGCACAATTTTCAAATCGCTCTCCTGTAAAATTTACTTTTTTTGAGTTGTGTCACTTTTCTTCTGAATGAACGACATGTGCTCTGTGGGATGTACTTTGCATTTATTCACAAGACAAGCCGTAAAATACTTTTACGATTTTTGCATAGCATTTTTATTCGGAATTCAAATAGGAAAGATTCACAATTTAGATCAGGTGTGTTTAGTTAAATTGTTTACAGAGTTTTAAAACCATATTATTCCCTTCAAATAAACTCATTCAATAAGTTATATATTGCTTCTTTAACGTAACATAACTATGAATAAAAGTTACACGTTAAAAACCATTTTAGCCGGAGTGTTCTATGTTATAGCTAAAGCCTACGATACCGCTTGAAGAAGAAGTATAGTAAATAATTTAATATCTTGGGTGTTGGTAATCACACGTTATTGTTTAATTAGAAGCACCAGGCAAGTGAGGCTCGGAGAAATCCCTTATTCAAGAAAACAGTATTTGGCAAGAAAATTTGTTAAAGATTTTTTATTGACGATGGAAGGTTTTAGAAGATTATAGGATTCGGACATTTGTCATCCTCGTATTTTTTCAGAAAAATATAACACTGCGTTTCGAAGATTGAGATCTCTCCTCTTGTTCAGTTGTAGAAAAAGTTTCTAAGACATTATAAAACTAAAATATATGGTAATGGACTGCCACTTAATGTTAAAATACTTGAGTGATACCTTTCGAACTGCATAAAGTGCAGACTGGAGAGAATGAACCGAAGCGACCATTACAATTGTTAACATAGGAGCCAAGTGCATAAAACACGTCACACCCGAACCAACGAAGAAGAAGCTTAGCTCATCATCAACAATACAATATACTACGAATATACTTTACTAATTACTAATAAAAAGGATATTTTCTGTGCCTCTCTTAGGACAGGTCGCCCTTCTAAGGTTAATTTTGTCCATCCTCATAGACCGCTGGCCTGTTCGAGGATCTTACCAAGCGGAATATAAATTTTGTGAATGTCACAATTACTTTACATCATTTCTAAGTTTAGAATTCTTTTAAAGAAAAAATTCTCGATTTCATAATATGTTGGGTGTTTAAATAACTTATTAATGTCCATTAGAGTACGTTGTGATATATTCGATTGTGAAACACGTTAATTTTCTTTCGTTAATAGAACTTAATAGCCTTAGACAATTTATAGCAACAAAAATAACAATAATTAGGTGTAATAAGTTGATAAAAAAAATAATGTAAGACAATAAAACATTTCTATGGAATTTGTAATCACCATTACACGTTTCTAATTAATAAAAAAATATACACAGATCACATTAACTTTTTACACTTTCCATAAATATCTCATTCATTAGGAATTACATTATCTAATTTTTTTTAAATATAATTGTTGGCAATCTGTCTTCCGAATATGTATATGTAGACAACATTATATGACGAAATGTTCCTTAAGTTCATGGTTTTTCTTTATTTAATATGGACACTTAAATTAATTATCGCCAAATAGTTTACCAATATAATGTACTTACATAAATCCTTGTATGAAGTATGCATTGATACTAATGAACTTTAATCAATATTGAATGTATAAAAGTTATTTTAAACTCCAAATTACCTATCTTAGTCTAAATTAATTTTTATCATCAACATAATTTGATGATCTTGCCCCATGTGCAATTTTAACGTGTTGTATTTTTCACCAGGACATGGTGGAATTTTGTGTATACCTTTTAATGTAAAACACTGTTCTATTTTGTCTTAATTGTGTTCTATATAGAGATGCCCGAGTAACGAGTTTTACTCGGCTCAATTTTTTTCTACTCGGCCGAGTAACTCGGTTCTATCAAATTTCCATTTCGAGTTTAGGTGTTTTACGACGAGATTGTAGAAGATAAAGCAAAAGTGAAATGTACTTTATGCAATTCTCTAATTTCACGTAGTGGTGTTGGACGAAAGGCTTCTATGACGGTAATGTTAAACCATGTTAAAATAAAACACACAGAAGAGTTACAGATTTGGAAAATGAACCTTTGCGGGATATATCTCAAAATCGTGAGCCAGTAGCATCAATTTCGTCGTCGCAATCGAACGCAATGCAATGAAAATACAGCAAACCCTTTTCAAGTCATTTACTACAAAATGGGACATAATTGATTCGCGTGCTAAGGAAATTCCCAAAGCTGTAGCGGAGATGATCGCGGTAGATAACCAACCGATATCTATGGTAAAAAATAATGGGTTCCAAAGATTAATGAATACCTAAAAGCTTCGTTGCAGGAACAATCGACGTTATTGCCACAGCTAGAAAAAGTGTAGGCCACTTTAACCATTCTGCAGTGGCACAAAAAAAACTGACCTTGATACAAAAATAACTTTAGCAAAAAATTATGGTTGCCTGTAAAGTCGGTTTTACGGGCGAAGATTTTACGTGACAACGTCTTTTTCTCGGTAGAATATTTATTGATATGAATATTATTAAATTGCACAATAGGAACAAGGAATTGAATGAAAATAAGAATTGCACAAATTTTAACTATAGAAATATATTTTGTTTACTAAAACATTGTACATAATTTGAAATTAATTAAAATTTGTTATTGTAAATGGTAAAGTTGAATAAAACATTTACTAAAATTGGAATTTGAAATTCTTGCTAAACACAGTTAAATTCTAAATCCGCGCGTGGTGATTGGTCGGTTTAGTTCGTTTGTTTGGTCGCACTGTTATGACAGGTTAGAGGTTATAATTTGTTATTTTAAATGTTTGACTAGCAATACGCGCTGTTTCTTCTGAATCGACTGAATTACGATTGATTGCAGAGTGATTTAAACTAATAATTTACTTAACACTATCAACATTTGTCAATAGTATGACATAACCTATAAACTCTGTTTCTCAACTTTTGTGTCAATCTAACAATTAATCAATCAATCATAGTTTACGATAATGAAATATCAGTGTACAATTATTTACCTTTATTGTTGTAGTAGTTGTAAATGACGAATCTAAGCACTCCACATTTTCACGAATAAACATAGTTATCTGCTTTATCCCGTGCGGATCCCGTGCGGCGGACTCACTGGACGGGCATCGTAACGTTACCGGGCGTTACACTTTTTCATGAGTGACTCCGAGCCGCAACCTAATTTAAGACGTTGTCACATCAAAAATCAATTAAAAATATTCCAAATGCTTTAAGATGGCCATTAAAAGTCAGAATACATGTAAATTTAATACATTAATTGATTAACTTTAATATTGTATACTATACGTCCATGCTGTTATCCAACTCTCGGACACAGCGTCTTGCTGCTCTGCTCCACCACGGCCGCGGCCACGTATACCCGCTGCAGCTCGGCCACCATCTTCGTCTATTAGTAATCTACCACCATCAACAGCAACGACCTCCTCATCGTTGTTTTCGTCACTGCCTGTGACGTTGCAGACGACTTTGTGGACGATTTCCAAGTGGACGCCTCCAAAAACCCAGTAGCATTTTAGTTTTCCTCTTCTACTAAGTGGAAAGTACTTATTGCCCTCTTGGGCCTAGATGTTATGTAGCGGAGACTAGATGGTATTACAAAGTTGAGGCTTCTTCTAACGATGTCACTACTGAAGCCTCATGTTCCAGCGCTCTCAGACCATCTGCAAAATTGTATTATTGTTCAGTCAATCAATTGCAAGTGATGTACGTATTGTCAGTTAAAATTAATATGAGCTATATTCTTGAACTGTTGTAATTATTACTAACTTTTTATTAATACAACTTTGACGCATGAAAGCTAGTATAATTAATTTATTTGTAAGAAATATTTCATACATTTTAATGTTTTGAACGGTTAACTGTAAAAACCAACACGTTTGGATGAGCCGCGGGCATGTATCCGTCAGCCTTATGCGCTAGGACTCCATGTCGTTGTTACCCATTTCTTCCGTTCATAAACAGAGATTAGTTCAACAGCGAAACTTAGAATATTAGTTTGGTTGTAAAGCAACGTTGTTAATTTTACAAACTTAAGGTTTACTGTATGGTAATTCATTTATTAAAGAAGAATAATTAAATGTTTTGATATTAAACGCAGGACCAGGATTGTTTCAATACAAGCTTGAGCACTATTATTGTATTGTTGTTGGCCAAACCTAGAGTGAACACATTAAAACTTAAGAAATGTATTAAAACAATTCCAGTTACTTAGACATAAATGTTCAAAAGTCAAGGTTTTCGAACTTTTCTAAACTTTCTAGTATTTTTGTGACATACAATTTTATTGAAATGGAATTCACCGTACTGACAAACACCCAAATTTTATTAAGACTATGCGGGACCTTGCGATGGGCACTATTGGTTAGTAGACTTGATTCGAACCTCAAGTGGTTGGAAAGTTATCTTTCAAAAAGATATCATGTTATTAGATTATATATTTTCTCCATTTTGATTACTAAAGGTTTCAGTGAGTAGAGTTTACATCTTTAATTTTCAACTAGATCTGCAATTCCAACTTTATTTGTCATGTTACAACAGCACCATGTCACCCGAAATCAAAGGGGTTTGTGGAGGGATGTGTGCAGAGGGTCTAAATCCCGATGTAATGGCTAATATTTATGAGAAATTAGTTAAGCAGAAGATGATTAAAGACAAAGTGGAGAGAATTTCATCCAGAAGAGGCACTGTGGATGAGGGAACATCATGATTCATACAGCGAGAACATTTTGATTCAGAGAACTGGACCTTTATCGTACTTTGCAAAAGAAAACAATAATAAAAAAGAAAGAAGTGCGAGTAAAAATGCTCTCGGTCTATTTGTACTACAGTTTTGTGTCATCGAAGCAGGCCATGTTGTTGGTTATAAGTTGATATTGTAGTGTGTTCGTGGATTATATTAAATCTGTAAAAGTATGTTTCCGTATAAATTATAAGTATTTTATTCTAAACAGTTATGTAATACACATGGTACAACAATGCATTTTTGTCACGAACTCCAATAAAATAAAAACTTCTTAGCCACAAGGGTGAAGCCCGTTGAACTTCATTACGCAAAAATATATGACTCTAAGTCTTTTTGCTTCTGTAAGAAGGTTTCTTAACTTGATATCTTCAAAAGTTACTGAGATAACAAGTTACTGGATTTCATTACATTTCAAAGCACAATTTCGTTTCTACAAAAATAGTAAATAAAAAGCTTAATGTAGTGTTAGGTAATCAAGAAATAAGCTAGTCCGTTACAATAAATAAATGATAAGTAAAGAGATAGCATTTCGTTAATATTGGCTGCCTGTAATACTTTTGGTTAAATTAATTCCTATCCAAAACTCTATTTGTGGATTTTAAATATTTAACTTTATTGTAAATGATTTTTGCCCATTCTGAGGAGAATTCGGTGTCGGTAAAGAACTTTGGTGCAGATGCTTATATAGTTCTCGATAGATACACGTAGCATATAGCGCTGCTGATTCTGCAGACAATTTTGTTTGTGACTTTTGCCCCGACCACTGAGTTTTCTTCATATTTTCTAAGTATTAAAGTAAAATTATTACTTTTATATAATTATTACAAAAAAAATGTATGTATAGGTTTGTAAAACACTGCGAATTATTACACCGAGATATGTATGACACTCCTCGGGGGATTAGGACAATATCGTAAAGTTTCAGGAAAACGATAAGTACATTCTCAAATGTATGAATACGTTACAGTTTGTAAAAAACCTCTCTGGGAATCAATAGATAAAGGTTTCAAGATAAAATATAATTTGCTATTAACTATAATGTTCCCTTTAGTGTACGGAATTGCCTTGATCTCCCCTACACTGACAACTGTAACATTATTTATTTATTCCCACAGGATTTATGGGTAAGTTGATAAACCCCTATTTTGTATGCAATCAATATTAACTTTTACTGTTCAACCACTTAGTTAAAAGATTTATAAATGATAGAATTGATTTAACAATTTTAAAGATCCGTTTAGGGCTCTTAGAAAAGTTTTTAGTAACCGATGAAAATTCCAAAGTGGGGTAACCTCACATATTTGTTAATCTTATGAAGGCTAGGAAAATATTGTACTGCATTTAAGATCAATAGTATTAATAACATTGAAATTCTTTTTAGTTGTCCAGCAACGCTGTATGCTACGTGTATCTATGGAAAACTATGCAAGCATCTGCAACAAAGTTCTTTATCGACACCGAATTCTACAAAGAATAAGGAAACACCATATCCATGATACGGAAATAACTTCTTTACTTGATACGGACACAGCGTTTACAAAAGTTAGAGGATCAAAATCCATATCATCGTCGTTACATAGGTACTCCATACGAACATTAGGCATGTCATCGTCGCCATCAGAATCAAACTCCAGGTTTCTTCGATATTTAGTACTTTTTTCTTTTTCAAATTTAAATTTTCTTTTAGAATTATTTTGTTTGTATTTACTTTGGCCCTTTGGTTTGACAAGTTTGCCATTAGGATCAGCAGTTTCAATGAATTCATTGTCTGCTTGCCTCTTCCATATTGTGGTTTCACTTCCACTTCTAATTACAATGTCTTTCTGTAGTTCGATATGGAGTCTTCATAATAATACGTTAGCAAAAATACTGGAATGACGTCCTATAATTGAGAACATTGTCTGCATTTCTACAAGTGTAATATACCAAATTAATTGTAAGTTTTACACCAATAAAAATTAGGCAGCCGTCTAATCAATTAGGAATTCGTATGACTGGGATTGGTTTAAAATTTGTATCAAGACAAGGACAAACCATTGGCAAAACATTATCCAGAACACAACTAAGACAAGATATAACAGTGTTTTACATTAAAAGGAATCCATAAAATACCACCATGTCCTGATGAAAAATACAACACATTAAAATTACACATGGGGCAAGATCATCAAGTTATATTAATGACAAAAATTAATTTAGACTAAGATAGTTAATTTGGAGTTTAAAATAATTAATATATATTCAATACTGATCAGAGTTGATTAGTATCATTCCATACTTCACTCAAGGATTTGTATAGGTACATCGTATTGGTAAACTATTTTGGGGATAAATAATTTAAGATCCCATATTCAAAAAAGTAAAATCATCAAATTAAGAAACGTTTTGTCTTATAGCGAAGTCTACACAAATGTAATATTTGAAAAAATATTATTGCCAACAATTATATTTCCAAAATTATGTAAATTAATTCCGTAATTAATGTATTATGTAATCAATAAATATCTAATATGTGAATTAGATATTTATAGAAAGTGTACAAAGTTCAAGGGATCTGTACACAATAAAATACTTTTTTAATGATGAGAATGGATCACTTGGCTAACTGTGTAAGACATTCAATTTAAAGTCTTTATGTTTTACAAAACATAATGACACTGTTGTACATGATGTCATGTCCGGAGTTTCAAACGGTGGAGAGGTTGTTGTATCAAAAATTGACAAGCGTGGGTGTGCCCCAAACCCAAAAAAGGTTGATCGGAGCCTAATAATACAACATATTGAGACTTAAAATCCTGCGATTTCGCACTACAGGCGTGAGCATGCACCAAATGTTCGTTATCTTCCTAGTGATATAACTGTAAAAGAAATGCATGAAGACTTCAAGTCTAAGCATTCCACTAATATTTCCTATGATTTATACAGATATATCCTGAAGAGCATGAAAATATCATTTACAAAGCTAGGAAACGAAGAATGTGAGCAGTGCGAGGCGTTTAGCATTCATAAATCATTCATAAGTCATTCATAATAGCATTCATAAGTCATGGTGACAATGCCATAACTTGCAATGAATGTGAAAGCTATCAAAACCACAAGGAGCAGTATAAGAAAGCTCGTCTAGAGTATAATAAGGACTCAGAACTAAGTAATAGCGATACGTCTACTGTGTATTATTCAGGTGATCTCCAAAAAGTGGTGATGCTGCCCCGACTGGATGGATTTAAGGTTGTTGTATTTACAAGACGTATCATTGTGTTTAATGAAAGTTTTGTGTGTATATAAGAATCCTGTTTTATACAAAAAAACATTCTTGCCAAATTAAGGGTTAATACAGTAAATGAAACGTTTAAATTAACAAGTTTTTATACTAGTTGTATGTATTAAATGTATGAAGGAAACGGTAAAATTCCAATATACAATGATCCGGCTCTTGGAAAAGTTGAATGCATTACAAAGTACGATATTTTAAAATAAATGTCATTAAAAGGCATTTGTTCACAAGGTATGGATGGCACATGAGAATGGCGGGGAAGTGACTCCTTGCCAGGCTGTTGCTGCGCAGCATTCAAGATTCATTCATGCAGCCCACCCTGAACTGTGCCGTATCCAGCAAGCACCCGTGATTGGTTATGAATGAAGTCGGACATTATGTGACTGTGTTTGTAATATGTGTTTTACTATTTTCATTTAAAAAAGTACATTTAAAAAATATTTAATGAATGACATTTTATCCTTATAAAAATTAAGTCACAGAGAAGCTCATTTCCAGAAGGTACTTAACGACATTTTTTCACATATAGAGATATTTATATCACCGTAATTAATACTCCAAATTATTTTCAAGTAATTTTTTATTTCAATATTGTTAGTCCTGCTTTCAGCTGGAAAAAACAAACATTTTTTGTTGTTAGTTTCAATGCTTGGTGAATAACACAAACCTAACCTAAGTAATTATTGTTAAACTGTGCAACTAGTGAGTAAAACTAGATTTATTAACTTGTAATCTGAGAAAGAAGTTATAACTTTGAGAAAATGAGTGACGATAGTGATTATTTACCTTAAGAACCTAGTGAAAGTTGTAAACCTAGGAAGAGGAAACTTAACCGTGACAATTGGAAGAAAAGTCGAGAAAAGGTTAGGAAACGCCTGCTTAAAGACAATGGGTTTCAAATTATTTGCAAACATTAGAGTGAGAACAGCTTCTGTAAAGCGGACAAGCTGACAGATGAGGAAGTAAAAAACTTTCATGATAAATACTGGAGCTTACTTGATGCCGTAAAGGAAAGAATATTTATTCAGAGTTAGTACCATTTCAAGGAAAAGGATTCCAGAAGGTACTCGACAAAGACAGAGACTGTGGGCAACTAGTTATAAAGTGCCTTCTAAACTTAATGTATGCAAAGAAACTTTGCATACATTAAGTTTAGAAACGAGATCTCGTTATGAAACTAGATGTTTCATAACTGATGAAACACATGTTTATGCTCAGAGAACATCTGTATCGAAGAAAATAAATTAAGAGTTTTAGAAGCTAAAGCAAAGCATAGATTGAGATATACTGATGTGTATACCTCATCAGAAGATGAAGCATGGCCATCCTTGCTTGAGGAAATAGATGAAACTACTGCACAACAGTATGATGTCCTTGCTTCAGATACTCCTGTTTGTGGCAACTCAAATGATGTGGAAGAGGGTGACTGGGTTGTTGTGATCTACGATGGCTGGTATCCAGGTAGGTTGTAGAAGCTTTTTACTTAAGTACATAGCCTGAAGTGTTCATTGTTAAACATTTAGGCCAGCAATAAAACCATATTGGGCCATTTTTTTGGTTGTAATAATTTAAATCCAACGCATGCTGTGGGTTAGCTTTGAACATCTTCATGGAAACAATTAAAGTGTTAATTTGTACCTGTAACAGTGAAACCTTCATAAATAATAATTGTTGCAGGTGTTGTCGAGAGACGAGATGAGAACTTCCACTCCGTCAATTTTATGCATACAACTGGTACCAAGTTCTTTTGGCCAACAGAAGCTGACATTCAGACTCTACAACCAAATGACATTTTATGCAAAATTGATGTGCCTCCACACCTGTCTCTAATAGACATTTCGGAATGTTGAAAAATACTGTCAATCAGATCCAAGAACTCTAAGAAAAATTTAAATAGTTTAAGCAGTAGATAAAACAAAAAAGCTTAGTTGTAAAAAAACGTTTAATAAAAAACTGATTTTTATAATAAACACCTTGTTTTTTTGATCTCCATTAACATAATAAATAGTTTTCACCATTAAAAACACATTACGGTATTGATGTTCTATATCACCAACGTTTGGTTACTCGTCCCATCCGTTACAAATCAGTGTCCCATCTGTTACATTGGAACATGATTTATTACTAGATAACGATTATTATAATGATAAAGATAAGTATAAAACTGAAAACTATCCAATCTGATTAATAGGTAGTATTTTTCCTGTTGTGTTAAAGATATGGACATAACTGAATTACTCCCATAAAGGGAATCATCACTTGCTACACTTCCTAATTGTGTCCCATCCTTTACACATTTTTGAACTCTTTAAACTCTTAATATTATAATAATTGTATTTTTTAACCACTTGCATATTAATTTACATCAAATCTTTAAGCAACCAATTATGTTGTAAATTTCACTTTAATACCCATTATTTAACTTATTCAGCTTTCTTTAGGGTAAAAAAGACACTAAAACTGTCCCATCTGTTCCAAAATAATGGCTGTAATGTAATATAAATAAATATCAAATTTAGACTATACTACATAAATGTTAGCTTCCTAAATTATATGATTAAATATACTGTATAACTAAAAAGGACTTTAATCGTGAGTACAGGAAACCTAGATTATTTATTGTACCACTACAAAATATTAGTGTCCGAAAAAATGTACTTCGTCGTATACCTGTGAACGTTAGAAGTCATATAACAAAAGGACAATTACTTTTAAGAATGAAACATTATTATTTATCTTATATTAACAACTGATAACGTACAAAATATTTGTTTTTAATGTATTGTATAAGTACTTTATACGTGTTTAACGCTGCATAGGAAGAGTCTATTAGCCGACAAGTACAGCACATTGTTGCAAGCTGCCAGGTGAAGCTGTTAAGGCGAAGCAGTCATTACCAAGTTCTTATGGTTCCTTCATTTGCCGCTTGAGAGCGCTTATGTTAACAGCTTTGCAATTTGATTCTCTGCTGTGATTACATACACACAACAATTGCTCGTGATGCAATTTACTTAAGTAGGGTCAGATTAACTATTAATATTGAGGAAATTAGTTGCTTATAAACTGGAATAATTACGTGATTAATAGCCATAGATGATATTAATTATGAACTAATAGTTAATATACAGGGTGGCCCAAATGTCAGAAATGAAAATACCAGTAAAGTACAAATACTTTATTTGTACAAAGTAAAGTATTATTAATGTAATTATTATTATTTATTTTTAATTATTATTTAAAAAAATATCTAACCTACAATAGGTGCTCAAAGTGGCTTCCAGGTTGTTCTATACAAACATTGCATCTTTTCAACACTGAATTACAAATCCGTTCGCAAATTTTCAGGGACTGTAGGTTTTCAAATTCTGATTCTATACGTTCCTTCAAATGATCAACAATCTTGACGGAATAAACCTCATTTTGGAGAATACTCCAGACAGAAATATCCATGTGCGTAATATCTGGGGATCTTGGAGACCACTCAATAGTGCCCCGTCTGCCAATCCATTCATTGAAGTTTTCATTGAGAAAGTCTCTCACAACAACTCCATAGTTAGGGGGAGCACCATCTTGTTGCCATATCAACCTTTCCTAAACCGGCTGGACATTTTCAAATAGTGGACTGTTTTCTAGCTCAATAAGCACTTCATAAAGCATTTCTCGGTAATTTTCAGCATGAACAGTCCCATTAAAAAAATACGGCCCGATTAGCCCACCGCTGAATATCATTGCCCATACACTCAAGCCAGGAGCGTTCAGTTCTGTCTCCATCACCAAATGAGGATTAGTAGAATCCCAATAAACACAGTTATGTCGATTCACTCTGACATTCACTTTAAAAGTCGCTTAATCGCTCCAAGGAATGCATTTTGAAAACATTGGATCAGCTTCAGCTCGGATTGTGTACCATTCGCTGAATTCCAAACGCCTGTCGGGATCATCTTCATTTAGGCCTTGTAGTAAATTAGGCCTATATGCTTTTAATTTCAAAGTTTTCTGCATCCTTTTGAGACTTGTTTTTGGTAATCCGTATTCCTTAGACGCTTTCCTTTGAGATTTAGTGGGCGATTGCACAAAACATTGCGCAACAACTTTAAGATTCTCTTCTGTAGTTACAGACACTGGCCTACCTGAACGAGAAAGCTCCGCCACTGACCCAGTTTCTTCGAACCTTGCATTTAATTTCCGAATACCTTGTCCAGATGGGGGTCTACAAGGATATTTACAGACGTCGATCAAACTTCGTTACAATGATAAAAACGATGTCGAAAAATCCATGTTTTGTACGACTGTACCTACAACCTTCTGGCTCTCCTTCATATTTGTTGACGAAAAGTGTTCCGAATTATACACTATACGAGAACTTGTCATTATATCAGTTATATATTCAAAACCGTTTGGAATAGAGTATTATTGCAATATAAATGGTACAAAGTTATGGAGCTGCAATTGTGCAACTAGCGTCTTGCTCTGCTGATACAAATTGCTAAATTCTAGACTTCTAGCCTCTCACACAGGGCCCACATCCTTTTTATTCGCCACAACCGCTGTGGCGATGAACCGCTGAGTATATATTCGTAATTAAAATTATTTATTCAAATTCAATTGCCACATGAGTAGTTCATTTGCCTGAGTCAAAACAATCTGAAGCTTCAATTAATTATTTAAGTGGAATTAGTGGCGCTCACAAAATGGGGTTATTTGTTAAAGAGAATCAACTTAGTTGTTTTATTAAAAATAATATATTTATAATAAAAGGTAATACAAACAATAGTAAGAGTATGATTTGTTACTTTTGTCCCGAGGTGGTAATTTCAGTATAGACACCATTTAAATGTAGATTCGTTCTAAGAATCCACTTATTCATATCAACATATTTTCATTTTATATTAACTAACGAATGTTATTTGTCTAGAAAATAAAGTGTTTATTTAAAACATTTTACATGAAATTGAGGCTCCCAAAGTTGAGCACTACTTGTCAGCGAGGTCCCGTTACACAATAATTTGTATTGCATGGTTCATAGTTTACAAATGTAGTTAAACCGTAAGTACTACTTTATAATTTTATTTCAGCCTGAGACAAGTAAGAATTCCCAGACCTCAAAACTTTCTAGTATTGTAAAATCATCCTCATATTTAGTTGTGTCCTTATATTAAAGGACATAATTATAAATATAGCTAGTATTGAAATCATAGTTAAATAATTTCATAGCCTTAGACAATTTATAGCAACAAAATTAACAATAATTAGGTGTAATGAGTTGATAAAAAAATAATGTAAGACAATAAAGCATTTCTATGGAATTGATAATCAGCATTACACGTTTCTAATTACTTAACACATATATACAGATCATATGATCTTTAGAAACTTTCTATCACTATCTAATTCATTAGGAATTAAATTACATATTTTTTAAATATAATTCTTTACAATCTTTCTTCCAAATTTCTATGTGTAGACTACCTTATATGACGAAATGTTTCTTAAATTCATGGTTTTTCTTTTTTTTAATATGGAATCTTAAATTAAATATCGCCAAAATAGTTTACCAATACAATGTACCTACACAAATTCATGTATGAAGTATGGAATGATACTAATGAACTTTGATCAATAAAAATTATTTCAACTCCAAATTACCTATCTTAGTCTAAATTAATTTTTGTCATCAATATAATTTGGTGATCTTGCTCCATGTGCAATTTTAACGTGTAGTATCTTTCACCAGGACATGGTGGAATTTTGTGGATACCTTTTAATGTAAAACACTGTTCAATTTTGTCTTAATTGTGTTTTATATAGAGATGCCCGAGAAACGAGTACCGAGTTTTACTCGGCTCAATTTTTTTCAACAGAGTACTCGGCCGAGTAACTCGGTTCTATCAAATTCCTATTTTACGTGCGTAAACAAGTACAATCAGGTTCACGCCGGTCGAGAGGTCAGCTCGCGTTGATACAATTCTGTTTCGTTTGCCTAGACGAACTGCTCAACGACTTGGCAGTGGGAGAGCAACATAACATTTACCGCCACCTGGAAGCTCACATCACTGCCAGACCAGCCAACACTGAGCTGGCCCTTGTCACTCTGCCGTACAGACATGACCTTCAAGCTGACCACCCCATCCACGATGAGACCGTGCTCGTGAATGCCTACATGGAAGAACTGGCGGCTCGGTACAACGCCCGAGTGATTAACTTCAATGAGATCGGCCGTAGGCACTTCACGAAGCACGGTCAACATCTATCAATGCGGGGCAAGCGACTACTGGCGGGGTTGATTGTGAAGAGCCTCGCATCGCAGAAACCCGCTCGGACAACATCCAGGATGCCTGCGCCGCCGCCTGACCATATGACTGGCCCAGCCACCTCCGCTCCGCCCGCTGCCATCCCCATGTCTGCTGCGACCAATGGAGAGTCGGCTGTCGCCCCTCAACAGAGACTGAACCATCAGCATATCACCTACGCGGAAGCAGCTAGGGGATCGCCCACGTTGGGCAGTGATGTGCAAAAGGGACGCTCTCCGGCTTCAAAAAACTTGACAATGTCACACTGTACGAAGCAGACCTAGGCATGACTTCGGATCCAGTCTTGCAGCAAAAAAATGACCGAAATCAAAATTTTCGAAAACCTCATAAAATTCAAAACTCAAATTCAAGCCAAAAAATTAAATTGGTTCACCAAAACGCTCAGATTGCAACAAACAAAATTGATGAATTGGCTTTAATGTGCGAAGAGCAAACACCAGATGTGTTTATAGTCTCTGAGCACGGATTTTCCCCTGAAACAATCCACCTTTTCAAAATTCCAAATTATTTTTTGGCAAAATATTTCTGTCGAACAAGCTTCAAAGGGGGTGGTGTGGCAATCTTTTTGAAAGAATTTTCCAAATTTGAACCTTTCAAAATTAACTGCAGTGCTGACATGGATTTTGAAGCCGATGGCATCAAAATCAATTCCAATTATTTCGGTAAAATAACAGTCATTGGGATGTACAGATCCCCCAATGGCTGTATTAACTCCTTTTTTGAAAAACTAGAACAGCTCTTGAATTTTATTTTTTCAAACTCAATGAAGTTTCTCATAATCGGCGACCTCAACATTAATGTAATGGACCTCACCGACCCCCTCACCCAGCGGCTGCGCGATATTCTGAACTCCCTTCAACCTAAATTGGTCTGTGAATTCACCAACACGAGTGACCGCTACGACGAGCACAGCCATCGACAATGTGATCACCAACATTCATGGCACCACGGTCTCTGTTTTAAACACTGCGATCTCTGACCACTTTGCGCAGGAGGTCCTGGTTCATGGATGCAAGCTGGAAAATCAAAACCCAAAATATAAAATTGCAAGATCTGTCAATTTTCAAAACATTTGCCGACTGAATAAATTGCTGGAGCGCGAGTCTTGGGCATTTTTAAATGAGTTTGAGAATGTTGAGGACAGGTTTCAAGCTTTCAGTAATAGTTTCAATTATTATTTGGATGTTGCTTGTCCGTTTAAAAAACTAAACAAAATCAAAAACCACGGAAAAATGGCTGGTTGACTAAAGGAATTCTTATATCTCGAGACAAGCTTAAATTCTACCACAACATTTTTATTCGAACCCAAAACGAAGATTTCAAAACTTTCTTTAGAACATACCGCAGGATCTATAGAAAAGTCATACGAGCCGCCAAAGCCTATGACGTCAATAGAGCCTTAGGTAATTGTGAAAATTTCTCAAAAACTGCTTGGAAAATTATTAACAATCTTTCTCGAGATACAAATTCAAAAAAGTCTTCCCAACCGATTGCAATCAAAATTGAAAACAAAATTTACGAAGATCAATTTCAAGTGGCTAACCAATTCAATAAATACTTCTCTACCGTGGCTACAATGAACTCGTCATTTAAAGAATCTCAGTCACACGGAAGAGAAGTCAGTGATCCAGTTGCATCCATGGCCCTGGCCCCTGTGTGGGAGGGGGAGGTAGCAAATGTCATACAGAGGCTGAACACAAAAAAAACCAGTGACGCCAATGGGATGTCAGTATGGCTACTCAAACGTTGCTATAAGCACATTTTGAGACCGCTCACAAAATTGATCAATTTCTCATTTGAAACTGGAAATTTTCCATCTTCTTTAAAGACTGCCAAAGTCATTCCGATTTTCAAAAAAGACGATCCTTGCCTCGCAAGCAACTATCGTCCAATCTCAATTCTTCCTGTGTTCAGCAAAATTTTTGAAAAATTATTCTATGAAAGACTGGAAAGCTTTCTAGAAAAAAACAAAATTCTGAATCCAGAACAATTTGGATTCCGAAAAAACAAATCCACAATTGACGCGGTGAATAGCCTTCTGGACCATGTTGTCGATGGACTGGAAGGTCGTGAACATGTGCTAAGCATATTCCTCGATCTTTCCAAAGCCTTTGACTGTGTGCATCACGGGACACTGCTGCAACAGTTAGAAAAATGTGGCGTCCGGGGTCTCCCACATTTATGGCTCACGTCTTATCTAAAAGATCGAGATCAGCGTGTGATGATCTCGAGCGTCGTTTCCAGCAAAATAAAAATGGCTCATGGTGTCCCTCAGGGATCTATCCTTGGACCTCTCCTTTTCCTGATTTATGTCTGTAGATTGAACTCAGTGATCCAACTTGGGGCACTGGTTCAATATGCTGACGACACGACTCTCTGTTTCAAAAGCAATTCAAAACAAGACCTGGAAATCAAATCTTTTGTAGGATTGAACGCATGCATTCAATATTTCACAGAATTGAACTTGACAACAAACCAGTCAAAATCAAGTGTCATCAATTTTTGTCTTCGTCAGCATGATCATGCGATGCGACCTTCTGTCTTTGCGGATGATGCCCTTTTAGAGGATACAGATTCCACAAAGTTTCTGGGGATGTTCCTTGACAGAGGACTGACCTGGAATGATCATGTTGATAGCATCTGTGCTAGAGTTACCACAGGCATATTTGCCCTACGGCACCTAGCAAAGTTCTGTACCCTAGAGGTTCTAAAAAAACGGCCTATTACAGCCTAATCCATCCACATCTTGTGTATGGATTAAGACTCTGGGGAGGATGTGCCAAAAACAAAATGGAGCGGGTTTTCAGGCTCCAAAAAAAAGCAGTCAGGATAATTTTAAAACTGAATTATAGAGAGTCGTGCAGGGCATCTTTCGGGGAGCTGGGATTAATGACATTGCCCTGCCTTTACGTTTTTGAGGTGATCGTGTACTGCAGATCGAGATGTGCCTTGATAAGTGGCAGGGACGTTCACCAATATGAAACTAGAGGCAGGGACAACTTGCGAACTCATCAACGCAGACTGACATTATCGCAACACCTCCCTCAGCAGGTGGGTGTCAGAGTGATCAACAAGCTCCCTGAGGATATAAAAAACTCCAACAACCTCAATCAATTGAAAACTCGTCTCAGACGCCTGTTGGTGTCTAAAGCGTTTTACTCGATTGATGAATTCATGACGAGCCGTTGGGATGATTGAAAATCATGGATCCGAAGTCTGTGTGATTGTGTCGTGAGAATGCTGAGATGTAAGTATGATTGTGAGTGAATGTGTAGTTAGGGTATATTTTATGATGCATTTGACTATTGCAATACAATGTTACATATTGTCAAACACGCAATAAAGAGATTATGAATTATGAATTAGACCTCGGCGTCCGCGATGTGCGCGAGGCACCGCGTATTCAAAAGCTTTACCGGACCGCCCCCAAACGAGCCACGAGGGAGGTTCTAGAGGCCTCTTCGCCGACTTGCTCCATCCATGAGGAAGCCATCTTGGCCTATTTTACTTCCTCTTACTCGGCGAAGGTTGGCTGTGCCGTTGAGCGTCCCCCTGGCTGCGCTATACCCACTGCGGCCTCTCCACCTCCATTGCTAGATCGGATCGAGCCCAGGGAAGTAGCCAAGATGCTCCGGAGAAACGCCAACACTGCTCTGGGCCCAGATAGCGTCAAATATTGTAGGAACGAAAGATTAGGTTATGTAGGACGATGGTGATACAATGTGTGCATTGTCTGTTCGCAATAAAGTTTATTATTATTATAAATATGACATTTGGCGCCGTCGTGACTCCTCTGGTACTTTCCGCCATTTCCAACATCTGTCTGGCGGCGTAGCGCTTCCCGCCCTCGTGGAAGGTCTCGTCCACGGTGCTAATCCATAAAAAGGGGGCCCCCGATGAGATCACCAACTGGCGGCACATCGCGCTGTCAGACACTGCAGGCAAGCTGTTGTCCAGTGTATTGGATCATCGCCTGTCATTGTGAATGGCTGACAATCGCCTCCTATCCTGGACGCAGAAGGGTTTCACTGCGTCCGAGTGCTGCTTGGAGCATAATTTCATGCTCTAGGAGCTGCTAGATGAGTATAGTGGAGAGCTTTGCTTATCGTGACTCAACCTTGCCAATGCCTTCGAGCGTGTCCCTCACTCGGCTGTTGTGGCGGCTCTGCGGAGTACGGGCCTCACGGAGGCTTAGTTGGCCCTGATGAAGGACCTATATGAGGGGAGTGCAACGACTATCATACACTGTGGTTGAGTCACTGCAGCCATTTTCTTCCAGGCTGGAGTCCGCTAGTGCTACTCTCTGTCTACAGTACTCTTTAACCTCGTCACGAAGTAGCTAATCCGCCCTGTACTCGCCTTGGAGGAGGGGGACCATGGTGTATCGCTGCACGGGAAGAGGTTCAGCGTCTTGGCCTATGCTGATGACCTGACTATCGTGGTTAAGTCGGAGGCCTCACTTCAGGTCCTGTTGCACTCCGATTCTTCGGCAGCGATTTGGGTTGCCCTTAGGTTCAAACCTGAGAAGTGCGCGACACTTCATGTCGCTGGCACGACCGTGAGGCCGACCCCGTTCACAATTTATGGCTCTCCCCTCCGGTGTCCTCGAGGATGGAATTACTTATTACCACCGTGGTGTGCTCACTGGGATGACCACCATTGCCAGAGTGGAAGAGGAGACCGCGAAGATTTTTGCCAGTGAGCTTGCTCCATGGCAGAAGTTGGATGCGGTCAGGACTTTCATAGTCCCCCGGCTGGACTTAACCTCAGGACGGCGAGGATCAAGAAGACCTCCATGGAGGGGTTGGACTCCTTGATGAGGGCGGAAGGTAAGAGGACCCTTGCTAAAGCCTGTTAAAATATATTCTGTATTATCAATATTTTGATTGCATGTAAACACTCTATTAGTTTGTCCGGCAAAAACAAAAATAAAGGCAAAAAATAAGGCCCCAGAATAACTCAATTCTATCCTAAATTAAGAAGCAGTCGACTCAAGCACGCTGGCACGCCGCGTGCACTAGCTTGGCTCGGCTACTTCAAGGTCATTTCGGGGGGTGGTGGTTCTCCAACAGGTGGCGATTCTTTCTTCTGTCTGCTGCTTCTTCTACCCTCTGATGGAGAGCACTCTCTTCTGTGCCTTGCCTCTGGGCCAGAGACTTCAATACCCGGAATTCTCAAAATGTACGTGCAAAACCGGGAAAATCGGTTTTGTTCTTTTTTGCACAAGGCGAATCCAGGGGGTGGTAGGACGCACCCCTGGCTGCTTCGTCCAGCCTAACGGATAGCCGAGTGGAGTCGGTCTAACGTGCCAACGTTCCCCGTGCCAAAAACCATTATTTTGTGCCCTCCCTCTAAGACCACGACTCCAATGCCCAGAGTGCCTTAAGGAAGGCGTGCAGTGTGTGATAAAAGGGAAGGGATGAAACGCCATCTTAATCAAGACCACGGGGGTGGGGGGGTAGGACATCTCCTTCGTCTGCTGCGACGTGGAATTTTCTTGCCAGCAACATCGCTACACCTTGAAGCAGGCCAATGCTCATTTTTGTGAAGAACATCCGGGGGCCGATTTTCTTCTTTCTGAGGACAAGCTTGGATTATGTACTCCATCCTACAACACACTTTAGGAGAAGATAATCGGAATTGCTACCCCCATCCGGCCCAATACACCGCCTAACGCTTCCCCTTCCACTTCGAGCTCCTCATCGCCGACGCTCTCCCCCACTCGCTCATCCGCGTACGCACTACGACAGTCATCGCTCGTAATGCTCACCACCGCATGCTGGCCACAGAAGACATCCCTGAAAGGGTTGGACTCCTTGATGAGGGCGGAAGGCAAGAGGACTCTCGGCCTCTCCTTACGAGCTAGCGTGGAGCTGGTCGAGCCCCCACCATCGTGGAGCGGGGCGGGACTGCACCCCATTTCCGACCTGGTTGATTTAACCGCAGTAGGGCATACTTTCCGTCTACTGACGTCTCCTGACCAGAGGACCTCCAATTCTGTGACCATGATCCCCAAGTCTGGAAAGGACCTGTCAGCGGCCTCGAGACCTGTCGTGCCCATCACCGTCGGCACAAACCTTGTGAGGATGTTTATCGCCCTCGTTGAGACCCGTGTCTTGCGGGTGGTCCGGTCTGTAAAGCAGAAGGGCTTCGTGGACAGGAATGGTTGTTTCGTTATGTTTTTCCTTTTTCCACGAATTTCTCCACAGGGGCAAATTGTCTTCTATTGCTTGTATATTGTATGTATTCATGTACAATTACCAATTTTTAGAAATGTCTATGTTGAATGAAATAAATAAATATTAAAACTAAAAATATCACGGAATACTCCTCCATTTTAGTATATAAAAAGTCTGATGTAGCTGAGTGTCTGAATGAGGAAAATGAAAGGTAAATGTGTGTGACTGTCTATTTATATGTTAAACACGAAATTTATTGTAAAATGTATAGTTCTGTATTGACCTTATACTAACATATTTTTCTTACGTACATAATGTCTGAATGAGGAAAATGTAAGATATAATTGTGTGAATGCCTTATTATTATATGAATATTATATGTTAATGATTCCTTTATCTTATAAATGTGGAAACTTCTATGGATTGGAGTTTGATTTTATTTTAGCACAAAAATATTAATTGATGATAAGAGTTTTGTACAGATTGTAACAAACTACCAAGCCGCAACTCCTATCGTTGAACCGTTTGACATAGAGCGATCCAAAAAAACTGTAAACCTAATAAATATTATATTTTGAACTTCGAAAAAAACAAAAATCCCTAAGGAAGTAGGGGGTAAGTAGATATATATATATATATATATATATATATATATATATATATAATTTTTCGATTTTATGTTCAGCAATTCTATAGCAAATTTTGTAACTCTATCTAAAATCGTTTCCAAAATTTTCAACTGACCAGGGACATCTTTAACATCTTTTCTAATATTTGAATCATTGGATAGTAAAACGTTCTAAGTCACTTTTCTGTAGAATTTGAGTTAATGGTGGTAAATTGTTCTTGAACTGTAAATACATAATTTTATGCAAAAACATTCTAAGTCAGACCTCTTCTTGTATGTAGTATAGAGATCTGGTATAGGAGATTGGAAACTTAAAGGTTCTATGTTAGTGACTAGAATGTTTTTGTTGCCAGCACTGTCAAAATTCAACTACTGGCAGTAGCTGTTGTGATGAGATTTTCGTTCGCTTGAGATCACTGGAGACGAAAAACGAGCAGGATGTATTTTAACAATCATTGATCACAAACAACAAGGTGAAAACCCATAGGAATAGAAAAGAAGGTGCGGAAGCTAGGACAGCTCATGAAGTTTCTTTCACGTACGAGGTACTGGTTAAACATGTTAAAGAAAAGGTATGTTTAGATGCCTTTAAGTCCCTCTATGGAGTAAAAGTTAGCCGTATTCGAAGACTACGTTCATTACTAATGATGGGGAAATCCCCGACTGACCTCCATGGGAAAAATTGGGCACTAATGCAATCAGCGGTAATGTACGATTACTAATACGAGAACATATTAATAGCTGTCCAGTAAAGCAGACCAAATATTCAGGAAAAACTATTAATTATCTGGATGCTCGCCTTAATATTAAAATATTGTTTAACATGTTCAAGTTTCTAAAGCTGTTTTATGTAAGAAGTGGGAATTTACCACAAAAAAATAGTAGTTATATCTCTAAATTAAGAAATGAACCTGTATTTACTGTGCCCAAGCCTAATTTAACTTTTATTTTCAAAAAGGTTACATCTTTTTAGGACCCAAAATTTACAACGTTTTGCTAAGTGTAATAATAAATTGTAATAATTCTAAATAATTTTCAAAAAAATTAAAAACGTGGTTATTGTCTTTTGAAAGTGTTGATTTTCTAGTAAATATAAATAGTTGATAATTAATTTTAATTTTATTGTTGGTTAAGTCTGTTCAAACGTAAGGTCTATATGGAAGATATAATAACTGGATATGGTTATAATTTATATTTATGGCACTTTATGTACTGAATTAGCTTTAGACTTTGAAAATTATATACATAATGTGTTTTTTATTCAAATTTGTTTTATTAAAGCTTAGTTTAAATGGGAAGATTTATCGTATTTGAATTTATTTGTTAATTTCATTTGCTTGAGTGTTGTTTTCTTTTGTTTTTCTAAGAAAGTTGGAGCCTCTACACAGGCAGTTCCTTGCCTTTTTAGGTCCTATTTTGTTTTCTTGAATTTTGTTTATTGATGTACCTTAGCTGTATTAATATAAAAAAAGACATGTTCATATTTCTTTAACAAAAAGTTACATTGTTTTATTTTAATTTTCATGTCAATTGTGTCTACAACTAAGGAGCAATGTTTGTGTCTGTGCTTAAGGTATAAATGATGTTTATATAATTACTTGTACTATTGTACATATTTTCAAGAAAATAAATAATTTTTCTATTCTTTTTTCTATTCTAAAAACATCCTACACTAAAATGCAGCTATGAGTTTTTCTCAGACAACTTCAACTTACGATTTTTCCGTCCCCAAATCGATTCCTGCTGCACTTGTGAAGAATTAAACTTAAAATTGAAAATCCCTCATCTAAGTGATGCTGCTAAAAGAAATGTTGCAGCTGAATTAATACTTCACAAGCGTAGATTCAATAAATTTTATATCAAACTTAAAAATGAAAATGATCAAGAAACAAAATCAAAAGAACCGTATGTAATCGCAATCACTGATCATATGCAAAATATTCCTCTGTCTATGATTCCATTGAAATTAAAAGAACAACGATCAATAAAAATACTAAATTTAGTTCATTCAATTTTACAATCTGGATTTCCAAAATATTTTTCAAACTATTTCCAATTTATATCTCATGATAGTGTAAGAAGCACTCGCTCTGGTTCTCGTACCTTAAGAATGCCCCAACACAGGACTGTAGTATTTGATAGATCTTTTCAAGTGATGGGTTGTCGTCTGTGGAACTCCCTTCCTCCAGAAATCACTTCCATTGAGGGAGATCGGCGGTTTGTGGCGGCACTGAGACGTTTGTACCATGAACGGTTGGTCGGGGCGGGTCCGTCCTAGGGGTCTGTGGGTGTGGTGCTGGCATTGTGTGTGAGGAGTGTGAGTGAGTCAAAACTGCATATATAATATTTATTTCAAAAATGGAAGTTGTAATGTTATTTTGTGTTATGATTGTATAATTATATTTTTATTTAGAAGTATCATATTTATAATTTTTTAGTGTTTAGATTAATGTTTAATTTAATGTATTTAGTAAGGTAGATTAGTGTTAATATTTGTGAATATTATTGATCAGACAGGTTAAGTGTAAGAAAGGGCCATGAGGCCCTAACTTTGCCTGTTTAAATAAAGGAATTTTCATTTCATTTTCATTCCAGTTCAGGAAACATTCTATTTAAGACAACTATCTGTTAACTTGTTCTGTATTCATGATATCAAAAATAACAAGTCCCATATTTACGTATACCATGAGGGGACTGCAAGAAAGAGTCCGGACGAGGTTTGTTCCTTTGTATATAACTATTTAAACAGTGCCCCTGCCAAGTTTACACACAAGTACACATCTATTCTGACAACTGCGGAGGGCAAAATAAAAATCATGCGTTAAACTGAGTTTTTTTTGTCTCTTACTGATACTGGCCGGTTTAGTCGAATTGAACAGTTCTATCCTAACAGTGGTCACTCGTACCTACCGTGTGACCGGTATTTCTCAATAATCAAAAGGAAACTGAAAAGATGTGATATGGTGTACACTTTACATGAGATTACTGAACATCACCTCAAGTACAGGTGGAAAATTCACTCTAGAAAAAATTGCTCTAATGATATCTTGGTTTGCTCTACTTTTAACACTGGTGGCCAACCTATTATAAAGAGACGTGTGTCAAAAAAAAAACGAAAGGAAAAAGAGTTGCTGCCAAAGATAAAATTTCATTCGGAATCAGTTCACTAGTGCATTTCACCTACGGAACGGCTCAGGGGGTGATCGTATGTAGGCCCTTTATAGATGATTTGATGGAGTAGACTTACAAACTTTCACAAGTTAACTAACCAATCAATTGATTTTCCAAAAACAATTTGTTATGCATTGGGTAAAATGCCACTCAAAAAGTCAAACTTCAAGACATCAACAAGCTTATGCCACATGTCCCGGAAGAGTTCAAAGAGCTTTATGAGGAGTTCATGGATTGGCCAACAATCAACGAAGTCTAACGGGGGAGGACGAACATGACATTGAATAGACATGAGCATTCAGGAAAAAATCAACAAATTATATTGTGTAATTTGCCTACAATCCTTAATTTTTGGCCCAAACTGGTGTTTTAATTGTAAAATAAATAATATAAAAATAATATAGAGTTTTTTTTGTTTAAAAATATGGATGTAAACAAAAACATTTTAAGTCCAACGTTTTAAATTATATTGTAACAAATATACAAATAAATTATTTTGGTCTACAATACAAAAAGATACATTTGAAAGTGTCACAAAGAACTCTCATGTTTTTTTTTAGATTCATGTGGTTGACCAAAATGGACTTTCCGAAAAAAACTGTTTTGATGACTTAGGATGTTTTTTTTAAAACCAATTCATTTATCTTTAAGTAATTTTTATATTCTTTCTGAATATAAAGGGTTTTCAAAGTGTGACGAAATATTAAAATGCAGCTAAAACCCAATAAATATGACGTCGCGGCAGCAGTTGAGTTGTGGCAAGGACTAACTGTGTATCCGGCCGTTTATCTTGGCAAGCTCGGTACATTTCATATGAAGTAGACATTTAGCGATACCACAATCAGTTTAGTTGTGGTAACACCAAGGACCTAGGTTACTGCAAGAGCCATCAACATTTTTTTATTTCGATCTATAATTTTTCATCTCTATACAGGGTGTCCATAAACTATTATATCAAACTAAGAAATATGCAGTGGCGGTGCCAGTTGAGTTGTGGCAAGGACTAACTGTGTATCCGGCCGTTTATCTTGGTAAGCCCGGTACATTTCATATGAAGTAGACATTTAGCGATACCACAATCCGTTTATATCTTTGTATATCTGATTAAATGTATAAGTTGTAAACAGGTGTTTTGCTAAGCACTCCATTACACATCTGAAACAAAATAACAAACTTATTAGAGCCATCTAAAAAGAACAGGGGTTTTTTGTGAAAATATTATTTTAAAGGCTATGCTACCCACAATTCTGCCTATGCTATTTGGCCTAGTGGATTCACCAAGAAATGTTACTTTGAAGGCTCTGTTGTTGGTCATACATACTGTAATGTTAACATTGAGTAAGTTAACATTGGGTAATAAACTATTGTGATTGTATTACCTGCAGTGGAATTCGGGTTTCTTTGTTTCAACTTCTTCTTCTTCTTATCCCTTGTGATTTATATAGGACTGCCCTTTTGTTCAAGGAGCTTTTGCAACATTTCCTTTATACAGATGTGGATTATGTCCTTTCCTTTTTCTAGGACCCCCAACAACAATACTTTCACTCATAATATTTAGCGATATTAAGTTTAATAAACGTTGGCAACATTCAATTAATGAATATAGAGTTTAAGGTTATAGCTGGCAAGAATGAGAATGCTTCTGTCAGAATGATGCAAACACAGGTGCCGTTGCAATTTTTTTAAAGGGCGTGAGTCAATCAACCCTACCGCTGTGTCTATAGAGATAGCTACTTAAGACATTTAAAAAAATACTCTGTGACTTACGCTCTTTAAAAAAATAAAAGTTCAAATAAATATTTGTACCATAAGGAATAGTGATAAAAACGCCCTTTTAAAGAAAATCGATGTATCTAACAATATATAGTTGAAAACAGTTAAAAATGGAAATCGTAATAAATATGGCTTGCGCCCTTTTAAAAAACAGATTCAAAAAAATGTTGAATATGTACGTTATATAATTTAACGATATAAATCATTCGTACTTCAATGCTCAAATAAATCAGAGCGCAGTTATAGTATATGTACAAGTATTATAATATAATCGAATAATGGTCGATATACATACAATTAAGACATCACAGAATGGGTTGGTATGAAAGCTCGTATTTATTTAAAATTGAGAATTTAACTAAATAAGTTAAAACACTAGATTTTATACGCATATTTTCAGATAACTTAGGTCTTGAAAAAAACGACAATAAATAATTATAAATAAACTAAAATTGATCTGTTCAAAGCATCAATCTTAGTGACACGTTTAGCGGCAGTCCGGTATAATTGTTGGATACGCGCACATCGCAGTCGCCGTTGCGTCGCGGAGGACAAAATCCCCCACCCGCGGCTGTCACGAGGGGTTCGACTCCCAGCTCATCCAAACTCCATGCCAGGGGTAAATCTGGCAAGCCACTCCCTGTGTTAAGGAGTCAAGTTCACCGTCGGTGGCGAGGGGGGCACATATTGAGACAGTGGAGGGGGAGACCCAGGAAGAGTGTGACCTCTCGGGGGGAGATCGAGTATACAAGTATCATAATATAATCGAATAATGGTCGATATACAAACAATTAAGACTTCAGAGAATGGGTTGATATGAAAGTATTATATATTTATTGAAAGTTGAGAAATTAACTAAATAATTTCGCGCTTCTTTCACCTGACTGCTTCTTCTCCCCTCCGATGGAACGCACTCTCTTCTGCGCCCTGCCACTGGGCCAGCTACTTCATTGCCCGGTATGCCTGGAGAGGGTCACCAAGAGTATTTTTTTAAATGTTTTAAGTAGCTATCTCTATGGAAACAGCTGTAGGGTTGATTGACTCACGCCCTTTAAAAAAATTGCAACGGCACCTGTGTTTGCATCATTCTGACAGAAGCATTCTTGCCAGATATAACCTTAAACTCTATAGTCATTAATTGAATGTTGCCAAAGTTTCTTAAACTTAAGATCGCTAAATATTATGAGTGAAAGTATTGTTGTTGGGGGTCCTACAAAAAATAAAGGACAGAATGCACATCTGTAAAAATGAAATGTTGCATAATAGCTGCTCGAACAAAAGGGCAGTCCTATATAAATCACAAGGGATAAGAAGAAGAAGTTGAAACAAAGCAACCCGAATTCCACTGCAGGTAAGACAATCACAATAGTTTATTACCCAATGTTAACTTACTCAATGTTAACATTACAGTATGATTGACCAACAACAGAGCTTTCAAAGTAACAGTTCTTGGTGAATCCATTAGGCCGAACATCGTCAGATTTGTGGTTAGCCTAGCCTATAAAACAATATTTGTACAAAAACCCTGGTTCATTTTATATGGCTCTAATAAGTTTATTTTGTTTCAGATGTGTAATGGAGTGCTTAGCAAAACTTGGGGAACAAAACTGCCTAGATGTTTTCAAAACATTGTACAATATTCAATCTAAAACCGAGCAGGATTTCTATCTACAAGGACTAATTGATGTTGACATTCAGCAAAGGCGCCCTAGACAAAATGTGGAAAATTAAGAACAGAAAAGTGCCTCATTTTCATATCATACTATTGTTGATACCGAGAGGAAACAGGTATGTTTTCAAGCATTTTTATGTGTGTTTTCCATCACCGAGAAAAAATTAAGAACAGAAAAGTGCCTCATTTTCATATCATACTATTGTTGATACCGAGAGGAAACAGGTATGTTTTCAAGCATTTTTATGTGTGTTTCCATCACCGAGAAACGTGTAAGGCGCATCAAAAATCTAAAACTTCATAGTCAAACCCCTGAAGATAAAAGAGGCAGGAAAGTCAGTCATGCTTTGCCTTTTGAAGTCCATAGATTGGTGGATGACCATATAAAATCATTCCCACTGAAAGATTCATTATAAGGGCAAAAAGAGCTATTATTTATCACCAGATTTAAATATTTTAAAAATGTGGAAATTGAACTTAGAAAAACACTCTGATGTTTCGCCTAAAGTAAGCCTACAGTATGTATGACCAAAAGAGCTTTCAAAGTAACATTTCTTGGTAAATCCATTAGGCCAAACAGCGTCAGATTTGTCGCTGCCTATAAAATAATATTTGTACAAAAAAACCCGGTTAATTTTATATGGCTCTAATAAGTTTCTTATTTTGTTTCAGATGTGTAATGTAGTGCTTAGCAAAACTTGGGGAACAAAACTGCCTGGATGTTTTAAAAAAGTTCTACAATATTCAATCTAAAACCGAGCAGGATTTCTATCTACAAGGACTGATTGATGTAGACGTTCAGCAAAGGCGCCCTAGACAAAATGTGGAAAATTAAAAACAGAAAAGTGCCTCATTTTCATATCATACTATTGTTGATACAGAGAGGTAACAGGAATGTTTTCAAGCATTTTTATGTGTGTTTTTCATCACCGAGAAGAAACGTGTAAGGCGCATCGGAAATCTAAAACTTCTTAGTCAAAGCCCTGAAGATAAAAGAGGCAGGAAAGTCAGTCATGCTTTGCCTTTTGAAGTCCATAGATTGGTGGATGACCATATAAAATCATTCCCACTGAAAGATTCATTATAAGGGCAAAAAGAGCTATTATTTATCACCAGATTTAAATATTTTAAAAATGTGGAAATTGAACTTAGAAAAACACTCTGATGTTTCGCCTAAAGTAAGCCAAACTTTCTTTTGGCAATACTATAAAGAACATTTCAGCTATCCGTTTGGCCAACGCCAAGTGGACGTATGCAGAACGTGTGAGCAGCTTAGTATGGAAATTAAGTCACCTAATTTAAACAATGTTGCGTCAAGGGCAGCAGTAGCAGAACAAAAATAAAAAAAAATAATAACTACAGAAGCAACAAGTTTTAAACCTCGTTGCAGCACGAACAATTGGAAGTACGTAAGAATGTAAAACATGTCCTGGCGTAGGCTTTCGATTACTTGAAAACAATATCTATTCCTAAACTGCCAGTTCAGGAATTATACTACATGAGGCAGTTGTCTGTTAACTGCTTTGGAATACACAATTAAAAAAGTAACGATACCTTATTCATATATCATGAGATAGTAGCACGGAAAGGCCCGAATGAAGTTTTTCTTTTCTTAACGAATACGTAAAATCGATGCCTAGCCATAACACTGAGATTGGCCATTAATTATTTATAACACCAATCGCTAATGGTCGGAGAACAATGTCCTAGGTATCTTGACAAGAGTTTAACAGAGGACTGGGCCAGAGAGTATTTTTCACACACAAACTTTTCCGTCCGTCCCTTCGATGGTTCTTTAATGAAGATCGACTTACAAACAAAGTTTGACTTCTGAAGTACATCTGTTGTTTGTCTTGCTAACTTCCTAAACTTTTACCCTCCACTTCACTTTAAGGACCCAATACAGTACATTAACAGTGCAAACATGGACGAATTCTGGTTCCACATTTATACTCTCAATTACAGATGAAACAAAAAATTGTTTTGTATATACAGGGAGGTTTTTAATGGCCATCATTGTGATCTTATAAACTATAAATATGACACAAAGTTTAAAATCTAGAGCCTTTCCTTTCGTTCAGAAACATTTAAAAATATCTAAATCAACTTTTTTAAACTACTGTCATTTTCAAATATTGCGGCCAATTTTGATTTATGTTATAGAACTCCCTGTATAATTTAATGTTGTCATGAAAAAAGTTATTTTAGGATTATTTTATTCTTAGTATCTTTTAATATTTCCCTTAACAACGAAGATTCGAGAGCTCAAAATGTTGCCATATGTAATGGAGTTTAAAAAAGAGAAAATATAATTACAGTATGTGTCCATTTTAATGTTCTTAAATGTACATCTAAACACTGTCATCTATCATTTGAAAAATGTCGGTTGTTATTAGGATATTTACAAATGATCCCACGGGAAAGGAAACTTGTTAGTATTAAGAGCGTTTCAATTAGTTCTAACTGTCTAAAAGTCGAGTGTATTCATAAGATCTGGTGGTTTTGAGGATGTACACACGTTTAACTTCAAGAAAGACGAGGTAGTATCTATTATTACCTAATCAAGAAGCATATCCTCAAGGAAACATTTCTATAAAAAAGAAAAAGATTGAAGACAAAGAAAGTAATGCCATATATCATTGAAGAACACAGAGACTTTTTCAATCAACTTGTGCAATGGCCAGTAATTGAAAATGTCCCCATCGATGATGATGAATGTTTTTGTAATGTACTCAATAAATTGTATATAATTATTTAATAAATACTTGAGTTTATACTGTTTGGTAACTGATCTTGGTCATTTATTACATCAAACCCTGCGTTATTAAATACCAAAACTCTTCTCATAATTTATTGAATGTTAAAAAGGACCTAAGTGAACAATAAAAAAACATTCTAGATTCCTGTTAGGTTACGAACCTCAAAAATGCATGCAATTGTTGGTTTATACATGTACTTCATTGTATAATTTTATCAAACCGCTATTAAATATTTCAAAAACGATACAGTTTTTTTTAGTTTTTATAAAACTATAAAAAATTACTTAGGTACATTTTAACAATTCACCCGTTCAAATTAAATGGATAGAAATAAATTATCGCTTACAAAAGTCCATTAACAGATGGGAACATGTCTAAACCAAACTTTCCACGCGTGATTTATGCTAGTTTTTAACTAATACGGCCGTATAAACAAATATACATAAGAAGAAGTGTGTCTGTATTTTCCTCAGAAAATATGTATATTTTACCAAAGTTCAGTATTTTCAAACTAAAACCCTTCACTAAGTTATCGACGATCTCAGTTAGGAAGGCTTGGGCCCATCCACTCGACAAGTCAGCAAATAATTGGATTTATCTTCATTACACAATTGATATTCAAACCCCTTGTAAATATACATGAGAAGTCGAATACCGATCAAGCGTCAATTTGATTTAATGGAATGATATAGTGTTTCTGCCACATTGGAACAAAGTCCTTGTGGGAAATAATAATTAAAACAAATAAATGAACATACATTTCTTACGAGTGTTTAACATTATGTAATTTAAGCTACATTAAAAACAAGGCATTTGATTAAACTTGCTTCAAAAATATATGTTTTAGATAAAGAAGACTTAAATCATATTGCTGATATATATTAATATGTTGCAGAATAACTACCGCATAAACAAATTATTGAGTCGAGTTAAAGTTTAAACACAGACATCTACACATTACAACACCAGACATTTTTAAGTATTAAAATACATAACTTCCCACTACAAACAGTATTTTTGTACGAATTTTCAATTCTAAATTAGAGAGATTTAATTCAAAAATAACAATTTCCAAGTTGGAGAATAAGTACTCAGTGCACTAGCTCAGGGGATGCATATTGAGAGGGAGGATAGTGTATTGATGCTTGGAGAATAAGTACTCAGTGTGGTAGCTCAGGGGATGTTTATAATATTGAGAGGGGGAATGGCGTATTGATGGTTGGAGAAGATTTGCGAGAGTACATGACCCACCCTCTCCTGGAGCCTCAGTCAATGTATCATATCCTTCTATTTCTTTCTTACTAAATAATGGTCTCAGGCTCAGCCCTCGTGCTAACCCTTTCTGAGGAAAAGTTTATAATTTAAATTTAGATATCATAACGCTAACGTAGCTGATTTTTATTTTCATATATTTAGATAGTCTTAACACAAACTAACGTTTATTATATTTTCACTACTTGGGATTTACTGACTATTTAATTTCTTTGAAGTACCGTCGAGACTATCATCCTAAAGTTAGTGATCGTAATTCCAAACAGTGTATTACTGGGTTAGAACAATGCCCATTTCTAAAAACACACACACACCACTTAAAACATCCTAAACTGAATGTTTTATCGATCTAACGGTTTAAAACGAAATTAAATTATGTTGCTTCATATACCAATGGAGAATACATTAGCTTAATATTATTTCTATTAGTATGTGATTTATTTCTATTATCTGTAATATGTATGTAAATGAATAATGTTGAATCAGTCATGCTCTTGATTTTATCATGAATGTTGTCTAGGATAAAATATTTAGTTAAGTTCCACAATTATTATACTATTATAAATAAGCGCTAGATGAGAGTGATTAAGTACGTTTTAATAAGTAATACATGTACTTAAGATTATCTTGGCTAACAAACTATACAGTTATTTTAAAATATGATAGGATGTGAAAGCATCGATAAGAGTTATGTGAGGTAAACAACGATAGTTAACAGATGTAGGAGCGCTACATGGACCTGGCAATTAATTCAACTCTGTCCATAAATACAGACGATAACAGCATTGCAAATTCCAGCAGTGGAGGGCATCACGTGACCGTATCGATTTCGTCGACTTTTGTGCTTTTTGTTTCTTTCTACTCACTCAATTTTTAATTTATTAAACACTTTTCTCAAGTTACTCAAAACTTACGGAAATTGCTAACATTAAGGATTTAGCATAGTACATTCAAGAAAGTTATCAAATGAATTTAAAGAATTAAAAGCTCACTTAACCCTCCAACTGGCAGTCATTTTTTCCTGTAGTGGCGGCATGTTTTCGAGCCTCGTGCAAGGGTTTTAAAAAAATTTATTAAAAATATAAATTAAAAGTAATATTATATATATTACATAAGTAAGTGAAGTATATATTTTTGTGTTCAGAATTAAACATATAATAATATTAGTATTTAAATTTGGCCTTAAAAAAATGTTTACTAAAATTTTTATTCCATGAAATTCAAAATTTACATTTTTTTTTTATTTGGGGGGGACCATACCTAGCAAACCAAGTTATAGTAAGAAAACTATAAAAGTGAGAGTACCATTGTGTGTCAAATTTATTCTAGTCTCAGAAACACATAAGCATTATACAAATTTATGAAACTATAATAACACTATATAACAAAAAGCAGCGATGCGCATAAATTGTGAAAATAGGGTGTATATGTAAGAGTTTGCTAATAAACGTTTTACTAATACAGTTTTACTTCTATACATGTTATATTGCATATTTTATTACTCAGAATGAAGTAAACTATACAGCAGTAGTAAAATAAATTCCATAACTTTTTTTTTGAAGAGTCGAAAAAAAGTTTCATTTTGTCATTACTCAAAAATTTTGCGAAAAATGTTCGAGAAATTTATTTATTCTAAAATATATTTATTTGCACTACTGCAATATTTAACAATTCACCACACACTAAACACAACACTAAAACACAAATAAACCTACTAAAACTTACTAATAAACACGACTCGTCACATCAACAACTCAGACGGCATCGACAACATGGCGGTCACATCTTTTACGTTCAAAACTACGAACTTGGTACGTTGCAACTACAATATAAAGAGGAATAAAACTATAGTATTCCTTAGGCCTTTTTTCCCCGAATCCAATGGTGCATGAATCGAATCGATACGTTGCCGGAATATACTGTTATGAGTGATTATGCAAGGGAATGTTTGTTTATCAAAATTTTGACGAACAACAATCCGCTAAGGGTTATGTTTATCAAAATTTTGATAAACAACAGTTGGAGGGTTAAAATAATTTAAAAAAAGTATTCAGTACCAATGTTAGAAATAAGATGTTATACTAATAACCTGACAGTAATTTTTTTTCTTGGCTGTTAATGATGATGATACAAAGTCTGTAATAATAATAATAATAAATATAACAACCAGAGCAATTAATATACAAGAACATGCTATATATTTTGTTAAAATTGTTTCTTATAAGCTCGAGAACTGTATTTTAAGTAAGGGCTGGAGGTCACTAAGACGTATATTACTCCATTATTATTTTCCATATCAAAATATACCTATCACTTTAATTAACATAGTAACCCATATTTTACAATTTTTTATAAAATCTATCGATATTGAATTAATAGAGTTGACCATTGCTTACGACAACAATTTAGAAACCTGAAATGAATTTCTCCGAAACTTGAAATATATAATTTTACCCCATAACACAAGCATTCAGAGTAACGGTAAATTAAGGAATATAGAACTTTACTTGAAGACATTTCTTACTTATTTTAACCAGACAAATCATAATTGTGGTGAACTTTGATAGAGTAATTCACAGGCCATCTGCAAAACGAGCGCAATAAAAAGTTACGATTTGTTTTAACGAGAAAGATGAGGGTTGCCGTGAAGCAGTTTTCAAACAGGCGCGCGCCAGAATTAAAAACGTTACGTTACAGTGGTGTAAATTGGTGAAATTATTACTTTAGTACTGTATTACCAGCCAATACAAAAACTAACTTCTTACATGTTTTACTATTGATATCACATGACTCTAGACTGTTTGTTTATAGACCTGTTTATTACACAATTTGCTTGTTAATCATTGTATACATTTTAGATTGTTATATTTACTCCTAAATTTTACATACAAACGCAAAAACAGACTAATGGATGGACATAAAACGGCATTTTGCTTTTGCTTTTTGACATATAGTCACTTTCTGCTTTTTGACTAGCAACTCTATTTACACACGGCTAGTTTACTAGCTACCTCGCTCAAACGCCGGCGAGTAGCGATTAAAGTAGACCGGTCTTCAACTTTTTCGCCAGCTTCTTTACTAGCCGGCTACTAGCCAACAAGCTTGCTAGTTGGTGATTACACGAGCTAGTTTACTATCAACTAGCGAACTAGCCGGCTAGTAGCTAGTAAACTCGCCACGTGTAATTGACCCTTAACAGTTGGGCCTGATTGCAGGTAAGACATATTTTTATTAAGATTGTTTACTTAAGCATATTTTACTTTTTTTACACAAGCAGTTTATTTTGGTTATACTTCACTAGACTTAAGATTTAACGGCTAGTTGTTTTGACCTAATGAGATTGGTTTCAGATGCAAACAAAAATGCACGGAACGCTTGGCCAACCAATCCGACGAGATCTTCGTTCGCTTGAGATCACTGAAGACGAAAAACGAGCAGGATATATTTTAACAATCATTGATCACAAACAACAAGGTGAAAACCCATAGGAATAGAAAAGAAGGTGCGGAAGCTAGTGCAGCTCATGAAGTTTCTTTCACGTACGAGGTACTGGTTGGACATGTTAAAGAAAAGGTATGTTTAGATGCCTTTAAGTTTCTCTATGGAGTAAACATTAGCCGTATTCGAGGACTACGTTCACTACTAATGATGGGGAAATCCCCGACTGACCTCCGTGGGAAAAAAATTGGGCACTAATGCAATCAGCGGTAATGTACGATTACTAATACGAGAACACATTAATAGCTGTCCAGTAAAGCAGACCAAATATTCAGGAAAAACTATTAATTATCTGGATGCTCGCCTTAATATTAAAATATTGTTTAACATGTTCAAAGAAAAACATCCTACACTAAAATGCAGCTATGAGTTTTTCTCAGACAACTTCAACTTACGATTTGGCCGTCCCCAAATCGATTCCTGCTGCACTTGTGAAGAATTAAACTTAAAATTGAAAATCCCTCTTCTAAGCGATGCTGCTAAAAGAAATGTTGCAGCTGAATTAATACTTCACAAGCGTAGGTCCAATAAATTTTATAACAATCTTAAAAATGAAAATGATCAAGAAACAAAATCAAAAGAACCGCATGTAATCGCAATCACTGATCATATGCAAAATATTCCTCTGTCTATGATTCCAGTTCAGGAAACATTCTATTTAAGACAACTATCTGTTAACTTGTTCTGTATTCATGATATCAAAAATAAACAAGTCCCATATTTACGTATACCATGTGGGGACTGCAAGAAAGAGTCCGTACGAGGTTTGTTCCTTTGTATATAACTATTTAAACAGTGCCCCTGCCAAGTTTACTGAAATACACATCTATTCTGACAACTGCGGAGGCCAAAATAAAAATCATGCGTTTAAAACTGAGTTTTTTTGTCTCTTACTGATACTGGCCGGTTTAGTCGAATTGAACAGTTCTATCCTATCAGTGGTCACTCGTACCTACCGTGTGACCGGTATTTCTCAATAATCAAAAGGAAACTGAAAAGATGTGATATGGTGTACACTTTACATGAGATTACTGAACATCACCTCAAGTACAGGTGGAAAATTCACTCTAGAAAAGTTTGCTCTAATGATATCTTGGTTTGCTCTACTTTTAACACTGGTGGCCAACCTATTATAAAGAGACGTGTGTCAAAAAAACGAAAGGAAAAAGAGTTCCTGTAAAAGATAAAATTTCATTCGGAATCAGTTCACTAGTGCATTTCACCTACGGAACGGCTCAGGGGGTGATCGTATGTAGGCCCTTTATAGATGATTTGATGGAGTAGACTTACAAACTTTCACAAGTTACTAACCAATCAATTGATTTTCCAAAAACAATTTGTTATGCATTGGGTAAAATGCCACTCAAAAAGTCAAACTTCAAGACATCAACAAACTTATACCACATGTCCCGGAAGAGTTCAAAGAGCTTTATGAGGAGTTGATGGATTGGCCAACAACCAACGAAGTCAACACGGGGGAGGACGAACAGGACATTGAATAGACATGAGCATTCAGGAAAAAATCAACAAATTATATTGTGTAATTTGCCTACAATCCTTAATTTTTGGCCCAAACTGGTGTTTTAATTGTAAAATAAATAATATAAAAATTGAGTTTTTTTGTTCAAAAATATGGATGTAAACAAAAACATTTTAAGTCCAACGTTTTAAATTATATTATAACAAATATACAAATAAATTATTTTAGTCTACAATACAAAAAAGATACATTTGAAAGTGTCACAAAGAACTCCCATGTTTTTTTTAGATTCATGTGGTTGACCAAAATGGACTTTCGAAAAAAACTGTTTTGATGACTTAGGACGTTTTTTTTACACCAATTCATTTATCTTTAAGTAATATTTATATTCTTTCTGAATATAAAGGGTTTTCAAAGTGTGACGAAATATTAAAATGCAGCTGAACACGATAAATATGCCGTCGCGGCGCCAGTTGAGTTGTGGCAAGGACTAACTGTGTATCCGGCCGTTTATCTTGGTAAGCCCGGTACATCTTATAAATAAAAATGAATGTCGAAATGTGTTGGTAAGCGCTAAACTCGATAACGGGTGGACGGATTCGGTTAATTCTTTTTGTAAAATGTTCATTGAAATCCGAGGAAGGTTTTTATGAAGAAAAAGTTAAGAAAATATATCTGGAATATTTTGGAATTCAGGAAAAATTGTAGTTGTACTTTCATAATTAAAATTAAACTGGCACTAAACAGCTGTTGACAGCTATAGTTCGACAAACTTTCTGAAACATCTGCTTACATTTAAATGTTACCAATAATAAATAAGCAGTGCGTGATCGTGTAATGCATATAGTAAATAAAACATTAATATATCTGTGACCTAATCTATTGAGTTTGCTTTTGTCAACTGATACACGAAACAAATTCGTATATCGTGTTTTGTGCAGAGTGTTTACTTAGTTAGTGTTTGTTTAGTTCGTGATTAGTGAAAAAATAATTTATATTTGATATGCCTCCTATAAGACGAAGCAATTTAGGTAGAAGAACCAGAAATGCTACAAACCAAGTTAATTACCGATCTAATCGTACTGCACAAGAACGTGACGACGGAAATGAACGTGAAAGAATTCGGATATTACAAACGCGTGAATCGCGAGCGCGACATTCAACTAATAATCGCGCAAGTTTGAATCGAGCTGCTTTCAGTTGCGATGTGTCAATTGACTACAGTAACTACCAATGTGTTGTTATTGGTTCTATGAACTCTGTTTGCTCACACTGTAAGGCATTAAAATACAAAAACGAAGCCAATGGATTGTGTTGCGCAAATGGTAAAGTAAAATTGATACCATTGGATCCACCACCAGAACCATTGTACTCATTGGTTTCAGGAATAGGAACAGATTCTATACACTTTTTGACACATATCCAACAATATAACAATTGCTTTCAAATGACTTCATTTGGGACAACAAATGTAGTTCGGGAAAATTTTATGCCAACTTTCAAGGTATGTATTATAGCAGTTACTCATAATTATTTTAGCGAACAAAATTTTCTGTCACCAAAGTTAAGATGTGTCACTAATCTTTAATTTCTTAATCACTTATATATCACTTAGTCATCATATTATAGGGTGATTCAGTTTCAGTGACACTTTTATTATATTTTATATTTGATAGATATTAGTTAAAACTAAATATATACTTTTTAAGATCAAATATTATTTAAGTTTGATCACTGACAATCCATTAATTTATACCACACCATAATATTTTTTTTTTTTATTTACAGATACAAGGGCAAATATATCACAGAGCAGGTCTACTGTTACCAGTGTCAGATAGCGACAACAAATTCCTGCAAATTTATTTTATGGGCAATTCACCACAAGAAATTGATCTGCGTTGTGCACATAACAATTTAGTAAAGAGGTCTATTGTAGAACAATTACAAACTTTATTTCATCAACACAATCAATTGATTATATTGTTTAAAACTGCCCTGGATCTGATGCCATCCGATAATCACAAAATTGTAATCAGAGCTGATAAAACACCTGCAGGTCAACATACAAGACGTTTTAATGCACCAACTATTGATGAAGTTGCTATCGTTGTAGTTGGAGAAAACTTGGAATCCCGTGATATTGTTTTACATCGTCGGAATGATCAATTACAACGTATAAAGGAAACACACCGCTCATATGATGCACTGCAATATCCCATTATATTTTGGCAAGGTGAAGATGGCTACGATTTCTCAATAAAAATGATAAATCCCATTACAGGTAACTAAAATATTAGTTTAGCTATGGCGATAATATCTCAGTCATTATATTATGTATATTTTAATTTAATTTTATATTTGAATGTTATTAAAACAAAATATATTTACAGGTTCTGAAACCAACAAAAAAGTCAGTTCAATGAACTATTATTCATACCTTTTTTTTTTTTTTTTTTTTTTTTTTTTTTTTTTTTTTTTTTTTTTTTTTTTTTTTTTTTTTTTTAATAAGGGCATAAAACACGCAGGTTATCAATGCCCGTAGGGTTAACGGACACCGACACTTTAAAATATGGTGTCACAGTATCAGTGCAAGGAATAAATAGCGGATCTCTGTGTCAAATAACATTATTATCACATTAAGACAATAAGAAAAACAACAGAAGTAAACAGGACTAAAACTATATAACGAAAATAGCCGAGAGGCTGTAAAGGGGCCCGATAGTTAAAATATCTCAGATAAATAAAAACGATAATAAATATAACAAAATCTAATGCTAAAACCAGGTAAGTTAGTGAAGGTAAGGTTGTAAAGGGACCCACCCTCACCAATAACAAATAACAAATAAATAGAAGGACAAAAGTGCCCGTCTCCTTACGTGACACCTACATATTAAGATAGTGGTGTCTCTCACCTCACAGAAATTTTTAACTGTAAAGGGGTTTACCCTTGATTAAAACACAGAAATTCTCCTAACGAAATTTAAAAGATTGCACTTAGGCGGTGCTAGTTAAGAGCCTTAAAACTAAATAACAACTCAGGGGTGAACTGTAAAAGGGCTCACCCTTACTTAAAACTAGCGGTTAAAATGTTTACTAAAACTAATCAGGTACTATATCACTCATATTCTGGACATTAATTTAGTGCTCTCCAGAAAACTAAAGAGCTTTGTTAAAACATCTTCTTTGTCACCAAGCAACTCATCTAACCGGCCTGGCAAACGATGTGCTCTCCTCTGCCCGGCGTAGAGGCGGCAGTCTATCAACACGTGGCTGACGTTTAGCGCCATATTACACTCCGCACACTGCGGTGGATCACCACGGCTCATTAGGAAACTGTGAGAGAAGCGAGTGTGTCCGATACGGAGTCGACACAGTACAACCTCCTCTCTACGGTTAGTGCGGTAAGCAGTCGACCAAGGCTTTACTGTGTATTTAATCTGCCGAAGTTTGTTATTGGTCACTTGATCCCACGATACATTCCACTGATGTTGTAGTCGTGACTTTACAATCGGCTTTAGATCGGATGCGATTGATCGCCTAGTACATGGAGTCAGAGAGACTGCCTCCTTTGCTGCCCTATCTGCGATCTCGTTACCAGGTATTCCAGTATGTCCAGGTACCCACAGAAACGTAATTGCGATACCCCGAGACATCATCTCGCTCAAAGCGTAGCGGATCTTACGAACAAGGACATGTTTGGAGTACATGTCCTTGATAGCCAGCAGACCGCTTAGCGAGTCAGAGCACACTACCACCCTATTTGTTCTTGGACATACAATATTTAACGATTTCAAGATAGCTGTTAGTTCTGCTGTGTATATTGAAGATTCAGGAGTGAGGCAGAATTTGTACTCTCTATTGGAAGAGACAAAGGCACAACCCGTTCCTGCCTCACTCTTTGAGCCATCCGTGTAGATGACATCGCAGGGTGAACAGGATGACAATATTTCTCTACAGGAGCTTGTGGACAACAGTGATGCGTCTTGCTTGTCCAACTGTAATAACGACAGTATTACATTGGGAGTTCTGACTGTCCATGGTGGTCTATCCATCTCGTGACATACCTCAACATCAATCGCTCTCATGTCCACTTCTGCGAGATGTAACAGGATTCTAATGCCAAAGGGTGCGGGGGCATTAGGCTTATTGTGGTACAAGGGAGCAAGTGATGTGTCTAGGGCAACCTCAAAGGCCGGATTTTCTGGCCTTGATTTTAAACTAAAAAAATAGTTCATAGCCAATTGAACACGTCTGAAAGATAGGGATGGCTCACCACTCTCAGCTAAAAGACTGACAACGGGGCTTGAACGAAAAGCCCCAGTAGCCAGTCTGACAGCAGAATGATGGATTGAGTCCAACATTTTAAGGACTGTTGGCTTGGCAGAAGAATAAACCTGTGATCCATAATCAATACAAGGTCGAATATATGCTTTGTAAAATTGAAGCATGCATTTTCTATCTGCACCCCATTTCGTTCCGCTTAGAGCTCTCATCGCGTTAAGTCTCTTTAGACATTTCGCCTTAAGTTCTTTAATGTGCGGAACCCACGTCAGTCTGTAATCAAACCACAACCCCAGGAATTTCACACAGCGACTCGCTGGGATTATTATTCTATTTATCCTAAGAGTTGGATCAGCGACGTTCCTCAGTCGAGAAAAAGTAATACATTTAGTCTTTGAAGGAGAGAAAGAAAACCCGGTTTGTTTGCTCCAATCTTCAAGACGGTGGATGGTGAGCTGAAGGTACCTCTCTGCAGTAGCCAGCCTCCTGGCAGGGACAAATACAGCAAAGTCATCTACGAATAGAGAGCATCTGACAGGAGCTCTGACGCAGGAAGTGATGCTGTTTATGGCCACAGCAAAGAGAGTACAACTAAGGACACTCCCTTGAGGTATACCGTTCTCAAGAATTTTGGTGTCGGACAAATGAGTTCCCAGTCTTACATTAAAAGAACGTTCATCCATAAAACCTTTAATAAAATACAACATATTACCGCCGACGCCCCAATTTGAAAGGGTATTTATAACTCCCCTACGCCAAGCTGTATCATACGCTTTTGTAATATCGAAATACACAGCAACAAGTTGCCTCCGTTCAAGGAAAGCATTCAGGATTGACGACTCTAGACACACTAGGTGGTCTAGAGTTGAACGGCCTTGACGGAAACCACATTGCTGTGGAGACAGGAGATTATTGTGCTCCAGGAACCATACCAGTCTACGATTTACCATTCGCTCCAGTATTTTACAAAGACAACTGGTAAGCGAGATAGGCCTGTAGCTAGTAGGGGAGAACTTGTCTTGGCCAGGTTTGTATAATGGTACAACGTAA
The DNA here is from genome assembly GCF_021130785.1 of Homalodisca vitripennis. NCBI lineage: Eukaryota > Metazoa > Arthropoda > Insecta > Hemiptera > Cicadellidae > Homalodisca > Homalodisca vitripennis. The sequence goes on from NC_060209.1 coordinate 174,258,094, forward strand.
GAGTTACGCCATGAACTTGGGAAGCTGCGTTCTTGAAAAATTCTATTGAAAAGGGACAAGAGGCACGCTTTAACCTCTACAGGAAGGTTTCTCAACATGGCGTAGTGGATGTCGTCAGCACCGGGAGCTGAGTTTATAATGGGAGAAATAGCAGATTCTAGTTCGTCAAGGGAAAACAATAAATTTAAGGGACTTATATAGTTATTTTCATTTATGGGCTGTGCTTCATGTTGTACTTTATATCGCTGGAACAAAGGACTGTAGGACGTAGTCCTCGACACGTTAGAAATGGACGAGGCCAGAGCGTTTGCCACATCTTTCGGTTCGGTTAATATGGTGTCGTTCACCCTTAAGCCAAGAATAGGCAGAGGTGGCTGTCTTCCGCAAACTGCCTTTAGTCTCCTCCACACCAGAGATAAAGGGGTGGTACGGTTAATCGAAGAAGTAAATTCCTTCCACGAATTTCGTCGACATCTTTTAAATATGAGACGAGTTTTAGCTCTGGCAAGACGAAATCGTGCGAGGTTTTCCTCGGTCGGAGATCTATTAAATGTCCGCAAGGCTTTCCTGCGCTCCCGAAGCGATATCCTACACTCTTCTGTCCACCAAGGTACGTTTCTTCTTTTTATGATTCCTTTTGTTTTTGGAATACTTTCCAGAGCGGCACTTGAAATGGCAACAGTTATCTTGTTGACGGCGGAGTCTATATCTACTGATGTTGAAACATCTGGTGCCTGTAAAACTTGTTTAAATTTGCCCCAATCTGCCTTATCAAGCACCCATTTAGGTCTTTGAGGCACATTACCTGGAATATCGAGAACTTTAATTATGACCGGTGCATGGTCGCTACCGTAAAGGTCAGAGGAAACTGACCAGTCGAAGCGGTAAGCAATTTGTGGTGTGCACACGGTTAGGTCTAATACTGACCAGGAACCTGTTCTCGGGCAGAGGTAAGTTGGCGAGCCATCGTTCAATAAAACAAGATTCAGATCATCAAGGACCTTGGAAACCATGTTGCCCCTTGGAGAGCAAGTAGTAGAGCCCCAAAAACGATGGTGGGCGTTGAAATCCCCCACAAGTACGAAAGGACGAGGCAATTGATTAATAAGGTCCAATAGATCTTCTCTTGGAAGACATTCTGGTGGCGGGGGGATATAAACACAACAGATATGTAATTTAAACGGTATGTCAATCTTTAAGCATATTACTTGTAGAGGTGTGTTCAAAGGTACCTCCACTGTATTCAGAGAAGGATTCGCGAGAACCATAACTCCTCCACATGCATGTCCGTCATTATGGTTGTCATGGCGGAAGATATCCCATCCCCTGATGGAAAATTGGCATGCACGGCGAAGCTTGGTCTCCTGAATACATATGACATTTGGTTTTATTTGTGATGCTAGTAGGTTCAGGTCTTCCAGATGGCTTCGCAGTCCGTTAATATTCCATTGTATAATCTTCATATAAAATTAGGTTTTAAAAGTAATTTTGTTTTTTGTTTTTCCTTGATTTTGTTTGAAATTTACAGTAGTTTTTTCAATTTCTGAATGTGGCCTAAGGTCGTCATCAAACAAATCCTCCTCCATTAGGCTGGATTTGGAGGACTGGCATGAGGGAGGGGTTCTGTTGGAACCCTTTGACCGTTCGACCACTTTGGAGGCAATTTTTTTATTTATCCCAGAAACGAGTTTTTGGCGTACTTCCGGAGATATATTTTTCTTTCCCGTCACGCTGGAACTTCCAGCATTAGGGGTTTTTAAAAATTGAGCAGCAACCTGGCCTTCAGTAGACTGTTGCTTGTTTAAAGTGTTCCGTCCCTTGGGTTGGGTAAGTGTAGCCGGTCTTACAGACACGGAAGGTACAAGATCTGATATATCAGTGCCTCCACTACGTGGGAAGGTCTTGGCACTAATTTGTTGTACCAAGGCAGCAACCTGTTGCGTTAGTTCTCTAACCATGCCTTCCAGAGCTGAGCAGGAAGCACAAGGTTTCGGTTGCACAGGGACAGAGGCAGCCTGAGAATAGGATACGTCCTTCTTCGGGGTTTGTCCAAGTCGTTTCCTATATTCTTTACGAGCATCGCTGAAAGACAATTTCTCGCTAGTAACTATTTTCAGCACTTCCTTTTCTTCTAAGTATACTTTACAACTGCGAGAGCTTGAAGGATGCTTGCCCTTGCAGTTGACGCACTGCTCTTCGCCACCGGCACAGTCCTTGTCACTGTGACCACTTTTTCCACAAAGACTACACGTTTCAGGGTTATTGCAAGTTTTGCTTGAGTGTCCAAAACGTTGACATCTATAGCACCTCTGAGGATTTCTAAAGTATGGACGAACTTGTAGGGAAAGATATCCTGCTCTAATTGTGGCTGGTGGGTGAGGAAGGGCAAAAGTCAAAATGTGACCTGGTGTAGGTGTCGGTACACCGTGTTCAACCTTCATTATTCTCACCACATCAGTCACAAGACAATCTTTCAGTTCTTCTTTCAATTCTTCAATTGAGCAACAGAGCATATCGCGACAGAATACAATTCCTTTGCAGAAATTTAATGTCTCATGAGGATGGACAACGACTTCTACTTTGTCGTAAAAGGATCTCATGGAGAGAAATTTCTGAGCCTGTGGAGCGTTCGCAGCCTCTACCAAGATGCTTCCATTACGAAGCTTCCTAACAGAAGACGGCGAGCCGCCCACTCCGACTAGAGCCTTGTTAACAAGGAAGGGGCTCACCTTTGCCAAGTTCTGAGATTCGTCTTTGTGTTTAAATACTAGAAAAAGTGGGGTGGGTAGATTTTGAATATTTATTTTCTTATCTGCAGTTTTTCTCTGTTTGTTTGTTTCCTCTTCAGATTCTGAAGAGAGGGCACGCTTCTTTTCCAGATCCATACTAGAATCTCTTTCTACAACTCTATTTTTTTGTTCTTGAGAAGGGTTTAAGGTAGCCATTCAATATATGAACCAGCGCATCGTGATTAAAGGTGCAGGCCGAGACATCGGGAACGGGTATACCCTCGGGAACCTGTCAGCCAAAGCTTGGCAGGGCACCCTACCCCAGTTCCCCGGGGCCCGATGTTATCTCGTTTAACCGAGTCGGGAATTCACGCACGACTGGGGCTCGCACGTGGCAACAGAAATCTCCGACATTTCTGTCCAATAATCACTTCCTGACCAGGGACCGAAGTGGCTGGCACCAGGATTCATACTACCGTTTGCTTCGGCAGAGCAAGCTCACATCAGCTCTCTTCTGCTACACCTTCTCAGAGTGTAGCAGTTCAAGCACTCCCCACAAACAATAGCACGATCCAGTCAAGAAAAGGGAGGAATTAGGAATAGGTAGGATTTATGGATGAGACAGGGAAAAATGCCAGGATTGGAGATGTGTCTGGCACTAGCTCGGGGTACGAAAGGTCGCCAACCTTTAAACGTCAGAGTAAGACGTCCCCCTACGGGCTATTATTCATACCGCCTAATGATTCGGGAAAATGAAGAAAATCACATATTGAAATGTCGGCGATTATATCACAAATATGTTGTTGACATGTATGTTAAAATTGAAACGGAGAGATTAACATTCATCAGGTTGAATCAAACCAAACTCCGATCTGAAGAGTATATTCACCTTCGAGATGCGATTAATACTGATGGAAATGCACAGAATGTCGGTCGGATGACTATTCTTCCAGCAACATACATCGGAAGCCCTCGGCATATGCACGAATATGCTCAAGATGCCATGTCGTATGTTCGTCATTATGGTACAGCAGATTTGTTCATCACATTTACATGCAATCCGCAATGGATAGAAATCAAGCAGGAGTTATTCCCTGGGCAATCACCCATTGATCGTCATGATATTACAGCCAGAGTCTTTAGACAAAAATTGAAATCTTTAATGGATTTCATCGTAAAACATAATGTGTTTGGTGAGACACGCTGCTGGATGTATTCTGTGGAGTGGCAGAAACGAGGATTGCCACATGCACACATTTTGATTTGGTTGGTTGAAAAGATAAGGCCAAATGAAGTTGATGCAGTGATATCAGCTGAAATCCCTAATGTACAAGTAGATCCTGGATTGCATGAGGTAGTTATCAAAAACATGATACATGGTCCCTGTGGAACTCTTAATCAAAATTCACCGTGTATGATGGATGGTAAATGTTCAAAACGATATCCACGGACATTAATATCGGAAACAATTACTGGTAATGACGGTTATCCATTGTATCGTCGCAGATCGACAGCAGACAATGGAAAATCAACAATTGTCAAATTAAATCAACAAGATATTGAAATAGATAATCGTTGGATTGTTCCATATTCACCCATTTTATCAAAGACATTCAAAGCACACATCAACGTTGAATCTTGCCATTCAGTGAAATCTATTAAATACATTTGCAAATATTTAACCAAAGGGAGTGATATGGCTGTGATTGGAATTGGTGCAGAGAATTCCAATGATGAAGTTACCCAATACCAAATGGGCCGCTATGTCAGTAGTAATGAAGCAGTTTGGCGAATATTTTCTTTTCCTATTCATGAGAGACACCCTTCTGTTGTTCACTTAGCTGTGCATTTAGAAAATGGACAAAGAGTGTATTTTACAGCACAGAACGCAGTACAAAGAGCTGCTCAGCCACCATCTACTACATTAACCAGTTTTTTTGAGACATGCCAAAACGATGATTTCGCACAAACATTGCTATATTCTGAAATGCCAAAATATTATACCTGGAATCAATCCTCAAGGAAATTTATACGACGGAAACAAGGAAAACCAGTTCCAGGATATACAGATGTATATTCCACCGATGCGATTGGCCGGATTTATTCAGTACATCCAAGCAATGATGAATGTTTTTATTTACGACTGCTATTAGTCAATGTACGTGGCCCAACATCATTCCAACAGTTACGAACTGTTGATGGTGAATTGTGTGGATCCTACAGAGAAGCCTGTCAACGTTTGCAATTGCTTGAAAATGACGCTCATTGGGATCAAACTCTCAATGATGCTGTAATATCATCACACGCTCATCAAATACGAACATTGTTTTTCTATAATCATATCTACATGCTTCCCATCAAACCCAATTGATTTGTGGATCAAGTACAAAGATTATATGTGTGATGATATTTTGTATCAAATACGGAATAGAATGGGAAATCCAAATATACAAATCAGTGAAGAAATTTACAATGAAGCATTGATTTCAATTGAGGACATGTGCTTGATAATGTCAAACAAACTATTAATTCAATTAGGCCTGACCGCGCCCAATCGTCCAATGCATGACGCTTTTAACCAAGAGTTGCATCGAGAAAAACTGTATGATTTCAACGCTTTGAAAGAATTAATTCAAACAAATCTGCCACTGTTAAATGAACAACAGAAGTATGTATTTGAAACTCTTATGAAAGTAACAATTGATGAAACTGGAGGGATTTACTTCTTAGATGCACCTGGTGGTACAGGAAAAACTTTTTTGATTTCATATTTGATAAATATTAGCAACAATTCGCTCACAAAATAAAATTGCACTTGCACTCGCTTCGTCGGGAATCGCAGCAACTTTGCTTGAAGGTGGTCGAACAGCCCATTCAGCACTAAAATTGCCATTAAATATGCAAAGCAATGAAACTCCAACCTGCAACGTTTCGAAGAACTCTGCAATGGCAAAGGTTTTGCAGCAATGTAAATTGATTGTTTGGGATGAATGCACGATGGCACATAAAAAATCTTTGGAGGCTTTAGACAGAACCTTAAAAGATCTACGGAGCAATAATAACCGATTTGGTGGTGCAATGATTTTATTAGCAGGAGATTTTCGTCAAACATTGCCAGTGATTCCACGATCAACGCCAGCTGATGAACTCAATGCATGTCTAAAGTCCTCCAATTTGTGGAAACATGTCAAAGTACTTTCATTTAAGCAAGAATATGCGTGTCGAGTTGCAAAATTACCAATCTCGAAACATATTCTCTAAACAACTCATTGACATTGGTAATGGCAAATTTCCTATAGACATGTTGACTGGCTGCATTAACTTTCCTCAAAGTTTTTGTCAGTTAACTCGATCAAAAGATGAACTTATTCAGAAGGTGTTTCCAGATGTTTCTCAAAATTACAGAAACCATGATTGGTTGAGCGAAAGAGCTATACTGGCTGCAAAAAACATAGATGTAAATGAATTAAAATTCAAAATTCAAGAACAAATTACAGGCGAATTGAGGATATATAAATCAGTTGATTCGGCTACTAATCAAGATGATGTAGTCAACTATCCACCGGAATTTTTAAACTCGCTGGATTTGCCAGGATTGCCACCTCACAATCTTCAATTAAAGGTTGGATCGGTGGTTATAATGTTGCGAAATATCAACCAACCGCATCTTTGCAACGGTACACGATTAGCGATAAAAAATTTACTAAACAATGTGATAGAAGCAACTATACTCAAAGGAAAGTATAAAGGAGAGGATGTTCTCATACCGCGCATCCCAATGATTCCGACTGATGTGCCATTTGAGTTTAAACGACTACAGTTTCCAGTGCGGCTTGCTTTTGCTATGACTATAAACAAGTCCCAGGGGCAATCATTAAGTGTTTGTGGTATTAATCTAGAAAACCCATGTTTCTCACATGGTCAATTGTATGTTGCCTGTTCCCGTGTTGGAAAACCATCAGATTTGTTTATCTATGCGCCAGGTAATCAAACAAAAAACATCGTATACCACAAAGCACTACAATGATAATAATAATAATTATGATTCACATGATTAACAATAAAGCGATTACTTACTTTTAAATCCTTATATATGTTTTATTTAATTATTTTTTAGTCACAACGCCCTATCACCAGGGTGACGGTTCTGTTCAGGAGAATTTTTTTAAATACGTAGGCAAAAAAACTGCCACATTACAAATCTTTTTGACAGGACGAAGTCTGTCGGGTCAGCTAGTTTCATATGAAGTAGACATTTAGCGATACCACAATCCGTTTATATCTTTGTATATCTGATTAAATGTATAAGTTGTAAACAGGTGTTTTGCTAAGCACTCCATTACACATCTGAAACAAAATAACAAACTTATTAGAGCCATCTAAAAAGAACAGGGGTTTTTGTGAAAATATTATTTTAAAGGCTATGCTACCCACAATTCTGCCTATGCTATTTGGCCTAGTGGATTCACCAAGAAATGTTACTTTGAAGGCTCTGTTATTGGTCATACATACTGCAATGTTAACATTGAGTAAGTTAACGTTGGGTAATAAACTATTGTCATTGTATTACCTGCAGTGGAATTCGGGTTTCTTTGTTTTAACTTTTTCTTCCTCTTATCCCTTGTGATTTATATAGGACTGCCCTTTTGTTCAAGCAGCTTTTGCAACATTTCCTTTATACAGATGTGGATTCTGTCCTTTCCTTTTTCTAGGACCCCCAACAACAATACTTTCACTCATAATATTTAGCGATATTAGGTTTAATAAACGTTGGCAACATTCAATTAATGAATATAGAGTTTAGGGTTATAGCTGGCAAGAATGAGAATGCTTCTGTCAGAATGATGCAAACACAGGTGCTGTTGCAATTTTTTTAAAGGGCGTGAGTCAATCAACCCTACCGCTGTGTCTATAGAGATAGCTACTTAAGACATTTAAAAAAATACTCTGTGACTTACGCCCTTTAAAAAATATTAAAAGTTCAAATAAATATTTGTACCATAAGGAATAGTGATCAAAACGCCCTTTTAAAGAAAATCGATGTATATAACAATATATAGTTGAAAACAGTTAAAAGTGGAAATCGTAATAAATAAAAAACAGATTCAAATAAGTTTTGTATATGTACGTTATATAATTTAACGATATAAATCATTCGTACTTCAATGCTCAAATAAATCAGAGCGCAGTTATAGTATATGTACAAGTATCATAATATAATCGAATAATAGTCGATATACATACAATTACGACATCACAGAATGGGTTGGTATGAAAGCTCGTATTTATTTAAAGTTGAGAAATTAACTAAATAAGTTAAAACACTAGATTTTATACGTATATTTTCGGACAACTTAGGTCTTGAAAAAAACAACAATAAATAATTATAAATAAACTAACAATGATCTGTTGAATGTATCAATCTTAGTGGCACGTTTAGGGGCAGTCCGGTATAATTGTTGGATACCCGCACATCGCAGTCATCGCCGCGTCGCGGAGGACCAAATCCCCCACCCGCGGTTGTCACGAGGGGTTCGACTCCCAACTCATCCAGACTCCATGCCAAGGGTAAATCTGGCAAGCCACTCCCTCTGTCAAGTTCACCGTCGGTGGCGAGGGGGGCACATATGGAGACAGTGGAGGGGGCGGCCCAGGAAGAGTGTGACCTCTGGGGGGGGAGATCGAGTAAACAAGTATCATAATATAATCGAAGAATGGTCGACACACATACAATTAAGACTTAAAAAAATGGGTTGGTATGAAAGTGTTATATATTTATTGAAAGTTGAGAAATTAACTAAATAATTTCGCGCTGCTTTCACATGACTGCTTCTTCTCCCCTCCGATGGAACGCGCTCTCTTCTGCGCCCTGCCACTGGGCCAGCTACTTCATTGCCCGGTACGCCTGGAGGCGGTCACTAAGAGTATTTTTTTAAATGTTTTAAGTAGCTATCTCTATGGACACAGCGGTAGGGTTGATTGATTCACGCCCTTTAAAAAAATTGCAACGGCACCTGTGTTTGCATCATTCTGACAGAAGCATTCTCATTCTTGCGAACTATAACCTTAAAATCTATATTCATTAATTGAATGTTGCCAAAGTTTCTTAAACTTAAGATCGCTAAATATTATGAGTGAAAGTATTGTTGTTGGGGGTCCTAGAAAAAGGAAAGGACAGAATCCACATCTGTAAAAATGAAATGTTGTAATAGCTGTAACAAAAGGGCAGTCCTATATAAATCACAAGGGATAAGAAGAAGAAGTTAAAACAAAGAAACCCGAATTCCACTGCAGGTAAGACAATCACAATAGTTTATTACCCAATGTTAACTTACTCAATGTTAACATTACAGTATGTATGACCAAAAGAGCTTTCAAAGTAACATTTCTTGGTAAATCCATTAGGCCAAACAGCGTCAGATTTGTCGCTGCCTATAAAATAATATTTGTACAAAAAAACCCGGTTAATTTTATATGGCTCTAATAAGTTTCTTATTTTGTTTCAGATGTGTAATGTAGTGCTTAGCAAAACTTGGGGAACAAAACTGCCTGGATGTTTTAAAAAAGTTCTACAATATTCAATCTAAAACCGACCAGGATTTCTATCTACAAGGACTGATTGATGTAGACGTTCAGCAAAGGCGCCCTAGACAAAATGTGGAACATTAAGAACAGAAAAGTGCCTCATTTTCATATAATACTATTGTTGATACCGAGAGGAAACAGGTATGTTTTAAAGCATTTTTATGTGCGTTTTCCATCACCGAGAAACGTGTAAGGCGCATCAGAAATCTAAAACTTCTTAGTCAAACCCCTGAAGATAAAAGAGGCAGGAAAGTCAGTCATGCTTTGCCTTTTGAAGTCCATAGATTGGTGGATGACCATATAAAATCATTCCTACTGGAAGATTCATTATAAGGGCAAAAAGAGCTATTATTTATCACCAGATTTAAATATTTAAAAAATGTGGAAATTGAACCTAGAAAAACACTCTGATGTTTGGTCTAAAGTAAGCCAAACTTTCTTTTGGCAATACTATAAAGAACATTTCAACTATCCGTTTGGCCAACGCCAAGTGGACGTATGCAGAACGTGTGAGCAGCTTAGTATGGGAATTAAGTCACCTAATTTAAACAATGTTGCGTCAAGGACAGCAGTAGCAGAACAAAAATAAAAAAAATAATAACTACAGAAGCAACAAGTTTTAAACCTCGTTGCAGCACGAACAATTGGAAGTACGTAAGAATGTAAAACATGTCCTGGCGTAGGCTTTCGATTACTTGAAAACAATATCTATTCCTAAACTGCCAGTTCAGGAATTATACTACATGAGGCAGTTGTATGTTAACTGCTTTGGAATACACAATTAAAAAAATAACGATACATTATTCATATATCATGAGGGAGTAGCACGGAAAGGCCCGAATGAAGTTTGTTCTTTTCTTAACGAATACGTAAAATCGATGCCTAGCCATAACACTGAGATTGGCCATTAATTATTTATAACGCCATAATGGTCGGAGAACAATGTCCTAGGTATCTTGACAAGAGTTTAACAGAGGACTGGGCCAGAGAGTATTTTTCACACACAAACTTTTCCGTCCGTCCCTTCGATGGTTCTTTAATGATGATCGACTTATAAACAAAGTTTGACTTCTGAAGTACATCTGTTGTTTGTCTTGCTAACTTCCTAAACTTTTACCCTCCACTTCACTTTAAAGACTTAATACAGTACATTAACAGTGCAATCATGGACGAATTCTGGTTCCACATTTATACTCTCAATTACAGATGAAACAAAAAATTGTTTTGTATATACAGGGAGGTTTTTAATGGCCATCATTGTGATCTTATAAACTATAAATATGACACAAAGTTTAAAATCTAGAACCTTTCCTTTCGTTCAGAAACATTTAAAAATATCTAAATCAACTTTTTAAAACTACTGTCATTTTCAAATATTGCGGCCAATTTTGATCTATGTTATAGAACTCCCTGTATAATATAATGTTGTTATGAAAAAAGTTATTTTAGGATTATTTTATTCTTAGTATCTTTTAATATTTCCCTTAACAACGAAGATTCGAGAGCTAAAATGTTGCCATATGTAATGGAGTTTAAAAAAGAGAAAATATAATGGAAACAGTACGTGTCCATTTTAATGTTCTTAAATGTACATCTAAACACTTTCATCTATCATTTGAAAAATGTCGGTTGTTATTAGGATATTTACAAATGATCCCACAGGAAAGGAAACTTGTTAGTATTAAGAGCGTTTCAATTAGTTCTGTCTAAAAGTCGAGTGAATTCATAAGATCTGGTGGTTTTGAGGATGTACACACGTTTAACTTCAAGGAAACTGAGGTAGTATCCTTACCTAATCAAGAAGCATATCCTCAAGGAAAGATTTCTATAAAAAAAAAAAACAAAAAAAAGTACTTAAAGAAAGTAATGCCATATATCATTGAAGAACACACAGACTTTTTCAATCAACTTTTGCAATGGCCAGTAATTGAAAATGTCCCCATCGATGATGATGATGATGATGAATAATGTTTTTGTAATGCACTCAATAAATGTTATATAATTATTTAATAAATACTTGAGTGGTAACTGATCTTGGTCATTTATTACATCAAACCCTGCGTTATTAAATACCAAAACTCTTCTCATAATTTATTGAATGTTACAAAGGACCTAAGTGAACAATAAAAAAAAACATTCTAGATTCCTGTTAGATTATGAACCTCAAAAATGCATGTAATTGTTGGTTTATACATGTAATTTATTGTATAATTTTACCAAATCGCTATTAAATATTTCAAAAACGATAGACAGTTTTTTTAGTTTGACTCAAAACTATAAAAAATGACTTAGGTACCTTTTAACAATTCACCCGTTCAAATTAAATGGATAGAAATAAATTATCTCTTACAAAAGCCCATTAACAGATGGGAACATGTCTAAACCAAACTTTCCACACGTGATTTATGCTAGTTTTTAACTAATACGGCCGTATAAACAAATATACATAAGTAGAAGTGTGTCTGTATTTTCCTCAGAAAATGTATATATTTTACCAAAGTTCTGTATTTTCAAACTAAAACCCTTCACTAAGTTATCGACGATCTCAGTTAGGAAGGCTTGGGCTCATTCACTCGACAAGTCAGCAAATAATTGGATTTATCTTCATTACAAAATTGATATTCAGACCCCTTGTAAATATACATGAGAAGTCGAATACTGATCAAGCGTCAATTTGATTTAATGGAATGATATAGTGTTTCTGCCACATTGGTACAAAGTCCTTGTGAGAAATAATAATTAAAACAAATAAATGAACATAAATTTCTTACGAGTGTTTATCATTATGTAATTTAAGCTACATTAAAAACAAGGCATTTGATTAAACTTGCTCCAAAAATATATTTTTTTAGATAAAGGAGACTTGAAACATATTGCTGATATCTATTAATATGTTTCAGAATAACTACCGCATAAACACATTATTGACTCAAATTAAAGTTTAAACACAGACAACTACACATTATAACACAAGACATTTTTGAGTATTAAAATACATAACTTCCCACTACAAATAGTATTTTTGTACGAATATTCAATTCTAAATTAGAGAGATTTAATTCAACAATAACAATTTCCAAGTTGTTTATAATTTCCTAAAGTAAGTAGTTTCATGATTAAATATTTTGCAAATAATTTTATTCTACATTGTTACACTGTTACTATCTTGGTATTTCCAAACTACTTTTGTAGTGAGCTGAGTCACAAACGTGTGAAATAGGTAAAATTACCACGATTAAGTTATGCCCTTTAATTCTTTATGTGTTATGAAAGTGTTTCTGAAAGTGTGTTATTGGTTAAACCTGTGTTATTGGTCATGTCTGCCTGTAGTTGTGTACTAATATATTAATGTTCCTGATTAAATCTGTGTGAATTCAAATTGTATTATTGAGGGATGTTTTTATCTTTTGACAGTTTTTTAAATTGTATACCAGTTTCTACTACATTTTTTATATCAATACTAGTATTGGTATCCAGTGCTGTTATTTGGTTGTTATTTTAGTACGTGTTACCGGAGTGTAATACAAAACAATGTGGCTGAACTTTTTAGATTTTAAGCAATCTACCTACTGCAATCGCCATCATAACAGAATTTCCTAAAGATGTTTTGAATTTTCTCCAATCATGATCTCCAGAATTCAAATTACTATAGTACGAAAACGTATACGAGTATATGTCATGCTATTCTAATGCTTTTGCATTGTTAAGCTCAGCTTAGCTAGGTGCCGTACACAGCGCTGGGTCTGTCCGTAAAGTGTAACTGAGTACTAAGTTACTTGATTCTTGTAATGACGGATCGTGTAATAAATGTTTCATGTGTCCAGCTTTGCTAGGTGCCGTACACAGCGCTGGGTCTGTCCGTAGAGAGTATAACTGAGTACTAAGTTACTTGATTCTTGTAACGACGGATCGTGTAATAAATGTTTCATGTGTCCAGCTTTGCTAGGTGCCGTACACAGCGCTGGGTCTGTCAGTAGAGAGTATAAATGAGTACTAAGTTACTTGATTCTTGTAATGACGGATCGTGTAATAAATGTTTCATGTGTCCTGAAGTATCGTGTGAAGTGTAAAATATACTACATCAGGCATGACACCTATTTGAATTGTTTTTTACTTAAACTAAATTTCGGTTCAGCTTTAAAAAACGCGGCATGTTTGGCGACATTAAAATTTAAAGAATCACACAACCAACATTTAAATAAATTATAGTAGCAGGCGTTTGTGGTGGATTTCGACAGGAACATCTTGTACCAAGAGTAGCAGATATTCATGTAGCTTACGTTAGCTAAGATCGTAGTACCTTACCTACTAGGAATTTTGGTCACCATTTTACAACTGTAAATCGCATACTACTAATAGCCTGTTATTATATTAATTGATACTTACAATATGAACATATAATATCAATATTGTTGCTTGAGAATTAAAAAATATTTTTTATAATTCACATACAAACCGGCAGATGAAAAATAAAGTATTTTCTGTTATGTATTTATTCGATTTAACTTGTTTTAGTTGTCTTTAACCTATTTTAACCTGATCAATATTTGAGTGATTGAGTGTGGTTGCTGCACCACTGTCTATAAAAAGATTTAGACGCAGAATTATGAAGGTAGTTGTAGATAACCACCATAGTGTGCATAAACAGTGGAAAATGCACATAGTGTCACCACCTAAAACTAAAGAATTAAAAGCTAGTAGATAAAAAAGAAGAATGAAGAACTTACGTGTTGTGCTGCTGTGTTAATTAGAATTAATACATAAGTACAGGATTTTACCATATATTTCCGGTTAACACGTATTTTTTACTTTGTGTATGAGTTCTTCTGAATATTGAATGTCAATGTATTGCAAAAGATAATCAACTGTTTTTTATTCAATTCCTACTATTAGATTTTAAAATCTATTAGTGTGTAAAGAAATATTTCAGTTAAATTAAACCACTTTTCATTTGATTTTGTATATAAAGTAAAAACCTGTGACCTGGTACTTTTTATAATTAGAATGACTACCTACTCTATAATATTATATTGGAGCTTTGTACATATTTTACGGATAAATTATCAATTTTATTTTTAATATTAACGAAATCCAAATTATGTACACATATGTCAGTTATTGAAGTTTAAAGAGGTAGAAACATTTGTTTACGTTACAATTTTGGCTTTTCTATTTTACCACTTTTATCGTCGTGCAAGAGACATAGTGTCGTAACTACAAAATCGGCGATTTTGAGATAAGACTGCTTTTCCACTAATGTTGATGTGCTCTATTGAATAGACATACTCTCGTATCTGTATCTCTTGTCGTTTTACCAGTATAGCTACCTTAAGGTTGGTCGTAACTAACTTTATCACAATTATACAAGGAACATACTGACGTATCTGTACTTACGACACTATGTCTCTCAAGCGTAATATTTGTTATTCAAAAGACCTTCTTTGTTGAACAACTAATATAGTAGAGTAAATTATATTTTGTTTTATAATTTCGGAACAATTATAGTTAGTTTTAACTTGTGATTATTATTAATACATATCGTCGTGCAAGAGACATAGTGTCGTAACTACAAAATCGGCGATTTTGAGATAAGACTGCTTTTCCACTAATGTTGATGTGCTCTATTGAATAGACATACTCTCGTATCTGTATCTCTTGTCGTTTTACCAGTATAGCTACCTTAAGGTTGGTCGTAACTAACTTTATCACAATTATACAAGGAACATACTGACGTATCTGTACTTACGACACTATGTCTCTCAAGCGTAATATTTGTTATTCAAAAGACCTTCTTTGTTGAACAACTAATATAGTACAGTAAATTATATTTTGTTTTATAATTTCGGAACAATTATAGTTAGTTTTAACTTGTGATTATTATTAATACATATCGTCGTGCAAGAGACTGCGAAATGGCAACTTTTCAGGAGAGCCCTCCAAAGAAACCTACAGCACATCTTATGCTGTAACTGCGTAAATGAGCAATAAAATATTACCAAGACTATTTCAATGTTCTAAAACATATCAATCCACGGTTTATCGACCATTAACATTTGATATTTTTCTTTTTCTTCTTTTCTACAGCTGTTTTAAGCAGATACGACTGTATGTCTCAAAAAAAGGTTTAAGGCTATGTATTTACGACACTGTTGTTATTATAAAAACTCTTTATTTTACAAGAATAATTATTATTTTTGTATAAAATAATATAGTATTGTAATATAATATAAAAATAATATTAAACTCTATATAACAAGCTACCCATACTCTGGGGAAAAAGTAAAATACTGTGTAAAAATTAAACTAGTGTGACAAAATAAAAAATACTAAGTATGTCATTGAAAATACGAAAATTCTAAAGAGGTAGGATTAATTTGCCCTAATTTTATTGTTAGGCCTAATTATAACACAGACTACATACAATATAATTATAATGAAAATTTTGTTTAGGGAAACATCAAACAGTGAGATCACACTGCATTACTAAAAATACAAAATGATTAAACCTAATTACAAATAAAAAAGACACTACATTGACAAAAAAATCAATAATTCATTGTTTATCCATCAATGTCCAACCACTTTATCTATTCACTTATGACGCAAGTTTTTATAGAACTGAACATTTTCCTCTCCTTTTATGATGGGAGTCGATCCAGCACAAAGTCCTATTAGGTCGGCATACTTTTCTCCACTAAGCATCGGCTGGTTTTTCTTGTAAAGTTGTTTGGGCTTCAAACCTTTCAGAGTTGCATCATGTGGAATTGTTAAACTTCTGTATTCTTGAGTCAAGTGGCTAGATTTAAAAAAGATTTTGTTTGGCTCCTTCTTTAAAACCATGTACTCCACCATTGTCGGCCAGTTCAGCTTAGCTCCATTATCATCAGATCGCACAGTGAGCA
Organism: Homalodisca vitripennis; assembly: GCF_021130785.1. Lineage (NCBI taxonomy): Eukaryota > Metazoa > Arthropoda > Insecta > Hemiptera > Cicadellidae > Homalodisca > Homalodisca vitripennis. The sequence goes on from NC_060209.1 coordinate 174,274,310, forward strand.
CCTTAAGCATTTTTTCAAGTCCCAAAAAATACATAAATTCTGAGTTTTCCATGCTGTGTACTGTGTAAGGTTTGTTCCTACGTGCAAGACGTATGATTGATTTTAAATCAGCTGAAACAAAGACATTACCAGCAGTATTCAATGCCGAATTTATCGCACTGTGCGCGGAATCACCTTCATTTTGGCCATGATAAGGCTCAAAAAATTGTAGTGAAATGAAGGAGATGTTTTGTGAGTTGCTCACAAAATGTAGTAGCATACTAGCAATGCCTGAGTTTTTGTTCCGACCGCAACATCCATCGGTGAACAAAAATACTTCCTTTACTTTGTTGCGATCAAGACTTGAAAGGTACTTGAACAAACAAGTGCCAATATCAGATGACACTCATCGGCCTTGGCCCTCATGCCACACATAACATGCACAATCCTTTGTTGCAATGTCATATACGGTTAAATTGAAATTAGTTAATCTTCTGTGATAGAAAAGTTGACTATCTGGTGCTATAGGAAGTAGAATGACGTGCTGCAAATCAAAAGCGGCACATACACAAGTTTCATCAGCCAGGTTAGCCTTAAAATGCCTTTTCAATTCCCTCACAGCCTCTTTTTCAGCTATATGAGCTTGATGTCTATTTTCAAGTTCTGCTTTTTTTCTTTCATTACCGGTCCTATACGAATTGCAAAGGGTGCACTGGTCCTTTTTAGGATGATGAAACGCTAGATGCATGTCTCTAAACTCCTTCGAGTAGGTATAATAACTAGTAGTTATCCCTCTACTCTTATTTTCATTGTTAAACATTTCTACCATTTTTAAAGGCTCAGGTCAGGATGCAAATAATGGAAAATGAAGCTATAGAGCGAAAGAAAGGATTAAAACAGATTGACTATAAGTATGGGGTGATTAAGAGGGCAAGAGTTAAAGGCCTTGAATACCGAAATTGGAAAGGAAAGTTGTTCAGAAGAAAGAACTTAACGGCCAATGCAGCTATGTAAACATAACCTCACACTTATTTATTTTGTGTTAATGTTACTATAAAACTATTTATATTTAGGTCTGTATAATAAGATTGAGCTACCATTAAGATGGTTTGTTTAATTCGTTAATATTTTTAACTGAGTTACAAACCCAAAGTAACAAAGAGCCGACCTAAACATGGACTAATTATTCAAGCCCAATCTGACATTTTCTCTGATTCCAAATCCTTCTTCATAAAATCAATTGTTTATTCATTTCAATAAATTATGCTTGGTTGTTGCAGATGTAAGAAGAAATGCTGCGAGAGTTTGTCAGAAGACTACCAGTTTGAAGTATTTACACAATTTTACAGTTATGACACTAAGAATGAGCAGGATGTTCCAGTGTAGTACATTGGAGTGGTATTAATGATATACACCACTACTATCCGATAAGGGGGCACTCATTCATGTCGGGCGACGGGGATTTTGGAGCAATAAAACGCAAATTGCGTAAAACAGACCGAGTTTACACACCAAAAGAATACGTCCACTGATTTTATCTTCTGCTCAACCCCAAAGATTCAGTTTTACTATGGTTGAATCCGATGACATGCCTTTAAATCATGGTTGCCACAATATTTTAAAAAGAATACGTTGTCGCTTGAAACATTGGGTCTTCACATTAGGAAAGAAGATAAGATATCACTTCAAGTGAGTAATTTGAATCATTTTACATTTGAAAAGGTAAATGTTTGTATTCTGAAAGCTATAACTTACATTGATGGTCTTGAACCACATACTTTTCGCCTTCTGACTTCGAGCCAGTTTCCTCAGTACCCATCAGATTAGGCTTATCCGGAAGGATGTATATCAATCAATATAAATAAAATTCAAGGAATACCTCCCAGATGATCCTGAAGTGGCACAGTTTTATCAAGAAATATTTAGTTGGCGAACAGTGAACAAAGACGATGAAGTAGAAGTTTTATAAGAATCCGATGTGATGGAGCTACATAAATTTTACCATGACTAACCATATTTCGTCTGTAATTTCTTTACACGTTAGTGGCCCAATACTTTAATTTAAATAAGAACTGTGTTATTTTGTTATTATGTCTAAAATACTGTAATAAACAACTCCAAAAGTAATAAAAATCTAAATTATTGCATCCTTTTTTATGTTTGTTTGAGAAACACCAAAAGTCCTGCGGACTAAACGGAAGATGTTCTGCCGCTGGTTAAGAAGAAATTGTTTACGACATCAGTATTTTCTTCGGCGTATTCTCGTTACTGATGAATCCTGTTTTACTAGAAATGGAATTGTAAATTTTCGTAATACCCATACTTGGGCGTACGACAACCCACATGAAACTGCGACGAGGCATTTTCAACATACATTTTCAGTCAATGTATGGCTTGGTTTTCTGGGTGATAATTTGATTGGTCCATTTTCCCTCCCTAATCGACTTAATAGAGTAGCGTACTTAAATTTTTTAAGAACAAACCTGCCTACCCTCTTGGAAGATATTCCTGTTCAAAACAGAATAAATGCATGGTTTATGCACGACGGAGCACCTCCATATTTTTCTAATGATGTGAAAAACTATTTAAATGATACATACGGTAGACAATGGATTGGTCGAAATGGACCAGTAAAATGGCCACCACGTTCTCCTGACCTCACGCCAGCAGACTTTTTCTTATGGGGTTGGATGAAGTCAATTGTTTATTCAAAACGGATTAACACCATAGAGGAGTTACGAAATCGCATTACAGAGGCGGCAGAAACTATCAAGAATGCTCCAAACGTTATGAAACGCGCTAGAAAAGAGTGGATTCGTCGTGCGAAAACGTGCATTGCTAACAACGGAGGACACTTTGAGCAACTATTATAGGTGATTATTACAGTTTTATAAAGGTAAATACATTTTATGTTAATGTTCAGTCTAGAATAAATGATCAGCTGTTACTCACAACCTAAACATTAGTTAATATTTTATGCAGATAAGAATATGCATTTTTGTGCGTCTGTTTTATTTTTAAATAAAGCTAAATTTCAATACCTATTATTAATTTTTTTTCCTAAGTAATTCATATGAATCTTTTCAGAATTAAATGTTCTACAAATCTGTTTAAGAAAAAAATGACCTTTATTTAACATTTATGGAAGTAATCTTACGTTAAACACAAAAATGTGTTATTTCTTTGCACCAATTCTTGTGTTTTACGTAAGATATCTCTGAAAGTATTGCATTTACAGCTCTGGGACGAATTTAAAAAAAATTTGTCAGATATAAAAACATAAAAAAACAATCGTATTTGTATCTTTGTAACTACCTTTACCATTTTTATACGGCCTGACTTCACCAAGGGTTCTGAAATCCGGGCGAAATCTTTCGCTAGGCGTAACTCGCTAACGAAGCGTTTCCGGGCATATGGTTATATGAACTGTTTTACTTGTTTTTAGCTATAGAATAAGCTCCCGAGAGATTGCCGTTTAGTTTTGAATCACCCTGTGTATATCGCTCATGCACAAGAAAAACGTCACAACTCTAGAGATATGTTGTTTCACCTTTAGTATTTGTGAGATAACCATTCTGCCCTAACAAAGAATGTTACTGAATCTATCCCCAATTACTGTTACACTAATAACCATAGTTAGCAACCTTTCCCCTGTGAGGCACAAACTTTACATTTTCTTGAGGGCCTGGCTTTAGTGGTTGGAGGTATCTTTTCAATAAAATGTCCCCAAAACTTTCCTTGAAGGCGCAGTGGTGATTCTCCACAAGCGGGAGGCCCCCGCTTGGTCTGGAAGTCCGGTCGCTCATGGATAGTAGATAGCATTGTGACATCCTTCCTGTCCTTCCATTTGAGACACAACATGGTTTGGGTGGAACTAAATGTAAGCTCTCCTTTTTTCAACTTCTGTTTTTTTTATATCAGCAGATAAATTTTGCCTATTGGCCCTGACAGTACCCACAGCATATGTCTGTCTCTCCAGAAGCTCCTTGAAGGGTTTAGGTGAACTGTACTAGTTGCCTTGAACAGTACACGCCCTTGATCCAATAGATCTAAACATAAGTCCAAGACAACTTGTTCACTGACTGAGAACTCTTGACTATGCCGAGCAGTAGTTTCTTTCCCCGTATAGATTTTAAAATTATAACAGTACCCAGATTTTGAATCACATACTTTATAGATTTTTATCCCAAATCTGGCTCTTTTTGATGGGTTCAATTGTATCCAAGAAAGCCTTCCCCGAAATATCGTCAAACTCTCATCAATACAAATATGTCTATCAGGGGTGAAAATATTTTTGAAAACTAGTAAGAGATAATCAACTATAGGCCTGATTTTTCTTAATTTGTCTGTCGGGTTTAGAGACGATGAAAAATGGAGATACCTTGAAATCAATTTGAACCGGTCCCTTGCCATGGTTCACCAAATGTGGGGATACACTTTACTCTTCTAGTGGACAAATAGGTACTAATTGTTGACTTTGGATTCTGGGTCAGTAAGATAACTAAGGCAAAATATGAATTTAGTTCATTTACAGAAATGTATTTTCATTTAGACACTCTGTTATTGTCTCCCCCTCCTAATCCTAGGCTATCACTGGCATATTTGTTCGTTTCATTGCATACCTGAGCCCAAGGTTTCGTCACAGAAGTGATTGAACACATCTGATTCAGTGCAGTTTTCTCCTAACTGCCTCGAAATGATAGGATTTATTCCATGATTGCCGGTAAAACGCATTGTACTAATGGTATTTGGTCCAACACTCCACGCAAAATCACAAGGCCTAGCCGGTCATCACTGCTGTCATCGTTTGTACCATCAGACATTTCGTTATTTTCATGTATGTCATCTTGTTCACTGTAACTTTCCTCATCACAACTTTCATCTAAAACAATAGCAACGTAAGCCTCAAAATCATCCGAATTAACGAACACATCATTCCGGTCGCGAGACGCCATTTTGACTGTTTACAAACGAAAGAAAGCTGTTTTGAAAAGATGATTTGAGGCAATATCAGATGATTTTCAGCAACGAAGAAAAAGAAAAAAATATACTAGAATATTGAGAACAAAATATGCAGCAAATGTGAATGCCTCTGCGATCTATCGGCAATATATTCAACTACGTCGATGTCGTGTCTAGCGGACGGTCGCTGCCCGTCTTTAGTCGTTGGGCCGCGCGAAATGAAGGACGGAAACTGTCCGTCCAATGTCTTGAATGGGTTAATATCTTACAGCCTCAAAATGAGCAATCGCTTTATTTGGCAGACCTTATATCCTTACATGAAATAAAACAGTGACGATGGAGGAAGCCAGAAATTGATGTTAAATTTAATGACAAAATCTGTACTTACTTACAAGGTAAGAATCAAAGAAGGGGGCAGAGTAAATGATATAATAATTTGCTTCAATGCCACGTGTTCAATGTCCGGAATCAGTGGAAAGTCTGCAAAACTTTCCAAAGGTGCTTAAGAACATTGGTGAAGCTCCCATTGATAACAGAGGTAAATATGACCATAAAAATTGTAGAAATTCTGAAGATATAAAAAAGAATGTAATAATGTATTCAAAAAAAGCCTTTTAAAGGTCAATCTTGCCAATACAGCCTGTCTAAAACAAAATGTTATAGAAAACAATAGCCTATCCGATGAGGAAATCAGAAAACAAAAAGAAAATATTGATGATTTTTTTTTAAAGAAAAAAATAGACGCTGTCAATATGATGTATCAACCAATGCCGAAATCTATAGAGTAAGAAAGAAAATGTTAAAACCTGAAATAGTATCCGATGAAGATGACATCAAAGTGTTTACCACCTTCATTAAAGAATCGGAGAGAAAATACTATCGCCTCTTACAAACTTCAAAAACGTGTGTTAATTACGAAAACCTATGCGAGGCAGTAATCTGTCACATACTAACGCTGAACCGAAGATGACCTGCTGAAGCCACTCGAATCCTCGTGTACCATTATTAGGCAAGAGGAAACCATAACTATACCTCCTTCAGTGTGCTGGCTTCCTTGAGTGAACATGAGAGAGAATCATTAAGTGCACTCAACTTGTTTTTGGTACCCGGTAAAAATGAATCCTAATGAGTACCAAAGGAGAAGTCCCCATTTTATACTGTATGCTGCTGTATTTTTGTATACTTATGAACCCCTTAGTCGTTGATGTAGTGAGCTAAACCAACATAAATATTCATACAGCATATACGCGGATACAAAGGCTTCCATGACTGCCACTGCCACCTACTTAATACTGTATTACCGCTAAATATGAATAGTAAACACTCACGTATCACAGAACATCTATCTTCTACACAACTCTTACTTCATTACCAATTAGCAAACATGTTTATCAAATTCATAATTACAAATATGGTGCGATCGTTTATAAGTTGGAGTGAATTGTTTTACAAAATGTATTTGATCACAAATTTTTAAAATTCCATTATTTAATAATGGAAAAAATGATTTATTATTCGGTATTACAAATTATTTTACAGTAAGTGGTAGGAGTGCGAAACGGAATTATGGAGATCCTATAATTAGGCCCTAAGAGAAAATTTTAATGTTAAGGATTTGCAATGTTTACTGTATGTGAACAAAATTTGACTTAGGAGGTGACAATATTTTGTTTATTAACAATTAGATTCCCTAAAAAAAATACTAAAATAAATAGCAGTTTTCGCATATGTCCTTAATTCATAAGTGAATTAAATCATGTCACTCTTTAAAGTTATAACTCAAAAATATACTTTAAAAATTTAACATCAGTATCGATTGCACCACTTTAAACATAACTTGAAACTTGTATGATATAAAACCATATAACTTATTTGGAGGTACTTTATCCAATCGTAATAAAATTAAAAAACTTTAATCGCAAACACTTTATACAAAACTAATAGTACATTTATCAATCAATAGAATTTACATTTTGGATGATTTTTCAAACCGAATAAAGAATTATTTTTTAATTTGAGATAATTATAAGATGTTTTGCAGTCATTAAATGTAATGTAAGTCATTAATGTAATGTATTCGTGTTAATATATATTAATGAAGAAACCCTTTAATGGATCCATTTTGCGCGGTTGGTCTTCAGAGTTTTATAGAAAATTGTTTCGTTTATTTTAATGTTAACTGGGTTGGAAGTTAACAAGATAAATTAAACCACCTTAGTGTAACGACGTATTATTGCAATATTAATATAAACTATGAATGTTGTTCTAAGAAGCTTGCATGCAGTCTTCATTTAACGTTTCAAATTGATGAACTAATAAACAACATAATTTTTACTACAGTAAATTAAATTCACGTTATTGATTGAATCGAACGAAGATTCCATTAGGTAATGAAGTGGCGGGAGATAGCGGTAATCAGTCCGCTTGGATTTACGAGGCCGGAGACCTGTCACCCTCCCCGCGCCCCGCATTCAAGTGTCGAGTCTCCGGCATAATTACCTCTCAATTTGTTGCGATAGCGCCGCGAGTCGTAGTCACGCTCGTGTCTGCGAGATTACGTGTAATATGGCGTCAAGTTTTTAAAATGTAATTTTAATATTTTTTTAATGAGGTTTTTCGCAGCCTCAATTTTGGAGAAAACTCTAGGGAATAGATTTAGTGGTTTCATTTATTGTTATAGATATTGAAAATGAGGCAATAGCACTGAATATCAATATCGTAGAAATCCTTACGAATCCAGTCTCAGATCCATTGTCGTCTCAGATGTCATAACATTCCTGGGGTCGAGCAGTTTCTATTCACAGCTGCAAATTGTTATTGGGTCGTTACGTCTCGCAATCCTTGGACATATCCTTGATTGATCCATACCTTTCCGTTATCATAGTTCAATATGTGCGTTTTCGTATTTATGTAGTTATTGTTTAATAACATCATACTCGTGCAAATACATTTCATTAAAATAATATTTAGCTCAAAACTGTTTGCTAAGGAAGTTAAAGTGTTTCTGTAATTATACAGTTTAATTAAAATGTTGTACTAGATGTCTCGCCTCCAGTTTCCTGAGTCAAAAAAAAATGGATGAAATAACTTTTGGTATCTATTTAAATGACTACACTAACAGTATTAATTTTGCGTATTGTGTACATCATTTGAGTCTAAAAATATGTGTAATATAGACTAAAACCTATGTATAGGAACACACTTTACCACTTAATAATAGCAGAAGCCTGTAAAAGATTACTAACATTAATATGAGATGGTCTTAAAGACTAGATATTAAAAAGTTTCAAAGACTATACGTATTGGAGAGTTTAATTTATCATTCATCATTCTTTATGCATTTTGCTCTTCAAGTGTTTCTCTCTCATACTGCCAATTTATCAAGTGCAGAGTGAAGGCAATACGTAAAGATCAAGTAACCAATCGTTAAACGCAAGATCACGTACGACACATAACTCCCAGTAACTGACCGATACCTCACACTGACAGGAGCCACCACGTGTGCATCCGGCTTAATTTAACTAAGATCGGCATTGAAATGGGCTGCTATTTTGTTGATTGAGATTTAATATTTTACACAGAGATATGTAAAATATTATTTCATATTAAATCAGAATCCAAGGTGGCGGATTGGAGATGTTCACCAAAATGTAATACTGGCTTTACTAATAGTTGCAGTTATTTTATGGATACAGTACAATAAAATTAAGGCGGTTGATTTTTGTATTCAACTTTATTACTTTTTTCGTATATCGCACTATTTATGAAAGTAATAATTAAATAAGTTTAAAAAAATTTAAACAAGTAAAAATTAATATAAGGACAACATACGAAAATATAAACATGAATAAATATGCTAATGATATCAAATTGGTTATTTTTAGTAGGATCTGATTAGATCCTTGAAAAAACTGTGTTAATCTAATTGTTCTATAAATGATAGTATTTCAATATTTAGATACTTGTCTTCGAAATTTAAATTGTAAATTTAAAAAATACCAAGTGCTGTTACAAGTTGATCTTTCTCTTTGTGTTAATATGCACACATGTGCCCTGTGGGATGTACTTTGCATTTATTCACAAGACAAGCCGTAAAATACTTTTACGATTTTTGCATAGCATTTTTATTCGGAATTCAAATAGGAAAGATTCACAATTTAGATCAGGTGTGTTTAGTTAAATTGTTTACAGAGTTTTAAAACCATATTATTCCCTTCAAATAAACTCATTCAATAAGTTATATATTGCTTCTTTAACGTAACATAACTATGAATAAAAGTTACACGTTAAAGACCATTTTAGCCGGAGTGTTCTATGTTATAGCTAAAGCCTACGATACCGCTTGAAGAAGTATAGTAAATACTTTAATATCTTGGGTGTTGGTAATCACACGTTATTGTTTAATTAGAAGCACCAGGCAAGTGAGGCTCGGAGAAATCCCTTATTCAAGAAAACAGTATTTGGCAAGAAAATTTTTTAAAGATTTTTTATTGACGATGGAAGGTTTGAGAAGATTATAGGATTCGGACATTTGTCATCCTCGTATTTTTTCAGAAAAATATAACACTGCGTTTCGAAGATTGAGATCTATCCTCTTGTTCAGTTGTAGCAAAAGTTTCTAAGACATTATAAAACTAAAATATATGGTAATGGACTGCCACTTAATGTTAAAATACTTGAGTGATACCTTTCGAACTGCATAAAGTGCAGACTGGAGAGAATGAACCGAAGCGACCATTACAATTGTTAACATAGGAGCCAAGTGCATAAAACACGTCACACCCGAACCAACGAAGAAGAAGCTTAGCTCATCATCAACAATACAATATACTACGAATATACTTTACTAATTACTAATAAAAAGGATATTTTCTGTGCCTCTCTTAGGACAGGTCGCCCTTCTAAGGTTAATTTTGTCCATCCTCATAGACCGCTGGCCTGTTCGAGGATCTTACCAAGCGGAATATAAATTTTGTGAATGTCACAATTACTTTACATCATTTCTAAGTTTAGAATTCTTTTAAAGAAAAAATTCTCGATTTCATAATATGTTAGGTGTTTAAATAACTTATTAATGTCCATTAGAGTACGTTGTGATATATTCGATTATGAAACACGTTAATTTTCTTTCGTAAATTAACGTGTTTCATAATAGAATTTAATAGCCTTAGACAATTTATAGCAACAAAAATAACAATAATTAGGTGTAATAAGTTGATAAAGAAATAATGTAAGACAATAAAACATTTCTATGGAATTTGTAATCACCATTACACGTTTCTAATTAATTAACACATATACACAGATCACATGAACTTTTTACACTTTCCATAAATATCTAATTCATTAGGAATTACATTATCTAATTTTTTAAATATAATTGTTGGCAATCTGTCTTCCGAATATGTAGACTATATGTAGACAACATTATATGACGAAATGTTCCTTAAGTTCATGGTTTTTCTTTATTTAATATGGAAACTTAAATTAATTATCGCCAAATAGTTTACCAATACAATGTACTTACATAAATCCTTGTATGAAGTATGCATTGATACTAATGAACTTTGATCAATATTGAATATATAAAAGTTATTTTAAACTCCAAATTACCTATCTTAGTCTAAATTAATTTTTGTCATCAACATAATTTGATGATCTTGCCCCATGTGCAATTGTTACGTGGTGTATTTTTCACCAGGACATGGTGGAATTTTGTGGATACCTTTTAGTGTAAAACACAGTTCTATTTTGTCTTAATTGTGTTCTATATAGAGATGCCCGAGTAACGAGTACCGAGTTTAACTCGGGTCAATTTTTTTCAACAGAGTACTCGGCCGAGTAACCCGGTTCAATCAAATTTCCATTTTGCGTGCGTAAACAAGTACAAACAAGTTCGCGCCGGTCGAGAGGTCGGCTCGCGTTGATACACCCCTCTCTCCGCACGCGCCTTTCTACTATCAGTCACTTGATAGTTTGCAAACAAATACTTCACGTTACGCGTCATAGTATATAAATAATTTTAAAAGTTTTCAATCAACGATTGAATGTGTGTAGTACCTGATGAGTGAGTGTTGACATAACGACTTCACGTAAAAGATCCCGAATTTGGGCGTTTTACGACGAGATTGTACGAGGAAGATAAAGCAAAAGTGAAATGTACTTTATGCAATTCTCTAATTTCACGTAGTGGTGTTGGACGAAAGGCTTCTATGACGGTAATGTTAAACCATGTTAAAATAAAACACACAGAAGAGTTACAGATTTGGAAAATGAAGCTTTGCGGGATGCATCTCAAAATCGTGAGCCAGTAGCATCAATTTCGTCGTCGCAATCGAACGCAATGCAATGAAAATACAGCAAACCCTTTTCAAGTCATTTACTACAAAATGGGACATAATTGATTCGCGTGCTAAGGAAATTCCCAAAGCTGTAGCGGAGATGATCGCGGTAGATAACCAACCGATATCTATGGTAAAAAATAATGGGTTCCAAAGATTAATGAATACCTTAAAGCTTCGTTGCAGGAACAAATTGCAATCGACGTTATTGCCACAGCTAGAAAAAGTGTAGGCCACTTTAACCATTCTGCAGTGGCACAAGAAAACTGACCTTGATACAAAAATAACTTTAGAAAAAATCAATTAAAAATATTCCAAATGCTTTAAGATGGCCATTAAAAGTCAGAATACATGTAAATTTAATACATTAGTTGATTAACTTTAATATTGTATACTATACGTCCATGCTGTTATCCAACTCTCGGACACAGCGTCTTGCTGCTCTGCTCCACCACGGCCGCGGCCACGTATACCCCGCTCAAAGTACTGAAATGTAATGAAAATTTCGTTTCTACAAAAATAGTAAATAAAAAGCTTAATGTAGTGTTAGGTAATCAAGAAATAAGCTAGTCCGTTACAATAAATAAATGATAAGTAAAGAGATAGCATTTTGTTAATATTGGCTGCCTGTAATACTTTTGGTTAAATTAATTCTTATCCAAAACTCTATTTGTGGATTTTAAATATTTAACTTTATTGATTTTTAATATAAACTCAGTTACTATTAATATTGTGAAATAAAAAGGGACATTTTCCAATTTCCTTCTCTGAGTGAACTCGTTTTATGTCTTACAATATTGATAAGTACAACTGACAGCTGTTACTCTCTTCTGCTCGACAGTTCCATTTACCGCCTTGACAGTTCACTTGACATTCATTGCGATGTTATCAGTTCCATTTACAAACAATACAATGCACGCCATGTGAAGAGTCCAGAGCACCAACGATGATAGTAATCATTTTTAATTTTAGTGGAATTATTGAGGCAAATCGTATTAGAATATGTCGGGGTAGTAAACCATGCAAAAACGTTGTCAACGCTGTATCCGTATCAAGAAAAGAAGTTATTTCCGTGTCATGTAAATGATTTTTGCCCATTCTGTGGAGAATTCGGTGTCGATAAAGAACTTTGGTGCAGATGCTTCTATAGTTTTCGATAAATACACGTAGCATATAGCGCTGCTGATTCTGTAGACAATTTTGTTTGTGACTTTTGCCGCGACCATTGAGTTTTCTTCATATTTTCTAAGTATTAAATTAGAATTATTACTTTTCTTTAATTATTGTAAAATAAATTCATATATGAGCACTGCGCATTATTACACCGAGATATGTATAGCATTCAGGGGATTAGGACAATATCTTAAAGTTTCAGGAAAATGATAAGTACATTATCAAATGTATGAGTACGTTATAGTTTGTAAAAAACCTCTCTGAGAATCAATAGATAAAGGTTTCAAGATAAAATCTAATTTGCTATTAACTAAAAATGTTCCCTTAAGTGTACGGAATTGCCTTGATCTCCCCTACACTGACAACTGTAACATTATTAATTTATTCCCACAGGATTTATGGGTAAGTTGATAAACCCCTATTTTGTATGCAATCAATATTAACTTTTACTGTTTAACCACTTAATTAAAAGATTTATAAATGATAGAATTGATTTAACAATTTTAAAGATCCGTTTAGGGCTCTTAGAAAAAGGTTTTTAGTAACCGATAAAAGTTCCAAAGTGGGGTAACCTCACATTTTTGTTAATCTTATGAAGACTAAGAAAATATTGTACTGAATTTAAGATCAATAGTATTAATAACATTGAAATTATTTTTAGTTGTCCAGCAACGCTATATGCTACGTGTATCTATAGAAAACTATGCAAGGATCTGCACCAAAGTTCTTTATCGACAACGAATTCTCCACAGAATAGGGAAACATCATATCCATGATACGGAGATAACTTCTTTTCTTGTTACGGTTACAGCGTTGATAAAAGTTAAGAGAATACAAATCAATATCATTGTCGTTACATAGGTATTCCATACGAACATCAGGCATATCATCGTCGTCATCAGAATCAAACTCCCAGGTTCGTCGATATTTAGTACTTTTTTCTTCCTTAAATTTAAGTTTTCTTCTAGAATTTTAGAATTATTTAGTATGTATTTACATTGGCCCTTTGGTTTGACAAGTTTGCCATTACGATCAGCAGTTTTCATATGTTTACCCTTTGTCATCTCCTATTTTTCCACGATAGTTTTCTGAATATTTTAAGTCTGTGTCACGTGTAGGTGTAGTACTCGCTCTGGCTCATACATTATGAGAATGCCTCAGCACAGGACTGCAGTCTTTCATAAGTCATTCCATGTATTAGATTGTAGGTTGTGGAATGCCCTTCCCTAAACTATTAATTCCATCGATAGCCGAGGCAGGTCCGATCTGAGATGCTGTGGGGGTGACACTGGCAGACAGATGAATGTGAGATAGTGTGCAACAAAAATTACGACTCACTAGCAATAACTACTATAGTTTTGTTTGTATATTAAAAGTTTTAAGACTTACAGAAGTTGTTAGTTTAATAATTTGTTAAATATTAAATTTATCATGTTAAAATATTATATTGTTTTTTGTATTCTTAAAGTAATATTTTATTAATGTTTTAAATTTTGCGTTAAGAGTAAGAAAGGGCCATTCGGCCCTAACTTTGCTTGTATAAACGAGGGGTTTTTATTTCTTTTCATCTTTCAAGCATAGCTAACTCTAGAGCAATATTGATTGGATTCAGAATAAATATATCAAAATGCTGTTCTCTTGAGTCAGTTTTAGATGTAGCACTGGTGGTGCTGTTTTTGACTCTGGAATTGGCGAATTTGAGAAAAAGGTACAAGTGGCGTTACTTTGCCATTTCTGTCTGACAGTTGATGACTTTAAATAGGAATTGAGATGACTTGTTCTCCACATGTTGATGGAGTGGGGGCTTGGGAGTTAGCGTCAGTTTCGTGCTCAACAACAGATAGAGGCCGTCAGGATCGAGGCGGTCCCTGACCTTGAGCAGAGAAAGCAGTTAGAACCGGATTTTCAGTGGTGGGGACGGCAGACGCTTAGTTCGCTGCTATCTCTTTCGCAGTAAACATCGTGCCATACGCGCCTTACTAAAAACATTATTTCTCGTGATATATACGTGAAGTGCCAATTTTATAGTATTTAAGTACCGTAAGTTTAGTAAAACGTGTTACGTACCGTAACAGTGTGTATTTTACAATTTATATATACTTAGTAAATATTTTTGTTATACATTTGTGAATAGTGTCGAGATGGGTGACAACAGAAAAAGCAAGGTCGGTGGTAAAATTTTACACAGCCAAGCTAGAGAAATAATTTTTAACTTGTACACTTTTATGAAAAGGGAAGCAGAACAAGGGCCAATATTATTAAAACAAGTTCAACAGCGTGTAGCAGAGGCCACAGGAATTTCTAAAACTAGTGTAAAAAGAATTGTGAGTGAAGAAAGAACCGCGCCGAGAAATGGTCCACGTTTCTCAACTCCCAGAAAAACATGGTCGAAAAAAATTAAAAAAACAGCTGTTGACGACTTTGACAAGACCGTTATACGGCGGACTGTTCATGAATTCCACAGAATAGACGGTCAGCGACCTACCCTAAAAACTCTTCTTCCGGTATTAAAAGAAAAAATCGGGTTTAGAGGAGGAATATGGACTCTGAGACAAGTTCTCAAGGAACTTCAGTTTAAATGGAGAAAATCTACAGATAACAGAAAACTTTTAATAGAAAAACACGAAATAAGAGAACACAGAGTTCGTTTTATTAGAGCTATAAAACGTTACAGAGAAGAGGGTCGACCAATTGTTTATACGGATGAGACTTATGTCCACGCTTCGCACACAAAGCCCCACTCATGGTCAGATGGCAGCAACAAAGGCCTCTTAACACCTATTTCTAAGGGCGAATATGGAATAATTGTTCATGCAGGTAATGAGAACGGATTTATCGACAATGCATTGTTGGTGTTCAAATCAGGCCAAAAGTCAGGTGACTATCATGATTGTATGAATTTTAAAAATTACAAAAAATATCTGCAAGAAAAACTTATTCCAAATTTACCACCAAAAACCGTCCTTGTGATAGACAACGCATCATACCACAATAAACAACTAAACCCCGCACCTACCAGCAATTCCAAGAAAGCAGAGATAATTCAGTGGCTAGTTAACCATAACATCCCGTTCCATGACAAAATGCTTAAAACAGAACTCTATCAGATTGTGAAGCTTAATAAGAACCCGCACAAAATGTTTGAGATTGATTCCATACTTGCAGAACACGGTCACTCCGCTTTGCGCCTCCCTCCTTATCATCCCGATCTTAACCCGATAGAAATGATATGGTCACTGATAAAAAACCACGTTGCCCTGAAAAACACGACCTTCAAATTAAATGACTGCATCAATCTAGTGAGAGAAAAAGTCCAAGATATTACAAAAGAGGAATGGGCGAAGAGATGCCAGCACGTTAGAAATATTGAAAAAAAGTATATGGAACATGAAGTATCTATTGATGACATCACAGAATCTTTCATCATAAATCTAGAAGCCGGCAGTAGTGATGACGACAGTGGAAGTGACAGTGAACACTCTAGCCATAGAGAAGACAGTGGCGGTGAAATGAGTGGAGTGGAAGTGCTTGAATAACATAAATGACAAGTAAGTGACGCAATTAATTTATTTGCTTATTAGGTTTAATTTTATTTTGCAATTCTGAGATAATGAAACGTCAATAGTAAGTATTGATAATAATAAATATATAAAACTACAGCAAGTCTCTTTCATATTTCTATGATATAAAAATAATGTACATTAACTTTTCATGACATAAACTAATAACATACAGTCAGACAGACAATATTATATATTTATGCTACTAGCTTGCTCAAAATCGAACAAAAGTGAAATGTGTAGTTAAATACTAAAAACCAAACATTTAGTAAACAGCTGTTAAATTGTAGTTAGTAGACATCGATATAAAAATTGAATTTAGTTTGATCCAATGTCGAAGGATAGCGTCACTGTAGACCTTTACTGTATTAAAGTGATACCCGTACTGTTGTTAAAGTTCTAAGAAGTATTAGCAAATCTACGTAAAGATACCTTTAATTTGACACCTTTAATTTGAGATAATGAAACGTCAATAGTAAGTATTGATAATAATAAATATATAAAACTACAGCAAGTCTCTTTCATATTTCTATGATATAAAAATAATGTACATTAACTTTTCATGACATAAACTAATAACATACAGTCAGACAGACAATATTATATATTTATGCTACTAGCTTGCTCAAAATCGAACAAAAGTGAAATGTGTAGTTAAATACTAAAAACCAAACATTTAGTAAACAGCTGTTAAATTGTAGTTAGTAGACATCGATATAAAAATTGAATTTAGTTTGATCCAATGTCGAAGGATAGCGTCACTGTAGACCTTTACTGTATTAAAGTGATACCCGTACTGTTGTTAAAGTTCTAAGAAGTATTAGCAAATCTACGTAAAGATACCTTTAATTTGACACCTCAAACGTTAATATCTATCAAGCCGTTATCGAATATTATGATTTCGAAGAAAACCCCCTAGCGTATCAATACAACGCTCCTACTGGGCTAACTTTTCTTCCTAGAGTAGTACATCACTGGGCCGCTATCATACACTTCCCCTCCACTGGCGAGCTATCCCACCATTACCCGCCTCTTCCCCTACTCAGGGCTCCGCTCGTTCCTCACGTCCTCTACAAGCCGAGGCTCGTTAAAAGCCAACACCTCACAGTCCTCGTATGAAATTGTATCTAGAGGAAATGTGCCTAAAGATTTATGGCCAGAAATACCCTTTTCGATGTTGGCTACTTAACTATATATACCGTGAGGTCCATTCGATTCCTGACCATCTGTAAACAAAATAAGCATTAATACCCTTTTAAAAACATAAGAAATCCTAGTTTAAAACTTGTTGAATGAATCCGTAACGTGTCATAACACTACATTGGCGGCAATGCCGTACACTTTGTACGTTATTGGCCGGGTTGGTCTTAGTTTTTTCACATTGCAATAGTTTGGTAACATAACTTAAAAAATAACATGTAAAACACTTCTAAATGTAGGTAATTTTTCACGAACACAATATATTCACAATTATTTCTTTACGTATTAAGAGATACGTTGTAAGTTTTCGAAATTAGAAGTAAATTGTTGAATTCAGAAAACTTTTCGCTAGTAGCCACTGCGTAGCGTCTGATTCACGCGACTTGTCCACTACAGTTTCGCATCGTCGCCGCTACGTAGCAGCACTGGTACGGGCTCTCTAGCTGCCCTCCAAACACAGAACAGCTGTTGCACGGCATTCGCTCGATGTACGCCAGAGCTTTGATCTCCCTTATCGCTAGCGACTGAGCCTAAAGAATTATTTGGATACTGGGATTGCCGTATTTCTCATGATAATTGCCAGAAGTATAATTTCAATTGATTACATACATTAAACTTGGCACAATGTGAACCGCTATATGTTTTATTACATTAACGGTGAATTTATCGATGGATCTTATTTTGAACTGTTTTATAGTAGATGCAATCTCTGTAACCTTTAAATTGAAGAAAACCTGTGGACAAGCTTCGTGTAGTAGTTATCGTGTAACCAAGTAATACATATAAATAAATTACACACACACACACACACACACACACACACACGTCTCATGGCTTTTCGGCTCGGTTTACGTGCGTGAATTTTCATCTTGAAAAAGAAAATCTCTAAATTTTAACCCACCGACTGATGACCGACGGCACAGACGTACATTAATACCGCTTGTGAACTGATAAAGACACTGTCGGTCAACTTTCCGCTACTATTACCCGCGACAACCGTTAAAGTTATAAAGACAGAACTTGCACCAGTCGAATGCTCCACTCATAAATACTAATTCATTTGATATAGTTTATATCCGTAATATTACTCGTTGTCAGCAGATATAAATCTGCCTTGACGTTCTTTGTTGCTACTCTTGCTAGGTTATGTTGGTTTAGTTATTTATGATTAATTGTTACGTTGTAAAATGGGTAATCCTTGTTGTTCAAGTGATATACGTGAACTATTGGATGATGAAAATATTAGTTCTCATGATGAAAGTGACATATCAGAGAATGAAGAGCAAGATGATATTTCTTTGTCACATTTATTGTCCGGTAGTCTGGATGAATTTGAACAGGTGGAACGTGATTTGGGTTGTCAACAAATTGACAGTGACAATTCATCATTATCTGATATTCCTCTTGCCCAAAGAATTCATCAAACACCAATATGGATACGTGTACTGCCGCCTGAACCAAAGCTGAATGTCGAGGCTGAATTTTCGGTAAGAAATCCAAGGATAAGAAACTGTCTTCCCAGAAATTCAACACCTAACTCTTACTTTTACTTATACTTTATCAGTTTTATATGAGAATTACTGGTAAAAGAAACCAATGAGTACTGTAAAGGCAAATTTTAGGAAAAAAGAGATTCCAACAATTTAAAAACATTTTCTAAAATAAAATGATGGAAAGATGTCACAATCAATGAAATGAAAAAGTTTATAGCTATTGTCTTGATCATGGGTTTGATTAGAGGAAAAAACCTTGAAAATTATTGGAGCAAAAATAGCAATAGGTACATTCAATTTTTTTCAAACACAATGCCTATAAATAGCTTATAAGCTCAATGTTTCACATAAGTTCTAAAAAAGTAGTTCCTTGCAATGATCCCGGTTATGATCCGTGGTATAAAATTAGAGCATTTTACGATTATAAAAATAAAAAACTCAAAGAATTTTTTGTACCCTACCAAAATGTATCAATAGATGAATCCCTTACCGGAATGAAAAATAGATGTGTGTTTATAAAATACATGCCAATAAAGAAACATGCTAGATTTGGGATACATTTAAACTATGTGACAGAGAAACAAACTATGTTCGGAATGTTGCTTTATATAGTGGCAAGGATTTTTTAGCTGGAGGTAATGATCGTTTCACTGAAAAGGTGATACTCGATCAGTTGTCTTCTTGCAATCTTCTCAATAAAGGATACCACATTCTCACAGACAACTTCTATACAAAGTTACCTCTTTCTGATAAACTCTACAGTATGAAGACATTTCTTACTGGAAAAGTGAATAAGAACACCAAGGGCCTATCAAAAGAGGTTATTCAGGCAAAAGTAGGTGTACAGGAAAGTATATACTACAGGAAAAACAAAACATTACTGGTTGGGTATAAACAAAAAGCCTACAGAAATCCTGTTTACCTACTTACAACAGCTTATCATGCTGAGGACATCATTGTAAGGAGTAGGAAGGGACAATGTGCAGTGAAACCCATTGTAATAAATCATTATAACTTGAAGATGGGAGGAGTATATTGTAGTGACAGAAGCATCGATTGTACTCGAACTAACAAGAAATATTGGAAAAAGATTTTTTTTCATCCTCCTTGATATTTCTGTATTCGATGCATATTTATTGTATTACAGAAATACTTATTCTCCTAAATCTAGAGAAGACTTTGTAGATGATGTAATAAACACTTTGGCCAGCCAGGAAGATGGAACACACAACCCAAATGGTAATGGTGGTCATTTACTTGCTCATTTACCTGGAAAAAAATTAAAGAATTTGTGTTGTTTGCGCTGATAATCCAAGCGTAAAAAGAAAAAAAATTGTTTTCTGGTGTCCCGGTTGTAACTGTGGGATCCATACCACATGTTACCATAAATTAGACCGCCATCTTAGGAATACACACTCAGGGAAGAGGAAGAGAACAGATTCCAGTGGTGATAAGTGAAAAAAGAAGTAGTACATACTTTATATTTGTATCAAAACACTTTTTTGTGTTGTAAATAAGTGTATATATCGTTACCTCAGTGCAACAAATACCTAATCGCAATCACACATATAGAACTATGATAACAGAAGATAATGGGTAAGACATGTCCAAGGATTGCGAGACGTAACAACACAATAACAATTTGCAGCTGCGAATAGAAACTGCTCGACCCCCGGAATGTTACGACATCTGAGACGACAATGGCTCTGAGCCTGGATTCGTAAGGACTTCTACGATATGGATATTCAGTGATATTGTCTTTTTTCCAATATCTCTAACAATACATGAAACCGCTAAATCTAGTCCCTAGAGTTTCCTCCAAAATTGAGGCTGCGAAAAACTCATTAAATAAATATGAAAATGACATACAACTTGACGCCATATTACACGTAATCTCGCAGAAACAAGCATGACTACATCTCGCGGCGCTAACGCAACAAATTGGGAGGGAATTATGCCAGAGACTCAACACTTGAATGCGGGGCGCGGGGAGGGTGACAGGTCTCCGGCCTCGTAAATCCAAGCGGACTGATTACCGCTATCTCCCGCCACTTCATTACTTAATGGAATCTTCGTTCGATTCAATCAATAACGTAAATTGAATTTAAGGCGCGGTTCACACTGAACAGACGTCGGGCGGAGACGTGGCAGGGACATATGTCCCTTCGGCGTCTCTCCTATGTAAACAAATGACTCAATGCACAGACAGGCGACGTGGCGCGGGCGGCCACCCTTCCGCCACCGCCACGTCCCTTCACTAACTGTCGACGAGCTCCTCACGCCTGAGATTTAATGGGGTGATCAACCGAGGCGGAGAGAAAGAGTGGGGATGGAGGGGCCCCTCCTGCCAACTACAGATAGCCCGTGTATTAGAATAGTGGAATGGGCAGTCCGCGCGTTCTCGCTCTGTACTCATCTGAATTTAATTGTTTAGTAGTAAAATTTAAATTGAATTAAATTTAAAACAAGTAATAGTATCTCAAAACTAAGCCACGGAAAATTCTGTAAAATTTATCGAATTTATGTTTTAGGAAGGAGAGTGTAACAGAAGGCAACCAGGCAATACCAATATTACCAAACAGAGGAGTTATTTTTCCACGAAAAAGAACAAAAAATCCTCGCAGAGAGGCCTCACAGAGGAGGAAAAGTTAGAAATTTGCCTAGACTTAATTAAGGCTTCTGAGTAACAATGGCAGACTTCAATAAATTATATACATTTGTGTAATTGTAATTGTATCATAAATCTTTATATTTGTAGCATTAGAGATCAGTAGGACTAAATTATTTTCATCATCCGTATTACATAAAATTTCTGTAATATAAGTGTAATATTTCTTACATAAATATAGGTGTTTAAAATTGTAAACAAAAAATATACTCGTATATGATCTTAAACTGAATTTGTCAGTTACAGTAATATAATATAATTAGCAAAATTTTGTATTTATTAATGATGTCACGTGCTATGTTAGGTATTTAAGTCAGGTAGTTGTCATTGATTTTGTCATATTTCTATAATTATGTTTTTGGTTGAATATTTACTCCCAAGTTTATTTTTTAATCTTATTTAATACCCTTAGTTTATTACAGCTATTACATAACTCTTATTACAGATTTTGTAGTGTAATTATTAATTTATTTACTACCAATTAATGACTCCACATTATAATATGTTGCTTTTGCCCTATTAATTTGAATATATTCCAATAGCACAAAAAGATTATGACATTTTATTCGTTGTGCACCATCTCACATTTTGTAAAGTGTCTTTGGAGTTATAAAGAAAGTTCAATATTAATATAATTAATTCGATATAATTTCTATGTTTTGCAGATATGTTCGTGTAAAGTGCCTTTGGAGTTATAAAGAAAGTTCTATATTAATATAATTAATTCGATATAATTTCTATGTTTTGCAGATATGTTCGGATATAAAACGACTCATTAATTCGTAAGATAATAGAAATCAGAACCGTTCCGAACTGAGGTCGCTATCAGCCGCATGTGAGTTTGTCAGGAATTTTCGGGATTTATCGGTACTGCTCGGCTCTGTCCCCACTCTTTCTCTCCGCCTCGGTTGATCACCCCATTAAATCTCAGGCGTGAGGAGCTCGTCTAACAGTCGTGGCGAGAGGCATGCATGCCCCTTGTGTTCGGAAGGCAAAATATTGTGATTTGAGGTTAGCTGTGCTGTTCCTTTTTACCATGCGAGACGACATCGAGTTCAACATAAAGTTCTGTGAGGAAGTTGAACAATATTCATGTTTGTACGACAACAGTCGTTGAGATTACTGCAACAGAAGTGCGCAGGATCAGGCCTGGCAGAAAATTGCTTAATCTTTGGATAACCAAAAAGGTATCTATAAACTAATTACTTAACAGGCAATGAAAACTACTTTTTGTGGTAATAAATTGTAATACTTATTTTAAGTAGGTACTGATTGGGTTAATACACAATCAAATTATCTTCAGTGTTACAATAACAAATGGAAATAGCTAAAGTGCATTACTGTAAGCCATTATACACCACGAGGCTGCCTGGCAATGTGTTGTCTAGACATAACTGTTCTTAGTTATCTTAGTTACAATTGAGTAGGGTAATTGACAATAATAAAAAGGAATTTTAAATTTAAAAGTTTATTACAAGAAGTTAAAAGTATTTCTAGGTCAGTGGAGTATTCACAATTGTTAAATATTTAGACTATGTTTATGAGATCTTTGATTATTAGCACTTTTAATGTATTACAGTGTATGACGTATTTCTTTTTACTACGCTGTACACATACACAATTTTACACACAGTACCTATCCTCGTGTGGAATTGGGGCACATTCTGTGAAGTAGGTACTTAGGTAATCTCTCATAAGTTTCCCTGTTGGTAGCGGCAGTCGTGGCAACAGAGCGATGAAATCGCTGTCAATCACATTCTCGTACTGTGGTTTTATGAATGTACCATCACATTCCCTTAAGGCGTTATGCAAAACACACATTGCTTGTACAAAAATATCCACATTATCAGGGGTACATCGTATTAGTGTATTAAGTACTTCAAACTTGGAATACAGCATGCCGAAAGAGCATTCAACAGGTTTCCTCGATTTCGACAATCTGCTGTTAAAAATCCTGCGACTGTTAGTAGTCAATGATTTCTTGGAATAAGGCTTGAGCAGGTTTTTTGACATTGAGAATGCCTCATCAGTTATAAAGTAATACGGAATTGGTTGGTTGTCTCCTGCAATAGGACTAGGCTCTGGTAAATCTAGATTTCCTTTCTTAAAAGCCCTGCCAAAACTACTGTTTGCCATTACACGGCCATCACTGTTCCGTCCATAATCCCCCACATCTATTGCCAGCAACATGCCATCTGCATCTGACACTGTGAGTAAAACAACGGAAAATTAACCTTTGTAATTGTAATAGGCGGAACCAGATCGTGGGGGGCATTGTATTTTTATGTGCTTACCATCTATACTGCCAATACAATTAGGCATATTCCACAGTGATAACGTACGATCTGAAACTTGCTTCCATTTTTCGGCTGTTGGTATTGGCATGTACACAGGTTGCAGGTTTTTCCATATAGCATTAGAAGTTTGAGGCACCACCATCGATATAGTCGAGTGTCCTTTAAAGAAGTAGTACGACAGTGCTTTGAATGAACATCCAGTTGCAAAGTACCTGAAAAAATAACAATCGTACTTTTATGAAAAATAACAGATACAAACTGTGCAGGGTTTTCCAAAATTATGTCACGGGTCGGCCGACGTCTAACCTGTCAAGTTAAATATGGTCTGGAGATATTAGGGCCCAGAGGATCTAAATATGGGTATTCCCACTAAAATTTTGCCATTAGTGTTTTTGTATTTATATTTCAAACAAAATATCAGTCATTGCAATGCAGTAAGTAGTTCTTTATTTTCAGTGGCTGACTGCAAGGAGAGATGGAAGAACGTGAGAGGGCGTTATGCTAAATATAAGAAGCAAACAAAACTACCGTCTGGATCTGCCACTAAAAAAATTAAACAAAATTATCTGACGTAAACAGTTCTGCATTCAAGTATTTTGAGACGAAACAACGGTTACTAAACCAAACATCGCAGAGAACCTCTACCGAACCTGACCCCGACTTGGATTTTTTGCATAGTATTTTGCCAGACATGTAAGCTATGGATGCTAGTCAAAAAAGACAGTTCAAAATTGGAGTAATGAAATTAGCAGATGAAACACTTAATAACGTGGAGATTTCTTCAGTTGCTTCTGAATCAACTAGATCCTCAGCAAATACATTTAACTACACATCACCGTCAGTGGATGGCTTTGCTCCTAACAATGAAGCTGTAATGGACTTCGACCAAACGGTAGAAGAAGAGGGAGATTTTAATATTAAGAACTACTTGTATATGATGCCTAAATAGTTTGCTTGTAGTAGCGGTTCTTTTATAAAGTTACTTATAAATTAACATATTAACGTATAATTTCCTTTAAGACAAGAATATTTGTTTGTCAAGATTTCTGGATCTAGTTCGTTTCTAAATAAATTTCTTAAACAATAATTTGTAGCCTACTATTTAACTTACCTCAAAGTTATCAGTAGTCTCTCTTCTGGACTAACAGGTTCTCTACAGTTAGTGCTTCTTTTTGTAATGTCGTCCTTAACAAGGTCCAAAACTACGAAGAAACACTCACGGGACCTATAGAAGTTTTGGAAGCGTTGTGGATATAAATTTAACTCACGCATCACAACAAATGTACCACTATCTCTCTTACTTAACCACAATGGATGAACCCAAAATCTTCTCTTTTTCTGTAAATTGGCTACGAACACTACATCTAACATATCTTGATCATCTTCGTCACTGCTCTCCATGTTTTATTGTTTAACTGTTTACAAACCAGACTTCTTATATGTAATAACATACAACGGTTAACTACATACAAAACCACTCTACTGACAAGTTTTCTTACGACTGTCGCGCGTCTGTGGTTGCCCGTGTGCATTGCACACGCCACATCACTGCCTCGTCCCTGCCTCATTCGTGCCACGTCTCCGCCCGACGTTCGTTCAGTGTGAATTGCGCCTAATGTAGCACAAATTATTTTGTTTATTTTCAGTTCAATTTGTAAATGTTATACGAAAGATGCATGCAAGCTTCTTAGAATAACATTCAGAGATTACATACATACTGCAGTAATAAATTGTTATACTAAGGTGGTTTAATTTATCATGTTAACATCCAACTCAGTTAACATTAAAAGAGAGCGAAACAATTTCCATTAAAGGGTGTCTTCATTACGATATATTAACACGAGTAATTTATATTAACGACTTACATTACATTTAATCACTTCAAAACATCTTATATTTATCTCAAAATAAAATAAATTGTTTATTCGGTTTGAAAAATCATCCAAAACTTAAATTCTATTGTTTGATACATTTAGTAATAGTTTTGTATAAAGTGTTTGCAATGAAACAACATGTAATTTTTAATTTCATTTCGATGGATAGAGTGACTCCAAATATGTTATATTGTTTAATATCATTAAAGTTTCAAGTCATGTTTAAAGTGGTGCAAATTGTATTGATGTTACATTATTAAAGTACATTTTTAATTTATAACTTTAAAGAGTGACGTGTTTTAATTCTTTATGAATTAAGGACATTATACGTAAAAACTGCTATTTATTTTAGTATTTTTTTAGGGAATCCAAATGTTTATAAACACAAATTCTGCATTTCCTAAGTGGAATTTTGTTCACATACAGTAAAGTTTCCAAATCCTGAACATTAAACGTTTCTCTTTGGGCCTAATTATAGGATCTCCATAATTCCGTTTCGCACTTCCACCACTTACCGTAAAATAATTTGTAATACCGAATAATAAATAATTTTTTTCCTTTATTAAAAGATGGTATTTTCCAAATTTTGTGATCAAATAAATTTTTTTTTAAAATTTCTTCAACTTATAAACGATCGCACCATATTTGTAAATATGAATTTGATCAACATGTTTACTACTACTTGGTAATGAAATAAGAGCTATTTAGAACCGAATATAGATGTTCTGTGATACGTGAGTGTTTACTATTCATATTCAGCGGCAACACAGTATTATGTAGGTGGTAGTGGCAGTCATGGAAGCCTTTGTAACACCGCGCATCGCCCGTATATGCTGTATGAATATTTATGTTGGTTGAGCTCACTACTTCAACGACTAAGGAGTTCATAAGTATATACAAAATACAGCAGCATACGGTATAAAATGGGAACTTCTCCTTTGGTACTCATTAGGATTCATTTTCACCTAGTACAAAAAACAAGTTGAGTGCACTGTATGATTCTCTCTCCTGTTCACTCAAGGAAACCAGCACACTGGAGGAGGCATAGTTATGGTTTCCTCTTGCCTATTAATGGTACACGACGGTTCGAGTGGCTTCAGCAGGTCGTCTTCGGCTCAGAGTTAGTATGTGACAGATTACTGCTTCGCATAGGTTTTCGTAATTAACACACGTTTTTGAGGTTTGTAAGAGGCGATAGTATTTTCTCTCCGATTCTTTATTGAAGGTGGTAAACACTTTGATGTCATCTTCATCGGATACTATTTCAGGTTTTAACATTTTCTTTCTTACTCCATAGATTTCGGCATTGGTTAATACATCATATCGCCAACGTCTATTTTTTACATTAAGAAAATCATCAATATTTTCTTATTGTTTTCTCTTTTCCTCATCGGAAAAGATATTGTTTTCTATGACATTTTGTTTTAGACAGGCTGTATTGGCAAGATTGACCTTTACAAGACTTAATATGACTACTTTATTAGATTCTATTTTATATCTTCAGAAGTTCTATAATGTTTATGGTCATATTTACCTCTGTTATCAATGGGAGCTTCGCCAATGTTCTTAAGCACCTTCGGAATGTTTTGCAGTCTTTCCATTGATTCCGGGCATTGAACACGTGGCTTTGAAGCAAATTATTATATAATTTACTCTGCCCACTTCTTTGATTCTTACCTTGTAAGTACAGCTTTTGTCATTAGATTTAACAATTTCTGGCTTCCTCCATTGTCGCTGTTTTATTTCATGTAAGGAGATATGGTCTGCCAAATAAAGCAATTGCTCATTTTGAGTCAGTAAGTTATTAACCCATTCAAGACATTGGAGGGGCAGTTTTCGTCCTTCACTTCGCGCGGCACAACGACTAAAGACGGGCAGCGCCCGTCCGCTAGACACGACATCAACGTAGTTGAATATATTGCCGATAGATCGCAGAAGCATTCACATTTGCTGCATATTTTGTTCTCAATATTCTAGTCTATGTTTTTCTTCTTCTTCGTTGCTGAAAATCATCTGATATTGCCTCAAATCATCTTGGCAAAACAGCTTTCTTTCGTTTGTAATCAGTCAAGATGGCGTCTCGCGACCGGAATGATATGTTCGTAAATTCGGATGATTTTGCGGCTTACGTTGCTAATGTTTTAGATCCTAAAGTGGTGATGAGGAAAGTGACAGTGAACAATATGACATTATACATGAAAATAATGAAATGTCTGATGGTACAAACGATGGCAGTAGTGATAATGAAAGTGACGATAACCCACCGGTTAGGCCTTGTGATTTTGCGTGAAGTGTTGGACCAAATACTGTTAGTACAATGCGTTTTACCGGTAATCATGGAATAAATTCTAACATTTCGAGGCAGATAGGAGAAAACTGCACTGAATCAGATGTGTTCAATCACTTCTGTGACGAAACATTTGGGCTCAGGTATGCAATGAAACGAACAAATATGCCAGTGATAGCCTAGGATTGGGATGGGGACACAATAACAGAGTGTCTAAATGGAAGTAAATTTCTGTAAATGAACTAAAGGCATATTTAGACTTAGTTATCTTACTGGTCCAGAATCCAAAACAACAATTAGTAACTATGTGTCCACTAGAAGAGTAAAGTATATGCCCATATTTGGTGAAAACATAGCAAGGGACCAGTTCAAATTGATTTCAAGGTATCTCCATTTTTCATCGTCTCTAAACCCGACAGACAAATTGAGAAAAATTAAGCCCATAGTTGATTATCTCTTACTGGTTTTCAAAAAGATTGTCACCTCTGATAGACATATTTGTATTGATGAGAGTTTGATAATGTTTCAGTGAAGGCTTTCTTGGATACAATTCAACCCATCAAAAAGAGCCAGGTTTGGATAAAAATCTATAAAGTATGTGATTCAAAATCAGGGTACTGTTATAATTTTAAAACCTATACGGGGAAAGAAACTACTGCTAGGCTTAGGCAAGAGTTCTCAGTCAGTGAACCAGTTATCTTGGACTTATTTTCAGATCTTTTGGATCAAGGGCGTGTACTGTTCATGGGCAACTGGTACAGTTCACCAAAACTCTTCAAGGAGCTTCTGGAGAGACAGACATATGCTGTGAGGGCCAATAGGCAAAAATTACCTGCTGATATAAAAAAACAGAAGTTGAAAAAAGGTGAGCTTACCTTTAGTTCCACCCAAAACATGTTGTGTCTCAAATGGAAGGACAGGAAGGATGTCACAATGCTATCTACTATCCATGAGCGACCGGACTTTGTAGATGTCGTTTCTCAAAGAAAAAGAAGTAGGCCTAACCCAAAATCAACTCTCAAACCAAATGTTGTGGTTGATTATAACCAATCAATGTGTGGGGTCAATAAACAAGATCAGAGATTGTCCTCCTTCCCAGTAATGCGAAGAACCGTAAAAGGATACAAAAACTTTTTCTATCTCTTTGATGTTGCTATATATAATTGTCTAATAGTGCATAATATAATGACTGGGAAAAACCAATCAATCTCAACATTCACAACAAATTTGGCAGAGCAAATACTGTAGAATGTGCAGCTACCTCCCGGACCAACTGCTGGTAGGCCTCCCGCTTGAGGAGAATCGCCACTGCGCCTTCAAGGAAAGTTTTGGGGACATTTTATTGAAAATATATCTCCAACCACCAAAGCCAGGCCTTCAAGAAAATGTAAAGTTTGTGCCTCACAGGAGAAAGGTTGCTAACTATGGTTATTAGTGTAAAAGTCATTGGGGATACATTCAGTAACATTGCTTGTTAGGGCAGAATGGTTATCTCACACATACTAAAGGTGAAACAAAATATCTCTGAATAAACAGCAAAAATAGTAATGAATATCAGAGATTTCTGTATTAAGTAAATAACTAGCAGTTTTAATATTTTTCAATGCAATGAATAGTGTTAAATTGGAGCTAGTAAGTACTTATTCCTGAATTCAAAGTATGTGTTACCGGTTTTATTGACTGCCTGATGGTATGTACTCTCAGGGTTCACCACTCCCCCTACTACGTTATTGAGATTCCACCAGATAAAACATTCATTGACGTTATTTGATGTATCTTATTAGCGACAATGTGTTACATCACAAACAAACGCACTGGGTATTTTATGACTTTATTCATGTTATTGGAATAAAGGTTTATTATATAATAAGGAAATTGCCAAATTGAGTACTTTCTATAATTAGATTTATTTATTAAATAAAACAATTCCCGGTGGAAGAATGAGGTAACAAATATGAATAGACAATATCACCTTGTCAGATGTCTTGGAACTACGAGGTATTGTAAGGCTTAATGTGCAATCAAGAGTGTATTGAGTTATAATCACCTTACCAAACCAGTAGCTCTGAGCATAGCGCGATGACTACAGCCAACTACTTGGCCACTTCGGTAGGTAGCATTTGTAAGTAACTTGTGTTTGCTTCTCGAGGGAAGCTGTTAAATGGCTAGATACGTGAATTAAATGAAATTGTAAGACTTGCATTTATACTATACGATTATATTTGACACGATTTAAGACTATACTCTCCCTATAAATCTAAAGATTTTCTCAATTTGGATATTCCCTTTTTATATAAGAGGGAGTAAAAGAGTTTTTCGTGATATTAAGACGACTCTCGCCTCCTTTTCGGCATTAAAACCACAATGTTGGCATCTCTGATACGAGTCTTTATTTCAACGTTGAAAATAATAAATATATCTCAACACATCGTTGGAAATGAAAGATATTACGTATTATGTATTCAAACAAATTATTAGTTTATTTAATATTATTAAAGGTACATTAAAAATAATAAACTGTAACGAATAAAGTCCAAGTGGTTAAATAAAAGGCCATTTTTATCAAGACTTGTAATATGTGTCTAGCTACGGACCACAGAATGCTTGTGGGTACTGCAGTCTCATAACTTCTTGCTGCCACTTGTATTTAATGTTTGGGTAAGGGCACAACAAATAACCGGTCTGTTGCCGTAATTTGGCACGAAGGAGTTTCTGGACGTAAAAAGAGGACATAATAAGTGCATTTCATGCTTTTTTCCAACTGAACCGTGATGTAAAGAATGTGGTGTTGTGGCTTGACAACTGCTCGGCCCAGAATAAGAGTTGGGTCTTTATTACTTTTTTAATTACATTGTTAACTCACCTGATATACTACTAGAAAAACTGTGTATAAAGTACTTTGAACTAGGACACTCCTTCATGTCCGCTGATTCATTCCACCATCAGGTCGAACTAGCTATGAAACATGAAGGAAAGAACAAGATATATGATTTTGCCTCACTCCAATCAGTGAGGCTATTAATACCCGTCAGATTTGGTATTATATCTTTGCTGCTGTTATTCACAATGAAAAGGGCTCCTTAAACAAAGATACAGTTCATTTATACGGATGGGTCGAAAGTGAATACGGCAGAGGCAGTAATGAAATTATATCGTGCCTAAGCCACTTTTTACACCATGTTATTGCACCAAAGCTAGATGGAATTAAAAAGCTTCGTTTTTCGTGTGATTCATGCTCCGGCCAAAATAAAAACTATGCAATGATAATCATGCTGCACAAGTTCTGCTTTTCAAAAAACATAGAATATGAGTGGTTTTTTTCAATAAGAGGTCACTCCTACATGCCAGCAGACCGAGCATTTGGAATCCTTGAAAAAAGGTAAGATAAAAAGATACAATCTTGTTGCCATGTGATTACGATGGTCTTGTATCCTCGGTGGGAACTTTACATTGCGTAGGTTCTACTGTTATCGTCCAAGACTGACAAACCGCTAGAGGGGACATTATCAGAACCAAAAAGTATTTCAAGATCACAGAAGCAAAAATCATTGGGCTTGACCTGAAACATAAAACCAAAGTTAGTTTTAAACCAGTTTACTCCGTTAATTATTTTTATCTTTTAAAGAAGAATGCCAAATTCTATTCTGAAATTTTTAATCTTCGCCAACAACGCAAGGCCAGCCGTATAACACAAGCCAAAGGTAGAGATGTTAAAAATCTTCTAAGTGCATTAAGTCGAGAGTGGCAGAGTATTGATTTTTACAAGAAGGCTTTTGAAAATCCAACAGAAGATGAACTTGAAGACCAAGGCATTGTTCTTGTTAACGAAGACATTTTGTAAAATTGCTAACTGACAGGCCAACTTAAGTTGTGAATAATAAAAACAATTCTTTGTATGAAATGAGTGTTTTGTTCCAAAAAGTCCTAATTCCACATAGGATGTTTCCAAAAAGTACTAAGTACCAAATTTATTTCCAAAAAGTATTATAGCAATTTTTTATATATTTGTTAAAATTGGTAATGAAGAACATGATGATTTATTAAATATCAATGAATTCAAGAAATTAATGGCCTTAAAATGATGCATAAACCTAAAAAGTATCTTTAAAAATAAACTTACGGTAGTTTTTGTTATTTTCTGTACGATTTGGAAATGAGCTTTCTTTTAACACATATGTCTATATAAGTTCAAAAATATGATAATTTAACAAACAAGTTGAATAACTATTCTATTCTTTTTCAAAACTGCCTAGTAATTTTATAACTAATATTACAATTTATGGTTTTTTATCCGACAAAATATAATAATACTACACTAAAAAACAAGTAAGTCAAAATACTAAACATAATTTACATTAAAACATCATATTTTAATTTCAATGGCAATGAACTAACACTTGTTGTTAACTTAGTTGTGATGAACACTTTGCAGTCAACAAGATATATACCATTGAAATATTTTTATTTCGATTTTTTTTTATTAAAAAAAAAACAAGCTTTCCAAAAAGATTCTCCAAACTGCATAAAAATGATAACAGCAGGTTAAGGAGACGGGAATCTCGCTGTTTATATGGAGTGTTGAACACCAACTAAAACGGGTATTACAGCGTTAGAGCCCACACACAAACAAGATTACCATTTAGCATGTGAATTGTAGGAGGGATGAGGAGTATCACTGCGGGTTGACTAATAGGATTGAGTAACCGCGGAGTCAACACTACACCAGTACAATCCTCTTACTGGCGGCAGTCAGCTCTCTTGCACAAGTCTACAGTCCAAGTAATACTCGTGACGGCTCTTTCTTGGAAACAGTCGACAAATTAATATCGAATTCAATGGTGTAATTGTTTACTCAGCAGTCAATTACTTCACAACAAAAATAAAGGCCTTTCACCTTGTAAATACTGCTACCAAGGAACAATTTAACCTCATTTTTCTGTACTCGTGAACGTGAAAATATTGTTAGTTTTATTATTTATTTAACCACGTCAATTTTTACCCAAAGTTCAAATCATTATGAAACCTGTTTAATCATTAAATATCATCTATCTATTAATGTAGATTTTGGTAGCAACTAAAATTGAGTTGGCAACAAGAAAAAAACCCAGCTATAATCACTTGACGAAAGGTCTATTACAAAATTGAAACTAATAGGATTTTCTTAAAATAGTCTAGCTTGTATGGAAGTTGGCAATTGCATTATGATTGACTAGACCAGGTGTCAGTATAGATTTGTTACACATATTTGACCCTCCCCTTTTCATACTAAATTTTGGAAATATAATGAGTATACTGATATAACATGAAAAACATAGTATCAATCAAGTAAACATTAAACCAGTAATAATTAGATAGTTGCAGAATAATTAGGATTCTATACTAAGGTCCAAAAGGGAATTAAAACTAAACGCAAGCAATAGCCTATCTCTTATAGTTTACCGTCTGCATGTATGTGTTCTTTATTTATAATATATTTGAAAAACTACTCAATATACTTTAAGTAAATTTTCGTTATGTTGTTGGGGGGTGATTAATAAAACACATTCCGTCGAATGAGCAAACTAAATTTAAAAATGTTACGATAAAATCTGACAGACGTTACAGAAATAACAATTTTCTTGAAATGTATAAGTAAATAAAATGAAATCGGATAACTAATAACCGACATACTAAAAGCTTTGGCCGCTCATACATGTCCCATCGCAAGTTTCCTCACAGTAAAATATCCCTTCAGTAACGGAAGAAAAAACAGTTGACAGAAGTAAGTATTTATACTAAAAACTTAAGTTAATGTTGGTTGATTAGTTATTAATATGATTTTCTATATAAAGTACAAATACACAGAGGAATGGATGGCAAACTAAAAGAGATATACGATTCCATGCACTTACTTCGTTGTTCTTTTTGTCACATGTAACAGTACCCTATAGTTTGTAGTGAGAGCTCATCTCTTTAAAGAAAAATAATCGTGTTTTGCAACGTACTCTGTTGTAATTGTTTCTCATAATATCTAGAACATATTAAACACTGTTTATATACAACTAGTTTCCTAAAAAGAAAATTAAATAATATAATTCATAAATGTCCACATTATAAACAGTTTAGTATTTTCAAAAATAAATAACATTCACGTTTTACGTGTTTTCACTTTTATAATACTAGATGTAGTATAACCCAAAATTAATACAAAAAGAGACATAAGGACTAGCAACATTGCACTTCTAAATGCCTCTCTTTTTAATGACCAATGACATTTTCCAAATTCAAGCCAAACCGTAGAAAAGCAGTGCCAGCCATTCAATAATTGCGTAAATTTTCATCTAAATTTATGTTGTCTAACAAAAACAATTAAGACATGAAATAAACACAAGAAATACTTGGATCACGAAAGGAATACTGATTTCAAAAGATAGATGAGAAATTTATAGATAAAATTCAAATTAAAATTTCAAAATTTATTCCCGAAACTACAAAAAAATTACCTAAAAGTGATCCAAGCTGCGAAATCATATGTCTAAAAAACGTCTTTTTTTCTAAAAATGTTTACAAGATCGTTTGGGACATATTA
This sequence comes from Homalodisca vitripennis, assembly GCF_021130785.1. Lineage (NCBI taxonomy): Eukaryota > Metazoa > Arthropoda > Insecta > Hemiptera > Cicadellidae > Homalodisca > Homalodisca vitripennis. The sequence continues at coordinate 174,308,712 of NC_060209.1, forward strand.
ACAATAAAAACTATCTCATAAACAGATCAAATCAAAATTGAAGATACCTTGGTACAGGATGAAGCTGAAATCGCCAATGAGTTTAACAGATTGTTCGCGTCTATTGCTTGTGGGTGAGGTCTTCGGCCGTCGGAGCCTCAGGCCACTCAAACGAGAAAACGTAGTCCAGTAAAATCAATGGTACAGTCACCTGTACTTAGAAATAGATAAAAAAATGGCTCAAGTCAATCTCTAAATTTCGAATTAGTCGACAAGCACGCTGGCACGTCGCTTGGCTCGGCTTCTTCAAGATGATTCCGGGGGGTGGTGGGACGCACCCCTGGCAGCTTCGCCCTGCCAACGGATAGCCAGGTGGGGTCAGCGTGACGCACTGACCCTCCCTAATAAGGCGCCGAGCCAAGAAGTCGTCCGGGTGGTGTTCAATGTGGAGAGTACGCTGACTCCCCGTCTGTACAACCCGAGATCGTTGCCATCTACTGGAAGAGCCGAGAGGCGAAGATTCTGCCGTTTCTCAAACAGGTGGCGCTCCCTTCTGTCAGCTGCTTCTTCTCCCCTCCGATGGAGCGCACTCTCTTCTCTGCCCTGCCTCTGGGCCAGAGACTTTAATGTCCGGAATGCCTGGAGGCGGGAAATCTGTGTGTTAGGAAGAGAGAGGGGATGAAGAGGCACTTGAATCAAGACCACAGGGGGAGGATGGGAGATGTCCATCGTCTGCTGCGACACAGAATATTCGTGTCGCCAACAGAAGTATGCGCTAAAGCAGGCGAAGGCACACTTTGCTGCGAGACACTCTGGAGCGGAATTCTTCCACCCTGACGGCGAGCTGAGTGTCTGCGCATCATCTTACATTCTACAAGAGAAAATCATCAGGGGTGCACCAATATATAACAGTGGGGCTCGTCATATTTCACTCAAATTAAGTGGTTTTAAGTTAAGTGGTAAAATTGTTTCCAACTGAGACATTTACATTTATTAACTGTGACTTTTATTATAAATTGAATTCTTATGGCATTGGACATTCAAGTGAGTAAGGCACATGAACTACATTATAACCTCACTCTGACTAACAAACAGGCAAAATCTGGAGTTAGTCACATGTGCCTATTCACTCGTCCTAATTTCGTGCGAGTCATATACCAGTATGCTGCAAGCGTCACTCGTATCAGCCGTAGCTCAGTGACAGCGGTGCGGATTGTACACGGACAGGACGATAGATCGATTCCCGCTCACTGCGCTACATTTTTGCTGCGTTGAAATAATTAATTTAATTGTTTTAAACTATTTTATGTGATTTTAAACTATTCTATGTCGTTTTAAACTATTAAATAATACTTTTAATTTGTTTACTATTTATTATCCATTTCAACTATTTATTTATTCTATTGACTGCCATTACTTGTGAATTCAAGACAATATTTTAATCTTATTAGGGCTATAATACGAAATAAAGCTATTGGCATCAACATTTAGCAACTTATTGCATATGTGTGATATCCGGTCAGAAGGACCCAAAGATATGTTAAATCCGGCTTGGCGGACCGCAATTATTCGAAGGACCAATAAAATGTCTAATATTTAAAAACTCATACTTCGATAGCTGGACAGGTGGAGCCCATACATTGATTTTCTAAGGAATAACTCTTAGTCGTTTGGGAAAAATAAAAATACGAATGAGATCACAAAACATAATATTAGGAAAAAAGGGCACACAATTAGAGCAAAATACAAGTGTTAAAAATGATTTTCTTCTTCTGTTAAATTGTCCAAAATGTCCGAATTAGTTGAGGAGTTTAAATCTTGGTTGAAAAGAAGATTGTCTTTAGTTGCGAAGGACCATAATAAGAATGATGAAACACTGTTACCTTGCACCGTCCATTGTCTGATACCTCGACACACATGAAGTTGGGTTGATTGTAGTTCGACCTGGGTTGATTCCAAGGAACGTTGCGCTGGTGGAGTCCTTGCTGAGGGATGAAGATTCCACCATGAAGATTCCACCTTCACTTGACACTGTTTTCGGTTCACTCACGAACGTTGCGACAAAGTTACTTTTGGCTCGTTAACCAAATAATGTCCGGCTCGAAGGGACTGTTAACTGCCATAGAACGGCTTGCGGTTCACAGGAGACAAGACAAGAGGACACGGCCCGAACTTGGTTAGAGCTGGTGTTGACGTACAACCTAGCGAGACGGAGTCTTTGGAAGAACTGGAGAGATGCCTTGGGGAGCTTTTCTTGTCCGCGTCCTGGACGCCTGATTGGTCGGCAGAAGTCACCTCATACCACGTGACGATCGGACCACTATAGATTTGGAATGCAGGTGGGTGTGTGTGTGTGTGTACAAAGATAAGTGGAAATAGATGGCTTATAATAAAAATGGTATCGGACAATGGTGGGCAAAGAGCAGTTCTAAATAACATACAATTCTAATTATTAGTAAAAACTATATTAATGCGTAAAATTTGATTAATTGATATGACTAAATATGAAAACCTAACAGCATATCTATATCAGATACCAATAATTTTATTTAATATTATTTCTACACTATTTTAATTTATTTTCTGCACTATTTTAATTTATTTTTTTACGATACTGACAAAACTCGAGACAATGGTTTCCATTGAAACATCTAAAACCGGCAAGCCCCATATAATAACCATAAATACAGAAAGTTATTCTGTAAAAAGTGGTGATTTTGTTTGGCGATGTTTGGGCAAAACTTGTGGTAAAAGAGTGAAGACAGATGAAAATAAAATGAACTTATTGGCTATTAACGCCAAACATACAGGACCACATCCTGTTACCATGAGGAGCCTGTCCTTTCTACAGCGCAAAACCCCAGCACCGTCTGCGTCTCCGGCGGCTGACCCAAGATCTTCGACACCGCACTGTTCGAAACCCACACCCACCACATCTTCTCTCGGGACTGTCAACTCCCCACCTGCTCCTGCATATCCGTCTGCAGCTGCACTGGATATCGATAATTCAAGGTTCAAAGAAGAACTCGCAGCGATCAAAGAACAAATAAGGTGCATCTTAGACCACTCGATAGAATCGGATACAAGATTAATCCAGTTCACGCACATATGTCTACTCGGAACGTGGTTACGTCCTGTGTTGTGACACGTGACCAGGCCACTCAGTACGAATCGTCGACCGATTGCTCTTTGGACGAACGTTGCACTTCGTTTCGTAACTTGGTTTGGTGACTTGGTGACAACTATTGAAGTCCTTGAAGCGGAAGCTGCTGCACTGAGGACCGAGAAGATGTCCTGTGACGGTTCAAAGGAGAATACTGTGGAGAAATACAACACAAATAATCTTCAAAATTAACAATAAATTTAATAGTATTAATAAAACTAAAAACAATATCAGAACTCAAAAGAAAAGAAAGAATCACATAAAAACAAAACTCGCGAATGAAAGGAAACTAAAAAGTCCCATGTGTTGGAAAACCAATCCAACAAAACTACAAATCTAAACTTCAGATCAGTGACAATCGAAGGTGACAGCCACGCACGTGGCCTGACCTCCCTAGTACAACAACGAGTGAGGAGGACGACGGCGGTGACTTGATTCTGCAAGCCTGCATCGGATCGGCCAGAGTCCGTTTTTCCGTTATTCTAGCTACTGTCCCACACAGACACGACCTGCCTAAACACCATCCAGTAAACCAGCAGATAAACCTCGTTAACAGCTACATTTAAGAGTTGTGCTATAGATATGAAGAGTTAAATCCTTTTGATTTAACACCACACCATCAAAAGACGCTGGTTTACTGGACATGGAATGCACCTACGAACTGCTGGAAAGCACCTCCTGGCTGAGTTGATCCTTCACCACCTAGTAAAGATCGATCTTTCTGGGTCCCCGGCGAAAGAAATGTCGCCGCCAGCTACATCGCTGAAACCTGCAGACGCACGAGAACTTCCCTTCGACACGTATGCAGAGGCAATTAAATCCTCGCCGATCAAGCCCGCCAACGGTCATTCACAAGGTCCTTTTCAATCATCACGACTCCAACCTGACGCCAACTGTATTGATGGACAACTAAGGACATTTAATGTTTCTAATATCGAAAACCATGTTTTTTAGGGCCTCCGCCTCTAGCCAACAGACTAAATTGACAAAATTGACTGACCCGAAAATTAAATCAAACAATTCCAATTTGAAAAAAACAACCGACGAGACACACAACTGTGGTACATCAAAACGCTCAAATGGCCACAAATAAGGGAGATGAACTTTCACTCATGTGCGAAGAATTAAATCCCGATTTGCTTGTTGTAACGAAACACGGTTTCAGCAACAGTAACATTAAAAATTCCAAATTATCAATTGGCTAACAGCTATTGTCGAAACTCCACCAAAGGAGGAGGAGTAACGATTTTTGTCAAAAATTTGCGTTCCTTTACCCCGCAAAATTCAGGAAAAACTATTAATTATCTGGATGCTCGCCTTAATATTAAAATATTGTTTAACATGTTCAAGTTTCTAAAGCTGTTTTATGTAAGAAGTGGGAATTTACCACAAAAAAATAGTAGTTATATCTCTAAATTAAGAAATGAACCTGTATTTACTGTGCCCAAGCCTAATTTAACTTTTATTTTCAAAAAGGTTACATCTTTTTAGGACCCAAAATTTACAACGTTTTGCTAAGTGTAATAATAAATTGTAATAATTCTAAATAATTTTCAAAAAAATTAAAAACGTGGTTATTGTCTTTTGAAAGTGTTGATTTTCTAGTAAATATAAATAGTTGATAATTAATTTTAATTTTATTGTTGGTTAAGTCTGTTCAAACGTAAGGTCTATATGGAAGATATAATAACTGGATATGGTTATAATTTATATTTATGGCACTTTATGTACTGAATTAGCTTTAGACTTTGAAAATTATATACATAATGTGTTTTTTATTCAAATTTGTTTTATTAAAGCTTAGTTTAAATGGGAAGATTTATCGTATTTGAATTTATTTGTTAATTTCATTTGCTTGAGTGTTGTTTTCTTTTGTTTTTCTAAGAAAGTTGGAGCCTCTACACAGGCAGTTCCTTGCCTTTTTAGGTCCTATTTTGTTTTCTTGAATTTTGTTTATTGATGTACCTTAGCTGTATTAATATAAAAAAAGACATGTTCATATTTCTTTAACAAAAAGTTACATTGTTTTATTTTAATTTTCATGTCAATTGTGTCTACAACTAAGGAGCAATGTTTGTGTCTGTGCTTAAGGTATAAATGATGTTTATATAATTACTTGTACTATTGTACATATTTTCAAGAAAATAAATAATTTTTCTATTCTTTTTTCTATTCTAAAAACATCCTACACTAAAATGCAGCTATGAGTTTTTCTCAGACAACTTCAACTTACGATTTTTCCGTCCCCAAATCGATTCCTGCTGCACTTGTGAAGAATTAAACTTAAAATTGAAAATCCCTCATCTAAGTGATGCTGCTAAAAGAAATGTTGCAGCTGAATTAATACTTCACAAGCGTAGATTCAATAAATTTTATATCAAACTTAAAAATGAAAATGATCAAGAAACAAAATCAAAAGAACCGTATGTAATCGCAATCACTGATCATATGCAAAATATTCCTCTGTCTATGATTCCATTGAAATTAAAAGAACAACGATCAATAAAAATACTAAATTTAGTTCATTCAATTTTACAATCTGGATTTCCAAAATATTTTTCAAACTATTTCCAATTTATATCTCATGATAGTGTAAGAAGCACTCGCTCTGGTTCTCGTACCTTAAGAATGCCCCAACACAGGACTGTAGTATTTGATAGATCTTTTCAAGTGATGGGTTGTCGTCTGTGGAACTCCCTTCCTCCAGAAATCACTTCCATTGAGGGAGATCGGCGGTTTGTGGCGGCACTGAGACGTTTGTACCATGAACGGTTGGTCGGGGCGGGTCCGTCCTAGGGGTCTGTGGGTGTGGTGCTGGCATTGTGTGTGAGGAGTGTGAGTGAGTCAAAACTGCATATATAATATTTATTTCAAAAATGGAAGTTGTAATGTTATTTTGTGTTATGATTGTATAATTATATTTTTATTTAGAAGTATCATATTTATAATTTTTTAGTGTTTAGATTAATGTTTAATTTAATGTATTTAGTAAGGTAGATTAGTGTTAATATTTGTGAATATTATTGATCAGACAGGTTAAGTGTAAGAAAGGGCCATGAGGCCCTAACTTTGCCTGTTTAAATAAAGGAATTTTCATTTCATTTTCATTCCAGTTCAGGAAACATTCTATTTAAGACAACTATCTGTTAACTTGTTCTGTATTCATGATATCAAAAATAACAAGTCCCATATTTACGTATACCATGAGGGGACTGCAAGAAAGAGTCCGGACGAGGTTTGTTCCTTTGTATATAACTATTTAAACAGTGCCCCTGCCAAGTTTACACACAAGTACACATCTATTCTGACAACTGCGGAGGGCAAAATAAAAATCATGCGTTAAACTGAGTTTTTTTTGTCTCTTACTGATACTGGCCGGTTTAGTCGAATTGAACAGTTCTATCCTAACAGTGGTCACTCGTACCTACCGTGTGACCGGTATTTCTCAATAATCAAAAGGAAACTGAAAAGATGTGATATGGTGTACACTTTACATGAGATTACTGAACATCACCTCAAGTACAGGTGGAAAATTCACTCTAGAAAAAATTGCTCTAATGATATCTTGGTTTGCTCTACTTTTAACACTGGTGGCCAACCTATTATAAAGAGACGTGTGTCAAAAAAAAAACGAAAGGAAAAAGAGTTGCTGCCAAAGATAAAATTTCATTCGGAATCAGTTCACTAGTGCATTTCACCTACGGAACGGCTCAGGGGGTGATCGTATGTAGGCCCTTTATAGATGATTTGATGGAGTAGACTTACAAACTTTCACAAGTTAACTAACCAATCAATTGATTTTCCAAAAACAATTTGTTATGCATTGGGTAAAATGCCACTCAAAAAGTCAAACTTCAAGACATCAACAAGCTTATGCCACATGTCCCGGAAGAGTTCAAAGAGCTTTATGAGGAGTTCATGGATTGGCCAACAATCAACGAAGTCTAACGGGGGAGGACGAACATGACATTGAATAGACATGAGCATTCAGGAAAAAATCAACAAATTATATTGTGTAATTTGCCTACAATCCTTAATTTTTGGCCCAAACTGGTGTTTTAATTGTAAAATAAATAATATAAAAATAATATAGAGTTTTTTTGTTCAAAAATATGGATGTAAACAAAAACATTTTAAGTCCAACGTTTTAAATTATATTATAACAAATATACAAATAAATTATTTTGGTCTACAATACAAAAAAGATACATTTGAAAGTGTCACAAAGCACTCTCATGTGTTTTTTAGATTCATGTGGTTGACCAAAATGGACTTTCCGAAAAAAAAACTGTTTTGATGACTTAAGACGTTTTTTTTACACCAATTCATTTATCTTTAAGTAATTTTTATATTCTTTCTGAATATAAAGGGTTTTCAAAGTGTGACGAAATATTAAAATGCAGCTAAAACCCAATAAATATGACGTCGCGGTGCCAGTTGAGTTGTGGCAAGGACTAACCGTGTATCCGGCAGTTTATCTTGGTAAGCCCGGTACTGTCATAAATGAAGTAGACATTTAGCGATACCACAATCCGTTTATATCTTTGTATATCTGATTAAATGTATAAGTTGTAAACAGGTGTTTTGCTAAGCACTCCATTACACATCTGAAACAAAATAACAAACTTATTAGAGCCATCTAAAAAGAACAGGGGTTTTTGTGAAAATATTATTTTAAAGGCTATGCTACCCACAATTCTGCCTATGCTATTTGGCCTAGTGGATTCACCAAGAAATGTTACTTTGAAGGCTCTGTTGTTGGTCATACATACTGCAATGTTAACATTGAGTAAGTTAACGTTGGGTAATAAACTATTGTCATTGTATTACCTGCAGTGGAATTCGGGTTTCTTTGTTTTAACTTTTTCTTCCTCTTATCCCTTGTGATTTATATAGGACTGCCCTTTTGTTCAAGCAGCTTTTGCAACATTTCCTTTATACAGATGTGGATTCTGTCCTTTCCTTTTTCTAGGACCCCCAACAACAATACTTTCACTCATAATATTTAGCGATATTAGGTTTAATAAACGTTGGCAACATTCAATTAATGAATATAGAGTTTAAGGTTATAGCTGGCAAGAATGAGAATGCTTCTGTCAGAATGATGCAAACACAGGTGCTGTTGCAATTTTTTTAAAGGGCGTGAGTCAATCAACCCTACCGCTGTGTCTATAGAGATAGCTACTTAAGACATTTAAAAAAATACTCTGTGACTTACGCCCTTTAAAAAATATTAAAAGTTCAAATAAATATTTGTACCATAAGGAATAGTGATCAAAACGCCCTTTTAAAGAAAATCGATGTATCTAACAATATATAGTTGAAAACAGTTAAAAGTGGAAATCGTAATAAATATGGCTTGCGCCCTTTTAAAAAACAGATTCAAATAAGTTTTGTATATGTACGTTATATAATTTAACGATATAAATCATTCGTACTTCAATGCTCAAATAAATCAGAGCGCAGTTATAGTATATGTACAAGTATCATAATATAATCGAATAATAGTCGATATACATACAATTACGACATCACAGAATGGGTTGGTATGAAAGCTCGTATTTATTTAAAGTTGAGAAATTAACTAAATAAGTTAAAACACTAGATTTTATACGTATATTTTCGGACAACTTAAGTCTTGAAAAAAACAACAATAAATAATTATAAATAAACTAACAATGATCTGTTGAAAGTATCAATCTTATTGGCACGTTTAGGGGCAGTCCGGTATAATTGTTGGATACCCGCACATCGCAGTCATCGTCGCGTCGCGGAGGACCAAATCCCCCACCCGCGGCTGTCACGAGGGGTTCGACTCCCAACTCATCCAGACTCCATGCCAAGGGTAAATCTGGCAAGCCACTCCCTCTGTCAAGTTCACCGTCGGTGGCGAGGGGGGCACATATGGAGACAGTGGAGGGGGCGGCCCAGGAAGAGTGTGACCTCTCGGGGGGTGATCGAGTAAACAAGTATCGTAATATAATCGAAGAATGGTCGACACACATACAATTAAGACTTAAAAAAATGGGTTGGTATGAAAGTGTTATATATTTATTGAAAGTTGAGAAATTAACTAAATAATTTCGCGCTGCTTTCACATGACTGCTTCTTCTCCCCTCCGATGGAACGCGCTCTCTTCTGCGCCCTGCCACTGGGCCAGCTACTTCATTGCCCGGTATGCCTGGAGGCGGTCACTAAGAGTATTTTTTAAAATGTTTTAAGTAGCTATCTCTATGGACACAGCGGTAGGGTTGATTGATTCACGCCCTTTAAAAAAAATTGCAACGGTACCTGTGTTTGCATCATTCTGACAGAAGCATTGTCATTCTTGCGAACTATAACCTTAAACTCTATATTCATTAATTGAATGTTGCCAAAGTTTCTTAAACTTAAGATCGCTAAATATTATGAGTGAAAGTATTGTTGTTGGGGGTCCTAGAAAAAGGAAAGGACAGAATCCACATCTGTAAAAATGAAATGTTGTAATAGCTGTAACAAAAGGGCAGTCCTATATAAATCACAAGGGATAAGAAGAAGAAGAAGTTAAAACAAAGAAACCCGAATTCCACTGCAGGTAAGACAATCACAATAGTTTATTATTACCCAATGTTAACATTACAGTATGTATGACCAAAAGAGCTTTCAAAGTAACATTTCTTGGTAAATCCATTAGGCCAAACAGCGTCAGATTTGTCGCTGCCTATAAAATAATATTTGTACAAAAAAACCCGGTTAATTTTATATGGCTCTAATAAGTTTCTTATTTTGTTTCAGATGTGTAATGTAGTGCTTAGCAAAACTTGGGGAACAAAACTGCCTGGATGTTTTAAAAAAGTTCTACAATATTCAATCTAAAACCAAGCAGGATTTCTATCTACAAGGACTGATTGATGTAGACGTTCAGCAAAGGCGCCCTAGACAAAATGTGGAAAATTAAAAACAGAAAAGTGCCTCATTTTCATATCATACTATTGTTGATACCGAGAGGAAACAGGAATGTTTTCAAGCATTTTTATGTGTGTTTTCCATCACCGAGAAACGTGTAAGGCGCATCGGAAATCTAAAACTTCTTAGTCAAAGCCCTGAAGATAAAAGAGGCAGGAAAGTCAGTCATGCTTTGCCTTTTGAAGTCCATAGATTGGTGGATGACCATATAAAATCATTCCCACTGAAAGATTCATTATAAGGGCAAAAAGAGCTATTATTTATCACCAGATTTAAATATTTTAAAAATGTGGAAATTGAACTTAGAAAAACACTCTGATGTTTCGCCTAAAGTAAGCCAAACTTTCTTTTGGCAATACTATAAAGAACATTTCAACTATCCATTTGGCCAACGCCAAGTGGACGTATGCAGAACGTGTGAGCAGCTTAGTATGAAAGTTAAGTCCCCTAGTTTAAACAATGTTGCGTAAAGGGCAGCAGATGCAGAACTAAAATAAAAACTAATAACTACAGAAGCAACAAATTTTACACCTCGTTGCAGCACGAACAATTGGAAGTAGGTAAGAATGTAAAACGTCCTGGCGTAGGCTTTCGATTACATGAAAAAAATATCTATTCCTAAACTGCCAGTTCAGGAATTATACTACATGAGGCAGTTGTCTGTTAACTGCTTTGGAATACACAATTAAAAAAATAATGATACATTATTCATATATCATGAGGGAGTAGCACGGAAAGGCCTGAATGAAGTTTGTTCTTTTCTTAACGAATACGTAAAATAAATGCCTACCCATAACACTGAGATTGGCCATTAATTATTTATAACGCCATATGATCGGAGAACAATGTTCTAGGTATCTTGACAAGAGTTTAACAGAGGACTGGGCCATAGAGTATTTTTCACGCACAAACTTTTCCGTCCGTCCCTTCGATGGTTCTTTAATGAAGATCGACTTATAAACAAAGTTTGACTTCTGAAGTACATCTGTTGTTTGTCTTGCTAACTTCATAAACTTTTACCCTCCACTTCACTTTAAAGACCCAATACAGTAGATTAACAGTGCCATCATGGACGAATTCTGGTTCATTTATACTCTCAATTACAGATGAAACAAAAAATTGTTTTGTATATACAGGGAGGTTTTTAATGGCCATGATTGTGATCGTATAAACTATAAATATGACACAAAGTTTAAAATCTAGAACCTTTCCTTTCGTTCAGAAACATTTAAAAATATCTAAATCAACTTTTTTAAACTACTGTCATTTTCAAATATTGCGGCCAATTTTGATCTATGTTATAGAACTCCCTGTATAATATAATGTTGTTATGAAAAAAGTTATTTTAGGGTTATTTTATTCTTAGTATCTTTTAATATTTCCCTTAACAACGAAGATTCGAGAGCTCAAAATGTTGCCATATGTAATGGAGTTTAAAAAAGAGAAAATATAATGGAAACAGTACGTGTCCATTTTAATGTTCTTAAATGTACATCTAAACACTTTCATCTATCATTTGAAAAATGTCGGTTGTTATTAGGATATTTACAAATGATCCCACGGGAAAGGAAACTTGTTAGTATTAAGAGCGTTTCAATTAGTTCTAACTGTCTAAAAGTCGAGTGAATTCATAAGATCTGGTGGTTTTGAGGATGTACACACGTTTAACTTCAAGAAAACTGAGGTAGTATCCTTACCTAATCAAGAAGCATATCCTCAAGGAAAGATTTCTATAAAAAACAAAAAAAAAGTACTTAAAGAAAGTAATGCCATATATCATTAAGGAACACACAGACTTTTTCAATCAACTTTTGCAATGGCCAGTAATTGAAAATGTCCCCATCGATGATGATGATGATGATGAATAATGTTTTTGTAATGTACTCAATAAATGTTATATAATTATTTAATAAATACTTGAGTTTATACTGTTTGGTAACTGATCTTGGTCATTTATTACATCAAACCCTGCGTTATTAAATACCAAAACTCTTCTCATAATTTATTGAATGTTACAAAGGACCTAAGTGAACAATAAAAAAAAACATTCTAGATTCCTGTTAGGTTATGAACCTCAAAAATGCATGTAATTGTTGGTTTATACATGTAATTTATTGTATAATTTTACCAAATCGCTATTAAATATTTCAAAAACGATAGACAGTTTTTTAGTTTGACTCAAAACTATAAAAAATGACTTAGGTACCTTTTAACAATTCACCCGTTCAAATTAAATGGATAGAAATAAATTATCCCTTACAAAAGCCCATTAACAGATGGGAACATATCTAAACCAAACTTTCCACACGTGATTTATGCTAGTTTTTAACTAATACGGCCGTATAAACAAATATACATAAGTAGAAGTGTGTCTGTATTTTCCTCAGAAAATGTATATATTTTACCAAAGTTCTGTATTTTCAAACTAAAACCCTTCACTAAGTTATCGACGATCTCAGTTAGGAAGGCTTGGGCTCATTCACTCGACAAGTCAGCAAATAATTGGATTTATCTTCATTACAAAATTGATATTCAGACCCCTTGTAAATATACATGAGAAGTCGAATACTGATCAAGCGTCAATTTGATTTAATGGAATGATATAGTGTTTCTGCCACATTGGTACAAAGTCCTTGTGAGAAATAATAATTAAAACAAATAAATGAACATAAATTTCTTACGAGTGTTTATCATTATGTAATTTAAGCTACATTAAAAACAAGGCATTTGATTAAACTTGCTCCAAAAATATATTTTTTTAGATAAAGGAGACTTAATAGATATCAGCAATATGTTTCAGAATAACTACCGCATAAACACATTATTGACTCAAATTAAAGTTTAAACACAGACAACTACACATTATAACACAAGACATTTTTGAGTATTAAAATACATAACTTCCCACTACAAACAGTATTTTTGTACGGATATTCAATTCTAAATTAGAGAGATTTAATTCAACAATAACAATTTCCAAGTTGTTTATAATTTCCTAAAGTAAGTAGTTTCATGATTAAATATTTTGCAAATAATTATATTCTACATTGTTACACTGTTACTATCTTGGTATTTCCAAACTACTTTTGTAGTGAGCTGTCACAAACGTGTGAAATAGGTAAAATTACCACGATTAAGTTATGCCCTTTAATTCTTTATGTGTTATGAAAGTGTTTCTGAAAGTGTGTTATTGGTTAAACCTGTGTTATTGGTCATGTCTGCCTGTAGTTGTGTACTAATATATTAATGTTCCTGATTAAATCTGTGTGAATTCAAATTGTATTATTGAGGGATGTTTTTATCTTTTGACAGTTTTTAAATTGTATACCAGTTTCTACTACATTTTTTATATCAATACTAGTATTGGTATCCAGTGCTGTTATTTGGTTGTTATTTTAGTACGTGTTACCGGAGTGTAATACAAAACAATGTGGCTGAACTTTTTAGATTTTAAGCAATCTACCTACTGCAATCGCCATCATAACAGAATTTCCTAAAGATGTTTTGAATTTTCTCCAATCATGATCTCCAGAATTCAAATTACTATAGTACGAAAACGTATACGAGTATATGTCATGCTATTCTAATGCTTTTGCATTGTTAAGCTCAGCTTAGCTAGGTGCCGTACACAGCGCTGGGTCTGTCCGTAAAGTGTAACTGAGTACTAAGTTACTTGATTCTTGTAATGACGGATCGTGTAATAAATGTTTCATGTGTCCAGCTTTGCTAGGTGCCGTACACAGCGCTGGGTCTGTCCGTAGAGAGTATAACTGAGTACTAAGTTACTTGATTCTTGTAACGACGGATCGTGTAATAAATGTTTCATGTGTCCAGCTTTACTAGGTGCCGTACACAGCGCTGGGTCTGTCAGTAGAGAGTATAAATGAGTACTAAGTTACTTGATTCTTGTAATGACGGATCGTGTAATAAATGTTTCATGTGTCCTGAAGTATCGTGTGAAGTGTAAAATATACTACATCAGGCATGACACCTATTTGAATTGTTTTTTACTTAAACTAAATTTCGGTTCAGCTTTAAAAAACGCGGCATGTTTGGCGACATTAAAATTTAAAGAATCACACAACCAACATTTAAATAAATTATAGTAGCAGGCGTTTGTGGTGGATTTCGACAGGAACATCTTGTACCAAGAGTAGCAGATATTCATGTAGCTTACGTTAGCTAAGATCGTAGTACCTTATCTACTAGGAATTTTGGTCACCATTTTACAACTGTAAATCGCATACTACTAATAGCCTGCTATTATATTAATTGATACTTACAATATGAACATATAATATCAATATTGTTGCTTGAGAATTAAAAAATATTTTTCTATAATTCACATACAAACCGGCAGATGAAAAATAAAGTATTTTCTGTTATGTATTTATTCGATTTAACTTGTTTTAGTTGTCTTTAACCTATTTTAACCTGATCAATATTTGAGTGATTGAGTGTAGTTGCTGCACCACTGTCTATAAAAAGATTTAGACGCAGAATTATGAAGGTAGTTGTAGATAACCACCATAGTGTGCATAAACAGTGGAAAATGCACATAGTGTCACCACCTAAAACTAAAGAATTAAAAGCTAGTAGATAAAAAAGAAGAATGAAGAACTTACGTGTTGTGCTGCTGTGTTAATTAGAATTAATACAAAAGTACAGGATTTTACCATATATTTCCGGTTAACACGTATTTTTTACTTTGTGTATGAGTTCTTCTGAATATTGAATGTCAATGTATTGCAAAAGATAATCAACTGTTTTTTATTCAATTCCTACTATTAGATTTTAAAATCTATTAGTGTGTAAAGAAATATTTCAGTTAAATTAAACCACTTTTCATTTGATTTTGTATATAAACTAAAAACCTGTGACCTGGTACTTTTTATAATTAGAATGACTACCTACTCTATAATATTATATTGGAGCTTTGTACATATTTTACGGATAAATTATCAATTTTATTTTTAATATTAACGAAATCCAAATTATGTACACATATGTCAGTTATTGAAGTTTAAAGAGGTAGAAACATTTGTTTACGTTACAATTTTGGCTTTTCTATTTTACCACTTTTATCGTCGTGCAAGAGACATAGTGTCGTAACTACAAAATCGGCGATTTTGAGATAAGACTGCTTTTCCACTAATGTTGATGTGCTCTATTGAATAGACATACTGTCGTATCTGTATCTCTTGTCGTTTTACCAGTATAGCTACCTTAAGGTTGGTCGTAACTAACTTTATCACAATTATACAAGGAACATACTGACGTATCTGTACTTACGACACTATGTCTCTCAAGCGTAATATTTGTTATTCAAAAGACATAGTGTCGTAACTAACAAAACGTATTACGCAATATGTTTCTCGTCAATCCCCAATGCTCAACCTTTCAAAGGTTTTATAATTTTTTTAATGCGAACAATTAATTTTCAATATTTGTACACTTCATTACTGTTATACACTGTGACTGTGCTAGAAGGGAATTTATGTCTTGTTGTTGTTCAGAGTTGGCATCAGCTGTTTTGTGATGGGCCAATGCAAACTTGCAGTTGGCTAATCTGAATCTTTATGTAAACAAGGATAACCTCAGTGTAGTGAATGTTGTGTTTATCTGTTGTTCTAATGTTTTCAAGTGTATTTAAATGAAAAATTACTACAACACGGACAGTGAAGATGAGATTACACTGTCTAACTATTTTATTGATAAGTGTAACACAATAAGCAATGAAAATTATGAGTTAGATCCAGATTACTTTCCAACATGTTCCATTGAATGCTGCGGTAAAGACGTTTACTCTTTATGTGATCATTGCCTTCGTATTTTATGCAAAGATCACACAGCTGCTCCATGTGGTGATGGCCATAAATTACTTTTAATTCTCGAACCTGTTTGTCCTGAAGGCGGTTCATTAGTTAAAAAACTGAAGCCTACCCAAGGTTATGATGAACAATCTAACCCTAGACATGATCAGCAACTGAATAGCTGTGAGATAGGCATTTGTAAGGATGAGGTGTACTCCTATGTCCATTGTGTTACAGATATCTCTGTTTCAACCATATCGATAAAAGTATTTGTCGCAATGATCACAAAATTGAAGAAACTGTTGCAACTCCAAATGTAACTGATAGGCCTACTGCGAAAACTGGTCAGAATGAATCTGTGATCAGTTCAATCTGCCCTACCCCTGAATCCTTTGAAGAAGATGGTAGCAGAAAGGAGACTGCCAAGGAACGCAAAAAAGAATAAATAAAAATAAAATTGCAAAAGAACTTAGAAACAAAGGTGAAAAATATAGTAGCGTGAAGAGAAACGTAAGCGTGCCTGCGAGGAATGAATTGAAACAAAGGTGCAATGGAAAATATGTGAAAAATTTTTGCATGAATGCTCAAAAATTACTGAAGAAGAAAGGGAACAAATTATGAAAGACTTTTATGGTACTGGTAGTCTTCAGTTGCAAAGGGAGTTCATAGCCAGGTATGTGAAACAGACTAGTACGAAGAGAAAAACTAGTGGTAAAGAAGATTCGAGGAGGAAATACACCTTGAAATACTTTTTACCAAAAAAGGACTTACAAATCTCTGTGTGTAAAAAATTGTTTTTGAACACACTGGGCATATCGGATAGAACTGTCCGTACAACTTTATCTAATGTAAGAGAATCAAGCGTAATTGAAAAAGAGAAAAGGCGCGGCGCGCAACAGCTTTGAAAACCCGAGATACTACTGTGCGTGAGGCAATAAGGACTCATATTAATCGATTCCCGCGCATGGAATCACATATTGCCGTGCATCCACATCAAAGGTCAACTTCCATACCGATGTCCATTGAAAATACAACTAGTAGATTAGAACTAATATGTGATCTTCAAGTTAACTTCACATATAATCAGGCGATTTTAAGAATCAGCTGGTTTGTTTGAGAAACCTCACATTTCCAGGACTTGTGGGATTTCTCAAATGGAGAATACGATTATTTATTAAACAGGCATAGAACATTGGACTTGTGGGATTACTCTACCAAATGATTTATCTTTATAAAATCCACGATAAATTGTCGCTAACTCAGCCAAAAATTGGACTTCTGGGGTTTCTCAAACAAGCGATTCAATTATGTATTAGGTTAGTTATTACCTGAAGAAGAGATCAGATCGAAGATCTCGAAACGTGGTGTTACTGATTTCTTGTTTCACTGAACGATGGCAAATGAAACTGATTACATTTTTTATCAAATGCCTGAAATTAAAATCAGACATTAAAAATGTTTAAAGTTAACAAATTCAGTTTTTGTGTAATTAAACATTACAAGTTGCTTTACTGATTAGTTTACTCATAATGTATTAAGGAATTTGTAAAGAATATAAACTATAAATGATATGTATGTATTAACAAGTAAATTGAAATTAATTCCTTCTTTGTTGAACACACTAATATAGTAGAGTAAATTATATTTTGTTTTATAATTTCGGAACAATTATAGTTAGTTTTAACTTGTGATTATTATTAATACATATCGTCGTGCAAGAGACTGCGAAATGGCAACTTTTCAGGAGAGCCCTCCAAAGAAACCTAAAGAACATGTTATGCTGTAACTGCGTAAATGAGCAATAAAATATTACCAAGACTATTTCAATGTTCTAAAACATATCTTTCCACGGTTTATCGACCATTAACATTTGATATTTTTCTTTTTCTTCTTTTCTACAGCTGTTTTAAGCAGATACGACTGTATGTCTCAAAAAAAGGTTTAGGGCTATGTATTTACGACACTGTTGTTATTATAAAAACTCTTTATTTTACAAGAATAATTATTATTTTTGTATAAAATAATATAGTATTGTAATATAATATAAAAATAATATTAAACTCTATATAACAAGCTAGCCATACTTTGGGGAAAAAGTAAAATAATGTGTAAAAATTAAACTAGTGTAACAAAATAAAAAATACTAAGTATTTCATTGAAAATAAGAAAATTCTAAAGAGGTAGGATTAATTTGCCCTAATTTTATTGTTAGGCCTAATTATAACACAGACTACATACAATATAATTATAATGAAAATTTTGTTTAGGGAAACATCAAACAGTGAGATCACACTGCATTACTAAAAATATAAAATGATTAAACCTAATTACAAATAAAAAAGACACTACATTGACGAAAAAATCAATAATTCATTGTTTATCCATCAATGTCCAACCACTTTATCTGTTCACTTATGACGCAAGTTTTTATAGAACTGAACATTTTCCTCTCCTTTTATGATGGGAGTCGATCCAGCACAAAGTCCTATTAGGTCGGCATACTTTTCTCCACTAAGCATCGGCTGGTTTTTCTTGTAAAGTTGTTTGGGCTTCAAACCTTTCAGAGTTGCATCATGTGGAATTGTTAAACTTCTGTATTCTTGAGTCAAGTGGGTAGATTTAAAAAAGATTTTGTTTGGCTCCTTCTTTAAAACCATGTACTCCACCATTGTCGGCCAGTTCAGCTTAGCTCCATTATCATCAGATCGCACAGTGAGCACCTTAAGCATTTTTTCAAGTCCCAAAAAATACATAAAGTCTGAGTTTTCCATGCTGTGTACTGTGTAAGGTTTGTTCCTACGTGCAAGACGTATGATTGATTTTAAATCAGCTGAAACAAAGACATTACCAGCAGTATTCAATGCCGAATTTATCGCACTGTGCGCGGAATCACCTTCATTTTGGCCGTGATAAGGCTCAAAAAATTGTAGTGAAATGAAGGAGATTTTTTGTGAGTTGCTCACAAAATGTAGTAGCATACTAGCAATGCCTGAGTTGTTGTTCCGACCGCAACATCCATCGGAGAACAAAAATACTTCTTTTACTTTGTTGCGATCAAGACTTGAAAGGTACTTCAACAAACAAGTGCCAATATCAGATGACCCTCTTCGGCCTTGGCCCTCATGCCACACATAACATGCACAATCCTTTGTTGCAATGTCATATACGGTTAAATTGAAATTAGTTAATCTTCTGTGATAGAAAAGTTGACTATCTGGTGCAATAGGAAGTAGAATGACGTGCTGCAAATCAAAAGCGGCACATACACAAGTTTCATCAGCCAGGTTAGCCTTAAAATGCCTTTTCAATTCCCTCACAGCCTCTTTTTCAGCTATATGAGCTTGATGTCTATTTTCAAGTTCTGCTTTTTTTCTTTCATTTTGGTCCTATACGAATTGCAAAGGGTGCACTGGTCCTTTTTAGGATGATGAAACGCTAGATGCATGTCTCTAAAATCCTTCGAGTAGGTATAATAACTAGTAGTTATCCCTCTACTCTTGTTTTCATTGTTAAACATTTCTACCATTTTTAAAGGCTCAGGTCAGGATGCAAATAATGGAAACTGAAGCTATAGAGCGAAAGAAAGGATTAAAACAGATTGACTATAAGTATGGGGTGATTAAGAGGGCAAGAGTTAAAGGCCTTGAATACCGAAATTGGAAAGGAAAGTTGTTCAGAAGAAAGAACTTAACGGCCAATGCAGGTATGTAAACATAACCTCACACTTATTTATTTTGTGTTAATGTTACTATAAAACTATTTATATTTAGGTCTGTATCATAAGATTGAGCTACCATTAGGATGGTTTGATTAATTTGTTAATATTTTTAACTGAGTTACAAACCCAAAGTAACAAAGAGCCGACCTAAACATGGACTAATTATTCAAGCCCAATCTCACATTTTCTCTGATTCCAAATCCTTCTTCATAAAATCAATTGTTTATTCATTTCAATAAATTATGCTTGGTTGTTGCAGATGTAAGAAGAAATGCTGCGAGAGTTTGTCAGAAGACCACCAGTTTGAAGTATTTACACAATTTTACAGTTATGACACTAAGAATGAGCAGGATGTTCCAGTGTAGTACATTGGAGTGGTATTAATGATATACACCACTACTATCCGATAAGGGGGCACTCATTCATGTCGGGCGACGGGGATTTTGGAGCAATAAAACGCAAATTGCGTAAAACAGACCGAGTTTACACACCAAAAGAATACGTCCACTGATTTTATCTTCTGCTCAACCCCAAAGATTCAGTTTTACTATGGTTGAATCCGATGACATGCCTTTAAATCATGGTTGCCACAATATTTTAAAAAGAATACGTTGTCGCTTGAAACATTGGGTCGTCACATTAGGAAAGAAGATAAAATATCACTTCAAGTGAGTAATTTGAATCATTTTACATTTGAAAAGGTAAATGTTTGTATTCTGAAAGCTATAACTTACATTGATGGTCTTGAATCACATACTTTTCGCCTTCTGACTTCGAGCCAGTTTCCTCAGTACCCATCAGATTAGGCTTATCCGGAAGGATGTATATCAATCAATATAAATAAAATTCAAGGAATACCTCCCAGATGATCCTGAAGTGGCACAGTTTTATCAAGAAATATTTAGTTGGCGAACAGTGAACAAAGACGATGAAGTATAAGTTTTATAAGAATCCGATGTGATGGAGCTACATAAATTTTACCATGACTAACCATATTTCGTCTGTAATTTCTTTACACGTTAGTGGCCCAATACTTTAATTTAAATAAGAACTGTGTTATTTTGTTATTATGTCTAAAATACTGTAATAAACAACTCCAAAAGTAATAAAAATCTAAATTATTGCATCCTTTTTTATGTTTGTTTGAGAAACACCAAAAGTCCTGCGGACTAAACGGAAGATGTTCTGCCGCTGGTTAAGAAGAAATTGTTTACGACATCAGTATTTTCTTCGGCGTATTCTCGTTACTGATGAATCCTGTTTTACTAGAAATGGAATTGTAAATTTTCGTAATACCCATACTTGGGCGTACGACAACCCACATGAAACTGCGACGAGGCATTTTCAACATACATTTTCAGTCAATGTATGGCTTGGTTTTCTGGGTGATAATTTGATTGGTCCATTTTCCCTCCCTAATCGACTTAATAGAGTAGCGTACTTAAATTTTTTAAGAACAAACCTGCCTACCCTCTTGGAAGATATTCCTGTTCAAAACAGAATAAATGCATGGTTTATGCACGACGGAGCACCTCCATATTTTTCTAATGATGTGAAAAACTATTTAAATGATACATACGGTAGACAATGGATTGGTCGAAATGGACCAGTAAAATGGCCACCACGTTCTCCTGACCTCACGCCAGCAGACTTTTTCTTATGGGGTTGGATGAAGTCAATTGTTTATTCAAAACGGATTAACACCATAGAGGAGTTACGAAATCGCATTACAGAGGCGGCAGAAACTATCAAGAATGCTCCAAACGTTATGAAACGCGCTAGAAAAGAGTGGATTCGTCGTGCGAAAACGTGCATTGCTAACAACGGAGGACACTTTGAGCAACTATTTTAGGTGATTATTACAGTTTTATAAAGGTTAATACATTTTATGTTAATGTTCAGTCTAGAATAAATGATCAGCTGTTACTCACAACCTAAACATTAGTTAATATTTTATGCAGATAAGAATATGCATTTTTGTGCGTCTGTTTTATTTTTAAATAAAGCTAAATTTCAATACCTATTATTAATTTTTTTCCTAAGTAATTCACATGAATCTTTTCAGAATTAAATGTTCTACAAATCTGTTTAAAAAAAATGACCTTTATTTAACATTTATGGAAGTAATCTTACGTTAAACACAAAAATGTGTTATTTCTTTGCACCAATTCTTGTGTTTTACGTAAGATATCTCTGAAAGTATTGCATTTACAGCTCTGGGACGAATTTTAATAAATTTGTCAGATATAAAAACATAAAAAACAATCGTATTTGTATCTTTGTAACTATCTTTACCATTTTTATACGGCCTGACTTCACCAAGGGTTCTGAAATCCGGGCGAAATCTTTCGCTAGGCGTAACTCGCTAACGAAGCGTTTCCGGGCATATGGTTATATGAACTTTTTTACTTGTTTTTAGCTATAGAATAAGCTCCCGAGAGATTGCCGTTTAGTTTTGAATCACCCTGTATATATCGCTCATGCACAAGAAAAATGTCACAACTCTAGAGATATGTTGTTTCACCTTTAGTATTTGTGAGATAACCATTCTGCCCTAACAAAGAATGTTACTGAATCTATCCCCAATTACTGTTACACTAATAACCATAGTTAGCAACCTTTCCCCTGTGAGGCACAAACTTTACATTTTCTTGAGGGCCTGGCTTTGGTGGTTGGAGGTATCTTTTCAATAAAATGTCCCCAAAACTTTCCTTGAAGGCGCAGTGGTGATTCTCCACAAGCGGGAGGCCCCCGCTTGGTCTGGAAGTCCGGTCGCTCTTGGATAGTAGATAGCATCGTGACATCCTTCCTGTCCTTCCATTTGAGACACAACATGGTTTGGGTGGAACTAAATGTAAGCTCTCCTTTTTTCAACTTCTCTTTTTTTATATCAGCAGATAAATTTTGCCTATTGGCCCTGACAGTACCTACAGCATATGTCTGTCTCTCCAGAAGCTCCTTGAAGGGTTTAGGTGAACTGTACTAGTTGCCTTGAACAGTACACGCCCTTGATCCAATAGATCTAAACATAAGTCCAAGACAACTTGTTCACTGACTGAGAACTCTTGACTATGCCGAGCAGTAGTTTCTTTCCCCGTATAGATTTTAAAATTATAACAGTACCCAAATTTTGAATCACATACTTTATAGATTTTTATCCCAAATCTGGCTCTTTTTGATGGGTTGAATTGTATCCAAGAAAGCCTTCCCCGAAATATCGTCAAACTCTCATCAATACAAATATGTCTATCAGGGGTGAAAATATTTTTGAAAACGAGTAAGAGATAATCAACTATGGGCCTGATTTTTCTTAATTTGTCTGTCGGGTTTAGAGACGATGAAAAATGGAGATACCTTGAAATCAATTTGAACCGGTCCCTTGCCATGGTTCACCAAATGTGGGGATACACTTTACTCTTCTAGTGGACAAATAGTTACTAATTGTTGACTTTGGATTCTGGGTCAGTAAGATAACTAAGGCAAAATATGAATTTAGTTCATTTACAGAAATGTATTTTCATTTAGACACTCTGTTATTGTCTCCCCCTCCTAATCCTAGGCTATCACTGGCATATTTGTTCGTTTCATTGCATACCTGAGCCCAAGGTTTCGTCACAGAAGTGATTGAACACATCTGATTCAGTGCAGTTTTCTCCTAACTGCCTCGAATGATAGGATTTATTCCATGATTGCCGGTAAAACGCATTGTACTAATGGTATTTGGTCCAACACTCCACGCAAAATCACAAGGCCTAGCCGGTCATCACTGCTGTCATCGTTTGTACCATCAGACATTTCGTTATTTTCATGTATGTCATCTTGTTCACTGTCACTTTCCTCATCACAACTTTCATCTAAAACAATAGCAACGTAAGCCTCAAAATCATCCGAATTAAGGAACACATCATTCCGGTCGCGAGACGCCATTTTGACTGTTTACAAACGAAAGAAAGCTGTTTTGCCAAGATGATTTGAGGCAATATCAGATGATTTTCAGCAACGAAGAAAAAGAAAAAATATACTAGAATATTGAGAACAAAATATGCAACAAATGTGAATGCCTCTGCGATCTATCGGCAATATATTCAACTACGTCGATGTCGTGTCTAGCGGACGGTCGCTGCCCGTCTTTAATCGTTGGGCCGCGCGAAGTG
This sequence comes from Homalodisca vitripennis, assembly GCF_021130785.1. Taxonomy (NCBI): domain Eukaryota; kingdom Metazoa; phylum Arthropoda; class Insecta; order Hemiptera; family Cicadellidae; genus Homalodisca; species Homalodisca vitripennis. The sequence goes on from NC_060209.1 coordinate 174,332,484, forward strand.
AAGGACGGAAACTGTCCGTCCAATGTCTTGAATGGGTTAATATCTTACAGCCTCAAAATGAGCAATCGCTTTATTTGGCAGACCTTATATCCTTACATGAAATAAAACAGTGACGATGGAGGAAGCCAGACATTGATGTTAAATTTAATGACAAAATCTGTACTTACTTACAAGGTAAGAATCAAAGAAGGGGGCAGAGTAAATGATATAATAATTTGCTTCAATGCCACGTGTTCAATGTCCGGAATCAGTGGAAAGTCTGCAAAACTTTCCAAAGGTGCTTAAGAACATTGGTGAAGCTCCCATTGATAACAGAGGTAAATATGACCATAAAAATTGTAGAACTTCTGAAGATATAAAAAAGAATGTAATAATGTATTCAAAAAAAGCCTTTTAAAGGTCAATCTTGCCAATACAGCCTGTCTAAAACAAAATGTTATAGAAAACAATAGCCTATCCGATGAGGAAATCAGAAAACAAAAAGAAAATATTGATGATTTTTTTTTTAAGTAAAAAATAGACGCTGTCAATATGATGTATCAACCAATGCCGAAATCTATAGAGTAAGAAAGAAAATGTTAAAACCTGAAATAGTATCCGATGAAGATGACATCAACGTGTTTACCACCTTCATTAAAGAATCGGAGAGAAAATACTATCGCCTCTTACAAACCTCAAAAACGTGTGTTAATTACGAAAACCTATGCGAGGCAGTAATCTGTCACATACTAACGCTGAACCGAAGATGACCTGCTGAAGCCACTCGAATCCTCGTGTACCATTATTAGGCAAGAGGAAACCATAACTATACCTCCTTCAGTGTGCTGGCTTCCTTGAGTGAACATGAGAGAGAATCATACAGTGCACTCAACTTGTTTTTGGTACCTGGTAAAAATGAATCCTAATGAGTACCAAAGGAGAAGTCCCCATTTTATACTGTATGCTGCTGTATTTTTGTATACTTATGAACCCCTTAGTCGTTGATGTAGTGAGCTAAACCAACATAAATATTCATACAGCATATACGCGGATACAAAGGCTTCCATGACTGCCACTGCCACCTACTTAATACTGTATTACCGCTAAATATGAATAGTAAACACTCACGTATCACAGAACATCTATCTTCTACACAACTCTTACTTCATTACCAATTAGCAAACATGTTTATCAAATTCATAATTACAAATATGGTGCGATCGTTTATAAGTTGGAGTGAATTTTTTTACAAAATGTATTTGATCACAAATTTTTAAAATTCCATTATTTAATAATGGAAAAAATGATTTATTATTCGGTATTACAAATTATTTTACAGTAAGTGGTAGGAGTGCGAAACGGAATTATGGAGATCTTATAATTAGGCCTGAGAGAAAATTTTAATGTTAAGGATTTGCAATGTTTACTGTATGTGAACAAAATTTGACTTAGGAGGTGACAATATTTTGTTTATTAACAATTAGATTCCCTAAAAAAATACTAAAATAAATAGCAGTTTTCGCGTATGCCCTTAATTCATAAGTGAATTAAAACATGTCACTCTTTAAAGTTATAACTCAAAAATATACTTTAAAAATTTAACATCAGTATCGATTGTACCACTTTAAACATAACTTGAAACTTGTATGATATAAAACCATATAACTTATTTGGAGGTACTTTATCCAATCGTAATAAAATTAAAAAACTTTTAATCGCAAACACTTTATACAAAACTAATAGTACATTTATCAATCAATAGAATTTACATTTTGGATGATTTTTCAAACCGAATAAAGAATTATTTTTTAATTTGAGATAATTATAAGATGTTTTGCAGTCATTAAATGTAATGTATTAGTGTTAATATATATTAATGAAGAAACCCTTTAATGGATCCATTTTGCGCGGTTGGTCTTCAGAGTTTTATAGAAAATTGTTTCGTTTATTTTAATGTTAACTGGGTTGGAAGTTAACAAGATAAATTAAACCACCTTAGTGTAACGACGTATTATTGCAATATTAATATAAACTATGAATGTTGTTCTAAGAAGCTTGCATGCAGTCTTCATTTAACGTTTCAAATTGATGAACTAATAAACAACATAATTTTTACTACAGTAAATTAAATTCACGTTATTGATTGAATCGAACGAAGATTCCATTAGGTAATGAAGTGGCGGGAGATAGCGGTAATCAGTCCGCTTGGATTTACGAGGCCGGAGACCTGTCACCCTCCCCGCGCCCCGCATTCAAGTGTCGAGTCTCCGGCATAATTACCTCTCAATTTGTTGCGATAGCGCCGCGAGTCGTAGTCACGCTCGTGTCTGCGAGATTACGTGTAATATGGCGTCAAGTTTTTTAAAATGTAATTTTAATATTTTTTTAATGAGGTTTTTCGCAGCCTCAATTTTGGAGAAAACTCTAGGGAATAGATTTAGTGGTTTCATTTATTGTTATAGATATTGAAAATGAGGCAATAGCACTGAATATCAATATCGTAGAAATCCTTACGAATCCAGTCTCAGATCCATTGTCGTCTCAGATGTCATAACATTCCTGGGGTCGAGCAGTTTCTATTCACAGCTGCAAATTGTTATTGGGTCGTTACGTCTCGCAATCCTTGGACATATCCTTGATTGATCCATACCTTTCCGTTATCATAGTTCAATATGTGCGTTTTCGTATTTATGTAGTTATTGTTTAATAACATCATACTCGTGCAAATACATTTCATTAAAATAATATTTAGCTCAAAACTGTTTGCTAAGGAAGTTAAAGTGTTTCTGTAATTATACAGTTTAATTAAAATGTTGTACTAGATGTCTCGCCTCCAGTTTCCTGAGTCAAAAAAAAAATGGATGAAATAACTTTTGGTATCTATTTAAATGACTACACTAACAGTATTAATTTTTGCGTATTGTGTACATCATTTGAGTCTAAAAATATGTGTAATATAGACTAAAACCTATGTATAGGAACACACTTTACCACTTAATAATAGCAGAAGCCTGTAAAAGATTACTAACATTAATATGAGATGGTCTTAAAGACTAGATATTAAAAAGTTTCAAAGACTATACGTATTGGAGAGTTTAATTTATCATTCATCATTCTTTATGCATTTTGCTCTTCAAGTGTTTCTCTCTCATACTGCCAATTTATCAAGTGCAGAGTGAAGGCAATACGTAAAGATCAAGTAACCAATCGTTAAACGCAAGATCACGTACGACACATAACTCCCAGTAACTGACCGATACCTCACACTGACAGGAGCCACCACGTGTGCATCCGGCTTAATTTAACTAAGATCGGCATTGAAATGGGCTGCTATTTTGTTGATTGAGATTTAATATTTTACACAGAGATATGTAAAATATTATTTCATATTAAATCAGAATCCAAGGTGGCGGATTGGAGATGTTCACCAAAATGTAATACTGGCTTTACTAATAGTTGCAGTTATTTTATGGATACAGTACAATAAAATTAAGGCGGTTGATTTTTGTATTCAACTTTATTACTTTTTTCGTATATCGCACTATTTATGAAAGTAATAATTAAATAAGTTTAAAAAAATTTAAACAAGTAAAAATTAATATAAGGACAACATACGAAAATATAAACATGAATAAATATGCTAATGATATCAAATTGGTTATTTTTAGTAGGATCTGATTAGATCCTTGAAAAAACTGTGTTAATCTAATTGTTCTATAAATGATAGTATTTCAATATTTAGATACTTGTCTTCGAAATTTAAATTGTAAATTTAAAAAATACCAAGTGCTGTTACAAGTTGATCTTTCTCTTTGTGTTAATATGCACACATGTGCCCTGTGGGATGTACTTTGCATTTATTCACAAGACAAGCCGTAAAATACTTTTACGATTTTTGCATAGCATTTTTATTCGGAATTCAAATAGGAAAGATTCACAATTTAGATCAGGTGTGTTTAGTTAAATTGTTTACAGAGTTTTAAAACCATATTATTCCCTTCAAATAAACTCATTCAATAAGTTATATATTGCTTCTTTAACGTAACATAACTATGAATAAAAGTTACACGTTAAAGACCATTTTAGCCGGAGTGTTCTATGTTATAGCTAAAGCCTACGATACCGCTTGAAGAAGTATAGTAAATACTTTAATATCTTGGGTGTTGGTAATCACACGTTATTGTTTAATTAGAAGCACCAGGCAAGTGAGGCTCGGAGAAATCCCTTATTCAAGAAAACAGTATTTGGCAAGAAAATTTTTTAAAGATTTTTTATTGACGATGGAAGGTTTGAGAAGATTATAGGATTCGGACATTTGTCATCCTCGTATTTTTTCAGAAAAATATAACACTGCGTTTCGAAGATTGAGATCTATCCTCTTGTTCAGTTGTAGCAAAAGTTTCTAAGACATTATAAAACTAAAATATATGGTAATGGACTGCCACTTAATGTTAAAATACTTGAGTGATACCTTTCGAACTGCATAAAGTGCAGACTGGAGAGAATGAACCGAAGCGACCATTACAATTGTTAACATAGGAGCCAAGTGCATAAAACACGTCACACCCGAACCAACGAAGAAGAAGCTTAGCTCATCATCAACAATACAATATACTACGAATATACTTTACTAATTACTAATAAAAAGGATATTTTCTGTGCCTCTCTTAGGACAGGTCGCCCTTCTAAGGTTAATTTTGTCCATCCTCATAGACCGCTGGCCTGTTCGAGGATCTTACCAAGCGGAATATAAATTTTGTGAATGTCACAATTACTTTACATCATTTCTAAGTTTAGAATTCTTTTAAAGAAAAAATTCTCGATTTCATAATATGTTAGGTGTTTAAATAACTTATTAATGTCCATTAGAGTACGTTGTGATATATTCGATTATGAAACACGTTAATTTTCTTTCGTAAATTAACGTGTTTCATAATAGAATTTAATAGCCTTAGACAATTTATAGCAACAAAAATAACAATAATTAGGTGTAATAAGTTGATAAAGAAATAATGTAAGACAATAAAACATTTCTATGGAATTTGTAATCACCATTACACGTTTCTAATTAATTAACACATATACACAGATCACATGAACTTTTTACACTTTCCATAAATATCTAATTCATTAGGAATTACATTATCTAATTTTTTAAATATAATTGTTGGCAATCTGTCTTCCGAATATGTATATGTAGACAACATTATATGACGAAATGTTCCTTAAGTTCATGGTTTTTCTTTATTTAATATGGAAACTTAAATTAATTATCGCCAAATAGTTTACCAATACAATGTACTTACATAAATCCTTGTATGAAGTATGCATTGATACTAATGAACTTTGATCAATATTGAATATATAAAAGTTATTTTAAACTCCAAATTACCTATCTTAGTCTAAATTAATTTTTGTCATCAACATAATTTGATGATCTTGCCCCATGTGCAATTGTTACGTGGTGTATTTTTCACCAGGACATGGTGGATTTTGTGGATACCTTTTAGTGTAAAACACAGTTCTATTTTGTCTTAATTGTGTTCTATATAGAGATGCCCGAGTAACAAGTACCAAGTTTAACTCGGGTCAATTTTTTTCAACAGAGTACTCGGCCGAGTAACCCGGTTCAATCAAATTTCCATTTTGCGTGCGTAAACAAGTACAAACAAGTTCGCGCCGGTCGAGAGGTCGGCTCGCGTTGATACACCCCTCTCTCCGCACGCGCCTTTCTACTATCAGTCACTTGATAGTTTGCAAACAAATACTTCACGTTACGCGTCATAGTATATAAATAATTTTAAAAGTTTTCAATCAACGATTGAATGTGTGTAGTACCTGATGAGTGAGTGTTGACATAACGACTTCACGTAAAAGATCCCGAATTTGGGCGTTTTACGACGAGATTGTACGAGGAAGATAAAGCAAAAGTGAAATGTACTTTATGCAATTCTCTAATTTCACGTAGTGGTGTTGGACGAAAGGCTTCTATGACGGTAATGTTAAACCATGTTAAAATAAAACACACAGAAGAGTTACAGATTTGGAAAATGAAGCTTTGCGGGATGTATCTCAAAATCGTGAGCCAGTAGCATCAATTTCGTCGTCGCAATCGAACGCAATGCAATGAAAATACAGCAAACCCTTTTCAAGTCATTTACTACAAAATGGGACATAATTGATTCGCGTGCTAAGGAAATTCCCAAAGCTGTAGCGGAGATGATCGCGGTAGATAACCAACCGATATCTATGGTAAAAAATAATGGGTTCCAAAGATTAATGAATACCTTAAAGCTTCGTTGCAGGAACAAATTGCAATCGACGTTATTGCCACAGCTAGAAAAAGTGTAGGCCACTTTAACCATTCTGCAGTGGCACAAGAAAACTGACCTTGATACAAAAATAACTTTAGAAAAAATCAATTAAAAATATTCCAAATGCTTTAAGATGGCCATTAAAAGTCAGAATACATGTAAATTTAATACATTAGTTGATTAACTTTAATATTGTATACTATACGTCCATGCTGTTATCCAACTCTCGGACACAGCGTCTTGCTGCTCTGCTCCACCACGGCCGCGGCCACGTATACCCCGCTCAAAGTACTGAAATGTAATGAAAATTTCGTTTCTACAAAAATAGTAAATAAAAAGCTTAATGTAGTGTTAGGTAATCAAGAAATAAGCTAGTCCGTTACAATAAATAAATGATAAGTAAAGAGATAGCATTTCGTTAATATTGGCTGCCTGTAATACTTTTGGTTAAATTAATTCTTATCCAAAACTCTATTTGTGGATTTTAAATATTTAACTTTATTGATTTTTAATATAAACTCAGTTACTATTAATATTGTGAAATAAAAAGGGACATTTTCCAATTTCCTTCTCTGAGTGAACTCGTTTTATGTCTTACAATATTGATAAGTACAACTGACAGCTGTTACTCTCTTCTGCTCGACAGTTCCATTTACCGCCTTGACAGTTCACTTGACATTCATTGCGATGTTATCAGTTCCATTTACAAACAATACAATGCACGCCATGTGAAGAGTCCAGAGCACCAACGATGATAGTAATCATTTTTAATTTTAGTGGAATTATTGAGGCAAATTCTATTAGAATATGTCGGGGTAGTAAACCATGCAAAAACGTTGTCAACGCTGTATCCGTATCAAGAAAAGAAGTTATTTCCGTATCATGGAAATGATTTTTGCCCATTCTGTGGAGAATTCGGTGTCGATAAAGAACTTTGGTGCAGATGCTTATATAGTTTTCGATAAATACACGTAGCATATAGCGCTGCTGATTCTGTAGACAATTTTGTTTGTGACTTTTGCCGCGACCATTGAGTTTTCTTCATATTTTCTAAGTATTAAATTAGAATTATTACTTTTCTTTAATTATTGTAAAATAAATTCATATATGAGCACTGCACATTATTACACCGAGATATGTATAGCATTCAGGGGATTAGGACAATATCTTAAAGTTTCAGGAAAATGATAAGTACATTATCAAATGTATGAGTACGTTATAGTTTGTAAAAAACCTCTCTGAGAATCAATAGATAAAGGTTTCAAGATAAAATCTAATTTGCTATTAACTAAAAATGTTCCCTTAAGTGTACGGAATTGCCTTGATCTCCCCTACAACTGTAACATTATTAATTTATTCCCACAGGATTTATGGGTAAGTTGATAAACCCCTATTTTGTATGCAATCAATATTAACTTTTACTGTTTAACCACTTAATTAAAAGATTTATAAATGATAGAATTGATTTAACAATTTTAAAGATCCGTTTAGGGCTCTTAGAAAAAGGTTTTTAGTAACCGATAAAAATTCCAAAGTGGGGTAACCTCACATTTTTGTTAATCTTATGAAGACTAAGAAAATATTGTACTGAATTTAAGATCAATAGTATTAATAACATTGAAATTATTTTTAGTTGTCCAGCAACGCTATATGCTACGTGTATCTATAGAAAACTATGCAAGCATCTGCACCAAAGTTCTTTATCGACACCGAATTCTCCACAAAATAGGGAAACATCATATCCATGGTACGGAGATTACTTCTTTTCTTGTTACGGTTACAGCGTTGATAAAAGTTAAGAGGATACAAATCAATATCATTGTCGTTACATAGGTATTCCATACGAACATTAGGCATATCATCGTCGTCATCAGAATCAAACTTCCATATTTCGTCGATATTTAGTACTTTTTTCTTCCTTAAATTTAAGTTTTCTTCTAGAATTTTAGAATTATTTTGTATGTATTTACTTTGACCCTTTGGTTTGACAATTTTGCCATTAGGATCAGCAGTTTTCATATGTTTACCCTTTTTCATCTCCTATTTTTCCACGATAGTTTTCTGAATATTTTAAATCTGTGTCACGTGTAAGTATAGTACTCGCTCTGGCTCATACATTATGAGAATGCCTCAGCACAGGACTGCAGTCTTTCATAAGTCATTCTATCTCGTAGATTGTAGGTTGTGGAATGCCCTTCCCTAAACTATTAATTCCATAGATAGCCGAGGCAGATCCGATCTGAGATGCTGTGGGGGTGGCACTGGCAGAGAGATGAATGTGAGATAGTGTGAAACAAAAATTACGACTCACTAGCAATAACTAGTATAGTTTTGTTTGTATATTAAATGTTTTAAGACTTACAGAAGTTGTTAGTTTAATAATTTGTTAAACATTAAATTTATCATGTTAAAATATTATATTATTTTTTGTATTCTTAAAGTAATATTTTATTAATGTTTTAAATTTTGCGTTTTCAAAGGTTAAGTGTAAGAAAGGGCCATTTGGCCCTAACTTTGCTTGCATAAATGAGAGGTTTTTGTTTCTTTTCATCTTTCAAGCATAGCTAACTCTAGAGCAATATTGATTGGATTCAGAATAAATATTTTAAAATGCTGTTCTCTTGAGTCAGTTTTAGATGTAGCACTGGTGGTGCTGTTTTTTACTCTGGAATTGGCGAATTTGAGAAAAGGGTACAAGTGGCGTTACTTTGCCATTTCTGCCTGACAGTTGATGATTTTAAATAGGACCAGGAATTTAGATTACTTGTTCTCCACATGTTGATGGAGTGGGGGCTTGGGAGTTAGCGTCAGTTTCGTCCTCCACAACAGATACAAGCCGAGGCTCGTTAAAAGCCAACACCTCACAGTCCTCTTATGAAATTGTATCTAGAGGAAATGTGCCTAAAGATTTATGGCCAGAAATACCCTTTTCGATGTTGGCTACTTAACTATATATACCGTGAGGTCCATTCGATTCCTGACCATCTGTAAACAAAATAAGCATTAATACCCTTTTAAAAACATAACAAATCCTAGTTTAAAACTTGTTGAATGAATCCGTAACGTGTCATAACACTACATTGGCGGCAATGCCGTACACTTTGTACGTTATTGACCGGGTTGGTCTCGGTTTTTTCACATTGCAATAGTTTGGTAACATAACTTAAAAAATAGCATGTAAAACACTTCTAAATGTAGGTAATTTTTCACGAACACAATATATTCACAATTATTTCTTTACGTATTAAGAGATACGTTGTAAGTTTTCGAAATTAGAAGTAAATTGTTGAATTCAGAAAACTTTTCGCTAGTAGCCACTGCGTAGCGTCTGATTCACGCGACTTGTCCACTACAGTTTCGCATCGTCGCCGCTACGTAGCAGCACTGGTACGGGCTCTCTAGCTGCCCTCCAAACACAGAACAGCTGTTGCACGGCATTCGCTCGATGTACGCCAGAGCTTTGATCTCCCTTATCGCTAGCGACTGAGCCTAAAGAATTATTTGGATACTGGGATTGCCGTATTTCTCAGGATAATTGCCAGAAGTATAACTTCAATTGATTGCATACATTAAACTTGGCACAATGTGGACCGCTATATGTTTTATTACATTAACGGTGAATTTATCGATGGATCTTATTTTGAACTGTTTTATAGTAGATGCAATCTCTGTAACCGTTAAATTGAAGAAAACCTGTGGACAAGCTTCGTGTAGTAGTTGTCGTGTAACCAAGTAATACATATAAATAAATTACACACACACACACACGTCTCATGGCTTTTCGGCTCGGTTTACGTCCGTGACTTTTCATCTTGAAAAAGAAAATCTCTAAATTTTAACCCACCGACTGATGACCGACGGCACAGACGTACATTAATACCGCTTGTGAACTGATAAAGACACTGTCGGTCAACTTTCCGCTGCTATTACGCGCAACCGTTAAAGTTATAAAGACAGAACTTCCACCAGTCGAATGCTCCACTCATAAATACAAATTCATTTGATATAGTTTATATCCGTAATATTACTCGTTGTCAGCAGATATAAATCTGCCTTGACGTTCTTTGTTGTTACTCTTGCTAGGTTATTAGGTGGTTTAGTTATTTATGATTGATTGTTACGTTGTAAAATGGGTAATCCTTGTTGTTCAAGTGATATACGTGAACTATCGGATGATGAAAATATTAGTTCTGATGATGAAAGTGACATTTCAGAGAATGAAGAGCAAGACGATATTTCTTTGTCACATTTATTGTCCGGTAGTCTGGATGAATTTGAACAGGTGGAACGTGATTTGGGTTGTCAACAAATTGACAGTAACAATTCATCATTATCTGATATTCCTCTTGCCCAAAGAATTCATCAAACACCAATATGGATACGTGTACTGCCGCCTGAACCAAAGCTGAATGTCGAGGCTGAATTTTCGGTAAGAAATCCAGGAATAAGAAACTGTCTTCCCAGAAATTCAACTCCTAACTCTTACTTTTACTTTATCAGTTTTATATGACAATTACTGGTAAAAGAAACCAATGAGTACTGTAAAAGCAAATTTCAGGAAAAAAGAGATTCCAAAAATTTAAAAACATTTTCTAGAATAAAATGATGGAAAGATGTCACAATCAATGAAATGAAAAAGTTTATAGCTATTGTCTTGAACATGGGTTTGATTAGAGGAAAAAAACCTTGAAAATTATTGGAGCAAAAAATAGCAATAGGTACATTCAATTTTTTTCAAACACAATGCCTATAAATCGATTTCAGCTTATAAGCTCAATGTTTCACATAAGTTCTAAAAAAGTTGTTCCTTGCAATGATCCCAGTTATGATCCGTGGTATAAAATTAGAGCATTTTATGATTATATAAATAAAAAACTCAAAGAATTTTTTTGTACCCTACCAAAATGTATCAATAGATGAATCCCTTATCGGAATGAAAAATAGATGTGTGTTTATAAAATACACGCCAAAAAAGAAACATGCTAGATTTGGGATAAAAACATTTAAACTAAGTGACAGTGAAACAAACTATGCTCGGAATGTTGCTTTATATAGTGGCAAGGATTTTAAGCTGGAGGTAATGATCGTTTCACTGAAAAGGTGGTACTCGATCAGTTGTCTTCTTGCAATATTCTCAATAAAGGATACCACATTTTCACAGACAACTTCTATACAAAGTTACCTCTTTCTGATAAACTCTACAGTATGAAGACATTTCTTACTGGAAAAGTGAATAAGAACACCAAGGGCCTATCAAAAGAGGTTATTCAGGCAAAAGTAGGTGTACAGGAAAGTATATACTACAGGAGATACAAAACATTACTGGTTGGGTATAAACAAAAAGCCTACAGAAATCCTGTTTACCTACTTACAACAGCTTATCATGCTGAGGACATCATTGTAAGGAGTAGGAAGGGACAATGTGCAGTGAAACCCATTGTAATAAATCATTATAACTTGAAGATGGGAGGAGTATATTGTAGTGACAAAAGCATCGATTGTGCTCGAACTACCAAGAAATATTGGAAAAAAATTTTTTTTCATCCTCCTTGATATTTCTGTATTCGATGCATATTTATTGTATTACAGAAATACTGATTCTCCTATTGTAACGTGTCTATAGTAAGGTTATCTACTATAAACCAATTACAACTATTTTTTGTTTAGTATAAGAGCGATCAATTGTGTTCTGAACTAATAATCCTTTATTTTAATAATGCACAAGTTCCAATGGAATTCAATAATCAAACTCAGTATACATTAATATTAATTTTAATGAAATTTTAAAATCAATAATACAGCAACGCCAAGCTATCTTTGTTACTTTTTAATTTATTCTCAATTATTTCCTATTTTTAACACATCAAAAGTTCACAAGTCCAGTCTTAAAATTAATAATCAATCAATCATTCAATAATTGTGTCCTTCAAGTTCTCAGTGCTTATGTTTTCTACACAAACTCAAAATAAAAATCTTCATTAAACTTCAAAATTAAATAATCTTCTTCTAATATAAAATGAAACAAACAATAAAATAAGACTTCTTCTCAAAATAAAAATCAACCAAATTAAGGTAATATTAATATTTAATTTATGAACAAACACAATGTCCAACCAGTTAAACTCAAAATTGTATCAATTTCAAACTACTTATTTTCTGTAAATTTCCAATTTGCAAATTATTGAATTATCTAGAATTATCCGCTTGGCTTTGAATGTTAAATTTAGGAACTTGTTAAAATATATATATAATCTAAAAAGATTAAATAAATTTTCTTTTTCAGTAGATTATTCCTGATTAAACCAAATTGAACAGGAAAATATCATCAAGTAATTTTCTATTTCAATATTAAATTCTAACTTTCACAGTACCTCGCACTTCTCCTGAAGACTTCACCAAGTAACCAAAATGACTATTATAGATTAATTAATTCAAACTTGAGACTTTAAATTTTGAAAAGAAATTTTAATCTTACAACTCAACCTTCTTGCCGAAAAATCAATACGGCAAGAGTAGGCTATCACTTAACACGACTACTCTCTCTGAGCACACAGCAAAGAATCCCCTGAAAACGTGGTTGAAGCCAACCGAAGGATCTAGAAGTCCCTCCCACCATCTAATCAACCTAACATTGGCCAATCAAATCGAGCAAAAAACAATGTCTGAATTGGATGGTACCTATCCAACCCATACCTGTAACCTATGCTCAATACCTAGATACAATAGGAAGCTTCTAGCATTCCTCGAACCCGAATTGACAAGAAATTCAGCACTGCTGGAAGGCTCACAATCTTACAATTCAATTATTATATTAATTCACAATTCTCTTAAATTAAAATATAAAGATTCCTATAAATAATTAAATAATATAGGAAGCATCCTATACCTATGTCTAGAGAAGACTTTGTAGATGATGAAATAAACACTTTGGCCAGCCAGGAAGATGGAACACACAACCCAAATGGTAATGGTGGTCATTTACTTGCTCATTTACCTGGAAAAAAATGAAAGAATTTGTGTTGTTTGCGCTGATGATCCAAGCGTAAAAAGAAAGAAAAGTGTTTTCTGGTGTCCCGGTTGTAACTGTGCGATCCATACCACATGTTACCATAAATTAGACCGCCATCTTAGGAATACACACTCAGGGAAGAGGAAGAGAACAGATTCCAGTGGTGATAAGTGAAAAAAGAAGTAGTACATACTTTATATTTGTATCAAAACACTTTTTTGTGTTGTAAATAAGTGTATATATCGTTACCTCAGTGCAACAAGTACCTAAACGCAATCACACATATAGAACTATGATAACAGAAGATAATGGGTAAATCAATGACATGTCCAAGGATAGCGAGACGTAACAACACAATAACAATTTGCAGCTGCGAATAGAAACTGCTCGACCCCCGGAATGCTACGACATCTGAGACGACAATGGCCCTGAGCCTGGATTCGTAAAGATTTCTACGATATGGATATTCAGTGATATTGTCTATTTCCAATATCTCTAACAATACATGAAACCGCTAAATCTAGTCCCTAGAGTTTTCTCCAAAATTGAGGCTGCGAAAAACTCATTAAATAAATATTAAAATTACATACAACTTGACGCCATATTACACGTAATCTTGTAGACACGAGCGTCACTACGTCTCGCGGCGCTAACGCAACAAATTGGGAGGTAATTATACCGGAGACTCAACACTTGAATGCGGGGCGCGGGGAGGGTGACAGGTCTCCGGCCTCGTAAATCCAAGCGGACTGATTACCGCTATCTCCCGCCACTTCATTACATGAAGACATCAATAGCTAAAGGAGCTAAGAGCCAAAATTATCATTTTCGAGTTATTGATACCTAAGGGATGTATGAACGGATGCCCATGCATGGCTAAAAGAGCTAAGGTCCAACGCCATTATAAACAGGGGAAACAACGTGCGCAAACTGGATGCGCAGTAAGAACCATGGCTTTGGGCGCGCTAAAGGAGCTAAGAACCAATCAGCTGAGGTGGTGTATTTCGACATCACTGTTGCATTGTAGAGCTTGTTTACATCTCAGATGTTCTTATTGTAGTTTAATAAGATGAATGTTGATCCTAATGATTCAGCTGCTTTTGAGATTGAACATAAAACAGCTCCTTTTAGAGAAAGGATGAGGAAAGCGAGATTAAGAGGAGAACCATACGTAACTCAGAAGAAGAAATTGAAGCCTGGAAGACTGCCACCGACCAATGAGGTTAGTTTATAAAAATTTAAACTATATTATGGATATTATTATTGAAGCTTTTTAGGCTTACATATTATTAAAGCATAATGTATAACTTTTAACTATAACTTAAAACTTATATGTTTAAAAATACAATAACCTTAAATCTAACCTCACTTTACTTCAAGCCTAACATGTTATAGCCTAATCCTATGACTTCTAACGTTGCTTTATAGTGCTTAATCGTACTTCCTCTATCTCATATAAAAGCGTGTACCCACATAAATTACTTTTCATATTATTATTAAGCCTATAGATTATTGTTTGTTCCAGACAATATGCAAATGCAAGTTATCATGCCGGGATATTTCTCACATGAAGATAAAGCTCCACCAAGAGTTCAGTCAGCTCGATGGAAACGCCCAAGGAAATTATTTATTCGGCCTTGTTGATGTTTTACATATTGGTAGACGAAGATTTAAGACGTATGAAGAAGCTGGACAGAGTAGGAGACAAGTTACTGTAAGTTACACAGTGCCGAACGGTGAAGGAGGATTTCATAAGGTATGTAAACAGACTTTTATGAACATATTTGGTATTCAATCAAGCAAGAGGCTTGAGAATATAGTAAAAAAGAAAAAAGCAGGTGAAACTACTTTCAAAGATAATCGAGGAGGTTTGAAGACCTACAAATACACTTTCCAAGACCGTAAAATTGTTAGAGCTCATGTAAACAGTTTTCCAAGAGATGAGAGCCACTATGGGCGGAAAAAGTCCAATAAGGAGTATTTGAGCAGTGATTTAAATGTACCTAAGATGTACAAAGCTTTCTTGATCAAATTTCCTGACTCTCAAATTAAAATTGAGTTTTATCGCAAAGTCTTTAGGAAAGATTTTAATCTCTCTTTCAGGTCCCCACGAGTAGATACTTGTAAAACATGCGACTTGCTCAACATTCAGTCCAAATCTCTTGATGCTGTGGAAGCAAATAAAGCAAAAAGAGATTTAAAACTGCATCATTTACAAGCTGAAAGTGCATTTGAAGCAATGAAAAAAGATGCTTTGGATAGTGCTTTGCCTAGTAGCACGAAAGTCAATGTCGTAATGGATTTGCAAAAAGTATTTCCATTGCCAAAACTAACCCACAGTGAAATGTATTATTCGAGGCAGCTTTCGTGCTTCAACTTTGGTATTCACGTATCCAATACTGGAGATGGTATCATGTGCTTGTGGCACGAGGGCATATCCGGGAGAGGTGGAAACCAGATGGCGTCATGTCTGCTAGAAGCGATCAATTCTGGTACTTTGGATTCCAACAAAAAACATTTGACTGTTTGGAGTGATAACTGTGGGGGGCAGTTAAAAAATCGCATGCTTGTTTTCCTTTACATGATGCTGACAAACTCAGGTTTCTTTGATACAATTCAACATAACTACCTTGTAGTGGGTCACAGTTTTTCATCTGCAGACAGAGACTTTGCTATAATCGAGAAAAGGGCTAAGGTGTGCAAGATGCAAGTTGTGGAAGATGTAAAAGAAGTTATTTTGTCATCTAGATCAGCAAAGCCATTCAAAGTTTTGGACATGAAAGAGAGATTTTTCGATTTTGATAGTGCCTCATCAGAATATCTCGACACAAAGGCATTGAAAATTTCTAAGATAAGTAGCATGAAGTTTACCAACAGAAAGCAAGGTACTGTGTACTACAAGAACAACTTCGGTGAGTTGCAAACGTGGAATGAAGTCAACGTTTTGAAGGCTGGGGTCAAAATAGAAGACATTGCATCCTTTTGTCTAAGAAAACTTGATGATGGCGTTGAACTAACTCAAAGCAAGAAAACTGACCTTTCCAAAATGATACCGTATCTAGATGAGAAAAACAAACACTTTTTTCGTCAGCTTGTTCGATAAATTGTTAAAAATAAACAAATTAACAATCTAAGTAAAAAATGAAAATAAAAAAAATAAAATAAAATTGAAACTTTTTATTTAATGGTAACAAGAGTTTGCAAAGATGTGTACTTTACTTCAAACTTGTAAAAAAATACTTTTGTAAAATAAAATTACTTTATTTAAGAAAGTTGCAGTGTTTTTTTTTAATTACCAACAATTTACATTTTGGCTCTTAGCTCCTTTAGCTATTGATGTCTTCACATAATGGAATCTTCGTTCGATTCAATCAATAACGTGAATTGAATTTAAGGCGCGGTTCACACTGAACAGACGTCGGGCGGAGACGTGGCAGGGACATATGTCCCTTCGGCGTCTCTCCTATGTAAACAAATTACTCAATGCACAGGCCACCCTTCCGCCACCGCCACGTCCCTTCACTAACTGTCGTGGTGTATTGAAAGAGGCATGCCCTTGTGTTCGGAAGGCAAAATATTGTGATTTGAGGTTAGTTGTGCTGTTCCTTTTTACCATGCGAGACGACATCGAGTTCAACATAAAGTTCTGTGAGGAAGTTGAACAATATTCATGTTTGTACGACAACAGTCGTTCAGATTACTGCAACAGAAGTGCGCAGGATCAGGCCTGGCAGAAAATTGCTCAATCTTTGGATAACCAAAAAGGTATCTATAAACTATTTACTAAACAGACAATGAAAACTATTTTTTGTGGTAATAAATTGTAATACTTATTTTAAGTAGGTACCGACTAGGGTTAATACACAATCAAATTATCTTCAGTGTTACAATAACAAATGGAAATAGTTGCATTAAAATGCATTACTGTAAGCCATTATACACCACGAGGCTGCCTGGCAATGTGTTGTCTAGACATAACTGTTCTTAGTTAAGTTAGTTACAATTGAGTAGGGTAATTGACAATAATAAAAAGGAATTTTAAATTTAAAAGTTTATTACAAGAAGTTAAAACTATTTCTAGATCAATGGATTATTCACAATTGTTAAATATTTAGACCATGTTTATGAAATATTTGATTATTAGCACTTTTAATGTATTACAGTGTATGACGTATTTCTTTTTACTACGCTGTACACATACACAATTTTACACACAGTACCTATCCTCGTGTGGAATTGGGGCACATTCTGTGAAGTAGGTACTTAGGTAATCTCTCATAAGTTTCCCTGTTGGTAGCGGCAGTCGTGGCAACAGAACGATGGAATCGCTGTCAATCACATTCTCGTACTGTGGCTTTATGAATGTACCATCATATTCCCTTATGGCGTTATGCAAAACACACATTGCTTGTACAAAAATATCCACATTATCAGGGGTACATCGTATTAGTGTATTAAGTACTCCAAACTTGGAAGACAGCATGCCGAAAGAGCATTCAACAGGTTTCCTCGATCTCGACAATCTGCTGTTAAAAATCCTGCGACTGTTAGTAGTCAATGATTTCTTGGAATAAGGCTTGAGCAGGTTTTTTGACATTGAGAATGCCTCATCAGTTATAAAGTAATACGGAATTGGTTGGTTGTCTCCTGCAATAGGACTAGGCTCTGGTAAATCTAGATTTCCTTTCTTAAAAGCCCTCCCAAAACTACTGTTTGCCATTACACGGCCATCACTGTTCCGTCCATAATCCCCCACATCTATTGCCAGCAACATGCCATCTGCATCTGACACTGTGAGTAAAACAACGGAAAAGTAACGTTTGTAATTGTAATAGGCGGAACCAGATCGTGGGGGGCATTGTATTTTTATGTGCTTACCATCTATACTGCCAATACAATTAGGCATATTCCACAGTGATAACGTACGATCTGAAACTTGCTTCCATTTTTCGGCTGTTGGTATTGGCATGCAGACAGGTTGCAGGTTTTTCCATACAGCCTTAGAAGTTTGATCCACCACCATCGATATAGTCGAGTGTCCTTTAACGAAGTAGTACGACAGTGCTTTGAATGAACATCCAGTTGCAAAGTACCTGAAAAAATAACGATCGTAGTTATATGAAAAATAACAGATAAACTGTGCAGGGTTTTCCAAAATTATGTCACGGGTCGGCCGACGTCTAACCTGTCAAGTTAAATATGGTCTGGAGATATTAGGACCCAGAGGATCTAAATATGGGTATTCCCACTAAAATTTTGCCATTAGTGTTTTTGTATTTATATTTCAAACAAAATATCAGTCATTGCAATGCAGTAAGTAGTTCTTTATTTTCAGTGGCTGACTGCAAGGAGAGATGGAAGAACGTGAGAGGGCGTTATGCTAAATATAAGAAGCAAACAAAACTACCGTCTGGATCTGCCACTAAACAAATTAAACAGTACTATTTGGCTGAGCACCTCAATTTTTTGGATAACTTCCTTAAATCACGGCAGAGTATGGGTAATATTACTGAAGTCTAGACAGCACGAGAAGAAGAAGAACAAAACAGTGAAGACGAACAGCTGGATGACGGTACTGTTGAGGAACGTGATGCCACTCAAGATTCTGCCCAAGATGCCAACCTTCCCACTTCTGGTGATACTTCAAAAGCAAGTAGACCTGCTCCTATTCCGCCTACTCTAACCACGGAACAAAAAAGCGATAGTGGGTACAGAAAGAGGAAAACACCATTTACAAGTTTATCTGAAGTAAACGGTTCTGCATTCAAGTATTTTGAGACGAAACAACGGTTCCTAAACCAAACATCGCAGAGAACCTCTACCGAACCTGACCCTGACTTGGCTTTTTTGCATAGTATTTTGCCAGACATGAAAGCTATGGATGCTAGGCAAAAAAGACAATTAAAAATTGGAGTAATGAAATTAGCAGATGAAACACTTAATAACGTGGAGATTTCTTCAGTTGCTTCTGCACCAACTAGATCCTCAGATAATACATTTAACTACACATCACCGTCAGTGGATGGCTTTGCTCCTAACAATGAAGCTGCAATGGACTTCGGCCAAACGGTAGGAGAGGACTGAGATTTTAATATTAAGAACTACTTGTATATGATGCCTAAATAGTTTGCTTCTAGTAGCGGTTCATTTATAAAGTTACTTATAAATATACATATTACGTATAATTTC
The DNA here is from genome assembly GCF_021130785.1 of Homalodisca vitripennis. Taxonomy (NCBI): domain Eukaryota; kingdom Metazoa; phylum Arthropoda; class Insecta; order Hemiptera; family Cicadellidae; genus Homalodisca; species Homalodisca vitripennis. Next base: position 174,351,975 of record NC_060209.1, read on the forward strand.
CTTTAAGACAAGAATATTTGTTTGTCAAGATTTCTGGATCTAGTTCGTTTCTAAATAAATTTCTGGAACAATAATTTGTAGCCTACTATTTAACTTACCTCAAAGTTATCAGTAGTCTCTCTTCTGGACTAACAGGTTCTCTACAGTTAGTGCTTCTTTTTGTAATGTCGTCCTTAACAAGGTCCAAAACTACGAAGAAACACTCACGGGACCTATAGAAGTTTTGGAAGCGTTGTGGATATAAATTTAACTCACGCATCACAACAAATGTACCACTATCTCTCTTACTTAACCACAATGGATGAACCCAAAATCTTCTCTTTTTCTGTAAATTGGCTACGAACACTACATCTAACATATCTTGATCATCTTCGTCACTGCTCTCCATGTTTTATTGTTTAACTGATTACAAACCAGACTTCTTATATGTAATAACATACAACGGTTAACTACATACAAAACCACTCTACTGACAAGTTTTCTCGCGTCTGTGGTTGCCAGTGTGCATTGCACACGCCACATCACTGCCTCATCCGTGCCACGTCTCCGCCCGACGTTCGTTCAGTGTGAATTGCGCCTAATGTAGCACAAATTATTTTGTTTATTTTCAGTTCAATTGTAAACGTTATACGAAAGATGCTAGTAAGCTTCTTAGAATAACATTCAGAGATTACATACATACTGCAGTAATAAATTGTTATACTAAGGTGGTTTAATTTATCATGTTAACATCCAACTCAGTTAACATTAAAAGAGAGCGAAACAATTTCCATTAAAGGGTGTCTTCATTACGATATATTAACACGAGTAAATTATATTAACGACTTACATTACATTTAATCACTTCAAAACATCTTATATTTATCTCAAAATAAAAAAAATTGTTTATTCGGTTTGAAAAATCATCCAAAACTTAAATTATGTTATATTGTTTAATATCATTAAAGTTTCAAGTCATGTTTAAAGTGGTGCAAATTTTATTGATGTTACATTATTAAAGTACATTTTTAAGTTATAACTTTAAAGAGTGACGTGTTTTAATTCATTTATGGATTAAGGACATTATACGTAAAAACTGCTATTTATTTTAGTATTTTTTTAGGGAATCCAAATGTTTATAAACACAAATTCTGCATTTCGTAAGTGGAATTTTGTTCACATACAGTAAACTTTCCAAATCCTGAACATTAAACGTTTCTCTTTGGGCCTAATTATAGGATCTCCAGAATTCCCTTTCGCACTCCTACCACTTACCGTAAAATAATTTGTAACAACAAATAATAAATAATTTTTTCTTTTATTAAAAGATGGTATTTTAAACAGATGTGATCAAATAATTTTAATTAAAACATTCACTCCAACATAAAAACGATTGCACGACATTTTTAATAATGAATTTGATCAACATGTTTACTACTACTTGGTAATGAAATAAGAGCTATTTAGAACCGAATATAGATGTTCTGTGATACGTGAGTGTTTACTATTCATATTCAGCGGCAACACAGTATTATGTAGGTGGTAGTGGCAGTCATGGAAGCCTTTGTAACACCGCGCATCGCCCGTATATGCTGTATGAATATTTATGTTGGTTGAGCTCACTACTTCAACGACTAAAGGTTGGGACACACATAACCGCACCGCGCCCGACACGTGAGTCGGCCGAGTGTCGGTGCGGGCTCGGCTCGGTTACCGCGAGGCCACACTTGTCCCGTACGCTGTCCGAGCGTAACGATCTCACTGCTTGTAAAATAGAGCGTATGTCTTTTGTATTTCGGAGTGACGGATAATATTTGTGCAATTTATGAATTTGATTTAAAAAAAATTATTGCTTTATCTACCTTGAGCCAGTTAGAAGCATGTTCAGCAAATTCAAAAGTAGTGACTTAGGAATAATTGCTATGGCTCTGGAGGAAGAAGACGAAGAAAGACGAAAACAGCGACCTGTTACACAAGACGAAAGTGGGTTGATAACGCTTGGAAGAGAAGGACGATAGAAGGAGAGTTTTTACACATTGATGCCTCATCTACATTGATAACGAAAACAAAATTTTATGAGTATTTTAGGATGTCTCTAATCACATTTCATAAACTGTTTATCGAAAGTAGAAGCACATTTGCACAAAGAAGATACATTTTGGAGGCAAGCTATAAACTCCAAAACATCGTTTGGCTGTGTGTTTAAGGTAAGTGTTGATTTAATGTTATAACATGAGATATTACTAATTTTGAAGCATAAATATCACTATACAATTTCTGATATTATTTATTTTCTTGTTATAATATTGTGCTATTTTTAAATATTTGGGGAAAACTAATAGTAGCTTATATAGGTAACTATGGAGGTGTCCACCAAGGTGAGTCTATAGGTAAAATAGTAACAAGAATAATCCATACACCTACTAAAACTACAATAAAAGTGGAAAAAGGTGAGAATACAACTCTGTGACATTTCAAACAAAATATTATTAAGGAAAACTACAAATTCAGAAAAAAAAACATTATGAAATCCATTAGTAGGTTACATTATGTTCTGAAATTTACACTTTAAATTTTAAACAATTGTATTAAGAAAATTAATATTTTTCAAAATCATAAGTTACTTCTTGGTCAGCATTACTTGTCTCATCTATGGGTGATCCACGTGTAGCTGAGGATGTCGATGAAGACGAAGAAAATGTCATGAAATGTCCCATCGAGAAATTCCCTTGGCAATTAAACTGAACTTGTTTTAATTCAATTTCCCTGCACTATGTTAAATATTTTCCCTTTGGCTTCAATTAGCAGTTCAGGATTTAGTGATTTCAAGGAAGGTGCTATACCAGCTAAAAAAAGCATCTACTGGATGTTGTTCTAGTTGTTGAGGAGCCCTTTTTCTCAGCTGCTTTCTCAGCTAGTATGAAGGCCCATAAGCTGACAGATGGAGATTCGTAGTGAATAGACTTTCCACTTTCTTGAAAACCTGCCATTTTCCGTTTTATCGGTTTTGGTTTAATGAACTTGTTATCTTCCAATGCAGTACTTGATGATGGTGTTTTGGCGATATTAGTGTTTTCATCTTCACTTGTTGGTTGTTCATGAGTATTTTCTTCAAGGTTTTTTTCTTCAACAAGCTCCTGCTCATTTACTTCCTCCTCATTTTGTTGTGAGAACACATTGGTGATTCCTTCTCGTTCTCCAAGAAAAGGTACCAGGAATGAAAGAAAATCTTCGTATTTATACTTCCGGAATGCAACACTTGCCTTGTCCAGATTTGGTCTTTCTTTTTTGTAGTGTCCTACGAAGCTGGTCTCGAATAGAGCTCCACTTTCTTTTGCATTCTTCTACTCCACCTATACCAAACAGCAAAAACATTTATATAAAATATTTATTACGACTGTTAATTTTTGACACGAAGTATTTGTATTGCTTGTTGCAGATTTCTGGCTACTGGAGATTCATTCAAGACTATTTCTTTCAGCTACAGACTGGGCAGATCAACAGTAGCAGCAATTGTTCATGACACTTGTGAAGAACAATAGTGAAGGTTCTCTTAAACGAAGTTATGCCAATACCTAATGAAGAAGTGGTGGCATACCATAGCAAACGAATTTTGGAATGAGTGGCAGTTCCCAAACTGTATTGGTGCTTTGGATGGTAAGCACATCACAATACAAAGCCCCTAAGTTATCAGGAAGTCTCTATTGGAATTATAAAAAAACTTATTCAATTGTTCTGTTGGCTCTGGTTGATCCTTGCTACAACTTTATTGTAGTAGATGTGGGTGGATATGGAAAAAAACTCAGATGGAGGTATTTTCTCAAATTCAAAATTTGGTAAAGGCATTGGAAAGTGAAAAACTTAATATTCCAAAGAAAAGAGCTCTTCCTGGAACAAACTTAGAACTTCCACTGGTTTGTGTTGCTGACGAAGCATTCGCTCTCAAACCGTACATGATGAGGCCATATCCAGGTAAAGGCTTGACAGATGAAAAGACTGTTTTTCAACTACCGGTTAAGTAGAGCAAGAAGGGTCTCAGAAAATGCTTTCGGTATCTTGCAGCAAAAGTTCCGAATATTTACTAGAAGGATACAAGGAAACCCCGAGAACATAACAATGGCTACACTAGCTGCTTGCATATTACACAACTTTATTAGGAAAAATGAAGGTTGGAATTTGCGTGAGAGCTCTGAAAATCAATCCCATGCAGAAGAGTCTTCAGAAGGAAGACCAATAACTCTACAGAGGACTGCCTCGGGTTCGTGGAAGGTCTACGGAAGAAGCATTTCGCTGTGAGAGAACACCTTAAACATTTCTTTAGTTCGCCAGAAGGATCTGTGAGCTGGCAAGAACAATCTACTTCAGTCGTTTAGTTCATTGCTTAAGAAATGAATGTTAATTTCAATGTTAATTGGTACAAACAGCTAGTGCGTAAAATTTGTTAATAACAATATCATGATTATGTTTTTTTTTCCCTATTATTCTTGTTTATTGTGTTTTCATTGCAGCAAATTTCAATAAAATACACTGCAAAACAGTATATTTTGTATTACTTTAACACAAGAACGTATAGTGTGAGGCCCATAGTTTGCCATGTTGCAGATCGTTTTATAATAATGGGTAAAACATAGTAAATATCAGCGACCAAAGAAGAACATAGATGGCAATCGGGGCGCGCGGCTGAAGCCGGTAATCACCAGAGTGGTGGGGATGGAAGTGGATGAGTCACCCACTACCGAGCGTCCGTGTGGCGGCAGGCAGGGCCGCTATTGGTGTGTGCCACTAATAGAAATTCTTTGATATCTTGTAAGAATAGGGTGGACTTTTACAGCCCTCAAATGGAGTTTTCTTTTGTATGCAGGATATGTGAAAAATTGATTAAGTCTGAAATTTTAGACAGCAGTTTTATTGCAAAGAAAAATAATTTAATTAATTCTATGACATCAAAAGTATTGCAACACTGCATTGGTAGGGAAATTTTCACAACTGACAATCATTTTACACATCAAGATCCAGACACTAACCATTTTCATATTACTTATTAAGGCAATATGTCTAAAATATTTTAAAAGTCAGGCTCACCATTTTTCGAAATTGTATAACGAAAAATTACATAAACAGAGAGTTCGTAATCATTTAACGAAAGCTGTGATATTCCTTGGGTAGTAAGACTTCATATTCTGTCATCTTGTTCTTCAGTTATTTTCACAAATAAAAAGATATCATACAAGTAATAACTCATAATATATATATATATATATATATATATATTATATACGTGGTGGATTATATAATGTGTATTATTGGAAGTTTTTTTAAGAATGATCAACTAAAATATACTTCGATGGAATGGGTGTACATTTTATTTCCTTGTAAGTAAGGAATATAAACTAAATACCATAAAGATACTGTAAAAACTATACTGTAACCTGTATAGAATGTTAGAAATCATTCATTGATATATACTGTAACACCAAATAAACAGTAACATTGTAAACTGTAAACATTACATAAAAAAGTTAACTTACTATTTAAGTTAGACATTCAAGTTATTCCGTATTGTAAAAGGTTTAATTTAGAGGCTATTGCTTTTAAATACATATCATATTTCATTTTATTATGTACTTCTTGTTTTTGAAACCCACTACAACGATTAGTTGATTTAAATCAAATTTAGATATATTCCCATAATAAGTTACTAATGTTTATAGATTTGAGTATAAAAGAGGTTGAGCATTTAAACATTTAACCTATTGCAGCGTATGGAGGCGAAGCAGCGGGCACGTGTTTTTGCGCCGCATGAAATTTGTATCTGCTTTATACCTCGTTTCTCGACAAACTGTTTACTCCAAAAAATTTATAAAAAATACTACGGTAAAATTTTGGTTTATTATCTCAAACTTTCTCGCAGACGAAACTCGCCTGACCAATAAATAAAAAAAGTAGCAGCCGACTCATTATTTCATGTTCATCGCCAAAGCTCAATTTGGTTTTAATTAATTAATATTTATTTTATAGCACTTGTAATAACTTTTAAAATATTTATCTACTACATCGTCATTGCCATAGTATTGACTACAAAATTGTGAAAATTTCAAGTTTTTATCCCAACTCTAACTGTATAATCCAACGGTGTTAATGAAAAGCGGCGAATTAAAATGTATACTCGCTACTATTTTCGTACTAAGAAACTTTATTGTAAATAAATTATTTTTATTTGACCTTTAATGCAGTTAAAATAATAAAACGTACAAAATTTCATAGAAACATTGTAAATTTGCCCATGCGAAATACCGGGATAAATTTTACCAAATAAATCCAATACATTACATAATTCTAATTTAGTTATTTAAAATTACTTAATATACAACATAGTTTTTATAATTACTTATTATTAGAACAATATAAAATACCAACTGATGTATTTTATTAGCACAATAAGAAAATATGACCAGTTTTTACTCTAAAAAATATTTCCAATACTTTTTATCAATAAATTTGATTTTGAATTTCAATAAAATACACTACAAACAGTATATTTTGTATTTACTTTAACACAAGAACGTTTAGTGTGAGGCCCATAGTTTTGCCATGTTGCAGATAGTTTTATAATAATGGGTAAAACATAGTAAATATTAGTAAAATATATTAATATAGTCAATAGTCAAGTATTTATTGCGGAGACAAAGAGTACAATTGTATAGCAGTACTAGAGTACATGTTTATTTTCCGTACTTGAAAAACTATATTGTAAATTAATTATTTTAATTTTAAGTATATTGCAGTTAAAATAATAAAAAACGTACAAAAATGTCAGCGCACGATGTAGGTTTAGTATACTAAATAATTCAATTAAATAAAACGTTTGCTGAAATATTTTTACAAAGAAGAACGCAAATGTGACCAACTCTTTTTAAATTTATAATTACCCTCTCCAAGCTCCAAATTGTCAGCAATTTTCTTCCACACTTTCTCCTTGTATTCTGTATTCCGATATTTGTCATTCGACTGGTCATAAACTACAGGAAACTTCCTTATTTCTTCAATAAGTTTCTCCACATCCATGGCTGATGCCGCTCAAAAGAGATCTCTCAGACCGCACCGTGCCCGTCAAAATTCAAACCTGAACTATCGGTGACGGTGCGGCCCACGGTGCGGCCACGACGGTCTGGTGTCGGTGCGGACGTGTCTGAACTTGCAGGTTTAAATACTGCGCAGCAATTGTTTCACCGTGTGACGGCCAACAATCGGCCGACTCACGTGTCGGGCGCGGTGCGGTTATGTGTGTCCCAACCTTAAGGAGTTCATAAGTATACAAAAAATACAGCATCATTTACGAATTTTTTTGTGGGGTTTAAAATAAAAAATTCCAGGTTTTCAGACTTTTCCTGTTGGTTATACGGCAAAAAGTACCCGCGTGCCAAATTTCAAGTTTCCAGCACTTCTAGAACTATGTTAGAATTTGTGTCTATACATCAGTCAGTCAGTTACACGAGCGGCTGTATATTATATGGGATGAACAGGTTGGTTAAATTTTAAGATTTTTTAATCACAGCACAATAGTTTTTACATATCGGTTGCGTCATTGTCATCGATATGTAACAATTCAATTAAATAAGATAAAAAAAACATTTCACTAATCATAAAAAATACATTTCAAACTTCACCTGTTTAAATGCGAATGACTTAAAAATATATGTATGACATTTAAATACATACTTCACTGAAATTTATTTACTGAATTTTAGCAAAACTTGTAATTTTCAGCCTTTTTATTTTATTTAAGTAATTCTGTGCGCTTTTATTTATTTACACTACGTTATTACAGTATTAATTATAACGCTGTTACACAAAATTATTTTTTCAGCTTTAAAATGTTTATAAGTAAATTATAACTAATTTATTAAATTCGATGTCTGAAAAATTATAAAAATACTATTTTAGTGCAATAATTAAAAAGATTTTCGTTCTTTTAAAGTATACGTTTCAGGAGTCATTATTTATAATCATTATACACATTGAGTAACTGTTAATACTATTAATTTAAGGTATTACTCCATTCCTTGTATGAAAAATGGCGCAGTGGCTTCTTATCAGAAGTAATACATTTATTGGATTAAAATAACTTAATATCAATAGGATATTTAATTTTTATAATTTTTCAGAAAAATTCAAGTACAATTTTAAATGCAATAATGAATTTATTTATATGAGTCGTGCTACTCTCTAGGAGGTTACCTGGTGAAAAAATAATATTACAGTATTCTTTTTGGGCATTACCAATATTATCTCGTTCATTAAACGAAATGATGATAAGTTTATTATTCAAAAAATGTTGTTAAACCTGATTCTTTTCCTGATTATCCTGATCCAGATACTTCAATTCTTAGTTTGTCCTAATGCATACAATCGGGTAGAGAAATGAATGATCCAAGTTCCCAGTTGGGGCTGTGTTGGGGGAGGGGGAGGGAGGAGCGACTATCTGGCGCCACTGCCAATGTTTCCACAAACAAAACGGCAAAAGTGACAGTCGAAATGTTTTTACGCTCTTACAACCCGCCTCGTCTGTGTTTCTGAATATTTAGTTGAAACCCGACGTTTTTGTTTTACATTATATATTGACTAATATATCATGAGTCGATTTTTAATAGCAACTAAACTAATATATATAAACTTCAAGTATGGTTTCACAATGCAGTAAGTTCATAATTAATTTCCCCTATTTTATCTGCAAATTGTTTAGTGAACTTTGTAAATACGAGTATTAATAATAATATTAAATAACAATTAAATTAATAAAGAACAACTTAATAAGTAACGATTTCAAACTCCTTGGGTGTATTTACAGTATTCTACAGATTGCATAGTTGGGCCAAGCAAAATTTATAACCCTCAACGAATAAAACTGTTCGTATAAAGGGTGTATTAAATCTTATATTGAATTCCAGACAAAATCAAATTGACCATCCTGTTGAATACCGGGTTTCCGACTAACACATAAAAAGACTTTCACAAAGAAAATCCAAAATTTACGAAATAATGCATTTTTACATTACTGAAAAGTTCGTGGAATCTGCCATAAAAAATGTTTCCCTTTTCAAAGTTTCAAAAAGTAATTTTTTAAATTTCATAGAAAAATAGTAGATTCACCAAAAGTTTATTATAAGATTTAAAGTTTATGATGACATATACCCCTAACTTACGAGAAGATCTCGACCGGTACAACTCCTGATACGAAACAACAGCCTGCATATATTGTGTGTATTATTGAGTAAGCTCATGTCATATTATATATGGACAACGTTATGTATCTTTTAGCCTGTTAAACAACAGCTGGAATTCACAAACCATGCAGTATGGAAATAAAGTAAAATATTTACCGTAATCCTTTTTATTTCTTCGTGCTACTTTGCATCGTTGGTAAATGATAACTCGAATAACTTTGAATTAATAGACGAAATATTGCACCATTATTCTCTATATACAACACAATTCCGGTCTTAAAAACATTTTCTCTTCGTGCGCGTTTGAAATTCCTATATCAAAAGAGATAGTTACGTCTATTTGTATATGGAAACTTTTTCGGATTCTTTCCATACTGCATGTTTTGTGAATTCCAGCTATTGTTGAATTTTGGGGGGCAGTTAAAAACTTTTAAAGGTAAAGTTACAGTAGCATTATTAATTACAATTAATTACGGTAAACAATAAAACGGTTAACATTTATTAACCCGTTTTTTATAACAGATGTTCTAACTGCTGTCCCAGAACACTTTGACAATGTCCAAGCCTGTTGTAGAAACTTGAAACGGTACGCTATATAGATTCACGCGGGATTTTTTAAATTTCCATTATCCTCCTTTTCCTAAGGTCATTAAGAGAAGTTTAACTCAATAATTTTTAATTTTTTGCTGTATATTAGTTTTATCTCATATGAAACTTATAAAAATATTTTTTTTTTTTTAACTAAGTCATAGTGGTTTTTGATTCTAGACAATAGCGCCTGGTGCAAATATAACCAATGTGTATAAGACCAAAAATAGTATGACCATAAAATCAATTCAACATCTTAGAAGAGCTCATGACTGAAATTAATTCCTTATTTCGGGACTTGATAGACTTTGGAAAGATAGCTTTTGGAAAGAGTTGAATAAATTTATATGGTCTGTAATCCGAAAAAAACCTTTTGTAACATCTATCTACTCTGAAATGCGGTGTTTTACTGCAGTTTGTACATTTAATGCTGGTTATATAAGTAAACTAAATTTATGAAACATTTAGGTTTGATTGTAGGAAAACATCTAGTGAATTCGATCAAAAATAGTAAATTAAACTGTAAAAATTTAAAAATGAGGTAATGACCTCAAAATGAAAATCATATAGCCAGGACTCTTAAAAAAAGAAGCTTAAGGATCTATTTTATATACAGGAGGATCCAGACAACTCTGAATACTGTCCTGGACACTACTAAACACTACTACAAAGCTTTACTTTTGTTTATTTTATTATTATTATTTCCGATACTTGTTTTTTTTTTTTATTTTAAGACCACTTTTTTCAGCTCAGGAAGATCCTACAGTTGTGAAATTTTTACTACATATCTTTTGTTTTATAAGCTAATCATAGACGTAGGAGTTAAAGAAACTTTGGAAAAAAGTGTTAGAAAAAGTGTTTTAAAATATTTTTTCAACCCCCCGATTCTACTGAATTGCAATGGCAGACCAAGTGCAACGTAAGGCGTACTACGGAAAACCAGAGAACCAGAAGGATCCCCGAGCTCCTAACATGCATAAAGCAAAGGACGCTCCCCCCGCAGCAGCTCCACAAGCCGCTGTCCAGACCAAGTCAGCTAAGCCTCCAAAACCCAAGTTGACAAAGTCTCTCCCCCCCCACCCGATTACATGATGCAAGTTCGCAACCTGTGGACGAGTCAAACGTCTTCAAAGCATCAAACTTCGCTCTATCTTTCACATAAAATTTATTAAAATAGCGCTTTCGCCGGTTAAGGCATCATCAGTTTGAATGATGCCTTAACCGGCGAAAGCGCTATTTTAATAAATTTTATGTGGAAGTATACAAAAAATGTCTTTTACATTAAAACCAACTTACTTCCACCAAGGATACAAAGCAGAAAATTCGCTCTATCTATCGTTCAGAATGAGGATTAAAGACGAGTTAGGTTCATGCCTGACTTCTCAACGTCAACTGACCTGTCCCGCCTCATGTACGAAGAGATGATAGTAGACGACAGTCAGCTAAACAAAACGCTGATCACTGAAGACCTAGACTACTACACAACTGCAATGATATGGCTACGCATCCTTGGACTCAAGAACAAAAACCAAGACGTAATGACTGATGCAGAACGTCGTGTGGCAGAATTGGTAGGTGACACCACCTTCAATTTGCCCGAACCCCTTCGTCTGTATTTGCTCACTTACGGCAACATCACGACAGCCATCGGAACTCATCTGTATCCAGAGTTTCCTCCCCTCCCTGAAGCTTTGGCCCCTTGGCCTCAGTTTCCAAACATCGACGTCCCCGGCTTTTACGCAACAGGCCCAGTCGACCTAAAGACTCACAATCTCTACGAGGAAGTTCCCCCCCTTGGTATGGCACTCGCAGCCCTCGTACAAGCTCAGGCTAACAACGTAGGCGCAATAAATTTATGTCCACGATATAAAATGTAGTTTGTAAAAAGTGTCTGTTTATTTTTGTTTGCCTTGGGTGTGTCTAATTAAAAGTCCAAAGAATTAACAGAAAAAATCAGAGTCCTTGCTTAGTTATAGAGATAAATGGAATAAAGTTAACATTACGGAAGATAAGAAAATCAGACTCCCCTTAATGCACTGAGGTTTTATAGACATTGTTTTAATATAACCCCACACAAAGTAGTCAAGTAGATATAAATCTGGTAATCTTAGTGGTTACTTGCTCTTCTGCTTATCCAGCAATTTGTAAAAATACTGTTTTAATACTCGCAGACATGCAGGCCACAGTGTAAAGGTACTCTACCCTACTGGAATCAAACTTAATTACAATTTTTAGTCGTTACTTGGATAGCCGGATAGACCTGATTTACTGGTATACCTCGGCATTGAGGTTCCCATCAATAAAAAAGGGCCCAACTAACTGTCTCAAGAGATGCACAATTATGTGCACTACGATGATTTATACACAATCTCTAAGGACGAGAGAGCATCGAGTTATCTACACGCAACTTAGCTAAGGTCAGAAAGGTTACCTCAGAGGTATATGTACAAAGGAGTATAAATTTTGATTGAAGTTTAATTTTTATATAGACAACACTATGTCATCGATGTTGTGGATATGATTCCATGATATTTGGCTCAGCATTAGCGAATATTTTCACACTGGTCTTAAGGGTATGTGAAAGTTTCTTTCCTGTCTGTCTTTCTGACACAAAACATCCGGAGAGGAAAATGAGCTAGAGATATGAAATTTTCTAAACAACCTGAGCGAAGGATGTTACGCGACAAGTAGTGTGGCGTAATTTTATATACGAGTAATTATAGCAATAACAAGGAATGATTCCTAACAATCGCTGTTTTGTAGTCCACGTAATTTAAAAAGAAAAGAGTTCAGCGATAGTTGAAAAATGGATAGTGTAATATGTTATATCGGTCTTGACACGTATGTTTTTACGTTACTAAATTACTGAGAGGGTATCGGGATAAAGTATTAAACAGCAATAAAACGCTCATCAACGGGATAACATCATTAACCGCCCTCGAGGGACAGGGGCCACAAGGCTATTACTGCTGCCTCAGCCTTGTTAAGCTGCTCGCTACTTAAATATAAAAAGGACTAATTCTCTACACTTTTGGATTAGCGCAACGAGCATAGTTTTTACATACATACATATAGTTGTTTATAAACACTATGCATGTTTTTTTTTTAAAGAACAATCAAGAGGGTTAACTGATAGGAATTAATCCAAATACGTGGAATAAAATAATACATGGATTGGAACAAGGGTTGTTCAGATTGGAGAACTGGAAAACAACATGTGCTGTGGCACGCATGTGACAAACCTGTCACAACTAGAATTGATCAAAGTCCTTCGAGTGGAGAAAGGAAAGAAGAAGAAGGAGGAGGAGGAGAAGAAGCAAAGCACTCTCCTACATTTCATAGTTGGGCGCAAGAAAATATTTTATAAATTCAATAATATGTACTGGACAGAAGGCGTCCTGTCGTCAACATTGGAGAAACAACCATATGAGATCTGCACGACTATTGTAGAAATGAACGAATTCCAGAAAAGGTCCAAGCAGTAAATCAATGCCTTCAAGGAAGTAAACGTAATGTTGCAAGTTGAAATATTGAAGGAAAAGACACCAATGCAGGAAATATCTTTGCATCGAAAAGATGGTGATGTGGATCTGCTCAACTTTACAGCAAGGCAATTTGCGGATTAACTGAAAACCAACTCAGAGTGACTCTTTCCCTCAGGAGAAGATGAGGGAAATCTTCTCCTAGCAGGAAATGACAAATTTATACAGCAAGTGGGACCTGTGGTCTGTAAGGTAATGAGTGGCAGGGGCCAACTTAAAGGAGACTAGTACCGAGCGAGAGTACTGATGAGTGGCAGGAAGAGCGTGGTTAGCTGTTCTCTCAGCTGTGTCTCAGGAGTGATTCTGTTGTTGGTGTAGGTTTAGTGTTAGGTAGGGGTAGTTGTAGGGGTCGCTTCTCGGCCTTTTGGCTAAGATCAAATTGATCTTAGCCATAAGTTTGAGTCTCAGAGCGAGCGCTTGAGGCTTTTTGTTTGGATTTCCTGGGGGAGTGGTGGGACGCACTCCTGGCGGCTTCGCCCTGCCTAACCAGGAGTCCCGGTGGGGCTGGCTAGGGGCACCAGCTCTCCCGAATAAAGCGTTGAGCTGTAGGAGACCTCCAGTGCGGTGCTGTTCAATGTGGTGGGCCGCTGACCCATCATCTGCGGCACCGTGTGTCCTATGTAGGCCGGCTGCATGCCTAAACCTGCACTTTTTCGGATTTTTGCCTTTTTCTCGACTTCTTTTTGCTCAATTTTGTTCCGGTTTTTTGCATTTTTCTCCCACTTCAACTCTCCTTCTTCGTCATTGCATGCCGGCTTGGCTACATGCCCCCATCTATTTACTACGGGTCTTTTTCATGATTCTTTCCAATTTTTCTCTGCTTCTGCCCCATATTCTGCTTCCCCCCGTCTTCTGCTTCTTCCAACTTCAATTTCTGCAATTGCCGGTCCTGCATGGAGGCTCCTCCTACCCTATACATTGCCCTGCCGGTCACCAAGCGGTTTCAATGCCCTGTTTGTCGTGAATCGGGTGTGTTGACAATCAGAAAGCGGGAGGGACTAAAACGGCACCTCACTCAGGACCATGGGCCGGGATGGGAGCTCTCGTATGTGTGCTGCGATATTGAATTTAGTTGTCGTGAGCACAAGTACTCTCTCAAGAGAGCTAAGGCCCATTTTGAGGAGCAGCACCAGGGAACACCATTTGTGGTGGGGGATGAGGACGAGTTGGGGATTGCTTCAACATCCTTTGACGGCCTGCAGGACCTCATTTTGCGGGTCGCCACCCCTGCTCGTCCTACACAGGAGTCTCAGGCTTCACCTGCCCCCACATCTTCATCATCATCTTCCCCTGAGTCGCCGCCCACCCTCCAGCGGGCTAGATCAGCGGCGGCAAGAGCGCGGAATGCCCTGAGACGTCGCCGTCTGCCAGAGGATCGGGAATTGACCCCTCCCAGGGTCCCCTTAGACCACCCCCCACCTGTTGGACTACCTTCTCCGCCCTCTCCGCCGCCGCCTCTGCCTTCACAGGTACATCCGCCCTTGGCACCGCCTCCACCTTCGCCGGAGCCTTCGCCCGGCCGCCCTCCTTTGCCAGACCCCCCACCATCTCCGGCAACGCCCTGTCACGGAGCCATGCCGCTTGGCCGTCGCTCACCTGGAGCCCCAGATCCTCCACCTGATCCTCCGTCGCCTGGGTTACCTCCTGGCTCTCCTGCTGAGCTTCCTGACCATCTCACAGCTTGGCAGCGTCAGTGGCTGCCCCGATTCATCCCGGGGACCCCATGGGACGAGTTCATCGTCGCTCTGGATGAGATGACGGCCTCACTCTCGACGGCACCGCAGCCCACAAATCCTCCTAGGCTTCCTCGTCGCCGTGCTGCTGCTGCACCGCGTGACAATCGCCAGGACGTCAGGGAGGCCGCCAGGCTCCAGCGCCTCTACCGACAGGCTCCTCGGAAGGCGATGAGGGAAGTTTTGGGCTCCTCATCGCCATTCTGTTCCATCCCTGAGGAGACCATTAAGAGACACTTTGAGGCCTCTTATACCTCGAGAGACGGATGTGCCGGTGTCCCTCCGCCGAATTGCCTGGTCCCTCCCGCTCCGCACCCCCCTCCACTGCTTGACTCTGCGCTACCTGAGGAGATCTCCCTCCTGCTGAGGAGGGCCTCCAATACTGCCCCTGGCCTTGATGGGGTGCGTTACAATGTGTGGCGCCGTAGAGACCCGACAGGACACGTGCTGGCGGCGGTCTTCAACCTCTGCATCACCGCCAGACGCTTCCCGCCATCTTGGAAGTCCTCCTCTACGGTGCTGATACACAAGAAGGACAACCCTGGCGACATCTATAACTGGCGTCCCATCGCCCTCTCCAACACTGCGGGGAAGCTCCTCTGCAGTCTCCTGGCGGATCGTCTCTCCAGGTGGGCCTCCGAGAACAATCTCATTTCTGGGGCTCAGAAGGGGTTCACCCCAGCGGAGGGCTGCCTGGAGCACAACTTCATCCTCCAGGAACTCCTCGATGACGCAAGGCGGCGTGGGAGTGAGCTCTGCGTGGCGTGGTTGGACCTCGCCAACGCCTTTGGCAGTGTCCCCCACTCCGCCCTCCTCGCCGCGCTCCGTTCTGCTGGGCTCTCACAAGACCATCGAGGACTTGTACCATAGGAGCTGTACTTCCATCCGCCACTCCAGAGGATCGACTGACCCCATCGCCTTTGGAGCTGGAGTTCGCCAGGGCTGCCCACTCTCCCCCATCCTCTTTAACCTGGTGATGGAGTACCTGATTCGGCCGCTCACTGCACTGGAGGACCAGCATGGAGCAGTACTTCACGGCACCAGCGTCAGCGTCCTGGCCTACGCCGATGACCTCGCCCTTGTGGCGAGGTCGGAGGCGTCTCTTCAGGCTCTGCTAGACGTCGTCGTTCCAGCTGCGACGTGGGTTGGTCTACGCTTCAAGCCCACCAAGTGTGCCACGCTCCATGTTGCCCGGAGGACTGCTTGACCTTCTGTCTTCCGGATCTACGGTGCGCCGCTTCGGGTCCTCGGCGAAGGGGAGTCCTATCAACACCTTGGAGTCCCCACTGGGATGAAGATGGATCAAACCCCGGTCGCCACCATCGCCAGGTTGGAAGCCGAGACTGAGGCCGTCCTTCAGAGTGTGCTGGCGCCTTGGCAGAAGTTGCACGCCTTGCGGGCCTTCATCGTTCCGCAGCTGGAGTTCAACCTCAAGACCGCACGGATCCGCAAGGCTGCACTTAGGAGCCTGGACAGTAAGATCAAGTGTGGTGTGAAGAGGATCTTCAACGTCCCTTCACGCGCCAGTGCCGAGTTGGTCTTGCTTTCACCTTCCTGCGGCGGGGCTGGACTCGTCCCGCTGGCTGACCTCTCGGACCTGGCCGCCATCAACCACGCGTTCAGGTTCCTCACCTCACCGGATGCCAGGGTGGCTTCGCTTGCGCTGGAGGGATTAGCGGCCTCTGCGGGCCAGAGGAGTGCTGCCCGCGCCGGAATGGAGTTCCTTGTGGGATACCTCAACGGCGACTTCTCCGGGAACTCCAATGTCGCCACCACTTTTTCTACCGCGCGGGCAGCCTTGAATAGGCTGAAGAAACGCCTACCTGACCTGCGCTGGGGTTGGTGTGCCGGCAGGGCAACATTTCAAATCACGATCCCTAGGGATAGGGCCCTCAGGATCGTCGACAGGGGCTCCCGTCACACGCTGTCCGCCAATCTGCGCTCCTCGCTGCAGCAGCACTTCAGGGCCATCCTTTCCGCGAAACCCGACCAGGGAAGGGTGGCCAGGGTCACCACCACCTGCGCCACTGCCAAGCACATGCTGCACGAGGGACGCTACACACGCTTTGCGGACTGGCGGTTTGTTCACCGGGCCAGGTTGAATGTCCTCCCTCTCAACGGCAGCCGACGCTGGGGAGTCAACGATCGGCGTTGTAGGCGGTGTGGTCAACACGACGAGACCACCGCCCACGTGCTCTGCCACTGCACCTCCAGCCTCGCTACTGGCATCACGCGTAGACAAAACGCCGTCCAGGATCTCCTCGTCGCTGCCATCAGACCTGCGGAAGGAGTTGAGGTCCGCGTGAACCAGCGGGTGCCCCTACAAGCGCTGCTCCAAGGCCGAGACGATTTCCCGGAGGAGATGGTGCGCTGCCGTCCGGATGTGGTGATGATCGACGCTCACAACAAGATCGTCAAGATCGTCGACATCGCCGTTCCGTACGAGGACGGCTGGCGGGCCATCGAAGCTGCGCGGGAGAGGAAGCTGGACACCTATGGACCACTCGCCCGGATGCTGACGGCCGGGGGCTACAGGACTTCCGTGGACGCCTTCGTCGTCGGCTCCCTGGGTGCGTGGGACAGTGCCAACTGGGGGACCCTGGCGCGTCTCGGGATCCACCGGAGATACGGAAAATCCCTCCCCCGCCGCTGCGTTTCCGAGGCCATTCGCTGGAGCCGGGACATATGTCACCCATGTATCCGGCGTCCAGCAGTGGCAAGACTAATCTTCCATATGTTTTTTATTTATTTATTGCATGTTATTTATTATATATTGACTATTTTAACTATCGCATGTTATTTAGTATATATTGACTATTTTAATTATTGTTACTGTTATTGCATGTTATTTAGTATTTTAGTAATTTATTGACACTTGATTGGCACTCTCTCCTACCTTCTAAGACTCGACAATGTTATTATTATTTAGATTAAGATATTTGGATATTGTATTAACCATATTAGAAATTAGACACTAGTTATGTAAGATGAAAATAAAGGCAAAAAATAGAAGACCCAATCATTTCTTTGTTCATTCGGAACTCGCCTTGCACATGATACCAAGTGGAATTGGTTTGGTGTCTTGCTTCCTGCTGACTTACCCTTTGCAGGGAGCAAGAACTCTAAATTGATTAGTAGTATAATTTATCTAACTGTGCTTAACTCCTCCCTTATATATGGGATGTTTGTGTTTTCTAGTGTATCAGTGTATGTAGATTGTGTTAAGTGAATATATATATATATGCAGGGTACCCTTCTATTAGGTAGCAAAATTTGAGTTCTTCACTTTGTGACATCGTCAGTGTGAGTGTGCTTTGTGAGATGAGTCCACTTAGGTTCTAAGAAATGTTTGTGTACGTTTTTTTTACTTATTTATATTTAATTTATAATGAAACTTAATAACAAGTCTTATGGAGTAGTGAGCCGCAAATTTTAGCACAAACGTAGTGTTCTCGTGCCAGTCACTATTCCGTGACCGTCCCCTATTATCCAGGGCGTTGGTCGACTCAATGCTTTTCCAAATCTTTGGTGACTACATTTTAGTTGTTATACTTCATTTTAGTTGTTCAACAAAGATAATGCGTTTCAAAGCATTTTGACGGAAAATGAGTTGACCCATTAATAAATGTTTACTGCTAATTTGGGGCAATTTATTCATCATTTCTATGTATACGTATTTATCGAAATACTGCAAGAGCCTTCGTATGCATCATTTATGCTATAGTAACACATATATAAGTAGACACACAACACAAATAATAAAACACAAATAAATATATTAATACAAATATTAATGCAAAGTTCTTCAACTAGGTATAAATGGTCTTCATAAATATAAAAACAATTACATCAACACAGAAAAATATAAAAAAGAGTAAATATATGACTGAAAATAATAACGCCACAGCTGTGTCTGCCTTGTTGACGCGATCAAAATTACAAATACATAGGTCTCGGATACTTACGGTAAAAAGAGTATTTCAATGCTTGTTTATATTTACGGTCCACGACACTTTCCGTGCTATAGTAGTTTCCTTCGTTACTTGACCCGAAGAAGTAAATATATTTAGATACTTAGGGAAGATGGAAACAAGTATACACAAACTCGTAACATGAAATATGATTACCTGAATTAAGAGTTTTCATTTAAGAGTCAAGTGTAAAAGAAGAACGTTTAACGATAATGTACACATAAAGCAGTCGCCTGTTTAAATTAAAAGTATGGATACACTTTGTTTAGTTTTTAATGAATAAATACAAAAGGATGGAATTCGGGGTTTTAAGAAATATAAATAAACGTACTCTGAGTTATAGTGTTTCTACTGCAGTTTGTGCATTTAATGATGGTTATATAAGTAAAGTAAATTTATCAGAATCCAAAGAGTTCATGATTAATGTTATATGGTCTATGGTCCCAAAAAGGGTCTCTATTACATTACCTACTCTAAATTGTAGTGTTTCTACTGCAGTTTGTGCATTTAATGATGGTTATATAAGTAAAGTAACTTTATCAGAATCCAAAGAGTTGATAATTAATGTTATATGGTCTATGGTCCAAAAAAGGGTCTCTATAACATTACCTACTCTGAATTATAGTGTTTCTACTGCAGTTTGTGCATTTAATGATGGTTATATAAGTAAAGTAAATTTGTGGAGCATTTAGGTTTGAGTGTAGGAAAACATCTGGTGAATTCGATCAAAAATATATGAGCGAATTAAACTGCAAAAAGTTGAAAAAGGAGCTAATCAGATAGGCCAGGACTCATAAAAAAGAAAGGTTGAGGATCTATTTTATAAACAGAAGGATACAGACAACTCTGAACACTGTCCTGAACACTACCCAACAATTACATAGCTTTTTACACTTACTTTTGTTTCTTTTTATGATTTCCGAAACTTGTGTTTTAAATATTTTGATGCCACTATTTTCACCTCAGGAAGATCCTACACTAGTGAAATGTTTACTACATATCTTTTGTAATATGAGCTAATCATAGAAATAGGAGTTAATAAAACTTTAATTCTAAAAGTTGGAAAAAAGGTTACTTTAAAATGTTTTTTGATCAATTTATGTACATAATATACATTCTTGTAAATACATTTTTTCGTTTAATTTTGTTTGCCTCGTGAGCGTGTGTAAATAAAAGTCCAAAGAATAATGAAAAAAAATTAGATTCCTTTATTAGTTATAGAGATAAATAGAATATCGTTAACATTACGGAAGATAGGGAATCAGCCTCCTCTTAATGTACAGGGGTTTCGTTTTACAGACATTGTTTTTAATATAACCCCACAAAAAGTAGTCAAGTGGAGATAGATATGGCGATCTTAGTGGCCACTCAGTACTTGCTGTTCTGCCTATCCCGCGATATGTAATAATATTGTTTAAATAATCACGGACATGCAGGCCACAGTGTGGAGGTACTCTATCCTGCTGGAATCAAACTTTTACAGTTGTTGGTTGTTACTTGTATAGCTAGATAAACCTGATTTGGCAACATTTCCTGGTATACCTCGGCATTAAGGTTTCAATCAATAAAAAAGGACCCAACAAAGTGTCTCAAGAGATGCACAATTATGTGCACTACGATGATTTGTACACAATCTCTAAGGACGAGAGAGCATCGAGTTATCTACACGCAACTTAGCTACGGTCAGAAAGGTTACCTCAAAGGTATATGTACAAAGGAGTATAAATTTTGATTGAAGTTTAATTTTTATATAGACAACACTATGTCATCGATGTTGTGGATATGATTCCATGATATTTGGCTCAGCATTAGCGAATATTTTCACACTGGTCTTAAGGGTAACCATGATAGCAACTGGAAAATAAGAGAATAAATATATTTGTAAAGAACCTGAGTTCATTCACATGACATTTTAACATGTGACATTTATATTCATAAACTAAAAAAAAAAAAAAAAAATAGAGTACAAAATCAAAGCTGAAAGTCCGCGAACAGATTTGATATCAGTGCACTCTTGCGTTGCAGTGTTCTTGCAATGATCACATGAATTATTATTATTATTTGACACTGCAATGAAATCTTAATTCATGAATATAAATGTGAATGTATCATGGGGCATTATATCCAGAGAAAGATTTGAGCCGTAGATTTCAAATATTTCATGAAGCTTACTTCCTACATAGACAAGAATTTTAGAATGGTGCACATCCAAACATGGAGTTTGGCTGAGCGTCATTGAAGCCTATCAAGTAGTAGGCTGACAGAATTTCTTATTTTTCTGCCTGGATATGTAAAAGTTTCTTTCCTGTCTGTCTTTCTGTCACAAAACATCCGGAGAAGAAATTGAGCTAGAGATATAAAATTTTGTAAACAACCTGAGCGAAGGATGTTACGCGACAAGTAGTGTGGAGTAATTTTATATACGAGTAATTATAGTGTACCATAGTTCTAATTCATTTATGCTGAATCGCGGTAGGAAGTAGGCTCTTGTTAACTAGACGCGGTGCGTGGACATTGTTTGTTCAGTTAGACCGGTCAATCAGCTGATCGAGCGACGGTGATACGTTCCGACCCGGCTCGCGGCAGAGAGAGAAGCGGTCAGTCGAGTCTTGGAGTTTCAAGGAGAAGGTGTACCGGTCGAGTTAGAAGCTGAAGTTCTTTCTCTAACCCAATAGTTGGGATTTAGAGTAATTATTTATCGCGTGTAAATTCAATTTCAAGTATTTAAATTTTTAGTGCGTTTAATTTTCCGATCTGCCTCCGTAATCTTCAAAGTAGTAAGTCCCGTACCAGCGTATAGTTAATATCTTTTATTTTTATAATACTGTAATTAAAATTTCTAAAGTTTCCCATCTTTCAGAGTCTGAAAATTTAATTCAAATTTTTTGAAGTATTGTGAATTAAATTTTGGTGATAAAGTAAATATCAAGTTTTGTGTTATATTAATTTTGAGTATTTTGAGAAGAGAACTTTTTATTTTGTTTTGTTAATTTAAACCTTTTTGGAGAAGTATACATTTTTAGTTTAATTTTAATTTTAATACCTTTTGATCAGACTCTTAATTAGATTTGTTCCATTGAGTGACATTTTGAAGAAAATTTAATCAAAAGTTTGTAAACTTTGTTCACTTTTGGTGAACTTAAATTTCGGAATAAATCAAGTATTTCCGAAAAGTTGTTTTAATTTATAAAGTATTAGCTCCATATAAATTTAAAATATATGTGCTATAATAACGGTATAATAGCAATAACAAGGAATGATTCCTAACATTAGCTGTTTTGTATTCCACGTAATTTAAAAATAAAAGAGTTCAGCAACAGTTAAAAAATGAATAGTTTAATATGTTATATCGGTCTAGACACGTATGTTTTTACGTTACTAAATTACTGAGAGGGTATCGGGATAAAGTATTAAACAGCAATAAAACGCTCATCAACGGGATAACATCATTAACCGCCCTCGAGGGACAGGGGCCACAAAGCTATTACTGCTGCCTCAGCCTTGTTAAGCTGCTCGCTACTTAAATATAAAAAGGACTAATTCTCTACACTTTTGGATTAGCGCAACGAGCATAGTTGTTGCATACATACATACAGTTGTTTATAAACACTATGCATGTTTTTTGGGAAAGAACAATCAAGAGGGTTAACTGATAGGAATTAATCCAAATACGTGGAATAAAATAGTACATGGATTGGAACAAGGGTTGTTCAGATTGGAGAACTGGAAAACAACATGTGCTGTGGCACGCATGTGACAAACCTGTAACAACTAGAATTGATCAAAGTCCTTCGAGTGGAGAAAGGAA
Organism: Homalodisca vitripennis; assembly: GCF_021130785.1. Taxonomy (NCBI): domain Eukaryota; kingdom Metazoa; phylum Arthropoda; class Insecta; order Hemiptera; family Cicadellidae; genus Homalodisca; species Homalodisca vitripennis. The sequence goes on from NC_060209.1 coordinate 174,374,820, forward strand.
AGAAGAAGAAGGAGGAGGAGGGGAAGAAGCAAAGCACTCTCCTACATTTCATAGTTGGGCGCAAGAAAATATTTTATAAATTCAATAATATGTACTGGACAGAAGGCGTCCTGTCGTCAACATTGGAGAAACAACTATATGAGATCGACACGACTATTGTAGAAATGAACGAATTCCAGAAAAGGTCCAAGCAGAAAATCAAGGCCTTCAAGGAAGTAAACGTAATGTTGCAAGTTGAAATATTGAAGGAAAAGACACCAATGCAGGAAATATCTTTGCATCGAAAAGATGGTGATGTGGATCTGCTCAACTTTACAGCAAGGCACTTTGCGGAGTAACTGAAAACCAACTCAGAGTGACTCTTTCCCTCAGGAGAAGATGAGGGAAATCTTCTCCTAGCAGGAAATGACAAATTTATACAGCAAGTGGGACCTGTGGTCTGTAAGGTAATGAGTGGCAGGGGCCAACTTAAAGGAGACTAGTACCGAGCGAGAGTACTGATGAGTGGCAGGAAGAGCGTGGTTAGCTGTTCTCTCAGCTGTGTCTCAGGAGTGATTCTGTTGTTGGTGTAGGTTTAGTGTTAGGTAGGGGTAGTTGTAGTACCCAATCATTTCTTTGTTCATTCGGAACTCGCCTTGCACATGATACCAAGTGGAATTGGTTTGGTGTCTTGCTTCCTGCTGACTTACCCTTTGCAGGGAGCAAGAACTCTAAATTGATTAGTAGTATAATTTATCTAACTGTGCTTAACTCCTCCCTTATATATGGGATGTTTGTGTTTTCTAGTGTATCAGTGTATGTAGATTGTGTTAAGTGAATATATATGCAGTATACCCTTCTATTAGGTAGCAGTAGTTGAGTTATTCACTTTGTGACGTCGTCAGTGTGAGTGTGCTTTGTGGGATGAGTCCACTTAGGTTCTAAGAAATTTTTGTGTACTTTTTTTTTACTTATTTATATTTAATTTATAATGAAACTTAATAACAAGTGTTATGGAGTAGTGAGCCGCAAATTTTAGCACAAACGTAGTGTTTTCGTGCCAGTCACTATTCCGTGACCGTCCCCTATTATCCAGGGCGTTGGTCGACTCAACGCTTTTCCAAATCTTTGGTGACCACATTTTAGTTGTTATACTTCATTTTAGTTGTTCAACAAAGATAATGCGTTTCAAAGCATTTTGACGGAAAATGAGTTGACCCATTAATAAACGTTTACTGCTAATTTGGGGCAATTTATTCATCATTTCTATGTATACGTATTTATCGAAATACTGCAAGAGCCTTCGTATGCATCATTTATGCTATAGTAACACATATATAAGTAGACACACAACACAAATAATAAAACACAAATAAATATATTAATACAAATATTAATGCAAAGTTCTTCAACTAGGTATAAATGGTCTTCATAAATATAAAAACAATTACATCAACACAGAAAAATATAAAAAAGAGTAAATATATGACTGAAAATAATAACGCCACAGCTGTGTCTGCCTTGTTGACGCGATCAAAATTACAAATACATAGGTCTCGGATACTTACGGTAAAAAGAGTATTTCAATGCTTGTTTATATTTACGGTCCACGATACTTTCAGTGCTATAGTAGTTTCCTTCGTTACTTGACCCGAAGAAGTAAATATATTTAGATACTTAGGGAAGATGGAAACAAGTATACACAAACTCATAACATGAAATATGATTACCTGAATTAAGCGTTTTCATTTAAGAGTCAAGTGTAAAAGAAGAACGTTTAACGATAATGTACACATAAAGCAGTCGCCTGTTTAAATTAAAAGTATGGATACACTTTGTTTAGTTTTTAATGAATAAATACAAAAGGATAGAATTCGGGTTTTTAAGAAATATAAATAAACGTACTCTGAGTTATAGTGTTTCTACTGCAGTTTGTGCATTTAATGATGGTTATATAAGTAAAGAAAATTTATCAGAATCCAAAGAGTTCATGATTAATGTTATATGGTCTATGGTCCCAAAAAGGGTCTCTATTACATTACCTACTCTGAATTGTAGTGTTTCTATTGCAGTTTGTGCATTTAATGATGGTTATATAAGTAAAGTAACTTTATCAGAATCCAAAGAGTTGATAATTAATGTTATATGGTCTATGGTCCCAAAAACGTAACGGTAAATTAAGTAATATAGAACTTTACTTAAAGACATTTCTTACTTATTTTAACCTGACAAATCATAATTGTGGTGAACTTTGATAGAGTAATTCATAGGCCATTTGCAAAACGAGTGTAATAAAAAGTTACGATTTGTTTTAACGAGAAAGATGAGGGTGCCGTGAAGCAGTTTTCAAACAGGCGCGCGCCAAAATTAAAAACGTTACGTTAAAGTGGTGTAAATTGGTGAAATTATTACTTTAGTATTGTATTACCAGCCAATACAAAAACTAACTTCTTACATGTTTTACTATTGATATCACATGACTCTAGACTGTTTGTTTATAGACCTGTTTATTATACAATTTGCTAGTTAACCATTGTATAAAATTTAGATTGTTATATTTACTCCTAAATTTTACATACAAACACAAAAACAGACTAATGGATAGACATAAAACGGCAAGAATAAAGAAGGACATATTGGTCCTTCTTAAGTAGTTTTATTTAAGTGGTGTACAGCTTACAGTACTAGCCACTGTCTATAATGTGGTAACGATTGGGTTTCCTCACACTATTACAAATAATGTTTTGACGGGTTTATACATTAATGTTTCATACGAAATTTGAGAAAAAGTGAGTTTTAAGTATTTATGGGACTCGGTTTTTGCAAACAGTTTAAAACAAGCATTACATGCAATGAGATAAAAGGTCACAAGCATATATTCATCAACAACCGGCAACCAACAATTATTACCGACATAACTTATTTTTATAGTAGATGTTTTTGACAGCCTCTATGTGTAAGTATACCTGTAGAAGACGGTAGTAACTATGAATTATTAACATAACCAATTCATAATTCATCTAATACATTACTTTTAGAATATTGGTGATCCTGGTGATGTTTTACTGAACTACCATATATATTTGAGTCAAACAACTACATTGTGTGTAAAAAATATAAAGCATACTGTTATAATAATATTTAATTCCTAATGTTAACCAAAAGAGCTTAAAACAAAATTATCAGTGCAAGACTAAATTTTTCTAAAAAAAATATTTATTAGGAAAAATAATAGAGATTATACTTAATTTTATTCCTTTCTTAACTTTTGTCTAAACACCTTGCCTTCACCTTTTAAACTAATATGTCTTATTACTTAAAATACAAAAAGACTGGTGTATTGTCAGTTCAATAACTTTCAAAAGAGTATAACCTGACCTAGAATATGGTTTATGATCAAGATTGAATCACTCGAGATCATAGGACTAAAGCAGTTACAGAATGCAATAAACCTGTATTTTCTTCAGCGTTTTCACATGTTAGAGGAAAACTTATTGTCTTGAGAACAGACTTCTATTTTCACAACAGAAACACAATAAAACTTTTCCACTTGAGCACTTTCGGCTGACAAAGTGTTTAGAAACAATAGCGTGGCTTTTATAAATCATAATGTCGCGCGGAAAGACTCTGTATAAACTTTCTTTAAAAGGATCCTGGCTCAGTAAACAGTTTCTTTAAAAACAATTGCTTGATTTAAATTATTTTAACGATAAAAAAGTTTATGTACGATTTCGTCAACTGTACACTGCTGTATAGGAGTAAAAATTACACTAACTATTTAAACAGGATAAATAACTATATAACAAAAATTAATCATGTGTTTTTATGTATCGATCCTAGACAGTAGTGACATTCCTACAATGAGCAACATTTACCGTATTATTTATAAGTTATGATTAGGCAATATAAAAGATACAATAAACTACTAAAACAATGTATATTAATTTGGCACCATTTACCCATCTCTTAAATATATATATGTATAATTTGTATTTGGCCATATATGTCACAAATGCAAGTACTTTATACAGGGTGACAATTAAGTCTGGAACCTCTTTTTTAATTTTTGAACCATAATAGAAAGAAATACCAAAGTTCACAAGTGCTTACTGGTGATAGTAACGCACACATCTGCCCAATTACCGACCGGATAATCCCTTTGGGGGACAGTCCACAAGGAGTCAGATAAAATTCTTAAATAGCAGCATAGGTCAAGTTTGGTATTAAATTAAAGGTATTAATTAGCAGAGTACAATGCCGCAAACCGGACTTCAAAAGGTGGATTCATTCAGTAGTTATAGCTATTTGAATTTTAAAGCAATTGAACAATGTAAATTATTAAGTATTACAAGTAAACACCAATGTTTAAGAACCTGTGATCAAAGTAAGTGTTCAAAATGTTCCCCTCCCATCATCTGACAATGTAGTAATCAAAGGCAGGAATTAATAATTATTACCAATAACACAATTACTGTTAGAATGTGAAAGTGGCAGATTGAGTCATACTCAGCATCCACAGAAACTTAACGATTGGGCAGGTATAATAGGAAATCAAATTATGGGCCCATTATTTATCAATGGTAATTTAAATGGTGACTCGTAACTAGCAATGCTCCAAAATGAGATAATTCCTGCACTACAAGCTGCTCTTGGTCGACAATTTCAAAGAATTTATTTCCAACAAGATAGCGCGCCACCACACTTTGTTCTCCTTGTTAGAGAATACTTGGATACTGTTACATATTGGTAATATGTTGTATATTTTATATAGTAAATATCTATATTAATATGAATGTGGCAGTGTACCAGTATTGTAATGGCACACAGCTCCACGTAAGATAGATTTAAGAAGATGCTTAGAAGAATACATTGTGTTGTGAACATGTGCCGTATTATTTAAATCCTATTAAATCCTAATTAATAAGTAATAATTAAAATATCACCTAAGTGATATTAAACATGGTGTCAGGTGTGAATACTGTAAAAGTAGTGTCGTTAAGTAATAATGTCGATAACCTTGTTTTTAAGTAATGTTAATAGATTGAAATTATAACCTTAAAATGGGTTTTAAACAACCTCGAGGGTTAGTGATTGATGAAAACGTAGCAAACAATTGGGCTCTGTTTAAACAAAAGTTTGGAAATTTCCTCCTTTGCATCAGGCAATGATGGAAAAGAAGACAAGGTTAAAGTAGCAATGCTTTTACATTGCATAGGGGATGAAGGTATGGAAATTTATAATACATTTAAACAAGACGAAGCAGATACTTTCAAAAAAGTGATCGAACTCTATGATGCATACTTCAATCCTAAGAAGAATGTTGTGTACTGTAGGTATAAATTTTTTAGTAGAATACAACAAGAAAATGAACTTAAAGATCATTACGTTACGTCATTGAAAGCTCTAGCCAAACCTTATGATTTTAAAGAAGACGAAGACAGTCTAATAAGAGATAGGGTAGTGATTGGTATTAGCGACAAACAGTTACAGGAAGCTCTACTTAGAGAAAGCGATTTAACTTTATTTAAGGCGTTGAATCAGTGTCGAGCTGCTGAACTGAGTAGGCAGCAAGCACAGGTGATTCAAGGCAAGGTAGGCCTAGGTACTGCAGATAGCGTAGGCTTGCATGCAATCAACAAGAAAGGTTATATAAGACCTAAGTATTTCACTAATGATAGGCCTAAAAACAATAATTTTAGTTCAAACCAAAAACTAAGCGACCAATCAAGAGGTCAAGGAGCTCGTCAAGATTTTAATAAAGGACAAACGTATAAGTGTCCCAAATGTGGAACTGAGCATACTAGGGCTAATTGTCCTGCGTATGTAGGAAATGTGGACTTAAGAACCATTATGCCATTGGTTGTGATGGAGCAAATAAAAATAAACCAAAACTTAAGAAAACCGTTCATGACGCTACGATGGAGCGAGAAGACATGGAAGATATTTTCATAGGCGCCTTATTCCAAGAAGATGTATCCAGGGAGGTCCAGTCCAAAGAAGAGGTGTCCAGGGAGGTCCAGTCCAAAGCTGAGGTGTCCAGGGAGGTCCAGTCCAAAGCAGATGTGTCCAGAGAGGTAAACAGTCTTGAGAAGAAAGTGGAAGTGTTGTCGTGGATGCAAAATGTGAAAATAAATGATCAAAATGTGAGTTTTAAGCTTGATAGTGGTGCGCAGTGCAATGTGTTACCATTACATGTGTTGAATCAGTTGAAGTTACCTAAGGTAAGACTTGAGCCTAATAATAGTAGAATTCTAAGCTATGACAATCAAGAGTTAAGTTGTTTAGGAAATATTGTTCTTGACTCGGAGATTGATGGTAAAAAATACAGGATAAAATATGTAGTAGTAAAAACCGAAAGTGTCCCAATACTTGGTTTAATTGCTTGCGTAAAGTTGAATTTGATTAAAAGATTTAATAATTTGCAAGTAGGTCTAACTTCAGATACTAAAGAAAGTTTTGTAAATAAACATAAAAATGTCTTTACTGGAGTAGGAAAGTTCCCTAAAAAATTGACTCTAGAGTTAAAAGAAAATGCTAAATCTGTAATAAATTCTGTTAGAAGAATTCCTGATCAGTCAAACCTAAACTAAAAGAGGTCCTTGATAGGCTAAAAGAAAATAAAATAATTGAACCTGTAGACTATCTGACTGATTGGGTTAATAACATTGTAATAGTAGAGAAACCAGATAAATCCTTACGTATATGTTTGGATCCTGCTCAGCTTAATGATTGTGTAAAATTGGATCCTTATCCAATTCCCTCTGCAGATGAGTTAGAACTATTGTTGAGAGGAAAGTCTTGTTTTATTGTACTTGATATGAAATATGGGTTTCATCAAATTGAATTAGATCATGAAAGTAGCTTGTTAACAACTTTCATAACTCCTTTTGGTAAATATAAGTACAACAAACTACCTTTTGGGTTAAGAGTAAATCCGGAAATCTTTCAAAAATATAATGTACAAATGTTTGATGATATTCATAATGTAGGAATTTATTTTGATGACTTCATAATTGCAACTGAATCAGAAAAAGAACATAATGAAGTTTTAAAACATGTAATGGAAAGAGCGTTAAAAATAAAGTTCAATGCTAAAAAATTACAGTATAAAGTAAGCAGTGTCAAATATCTTGGTATGATATTTTCTAAAGAAGGCGTAACTCCAGAGCCTGAACGTGTCAAAAGTATTGTTGCGTTAGAAGAGCCGGAAAGTAAAAAAGAATTGCAAAGTGTGTTAGGTGTAACTAACTACTTATCTAAGTTTGTACATAACATGAGTCAGTTAACTGAGCCCTTAAGGCAATTGCTACAAAAAGATGTTGATTTTTTTGTGGACAAAAGATCATACAGAAGCGTTCAAAACACTTAAGTCTAAGATTGCTGAGGCAACATCGCTTAAAATTTTTGATCCTAAGAAAGAGTGTGAAAATTTTTGTTGATTCATATAATTTTGGGTTTGGAGCATGTCTCCTTCAACAAGGGTATCCGATAGCATTTGCTTCTAAAGCGTTAACCGATACAGAAATAAGGTATCCCATAATAGATAAGGAGATGGCAGCTATGTGTTTTGCCCTGTCAAAGTATCATAAATTTATTTATGGTCAAAAGGTTACTGTATATACTGATCATAAGCCTTTGGTTTCAATTGTTTCAAAAAACATGCATAAGGTTTCTAATAGGTTACAAAAGTTTAAACTTAATCTACTTAAGTATAATATTGAAGTTAAATACTTACCTGGAAAATCTAATATTTTAGCAGATTTATTGTATAGAAAAGTTTCATGTAAAAATGAATGAAAAGAATGAAAGTTATTTGAATAGTGAACTTGAAAAATCTGTTATGGTTCATAGCCTAAAAAATCAGTTAAGTATGTCTGAAAGTAAAAAACTAGAATTTAAAAGTGCTACTGAGAATGATAGTGTTTTGAAAGGTATTGTTAAATACGTACATGAAGGATGGCCTTCATATACAAGTTTGAGTAATGAAATGAAAACTTATCATAAAGTTAAAGATGAAATATCATATGAAGATGGTTTGTTATTTTTTCGCAACAAAATCATCGTTCCTTCTGTTTTGCAACAAAGTATGCTAAATTTAGTACATGAATCTCACCTTGGTGTAGTTAAATGTAAAGCCAGAGCAAGGCAAATTCTATATTGGCCTAACATAAACGGAGACATTGAAAACCTAGTTTTGAGCTGTCAGATATGTGAAAAATATAGGTTTGCAAACGTAAAAGAACCATTAATGTCTCACGAAACGGCTAGTAGGCCGTGGCAATTTGTATATAGTGACATACTAGAGTATGGTGGTCAAAATTATTTGGTAGTTACTGATGCTTATTCTAACTGGGTAGAATTGAGAAAATTGTATGATAAGTCAGCCAACAGTGTTATTAGAGTTTTGAACAATATTTTTTCTCAGTTTGGTGTGCCAGAACGCTTTGTTTCAGACAATGTTCCCTATAGTTCTCAAGTGTTCAAATCTTTTGCCAATGAGTACAATTTCATAACTGTGACAAGTAGTCCATTTTATCCTAGAAGTAACGGTAGATCAGAAAAAGCTGTTGCAATATGCAAAAATCTTTTGAGACGGGCCAAGGATAGTGGTAAGGATATTAAGTTGTTACTTTTAGATTACAGAAATACTGCTCTTAGTAATGTGACTGTCACTCCTGCACAATTGTTTTTGAATAGAGTGTTAAAGTCAAAATTGCCTGTAAATACTAATAACCTCAAGCGTAAAATAGTTAATGTCAACAGAAGTAGACTAAATAAAAAATCTAAAAAATATTATGCCAAAACATCAAAGTCACTTGGTAGTTGTGAGAAAGGTGATAATGTTTTGATTCAAAAAGGTAAAGAGTGGATAGGTGGTAAAGTAATCGAAAAGTTAAGCTTTCCCCCACGAAGCTATGTAGTTGAAGATAAATATGGGCAAGTGTATCGTAGAAATAGAATAATGTTGAGAAAATGTTATTATGAAGTTGGTAAAAATTATTATTATGATTTAATTGTAGAAAATGATGTGGGTAGGCCAAATGATAAAAATATGAAAAATGTTGTTGAAAGACCTAATGTTGTTCCTGATAGGCCAGTGCAAAACCAAACAACTAGATGTGGTCGGGCTATCAGAAAGCCTGCTCATTTGAATGACTTTGTTTAGAGATAACTTTTGTTTGAAAGTTGTTGGTAACATCCATTTTCATAATTATATTAACTTTAATCTGTTTGTGTTGTTTTATCATTTTTATTAAAAAAAGGAGGATGTTACATATTGGTAATATGTTGTATATTTTATATAGTACATATCTATATTGATATGAATGTGGCAGTGTACTATTATTGTAATGGCACACAGCTCCACGTAAGATACGTAGATTTAAGAAGATGCTTAGAAGAATACATTGTGTTGTGGACATGTGCCGTATTATTTAAATCCTATTAAATCCTAATTAATAAGTAATAATTAAAATATCACCTAAGTGATATTAAACAGATACAATATTCCTTCACAGATGGATTGGAAGACGTGGTGCAGTAGAGTGGCCTGCTCGTTCCCCTGATTTATCTCCGATGGATTTTTCAAAGATAAAGTTTATCTTACTAAGCCTCGAGATTTGGCGCACCTAAGAAATCTCATAGTCCAAGAAGCTCAAGATATTCTTCGTGACTACCTTCAAAATGCAGTGGATGGCTTTTACAACCGCCTAGGACATTGCCAGACGATGGGAGGGGAACATTTTGAACACTTACTTTGATCACAGGTACTTAAAAATTGGTGTTTACTTGTAATACTTAATAATTTACATTGTTCAATTGTTTTAAAATTCAAATAGCTATAACTAATGAATGAATCCACCTTTTGAAGTCCGGTTTGCGGCATTGTACTCTGCTAAGTAATACCTTTAATTTAATACCAAACTTGACCTATGCTGCTATTTAAGAATTTTATCTGACTCCTTGTGGACTGTCCCCCAAAGGGATTATCCGGTCGGTAATTGGGCAGATGTGTGCGTTACTATCACCAGTAAGCACGTGTGAACTTTGGTATTTCTTTCTATTGTGGTTCAAAAATTAAAAAAGAGGTTCCGGTTTAATTGTCACCCTGTATAAAGTACTTGCATGTGTGACAGATATGGCCAAATACAAAATAATTTAATCGTAAAAAGTGAGGGCTCTGTGGTGTAATGGTAGCACAATCACCCGGCAAGTGAGAGATCCGGGTTCGAGTCCCGACGGAGCAAGTACTTTTTGCGATTCAATGTTTATTGAAATTAAATAAGGCTACTGGCATTTATACAAATTTAATATGTGTGTGTATGTGTGTGTGTGTGTGTGTGTGTGTGTGTGTGTGTGTGTGTGTGTGTGTGTGTGTGTGTGTGTGTGTGTGTGTGTGTGTATATATATATATATATAAAACACTGTTTACCATTCAAAAGTTAAGGTGATTTGGGGTGAACTATGAGACACATGTATAACCTACTTTTTTAAATTACAACATTTATTTTAAAAGTAAAAAACATTGAAGTTTATCATTTGTTTTATTAGTGTTTCTTCACTTTCAACTGAAACAATTTTGTTTGTGTCAGATGGAAGTGAAGAAGCTAAAACTTACTCTATACTGACACCACTACCGTATGATGAGAAACTGCTAACAACTAACGTTGCTGATGAGGTGACTGTTAATTGCTGTGACAGTGTGAACGATAAGGACAATAATTTAGATGAAACAGCCATATCAACTATTTTTCAAACTGAGGAATCACAAGTATACGACATTGAAAAAGAACCAAAAAAGGGGAAGAAGATAAAATCCAACCAAAATAACTGGAAGGAAAATATAGCTAAACGCCTTAGAAACTCAGGTCAAGCCTACACTTCTTCCTCTAGCAGCAAACGAGTTTATAAAAAAAAGGTTTTAGGGAAAACCTTTTAGTGAGAAATGTCGACTGAAGTGCAGCACAAAATTTACAGGAGAGGAGCGTCAGAAAATACTTGGAAGAATTTTGGATACTAGGCGATAACGAAATAGAACGATATTTTATTTTAAATTCTATGCAGACTATAACACCAAGATGTTACAAAAAAGAGGAAAGTCGCAGTAAGTAAACAATGCATTTCACCTTAGTATAAATGACCAAAAAGTGCGAGTTTGTAAAGTTTTCTTTATGTCAACTCTAGCTATCAACAGTCGCCCTATTCGAACTGTTATTGAGAAAAAAAGCACACTCACGGGAGCTTCCATCAGTTCAGACTTGCGTGGAAACATGGCCACCATTCGAAACTTCCTGACTCCATAAAGAATGATATAAGATCTACATAGAATCTATTCCTAGAATGGAAAGCCATTATTGTAGAAGCAACACTACAAGTTGAATTTTTCGATGGTGGGAAGACTTATGTGTGACTTGAGAATGAAGGAAAGAGAGGAGCAAATGAGATAGCGTCCTGTGTTCTGAAATAACTTGAGAGCCTGCAGGATAAGTTGAAAGAGTGTAACAATAAACCACTTGATATTATTCTTTAATCGGAAAACTGTTGTGGTCAACAAAAAAAACCGGTTTGTGATAGCCATATACTTATATGCAGTAGCAAAATTAAATTTTATAAACTCAATCACACATAAGTATTTCATAACAGGTCATAGTCAAAATGAAGGTGACAATATTCACTCTATTATTGAAAAACAAATTAAATTAGCACTGAAATCAGGGCCAATATTTGCTCCTGAGCAATACATATCCTTGATTAAGGTAGCTAGAAAAAATTATCCTCCCTTACTGGTCCATGAACTTACTCATGAGGATTTTTATGACTTCAAAGAGTTTCTTACTCACCTTGGACAGAACTTCAAATGTAACGAAGAAGCATCACCACTCAAATTCAGTGTCATTAAAATTATAAGAGTAGAAAAGGAAAACCCATGTGTTTTCTTTTATAAGCTGTCCTTCAGTGACGAGTATGAAAAAGTAAATTTAAATCATACCATTGAGTCAGCCTCAAAAAATACAAAAAATTTGAAGACCAGGAAGACTAAAAGAGTAGGCAACATAAGCAGTCTAATACTTAAAAATGCGTACAAGACCAAGTTGCCAATTAGTGACAGGAAAAAGAAAAGTTTGATGGATCTCGTCAAAAAACAAACAATCCCTAAATTCTACTCATCGTTTTATGAAAAATTGTAAAACTATGACTACAATAATTGATGTTTAATGTTTATGTTAGTGTTATGTGTATACACACACACCTCTTATGTGTCTTAACGTACTATCTGTAAATCTAAAAATCAGTAAATAAAAACAGTTTTATAATTATTTCAAGGGTTTTAAGTTTAATTTGCCCTGGTATAAGTGAAAACATGTAAGAAATAATTTAAGGAAAAACGTCATAACTCAAAATAATATTTAAAATCTATTTAATAAAATGTAAATAGAAGAAAAAAGTAGTTATATGTATAGTTTAAATTCTGAACGACACATAGAATCTGTATTTTCTTTTCTTTCTTCAAACAATAACCTCTAGATAGATTTTTAAAGTGGGGCAAACTTTGAAGCGCTCTCCTGTAAAATTTGTAGGTCATGAGTTGTGACGTTTTTCTTGTGCATGAGCGATATACAGGGTGGTTATAAATTATTTTACACATTTTAAGATTGAATAAATAAATAACCAATCAACTTAAAAACATGGGAATTGTTTTATTAAATTGTAAATTTAAAACAGTTTTATATACTGACTGAAAACTAATAATTGTACACATTACAATAATTATAAAAAGTAATTATAAAAAGAAAGTAAAAATGTCACTTAAACTGTGGGTGTAAGGTATGATTCTTCTCAATGACTTGTGTTGTGACATAGTCAGCTGGTCAACAATGGATCTTTCCACACCAGCTGTTAATTACAGTTGACTAAACAAACACTAAACTAACCTCAGTATCAAAATGGCTAGTGTGCAAGAAAAAAGCAATGTGTGTTCTTTGGTTTCATGAAAACAGATCTGTAATAACTGTTCAAAGAAGGTTTCGTTTAGAGTATGGCCGCAATCCTCCGAGTAACAATTCTATAAAACGCTGGTATAGGCAGTTTGAACAGACGGGAAGTGTCCAACATAGAAAAGGTGCTGGTAGACCTCCAGTTTCTGAAGCTATTGTTGATCAAGTAAGAGAATTGTTTACGAGGAGCCCTGGTAAGTCTACTCAGCGTGCAAGTTTGGAATTAGGATTACCTCGATCACCAGTCTTAAAAATTTTGCACAAACACCTTAAGCTCCATCCATACAAAATTCAGTTATTACATGAACTAAAACCTAACGATAAACCTTCACGCTACGATTTTGCTGTTAGATTACTTGACCTCGACGAACAAACAATAAACATTGGAGAAAGCAATTTCTTGAAAAAAGTAATTTTTTCTGATGAAGTAACCTTTCATGTTTCTGGTAAGGTGAATAGACACAATTGTAGGATTTGGGGTACTGAAAATCCTCATAACGTTCGAGAACAAGAAAGAGACAGCCCTAAAATAAACGTTTGGTGTGCATTGTCTATAGATGAAGTGATAGGACCCTTTTTCTTCGCAGAACCGACAGTCACTAAAGAGGTATACCTCGACATGCTTGAACTTTTTTGCAATACCGCAAATTGAGCATAGACAACCAAATGTTTACTGGCAGCAAGATGGTGCCCCTCCACACTGGGGTAAGATAGTACGTGACTACCTAAATGACACGTTTCCTGGTCGTTGGATTGGACGGGATGATCCAATTCCTTGGCCTCCACGTTCCCCAGACATTACACCCTTACACTTTTTTTTGTGGGGCTATGTCAAGGACAGAGTCTTCGCCAAAAAAGTTCAAGATATTGAGGAACTCAAGAATAGATTTCGAGAGGTTATTGGAAGCATAACTCCAGCAATGGTCAGAAACACATGGTGTGAGGTTGAATTTAGACTACAAACTTTGCGTGCAAACCTCGGAGAGCCCGTGGAATTAGTTTAGTTTCCTTGTAAAAGTATGAGTAACAGTAATCTTTTTGTCCTTCATTGGTAATAAAACTGTTTTAAATTTGCTATTTAATAAAACAATTTCTATGTTTTTAAGTTGATTGGTTATTTATTTATTCAATCTTAAAATGTGTACAATAATTTATAACCACCCTGTATTGTTTTTTGAGCGTTTTAGAAAAAACGTCATTTTTAGAGTTGTGACACTTTTGTTCTTAAATAATGAAGAATCGTTAATACTAGTTTGCTTTACTAAAAATAATGACTACAAAACGTACAGAACTTATAGTAAAATTAGCAAAAAATCTTCGATTAAAGAGCCACTGTCAGTTAAATCAAAATTACGAAATTTCACGAAAAAATGAGACATGGATAGTTGATCCGAACATTGAAAATACTGATGTTGTACCTTCACAAATTAAATCTAAAAGCATTTTAGAAGACATCCAATAATTTTACAGAATTACATACTACAAGAAGACATTTCTACATTTCTACAAACACCAAGAAAGTTTTTCGAATAAATAACTATAGCGAAGACGAGTCCCATAGTTTTGATGATTCAGATGTTAATCACTATTACGAGCCTAATGAATGTACAAAGTCAAAACATGTTTTTCGTTATGGAAGGAAAAATTACACAAGTATCAAGCCAAGAAAAACAATATTTGCGTAATGTAAAGAGTTCAAGTAGTGATAGCGAGAAAAGTATAGTTGATAATGCGAGTGTTACCATAGATTTTCTAGAAAGAGAACCACAACAACAACGCAGAAGAGGAAAAAAGAGTATCTAATAAAAGTAAGTGGTTGAAAATAAAGCCAATCTACTGAAACAATCTGGCTAGGCGTATATTTCCATGTCAAAATCCAAGAAAGAGGTCCCAGAGAAAAATCTGAAACCTCGTTGTGATAACCGATGTAGGTTAAAATGTTCAGAAAACATAGCCCATGATCAGCGTCAAGAAATTTTTATAATTTCTGGAAATTAAAAGATCTTTCACGTCAACGAGACTTTATTGCTTCACATATGCAAGCTATTCAACCAAACTACAGGTAATTTAAACCTGATATTAGCAGAAACTAAATAACGCATTTTACTTCCATGTAGACAATAAACGCTTTACAGTTTGCAAACTATTTTTTTAAATACACTTAACATTACAGACAGGCTCATACGCACTGCCATAGACTTAAAGATAGATGGTGGTGGATTTGTGATGGAAGATCTTCGTGGTAAACGTCAGAAACACAAAATGTCGGATGTCGAAATTAAAGAAGGAATTAGAAGTCACATACAATCAATCCCTAAAATAGAAAGCCATTACTTGAGGGAAAATACAACCAGAGACTACATTGAAGGAGGCAAAACAATACCTGATTTGCACCGTGACTACTAAATTGATTGTAAACAAGAAAACCGCCCATTCGGCAACTATGTAATGTATCATTCAATCTTCAACGAGGAGTATAACATATCAATGTTCACACCGAAGAAAGATCAGTGTGAACTCTGCCATTCATTTAACACAGCAGAAGGGACTGATAAAGAGAAGATTATTGAAAAATATGAAAAGCATATAATCGATTAAGACCTTTCAAGACTCCAGAAACAAGTCGACAAAGAAAAGTGGGTTGTGGTTGCTTGCTATGATTTACTCGTACTAGCAGCTTTACCTTGTCCAAAAGGGGAGGTTTCTCTTATGTACTGTGAATGCAAAGTAAACGTCTTTAATCTAACTGTTTGTGAACTAAAAAATGACTCTGCAACATGTTTTGTCTGGCATGAAGGGGAAGAGAACAGGGGATCCAGCGAAAGCAACATGCGTTTTAAAGTTCATTGAGAGCAAAACAACCAATGTCAATGAAGATGCAGAATTTATTTTTTATTCAGAGAATTGCGGTGGGGAACAGAAGAACAAGTTCGTTTTTGCCATGTATTTTTATGCTTTGGAGAAATATCCAATAAAGTCCATAACACATAACTTTTTGATAAAGGACAATAGGGAGAATGAAGGCGATTGCGTCCATTCTATGATTGAAAAACAGGTGAAAAAGGCTTTGAAATCTGGACCCATATATCACCCGGGGCATTATGTTTCCCTTATGAAAACTGCAAAAATAACTGGAAACCCATATAAAGTGGTTGAACTGAGTCATACTGATTTTATGAATTTCAAAGATCTGTGGGACCAAATTTTAGTAAATTCTACAGTAACAACTAAAGCAAAAGAGTGTTCACGAGTGACATTGAATTTGTAAAAGTTAACAAAAACAGTCCTTTAGTTTTTACGTTCAAGACTACTTTTGATGGGAATGAAGAATACAAGAACATATGAACTACATATGAATAAATCTTAAAAAAAACTTCATTATCTTAAATATCTGTAAACATAATTTAGGTGAAATAACTGAAATGTATATTAGTAGTGCCTAATATGCCTATTATCAACAAAAAAAGTATTAGCTTCACATTAAAAAAAACTACTGAGAATACGAGTTATTTTCATTACACTTCAAAGCCCAATTTATACAAATAAATAATGAGTACAGAGTTAGTATTTCGTTAATATTAACTGTCTATACTAATTTATCTTGTGTTTTAATTATAAGTGGATTACAAATATTTAATATTATTGATTTTTAATATTTATACTGTTTTTTAATATTGATTTTTAATATCAATACTGTGAAATAAGAAGAAACGTTTTCCAATTTCCTTGGCTGAGTGAAGTCGTTTTATTACATACAATATTGATAAATACAACTGACAGCTGTTACTCTTTTCTACTCGACAGTTCTATTTACCGCCTTGATAGTTCACTTGAAATTCATAACGATGTTATCAATTCCATTGGCAAACAATAAAATGAGCGGAAAACATGATTACGTAGTACGATTATGTTTGCAATAGAATATAGTTAAAACACATATTTTAGCTTCATCGAAAATATTATTATAAATTATTCCTAAAATATATTAGGCAGCAGTAGTGTATTATAAAAAAGGCTGATTTGTTGCAAATGTAATGAAGTAAACTATACGTGTAACCATATTAAATAGTAATTAATTCATTTTATTTTGAGAGCATTCCGATAATCCTTGTCTCTTAAATATAACAGTTCAGTAAGTACTGTTCTTGATATCACAGAAAGTAAAGAATTCTATGTATTTAGTTCTTTTTGGAGGAAAAGTTTTCAACAATAAGTAATATTATTTATAATTTTTTAACGTTTGAAAATCAAAGCCCGTCTGAGTTTTGTTTTCAATTACTTAAATGTGGTAAAATTTATAACTATTATAGAGATCTGATTGAAATCATTAATATGCCTTGCTATTATAATTGGGTGTTCAACCATCTGTAATATCACATTTGTTTACATAATTTTTCTTTTCAAAATATTTACACGAGTATTACGATGTTTTCTCTCTTCATTGGTCTGTGAAACATGTGTTCTTCGCGATGATTTTTCTTCCAGTCACACGACATGGCGGTCAGTATTGTGTTGCGCATCAGCCATTATTTTTGTTTACGTGCCGGTAACCAAGCGTTTCTATAAATTAATATGAACTACAATAATTAGTTATACAGTGTTTAGCCGTATTTGTTACCGTATAAGTAATACAGTGACTGAGTTGTGTTCAAACAAAATACGTTACTTTCAGTGTAAAAGAAAGTGAGTAAAAACAGTGTCTTTGTTTATATTTTTAGACTTTTATTTAGAGATGAGCAGGTCTAATGGAAACATTGACGACGACGACGACGACCGTCTTTTACAAATGTTGAATGAAAGTGTTTCTTCTTCATCCTTCATTAGCAGTAGGCAGGGTGGTTCAGGCGATCAAGGAGAGGTTAGTGAGAGCGACGTGGAACTATCAGAAGACTCTGATTTAGAAAGTTTGAGTGGTTATGATGATGACACTGATGCAGATAAAGACTATGAACCTTCTTCGACTGATTCCGACTCTTCATTTAGCACCAGAGGTAGGCTAGATATAGCTACATCTACTCCTATAGCTAAAAAAGACCGCAATTAGTAAATAATGGTCACGCTAGGCATAAACGTCTCAGAATACTCAGTAGCAGTGAATTAGCCACAGCTAATGTGTTAGAAAAAGATTCAATCCTGGATGAAATTGATGATTCTGATGATGAGACCTATCGTACTGCTGATGAACAGCTACCTTCTGAATGGGAGGAAGTGGGGCCTGATGATGACTTTCCTCTTGGCTATGTTACTTACAGAGAACTTGCAGGACCTAAACATATGCCAAATCCCCAGTCTGGCCCCATGGCTTATTTTTATTTGTTATTTACAAACTTATTGTTTACAAGCTTAGTCAGAGAAACTAACAGATATGCTGACCAGTGTATTTCAAAGGGCATGTACAATGACAATTCCAGAATAAATGTATGGCTACCTGTCACTATCAATGAGATGAAGGCATTCATTGTGACAATTTTGAACATGGGTATAGTATGGTTGCCAACAATTTTTAGCTACTGGTCCACATGTCCCTCCATAAACCAAACTTGGTTCAGACAGATGTTTTCACGGAACAGATTTCAACAAATCCTGAAATTTTTTCATATGGTGAACAATGAAGTGTTAAGACAGGCAAAAATATGATCCCTGCGCAAAGTTTTACCCAATTGTTCAGCATGCAAATGTTTTTATTTAGACATCATTACACTGCACACCACCAAATTTCGGTAGATGAATCTCTAATTGGTACTAAGTCCAGAACAATTTTGCAGCAGTATCTCCCGAATAAAAAACATCACCTGTGGGGAATCAAGGTTTGGATGCTATGCGATTCCGTTGTAAATTACTGTTTAGGGTTTTTTGTCTACAAAGGAGCACGTCACGATGACCCACAAGAAAGAAAAGAGATGAAGGAACTAGGAACAGGTTTCTTTGTTGTAAAAATACTGCTGACACTCTGTAACTACATAAACAAAGGATACCATGTTTTTGTGGAAAATTTATTTTCCTCGCTGTCTTTAGCAGACTACTTATACAGTGTTGGTACTTATTTCACTGGAACTGTACGGTCAAATCGGAAAGGTATGCCAGAACACTTTAGCAAGACAAGATTTGCAGTAGGTTTACCAAGTGGTCATCGAGAGTGGCACTCGCTTATATAAAATACGTGCAAATGTTAAACTGCTTATTACACAACTCAAAAAGACAATGTAATAAATAAAAGGACACCTTCTGAAATTTTTAAAAACCTTTGCTGCGCTGGTAATCTTCAGGAAACATGTTTGGGAAGGGAATATAACACTTGTGCTGTCAAACAAATCGAATTTAATAAAATTTACATCACAGAAAAAAAACTTTTATGAGAGATAGTTAACCAAGAAAGTACCTATAATGATAAAAGGAAATGTGAAACTCAGCCAAAAACTGTTAAAACAAGAATAGAGTGTGAATTAGGCAATTTAGTTAAGGAAATGAAGAGGTTGATTGCACCCTACCTGAATCATATCTGTAACATTATCTTGTATTTGAAGCAATACGAGATGTGAAAGAGAACTTGACTGAATGAGAAGCTTTGCTTTACTTCGACTACTCTCAGAATTCATTCAAATATTCTAGTGAGATACAATAATTTCAGTTTAGTGGAAGTAGGACCCAAATCACCATTCATACTTCAGTATTTATAAAAATGACAATAAAATAGAGCACAATAGCTTCTGGTCAAAATCAAAAGGTCTGCGACATGATCGATCACCCGTTTGTGCACATTTAGATCCAAACATTTAATGCATAAAAATGATGGGGCCAAACAAAAAAATCCATTTTCTTAATGAAGGACCATCGAAACAGTGTAAGTCATTTGCCATTTGAGTCATTTAGTCTGGAATCATCTGTATACAAACCTTGCCGCTGACGATTTGGTATGGCACTACTCAGAAGCAGGACACGGGAAAGATGCTGCTGATGGGATCGGTGGAAGTGTTAGGAGATTGGCAGACAGTTTGGTTAGCAGAGGGACAGATATTGCAACTTTTTAACAGTTTGAATCAGAGAAAACTGTCAAGAGACAACAATTTTCTATGTCTACAATGACAAAATAATTTAAATAGATAAAATTTTTCCAGCGAAACCTCTGAAAACCTTCACTGGAACGATGAAGATACGCCAGCTGACCTGGGATAAAGAAAAACCCCATGGTTGTAGCCCTGAAGATTAACCTGCCTTAAATGTTCAAGAGGTAAACCATGTTCGAATCTTTTCATGGGTGAAATAAAATTGATGACAACTGAGAAGAGAGAAACAAATCAACCCAGTATCGTTTTGCATAAATAGCCCGGAAGATTAAGCTGCCTTAAATGTTCAAGAGGTAAAAGATGTTCGAATCTTTTCATGGGTGAAATAAAATTGATGACAACTGAGAAGAGAGAAACAAATCAACCCAGTATCGTTTTGCATAAATAGCCCGGAAGATTAAGCTGCCTTAAATGTTCAAGAGGTAAACCATGTTCGAATCTTTTCATGGGTGAAATAAAATTGATGACAACTGAGAAGAGAGAAACAAATCAACCCAGTATCGTTTTGCATAAATAGCCCGGAAGATTAAGCTGCCTTAAATTTTCAAGAGGTAAACCATGTTCGAATCTTTTCATGGGTGAAATAAAATTGATGACAACTGAGAAGAGAGAAACAAATCAACCCAGTATCGTTTTGCATAAATAGCCCGGAAGATTAAGCTGCCTTAAATGTTCAAGAGGTAAAAGATGTTCGAATCTTTTCATGGGTGAAATAAAATTGATGACAACTGAGAAGAGAGAAACAAATCAACCCAGTATCGTTTTGCATAAATAGCCCGGAAGATTAAGCTGCCTTAAATGTTCAAGAGGTAAACCATGTTCGAATCTTTTCATGGGTGAAATAAAATTGATGACAACTGAGAAGAGAGAAACAAATCAACCCAGTATCGTTTTGCATAAATAGCCCGGAAGATTAAGCTGCCTTAAATGTTCAAGAGGTAAAAGATGTTCGAATCTTTTCATGGGTGAAATAAAATTGATGACAACTGAGAAGATAGAAACAAATCAACCCAGTATCGTTTTGCATAAATATATTGTGGTTTATTTTGAGTAAGTATAAGAAAAAAGCGTAATAAGTACAATTTGTTTGCATATTGTGTGTGTGTATTTGTTTGTGTGTAGGATGTATATTTAGATGATAGCCTTGATGACACACCCAACAACACACCTAAAGTAAACGACTAATTTATAGTCAAGATTCGAGGGAAGTCCAGCTTCTATTACTACATTGGTCATGTCCAAAATAACTCAATGATGTTCTTTTTATCAAATTCATTAAGAGGAGTGGGAAAGTATGTATGGCCAGTAATGGAAGATATTTCATCTGTTGAGTTAACGGATACCAACTGGTTAACTCAGAGTTAACCAACTTCTAGATTTTATTAGAGGCAATGATGATGCTATAACAAACACAGTCAATATAACTTTACTGCCTCCAACAAACGCAACAGATGATATGACTGACGAAGACTCTGGGGATGAAGATAACGTCAAAGTAGACAATGTACCTCCAAGCCAAATAAATGCTCCTGCTTTGCTTGAAGTAGTAAATGATGAGTTGAAACAAAAAAATTGTGACAGTGAAAAAAACAGTGCGCCTTCCAGAAATTATTTCTACAGATTAAAGGGCTCACAAATGAAAGAAGACATGCCCTTTGTGTCAAGCTAACAGTACTCAGATGACTGAAAAGAAAAAAGAGGCTTTCAATTGGAAAGTGAATTGTGACCTAGAAGCAATACTAGAGGAGTGGCCATTGATGACTACGGTTGCTAACAGAGAAAAACCACCTTTAGAATATTTCCAGTTGTTTTTTGATGAAGATGTGATAGAAATGATTGTACAATATACAAATCAATATGCAGCTAAGAGAAATCGTTTGGACGATTGTTCAGAGAGTGAAATAAAATGATTTCTTTGTATTTTGCTCCTAAGTGGATACGTTACTGTCTCCAGGAGAGAGATGTACTGGGAACAGTCATCGGATTGTCATAACCCTCTTGTAGTAGAAGCTCTCTCACGTGACAGGTTTAGGTTTATAATGCAAAACTTGCATGTATGTAACAACGACGAGCTGGACCATAAGGACAGGTTTGCTAAAGTAAGGCCACTACTTAAAGAAATAAATCGAAGATGCAAAAGTTTTATGCCACATCTCCAAAATCACTCCATTGATGAAACTATGGTTCCATATTTTGGCCGACATGGAACAAAGCAATTTATAAGAGGGAAACCTATTCGCTATGGTTTTAAGTTCTGGTGTGGAGGGCGAAGCAATGGATATTTAGTGTGGTTAGAACCTTATCAAGGTTCAGGAACCTTAATTGCAAAATATGCCAACTGTGGTCTTGGTTATGGTGTTGTCATGACGTATGCCGATACATTAGAAAACAATGCCGTACACTCTATATTTTGACAATTTTTTTACATCATTTCAATTGCTAGGTGATTTAAAACAAAGGGGAATCAATGCCACAGGTACAATAAGAAGCAACAGATTTGGGAAAGAATGTTCCATCTCAGACCCACAAAGTATTAAAAAAACCAAGAGGATCTATGGAGTATGCTTGTGATGATGACAGTGGTCTTTTATTAGTTTCTTGGAATGACATCAGTGTCGTCAACATTGCGACCAATAGTGACAGTGTACACCCTTTACTCCAAGTGCAAAGATATTCTCAAGAAAGAAAAAGTAGGATATCAGTTACACAACCAAAAACTGATCCACAACTACAATGCTTCCATGGGTGGTATAGATAGAGCGGATCATAATATATCACTGTACCGAGTTTCCATTCGAGGGAAGAAGTGGTACTTTCTTATCATTACCCATCTCCTGGATGTTGCTGTTCAAAATGCATGGCAATTGCACAGGCAAGATGGCGGAAAACTAGATCAGCTTGCCTTTACAAGGAGGATAGTCTAGGCAGTGTTAGGGGGAAACAAGAGTTGTTTCTGGAAGAGGACGTCCATCTACCTGTTCAAAAGGTGACTCTAGGTAAGATTACCATAAGAATTTTATTTTATTATTTTTTTGGAAGTGTTTTTTTTACCTTTTTATATAACATTATGGGATGGGATTTCAGATATAATAGAATCGACCACATTGTTTCCGACTTAGAAAATGACCTACGCACGGGGAAAAAGAAACAGATGCACTGTCGGTTATGTCACAAAAAGACAACTACAAAATGCATAACATGTGAAGTGCCACTCATGTTTCATGCTTTTAGCACTATTATACAAAGTAAGTGCTCATAATATAAGTATATCTTTCTTAAGCGCTTTTAGTTTAAGTATTATTTTAAAAACCAAATTGTATTTATAATTAAGAACTTTACATGTATTTGGCTGACGCCCTTCCAAAAGGAAGGCCGATTTTAAGAAATATAGTTTCCAAAATGGCGAAAACTTAATATCCTGTTTATTTTCATCCTAAACTATTAATATAACAAAATTTCACTTTTTTAAAAACCGAAAAATAATTCAGCCATATCTGGTTTAAAATAAAAATTAAACGTAGTTATAAATTCATTTTGGATGCCATGTGGAATAACCTTTAATCGTTAACTTTTGAAATCAAATGTATGGAAAAATTATATATGTTACCAATAGACGAATTTTAAATATTTTAAATTGTGTATATTAATAAAACAACAACTGTTCCAAAATGACTCCAAAATTACAAATAATACCAGAAAGTTAAGGAGACGGCAATCGAGCTGTGTATATGGAGTGTTGAACACCAACTAAAACGGGTATTACAGCATTAGAGCCCACACACAAACAAGATTACCATTTAGCATGTGAATTGTAGGAGGGATGAGGAGTATCACTGTGGGTTGACTAATAGGATTGAGTAACCGCGGAGTCAACACTACAACAGTACAATCCTCTTACTGGCGGCAGTCAGCTCTCTCGCACAACTCTACAGTCCAAGTAATCTTTGTGTCGGCTCCTTCTAGGCTGCAGTCGACAAATTAATGTCGAGCTCAATGGTGCAATTGAATAGTTTATTTCAGAAACCCCCTAACCGACATTTTTTTTTAATTTGACTTTTTGTTAGAAAACTATAGTATTAGTATAAACACACAGTTTGGTGTAGAAACCCCTTATCTGTAACCTCTATAACCAACACTAAAATGCAAGTGAATATTCTGTTTAGTGCAGAAACCCCTCAAGTGACAACACTTGAGGGGTTTCTGAAACAAATAGGGGATAATTTAAATTTATGAGAAATGACAGTTGGTAACACTGAGCCAGTAGCATTTTCCCACTCATTCAGTTCTGGTCAGCTGTTGTTTGTTTGTTAATACTGCTTATTTAACTAACCTAAACCTAAACTTGTCAGAAATCTGAGTTAGTGAATAGTGATCACAGTTTTGTTTATTAACTATACGTGTTTGTCACAATGAGTGAAAGTTCTGATGAGGAGCAACAACCACCAAGGAAGAAAAGAGGAACAACACGACCAGAAAGTTATAAACGTTATATCATACGTGATGCCAGAGTAAAGGGGGCAGGTTATGTTTCCTACAAAGGTAAGCAGGTGTCAAGTAAAGTGTTTACCGAGGATATAGTTTGTAAGTGTCCAATCAAATGTCATCGTAAGATAAACAATGAGTCCAAGAAAAACATTTGGAACTTTTTTTACTCCCTGGAAACAAAAAATGCTCAAGATGTCTACCTGCAAACACTTGTTGAGGCCAAAGAAATTGGTAGGCGTTCCAAATGTGGACAAAATATTGAATCAATGAGTGAAGAACCAAATGAGCTAATGGAACAGGACACTAGAAGTTTCAAGAGAAATCATACTTATGTTTATCATTTAAAAATTAACGGTTGTCTTATACCTGTTTGCAAAAGTGTGTTTTTAAAAGTCCATGGAATTTCAGCTGATCGTATGAAAAGGATTTGTCAGCTTTTGCTCCAGGAGAAAAGTCCACGTGACTTGAGGGGCAAAACCCGAAGTGGAAACGCCATACCAGGAAATATCTGTATACTTATTGATCAACATATAAAGTCATATGAAATAAAGGAAACTCATTATGGTGGTAAGCCAAAGAAATACTTAGATGCTCGGCTTACTGTCAAGAAAATGCATGAAATGTTTATAGATAAACATCCTGATCTAGAAAAAGTTGTAAAATACAACTTTTATTACGGCTACTTTAAGGAAAATTTTAATTTCTCATTTGGTCGTCCTCAAGTTGACGTATGCTGTCAGTGCGAAAGTTTTTCCAGTAAATTAAAGGATCCCCTTATGTGTGACAATGCTAAACGTAATGTTGCTGCTGAGCTAATTCTTCACAAAAGGAGAGCAAAAAAATTTTATCATTCCTTACAGTTAGCAAGTGAAGATACAAATGATGACACTGTTGCTATATGTTTTGATTTTATGCAGAACCTCCCCCTGCCCCACATACCCGTACAGGAGGTATTTTACATGAGGCAATTATGGGTAAACAATTTTTGTATTCATGATTTGAAATCAAATAAGGCCAAGATGTACGTCTATCACGAAGGGGAAGGAAACAAATCTCCCAATGAGGTGTGTTCTTTTATTTTTGACTATATAAAAACGGAGATCCCAGATTCTGTAAAACATTTGATCTTATTCAGTGATGGACCTTTCGGCCAAAACAAGAACAACACTGTAATTAGGTTTTTAATGAATTTGTGTGACAACTGCAACCTAGAGACAATCACTTACAAACTTCCCAGTACGAGGGCACTCGTACTCTCCTTGTGATAGGGATTTTGGTTGTATAAAGCGTCTCATAAGAAAGGTAGACAGGATCTACACCCCTGAAGAATATAGAGAACTTATTTTGAGGGCTAGTAATACAGGCCGCTTTTCAGTTCACATGGTTAAAACAGATGAAATCTTGAATTTCAAGGACTGGTGGCCACTTTCTTATAAAAAGTCCACTTCTGCTTCTGATGAAACTTCAGGAAGGAATGTTCCGAAAAAAAGACAAGGAGCCCTTCAAACTTTCAACATATAAGCAGTTTTGTTTCAGCTCAAGAACAAAGGGAAAAGTAGTAGTGAAACCGTTTATTGATGGTATGATTTCATCTACATTCACC
The DNA here is from genome assembly GCF_021130785.1 of Homalodisca vitripennis. NCBI lineage: Eukaryota > Metazoa > Arthropoda > Insecta > Hemiptera > Cicadellidae > Homalodisca > Homalodisca vitripennis. Next base: position 174,400,946 of record NC_060209.1, read on the forward strand.
TTCCTGAAATGTGATAAGCCTCCAGAACTACCAAATCAGCCGGCCTATCCCCAAGGAAAGGTAAGCCTAAACTTATTTCTTAAAATTTGTTCCACTAAAATTTAGACTAACTCCATGAGAATAATGTAAAGGAATGATAAAATTAGCAAACAAGTTTTTGTTATTTTATTTCTCATCAGTAAACTGCATTTTTTATAAAAAGTGGAATGGTTTCAGGTACCCATTAACAAGAAAAAGATACAGGATTTGAGAAAATTAACTGAGTACACGAGAGGTTATGAACATTTTTATAATGCAATCCTACTGTGGCCTACAACTGACTCTGAAAACCCTGAGGAAGTGGATCAAGGGTGTGAATAAGTTGCACTTCTGTCTTTTTATTTGCAAATAGATGTTTTCTCTGTAATAAATAATCATTTTTGACACTTGTTCAGTGTGTAATTTATTTTAACTACACCAAAAATACCATAAATAATATAAAGACAATGAAAAGTGTATATGGAACAACCATTTGGTGCAGAAACCCTTCAACTGATTTTTTTTAATAATTTTTTTTCTACAAAAATGTAATATGTAGAGAGATAAAAACACAACTAAGCAATTTCTAAATGTAGGTGGAACCAACGTAAAAAACCTAAGATAAAGAAAAAAAAATGTGTTTGTAGAGGAGAGTTTTTTATTGTTTTCCTAAAATTTACTTTTTGTTAGTTAGGGGGTTTCTGAAATAAACGATTCAATTGTGTACTAAGAAGTCAATTACTGCACGGCAAATACAGAGATCTTCTAAATACCGTAATCAAGGAATAATTTTACATTTTATTTTACTTTACTCTGGCAACAAGAAAATAAAGCTAGTTCTATACTTGATTGAACCACAATAATTTTTAGAAAAATTCAAATCGTTACAAAACTTGTATACTCATTAAATAACCTGAAAATGTATTAGTCTAGATTTTGCAGTAACTGAAACTGTATTAGTAACAAGACAAAATAAAGCTTGACTGTGATAAAAGACATGGTGTATAACAAAAACTAATAGAGGTTTCCTAAAAAGTTTAAACTTAGGTGGGAGTTAGAAGTGTTAGATGTGGAAATAGTGCTTGACATTAGAACCAGATCCAGGGTTAATTATGAGTACATACGCTGATACTGTAAGATATTACTTAACACACGTCAAGATGATTCAGGGCGCCAACTGCAGATCCTCCTTGCGGCGTCTCACATCAAAGTACACCTGCAGGCGCCCATGTAGAGTGTTGCCTACATCAGGCTCCCTGATATTACACAACAACATACCTACTTACATCGCGTGTAATTATAAACAAGTTTTAATGATCTAATCAACACCTTTCTTTTATATTAAAAGACGATAAAGTAATATATAATAATATACGTATATTTTATAAATTTGATTATTGTAAACTCCTTCGGGCAGAACTTTCTGATATTGAGGACTTCGAAATGTAGAATGAAGGTAATAAATGGTAATGAATAATGATACTTGAATATAATGATAAATGAATAATGAAGAGAATATTTTGGGGTCAGAAGTTTTAGAATAAAGGTTATTTGGCGGAAGTAAATATTCCTGATCAATTTCAACCAACAGCTAGTTCCTTGACATTGACAATGGTCAATCTAAAGATGACAACAATTTAAATACAGATAACGATGATAAATTAGTTGCAGTTGACTACGATACTGATGGCATGGTGCTATTGGATAGCCTATAAAAAAATGGCTGAAGGCAAGATAAATTTGTAAATCGCGTAAACTAAATGATTGTGACGACTTCACCGAATAAACTACTAACGTAAACTTATAATCTTCACCTCAGGACACGTTAAATCCGTCAGAATACTTTTATGAAATGTTAGAAAAAAGTATATTTAAAAATCTCGTCTACCAAACTAACATATATTCTACACAGCAAAACGCAACCAGTTAGAACACGTATGTTGAAATGGAACATTTCTTGGTATCCATATGCTGTAATGTCTTAAAAATACCTTCATACAGAAGGTTCTGGGGAGGTAGCAGACGTTATCCACTTATTCCCGTTGTCACTAACCGATTCGGTACCTTGAGGACCTACATCCACGTCAACGACAACACAAACGCCTCCAATGCGAATGACCCATATCATGACAAGGTTTTCAAAGTACGGCCTCTTGTAGACAAAGTTAGAAAAAACTTTAAAAAGAATTGAAGTAGAGAAGAAGTTATGCGCTGATGAAATGGTAATACCATTAAAAAATCGGTCTGTGATGAAGCAATACAACGAAAATAAACCACACAAATGAGGGTTGAAAGTTGTTGGTTTAGCTTTTAAAAGTGGTATTAAGCATGATTTCTAGGTTTAAATACGCAAAAGAACGATCCCTGTTGACAAATTGGGGATTAGTGGAGAAATAGTGGTGCACTTTAGCGAAGTAGTCCCTAAATATAACAACTAAAAGCTCTTTATTGACAAGAATCGCTGAGTGGAAAAAGGAAAATATTCCATATTAATCATGAAATGAGTTGAGATAGCCATTTTGTTATTTAAAGAGAGATTCATCTGTTGAATGCAAAAAGGAACATATTCCTATAGTCTGTAATGGGCATTAGAACAGCACACTGAGACGTTGAGTGGAAGAAGGGACATATTCCTGGAATATGTTCCTTTTTCCACTCAAATCAACACTTTATTTCTCTGTGGATCTTTTCTTGAACTAAACAGCTGACTTCTGCACTGGTTTTTTTACAATCTGTTTCCTTTGGATTTTATTGGTTATTTAATTAGTTGAATTCAAGGATTGTGTTAAGCTGTTTAAAACAGTAATTACTGAGGTTTTAGTGATAGTTTTAAGTGTAGTGATGTCTGAATCAGAGAGTGGAGAACCTAGAAGGAAGAATGAATAAAGACAAACACATAAAGGAAAAGGAAAAACATGCGAGGCGACATGGTAAGGAATTTGTAACCTCTAAAGGTGTGTTTGTTGAGGCCAAAGTAACTGGACCAGAATGTGGCTGTAGAAAAAAATGCATGGAATCTATTACTGAAAACGGCCAAATGAGTATTATTGAAATGCTCTATGATGGAAAACCTAAAAATGAGCAGGATACATTTTTAATGGCATGTATTGAAAAACATGATGTTGCTAGACCATAGGCCATTAACTCCACAGTCAAAGAAACATAACTTTTCATTCAAGTATTTTGTATTATTGAATGGTGAGCGTATTGAAGTTTGTCGAAAGGCTTTTATTAGCCTTCATTCCATTCCTCACAAAGTAGTTTTGAGGTTAAAACCATTTCTGATTAGTAGTACAACCTCCATTGACATGAGAGGGAAACATGTAAATCGTGGAAATGTTTTGTCACCTGATGTATTGAGAAAAATAGATGAACATATGAACAGTTTCCCAAAATAGTATAAAATGCCTATTACTTATTTGGATGCGACTCTCACTGTGAGGAAAATGCACGATATTTTTCTTGAAAAGCACGAAGACTTGAAAAATATAGTTAAGTATGAGTACTTCTTGAAATATTTCAGAGACAACTTTGGATACAGATTTGGTAGGCCCCAAGTGGATGTTTGTTCCACATGTGAGGAATTACAGACAAAAATAAAATCAAAAACTCTCAACGCTAAGCGCACAGCAGCAGCGGAGTTTGTAGTACATAAAAGACGAGCCAACAAGTTTTTTTCAAAGCTGCAAGAAATAAAAGAACTTAGTAAAGCTAGACCTGAAGTTATGGGTATTGTTTTTGACTTCATGAAGAACTTACCACTGCCACATTTTCCCGTTCAAGAAATGTTCTACTTAAGAAAACTCTGGTATTACGTTTTTAATACTTTTGATTTAAAAAATGACACTGCAGTTTTTTACAACTACCCTGAAGGTACTGCCAATAAAGGACCTGATGAAGTAGCCTCATTTATACTAAACTTTGTGGATAACTTCATCCCTAATACAGTAACAGAACTGCACGTCTTCAGTGACGCTTGCGATGGACAAAACAGAAACCACACATTATGTAGAGTTCTCACTGCTTTGACCATGAATAATCGATTTAAAATCATTCATCAGTATTTCCCAATAAGAGGCCATAGCTTCATGCCATGTGACCGCACATTTGCAGTAATTAAGACAGCTGTAAGGCGACACGATCGAATTTACTCCCCGGACCAATACAAGGACATCATAGAAAGTGCACAAACATATAAAGTTATTGTTAAAATACATATAAAGTTAAAAACGAAGACATACTTGACTGTAAGAACTGGTGGCCCGAGTTTTATACTAAGTTACCTAAAAGCCTTGAAAGTAAGACACCCTTTTTTCAGCAAATGCAGGCACTTTACTGTTGATAGTGAGAGAAAAGGCTATTTAAAAACTTCTGAGTTTATCGATGCTGTGGTTCATATGACTTTCAAGTTAAATAAGCCTAACATTGTTGATGTACCCCTACCAACAAACAGAGTCTACAACGGAAAGGTAAGACTACTTAGCTGTTTTTAAGATAATATATCTGTGATGTCCATTGGCTATGGCTATGCACACTTACATTAACTTAGTTAACCATATAGCCTAAAGTTCATGTTAAAGGTTTGATCTATTAAAATAAAAATACTTTCTCCAATGAAGTCTTTTTTTTAGGTTCCAATCAAAGAACAAAAGCTTCAGGATTTGGGAAAACTAATCAAGTACATACCACATGATTTCTTAACATTTTATGAAGAGCGCAGAACTTGGCCTACTGGAGCGGTTGATGATGACGCCAATGAACATGAATAAATTTTATAACAATACAGAACTATGTAAATTGAATTTATACACTAATTTCTAGTAAAGCACAACATTTGTAGTAATTTTCAAGTGTTTTTTCACCATCCACTCAAAACAATACTTGTTGAATAGAAAAAGGAACATATTCCATAAGATAGAAGTCGACGTAAGTCATACATTAACAATAATATACCAATATTATATGATATAGATGTAAACAAAACAACAAGACCTATAAACAATCTATAGTAACTTTTTTAATCAAGACACTAGTTTGGGCTTAAAAAGGTTTTTTTTGTCTCCTGTAAAATTTCTTCCTTTAGAATATGTTCTTTTTTCCACTCAGTGATTCCTCACATGCTCTTCTTTTGTGAGAAGAAAAGCTTACGCATACTAGCAACAGGTACAGCAAAGAAAACCAAATCGGGAACCACCACCCAACAACTTATTGGTGTTTTTGTTGCAACCACTTATTGGTAATAAGTGGTTGTCCACTTATTAGCAATAAGGGCTGATGCAACAAAAACTAGGCACATACGATACAAAAGTTGTAATCAGAGACGTGCAGCCAGGGGCGATTTATGCCTCGCTCAAGTTCTTCCGCCTGGGTAAGGCGTCTCAGGACAGAATTCGGCCAATTAAGCTCATCCTGCCTTCTGAGTCGGAGGCCATCAATCTTCTTAAAGCATTTGCAAAAGAATCGTCCAAGTTTGAGTACTTAACCCTTTGACCGCCAACGTCCGATTGATCGGACAGTGTAGGTTTATGCCAAAACCGCCAACGTCCGACTGATCGGACAGCCTAGGTTCGTTCCAAAACCGCCAACGTCCGACCGATCGGACGTTCAGGAAAAAATATTTTTTAAATATACATATGAACTTTAAAAGTTTGTGTCGACACTGTTCGACTTCCTTTTGACTAAATAAGATGATATGTGAACAATTTTAATGTTGGCAGTCCTGGAGACCTTGACTCAGCTGTTTTGTTTACTTCTCTAACTCGCCGAGCGTGCGCTAGTGTTTACGACTAACCTATTTGCCAAGTTCCCGCCTTTCTCATAGATGCCTACTTGGTTTTTTGTTTAGTTTTTCTCTGAAGTTAGTGATCTGTATTATTTGTGCAAGATGAGTCGTTCGCCGGTGAGTGACAACACAATCCACAATATTATTGTTGAGGACGAATTTCTTAGTGATAGTGAAAATAAACAATTTGCAAAACAGTTCGTCATCTGAAGTAAGTGAAAGTGAAGCTGATGATACTGACTTGGATCCTAGTTATACTCCTACCCCTAGTACAAGTTGTAATTTTCAAGGAACTTTAGCTAGCAATAGGCTGTAAATAGGTCAGTTAATTTCGTCATCTGAGGATGAAGATCGAAGTGCAGCAACTACAACTACGCCGCGGCCACGTGGCCGGCCCCGCCTTCCTGAAAACATCTCAAGCAGTGAGTCTAATAGCGACGATGAATCAGTGGGAAAATATAGAGAAAAACAATGACCCTGGGTATAACCATTCTTTTTCAGTTCAATGAAATTCCTGGCTGTGTAAACATTGTCCTCCTCGAAATTCAGCCCCCATAACTTATTTTGATCTTTATTTCCCTATGACTTTTTTGAACATATTAGTGACCTACACTAACTTGTATGCTAGAAATTTTATTCAACAAAACCTCCATAAATTAGGAAATCACAGCAGAAGTCGAGCTTGGAGGCCTGTCAGCTTTGTTGAGATAAAAGCTTTCCTAGCTGTTGTAATAAATATGGGTTTGAATAAAAAGCCTACGATTGAGTCATATTGGGAGTACAAAGTCATCCCAGAATTCACCTTGGTTCGGGAAAATGTTTTTCTAGAAATAGATTCGAATCAATTCTGAAATTTTTCCATATGCTAGATACGCGACACTTGCCTTTCACCAAAGGAGCCTGGATATGACCCATGTGCTCGATTTGCTCCTATTGTTGATCATGCTAACAATGTATTCAAGCATTACTATGCACCAAATAAACAGCTGTCCTATTGACGAAAGTTTAGTGGGCACTAAAAATCACACACAGCTGCTACAGTACCTGCCCAACAAGCACCATCATAAGTGGGGAGTAAAAATTGTGGTTGTTATGCGACAGTGTTACTCACTACTGTTTATCTTTTTTTTGCTACAAGGGTAAAAGAGATACAGAACAAAGCAATGGACGTGTCAAACATGGACTTGGGTATACTGTTGTAATGAAATTGTTAGAAATGGGAAACTACTTGAACAAAGGGGTTTCATGTATTTGTCGACAACTTTTTCACCTCATTTCCGTTGGCCAATGATTTGTACGCAAAACTTACTCAATCTGACAGGCACTTTACGAATAAACAGGCAAGGAATACCCCCTACCCTTACACAAAAATTTGGTGTAGGGCAAACTAAATATTGTCGCAAAGGAAAAATGCTTTTGGTTGCTGCCCGATTGAAAAAATCGCAAAAAAAGCAAGTACTTCTCTTGTCAACTAATGCTGAGGCAAAAAGTGAGTTGAAAAGTAAAAAACGGGGAAATAAAGTATTTATTACCAGCAAGCCTTCTGTCATTCGTCAGTATAACTCCTATATGGGTGGCGTAGACACGTCAGACCAAATGTTGTATTGTTACCTGGACGAACGACGTACGCTTAAATATTGGCTAAAGGTAACATTCCACATTTTTGGACGGATGATTGTCAACCTATATGTCCTATACAAAAATAACACAGACAATCCGATATCGAGACTAGATTTTACTGTGGCCACTAGTCGAAGGACTTGCTGCCGAGTGGCTCGGTGACCAAAGCGCCAGTTCAAGCACAACGTGCTGGCAATGAAACCTCTTGACCTATTACCTGGTGGAAAAGAAAGAAATTGCTCTGTGTGTAGTAGGTTGAGCACAGCCCAAGGTGGCAAAAGGAAGAAAAGTAGGTACATTTGCAAAAAACTGCAAGAAAAGTGTTCACCCTTTGTGCTTGCCGAAACATACATGCTAAAGGAATGTGAACTGATTGTATATATTTGTAAATATGCTTCTTTTACTAATATTTTGATAATGTTATTTGTGTATTTTCCTGTGTTCTTCTTTGAAGAAACACTTTTAAATTGACAATTATCAGTACCTATAAAACTTCCATTACTATAACACGTAAGTATTTTTAAGCTTATTTAATATAAGTAGCTCTTGAAATATTAGATTATTTTCAAATGTTAACATTTCAAATTTACTTTTGTAAACACACTAATTTTCTAGATAGAGTTCTAAAAATTTGTAAATAGTTAGATATGTAACAAGTGCACAAAATACAAATGTTTGCGATGTATAAAAATATTTTTTTTACCACTGATTTTTTAGTCTAAAGTTAATTTTTTAAATAAAAATATTTTTACTTTAGGCGTTATCACATTATAGAAAACTTTTTTTTATATGTAGTGTTATTTAATCAACACTATTCGATAGCGTATACAATATGCTAGAAAACAAAAAAAAAAAATCGTTTCCATTTGCATAAAAAATAAGGATAGCACAGAGCGGAACGTAAAAGGTTGTTAAAAAACGTCAATTATGCCTTGGCGGTATTGGGTAGTACAGCGGCTGAGACGCCTGGCGGCGACGGGTAAGGCCGCGGTCCTCGGGCGCTGGCGTTCAAAGGGTTAAAAGAGATCTCTCTTTCAAATGATAAAACTCCTAAGGAAAGGGACTATTTAAAAAATCTGCGTTCCACGTTAACTGCAAGAATCAGCAACGGCGAGCAAGACTTAACCATTAAATTTATAAAAGGCATCCCGAAAATTGTTAAAAAAATTAGTTCATTCCAACGGCATACAAGATTTCTCTGCCTATTACCAAAATGTTAACGGGTTACGGGGATAATTGCATGATTTTAAAATGAACTTATCAGTCTGCGATTATGACATAATATTGCTCACGGAGACTAACTTAAACTCTGATTACTCCAACTCAGAACTATTTGGCCAAGAAAAATATGCAGTCTACAGGACAGATACGTCTCCTCAGACTAGTTCTAAGGAAAGTGGTGGCGAAGTTTGCGTCGCTGTCTCAAAAAACATCCAAAGTAGAAGGATAAATGTCGATACTAGAGCTTCGGAGTGCGTCTTTGTTTCCATCAACAATAGCAAGATGTTTAATATCCTTCTTTGTGTTGTGTACATACCTCCAGGTCAACCAGTAACCAAATACCTTAAGTACTGTGAGTTGGTCGAGGAAGTGGCGGTTCAATTTGGGGGTTTTTCAGATATACTGATCTGTGGAGATTTCAACTTCCTGGCGCTATTTGGAATGCCGATCTCAGCCCCTCAAACCAGTCATCCCCAATCGGAGCCATTCAAGACCTGGCTGATCTACTATCTCTTCACCAAAAGAACCTCATATTAAATAAATGAAAATGCCTTTATTGCAAGCGTTTCTCAGTATAACAACTGCTTTACAGAACAACTCTTGTCATATCTTACACTATTTACAATACTGGGAAATAAAAATAAAAACTAAAACCTATAGACTAAAGAAAACACCCAAACAAGACAAATAAATTACTGCACAATCATTTTTCTTAATTTACTTTTAAAAACAGTAACAGAAGTCTGTTTAAGGTACTGGGGGAGGTCATTGTACAACTTTGGGCCAAAGTAAGAAAAGCTCCTCCTCCCAAACTCATGCTTGACTCTGGGAAAGTGAAGCAGGTCACCATGGCGGACACTGCGTTGAGATACATCCTCCCGAAATTGGAGCTTCTCGCTCAGGTACCGCGGCTCACCCAGCGCAAGCACCTTGTGGATCATGCCACATGTCAGGATCCTGCATACATTTTCCATGGGGGACAAACTGACAGCATCTCGGAAATGAATCGAACTGCAGAGTTTTGCAGTCTTTGAATCCGATCTATGTCTCCCCTAGAGATACTGTTGCCGTATGCAGGATAGCAGTAGTAAAATACAGATAGAACAAGATAACTCATAAGCCGGAGCTTAGCGGATTCTGGCAGTAGACTTCTAAATCTGTACAGACCCCTCAGCCTACCAAGGGCATGCTGGATAGCATGAGTGCCATGATCAGAAAAGGTGAGCTCACTGTCAAGCACAACTCCGAGAGTCTTGACTGACTCAGAGACAGACAGGCTCTCCCCACTGAGCCTTACTCTCACTCCTCTCTGACCAAGGGCCTGCACCAGATTGTGTGGGGCAAGATGAGGGACAATGCTCTTACCTATATTGAGTTAAGGCCATTGATAACCGACCAAGTGTTGATGTTCACTAGGTCGGAATTTATTTTCTCAATAGCCTCATCAATGGAGCCAGGCTCGTATGACAAGCGCAACTGACAATCATCTGAGTACAGGTGAGCTGTACAGCTTTGAACACAACTGGAGAAGTCAGACGTATATAAGTTGAACAATATAGGTCCAAGACAACTTCCTTGAGGAACACCTCGCCTTTTGACAAGTGAAGTTGACGTCCCACTTCCCATCTTTGTAACCTGACTTCTATCTCCTAGGTATGATTTTACCCACTCGATTTAATTTTTGCCAAAGCCATCATAATGCATCTTAGCGTACAAAAGTTCATGGTTAAGGGAATCAAATGCTTGTGAGTAGTCCAGTATCACTAGTGAACTAAACACCCCTTTATCTTTCGCATCAATTAAGTCACTTAACAGACTTACCAGGGCAGTGCATGTGCTATGATTTTTTCTAAATCCAGATTGTTTTTGGCAATATGTTTACTTCGTTCATATACTGTGCTATTTGACGTGTTACTATCTTTTCCATAATCTTTGATATTGCTGGTAAAATCCAGATGGGTCTCAGTTGTTTGAGACTTTTAGGGGACGTTACTTTTGGCTGAACAATGAATGGATGAACAATACTCATTTTCCATCTCTGCGGGAACACACCGCTCATCAATGATTTGTTAATGAGATGAGTAATTGCACCCAAAGCATACGGACTCACGGCCTTAACCATTTGGATGGATATTTCATCACTATCAACAGCTCTAGATTTGATTTCATTTAGTGCTTTTTTACATCATCTTCAGTGACAGCAGAAAATCTAAAATCATTCATCGATTCAATTCTCTTACTAGTTCTGAAGAAATCAATTTCTTCAACTCTGGCTTCATTTCCATTCTCCATATTGACAAAATACTGATTGATGTCATCAAGCTTCAGTTGGTGTGGAATGTTTTCATTTCTGTTTTTCATAACTATATTACACTGTTTCAAACAAGTCCAAAAATCTTTGGTATCCTTGTTAGTGGATAATTTCTCAGTAAAAAAAAAAAAAAAAAATTCAACAGTATGAATGTACAACTGGACTTGGTTTTTTCTTCAAGCAATACCTTAAGGGTGACCGAGGCGGCGGATCCTCTGGCAAAAGTAGAACCTTGTCACCACCACTATTGATATCAAGGCAGGCAGAAAAGGCATCCCAGAAATTAAATGAGCAAACCCTGTATAATTTTAAGAAATGTGGCCAAGAAAAAATATACATCCATTTACAGAAACTGGACCTCACCATTGTTACATCAAACCCTGATACGAACGTTTTGTTTGAGCAATTCACTTGGGGAGGTCGTAAAACAGTACATACCAACAGTTAGACTAAGTAAAGCAAACTTTCCAATTTGGTTCACAACAGATTTAAATAATCTAATCATCCTTAAAAAGACTTTGCATAAAAAATACAAATCTTCATTGAACCTGGCAGACTATTTCAATTTCTCTAATGTCCGTGCCGAATGTAAACGACAAGCTGCATCATGCTTCCAGGAATTCATTAAACGGACTGAAGATTCAATAGTAACTGATCCTAGCCAGTTCTGGAAGTTTTGCAACTCCGGAAAATCTCAACACGGCTCAGCAAGAGAACTTTACCATGAAGGTGTCACTGCTACCACTCCCAAACAGAAGGCTAACCTCTTCGCCAGGTACTTCTCATCTGTTTACCTACAGCAGCCGCCTGTTCCTTCCCCATCTTTTAAGTATGAGAGCTCTCAAACCTGGACTTCAATCCAACTCTCCAAAGATTCAGTCAAGGAAAAATTAGATTCTCTCGAACCAGCAAAGTCTGTGGGCCAGATGGTATACCTCCTTCTGTTCTCCGTAGAGCCAGCCGCCTACTTGCCACGCCACTCTGGACTCTGTTTAATGTTTCCCTACTGAGAGGCGTCTTTCCAGATACATTTAAACTCGGTCATATCATCCCAATTTATAAATCTGGAGACGCTAGTAATGTCACTAACTACAGACCCGTAACTATTCTGTCTGCAATCGCTAAGATCTTTGAGAGCCTAGTTCTGAATGTCGTACAAAACTTTTTTATTTCTATTATTCCAACCTTCCAACATGGCTTCATGCCCGGTCGATCAACTTCCACAAATTTCATTTTCCTCCAAGACCGTATATTGACATCTTTCAAGGATGGATTTCAAGTGGATGTGATCTACATAGACATGACTAAAGCCTTCGACTTGATAAGCCATGTTTTCTTGATAGCGAAGTTGAAGGAGTATGCTATTGATGGTCAGCTATTGAACTGGATCGAGAGCTATTTGACTAACAGACGCCTTGCGGTGAGATATGGGTTTGCGGTCTCTGAGTTCTTCTTGGCTCTATCTGGAGTGCCGCAAGGTAGTCATATGGGGCCCTTCTTCTTCAACGTTTATGAAGCAGATATAGCAGCTTCCACCTGTGCATATATCTTGATGTTTGCAGACGACCTTAAACTGGTTCGAGTTATCAAGAGCTTTGAAGACTGCCTCTCCATCGAAATGTTCAGTTTTTATTAATTAATTATTCATAAATCTTAACTCATTTTATCCTTCCATAAAAATGAGTTAGAATATAACAATCATAACAGCCCTTTTCTAGATTTATTAAGCATTAAAAAATACAACTGGCTATTTTTAATTTGATATATGCAGAAAACCAACAACAAACTACAGATTTATCCCACTTCAATCATTTCATCCCCCTTCATAAAGCACCTTTTTTACAGATTAATCCATATTATTTTATGTACTACTTTATCAACAACAGAATTATAAACAAGAAGTTAAGGAAATTAAAGGAATAGCAATATTACTGGGTACAAAACTAAAATGATTCAAAATACGGTAATAAATAAATTCTAGAACAACTCTATATCAAATCAAATGTAAAAAACCTAGAACTAAATAACTGTTCTCTACAATAATATAACTACAGAAATTAGTAAAAGTTAAAAAAAAACATGCCTATATTAAAATTTATTTTTAAACTCCAAAACTAAACTAAAAATGTAATTATTATTTTATATTTTGCCAAATTTATAATAATATATATAATTACTGAATACTTTGCTTAATATGCAACATAGTTTATAATATTTCATTACACCTTACACATAACATTTAAATATTTATTGCATAGTAATTAAAACTTATTCTTATTCCTAAGTGTAGAATTCTCTTTTAATGTTAAGTACAACTTCCATCATTTCTTCAGTGCTTATTACTAGTTCATGTTTCAATCTTTTTCACAATCCACATTGTACATAATCACGACATACTGCAATTTTATAAACATACATTCTATAAAACATTCAGTTTAAATTAGTGTCTAGACAAATGACTAGTTAACATCACAGAAATCCTTTTATGCTTTAAAATCTTTCATCGACCAATTTTAATCAAAGAACGTATAGGCTTGTTTTAATCTGAGTTTGTTTCATTAAGTAATATCTATGAATTATTTTACCAGATTAATATAATATATTGAGAATTGTTATAACGACGGCTATAATACAACTTTTAAACTACTACAAGAGGTCAAATTTCTCATCTCTCTTAGTTGGAAGAAAGGTAGATTTCAAATGTGCTGTTATCTAGAATTGTTATAAACATTTAATTTTATTCTATACCAGAGCGGCAGCTAATGGGGGGGGGTCGTTTTCCCCAGGCATCAAAATCATAAATGTTCGAGACGTTCCGTTACAACTACTGTTTACGCATAATTTTGTTGAAGAATGGCTTTACTGATTATAAAAATGTCCGATTTGTTGGATTCACATACACCTTAAGTAGTAAAATAAAACTTATAATATTTGTTATGATTATTATTTTTATACTAATGTATGTGACAGTACGTAAGAGAGAAATATAACTACAGATGCCGATAAAAGCAGCTGTTAGCCATAAAGAGTTACTACCTGTTCTTTTATCAACGGAAAATATTGTGAATATTAAGGGCATAATCCCGGGGCCTTCCCACGATATATGGGAAGACATTTCAAAAACCTTTTTAATCACAGTATACAGCCAAATTATATTTACCAACAAGTAAAAGAAAATATACATGAACTATACTGTAAGCTTTTAGAACATAATAATATTATTAGTAATTCAGCACAAGAAAGCGAAGATTTTGATGAAGACAAAGCTACACGAATTTAACAAAGGAAATGATTTTACGTAATCCGATTTTGTATCAAATAATAATGGTCCAGTTGTAAAACAAAAAAAACCTTTGAAGTATTGATTTTATCCTTTGATTGGGAAAAACTCAAACCAATTAAAACTAAATACAAGCGTAAAAAGCGAGAACGCTTCAGAGAAATGACTGCGTTACCGCCCTTACAAATGGAAATCGACCCTTATGGACCTAATGTGGGATCAACACAAGCTGACATGTCCTTACAGTTTCTCAAAGAGCTGTGTTTCGATAGACCCTTCAACAAGAGAACAGTATATTAACATTTAAGCCTGTTGCAATGATTGTGGTGCCGAAACTACAGGGACAGTTTTTAATGAACCTTTACAAGGTGAAGCCGTTTCACTTCAGTGGAGATGTGAGGACACAAGCAATACCTCACAAGAAGAAAGGATGGCTTACAGGTGATCAAAGAAAGGAAGTTTCGTCAAAACTTTGGCATGACTCTGCACATGTGTTTCGCTGAAAGCTAGCAATTAAACCTTGGACAAAAAAGATTTAGAATCGCCTAATTTATTTAACGAAAGTTTGTTGAGAAAGGCAAAACAAGAAGAAAACTATTTAAGTTATAACTTAGTGCACGGGTCGGATCAGGTAGTATGTCTCGGACTAATGAAACATTCGCATCCACATTGTGGCTCTATTCATGAAATTGGGTTCGACAAATTTTTCGTTCATTATCACACAGACACTCAGATGGAAATTTACTAAAATTTCAACAGGTATAGTTTTACTTCTGTCTCTAAAGATGCGACAGGTTCTTTGGTACAGAAAACGTTAAGACATGATGGACCACCACATCTTATTTTATATGAGGTTGTCTTTAACACGCCGTCCCAACAAATACCAATCCTGCAAATGCTTTCCTAAAACCAGGATGCGAACAGTATACTTTACTGGCTGAATAAATGGCTTCGGTTAGGTGCACCGATCCTCAATGAAGTGACTATTGATGACTCGAAAGCATTAAAATCAGCTCTGAGTAGTTGTTTTAAACAATCTGATAACATAAATGACTATGTTATTTGATTGAGTCACTTATCTCTGTTGACTACAGGCGGACTTAAGACTGTCTGACAACTGACTGACGGGATTGTCCCTCTCCTCTCCTCGTTAATCTAAAGATAGAGAATCCGTTTATATAAGTAATTATCCTATTTTTATTAATTTTTGATCACTCATTATTTTTATTTTTTGTCTACTTTCTCAACAATATTGCTAATTATCAGAATTCCTAAGTCATATACATAAGTTATTCTGCTTCAGATAACTTCTTTCATTTTAAACATTTATAAAATTAATCTACACACTGCTCAAGATAAAATTATAATCCTAACAATTTCAACTCGAGTCTACGTACATGCTTTTTTCCCATATTATTTAAAATTATTCGGAAATTATGTAGCAAATTAAGTGCTGTTTTCACTAGGTATGTGTGAATATATTTATATATGTACATTGTAATTTATTTCATTGCATGGATTTATTTCTTGTGATATAAGACTTCTTTATATTATTTTAGCGTTAGTTATTTTGAAGTGTATTACTAGAATACTTTTGTGTATTTTAAAATAATTAGATATTCAAATGCTACATTTGTATCCTTTTCAATATAAAGATTTCACAAGTCACAAAAATCTTTCTTCGGTCATAATACAGGATAGTTGACAGTCCCCATTCCCACAGTCAGTTTGTTTCCAAGATGCTTCGATGCTGTCTGTGGAACCATGTCACAACTACCTACATGCTCCATAAGGCTTGATTTAGCTTAATTTTTAAAAGCAGCTATAGATTGGAACATGTGGAAAGACAAACTGACTAAAAGGTTGAAAGAATTATACATACATTGTTTAGAACTCGTATATTTTTAAATGCAAAGAAAATTTTACTTAATAGGCAAGAAGGGAAACTTGTTGTAACTTTTGGAGTTTAGAAAGCTACACTGGGCAAAATAATCTTATTATTCAAAATGTTGAGCTAGTTCCTAAAAATAACGTATAAAAAATCGAAATAGTCATAGATATAATAAATACCACTGAAACTTAAAAATGGGTACAGAGTGTGTAAAACATTTTTTCTATCAACTTAGGACATAAAGGGAAAAAAGTTCCAATTGCCCTAAAAAAACCAAAACAACGTTGGTACTGCAAGCGAAGACAAGAGAGGTAAATCTCTGTGCTGTAAATAAAATAAAAAAGGATGGTAAGGCTACACATACTAATCAACATTAGTAATTTACTAGCAGTTCCTTCGCAGTACTGTAGAGCCAGTTCACAGAAAAATTATCTTCCCAAGGAGTTTGCAACTTTCACAAAACTATAAAAAATGTATAAAAACTATTGCAGTACAAAAAGCCAAAATACAGTGGATGAATCTGTATTTAAAGATGCTTTTAGAAAGAAATTTAACATTGAAATTCATAAAAAAATGTGTATTGTTTGTTAAAAGAATATCAATACATTGTCAGAAGAGAAAACAGTGGGCCAAGAGAGAACCTGCATTAAGATGAAAAAGATATCATAAAAATAACTTTTAAAAGTGATTAAGAGTATTTAAATAAAAATGGTCAACTGTGTACTAGCTTTGATTTACAACCATTTTTAAACATACCACAAGGAAAAAACAACATGTTGCTCTACTACAGTAGAAAATATTCATATTCGAACTTAACAATATATGAGAGCTTCTATCTTTATCTTTATCTTTATTGTGAATCATGTCCTGGTCAAAATAATAGTGGACAAGTTGTGTCTATGCTTTATTGTGCGTTACGAAGATGGTCTAACTTGGAGAACATAATTTTGACATTTATTTTACCTGGACACACAATGATGCCTGTAGATTCTGTTCAGGCCTGTGGTGAACATGAACTTAAAAATAAAACTGTATGGGCACCATCACAATGGCCAACTATAGTAACCAATGCTAGGAGTAAGCTGAAACCATACCAAGTAGAAGTGCTACAGTACGACTTTTGTGACTGGAAGGGTCTCCAAAGCCAAATTTGGCCTATTTAACAAAACAAGAAAAAAGACAAAGATACTGGTATAAATATACAAAACTATAGAAGAGTGGAGATAACTAAGGGTTCTGAAGATATTAATATTATCTTATGGTATGCATTACATGACAATTCCATTAAAAGAACCCTTGTCGTTAAGTAAAAAATGTCGCTCTAATAATCAACACTCCTCTCACTGCCGGCTATTTATAGAGCCCAATTGCCACTTGCAAAAGCCAAGTACAAGGACCTGAATGACCTGTGCAAAAAACAGATAGTCCCTACTAGATACCACAAAGAATACATTTCTATGCCATCAAACATTGGAGTCGGGATGAGCTCCCAGAGACACATAAGGATTATGATGACCATATCTAACATAATGTATTTTTTATGAAAAGTGTTAAAATACAATCATGTTTGTAATTAATTAGATGGTAATGAAAATAATATTGAGCTCTTTTATTAGAACACAACCAGTGTTTTATTTCCAAATACATAAGACAAATGTGGCATACGTCCTCATGACTATGTACTGGTAAGTAGAGCTAGAATAGCGTACCCAGAATATGTGGATTACACCCTCTTAATTACGTTTTTCTACATTTAGCCAAAAGGCTATAACCCACACATGAGTGTACGTTGATATTTTTATAATCTGTTTATACTTGTTGATATTTTATTTTATTATATTTTATAAGTTTGTTTTACAATATTAATCTTTCAAGAACAGTTTGGAGTGACTAAGTTTAGTTAGAAAATATGGAGACCAAAACGGATTTTTCTCATTCCAGTAAAGTTTTGAAATTGTGGGTTACGATCTTAATGGGACTATTCACTTTTAGAGTAAAAAAGATTTAACACCTTAAAAATAAAAGTAATTTTAAAGGTAAATAGGACATCATAATTTACATCGTGAAATTTGTCATAACGTGGTAATGAGGCGGTTAGAGTCAAAGGGGTGTAAGTGACAAAAATAAAAAAATTGAGTTAGTGCTTGGAAACGCTAGATGAGATACCATTCTGTTACGTGGTGGCAAAGGGATATAAATTGATTCTTGACAGGTGCTGAAATCTAGCGAGTTTTCTAAACACTACTGAACAGATGTACTCATGTGTTTGGTGGTACTATAAAAGAACATGTTAAAATAATTCAATGTGGAAGAAGGATACAAGCACTTACATACCTATGATTCTCAGTTGTTTGGGTTTGTAGGATCTTGGTGCAAAACAAAAACACTAGGTGAAACCTTCCAATAGGGTGAGTGCACCTGTGAATGACCACCCCTCAGTGAATGACCGTTTTTCATAAAAAAAAATAATAATATTAAGAAAACAGAGCATCCTGACCAATCACAACTAATATTAAAAACATCTGTGGTCATTCTCTAGACTGCATCCAGTTCCACAACATTTTGGAGGGAAAGCAGTGGTTGAATTATTTGATAGTTAGTAGCAGTGTCTTCGACTTCCACTAATCACTACACCAGCAATAAGAATCCCGTATGTCAGGTAAGTGTTGACATCATTTATTGAAGACAACTAAGAAGTTTTGTTATGTTTGTAGCTATTTATATTGTTATTCAAAGCCTATATTTTGGTCTGAAAGTGATTTCACCAAGATAACCTCAAACCTTTTAAGTGAAAACAAGTGGTCATATACTAAATCGGATCCCAAGGAATAACCAATGAATGACCATTTCGGTCATTCACTGGATTCAAGTTATTATTTTTTTTCTGAAGTGAGCTGTTTATTATAGAATGCTCAATAGCAGCAGACTTTTACCAATCAGCTGGAATATGCCTTGGTCATCTTCTTCCAGTAAATGACCGGGGGTTAAAGTTGGTGGTCATTTATGGGGTCAGAATCGGTCATTTACTGGCAACAGTAAAATAAAATAATTCAGTTGATTATATCTTAACTCCAATTTTAATTTAGCTTTTCTTTTCAGAGTCATGGCTGAAGCAGAGAACAACAACGCTTCTGGAAATGAAGAAAATAACTCAAAAAGGCCGTATGTAAGCTTTAAATACAGCTTAGAAACCCTAAAAAAGCCTTCCAAGAGGTAAAGGCTGGACGGATTTCTGCAAACAAAGCTTCTAAACTGTATGGTGTACCCAAAGGAACACTAATTTCAAAATTACATTCTGATGCACCAATTCAAAGAAAAATGGGCCCTACTTCAGTTCTGTCAGACGAAGAAGAAGGAAAGCTGGAAGATTGGATTTTGGCTAAAGCCAAACTTGGTTTTCCAATGCATGCTGACGAAGTCATGGACACTGTACAGAAAATAGTAAAAGACGAGGGTAGAGAAACTCCATTTAGTGACGGCCGGCCAGGAAAGAAATGGCTAGAACTTTTTTTGAAAAGACACCCCAACATTGCAAAGAAAAATACGGAAATTATATCAAAGGCGAGAGCCTCTATAACGAAACCACAGATAAGAGAGTGGTTTTCTGAATTGAAGAACTACTTAAAAGATGTCAATGCAAAAGATATTTTAAATGATCCAACCAGGATTTTTAATTTGGATGAAACAGGTATGTGTACCTGCCCAAAATCAGTAAAGTTCTTGGGCCAAAGAGGTATAAAAACTTCTACGAAATATCTCCTGGGCCAGAAAAAAATGCATAACAGTTTTATGCATATTTTCTGCAGCAGGCAAGGTAGTTCAGCCTATGATTGTGTATTCTTTCAAAAGGATGTACCGTTATTATAGCACATATATTAAATTTATATGGAGCTAATACTTTATAAATCAAAACAACTTTTCGGAAATACTTGATTTATTCCGAAATTTAAGTTCACCAAAAAATTAACAAAGTTTACAAACTTTTGATTCGATTTTCTTCAAAACTTCACACAATCGAACAAATCTAATTAAGAGTCTGATTAAAAATGAATTAAAATTAAAATGAATTTAAAAATTTATACTTCTCAAAAAATGGTTTAAATTAACAAAATAAAATAAAAGTTCTCTTCTCAAAATACTCGAAATCAATATAACACAAAACTTGATATTAACTTTATGACCAAAATTTAATTCACAATACTTCAAAAAATTGAATTAATTCTCAGACTCTGAAAGATGGGAAACTTTAGAAATTTTAATTACAACAGTATAAAAAATCAAAGATATTAACTAAACGCTGGTACGGGACTTACTACTTTGAAGATTACGGAGGCTGATAGGGATTTAATACGCACTGAAGAAAATTAAAAACTTGAATTAAATTTACACGCGATAAAAGGAATTACTCTAAATCCCAAACTATAGGGTTAGAGGAAGAGCTGCGATTCTCAACAGGACCTTCTCGTCGTGGCTTCAAGACTCGAACTGATCCCCCTCTCTCTCCAGCGAGCCGGGTCGGAACGTATCGCCGTAGTCATCTCGATCAGCTGATGTACCGGTCTAACTAAACAAACAATGTCCACGCACCGCGTCTAGTTAACAAAAAGAGCCTACTTCCAACCGCGATTCAGCATAAATAATTACGTCTACGGTACAAGGATGCCACGTGATATAGTTGACTCTGTCCCTCCCACATTTTCTATAGGGAGGAGTGATTCAAGTTGGATGGTCAGTGGAACTTTTTATGAGTACATGGCCAATTCAATGTATCCATGGCTAGTTGATTCTAAAGTACAGCTACCTGTCTTGGTGTTTTTGGATGGCCATAAGTCACACATCAATTTGGAGCTTTTTAACTTCTGTGTTGAAAAACAGATTTTTATTTTCTGTTTGTTACCAAATGCTACCCACATACTGCAACCATGCGATGCAATCTTCAAGCCTTTGAAAAACGCATGGAAAATATCAATCAGGAAATATAAACAAGAAACCACTAAATCAGTTCGAAAGTAAACTTCGCACCTCTGTTTGCTGAGGCATTTCAAGCGATCGCACAATCTACAATTCAGCATGGTTTCAATGCGTGTGGCCTTTATCCATGTGATCCTAATTCGGTAGATTACTCTAAATGTATTTCTAAAAGAAGAAAGGAACTGGTAACTCAATGTGAAAACAACTCTCCATCTGATAATGATTATAAAGTTGCACTTCGAGTTCTTGCATATGAGATGGCTTCAAGACTTACAGAAGTCTTCCAAGAGATACATATTAGGGAAGGCAGCCCTGCAGAGACTGAGAATTTAAATATCTAAGGTATTTGGAAAACGATTTAAAATAAAACACAAACTACAAGCAAATATGTAATTCAGGAACCTGAAATTCAAAAAGTAGTCAATTTGGAGAAAGATGCTGAAGAAATACATGAAGAAATAGAAATTAAAAATGGATTAGAAGAAGTGGTGAAGGAAGGCTTAAAAGAAATAACATCATAAGAGACTGAGAAAGTTCAAATCATACATGACGAGAGTGAAACAAATGCAACAGAGCTATCTTCTGGTAATTCAGCAGATGTTTCAAGTATGTTGATTCCTATTGATGCCATCGTGTTGGATGACATGGACTATGGGCTTTTTGAAGATACAGAAATAATTCAGAATTCCCAGCCCATGAATACCTGTGGCGGAATTGAAGTAGTGGGGGTGGAGACTAATTTGAATTATGATCTTCTATCAAATGAAACTGTGATTGACTATGTAAATCCACAACCAAGCACAAGCTTTGCTTCTGATCAAGTCCTAAAAGTTAATGACTTACAACTACAAATATACTTGGAAAAAGAAACTAGGCCCATAGACGTTTTTCAACAACATTTACATTGGCCTAAAATTGAAAAAAGGGAAAAAAAGAACTCTTGAAAAAGCCCCCTATGCTATGACATCTACTGGCTGGAAAGAATATTATTTGAAGAAAGAAAACATTAAAATAGAAAAAGAAGAGTCTGTAAAGAAAAGAAAAAATGACAGAGAACTAAAAAAAACTAGCTTTAAAAAATACTAAGGTAGAAAAACAAAAAAAGGTGAACGAAAAAGGTGTTAAAAAATACTTTCAAAGAAATCGAAAACAGGGGAAAGAAAAATTGATCTTCAGCCTTCAATAGGTAATGGACCAGATCCTGATTTTCTAGTGAATGACTACGTCATAGTGAAGTGTGTGTTGACAGATCAGTACTTCCCTGGACAAATTGTGGATAAAAGTGAACTTTCTTACACGATAAGCCGTTGGGTTAGGATTGGTCGATCTCAGAGGTGGTTTTGTCCTCCTAATAGAGATATGACATGTAAAAAAGAAAGGGAATATATCATCAAGAAGATGAGTCCACCAACTGAAACTGCAGATAAAGGACTATACTTAATTCCTGAAATGAACAATTTTAACAATTAAACCAAATTACTAAATGTCAAAATCAATTTCTACAATCTTCTGTTAAAACAATGTTAGACAATACTTTGTACTTATGGAAATAAAGAGATTTTGATTTTTCTGAGTTTGTAAAATTTATTAATAAAATTTTTTTAAACTAAAACTTGCCTAATAGCCTACTCATTTAGCCTATTATTTCCTTATTCTATCAGCCCCAGTGCATGACCGCTAATACCATTCAATGGCCGCTCATGCAATAGTAATGTTTACCAATAAATGACCGGTCATTTACTGGTGCTCCATTAGTCATTTATTGGTGCTGAGCAGGTCATTCACTAGGTGACTGAAATTTGTACTTAAAATGTTATTTACATATTCTAAGTATTACCAAAACACTTTTAAGTATATATACTCTGCAAAATAAACAATAAGCAACAATCGTACCATTCACTGATTTTTATATAGTCTCATACATGAATCACAGAATATACTCGTATTTTATAAAATACTCTCTTAAACGGTCATTCACTGGTGCACTCACCCTAGTTGTTTTAAACTGTTCTATTGCTCCATAGTTTTCAAGAAAATGAATGAAGAAGAAATCAATGAGTATTTATTTGAAGACAATTCAGGTAATAACCTATTCTATTAACATATTAAAATCTCTGTGTTCCTAACCTTCAAATTTTAGGCTAGAGCCTTATTTTACTCAAGACATAACTGTTTCCGCTAATAATAGTCTAAATTCTTTAAATGTATCTCATAATATTGTAGTTTGTTTTCTAATATAATAATTTTCATAATATTACTATAGCCAAGTGTTGTGAATTTTATAACAGGCTAACACTCCATCACTGAACTAGGCCTAGACCTACGAGTACATTGATATTTTTAACAATACGTTTTGACGTTGATTATGTATTTTCAACAAGCTTTCGAACGAAGTAGAGGACAACAAAAGAATCATTCTTGAAGTACCTGAGCCATTGAAATTTATTTATTCCTACTACAGAGTCTTTGAGATACTCACACATCCCTTCTACTGTCAGAAAGTCATCTGTTTTCATTTGTACAACTTGAAACTTACGGTGTGCAGGCGCAACAGCAGTTACCCAGTCATCCGGCACAAAAACAAACTGTAAATAATGAGTTTTTATTTAGATTTAAACTTAATCATTGGTTTCAGAACCTGACCCTCCTGACGATACCGATGAGGACAGGAATTACGATCCAGGCCAAGAAGAAGAGGATTCATCAGAATCATCTCTATCAGATGCTGAAAAACTAACACAAAGTAAAAGGACAAGGAAAGGACTGAGAATCCCAGAAAACTGGAAACGGAGTAAAGCAAAACTCTTGCGGAACTCTGGCAAAGCTTACACCGATTCAAAAGGGAACCAAGTAAGAGCAAATTCAGTACAACCCTATGATCATGTTTGCCGGTACGAGTGCAGAAATATTTCTGATAATAAAATAAAACAAGTTTTTAATGAGTTTATGGGGCTTAAAATCATGGGACTTACAGTCTGCTCTTATAAATGGATGTATGGAACTATGTATACCTAAAAGGCAACAAAGAAATGTCGTGAAATCCAGACATAAGAGTGTTCTGCTAAAACTCCTAGGAAAAAGGGTTTGCAAGTCTTATTTCCTTAAAACTCTAGATATTTCTCAAAAAAGATATGACAATGTTCTAGAAACAAAACAGAATGCAGGGGCAGGTGTTTCTCCACGGGACCGTAGAGGCAAACATGCCCCTAAAAAAAAAATATCTGGGGAAACCATAAATCACATAAAAAAAAACACATAGAATCATTCCCCAAAGCTACAAGCCACTATTCGAGAGCATAAAATCCAGAAACAAAGTACTTGAAAAGCAATTTAGACATTAAGAAAATGCACAAACTGTATGTTGACCTTTGTAAAGATGAGGGGTTGACCCCTGTAAAAGAGTCATTCTGCAGACACATTTTTGTGACTCAATTCAATCTTAGCTTCAAAAAACGTCGTAGTGATACGTGCAACAAATGTGACGGATTGGTAATGAAAATTAAAATTGGCACAAGTCAAGATTCTATTCACAATAGCAAGGCTGAAAAGAAAGTCACTTCACAGAAGCTGAAAATGCTAGAGCAGCGAAAAGAAGTGCTGAAGAAGAATCTAAGACAAATCCGACTGTTGTAGCGATATGTTTTTATCTCCAGAAAACCCTGCCTACGCCGATGTTAACTTGCAACAGAGTTTACTATGCAAGACAGTTATGGACCTACAATTTAGCGATACATGATCTCGGAAGCACACACGCCACGATGATGATGTGGAGAGAAGCAGACGCGTCAAGGAGATCGCAAGAAATTGGATCCTGTTTGTTAAAGTATGTTTTGAAACTTCCTCGGACTGTCAATCACATTATCGCCTACAGTGACAACTGTGGAGGTAAGAAAAAGTCCCAGTTTATCACTAGGTTTTGGATGTACATAGTGAACAACACGCACATCAAGGGAACGGACCACAAGTTTCTTGTCGCTGGCCACTCCTACATGGAGTGCGATGGAGATTTTGGTTCCATCGAAAAAACCAAAAAGAAAATACAGTTTGTTTTTGTGCCGGATGACTGGGTAACTGCTGTTGCGCCTGTACACATTAAGTTTCAAGTTGTACAAATGAAAACAGATGACTTTCTGACAGTAGAAGGGATGTGTAAGTATCTCAAAGACTGTAGTAGGATTAAGTAAATTTCAATAGCTCAGGTACTTCAAGAATTATACTTTTGTTGTCCTCTACTATGTGAATGAAACTGAGCCGTTCAAATCATATGACATGAGGAAACTTAAGGTCGGACGTCAATCAAGTGCTTTTACTCTGAAACCTCTGTAGGGGATACCGGCGCAAGTATTCGAACGGGGCAAGTTTTCTTTCGATTATAGTTCGTCAATCGTGGGACAGGTTGCGCCACCAGTCGGACAGAGGGGTTTATCGATCCAGGACTCAGTGGCCACGTGATTTTTAGATGTTGAGAAAGCTCCGTTCGGACAGTGTCGTGGATTTTGTTGCTTTACAGCTGGTGAGTAAATTTTGATCTTTTTACATAAATTAAGCTTATTCATGTAAAAGTTTAGTTAAAATTTTATAATTAGTGTTACTAGATCAAGCGTTTTCTTCTTCACATAACGATATTCCCATTTTTTCATAAACTACGATTGTGTAATTTTTGAGGTTAAGTTGAAGTCAAACAATGGCAACGGGGCAGGTTTTCGAATACAGCTTGGGGCAAGTTTTCGCGGCACGAAAACGTGCCCCGATTACCTGATTAAAAAAAATATATTTTATTATATAGAAGGTTTATTTTCAGATGAATCATGGTCCGAAATAACAAAAGAAAGACGAATAGATGCACCTATACAGTTGACGTCATGATAGAAGCTGTAAAAGCTGTTCATGGAGGTAGAACTATTCGAGAGCTTGCCAGAACCTATGAATTGTGTGATAGAACCCTAGCAAATTACTGTAAAAAGTAAACAAAACCTACAGTAGCCTCTACTGCGAGTGCTGCTACACCGGATGATAGACAAACACCTGGTGGCTCCAATGATATCCCTGATGCTCCAGCTGAGGTGGGCATACCACTTCCATGGGCAACATTTGGTTCCGCCAGAATTTACAGTGGAAGTCAGTTTAAAATTTATCTAACATTTATTAAAATTAGAGCTATGAATTAGGTTAGTTTTTTTTTAATACTTAGCACCGTAATTTATTGTTATTAGGAGCAAGTTATAACGCATATGCACAAATAAACCTATGAGAGAACTAATTCTATTGGGTTTGATATGTGCAGGTGTTTGATCCCGACCAAGAGAAGATGCTGGTTGACTATTTAATAAAACCTTCCAACATCTACTTTGGTCTGTCCCCCAAAGAAGTCAGGAGATTTGCTTACACATACGCAGTTGCATGCAATCATAAAATACCACCGAACTGGTCAGAGACAGGAATGGCAGGGCCAGACTGGTTCACAGAATTTATTAACAGAAACAAACAAATTTCGTTTAAATCTCCACAACCAACAAGCATGTCCCGTGCTACCAGTTTCAACAAAAATAACGTTGATATGTTTTTCTCTAATTTGAAAACTGTGCTGAAGGGAGTAAAGTTAGGTGCAAACGACATATGGAATGTAGACGAGACGGGAGTGACAACTGTCCAAAGACCAAACAGGATTGTAGCCCGCCGTGGCTTCAGACAAATAGGAAAAATGACTTCTGCAGAGCGTGGATCTTTGGTCACGATATGACCATTATAGGGTAATACAAATGAAAGCATGTGATTTTATGGATTTTTCTGAGACAGTAAAACTCTTTAATTACAGATCAGTGCCATACACTCAAGTTTCAGTTATACACTACACCCAAACCTCTTCCAAGACATCTCATGATCAGTTTGAGCCATACAACTCTGCAAACATAAAGTTCATGGAAACTCCAAAACAACGGAAAAAATGGAAACAAGAATTCAAGCATGCCTGCCTTAGAGGTGAAGCCAAAAGTACTAAAATTTTCAAATGCAATTACCGATAAAAAGAAAAAAGACATTAAAAGTGCCTACTCCTACATGCAACTCACAGACAGAGAGTTTTACAATGTTCTTTTTAAATGAGAGAGCCATTTGTATCACTATCTTTGATTACTTCTAATAAAAGCCCTAACTAATTGTCTTACGGAAACTACAACTGAATAAAATATGTAAAGTTCAAATAAAATTAATTATTATTTAAACTGAGTTACACCACTTTTTTACCTTTCTCGTAACTTTAAAAAATATTGCAAAAATGATGCATTACATGACAATTCCATTAAAAGAACCCTTGTCGTTAAGTAAAAAATGTCGCTCTAATAATCAACACTCCTCTCACTGCCGGCTATTTATAGAGCCCAATTGTCACTTGCAAAAGCCAAGTATAAGGACCTGAATGACCTTTGCAAAAAACAGATAGTCCCTACTAGATACCACAAAGAATACAATTCTATGCCATCAAACATTGCAGTCGGGATGAGCTCCCAGAGACACATAAGGATTATGATGACCACATCTAACATAATGTATTTTTTTATAAAAATTGTTAAAATACAATCATGTTTGTAATTAATTAGATGGTAATGAAAACAATATTGAGTTCTTTTATTAGAACACAACCAGTGTTTTATTTCCAAATACATTGTACCATAAGGCAAATGTGGCATACGTCCTCATGACTATGTACTGGTAAGTAGAGCTAGAATAGCGTACCCAGAATATGTGGATTACACCCTCTTAATTACGCTTTTCTACATTTAGCCAAAAGGCTATAACCCACACATGGGTGTATGTTGATATTTTTATAATCTGTTTATACTTGTTGATATTTTATTTTATTATATTTTTTAAGGTTGTTTTACAATATCAATCTTTCAAAAACAGTTTGGAGTGACTAAGTTTAGTTGGAAAATATGGAGACCAAAACAGAGTTTTCTCATTCCTGTAAAGTTTTTAAATTGTGGGTTACGATCTTAATAGGACAATTCACTTTTGGAGTAAAAAAGATTTAACACCTTAAAATAAAAGTAATTTGTAAGGTAAACAGGACATTATAATTTACATCGTGAAATTTGCCATAACTTGGTATATAATAATGACAGTTTTGGAATATAATCACTATATTATAAACGTCTACTAATATTTGAAAGTAAATTTGTTTGTAAAAACACAACATTTTGTATTAAAAAAACTTATAGTTTGAGGAAGGTGGATTTTTATGTTTGGTATATAATACCTTTTAGGGGACGTTTTGTATATTTTGAAAAAATAAACACACATATTTTTTCTATTTTGTGTGAGCGTGTACATTGATTTTTTTTTACTTTTCTTTTTTCATTTGTAATAGCGACAAATCCTTCATTGAAAAACATAAATAGATTAAAATACTGATAAATGTTCCTTGTAATATACTGAAAGATAAAATATCTAATAATGTACACTGTACTTCAATAATAATCATTCTACATAGGTTTGAATGATGACAACTAGAAAAATAGTACTTGACATTACAGGAATTAATAATTTTGTACAAAAGCCAGATCCAGGGTTAATAATTATGAGTACATACGCTGAAACTGTAAGAGATTACTTAACATGCGTCAAGATGATTCAGGGCGCCAAACTACAGATCCTCCTTGCGGCGTCTCACATCAAAGTACAGCTGCAGGCGCCCAGGTAGAGTGCTGCCTACCTCAGGTTCACTGATATTACACAACAACATCTACTTACATAGCTTGTAATTATAAACAATTTTAATGATCTAATCAACACTTTGCCATAATTTTCTTTTATATTAAAAGACTTTAACTGATATATAATGATATACATATATTTATAATTTTGATTATTATGAAATGATCCATATACAATAAAATTAAATAAATATAAAGATTTAACTTTTACAGGATACAAAGCATTTTTTTTTTTTTTTTTTTTTTTTTTTTTTTTTTTTTTTTTTTTTTTTTTTTTTTTTATAAGGGGCGAAAAACGCAGCGGTTATCATCGCCCTCAAGAGAAGATTGGCACCTACTCGTATTTGGTGGTGTCAATTAGGCTAACATAGATTACATTCTATAAGAAAAAATATAAATAGGAATGAATGCAAGTAGTTGAGTAAATAATTTAAAATAACCTTAGAACTAGATAACAATACATGTAACAAGGGAAAGACTGTAAAGAGGTCTTAACCCATATAGGGGCTAAAAATATAAATAGAACAAAATAAGGACAAGGTACATAACATTAATTAAATAAACTGTAAAAACTTAACAAATTTTACTGCCACCAAGGTAGCTGTAAAGGGGCTAAATTGGCAGCTGTCATAATAATAATAAATAAAAATTAAATAATAAATTAATAAATATTAACAACAATCGATAATCGGAATAGATAAACTTATACTATATTTTGTTCATCAGCGACGTTGCTTTCAGAAAACATAAAAGTGTTTGAGTTGCTGTCTCGTCGTCGCAGAGAATATCGTTCAACGAAGCTGGCAGATTCGAGTTGCGCCTAGGATACAAAGCATGTCCTATATACATTATATTGGGTTTCATATCTGTACGACAGGTAAAGGATATTTTTCATGGGGTTCTTCTATATTCTGAAAAATATTTGACATAGCTTGTACTAATACTAGCGTTAATGGTTAACTGTGCAAAACTGCGCGCAGCTTGCAAAAGCAGGTCTTTACTATTTTTTTCATAGGAGATATTACAAAGAAAAAAATATTTGGTCAGATAAATTAGTATCTCTTAGAAAAACCTTTGATAACGGATTTATGAATCAATTTTAAGTGGTTTGCTTCACATTAAAAATGTTGATCTAAATTCCTGCACACAGCCTTTAATTTATTTGTATTCAATCGCACTACACCAAAGACGCACTACCCTTATATTTTTCATTATATTTTATTCTTTGTTCTTAAGAAACTTGTCATGTTAACATCAATATAGCCTATGCTTGGGCCATCATTGTCAGTTAAGTTTAGAGCTTAAGTTATCAAATATGATATGAGGTAGTTAATTTTGGTTTTGAATTATTTCAGCGAACCGGAAGAAAGTGAAAATGTTCCAGGGAATGAAAACAAACTACGAGAGTTAAACCATGTCCTTCTTCGCAATAATGATAGGCCTACGCCTGACCCAGTCATGCAAGAATCTTGTAAAACATGCCCTCAAGAGCAGGATGGTGAAATAGTACACCAATTACTTGATAGACCTATTAACAATTCAATGGTGTAAGTATGGTTACTTTAATTTCAATGGAGTTGCAAGATTGTTTTTATGTTGAACCCAAAACGTTTTGTAGAACACTGTCACCATTCCAATTTTTATATAATCAACAGTGACTTAAAATGTAAAAGTCAACTCATTGTATTTTGATTTGTTTCAGTTGCATTGAGGACTGTGAGTTGGAATCAGATATAGATACAAAAGTTCAAGATAATAATAGCGTTTTCCGCCAGCTGCACTATAATGTCTTAACGCCTGATCTAGTTGCACCAGAGCTTGAAACAAACGTTCAAGAAAAACATGATACAATATTATGCCAACCACTTGATTCAAAGTAAGCAATCATTTTTATAAAATATACCCAGTATACATGCTCTTAGGTTTCCTCCTGAAAATATTTAAAACATGAAATGTTTTTTTCAGTATTGTTGGTCTAAGTTTTTCTAAGTAGTCTACTATGAGTAGAAATAACTGTATCAATTTTAAGCCCAACTTAGTAAATGATAATGATTTTGTAATGGTAAATGGATAATTGATATTCTGACATTTCTTTGGCCCACTGTATAATGCAAAGAGTTCAGTTTGTAACGTTTGTTTAAGTGATACTGATGCGAATGAGACATATTTTGCTGGAGACCTATTTGAGAATTTCAACGTTAACTCTTTAGAAGTGGGACATGAAGTTACGCTTGTGTTGAATTTTCTGCCATCGGAATCAACCAACTTCAGTGAAGATACACGAATTCGTTCCATGAACAACCAACAGAATGCGTCAGAATGCTAAAAAAACAATTATGTTCCTCCTGAGTGACACTATGCATGAAAGAGAACATTCAAATAAATTCGATTTAGATATTAGTGACGAGCAACTTTTCTCACAACTAGATGAAGTTCTAATAAATTATTTACAAGCAATGAAGGAAATGAAACATTGTCTGGAGATATTAATGTTGGTGACCAACCCATACCTACTACTAATAAACCTTCAACTAGCAAGAATAAGCCTACTTCTTCTCTTTCTGAAACTAAAATAAAAAGGGGGAAGATTGTAAAAGAGGCCTAAATAAAAAAAATGCCAAAAAAAAAAAGGGAGGAAAGCCTAAAAAAGGCCCCACGAAAATCGGAGCACAATCAGTTGTTATTTTACGAAGAGAAAATACGATTCAAGGGGAGTTTTCTTATTTCATCAGAGATAATGAGCCTCGATAGCCCAAATGAGTATTTTAAATATTTCTTTGGAAATGAAATAATTGAAAAAAATTGCTATGGAAAGTTTATTGTACTCGACACAACAAAATCCAGATAAACCAAAAGTAGTGACCGCAAGAGATGCTAAAAGATTTGTAGGAGTTTTGATCTTTTTATCTATAACTAGCTGCAGTAGTTTAAGAGATATGTGGCATCCTGTACTAGGATATGAAGTTGTCAAAGACTGCATGGGCGTCAATAAATTTGAGGCGTTGCGCTCAGTAATTCATTTCAATGATAATTCTACGGCCAAAGAGCCAACGGACCCAGATAGGGATCGCCAGTTCAAAATAAGGCCGTTGATTGAATACCTAAATCAAAGATTTGTCAATCCCAATGCGCCCAACTTTATCTGTGGATGAGCAAATATGCGCCACTAAAACCAGGCATCACATGCGGCAGTACAATCCCAGGAAACCACATACATGGGGTTATAAGTTGATCGTTATTTGCGACAATAATGGGTATGCCTATAAATTTTAAATTTATTGTGGCCAAGAGCCTCCTAAACTTCAGAACGAACACAAACTTGGTACTACGGGAAAATATAGTAGTCAGATTGGCAAGAAAAGTGCCTAGAAATCTAAACTACACTATATATTGTTACAATTACTACTCAAGTATCCCATTGTTTGGGTATTTAAATAAAGAAGATATTTTGATGCTCTTAACCTTTCGTCAAGACAGATTACCTGATATTCCTTTACCGCCTAAAAAAGAGATGAGAAAAACAAACAGGGGTTCTACTGAGGAATACACTACCACAGAAAACGACTCTTGCATTTCCATTGTAACATGGCATGATAATGACGTTGTGACAATTGGATGAACGTTTTGTGGTGCCTTGCCGATGGAAACCATTCAAAGGTATGATAGAAAAGAAAAGCAATATATTGTGATACAATGCCCCAAAATTGTCAAAATCTACAACAAGCACATGGGAGGTGTGGACCTGATGGACTCCCATATAGGGAGGCACCACATACAAATTAAGAGTAAAAAGTGGTACTTTCGCCTATTTTAACATAATTATGATTGATATGGCCGTTGTGAACTCGTGGATACTACATAAAACTGTATCAAATACTTCTCTTAGCAAAAAAGAGTTCAGAACTCAGGTAGCATTGGCTTTAATGCAACTGGGAAAGAATGATACTCCGGAACGTGGAAGACCATTCAACATATCACAACCAGAGGAAAAAAGACCAAAGAAATCAGCTGCGGTAAGACCACCTCACATAGTTACAAAAGACAAAACTGATCATTCGCCAGTGTGAGAGAAGAAGAGGAATCGGTGCAAATTGGAAAATTGCAAAGGGAAAACTAACGTTGTTTGCAGCAAATGTAAACTGAAAAACTGCAAAGGGAAAACTAACGTTGTTTGCAGCAAATGTAAACTGAACTTATGCTTCCATGCAAAAAAAAAAAAAAAAAAAATTGTTTCAGACTATTTCACATGTGAAAAGTGTGTTTTTAAATTTGCCATTCACTTATTTTGTTAGTTTTTAAAAGATATCCTTAGAGAATTGTTTTAAATGTATTCAGTGTGCTTTTTAAATACAACTTTAAATAAGTACAAAATGTGTTACTTTATTTCATAATGTCACCCAATTGGAACATACAATATATTTTGAATATTTACCCTATAACGCATGATGTCACTCAAAAGGGACATTTAACAAAAATTAACTTTTTAGGGATTAAAGTGAATTATGATTTTTTTTTAAAATTATTTTTCAATGTCTTGTACTAACGTTTTACAACATTTAAAATTTTTCTGGTCTAAAAGAAAAAGTCATGCATAAAAGGGTTAAGTTAAGAGATTGTTCTAATATGGTAAATCTCAAAGGCATTTCATCACAGAGGACACTTTAAGAGAT
Organism: Homalodisca vitripennis; assembly: GCF_021130785.1. Taxonomy (NCBI): domain Eukaryota; kingdom Metazoa; phylum Arthropoda; class Insecta; order Hemiptera; family Cicadellidae; genus Homalodisca; species Homalodisca vitripennis. Next base: position 174,434,422 of record NC_060209.1, read on the forward strand.
CAAAGTAACTGAATTTGTAAAAAATTGGTTTTGTTAATAAGTTCGAAACTAGAGATGATCATTTCTCTTCTGGACCCAAACATATATTTACTGTAATCAAAATCAAATCTGGCCTGTATTGAAAATCCTATGTATATTATATTGGTAAAGAGGTCTAAACTATGATGTAATAGCCTACTGCCGCATTTACTTGATAACCTATTCAAATCTTAAAAAGAAAAAAAAATCAAAAAGTTAGGAAAACCTTAACTTTTTTCCAGTTTTTCTCTATAAAAGAGCTCTAATAAGCTCGATTCGATATTCATATAACTCTCTTAGAAGACAGTCACACTGCCGGAAGGAAGAAGAGATAGCTGGAAATCCGGTAGAGATAACCAGGTACCATCCTGCACCACGGGGCAGTATGGCAGTTGGACTAGTCCAGACCGTCCGACACAAAAATTCAGAGGTGATCAACGAGGCTAGTCAACCTCACTTGGATATGAGTCTTGTGATGGGTGAGTTTCCTGATTTACTTTCCAATCATTGGTACTGGATCACAGAGATCGGGGATTTAGAACCTGATCAAAGACGGGAACTTCTCAAAGATCTCATGGAAGATGAGGTGGATCTGACAGATCCTGAAACTCAAGCGTACACACTAATCAAGGTCTTCTTCAAGATGCTAAAATATCAAGGGGCTGGACATTATACATCCATCACGATCGTAAATTCTATGATGAGTATTGTAACCCCTCGGTTTAAGGCAGAGATGACAGCTGTCTTGGACACTTTACAAATAATTCAAGAAGAGCGTACCTTAGTAGAATTCATTAGATTGTACCCTGATTTAGCAAAGAGTAGGCCATTAGGACTTAAGGCTTATAAGAACACCAATTCAGCACACTATGTGTTTGGGGTGTGTCTGACTCTGAACCTGATAGGGAAAAGCCTTTCTGGTAACAACTACACTGGATGGATAGCCCAGAGGTTTAGATCATACTCGGCACCATTAGGACTGAGAGATTCAGACTTAAAACTAAAACATTTTAAACCTTCTGCAATGGTGTGTCAGCGCTTCTATACGAGAAGATTTGCTGGCTCAGGGATACCGAGTCACTCTTAACCTACTCAGAAATACCGAGATGAGTAATATGTCTATGATCTTGATGTGGATACTCTCACTCAACGAAATACTCTTGGGTTGGGCAGAATTGGCAAAGTTTATCCCATTTCTCGTGGCAGCATATGCAAAATACCAACATTTCGCCCTTCTTTTGGTTATTTTCGTGTAGTAAGTTGATTACAATGCGCCGTGTTTCTTAATTTTTTTCCGCGAGGGATTTTGAGTAGTAAACCTACTAACTGGAGGGACCGTGGTGAACTGCATGTAAACATTTCGGCACGTCCACTACAGAGACTCGACATGGATGTATTTGGACCTCTGCCTAGATTTTCAAGGCGGGATGAATTCATACTAATCATGGTGGACGACTTCACAAGGTGCAATTGGGTCGTGCCTCTCAGGAAAAGTGAATGCAGGTATGGTGTTGTAAACTTTAGAGAGTAATATTTTTATAAACTTTGGTTTGCCGAAAGTTATTGTAAGTGACAACGCCACTTACTTCACCAGCGAGGAATTAAGGGCAAATCTCTTCAAATGGGGTGTGAAATTAATCACTACGATCCCGTACAACCCCCAGGGTAACAAATATGAAAGATGTTTAAGAAACTTAAATTCAATTTTGACATGCTTGTATAGTAATTGCAGAAGGAAATGGGACTCTGATTCAATTAAAATTCAACAAGCAGTTAACTCGTGTGTGAATGACATTATAGGGTATAGCGAATATTCTTTAATGTTTAACTTTAAACCTAACAATGAGTTGGATTTAATGGAACTTGAAATCAAGTTTTGAAAATTTAGTGCCAAAGGAAAAATGTCAAAAAAATGCGTTGGAAAATTTAAATAAACAGTTTATTAAAAATAAAGTTAAGGGCCTATAATAAAAACCACCGAAAGTTTTAAAATAATGATGAAGTGTTTTGTAAAATACCTGGACACAGAAATAAATTAGATAGGAAATTTGACGGACCATACAGGATTGTGATTATTATCTCAGAAAACAGTTATATAATACAGCACACCAAGGACTTAAAATTTTTGAAAAGAGTGCATCTACAAGATTTGAGACCCGCTTAAGTGAAAATTAATTTGAACATACAATTGAATGGCTCCCCGTAAAAACGTTACAAGCGCCAAAATTAGAGTATGTGGTTTTTTGATGGAAAAACGTTCCTTGTGCTTCTATCTGTCACGTGGTGAAATCTACTGGCTGATTTTGTAACTACAACAGGGAATTATGGGTAGGGGAAGTTTGCGCTCCCTGGAAGAACGTTTCATATGCAGCGCGTGGGCGAACGAGATCATGTCTTCACGGGTCTCAGGTCTTGTTAAACACTTAAATAGAGGCAAAAAGCGAAAGTTAAAAGGGAAGAAAGAAGTTAAAAAGAGTCGCAGGAATAGTGGGAAGGAGTATTTAAACTGCAAGAATGAAGTAGTACCTGAAAAGGTACCTATTACTGAGGTAAGTGGAAAAACGTTACTTGTACTAGGCCTATAGTTGAACCTAATTATAAACTTTGTAATCCAGACTGATTTACCAAGACGTAGATATTTAATTTTCATTTGTAATTCTTTTTACTTGTAAATTATGGTCTACCTGTTCTCAATTATTTTTATTGATACTGTTTGCTATTTACAAATCTTTCTCAGAAATATTATGATGCAACGATAGGTTCATTCGTATTAGATATTTGAAAATTCCTATTCCAAATAATTTTGCTATTTGATAGTAATCAAAAATTATATATAACCATCCTGAACTAACATACTAGACCTGGCATTTAAAGAATAAATTAACCCAGACTTAAATGTTATTACTGTTTACTGTATGGGCGGTTTGATTTCAGGATTTCACATGTTCCTGCTCATATGAGGGCTGCAAAATCATACAATTTGCGGCAAAGCTGGAGCTCTTCAATTCATTTTGAGATCTTCGGAGCAGACCTGCTACTTAGCATTACTGATGGAAATTTCTGAACCTGCTCGGCGTAGAGTTGAAGAGGCAATTTCTCAGCGTCACTGTACTGTTAAGTACCAAATGTACATTGACCAAAAGAGCATTCAGGTATGTCAAAAACATATTTTATCCATATTTAATGTGACAAAGCGTACAATTCAAATGATTGTTGAAAAGCTTAAGTCAGGACAAAACTTGAACGACTTGCGTGGTAAACACAGCAACCCCCTCAAAAAATAAAGGACGATGGTATCACTTTGGCAAAACAACACAATGCTAGCTTTCCATCCCAAGAAAGCCATTATGGGAGAAATTCTAGCAAAAAACGTTGCCTAAATTCAGATATTAACCTATCTAAAATGCACAAGCTGTTCTTACAAAAGTACCCTGAGTCTAAAGTAAATCTTCAAAGATACAGAATTATTTTTAATGAGTATTTTAATCTTAGATTTGGTGTCCCAAGATCAGACACATGTACCGTATGCGACAAACGTTTTGTCCAGTTATCTGCAGCTGATGACGAACAAACCAGAAATCGCATTATGAGGGAAACACAGCTGCACCATTTAAAAGCAGAAAAAGCATACAAAACTCTGAATGAAGATGTAGACAATGCAAAAATTAATGACAACGTCATTGCTTTATGCGTTAATCTTGAACAGGTGTTGTTTACGCCTAACCTCACGCACTCTGAAGTTTATTATCAAAGGCAATATTTAAATTATAATTTTGCTATTCACAATATGGGCAATAACGAGATAACAATGAACGTTTGGCACGAAACTATCGCTAAACGCGGCTTTGCTGAAATAAGTTCCTGTATTCTAAGATATATTTTGAAAACCTTCAACAAACTTGAACCTTACCAACAGCGCAGTCTTATTGTATGGTCAGATAGATGCACTGGACAAAACAACAACTGGAAAATTATAGAATTATATCATTACCTTGTTTGCGCCAAGTATTTTATAGAGGTCAATCAAAAGTTTTTAATGACCGGGCACAGCTTTCTTCCCTGTTTTAGGGATTTCGCCCTCATTGAAAGATGTAAAACAACAGCAACCCTTCAAGTACCTCAACACGTGTTGACAATGATTGAAAACGCTCGTCCTTCAAAACCATTTCATGTTGTGGTCATGGAACAGGATGATTTTTTGATTTGTCTCCAGCTGAACAACAGTTGAATAAAAACTCAAAACTGACCAAAGTTAGCCAAGGAAGATGGATTAAGATCCGATCGGATGATCCAAGCCAAATTCGTTTGAGGAAAAACCCACAATCTTCAAGAGACATGGACAACAGATGTCATCCTAAAAACACCCAGAGGTCGACGTCCACCTCAACTTGAAACTTAGTTCCCAAAAATGTATGGGGGTCCTTTGCCAATATCTAAAGGTAAAAAAGATAATTTGCTGGCTATGATAGAATTGCTACCTGAAGAACACAGACAGTTCTACCAAGCAATCCCAAGTGAATAAACAATATTAGTTAAGACAAAAACTGTATATCTTGTACGATTTGTTTACAAGATACTGTGTGTGTTCAAGTTGTAAAAAATGTGATAATTAAATGTAAAATAAAAGTCTATTACTTTCAGTTTGAGATTTTTGGTACCTCAGTAGTCCAAAGTAAAGACTTCTTGCAGCCATTACAACTTAATTCTTCACAAAACGTTCCAAACGCCAGTATTCCCGAGTGTGACGTTTCAGTACACATAGTTGATATGCACAAGCAACGTTTTTCCACTACATTTGCACTTAAAACGTCAAAAACTTAATATTTTAGACTTTTATTTGAACAAAATCCTAAACATATAGTTTTTACTAGACCCAAAGAGTACATCCTAAAAAAAAGGGAAATAATCTCAAAAATTTAGTCAATTAAACGTTTTTTTTAGTTTTTGTACAGTTTATAAAAAGGTGCTTGGAACGTTTTTTCCGGGGAGCCCTTCAATTAAGAACAATTGGACAATTTTTTTCTTTCAGCACAAAAAACCCCCATAGTAAAATGAGAAACCATAGGCCAAGGCAAGGTTTTGTGTTTTCTTTCAGGTATTAAAAAAGGGGGGGATTTTTATGACATATAAATAAATATTACATGAAGAGGAGAGTTATATGGCCTCAGGACTTTAAAAATTAAGAAATGTAGTATTTAATAATAGTGTCTACAACATTATACTGTCTGATATTAGTATAAAGACATTATAATGGGTGATTCAAAAAGAGCGCCGGTTTTGAAAAGACCAGTAAATTTTATTTTATCGGTTGGCAACAATGTTTTGCCTTGATTCTATTTCTGACTACATTCCGATTGTTGACGAAGCTGCTATTTCTCTCATTAGTGCATTCTGTGTATAACCATGGAGAAGTTTACTTGTGCGCAACGGGTGTTAATAGTGAAAACGTTTTATCAGAGTGGAGAGAGTTAGGCGGCTACTGTTAGGCGACTTCACGGTACTCTAGGATGTAATGTAGGACTGAATGAATCAACAGTTCGCAGACTCATAAAAAAGTTTCAAGAAACGGGTTCAACAGTCGACCTCAAAAGTTCTGGACGTCGTCGTTGTGCCCGAACTGAACAGAACATTGAGTTGGTTCGTGACAGTGTGGCTGTTAGCCCAGCGAAATCAATACGTCACCGTTCTCATCAATTGGGTTTAAGATGTTCTTCTGTACGGAGAATTATTCGGTACGATCTCAAATATCACCCCTATAAAATTCAGCTGACGCAAGAATTGAAAGTGGCAGATCACCAGAAGAGACGACAGTTTGTCGATTGGGTATTGAGAAATTCGCAGGAGGAAAAAAACTTCGCAATGAATATCATCTTAAGTGATGAAGCGCACTTCCAATTGAATGGATTTGTTAATAAACAGAACTGCCGTATCTGGGGTTCAGAAAACCCTTGCGTGATTAACGAAAGGGAAATGTATCCACGAGTGACAGTTTGGTGCGGCTTTTGGTTGGGCGGCGTCATCGGCCCTTATTTTTTTGAAGATCAGGAAGGGCAAGCTGTGACAGTGAATGGAGACCGATACCGTACGATGATTAGGGAGTTTTTGTGGCCTCATTTGGATAACATAGACATTGACCAGTTGTGGTTTCAGCAGGATGGTGCCACCTGCCACGCTGCCCGTGAAACAATTGTGTTGCTCCGTGACCGCTTTCAGGATCGCGTAATTTCTCGTAATTCCGACCATCAATGGCCACCAAGGTCGTGTGACTTAAAACCTTGTGACTTTTATCTTTGGGATTATCTAAAGACATTAGTTTATGCTAATAAACCCCGAACCATCAATGAGTTGAAGGAGGAATTCGACGGGTTGTCGGCCAAATTGAAGTTGAAACTTGTCGTGCAGTCATGGCTAATTTCATGGACAGAGTTGGTTGCGTGCCAGCGTAGCAGAGGAGGACACATGCATGACACTATTTTTCATACATGAAATCGGAAGGTTAGATGAACATATTTATGCATTTGATTTCAGATTTTCATTAAAACAAATCTCTTAATTTGATATATCAAAACCGGCGCTCTTTTTGAATCACCCTTTATTATTGATGTACTAACATTCCTTCTTGTGTGTCCAATTTCATGTTTCTATTTGTTTATATTGAATGAATGAGAGAAAGAATTTAGGTCAACCCCCTACCCCTGTAATCCAATGTAAATAATTTGTTAGTAATAAAATAAAGGGTCTTAAATAGTTTTTTATAGGAAAGAATGAGCAATCTTCAAGTAGGATAAAAATTAAAATTTTTTGAAAACGAAACGAGACAAGCGCTGATATTCCGACATAAATGGTGACAAAGGGGACTTATGTCATAGTAAGAGAGAATGTTTTGTTTATATGTGGAATGCTGCGGAGGTGAGAAACGAAACAACACTTGCACTCACTAACACGGGTCACACACCGCGGACGGCGGTTCCAACAGCGAGGGGTGGTGAGCTACGCAACGAACTCAAGGTACGACACGACTGCGGACACACGCAGGAACCAACTGAGGAATCTTCCATACATAGACGTCGACCAGAGGAGATCGGAAGGAACAAAATACCTTGGACTGTGGAAGACTGACCAGCTGTAGATATAGTAAAATTAGAATTGTGAGGGGATTAGGCTTCGCTATCTCGAGTCATTGACCTACATTTCTTTTATAACGGTCAATCTCTATTTTTTTAAACTATTCTGTCTGTTCTGAAAACATTGGTGGGTAACTAAATGATGTACGTTTTAAAAACATTTTGAATTGCTAATTGGTGTTAAATTTCTTTATCAATTGCTGGGCCGTATTTAGAATTAAAGGAGGGAGAGTAATGTAGCGTTTTTAAAGTTACATTGGTTTATTTTTTTTATTAAAACTAAAATTAAATTAAAATTTTGGGAACGAAATATTGGGATTTAATTTTAAATTAGATTGTGAAAAGTCGAGGTAAAAACGAACATGTAATCCTTTGGCAAGTTAGCACTGGTAGTTTTAAATTGTTAGGAAAGCGGTTGACTGCCTTGAATTGATTAGAGAACTTGTCTTGTTACGACTATTGTTCACCTTGTTTGATACAGCTGGACCAATGAGAGAACACCGCGGATGTCCAGCAGAGTTGATTGGAGGGGGGAGTATATAAACGTCAACTCATAAATTTTCGCCCTTCTTTTGGTTATTTTCGTGTAGTAAGTTGATTACAGTGCGCCGTGTTTCTTAATTTGTTTCCGCGAGGGATTTTGAGGTAAGCACCAAATTTATTGTACGCTTTATTGAAATAGTCTTCCAGATCTGATATTATATTAATTTTGTTGTCTTTTTTATAGGAAAAAATTAAATTCATAGAAACTACAGAGCAATCTCCATAATTAATTCTCGATGAATAATAGAGCATAATAAAATCATACAAGTTGCAGTTGGTTCAATCTTGCAAGGAAAGTGAATTAAAATTGAACTTTGTTCACAACTCTAATTGAGATTTGTAAATTTAGTAATGTATTAATATTTAATTGGAACTGATTTATTGTGAATTGGTAATTAATTGAACTTTAATAATTGTTTGAGAGAGTTGTAATCTGAATGGCAGAGACTTGAAAGTTAAGGTTCAACTAGTGGAAAGAGAAGTTTAAATTTTTATTTTGAATTTTGAGTGTACTTAGAAGTGAACATTTTTATTTTAGTTATTTCCAAGTTGTATTTGATTTTTATTTTAAAATTTTATTATTTTATTTTAGAAGAGAGCTCTGATTTTAGTTTGATATATTGGATTAATATTTTATTTCTTGCTAAAGGAACTTTTAAATTTACTAAACGGCTTGTCAATTCTTTGTGGAAAATAGAGTGATGAAAATTCTGAAACGTTAAACTTATTATGTTGCCAGTTTAAAATAAATCCATTATTTTTATTTAGAACTGTGATTTTTACTTTAGACAAACCAGAGAAGATTTAATATTTAACAAATTTAGTAATTAATTGCACTGGATATTCACTAGGAGCTTACTAATAAAAAAATTTGTTATATCGTCTTGGATGTCTCATTGATAATTTAAATATTAATATTTTGGAATATTAATATCTACAATCCAAGTCATTATAGATGCTCTTTACTAACCTTGTATACTGCAATAAACTTATAGTAATATCAAATAATTGTTGCGGTCAAAAGAAAAACTGGTCTGGTCTACGGTTGCCCTTTATACTGCCCTTTATTAACCTTGTACACTGTATACTGCGACAAACTGATAGTAATATTAAATAATTGTTGCGGTCGAAATAAAAACTGGTCTATCGTTGCCCTTTGGCAGTATCTGTTGGCAAATAGACAAGTCAAAAATGTTCTTAAAACATGAATATAATAAAAACGCTTTAGTTGTGGAGTAATTAAAATTAACTGTTCAAAGCTATAATATTTGTTTATATTTATGTTTGTTTTATTTTAACATTATAAGTAAGTGACTTCAAGAGTTGTTATATTTAAACATTGTTTCCTTAAATATGTAAGTTTTATTTAACATTATAGTTCTTAATATAAACAAGGTACTTAATATAAACTTGTAATTAAAAAGCCATTTGAAATTATACGGATCTAATTTATTGCTCACCTACTCCTTAATGATTGTTATTTTCCATTTTCAAATAGTATTTATACTGCTAGTAGTTTCTTTAGTTATATGGTATCTAGTACATACTGATGCGAATAAAATTCACAATCAAGTGTAAAACATGGTATCTGCATGTATTGCTTCATATGTTATATATCTTAAAAAAAATTATTACACCGTTTACCTAATAAGATTTACCTTTTTGAACCGTTACAGAGTTATCAAAGTTATATTGAATTACTTATTAATTCATATAGTAAAACTAAATCGAAAAGGATATTTTTTTATATATATAATAACAATTTTGTTTACAGCATAATTTCGCGCTACTAAGTACTTGCTTTGCTGCATGTTATATAGTATGAGAATTATATAAATTTTAAAACCTTGATGTTTATTACCAGTTTTATCTGTTGTCGTTTTCTGAAGAGGAGTGGAACATTATATATCACCTAACAATGACGCCTGCTGTCTCTTCCGTGAAATTTATTGGTGCTTGAGCCCGACCATAACAACCTGTCCATAACAGCCGCTAACTGAAACACTGCCCGTTTCTCTCTAAAACTCCGTTATTTGTCACTGAGTGTTATGAGGTCCGTTATACTAAGCTATATGTCTCCATTGTTTGTTTTGGTAAAATGTACGGACGTAACTGGCGAATCGAAAATAAAAGATGACACACAATATTGTTCCATCAATAGGTAAAATACAATAAAAGCTATACATACAGTTTAAATACAGTACTTCGGAATAACGCATTTTTCATCAACAGAAAATGGATTGATGTATTTCGTAACTAGCAGTTACCCGCGGTTTCGCAGACAACTGACAAAATTGAAGTGGGTAAGCTTCTTAACGAAAGCATTTATTATATAATACGATGAAGATCTATGATTGTTTTTAAAAAAGTAGGAATATATTTGGTACGTATTATTTCATTGACCAGGCTTAAGAGATTTACTGGTTTTTACTGGATCTAATTTCAAGTTTTGCTCGTGTAGGAGTATATATTTCGAATATGTTCGAATGAATTAGTTGTGGGCGGATATATGGTGACATTACAGTAATGTGTGAAATGGATACGTTTAACTGCAGTTCCTCTTTAAATGCAATCTGTAAAATTTATTTCCGCCAAGAAGTGTGCATTGCTTTTAGTTGGAAGTATATACTGTATACTGCCAATACTCTGGTAGGTAACAATAAACGACAATTATACGTTATTGTATGCCAGTTACAGATTATATTTTTAATACACAGAGACAAGCCGCAAATTCAATAGATATGAAAGAAGGGGCAAGTGCTTTCGTGTTTCTGTCTCATGATCTTCAATTCAGAGTTGCATCTAAACTTTTCAATTAGTTTGAATCCAAATGACAAGATATAAGCATAGATAGTACATTTGCGTTTCCCAAGGGATTCGATGGTTTCCCGGGTTTCCTTTACACTAGGTTCCTACGGAATTTAAATAGATAAGTCTTAAAATAACCGTCACCAGGGTTTATATATATATATATATATAATTTCATACAATCTTTTCTGGTAACAATACAAAAGTTGTGTATTTTTACATATATTGACGTCAGCTGTGAATTAAACCAAAGAAATTTAAAACTAAGCTCATATTATGCGATCATTTGGCTGGGAAAATCTTATTTTACGTATATAAAGACTGGGAAAACGGTCCATAATTTTTGTCGATTCCGATTTTTACTGTTCAAAAAGACACAAAGAAATAAATGAAACGTAGTTGTCATTAACTCATGTCAAAAACCGATTATCATGTGATGACACTCTGACTGCTATTATTTGGACCATACTTGCGGTAATGGTACATATTAAATAAATCCTAAATATATATCAGAAGAAATTAAACTGTTAAGTAATGTATTCGGTTTGTATAAAGGTTTTTAAAACCATGCAACAAATAGCTGACAGTGTTCTCCACGAGATGCAACTTCTTGAACACGTAAAGGTTCGATATTAACCCTTATAGTGCCAGGGTCTCCGGTAACGGGAGACCTTATATACTTCCGAAAAGTGCCGAGTCTCCCGTACGGGGAGACCCCGTAGTAGCGCAAGAAGTGCCGGGTCTCCAGTAAGGGAAGACTTCGTATTAATTACCTCAATAACGGATATCATATTTTAATTGATAGTTTCTTTACTTCGGTTCCATTGGCTAAGACTTGTAAGCAGTAGGAACCTACATCACAGGTACAATTAGGATGAACAGAAAGTTTTTACCTGCAGGAATCAAGCAAAAACTTCCAGTTGGAACACTAAAATGTTTTTAAAAACAGGTTTTTGTTACTTTGTGGCTTTATAGAAAAAATCCTAAAAAAGTGCTGTTGCTATCTTCACTTAGTAATGCTACTACAACTGATATTCAAAGAAAGGGTAGAAATGAAGTTAAAGAAACCAGACATCATTCTACAATACAACAAACACATGGGAAGCGTAGATGTATCTGACATGAAGGTCTATGCCTACTTAGATGAGCGTAAAAGTTTAAAATTTTGGAAGAAAGTGGTATTTCATATCATGTCAAGGATGGTACTCAACGCTTATACTCTGTATGTAGAAAATGTAAAACCAACAATAAAAACTCCACAGAAACCAATGAGCCGTTTTCGATTTACAGAAGTTATTGTAAACGAATTAGGCAATGGCTAAATACTAAGTCAGAAAATAATACTCCCACTGGAAAAAACAATTCTAAAAATATAGGAGTAATAAGACTGCCTGATGAAAAAAGAGATGTGTAGTATGCTCTAAAGAAAAAAAAATAAAAGCGTGTCCCACTTTGCTTGTTCCCGATGTGACAAAGGATTACATCCTGCTTGCATCCCAGAACCATAAGTGCTATTAAGATACAATTGATAAACCGTGTACATAGTGTAAATAAATGTTTAGAGGATTAGGCCTTATAACTGTGTAGGACAAGTGTAAAATTTTGGAAATCAAACAGAATCTTCAAATTGGCCACAGGAGGTGATTCTTCACATGCACTGGCCTATAACTAATTAACAAGGTATGCTCATCAAAACTATTTAGCATTGCTATTATAAGCTACTTCTTACAGGATATATTAGGAATTGAAGTAAAAATATGTTATATTTTTGTTAGAAACATTGTTGCTAAGAGAAGAAAATCTAATTAATCCTTACAAAAAAAATTTGTAATTGTTAGATATCATTTTCAGGTAGTTTTAGTTCAAATATAATGTTATATATTATAATATAAGTTCTCTTTGTACTTTCACAAAAAAAATCATCAAAATATGTTGGTAAACCAATGTTTTACAGCATTGTAACCAAATATGGCATAATCAACAATTTGTCATTGTATATATATATTTTTCTTTTTCAAGAAGGTTTTAATTCAGAATTATGTTATACATATGAATTTTGATTGTTTTTAATGCTGTATAACATAAACATATTTTTAACTAGATAAAACAAAAATTAGTTTATGTTTTTTTATCTCAAACTTAAAAACTGTTTACAATTTTTTTAAAGCCTATCGATTTTTTTTATTTAAAATTTGTACGATTCTTTGTGTACTCTTTTATGATAGGTAAATTAAAACAGTCTTTTACTAACAAACATTAATGAAAATCATGAAAATATGTTGATAAACCAATTTTTTACAGTGTTTTTACCAAGTCTCGCGTTTTTGCTGAAAAATTCCCGGCACTTCTTGCATATACCCCAAAATTTCACATGGCACTCTTAAAATGTGAAAAATTTTAGAGCTGTGGCACTGAAGGGATAAGTATAAATTTAAATAATTTCTCTTTGTAGGGGAAGTTTACTACTAAATGATGTTTAATTATTTAAAAAGGGCAAATTATCTTAGATAACTCATCTGTTTACAACATAGTAAACTCACTCGAGCACGCTGTCGGTCTATATCGATCAGAATGTATATTATCATTACAGAGAGATGCTGTGTACCACTCCAGTGCAAGTGCTTGTGTAGAGCCTCTCCCTTTGTTTGACACAATCTCTCTGCCTTGCTTAAGTAGAACGATCAACCGGCTTAGGGGGTTACACACATCATACTGTATATATTACACACGTCACACTCTATATTACACGGCCTACACCACTTACTATAACTGTGCGAAGCAGTAATTCTGGCTTAAATAAATATCTTGAAATAAATCTCACTTCAAACAGCACTCAGCATTTGAGAACACTCCCTTTGTTCCACATAAGCTCAGCTCACCAATTCCACTTGACTAGTTTGCCAAACAGTACCCCTCTACTTTAAATGCTCTCCACCTGTATCTGTGGTCATAGTGGAGTAGTGTATTAATCTGATCAAGCATGCACTACACCAAAGGCATTGCTTAGGAACATACCTAATGTATTACTTGCTATTTACGATAATTATTTTATTCATCCCATGTTTACCAATCGTCATTCGTGATCAAAGATGTATTATTACAATTTCATTTTTATAATTTGCTAATCAGTATCTCTGTACATGAATACTCTCCACCTGTAATATTGTTCTCATAGTTGAGTAGTATATTAATCTGACTAAAATTCACTACATCAAAGGCATTGCTTAGGAACATATCAAAGGAATTTTAGATTCCTTAGATACTTGTTCGATTACTTAGATACGGTGATGTAATAATAATTATAATTCGTCCTGTGTTTACGAAATGTCTTTTATTCTTACAGAACTAAGTATAATTTATTCCTTGAATAAAAACTGTACAGAATGGATGAAACACATGGGGTTGGAGCTCTCAGGTTGTAGTAATAAATACTCGGTATTACACATTTTAATTGTGGCAAATAAAACCTACAGGCACCGCTTTAAGATGTTAAATAAAATTATGTCTTTCCAAAATAGAGTAATAATGAACTTAAATTATATCTTGGGATTGGGGCTAATAGTTCCAATTATTCTTTGTTACATTTTTCTTTACCTACGAACATAATCATTTAATAATAATAAAACTTTGGCCTAAAATAAAATCGTGACGGTATGAGACGTTTATCAAGAAAACTTATACTCACGACTACGTGGTCTCGTCAGAAAGACATTAACACAACATCTGTATTATTCTGACAAATAAAACATAATCAAAGGTAAGTACTATTGACAAATTTACTTTATATTACAATCAAACGAAATGTCTCGCAAGAAAGGGCTAAGCTATAATACGAAAATATAAACTTTACCTACGGACAATGCGCGCGAGGAACTGCTCAGCAAAAGATCTTCAGCTACAAAGTTCAAGAGAGAAAAATTAATACGTGTGCCAATTAAGTTATTGTTGTTGTTATATATCGATAGATGGCATTTAAATGCTTTTTTTTTTTTTTTTTTTTTTTTTTTTTTTTTATAAGGGCATAAAAACACGCAGGTTATCAATGCCCGTAGGGTTTAACGGACACCTACACTTTAAAATATGGTGTCACGTTATCAGTGCAAGGAATAAATAGCGGATCTCTGTGTCAAATAACATTATTATCACATTAAGACAATAAGAAAAAAAACAACAGCAGTGTACGGAAGACTAAAACTAAATAACAGATAAATAATAACGTTAATAAATATAATAACATCTAATGCTAAAACCAGGTAAGTTAGTGAGGGTAGGTTGTAAAGGGACCCACCCTCACCAATAACAAATAACAAATAAATAGAAGGACAAAAGTGCCCGTCTCCTTACGTGACACCTACATATTAAGATAGTGGTGTCTCTCACCTCACAGAAATTTTTAACTGTAAAGGGGTTTACCCTTGATTAAAACACAGAAATTTTCCTAACGAAATTTAAAAGATTGCACTTAGGCGGTGCTAGTTAAGAGCCTTAAAACTAAATAACAACTCAGGGGTGAACTGTAAAAGGGCTCACCCTTACCTAAAACTAGCGGTTAAAATGTTTACTAAAACTAATCAGGTACTATATCACTCATATTCTGGACATTAATTTAGTGCTCTCCAGAAAACTAAAGAGCTTCGTTAAAACATCTTCTTTGTCACCAAGCAACTCATCTAACCGGCCTGGCAAACGATGTGCTCTCCTCTGCCGGCGAAGAGGCGGCAGTCTATCAACACGTGGCTGACGTTTAACGCCATATTACACTCCGCACACTGCGGTGGATCACCACGACTCATTAGGAAACTGTGAGAGAAGCGAGTGTGTCCGATACGGAGTCGACACAGTACAACCTCCTCTCTACGGTTAGTGCGGTAAGCAGTCGACCAAGGCTTTACTGTGTATTTAATCTGCCGAAGTTTGTTATTGGTCACTTGATCCCACGATATATTCCACTGATGTTGTAGTCGTAACTTTACAATCGGCTTTAGATCGGACGCGATTGATCGCCTAGTACATGGAGTCAGAGAGATTGCCTCCTTTGCTGCCCTATCTGCGATCTCGTTACCAGGTATTCCAGTATGTCCAGGTACCCACAGAACGTAATTGCGATACCCCGAGAGACATCATCTCGCTCAAAGCGTAGCGGATCTTACGAACAAGGACATGTTTGGAGTACATGTCCCTGATAGCCAGCAGACCGCTTAGCGAGTCAGAGCACACTACCACCCTATTTGTTCTTGGACATACAATATTTAACGATTTCAAGATAGCTGTTAGTTCTGCTGTGTATATTGAAGATTCAGGAGTGAGGCAGAATTTGTACTCTCTATTGGAAGTGACAAAGGCACAACCCGTTCCTGCCTCACTCTTTGAGCCATCTGTGTAGATAACATCGCAGGGTGAACAGGATGACAATATTTCTCTACAGGAGCTTGTGGACAACAGTGATGCGTCTTGCTTGTTCAACTGTAATAACGACAGTATTACATTGGGAGTTCTGACTGTCCATGGTGGCCTATCCATCTCGTGACATACTTCAACATCAATCGCTCTCATGTCCACTTCTGCGAGATGTAACAGGATTCTAATGCCAAAAGGTGCGGGGGGCATTAGGTTTATTGTGGTACAAGGGAGCAAGCGATGTGTCTAAGACTACCTCGAAGGCCGGATTTTCTGGCCTTGATTTTAAACTAAAAAAAATAGTTCATAGCCAATTGACACGTCTGAAAGATAGGGATGGCTCACCACTCTCAGCTAAAAGACTGACAACGGGGCTTGAACGAAAAGCCCCAGTAGCCAGTCTGACAGCAGAATGATGGATTGAGTCCAACATTTTAAGGGCTGTTGGCTTGGCAGAAGAATAAACCTGTGATCCATAATCAATACAAGGTCGAATATATGCTTTATAAAAACTGAAGCATGCATTTTCTATCTGCACCCCATTTCGTTCCGCTTAGAGGCTCTCATCGCGTTAAGTCTCTTTAGACATTTCGCCTTTAAGTTCTTTAATGTGCGGAACCCACGTCAGTCTGTAATCAAACCACAACCCCAGGAATTTCACACAGCGACTCGCTGGGATTATTATTCTATTTATCCTAAGAGTTGGATCAGCGACGTTCCTCAGTCGAGAAAAAGTTATACATTTAGTCTTTGAAGGAGAGAAAGAAAACCCGTTTTGGTTGCTCCAATCTTCAAGACGGTGGATGGTGAGCTGAAGGTACCTCTCTGCAGTAGCCAGCCTCCTGGCAGGGACAAATACAGCAAAGTCATCTACGAATAGAGAGCATCTGACAGGAGCTCTGACGCAGGAAGTGATGCTGTTTATGGCCACAGCAAAGAGAGTACAACTAAAGGACACTCCCTTGAGGTATACCGTTCTCAAGAATTTTGGTATGTCGGACAAATGAGTTCCCAGTCTTACATTAAAAGAACGTTCATCCATAAAACCTTTAATAAAATATAACATATTACCGCCGACGCCCCAATTTGAAAAGGGTATTTATAACTCCCCTACGCCAAGCTGTATCATACGCTTTTGTAATATCGAAAAACAAAGCAACAAGTTGCCTCCGTTCAAGGAAAGCATTCAGGATTGACGACTCTAGACACACTAGGTGGTCTAGAGTTGAACGGCCTTGACGGAAACCACATTGCTGTGGAGACAGGAGATTATTGTGTTCCAGGAACCATACCAGTCTACGATTTACCATTCGCTCCAGTATCTTACAAAGACAAACTGGTAAGCGAGATAGGCCTGTAGCTAGTAGGGGAGAACTTGTCTTGGCCAGGTTTGTATAATGGTACAACGTAAGAGTTACGCCATGAACTTGGAAAGCTGCGTTCTTGAAAAATTCTATTGAAAAGGGACAAGAGGCACGCTTTAAGCTCTACAGGAAGGTTTCTCAACATGGCGTAGTGGATGTCGTCAGCACCGGGAGCTGAGTTTATAATGGGAGAAATAGCAGATTCTAGTTCGTCAAGGGAAAACAATAAATTTAAGGGACTTATATAGTTATTTTCATTTATGGGCTGTGCTTCATGTTGTACTTTATATCGCTGGAAACAAAGGACTGTAGGACGTAGTCGTCGACACGTTAGAGATGGACGAGGCCAGAGCGTTTGCCACATCTTTCGGCTCGGTTAATATGGTGTCGTTCACCCTTAAGCCAAGAATAGGCAGAGGTGGCTGTCTTCCGCAAAACTGCCTTTAGTCTCCTCCACACCAGAGATAAAGGGGTGGTTACGGTTAATCGAAGAAGTAAATTCCTTCCACGAATTTCGTCGACATCTTTTAAATATGAGTCGAGCTTTAGCTCTGGCAAGACGAAATCGTGCGAGGTTTTCCTCGGTCGGAGATCTATTAAATATCCGCAAGGCTTTCCTGCGCTCCCGAAGCGATATCCTACACTCTTCTGTCCACCAAGGTAAGTTTCTTCTTTTTGATGATTCCTGTTGTTTTTGGAATACTTTCTAGAGCGGCGCTTGAAATAGCAACTGTTATATTGTTTGACGGCGGAAGTCTATAGCTACTGATGTTGAAACATCTGGTGCCTGTAAAATTTGTTTAAATTTGTCCCAATCAGCCTTATCAAGCACCCATTTAGGTCTTTGGGGCACATTACCTGGAATATCGAGAACTTTAGTTATGACCGGTGCATGGTCGCTACGTAAAGGTCAGAGGAAACTGACCAATCGAAGCGGTAAGCAATTTGTGGTGTGCACACGGTTAGGTCTAATACTGACCAGGGAACCTGTTCTCGGGCAAAGATAAGTTGGCGAGCCATCGTTCAACAAAACAAGATTCAGATCATCAAGGACCTTGGAAACCATGTTGCCCCTTGGAGAGCAAGTAGTAGAGCCCCAAACACGATGGTGGGCGTTCAAATCGCCACAAGTACAGAAAGGATGAGGCAATTGATTAAGAAGGTCCAATAGATCTTCTCTTGGAAGACATTCTGGTGGCGGGGGGATATAAACACAACAGATATGTAATTTAAACGGTATGTCAATCTTTATGCATATTACTTGTAGAGGTGTGTTCAAAGGTACCTCCACTGTATTCAGAGAAGGATTCGCGAGAACCATAAACTCCTCCACATGCATGTCCGTCATTATGGTTGTCATGGCGGAAAGATATCCCATCCCCTGATGGAAAATTGGCATGCACGGTGAAGCTTGGTCTCCTGAATACATATGACATTTGGTTTTATTTGTGATGCTAGTAGGTTCAGGTCTTCCAGATGGCTTCGCAGTCCGTTAATATTCCATTGTATAATATTCATATAAAATTAGGTTTTAAAAGTAATTTTGTTTTTTGTTTTTCCTTGATTTTGTTTAAAATTTACATTAGTTTTTTCAATTTCTGAATGTGGCCTAAGGTCGTCATCAAACAAATCCTCCTCCATTAGGCTGGATTTGGAGGACTGGTATGAGGGAGGGGTTCTGTTGGCACCCTTTGACCGTTCGACCACTTTAGAGGCAATTTTTTGATTTATCCAGAAAACAAGTCTTTGGCGTACTTCCGGAGATATATTTTTTTCCCCCGTCACGCTGGAACCTCCAGCATTAGGGGTTTTTAAAAAGTGAGCAGCAACCTGGCCTTCAGTAGACTGTTGCTTGTTAAAAGTGTTCCGTCCCTTGGTTTGAGTAGGTGTAGCCGGTCTTACAGACACAGAAGGTGCAAGTTCTGGTATATCAGTGCCTCCACTACGTGGGAAGGTCTTGGCACTGATTTGTTGTACCAAGGCAGCAACCTGTTGCGTTAGTTCTCTAACCATGCCTTCCAGAGCTGAGCAGGAAGCACACGGTTTCGGTTGCACAGGGACAGAGGCAGCCTGAGAATAGGATACGTCCTTCTTCGGGGTTTGTCCAAGTCGTTTCCTATACTCTTTACGAGCATCGCCGAAAGACAATTTCTCGCTAGTAACAATTTTCAGCACTTCCTTTTCTTCTAAGTATATTTTACAGCTGCGAGAGCTTGAAGGATGCTTGCCCTTGCAGTTGACGCACTGTTCTTCGCCACCGGCACAGTCCTTGTCACTGTGACCACTTTTTTCCACAAAGACTACATGTTTCAGGGTTATTGGAAGTTTTGCTCGAATGCCCAAACGTTGACATCTATAACACCTCTGAGGATTTCTAAAGTATGGGCGAACTTGTAGAGAAAGATATCCTGCTCTAATTGTGGCTGGTGGGTGAGGAAGGGCAAAAGTCAAAATGTGACCTGGTGTAGGTGTCGGTACACCGTGTTCAACCTTCATTATTCTCACCACATCAGTCACAAGACAATCTCTCAGTTCTTCTTTCACTCTTCAATTGAGCAACATAGCATATCGCGACAGAATACAATTCCTTTGCAGAAGTTTAATGTCTCATGAGGATGGACAAACGACTTCTACTTTGTCGTTAAAAGGATCTCATGGAGAGAAATTTCTGAGCCTGTGGAGCGTTCGCAGCCTCTACCAGATGCTTCCATTACGGAGCTTCCTAACAGAAGACGGCGAGCCGCCCACTCCGACTAGAGCCTTATTAACAAGGAAGGGGCTCACCTTTGCCAAGTTCTGAGTATCGTCTTTGTGTTTGAATACTAGAAAAAGTGGGGTGGGAAAGATTTTGAATATTAATTTTTCTTGTCTGCAGTTTTTCTCTGTTTGTTTGTTTCCTCTTCAGATTCTGAAGAGAGAGCACGCTTCTTTTTCCAGATCCATAGAATCTCTTTCTACAACTCTATCATTTGCTTGAGAAGGGTTTAATGTAGCCCATTCAATATTTTAACCAGCGCATCGTGATTAAAGGTGCAGGCCGAGACATCGGGAACGGGTGTGTACCCTCGGGAACCTGTCAGCCAAAGCTTGGCAGGGCACCCTACCCCAGTTCCCCGGGGCCCGATGTTATCTCGTTTAACCGAGTCGGGAATTCACGCACGACTCGGGCTCGCAGTGGCAACAGAAATCTCCGACATTTCTGTCCAATAATCACTTCCTGACCAGGGACCGAAGTGGCTGGCACCCAGGATTCATACTACCGTTTGCTTCGGCAGAGCAAGCTCACATCAGCTCTCTTCTGCTACACCTTCTCAGAGTGTAGCAGTTCAAGCACTCCCCACAAACAATAGCACGATCCAGTCAGGAAAAGGGAGGAATTAGGAATAGGTAGGATTTATGGATTGAGACAGGGGAAAGTGCCAGGATTGGAGATGTGTCTGGCACTAGCTCGGGGTACGAAAGGTCGCCAACCTTTAAACGTCAGAGTAAGGACGTCCCCCTACGGGCGCATTTAAATGCACATTTCTTAGTAAGTCCACTATCTATTTCTAATTCAGATGGCCAATGAATTTTCCAGAAATACCGACTAGTGATGGGAGAATCGAATACAGTGTATTCTAAATCACCCCTGCATTCGAATATGTATTCAGATGCTTATATTCCAATAATTTATCTGAGCTGAGCGTTTCTAACAGACAAGTCTACCTGTCTTACTTCTTTCCCGTAATCTATTTTTGATTGGTTACTTCACTTATTTTTCAGTCTCAGAATCACTTAGTTGTAGAAATTGTACACAGTACCGTATTGCAAAGTAGTTATTTTTAGATAAGTTTTAGTGTTTGTTTGTGTTAGTGCTTTTGCAATATGTCTCCCAAAAGGTCAACTGTTTGGAAACATTTTGATAAACAGGATAAAGATTGTTTAGTTAAAATAGTTTGCTAAACCAGGGACTCTTACTGAAGTTGAACGTAAGTCAATTGACAGAAGTTAAGTGATCTTCAACCATTGTCGGTAGTAGAAAATAAGGATTTCATAGAGTATTCTCGTAACATGCAGCCTTTGTACAGTCTACCATCCAAAAATATTTTAACTGACAGTTTAATTCCAACATACGTCAGTAAAATTACTACTAAAATTAAGGAAATGCTCAATGAAAGCAATAGTGTGGGTATAACAAGTGACATATGGTTTTCAGACGCAAGACGGTCATATATTACACTGACATGTCATTTTATCCATAGTGATGTTCAGCAAAACTATGTATTAAAGACAAGTGAGCTACCCAGAAACCACACAGCAATAAACATAGCTAGTTCATTGAATGATGTGTTTGATGAATGGCAGATACATGGAAAGGTTGTTGCTGTCATTACTGACAATGACTCGAACGTCAAAGGAGCTATCACTGATCAGCTCAAAATAACTCATGTCCCCTGAGTCGCACATACTATGAACCTTTGTGTAACAGGCGCAATTGATGACAATATCCTTTTTACAAATGTTTTAAAGAACTCAAACTATATCAAAGTATTATTTTAAAATGAGTAACTTGACAAGTGATAAATTGAAGGAAATGCAACAACAAATGCAATTGCCATAATTAAGTCATAAAAGATGTGTCTATGCGATGGAACTTATCATTACCTATGGTCCAAAGACTTTTACAGATAAGAGCACCTCTATGTGCGACATTATCTTTCTTGCCGAAATCACCAGAAATTGTAGACGTATCGGAATGGCCAGTCTTAAATGATTGCTCAAAATTGCTAGAGCCATTTGAGACAATGGCTAAAGAATTATAAGGAGAGAAGTACCCTACAATTTCCGTGGCCATGCCCTTGTTAATAAGTATTCGATATGCAATACAAAGATCTCCACAGAAACTGGAAATTCTTTAAAATACAAGCTGTTGGAGATCATATCCAAACGTTTTGGTGGATGTAAAAAACGTAAAACTGCAGCCAAAGCAATGATTCTCGGCACAAGTTTCATGAAAGCTTCCTTCAGCGTGATAGATAATGTTAACTATGCAGAAAATTTGTATTAGAGGAACTAGAATACGATATTAAAAAGAAAACAGTGTAAACAACAGGTAAAAGATGCAGAGGACAATGGAAATAATCACGATGAGTAAATAATTAAGAACCTGAGTAAAGAAAAACACTTGCTGGGGTGTATACATTAATATTCAAACTGTTTGTTTAATGTTTAGTGCAAAATTACCTATAAATATTCTGAGACACGCTGATAAAGCCGAAAAACAGATGTTTTTCAAAACCTTTGAATTGTTTGTTTTCTGAAGAGTGATTTTGTTTATTTAAAAACAAATACAGTTAAGGGGGCCATTCACGCAAACAATTAAAAAAATTGTATTTTTTTGTATTTTGTTAGAAATGTAATTAGGAATACTTTTATGACTTTGGGTTGTCCAAATATGTGCTAAAACATTAAATAAAAAATATTTTTGTGTCGGGTGTTTCACAGAAGAAACAACGATTTCATGTTCATCCCATGTTACTTACGGTTTCTACCACTGTTTATACCTGCACAAATATGTTTTATAGCATTTTTGTTTATTTGACTTAGATGTAAGTTTCTTGTATTACTCTATGGATAGCGGTATTACTCTATACCTACTACGATAGTAATATCTCAGTTCAGGTGATCAATTATTTTGTTTACTTCAGTAAATGCCAGTTGCAGTTGTTTACGTTCTCACTGTCAAGTCCTGTTATATTTTGACTAAACTTTACTTTTCCAAGAAGGTTATTTTAATATTTAATTCGTCATTATACTTACGTGATTTTTCTATTTGGATTTATACTCCATTATGAACCAAGTTCCTAAGAAACAACGAACGAAAAAGACTACTGCTAAAAGGCTAAAGGCATCCTTTAGCTGCAAACAAAAGATGGCAAAATGTAAAATTGTTTCAAGACAGTGTAACTGTGAGTAGTGATAAAAATCTACCTAGCTCATCTTCTAGCACTTCATCAGGAAGCTTAAACCTAACCTCAAATACTAACATAGATGGGCCTAGCACTTCTCAAAACAGCAATGTTCCTAATTATGCTTCTGGTTCCAATGTCGGCCAAACTAAGCCCTTATCAACAAGGCTAAGTGATCTTATTAGTTCAGATAAAATATCACCTGGCAAGGACAATGATCCTTCACGTTTCTACCTGTGACGAAGAATTAGCTACCACGCACGATTATAAATTGATTGATATGACACGCTTGAAAACACTGTTACGTAATTTGGCTTGTCCTTCATGCCTTGAACATTCTATCTCTGTGAACTGCTCTGAACAGTATGGGTTTGCAACTAAGCTGACATTGGAGTGTGACAACTGCCCTGATCTGGATATATCCTCGTATATGTCGATAAATGTTGAAGGATCTAAAGCATTTGATGTGAACCGTAGATTGGTAAAATCATTTATGAGTTTGGGGGAGGTTTTTAATGCTGAAGAAAGATTTTCTCTTATTATGAACATGGATGGAATGAGCTCCAATACCTACACCAAACATTCAAAGCTATTGTCAGATTCATGTGTGAAAATAAATTATCTGAACTTGGCGAAAGCTAGGGACCGCGTCAGACAGGTTTACAGGGAGACTGATAGCACAATCGATGAAGACACCATAATTGGAGTTAGTTACGTCGGATCACGGCACAAAAGAGGCCACACACCTCTAACTATGGAATAGGTGTGGTCATTGAAATACAAACAGGATTAGTAATTGACTATTGTGTTCTATCGAAATTTTGCCAAATCTGTGCGATTACCACAAACGATCATGGACCAGACTCGCCAGAGTTCGACATTTGGTTTCAAGGCCACAAATGTGAGTGTTTAAAAAATTATGATGGATCTTCCCCAGCAATGGAAACAAAAGCAGCAGAAGTACTCTGGAAAAGGTCAATAGAGTACAAGTTTCGGTACCTAACGATTCTTTCTGATGGCGATTCAGCTGTTTTCAACCACATCCAAAAACTGAAGGTTTATGGTGAAGACGTTCCAGTCCAAAAAGAAGAGTGCGTAAACCACGTTGCAAAAAGATTGGGAACAGGTTTACGGAATGTAGTTCAAACGGCTAAGGCTAAAGGCATTGCGCTTGGCGGAAGAAAGTTTGGTAGCCTGAAAGACACGACCATTACCAAGCTTACTAAATACTACCAAAACGCTATTCTCAGCAATCCAGAAAATGTCCCCGGTATGAAACAACAAATTTTAGCTACCCTCCACCATTGTGTTTCTACAGATTCAGCTCCTAGACACAGTAAATGCCCTACAGGAGAAAAGAGTTGGTGCTTTTATAACCGCGCCAAAGCGAAGGGTGAACAACCTGGGCCGCACACTGAAAACTGCGATCTCGCCTGTTGTTCAACAACATATTTTTCCTGTGTACCAGCGACTCATGGTTCCAGAACATTTAGAAAGATGTCAAAAAGGCAGAACTCAGAATGCAAACGAGTGTCTGCATAGTTCGATTTGGAAAAAATGCCCAAAGACTGGAAATGTGTCAAAGCGGATTGTCGAAAGTGCTGCTGCGGAGGCTATTTCTGAGTTCAATATTGGAAATAAAGTGCAGACACGTCTGATGGAAGGTGCAAAGTTATCTCCAGGAAGACAATCATTCAAACACATGAAGGCAAGAGACAAGAGGAGGATTGCTCAGTCCGAAAAAAGAACCACAATAGCCTACAAGAAATATCTCCGCCAACTCAAGCTGAAAAAAAAAATGAAAAAAGAAAATAAAAATAAGGAAGAGGAAGGAATTACTTATGGAACAGGACGATTTTAGTTCCAGCAACACTTCATGTTGGAAAAAATTGTGATATAACAACTCAATGGTATGTAAATTTTAAAATTAAAGGAATTACTTTCATTTTTCTTGTTTTTCCGATGTTTTGATTTCCCGTTATTTTATTCACTAAAACGTACATAACTTCTTTGTTTTTAGAGATACAGAGTTCACATTTTGCACACAGGTTCATAACACTTATGGCTATTATCCCTAGCATGCAAATTAGGTAAAGGGTATAGAACTCATACAATAACATATTTTTCATTAAGTTCAGAAATGAAAACCTAATTTTTGGTTTATTACTTATAGATCAAAAAAGGAAAGTGACTGCATGATATCCATGCTACAGATAATGTAAAATTGTATGGTCTTTAAAATAAAAAAAATTAAGCCAAGGGAATAACCACAAAAAAAGTTATGTATGTTTTCGCAAAAATTGATTTTTTCAGGTTTCGCCTCATCACCAGAGGTGTTCGGGGGTGGGAGACCTGCCTAAATAAATTTATTTTCATCTACAACACATATATGTTTTAAGATATATATGTTTACCAAATATTTTGAAATACAAAATTTTTTTAGGTGAATGGCACCCTTAACTGTGCTGTTACACTTACTAGGTTGTGTAGAGTTCAAAAAATTACTTCAATTATTCTAAGGTGATTTGAGTTATAACCGTATTTACAAATAAAAAGATATATTTTTTCCAAAACTGGTATAATAAAATTGTGTATGGCACAATACCTATGTATGTATGTATAAAATCTATTAGCATATCTCTTAAGTTATGTGTAATTACGAATATACTCATGTTTGGTTATAAATTTTAGTTTTTGGTAACAAACATTTTTGCACTAAACGTTATCTAATATAATATTTAAAATCCATTTTGCTTTTGAGTACACATTAAATGTATTCCTCTTAGAACTTATTCTGTAATCAAAGGCGAAGTTTCTTAAATTTCAATTCAAGGACAATTGAATTGAAAGTAAGTAAAGTTGTAAAAGTCCACTTACTGCATATACTAGTAGGTACAATCTCACTGTTATACGAGAAGAGTAGGCACAAAAGGAAGGCTTTTAGAGAACAAGCACCAACAGTCTAGTGATACGTTACAAAATCCACCTCATCGTTTGTCATTCATGTACAGCTACGTTCCGACTGATTAATATACCACTTAACCTTGAGAACAGCCACAGCTGGAGAGCGGTACACCAGAAACGTGGAGTTGTGAACGTCTTGTATAAATCAAACGGATGTCTCTCAACATGCTGTTCTCCTTTCTTAAGGAATGCAATATTGGTTAGACGATTTATTACACTATTTTAATTACTGAAACACTGATGAAATAGATTAGAAAATTTTATTTATATAGGAACTAGGGAAATTATGTTTGTTATGTATCAATACGACCTCATTCATTAATTCTCTTTAAACTTCGATACAAAAGTTGGGAACATTTAGCATCCCAGATACCGAAAATTTCTTCAAAGTCAAGAAAGTGCTTTTTAAAGGAACATTTTATAAAATAGTACTACAGAACTAGAATGTTTGCAATAAAATAAGTTTATAAGTGGCCACATGCAGTTCAAAATAAGCTGATTGCATTCATTCTTTAATTATTTAATTTAAAATACGCCATTTAAAAATACCTATCCAATAACAGCCAATGGTTATGTCGAGTTTGTGCTTCAAAACTAGCGTATTAATATTTGAACAATGAATCTCAATTTAAATAATCCGTTGTTTCAAAGCAAATACTGTAGATTGTCTAAATATCTTTCCCTTGGATATAAACAACACGCTTGCACTATAATATCAGTGGTGGAAATATACTTTGAAAGTTTCGCCCAAAACGATGACTTTGTTAATTAGCAAATTAGCCGCAGGGGACTTCACTTGCAGTGTTGTTACGGTACGTCAAGAAGTGGTTGACTAGCAACATGGTGTACATCATTAACTTGGAGATACCTTGCAATGTACCATCAGATAGAAGCAGCTTGATTTCCTATTGGATGATAGGAACGTCAAAGGCATATTCTTTTTAAATGGCTGATGAACACTCCTGAAAATAAGTGACGATAAATGGAAAATATTCCAGTGTCCTGATCCACTTCAGAATAATTGGAGTTAAGTGACGCACCCTACCATAATGAAAAGTTAAATCCGACAACAATATTGTAAGATTTAAAAAAATATATGATCAGATGGTTTGCTGAGAAAAATATTAGTCACAATTCAATCGTATTAAAACAAACGGTACAATCCAATATAAATTATCAGGCCATCGTTTTTAAGTTATAAAATAAATCATATTTTACAAAAAGCAGGAGACCATGTTGTAAGGTTACTCCCATGCCGTAACCCAATAGAACTGATATACGCCACGGTAAAACAGTACATAAAAAAGGAAACTATATGATTATTAACAACAAATGTTATGAAAATATCCAAAGAAAAGTATGATTCCATTCCTCAAGATGAATGGAAAAGCCGGTTCAAACGTGTGAAAATGGTGGAGGAAGAATATTTACGGCATGAAAAGATCATCGATGATGTCAGGGATATTGTGTGTTATTAGTTTGTGGGAAGACAATGAAAGTGACATGCGGAGTGACAGCGAAATCGATCGCCCCGCCAGTTTCGAACAACGGATCACCGATGACGACTGAATGACTGTGATTATTCCATTAGTGGATGATTGAGGTAGGGCTGGATTATATAACTCAGAAATAATGTATTCTTAGTAATATTTTATTTTCTTAACGGGCAATGCCTTGGAGTCGAGCAGTGTTTGGGGTTTATACTGAAAGTCTAGACGCTCATCAGCCCAAAGTCTGCAATAGTGCTAGTAGTCTAACAGCTGCACCAGCCGTCCCGCTCCTCTTACCCCACCCAACCAACACTGTTTCCTTCTGTACTGCGACAAAGTGAAACATTTGGGTCTAACTATGAACTCAACTCTTCGATGGTGTGATGCTGTTGTGGGCATCTTTAAAAAAGCAGTTTCTTCAGTACACTCACTCAAGAGGATCCAGCACTTCTTGCCAGAACGTGTGAAACATTTAATGGTAAAAACACTAATTTCCCCTCAT
This sequence comes from Homalodisca vitripennis, assembly GCF_021130785.1. NCBI lineage: Eukaryota > Metazoa > Arthropoda > Insecta > Hemiptera > Cicadellidae > Homalodisca > Homalodisca vitripennis. The sequence continues at coordinate 174,462,580 of NC_060209.1, forward strand.
TTTTCATATTGTAATGCTGTAATCAATGACATAACTGTGGGTATGGCTAACAAATTGCAGCTATGCCAAAATTACGTTTTGTATTTAATCTAAGACGATATAAACGCATATTCATATAAATTTTATTTAAAAAGTAGGAATTGTAGAGAAAATAGTGATTGTATTAAAAAGTTACGTGGTAATTTATTTAGTTTTAAAAGTGCTCTTGATATTTTTATGTGTAAATTTAATTCTATTGTTTATTGACTTTTTTGTCCGAAGAAGACTTTTTAGACCTATTCGTGTGCATATTATTCTTGATCGGAAGTAAATTGCACCAGTTGAGGAAATAACCATGGCAGAGTTGAGTTCATAGTTGGACCCAAATTTTTCACTTTGTCGCAGTACGGAAAGAAACAGTCTGGGTTGGGTGGGGTAAGAGGAGCGGGCGGCTGGTGCAGCAGCCGAGACGAGCCGCTGACGTCATGCAGCAACAGATGGATCTATGGCCTTATCTGAAAAAATGGCGGATCTCCATCAACACGGAGAAGAGCACAGCTATTTGCTTCAGGAAGCGCAGAAGAATGCCACGGAGATTCCCGCCACTCTGGACGATGAGCCGATTGCACAGAAGCCTCATGCAAAGTATCTCGGAGTAATCCTAGACTCTAAATTAAATTTCGGACCCCACGCTACAAGAAAGGCGATGAAAATCACAGCTTCTATAGGGCCGTTGATAAATCACTCGACTCTGCCTATGGACGTTAAGGTCACAATGTTCTTTGCTGTTGTCCAATCGGTTATCATGTATGCTTCCACAGCTTAGTGGGCCACATGTACCGATCTAATCAAAGAATCTAATGCAAGAATGACAGCAAGGTAGTTCTTCAAGACGGCAGCAGCTTCAGAACACCCATAGATAGCAACCATCGCAGCGGAGTACAGAGCCGCGGACGACTACAGGCGACGCCCAACGCCACTTCTGGATAACCCTCCGTAAAATAATTTCACAGAAATAAGCCAAACAGAAACGTAACTTTTATAACCTCTTAAATGTGATTTTGTACAATTTATCTACTGTAACTCAATTGGCTATGTTTCAGAGCTTCCTCTTCAGTCATTGGACCTAGGGTCCAGGCAATGTACGGTCACGAAAGGACGTGACAGCAGAGTGGTTTAGTGGGTAAACATCCCACATAACTGGGACGCCAGTTACCTTTTCAAAGTTCCCTCTGCTTAAAAAAATATAAAAACTAATGGAGGAAAACAAATTTGTCGCCAAACAAGCATTTCTAAAGGCCACCCCAAGCAAGCCGCAAAATTCCTTTTTGGAGAACCGGATCATACATTCTGCAATTCCCGAGACCTCCCTTCAGTCGCTGGTGAGCATCCAGCCCCTTCCGACCGTTGCACTGCCCAGCAACACCATTCCACCCGGGACAGGAGTATAGGGCCCGGGCTAAGTCCTCTATGATCTATACCCCGGAGATCTGCCATAGAGCGGGGAACAAGTGCCAGGGGAACCTGCACCAGTCAGCAGCCGCCCAGCCAGACGCGTTTCTGCGGAAAAGACAAGCGGCCATGGCATCGGCACTTCCCCAGAAGAGCCGAAGGACCGACAGCAAACGACCAGGGAATGGAGGTGGAGCGCGGTAGTAGCATTCCGCAAGTTATTCTGGACGTCCCAAATAGATGGGCCAGCATGCAGTGGCCCTCAAGCGGCTCGTGGGAGGCGACCTCAAGGCGGTTTGCACGGCCAGGACGTAATTTGATGTCCTTCCTAGTCAGTCCTTTTCTTCTATGGTTTTATAATAGGCTACTAGCTTAGACTCTAGGTTACTTAGTAGTATACCTATAGTATAGGTGGACGTCCTAGCTTTGTTGTGTCACTTTCTGATGGAGATTTATTTCTTTTACAGAGTCGAAACAATGTAGTCCATGAAACCCTGCACGTGGTCGCAGCAACTTTAAATCCCACGAGATGGGACTGTGTGTAATGGCTGTGTAAGTAGACTATAGTCCCAAGTGAGTAAACGTATATTCACTGCCTTCTGTAAAGTGCTGCAGCCGTGCGGCAAATATTTGAACTAGACTAGTTACATGACGATGTTGGCAGTTATTCAGGATCAGGTCTGCTGCTTTTGCCGTGATTACTAAGGCCGAAAACATAGTGGAGCGTCGAGTCAAGAGTCAAGCGGCGAGTCAAGCAGCGCTTCATTAAATCCACCGTATAGTTAGGTTGACCAGCACATAGTGACGCGCCTAGCAGCACTTCATGCATAGACATGAATCTTGTCTCGCCGCTCGGGAATTCACCAACGATTTCTTTTGAAGCGCTGCTTCAGTTGACTCCTGGATTTCACAGTTGACAGCGCGTGTTCATTAACCTAAAAAATGGACGTAGAATCTTTTGTTTTGTCAGTACGATCTCGTGAGTCCATTTGGAACCAGCAACTGGCTAATCACCATAATAGGTATGTCCTCGACAAGCTGTGGAAGGAGGTGGGACAGGAAAATAACTGTTCAGGTACGTATCAAAATAATTGTTTTATTAAGCATAACCTACGGTTACAATTATAACAGTAACAGTTTTAATTTCTTTTCATTTGTTATTTCAGTGCACTATGCAGTTACTGTTTTTTAAAATAACTGCTACAAGTAGTAATGTTAAAGACATAATTATACCTAATAGTTTGGAAAATGGATAGGATTTTCTTTAAAATAAATTGTAAAAGTTTCCCGAATAAGAAGAGCCTCAGACGACTGACGACCTCTTTGCCGTGGTCTTCTTGGAATTTGAATGTTCTTTGGTTGATCAGTTTCGACTTCTGTTAGATGTCTCTCAAAGCCCTCTCTGTCAATTATGGTGTTTTGTAGAATGCAAACCGCTTTAAACCAAACAATCAGCAGTGTAATGACTTGTTTCAATACATTTTGACAGTAATCGCCATTTTGAGTTGAGAATGCCGAACGTGCATTCAATACTTTTACGAGCCCTGGAATGTCTTTTATTAAAAAGGCATTTTTCTATGTTTAGATTTTCTGAGCTGTAAGGTGTGAGTACATGCGCTGATAAGGGGAATGCCTCATCGGCTAGAAAAACAAAAGGCATGTTTACATCAGTTCCAGGTAAACAATTATTAGCCGGGATATTGATTTGTTTGCTCTTCAACAAGTGGTAAAAATCAGATGAATTGAATGTAGCTCCATCACTCTGCTTTCCAAATCCTCCGACATCGATGACAAGGAATCTGTATTTGGCATCACAGATTGCTAGTAAAACTATTGAATAGTACTTTTTGTAGTTAAAAAATAATGTACCTGAGTGTGGTGGGCACATTATACGCACATGTTTGCCATCTATACAGCCTATACAATTAGGGAAGTTCCATAATTCCTTAAACTCAGCGCTTGCCTGGACGAATTTTTCTTCTGTTGGAGTAGGCATGTGTATAGGCTGCAATACATTCCACAAAACACAAGCTGTTTCTTTTACAATCTTGCTAACTGTTGACGCCCCAACTCTAAAGGCAAAGGATATGCTTTTGAATGAAGCTCCTGTTGCTAGGTACCTGAAAAATCAAACCAAATTAATATTGAAAAATCTATAGATATTGAAAAAATTTTTAGGCTTAATAATTTAACAGCGACAGGTTTAATTTTAAAAATTAAATAGTAATATACAGAAAAATTCCTTTTTATAGAAACATTTTGGTATTTAATTTGTTGTTTTTTTGTACAATTGCAGATAATTCGGTGCTGCTTACCAGAATACTAAGCAACGTCTGGTTTTTGGGTTGCGTCAATTACCATAGGAATTTCACGAAAATGTTTTGTATTTTTTCGTTTCAGATCATTTTATGATGGATTCCATCAAAAACCCAATTGTTGTCACGTACTTTCGTACGTACATCGAACGGACCTTTCGTTCAGTCTACAGGCCGAATGGGTTAACCGATTAGGACGCAATTTTCGAGTTTTACATCGGAGGAACCAGCTGATGGGATTTCAATCGAAAAAATTTCAGATTTGGCCCTATTATGGGTTCGAGAAGCCCTCTTCCGGTTTTTTGGGGAAAAATTATTATACGGACATAGTAACCCGTATAAAACCCAAATTTTGGATAAGTATCCTACGTGTATATATACACGTCCTTTGGTAGTCGAACTATGGAGTTTTTGTACAACATAGGGCCGTAGGCGTATTTTGTGATTTTAGGGGGCTTTACCTTTCTTTTAGGGTAGGCCAAATAGGTTGACTGATTGGGACCCTATTTTTAGTTTTTACATCGGAGTAATAATACTCGTATATTAAGGTAGCAACCCGTATAAAACCCAAATTTCGGATATGTGTACTGCGTGTATATCTACACGTCTTTGGGTAGTCGAACTATGGAAGTTTCTGTAAAGTCATTTCTGTAAAGGTTAAATTCAACAATGTATTAAACGCCAATATGTTTGTAATTTTAAAATAAACTAAGTATACGATCTGAGATTCGCGTAATAGGCTGAACGAAGAAAACAGGACCATGTGGTTGGATTAGAGTCAATCATTTCAAATTATCAATCATGCACACCTAATCATAGATTCCGCATACACAATGTAATAAATTTTTTATATTTCAGTGAAAGATGCACAACAGAAGTGGAAGTCCCTGAGAGACTACTACAGAAAAGAAATTCGAAAAATGCAAGAGGAGCGATCGGGATCCAGTGCTGACACCATTTACAAGTCGAATTGGCCCTATTTTATGTTATTGGATTTTTTGAGATCTCAGTTCAAGACGAGACCTACTTCAGGTAACTTAAAAGAGAAAATCAAACCTAACAAGTGCTTGGACTCAGCAGCTACGGAAGGCGTTCCTATGGCAAGCGACGAAAACTTTGATTTTGAAAATAGTCAAATTGAGGAGTCCTATGCATCTAATCAGCCTCCAAACGATACAGAGGCTACTGAGATGAGAACTGATAGAGACATGAATGATGACTTAGTACATCCCAACACCTTCAAGAAAAGTGCTATAAAAAAGGACAGTTTAACTAAGTTAGTCCAAATTGAAGAAAAAAAATTGGCTATACTAGAAGAAAAACGTGGAAGTAGGCATACAATCATCGAAAAACCTGATGAAGATTTGCAATTTTTTGAAAGCCTTCTCCCCCACATAAAACATATCAATGGTGTGGATAAATTACGTTTTAGAAATGAAGTTCAAAACTTAGTAATAAAATACGCGTATCCAACTAACACAAATCAGCATTCTGTATCATCTGAGAGCACCAATCTACATTCTCGATCATCTACAAGCCGATCTGTGTATCACTCTGAAACATCTACGCCCTTACCACAGCAAGATGAGGGTAGTAATTCTATCTTGGATTTGGATTCTTGGAATTCTGCTAATAGTTATTCTCCATATTAACAGCATAACTATTTTCCTACATCACAAAGTGAAATAACAAGCTATTTGTAATGTGTTTAAAGTAATAATAAATAATGTTATTTAAATTCAAATGATCAATTACTTCCTTTGGTTTAACATTTTTGAAACTAAGTCAAAGTCAAACAATCATAACCACAAGTTAAACATGGTTCTTACCTTAATGTTATCACTAACTTCTCTGCAGGTTCTATTGGCTGTTGAATGAAATTTGTGTATTTCGAGGCCATATGGGGACTTATGAGATTCAAAATATATTCAAAAGTACTATAATCCATTCGAGTGTATTGAAAAAAACGATCAGGGTATTTCTTCAGTTGCGGAAATAAGTGATGGTATTCACCCAATCTATGTCGTTCCTTATTTACCGGGTGTACAGCGTAGTTTCTAGTTGTACTTGATAGTTGTAACACTTTTAATGCACTGTTTTCAAACAAAAACTCGTCTTCACTGTCCGACATCATTCTTGTGACTGCAACGCCGCTTGACGTCGGAACTCGACGCCCCACTATACGATTGTGAAGCGTCGCTTGCATCTTTGGTCTAAAAACGCGGTCCTTGACTCGCCGCTTGACTCTTGACTCGACGCTCCACTATGTTTTCGGCCTAAGGGTAAAAACATAGTGGAGCAGCGAGTGAAGAGTCAAGCAGTGAGTCAAGCTGCGCGTCATTAAATACGCAATATGTTTAGGTTGACCCGAACATAGGGAGGCGCCAAGAAGCGCTTCATGCATCGACATGAATCTTGACTCGCCGCTCGTGAAATCATAAACGATTTCTTTGCAGCGCAGCTCCAGTTGACTCGGGGCTTCCTGCGCAAGTGATTATTGTAACATAACCTACAAAAATGAACGTGGAGGCCTTTGTTATTTCGATCCGGAATCGTGAAGCTATATGGAACCAACAACTGAGTGACCACCATAATAGATATACGTTGGACAAGCTTTGGAAGGAGGTTGGAGCAGAAAATAATTGTTCAGGTACGTTTGTGTATCTATTAATTGTATTTTAAACATTATACATTTAAGTAGATATATAGCCAATTTTTACTGCAATAAGCTTGAAGTACAGTACAGTATATTCATTATAAGTTATAATTACAATAATAGGCTACTTTGTTCATTCTTTCGGAAAATGAATCATATTTTCGTTAAAGTATTGTGTGTATGTGTCCCGCATAAGAAGAGCATCACTTGACTGACGACCTCTCTGCCGCTGCCTTCTTGGAACCTGAATATTCTTGGGTTGAACTGTTTTGACCTCTGTCAAATGCCTCTCAAAGCCTTCTCGATCTATAATAGTATTTTGAAGAACACATACACTCTTAATTATCATATCTGCAGTTTTATGATCTGTTTCAATATTCTTAGATAATAGTCTCCATTTTGAATACAAGATTCCAAACGTGCATTCAATACTTTTTCGAGCTCTTGTGTGCCTTTTATTAAAGACTGCTTTTTCATCGTTAAGATTGTCCATATTGTAAGGTGTTAGAACACGCATAGATAAGGGGAAAGCTTCTTCTGCGAGAAAAACCAAAGGCGTTTTGACATTAGTTCCAGGTAAACAAGCATCATCCGGAATATCAAGCTCATTATTTTTTAACATTTGGTAAAAGGCAGATAAAGTAAAAGTGGCTCCATCACTCTGTTTGCCGAATCCCCCGACATCAACTACAAGAAATCTATAATTTGCATCACAAACTCCTAATAAAACAATTGAGTAAAACTTTTTGTAATTATAAAACATTGTTCCTGAATTCGGTGGGCACAAAATTCTGACATGCTTTCCATCAATGCATCCTAAACAGTTTGGAAAACTCCATAATTGATAATAGTCTTTGCTTGTCTGGACGAAACATTCTTTTGTGGGATGTGGCATATGAATAGGATGCAAGACATTCCATATTTGCACAACGGTTTCTTTTACTATCTTGCTAACTGTGGTCGCACCAACACGAAATGAGAATGATAAACTTTTGAATGAAGCTCCTGTCGCCAAGTATCTGAAAAAAGTAATAATAATACTAATTAATATTATACTTTTAGACTGAAATTATTGAAAGCATTCAATGATTTACAGACTCTTGAACGAATGAATGGATGGATGAATTGTGTTTAATATACTCTGTTTTTTGCAGTGAAAGAAGCTCAAAGCAAATGGAAGTCACTGAGGGACTACTACAGAAAGGAGGTGAGGAAAATGCAGGAGGAGAGGTCGGGATCCAGCGCTGATTCAGTTCATAAATATAATTGGCCCTATTTCTTGATGTTAGATTTTCTGAGAACTCAATTCAAAACCAGATCTACTTCTGGAAATCTTATGAAGAAACAAAAGACTAATAAGGACCAGTCTGTACCTACAATTTGCGATGATCTATCTGTAAGCAAACATCAACTGCATGTCGAAAACACGGATGAGATGTATGCAGAAAGGTTTTCTACCCAAGATGACATAGATATTAATGAAAATGGCAAAAGGCTTAATACTGATGGTAATGTAAGTGGAAAATCTCCTGAATGTCCATCAAGTAAAATTGATAACACTGTGAAGGAAGATCTTGTACATCCAAACACGTTTAATAAGAGAATTGTAAAAAATGACCATTTAAAAAGATTAGTGCAGATAGAAGAAAAGAAAATGGCAATTCTTGAACAAAAGCGATCAAGAACAGCCCATGAAAAATCTGACGATGACATGTTGTTTTTTGAAAGCCTTCTGCCCCATATTACAAAAATTGAAGGAGTTAACAAACTATTTTTTCGCAATGATATTCAAAATTTAGTTATAAAATATGCATACCAACACGCTTCATACGACCCATCTAGACCGTCTACAGGTAGTTCCACTCATCAGTCATTTTTGCCTTCAGGAGACTCTGCACAAGACACAGGAGACAACGTAATAATATCAACACCCCATTCAGACCAGGACAATGACATCCTGGACTTAGATCAATGGAAATCATGTTTTTTGCCAACGTCCAAGTAGTTATTTCACTGTGTATCATTCATATTAAAAATGTACAGGTAGTTTTATAATAAATACTGTTACCTTTAACCCATGTACAAATATTTATTTTACCTTATCCATCGTATATTGTTCAATATCTACTTATCAGAGTAAGTATACTATCAGAGTACTATGCAATACTCAAAGTAATGGTATGGATTTGGATGTATAATATAAATTTAGTAACATTGCAATATTATTTTCAGGTTCTTACCTCAATGTCATAACTAGCTTCTCCCCGGGTTCAATGGGCTGCTTGACGAAGATGGTATACTTTATTACCATTTGAGGTTGTAAAAGATTTAAAATATACTCCAAGGTGCTGTATTCCATCCTGGTGTATTGGAAGAACCGATCAGGATACTCCTTTAACTGGGGAAATAAGTGGTGATATTCACCTAACTTATGACGTTCTTTATTCAATGGATGAACAGCACTACTCCTAACACCATGAACACTTAACAATTTCAGCGCACTGTTTTCAAACAAATATTCATCTTCACTGTCAGAGAACATTTTACTGACTGAAACGCTTCCCTACTATCGTAGCTCGCAGCTTCACTATACGCATGGGAATGCCTCTTGCATCTGTATTAAACTACGCTCAGCTTGACTCGCAGCTTGACTCACTGCTTGACTCTTCACTCGCCGCTCCACTATGTTTTTACCTTAACGTTCAACATTGGTTATGTTTGGTTATTTTTTATGAGTTATTGTCTTCATATTGTTTAGTTTTTATTGCTTAATATTTTAATGCAAGTAAGTGTTTTAACATTACACATTAAAAAGTGTTGTGTTACGCTAGTCAGGGACAATAGTTTTTACACATTTTAGCCTGTTGAGGTTATCTTGTTTAATAATGGAACAAATAACCTATGATGAGATTAATGAATATTTGAATCATGGTATGAAGACTCAGATTTTGAAATAGGCGATAACAATGTAGACTATTCTTCTGAAAGTGATATAGATGGTCCATTAGATAGAAATATCCCCTAGAGCATCTAGTCCTAAATCTCAACAAAACAATGCTACCTTGTGGGATGAAATTAAAATAGGTTCTAACAAAGTATTAGACAAAATACCTAAATTTACACTTTGTGGTACACCTAAGGTCAAATTTGAAAACCTAACTCCAACCGAATCATATCATAAATTTTTTCCTGAAGCAATCTATAAACATGTAGCTGAACAAACAAATATGTATTCTTCACAATGTTGCGATGTCACAACTGACATTCCAAACGTTCTAGACTAGATTAACTAAAAGAAATGGATGAAAGAGACAAAAGCTTATGTAGCAACGCAAATTTCAATGGGGCTTATTCATAAGCCAAACGAAGAATCATATTTCCAAGACGGCTTTTGGCTGACAAAACCCCGGCATTTTTCAAAATATTTTCTAGAGACCAATATCAACTAATCAAGTCTTTTTTGCATTTCAATGACAATAGCAATCAGGTGTCAAAGGGTAATCCTGGATATGATCCACTGTTAAAAATAAGTCCCTTGATAGATTTTGTTTCTAAAACATATCTAGACAACTATGATCTTGGAGAAGCACTTTCTATAGATGAAAGTATGATTAAATTTAAAGGTAGGCTATCCTTCAAACAATATCTCCCAAGCAAGCCATCAACAAAATGGGAAATCAAGGTATGGTCGCTCTGTGACTCTTCAAATAGATTTCTGTTGAGATTCAAGGTGTATACTGGGAAAGAAACCGATAGTAAAGATGAGGGCCTGAGTAGTGGAGTTGTAAAATATTTGCTACTAGGTTTTGAATCTACTAACAGAATCATATACATGGACAATTTCTACTCTACTGTTATTTTTTCAACGACCTGAGGTTGAGTGGGTTGGGAGCATGTGGTACGGTGAGAGCAAACCGAAAAAATTTGCCTGTACAAATGAAAAATTTGAAGAAAAAGAGAGATGACCTCCCAACAACATCCATCCGAGAATCTAAGGATATGATAGCATGTTCCTGGCAAGAAAAGTAAACATGCTCTCTACTGTAGGTGACACTGGAGTAAAAATTAATTGAAGTCAGATCAAAGACAGGCAGACGAGAAGTTAGGAAGCCCAATAATCAAGTACTGTACAACAAAAATATAGGAGGAGTACACTTATTTGACAAGTTTTGTTCTACGTATTCTTACGGCCATAAATCAATGAAATAGTACCACCCCCTATGGCATTTTGTCATTGAAATTGGATTGATAAATGGCTGCATAGCTTATAATATGCAAAATTGTGTAAGATCTCTAACCCACAAACAGTTTCGAGAACAGGTTATTGACGGGTTACTAAGCGCATGGGAATCTAGAACTGCAATCCGACGGGGTCGAAAATTGAGCAACCCTCTTGATAACAAACAATCAGGGAAAATCCATTTTATCAGCCAATATGGAGATAAAAACCACAAACCCAACTGTGCTGTCTGTAGTATCCTACCATCAAGCTGCACCAAAAGGTAGGATACCGGATACTACGCTCACCGGCGAAGGCCAAGGAGTCGGAGCCCCTCCCACCACCAGCTGTCCGACAACCCGAGAGGCCCAAGAGTCGACCCCAGCCTCCGAGCACAAACCCAGGCCGACTACTAGACTACGCCTGGAAGTCCCGAAGCCAGCTCAGACTACCACTGCCATCCCCGCTCCTGCCCCACAACCCACCCGGGACACACCCATGGCCACACAGCCTGCTGCCCACCTGCATCAAGAACTCAAGGCAGGAATTTCAGAGATACTATCCCAGCTGACAACCATGGTCCAGATGATGGGCCGACTAATGGAGCTCCTGGGCACCTCCCTCCATGGGTAAGCTTCGGATCGTCAGCTGGAACGCCGACGGGCTAGCGGACAAGAGGCTGGAGCTCAGCCAGCTTCTATTTGACATGGATGTGGACGTCGCCCTACTCCAGGAAACCCACTTCAGGCAAGCAGATCGCTTCAGCATCCCTAACTTCCAGGTGTACCGCACAGACAGGCAGCAACAGAACATCCGTTGCAGTGAAGGGACGGCTGTCCTGGTTCACCGCTGGGTGCCTCACCGCCTACTGCCTGCTGTTCCCACACCGGGGATCGAGGTCACTCGAGTAGCGATTCACTTCAACGGAGCCGAGCTCGAGGTCGCCTCGATCTACAACCCGCCAAGGAGGACGCTGCAGCCGCAGTGCCTGGACAACCTGCTGCGGCCTGGCTTCCCTGCACTTGTGGCAGGGGACATGAACGCCAAGCACTTGGACTGGGGATGCCGGAGCAACAACGCCGCCGGGAGATGCCTCAAACGTTTCCTGGAAGGCCGCCAACACGTCCAACTACTGGCCCCTGACGAACCCACCCACTTCCATTACAACACACGACACCATCCAGACATCCTTGACGTTGGTCTAGCTGGATCACTTCACGGACACTTCGAGGTATTTTCCGTGTCTGACCTCTCGTCAGCCCATGTGCCAGTTATTTTCAACTTGCCAGACTACGGAGTGCCAGTCTACCCTCCAGCGCGCCCCACCAAGGTAAACTAGCACAAGTACGGAACTACCTCGCTGACAGACCTCGGCCTCCACCAACTCCTGCCGAATCACCCGACCAGTTAGATCAACAAGTACTAGAACTGACCATCTCCTCGTACCCTCTCTCAAGGAACTTCATCCACCACTTCCTGAGCACCTGAGAGAGGAGATACAACTTCTGCCTACTGTCAAATAAAGGATGTTAAAAAATCCAACAATGTTGATGTCAGTGTCAAAGAAATTTTGAGTAAAGTATTTTCGCCTGGTCAAATAAAAGTTTTAACGAGTAAAAAAGAGCCACGAAGATATTTGTTGTGCAATAGCATTAACGAGCGTCATCGCAAAGGCCTACCGGTACTCAAGGAACAAATTACAGTATCCCTTGCCGGGTCTGAGTTCTTTCCGAAGATGGGTTTCAGAATTTGAGTGTAAACCAGGAATTTTGAAAGAAGTTTCATTGGTTATGGAACACAATAAAAGCAATTTAAGTGAACTATAGCAGTTTGTTGTTTTATCATATGATGAAATGAGTATTAGTAAACAAGTATGTTTTGATCAGAAAACCGAATGTGTCCAAAACCTTATAATCACGTTCAAGTCGTAACGGGAGTTTGCAACATTGAGTTTTTCAGAACGATAACTTTCATTTGCGTAGTGTAAAACTATTTGACATTCTTACTTCGGCAGTGATAAGCAGTTGAAGTGTTCTATAGTGTCTTAAGATCATCATAGTTAAAATTTTCGTCCTGACTAACTGGTTTGGGTGGCTATAATATGTAATTGTTATTGCTAATCTTTGGTTACTATATTTGATATCGTAGTTAATTTTGTTTGTGTCCTAAACTGTTAAATAACCTTTTGTACTCTGATCATTTAACTACTAACACTAACATGCTTCGGCTGGTCTGACATTTCGTTGGGTCTGGCCGACAACGTGCTCGCAATGAGCACGAATGATGAAATACAAAAAGCAGTGGAATCAATCTTACCCCTAACTAATGACATGGAAATGGAAACCCAAACAAATGCTAAACGTAAATTTGAACAATTACATTCTGAAATAGAAATATCAAACAGTAGTGACCTAACTTTACAAGACACAGAATACCTCCCACCTAATCCTAAAAAACCGAATCAACTAAGACTATATAAACATGAAAATAAAGGGCCTTTTGAAGTAATTGTCCAGGACAAGAACAAAAGTAAATTCAATCCTTTCCAAGTAGGGAAGATAATAAAAACCCACCACAAAGACATTGACTACATAAAAAAAATCTGGGCGTAACATTTCAGTTTTTTGCAAAACATTTCAATCCGCTAATAACTTGATACAATCACAACAGCTCACTCAATTTAATGTATTTGTCCCTTCCGTTAGGGTATGCCTGTAAGCGGTCCCCACGGTTTTTGGGGGTTCGTGGAAGTCGGTGGCGGCGGCGCCTGACGGACTCGAAGCCATCATCCTCGTCCTGGCTATCGGTGGAGGAGTCTGGGTTGGCGTCGTCAGCGACTGGAGGTGGTGGGGGAGGGTTTCCTCGTGTCTTTGGCGGCTGCGTCTTCGCAGGGGCAGGCGTAGGCTTCCTAGCCTTGGCTGCAGCCGCATACGAGTGATGACGCTCTGCTTTGTACTTGACGCAACCCTCGTAGTTTGCCGAGTGAGCCTCGCCGCAGTTGCAGCACCTCGCTGGCACAGACGCCTCTTTTAGGCAGAGGCTGGACGGGTGGGCATCACCGCAGCGAACGCAGCGGAGCTCCCGGTGGCAGTGGTTGGAACCGTGGCTGAACTCCTGACAGCGATGGCACTGTATCGGATCGCCTGGCCTGGTGAATTTCCTCACTTCCAGTCGGCAGTAGAAGAGCCGCTGGATGTTGTAGATGTCAGCGGCGGGCCTCCGTCCCTCGCTGTTCCTCAGGGAGATTTGCCAGAGGCTGGTTGGTTGACCCCTCCTGGAGTTCAGCTTCTTTGCGTCAGCGATGTTAGACCCCTCCTCCTGAAGCCCCGCCATGATTTCTTCAGGCGACAGGGTGGAAGGCAGGCCCTTAATCACCACCTTCAGCAATCTCTCGCTGGCGAGTGAGAAGGTGTGGAACAGTATCCCCTCGCCGTGGAGATACCGCTGGAGCGAGCGGAAGTGAGCCACCGTCGTTGTCTTCAGGCGGAGTGTTCTGGCGGTGCATACCGCCTCCAAGTCGCCACTCAGGAGTTGCCGCAAGGTGACGGCATGGCTGGCCCACCCTTTGGGGATGTCCAGAATGACGGGCGGAATGCGAGGCTCCCTATCAACCTCCATCTCAGCGCCCGTGGTTCTACGGCACTTGGAGGGTAGGGCTGAGTCGGACGTCGCCTGCCTCTTCCGCATGGAGTTTGCGGAGCAGACGTCCGGCCGGCTCAGGGCTCCCTGGCTTCTATTGACCGCACCATAGCTGGTCTCCGGGGTATTCCGGATTACACCCTGGGCCCTGTTCTCCTGTCTCAGGTGGGTGGTTGCCTTTAGCAAGGCTAATTGGGAGGCGCAGGTTTCCCTGGCACCTCCTGACCGCACCATGGCTGGTCTCCGGGGTATTCCGGACTACACCTGGGCCCTGTTCTCCTGTCCCAGGTGGGTGGTTGCCTTGTGGAAGGCTATATTTACCTTCAACACCAAAGTCCGTGGAAGGCAGGGCAGCGGCCATTGGAGGGGTCTGGACGGTCTCCTGTAGTCCAGGGAAGGCTCCTGAAGCAACTGGAACCGTCAGGCGGGTCGCAGTGCCGGAATCCGAGGATGGGCTGATTTGGCCTTTAAGAAGGCCTTTTTGGGCGATGTTGCTGAACATCACCGCAGGCTGGGCAGTTGACGGGGTCTGGGCGGCCTCCTCTTGTCCAGGGAAGCTCCCACAAGCGGCAGGAACCGTCGGGCGGGTCTCTGAGCCGGTCTCGGAGGATCGGCTGATATGGCCTTTAAGAAGGCCTTTTTGGGCGATGTTTCTAAACACCACCGTGGGCTGGGCAACGGACGCTGGCGGGCTGCTCCTGGTCTCCAACAGTCCGTGGGAGGTCGCTGGGGCAGCAGGAGCCGCAATCCGGGCCTCTGGAAGACTTTCCGTAGTAAGTCCAATGTGGCCTTTAAAAAGGTCTTTTGGGGCGCCAAAACCGGGACTCACTTTGGAAGCCGCGCAGGCATCCAAGAGAGCCGCCAGTGGCCCCGGAAGGCGTGATTCATCATCATGATTCTTCATCAGGGGGTGACGGAGTACTTCCCTCGATGTTCGCCATGAAGATCTGGAGTGGTCGATTTTTTCGATCTAGCATAGGAGATGTTGTCGAGTCCACGTTCAGAAGAAGGCACTTAGGAGAACGAGGTGGTGGTGCAAGTGGCAGCATTTTCGCCGGCGATCTCTTTCGATTGTTGGATCCTGGCATGATTGTGAGTTCATCTAGGCTTACAGGTTCCCCTTGTTCTTCCGAGTTCTCCACCAGTTGTGAAATATCCTAGAACCAAAATAAACCGTTAAGAAACGTAGCAAACTTGACCGCTTGAATTATTTTATTGTTTTAATTTCAGGTACTAACTACAGTTGATGAATGGAAAACCATTCAAAAAGAATTTGAATTGAAGTTAGTAAAGTCAAGTAGTAGCAGTACCAGCGCTTGTGATCACGTGACCTACTCCCCCCTCATTCGCGCTGGTAATATTAAACATGTTTAAAGCTGCCAGCGCGCGAATAAATACCAGCTTGCTGGTTGACATGGCGCTGATTTATTAGCGCTGGCAAATCAGCAGCGAATATCAAGCCTCGTGTGAACGGGCCTTTATCTGTGAAATTAATGTTTTATAGTTAAAACTTGTCTACTTTGAAGTTTAAGATGTTTCATATATCTCACAATATTATTTGCTACATTGGGTGTTTCAAAACTCCCTTCGATTATTTTTAAGGTATTGTCCCTGGGACAAACCAAAGCCAGAACTTTATTATTGCTCCAAATTCCCTTTTTTAATTCTACAGCCACCATTTGGTTTGATTTTTTTAATTCAAATACCACTTCTTTTATGAACTTAAATTGTTGCAAAAATATGGGTTTGGTTAGTCCTAGACACAATACCTTAAGGCCGGTCCACACGCTCCGTTTTGCACAACGTTTTGCCTGCGCAGTTCAAAACGTTGCAGATAAAACGTTGCGTGTGGACTGGAAAACCGTGCAGTTTTGAATCCATTTGGAAGACGGTACAGTCTTAGTAAAACTGAGCCAGAGAGCTGATTTCCTTGAACTGCGCAGGCAAGTCGGCGCATGTGGACGGTAGCACCGTTTTCCGATCCGTTTTGCTACTCAGTTTCAATTCGTCGGGCGACAATGGGTGACCTTCGGCAATGTTCTAGGGAGTTTTTAACTGATTTTATTGCTCTGTATGAAAGTTTCCCGTGCAATTGGCGTGTAAAATCAAAAGAATACAGTGACAGGGATAAGAAGGCGGAGGCGTATGAAATTTTAGCTAATAAATTTAGAGAAATTGATGTAACGGCAAACCGGGAGACAGTTGTGAAAAAAATAAATTCATTGAGAAGTGTGTACCGAAAAGAATTGGCTAAAATAAATAAATCGATTCGATCTGGGGCTGGAGAAGACGAAATATACAAGCCATCTCTCTTGTACTTTGATTTGTTACATTTCCTGAATGATCAGGAGACACCAAGGCAGTCTAGGAATACCATGGAGGAAAATGAAGACTCGCAAATTGACGATCGACCAGAACAGGTAAGAAAAAAAGTCCTTTATGTAATCACTTTATTAATTTATTTAAATACACTATTAATTGTTTAAAGTTACAAAAAAATTCCTTTATGAACACTTTTTAAATTTACTTAAATAAACCACTAATTATTTGAAGTTATAAATTTATCTTGCCAAGGGACAGACCCCTCATTGTTAAAATACTCTTTAAATTGATCTCTGACCACGATAGCATTGTTCAAAAACTGGCCTCTTGTTCCACGCTGCAGGCCGTGTAATAATTCTGGGTCACATCTTTCACCTAATTCAAGAGTACATTCAGAAATATTTTCCCGATCTCCCGATCCATACTTTCAGGAGGGGTATAGTTTTGGGGGGACCTTCTGCGCAAAAAGTTGTGTAAAACGCAGCACGCAAGAACTACAATATCAACG
The DNA here is from genome assembly GCF_021130785.1 of Homalodisca vitripennis. Taxonomy (NCBI): domain Eukaryota; kingdom Metazoa; phylum Arthropoda; class Insecta; order Hemiptera; family Cicadellidae; genus Homalodisca; species Homalodisca vitripennis. The sequence continues at coordinate 174,479,670 of NC_060209.1, forward strand.
TTATCCATATTCAAATTAATATTTGTGTGGAAAATTCGAAATCTTGAAGCCAAAATTCCAAACGTGTTTTCAACAACACGCCTCGCCCTAGATAGGCGGTAATTGAAAATTCTTCGCTCCCTTGTCAATGTTTATCGTCGATATGGTTTAATAAGTTCTGGACGCATAACAAATGCTTCATCACCAACAAAAACATATCCTAACACTCTGTCTGAACTTCCAATGCACCAGGGTTTTGGAATTCTCAAATCGTTGTTAACGAGCTTTTCATAGAATTTAGTGTTATTCAATACTCCTCCATCGGAGATCCTACCGTTTGTGCCTACATCACAATACAAAAATTCGCAATTGGCATTGGCTATTGCCATAAGAACAACACTGTGGGTTTTTTTATAATTGAAATAATAGGACCCACTTCCTTTAGGTGGCACAATCCTAATATGTTTTCCGTCAATTGACCCCAAACAATGAGGGAACTGCCACATTCTTTCGAACTCAGCTGCAACTTCCAGCCACTCCTCTTCAGTCTTGGGAAACTGAAAAAAGGAATAAAATATCTTGAAAGTAAATAAAATAATTAAATTTATTGTAACTTAAAAAAAATAATAATAATTAAAATTACAGAGATCGATAATTGTTTATTATTTCCAGGTGGAAGAAGATGGGCATGAAACTGCTGCTGACGGTGAACGCAGTGAAGCGGTTGCTACTCCTCTTTCCGGAGCATCAACTTCAACTACTTCAAGATCGCACTCTTCAACTCGTAAGAGAAAGGCAGCTACAAATGATGATGGCACAACTGACGTTATAAAGTTGGTAGGAAAGAAACTCGAGTCGCTACAGGCAGAGGATGCTTTTCAGGTATTTGGAAAACATGTGGCTAATAAACTCAGAGACGTCTCTACTTCACAAAACGCTATCGCTCAGAAACTAATTTCCGACGTTTTATTCGAAGCGGAGTTGGGTACGCTTACGAGAAATTTTCAAATCGTTAATATGGCTAGCCAGCGACAAGATGGTGGTAAGTCTTCACATGTTGGACAATACCACACCTTCTCGCAGCCTATGCCACGTAACTACGTCCCAGAACAACTTACACACCCTCAGGAGTATGAAACAATTGGGCGAACTCCGACAGTTTCACGCATCATCCCACAGGAAGGTGAACAAGATCAACAGACACACGCCAGTCAAGGCCTTGCCCACTCTCGCGAAAATCGACCAGAGTAGTACCTCCTCCATTGCGATCTCACACAAAACTGAGCAAAATATACGGATATGTCTGTGCCGTGTGGACGCTCTGCAAATTGCAACGTTTTCATTCCGTCTTAAGACTGCGCAGAAAAAACGTTGTGCAAAACGGAGCGTGTGGACCGGCCTTTAAAACACTCTACAGGTGTTTTGAAATACCCTGTATACTATTAGATGTGTTATATTGTATAACTAGTTGTAATATATATTCTATAGTCACCTCAAACAAATAACTAGTCGTTCTTCGGCATGGATAGGTAGCTTATGTCAATTTCCTCAAAACTTAACTAAAACACTTTCAATTTTCTTGAGGACATAATTAAGCGTGGTTAACTCCATTCATTTATAAGAAAAAACCTCACTTTGTCAAATTTCAATTGAGAAAATAGATGGTGGTAATCCCCAAACCTACCTCTTCCGCGGTTAATTGTATGAACACCGACTTTCCTTCTACGAATTTTTAAATTGACATTTTCAAATAAAAATAAATCTTCATCACTTCATTAACACATTGTCCCAACGAGAGCTATGGAGGCTGAAAAACTATTACGCACTGTAAAACATATAAAAAAATTAAAACTTGACTTCAGACACACCGGGTAAAAATTAATTCTATATACCAAATGTATAGGAATAGAGTACTATCGCTTCTGAACTGCACGTGTAGACGCACTGCACTCGACTGGAAGACCCCCCTCTCTCTTCAAACCAACCGCGACCGGCTCGGGAACCTATCACCGTTTACATCTCTAACAGCTGGATAGGTCAAACCAACAAAATAATGTCCACGTAACGCGTCTAGTTAACATAGAGCCTACTTCCTACCGCGATTCAGCAGAATGATTATAACTACGGTACATATCTTTCCCTACCCTGAAGCTGAAATCACGGTAGGAACCTAAACCATTAAAACTTTCATCCCAGTCTAAATACAATAGGTTCCCTCCACGTTCACACTTTTAAATAACAATGTTTGGTACTTAGCACTACGTGGAGGCCGTGGTCCGTAGTCCAAGGGTAGGGGAGACCTGTGTACCTAGGGCCACAATGTACCTAGGGCCACCCCTTTTCCGCCCAAACTGTAGGGGGAATTTTCATTCTGGTGAGTTTAGTGTGTTGGCTAAACTGCTTGCAGCTCCTATTCCTGTGTTGGAGACAAACTAATGAGCATTGCCAGAGGATATCCAGTTGAGCTAGTTCTTACTTGCAAAAGTAATTTTTTCTACTTACCAGCTTGGATTTTTCACTCTGAAGGTAAGTGTATCAGATAATTTAGAGATAGTATGTGTGAAACTTTGTTTAGTGCAGAATAGATTTTAGTATTCAGGATTAAGGTTAGTTTGACTTTAAGGTTATGACAACACTATTGATAAAATATGTACAGACTTGTACCTAGGACCACAGTAAACATGTGTACCTAGGGGCCATGGCCCCAGGTACAAGTTTGGTGGCCCTAGGTACAAAAGCATTAAATGTGACTAATGTTTAAATTATATAACAATGTATAACCAAAAATTTGGCTTTTCTGATCTGTGTTTTTGGTTTTCAGATGCCCAGAAATAAAGAGGGTAAGAAGAGATCGCAACTAAACCCTGAACATGTGATGGCTGCAGCAAATATGGTTCTAGAGGATGGCGTATCAGTGCGAAAAGCGGCAAAAGAATCTGGAGTGAAGAGAACAACACTGCAGCGCTATTTGGCCTACCAAACTGGTAAAACAGATCCAACTACTTATTTTAATAGATGCGCTGTGTGGACAGTGTTTACTAGAGAGGAGGAGGTTGAATTAGTTCAGTACTTGCTACAGTGTAGCAAAATGCATTACGGATTGTCTAGAACAGAAGGAAAAAAACTTGCCTTTGATTATGCCAAATTAAATGGAAAAACTTACCCTCCTACTTGGAATAGAGATTCTAAAGCAGGCGATCAATGGTACTTAGACTTCATGAAGAGACATGAGGCTGTAATAAGTCTTCGCAAGCCTCAGGCTACTAGCTTGGCTCGGGCTACTTCGTTTAATAGAGCCAATGTAAATACGTTCTTTGATAAATATTTAGAAGTCATTGAAAAACACAACTGTGCTCCAGAAAGGTTATATAATGTATACGAAAGTGGTATAACTACAGTACATAATCCGGTCAAAGTAGTAGCAGGCAAAGGGGTAAAACAGGTAGAATCAGTCACTTCTGGGGAGCGAGGCCTTAACACCACAATTATATGTGCAGTAAATGCCATTGGAAACGCCGTTCCTCCCATGATGATCTTCCCTAGGGTACACTATAAAGATCATATGATCAAGGGAGCTCCTCCTGGAACAATGGGAGCAGCTCACATGACAGGTTGGTCAACTTCAGAAAAGTTCCTTGAGTATTTGAATCATTTTATTTATCATGTAAAACCCTCACCAGAAGAAAAAGTCCTTCTACTCCTTGACAACCATGAAACACGTCACAATTGAAGCAATTGATGTCTGTAAATCTAATGGCATAGTGCTATTGACATTTCCGCCTCACACTAGCCATAAGCTACAGCCCCTTGACAGGGGGGTGTATGGGCCATTGAAAAAATACTACAATACCGCGTGCACAGAGTGGCTGAACATGCACCATGGCACTCCAATTTCTATCTATGATTTGGCTGAGATATTTGGGAAATCATACCCTAAGGCGTTCACGCATACAAACATACAAGCAGGGTTCAGAGTTTCCGGTATCTGGCCTATAAACAAAAATATATTCACGGATGACGAGTTTTTAAGCTCAAGTGTTTCAGATAGTCCTTTGCCAGTGCAAGCACAACTTGAAGCTGATGACCCAGGCCTAATGGGACCAACGACTAGGCCTACTCTTGACACAACCAGCTCAGACTTGCTTGAAAACCGACCATCAACATCTGGCACCAATATTTCAAATGAAGCTCAGCCTACAAAAAGCGCAAAGCTTACCCCAGAACAGGTGCGGGCCTTACCCTAAAGCACCACCAAGGAAGATGACTGGCAAGCGAGGAGGGCGTAAGCCTGGGAGGTGCCGGATTTTAACCGACACTCCAGAAAAATGATGAAAATAATGGCTATCAAACAAGAAAAAGTCTCAAAGAAGGCTGGAAAGCTTGCTAGTAAAGAAAAGACAAATGAAAAAATTAACAGCCTTAAAGTTCGATCGAAGCCAATTGTCCTAACTTGCAAGAATCAAAACCAAGGTCGCAAATTGACGATTCCTCTACATCTGATGAAGACATCCCAGAAGAAGATTCCGATTCAGTTGATGACATATGTGACTGGCCACCGCAACCAATGGAGAGTGATGACGGCATCGACAAACCAGTACAAGTAGGAGATTTCTGTTTAACGCTATTAAGTGGCAAGAAATCAACTCGAAACTTCGTAGTTGAAGTGCTTGACGTGGATGAACTAGCCAATGTGTATTCAGTGAAATACTTTAAAAAAGCTGACTCCACTAGAAACAACTTTGTGTAACACAAAGATGACATATTAGAACTTTCCGGTTGTGAAATTATCTCCAAATTACCCAAACCCATTTCAAACTCGTCACGAGGTAGGATCCAATTATCATTTGGTGTTGATTTTTCTGCGTACAAAGTTGATTAAAAACCAATGTAATTCTAAAATACTGTTTTTTACCTAACCATTTAATTAAAGGTATAATACCAGATAATGCTTGTTTATTTACTTTGAACCCAGTTTCTATGAAATCACAATTTATTGATTATGGTAATTGGTGGCCCTAGGTACAAATATATGTGGCCCTAGGTACAATGGTTCATGGTACCTAGGGCCACTTGCAATCTTTAAAAAAAAAATACAAAAATGCAATAAAATATATTATTTTAAAAATTAAAAAAAATTTGGTAAATAGAAGAATAACACTAAATAGGTTCTATACAATTTGCTATACAAAAACAATAAATTTATACAAAATATGAGTGTTTGAAAAAATATGGCACTAGGTACATAGGTCTCCCCTAATGTAGTAGGGTTCAATAAGGCAAAGGAGGGTATTTTAAAAATTATTAATGAATTCCCACAACTTTTTACCAATAAAATAGGGCAAGCTATTGACTTCGAAATTGACCTAGAAGTCAACGATCCCGAGCCAGTAAGATTGAAGCCGTATCCGCTATACTCCCCCCCCCCCAAGCTGCAAGAATTAAGAAAAGTTTTGGATGAACTGTTGGCACACAATATAATTAGACCAAGTGTGTCAAATTATGCTAGTCCCGCATTTTTAGTAACCAAACCCGGAAGTGATAAATCAAGGATGGTAATTAATTATTCAAAATTAAACAGTAAGTTGAAGAGAGTGGAACATCCAATTGGAGATGTATATGAATCATTCTACTACCTACAGAGATGTACTTACTTTTCAAACTTGGATTTGAGTAATTCGTTTTATCAATTAAAACTTACGGAAAAAAGCAAGCATTTAACTGGTTTTGTTACACCTTTCGAATCATACGAATTCAACCGCCTACCGTATGGGTTACACGTGGGAAGTGGAACAATAAGCCGATTATTAAATAAAGTGTTGCAAGGTGTAAAATTTCAGTATGCTTTAAATTATTTAGATGAAATAATAATATTTAGTAAAAGTTTACCAGAACATACAGAACATGTTAGAGATGTTGTGGAGAGGCTGGCCGAAGTTCTATCCGGGTCGACTCTTATCTGGTCCTTAGAGATTAGGTGACCTAAAAACTTGATCTCTTTACATGCAAAGCTCACCTTATTCGGGTTAACTGTAAGTCCATGTTTGGCCAGCATCCTCACAACATCTCTAACATGTTCTATATGTTCTGGTAAACTTTTACTAAATATTATTATTTCATCTAAATAATTTAAAGCATACTGAAATTTTACACCTTGCAATACTTTTTAATAATCGGCTCATCGTTCCACTTTCCACGTGTAATCCATACGGTAGGCGGTTGAATTCGTATGATTCGAAAGGTGTAACAAAACCAGTTAAATGCTTGCTTTTTTCCGTAAGTTTTAATTGATAAAACGAATTACTCAAATCCAAGTTTGAAAAATAAGTACATCCCTGTAGGTAGTGGTATTATTCATATACATCTCCAATTGGATGTTTCACTCTCTTCAGCTTACTGTTTAATTTTGAATAATTAATTACCATCCTTGATTTATCACTTCCGGGTTTGGTTACTAAAAATGCGGGACTAGCATAATTTGACACACTTGGTCTAATTATATTCTGTGCCAACAGTTCATCCAACATTTTTCTTAATTCTTGCAGCTTGGGGGGAGATACGGATAGCGGATACGGTTTCAATCTTACTGGCTCGGGATCGTTGACTTCTAGGTCAATTTCGAAGTCAATAGCTTGCCCTATTTTATTGGTAAAAACTTGTGGGAATTCATTAATAATTTTTAAAATGCCCTCCTTTGCCTTATTGCACCCTACAACTATACTCTGGTTCACATTATTTGTATTATGTTGAAATAACTCAATTGTAACTTCAAGTTTAAACTTAAACCAACACAAATCCTGATGTAAATCCACAACCATACCAGTTATTTTTATTAAATTCGAACCCAGAATTATTGCCCAAGACAAATATTTCGTAACAAGAAATTGAACCTTCCAAGAGAAACATGTTATCTTTATTTTTAAAACACATTTACCCAGGATCGATATTTCGTTATTATCTGCCGATAAACATTTAATATCGGTATGGTGAAGGACACTGGCCAGTCCTTTCTTTACTAATGTCTCATAAACAGTTTCACTTATCAGGTTCACTCCGCTTCTCGTGTCTAATAATACATTATTATGATATGTACCCTTACCGACAAACACTTTTACAACAGGCAGGGTTATTGCGGCTTGGGTACGACCGGCCCTTTTTACATTCATACAGGAGGTTCTCACATTATTCTCATCTCTTGCCCTCATTTGTTCTTGACCTCTACTATAACTATAATTATTTTTATTTTCAGTAGGACGTGTCCGGGGAGATTCCACTCTCAGACTACCTTCATGAAATTCTCCCCTATTTACAAGTTTTTTGAGACCGCAGATTTTTCGAATCTAGGTATCTGTGCTCTGTGAATATATTTTAAACAATCTCTAGCAATATGTCCCCGTTTATTACAAATGAAACATATAACTATTCGCTTTTTTACCATCATTGCATTGTTTACATTCGAGTTTGCGGTTAAGTTTATATTACTGTTCTGAACAAAGTCCGATTTGCAAACTTTACGTTCCTCGCATACCTTCACTTCTTCACAGGCTACGTTCTGCTCATAAATACATAAATTGTCAAGGTCGTCAACATTTTTGGGATTTGTACAAAATACTAGTCTGGCCCTTACTAGAGGTGAGATACCTAATTTTATCAATCCAGTTAGTTCGGCCTCGGAATAATCACATAATAACAATTTCGCATTTTTTTACATTTAAAATTTAACTGCTCAGTTTTTCGTCAGGTTTTTGTGATCTAGTGACTAAATCCCTCTTCAAGGCTTCTCTATGACCAAATGGAATAAAATAATCTAATAGTTCTTTGTGTACTTCTAGCATTTACCTTAAATTGAAGCATTTTATTGTAGAGTGGACCAGTGGCATATCCAAGACTCATATTTATGATCTTACTATCACTTAAGCTGTTTTCACCCTTAATTTTTAACATTATTTCAATGTAACTCAATAACCCTGAAACATTTAGTCCGTCGGTAGGTTTAAACATTTTTAAAACACAACATTTCCCCTGGGGAAGACTCAAACCTAAATTATCCTCATTTCTTGTCTGAACCACAGGCTTACTCATCTCTTCAACTTCCTCCTCCTCCAGGCTTGTATTTAAAAGGCTACTTTCGAAATTAACTATCTCCTCCTCGTTTACGCCAAGTTTTCCTAATTTTGCCTTAATTTCGTTCAAACCATTCTTAAGTTTTGAAATTAAGGTTTCAGACGCTCCTTCCCACTTACACAGCTCACACAACACATCAACTCTCCTAGTGAGATGTTTGTGCCTAAATACTAGTCTCAAATACTCGCCTGTCGATTTTTCCTCGGACAAGTTTCCTATCTTGACAGATAATGCCTCGAAATCAACTTTTATTTCCTTTAATGCAATGCTAGGTTCTATACGCCCTTTCAGGTTACTAGCATTGGCCCTGATGTTTAATTTCAAAAGGACCTCATCATTTTTCTAAGATTCTGGACGGTGTCGCTTTCAGAAGCATTTCCGCCCCTAAAATTTATTTCAAATATTAATTCCTTTTTGAGCAACAGATCCACATGCGCTAGCTCCATTTTATTTTTAATAGAATTTACTTAAAATAAATAAAATATTCACAATACTGTTCTTAAGTCCTAAATCTTATACACTACACAAGATTATGCAGGTTTATACACAATTTTCAAGTTTATACAAGATTATGCACACTTGGTCTAATTATATTCTGTTCCAACAGTTCATCCAAAATTTTTCTTAATTCTTGCAGCTTGGGGGGGGGATAGCGGATACGGCTTTAATCTTACTGGCTCGGGATCGTTGACTTCTAAGTCAATTTCGAAGTCAATAGCTTGCCCTATTTTATTGGTAAAAACATGTGGGAATTCATTAATAATTTTAAAAATACCCTCTTTTGCCTTATTGAACCCTACCACATTACCCTTGGACTACGGACCACGGCCTCCACGTAGTGCTAAGTACTAAACATTGTTATTTAAAAGTGTGAACGTGGAGGGAACCTATTGTATTTAGACTGGGATGAAAGTTTTAATGGTTTAAGTTCCTACCGTGATTTCAGCTTCGGGGTAGGGAAAGATATGTACCGTAGTTATAATCATTCTGCTGAAATCCCTTTTTTAGAAAATTTATGTAATTATGTAAAAAAAAAGCATTTTTCTCCAATTTTTTTGTAATTTTTTTTATTGGTGCTTTCTGAAAGTTCATCAAATTTCAATTAAAAAAGGCTATAATAAGCAATTTACATAACTTTATGCGATACTTATTACCAATAAAAGTAAGAAAATTTAAATTTCTTTTAAAATTAAAACAATTTTAAACCAATATTCAGAGCAAATTTAAGTGAGATTCAATTGTCAAATTTCACAAAAACTTGTCCATTTAATAAGCTATTTTTTTTTACATAAAAAAGTATTTGAATCGGGTCATGCTAAAAGGGGACCAGTCCAAAAAATACGAAAATTGAGATAACATTGAATTTCTATTCCTAGGACAAAATTACACATCTTTTTACGCTAAAAGGTGATAATCTGATGCATGGATACTATAGAAACCATTGCACAGGCGTAATCAATTCATGCTAAAAGGAGCTCAGTCACTATTGTAGCACAATTTGGGAGTGGTACAAACAGCCAGCCAGCTGTCACACGGATCGCTAGTTTGCTACAAATTCTAGCTTACAAAACATAGGTGTTTATTTTGATCATTTTGCACACAATCACAGCTTTTAAGGGGGCTGGTATAGCTAAAAATAAAAAAATACGATTTTTATTTTCTGTTTCACTTTTTTCATTATTGCACAAACTGTTTTCAAACAATTTAGGCCTTGGTCAATGGACCTCATAGAGTAAACAATTCGTTATTATTTTCTGAATAAATTGGTGAAAAAATTATTAATATATCTTTAATATTAACCGATATAGAGAAAAAGAAAAACTAAAGTCATGCATACACTTTTTTGTGACCTGCCGCGCGACTAGGTGACGTGGTTTTCCAGATTTTTGGTCTTAACACGTAAACTAAACTAAATGTATCAACTTTCTTATAGTACTACTGTTGTATATTTTTGACAGTGAATACTCTTTGGAGTTCTTCTTTTTATGATTTTGAACATCCAGCTGTTCCATTACTGTAACTGTACTGTTTGTCTGCAGACTACACTGTGTTGTTCACATTTGTGAATTAGGTGATTTGTTGTGAATAGTGCAAAATGGATAGGAAAGGGGTGTACAGAACCAAGAAAAGAAAGTTGACAGGTAATAGATACACAGCTAGTACTAGTGATAATGCAAATGTGCCTAATGTAAGCACCTCAAGAAAAAACTGAAGCTGAGTAGGCCTAGCACTTCACCCAAACCTAACCTGGACAGTCCAATTGAATTTTTTAAAGATCCTACTGGCAATAGGATAATTAATTTACAGCTTTTAAGTTTGGGTTTGAAAAACTCAGTAGCTTGTAAAGTGTGTGGAGGTGATGTGTTTTTAACAGAAACTAATATATGTGGGTTAGGATCTAAAATAATTATCCAATGCGACGAGTGCGAACCCGGTAACATTGGCGAGTTCCATACAAGTAATATACTTGATAAAACTAATCAATCCTATGAGGTAAATAGAAGAATTGTTTACTCTATGAGGTCCATTGGCCAAGGCCTAAATAGTTTGAAAAAATTTTTTGCAATATTGGATTTACCCGCACCTGTCACCGCTGCAACATATAACCTAATCAACAAACAAATCCTTCAAGCTACGAAAACTGCATCTTCTTCCAGTATGCAAGAAGCTGTGGCAGAGGAAAAACAGGCAACAGAGACAACCAAACACAGATATTACAGTGTCAGGAGATGGGACTTGGTTAACGCGCGGTCATAAATCCCTAATGGGAGTATGTAGTGTGATCGGAGCAAATTGTAGTAAAGTATTAGATGTTGAAGTGCTATCGTCGTTTTGCCATGGGTTTAATGTATGGAAAGGGCCTAAACAAGGAACAGAGTATGAGGATTTTGTAAAAACATACAAGGAAAGTGGGAAATGTAGCAAAAACCATTTTGGTCCTGCTGGGAACATGGAGGTTGAGGGCATGAAGAACGTTTTTTTACCGTTCACAAAACCGTTACGGTGTTCGGTACACAAATTACATTGGTGATGGTGATACCTCCACTTACCGTAGTTTAGTACTATCTAAACCCTATGGACCAGATGTTACTATTGTTAAAGAAGAGTGTGTGGACACATCCAGGATGTCAACCAGACTTAGAAAATTAAAAAAAGAAAACAAAGGTAAATTGTTGAGTGACGGTAAGCCAATAGGTGGTAAGAACGGATTAACGGATACTGCTATCGACCTGTATATTATGGAAATGCCATCAGGGCTAATACAGATGACCTGACAGTGGCAGTCAATGAGAACGGCAGTTTTGGGCAACTTGGAATCATAAAGCCAGTTCTGACGAACACCCATTGCATCATCTTTGCCCGGTTGGTCCGAATTCTTGGTGCAAATACCAGAAGGCTAAGTCAACCAACACTATTGAGACTTTTAAACATAAAAATACCATCCCATTACCAATAATGGAGTATATCAAACTAATTTTTCTTGATCTGTCTAAACCTGAACTTTTGAAGAGATGCCTCAGGGGTAGGACCCAAAACGCTAACGAATCGTATAACAGCGTTCTTTGGAATATTTACCCAAAAAGAGGATTTGCTGGTAAGACTGTGGTGGAGATTGCAGCATATGAAGCTGCCTTAGTGTATAATGAAGGCTCATTGGCTAAGTTAAAAGGTCTCCGACATTTAAATATTATTCCTGGAAAGCATTGTGAAGTAGCGCTAAAAAAACTTGATGACAGAAGAGTGGTCGATGCAGAAATTTAAACCAAAAGGGACACTTTGGAAGCAAGAAGAGCTAGAAGGAAACTTAGATTGGAAAACCAAAGTAATTTTGAAGAAAAAGAAGGACAAACATATAAAGCAGGAGCATTTTAAACGGTAAGTCTAAATTATTTTTTATAACAATTTACTTTAACGTTAAATTCCCGCAACTAGCTTTTTAGCTTACATTTTACAACATATATAAAAAACGACCTAACCTATCACAATAACATTTTAGGGGTTGTTTAGGACAGTATTACCTATGGTATGAACTATGGTATTATTGCTGTTGGTGCATTAAAAATACCAGTATATTTATTGTGGAAATACTACATTTTATTTTGTAAATTATTTTCCAAAGGATTCTATAAATTATACCGGTTTTAATTTTTGCCCTGGAGTAATAGTTTTAGTTCATACTGTTGCCCAAGCTACAAGGAAGAGAAATATATGAAACTTACTACCCAAAAGTAATATGTAAAAAGAAGATTTTCTCAACAATATTACCTATTTTTCAAAATTAAAAAAAAATAATTTTGTATCATATCCATAAAAATAATTGAAATTTTTTTATTATTTTATATTTCAAAATAGACCTTGTAATGTACTTAATGAACACTACAAATTTCATTACTGTAGTTAAATAAATGTGGCCATGGTAAAATTTCTTTTAAATGCTTACGTTTGAGCTATACCAACCCCCTTGAAGGACTTTTTTTTAATTGATTTACTTAAGCACAGTGAAAAATGATTGATGAAAGTATCGAATGTAATCAAGGAAAAAAAAGGAAGGCAAACAAAGATTTGTGGAAGAGAAATAAAGCCAAAGCTGCTAGACTGCAGGGTCAAGAATTTTTCAATAGTATAGGAAACTTAGTACCAAAGAAAACTACCGCATTGCCACGCAGGCAAGTCAATTTTATTTTAAATCTGTAGTTTTATATTAAAGCATTTACAAAATTTTGTTTAAGTTCACGAAGGCTACCTAAGTTGATGTTTATAATCTAGTTTACATCAACTAGGTAATCTTTCTTCATTCTAGGCCTCTTCCTACGTTGTCAAAAACAACTTAACTTATGTTTTAATACACTTTACTAATAAAACTAATGGGGTGCCGTGTAGATAAAGTAGGCCTACTTTACTATAGTAGTCCTATTTTTGTACAGTTTTTAGGCCATAACCTTTTTGTATTGTTTCAGCTGTAGGAGGAAGAACGGCATGGAGGCTGTTACTGATGAAGATCAAGTAGATGTGTTGAACAACTTCTTAAACCTGAACACTAAAAACCAGCAAGACTAGTTTCTACAGTCGCTATTAGATGTGAAGGATATAAAGCATAGGCGACGAAGAACAGAAGATGCTTGAAATAACTATGCAGCATTTACATATCATGTAATGGTTGGTACAGACCGAGTGCAGGTATTGTAGAGAAGGTATAGCATGACCGGTGACTTCGAGATGCGCCGTAGGCAAAGACGGAACTAAAGTGGTGGGGGGTGGAGCGGCTCAGTCTGTTGCCGTATTTCTGCCCTCAGTAGCAAAAACGCAGAGTAACTGACAAAATGTAGCATATTGAGTTTATATACATCACTGGAATCGTCTGCTTGAGATCTATTTAGTTTGCTTAGCTAAAATGCAGTATAAATTTCCCAAATAATAAATGTCATAATATAAAATGCAATATCTGCATTAGTCTAACCAGAGGCTAGATACTGCATTTCTCCTAAGTATCACTTACCAAACAGCTGTTTTTCTCTTGCAGTATCTGCAAAACTGTTTTGAGTCAGTAGGTTGATCGTGTTTAGTTGACAACAGGTAGTTTGCAGTGAAATTAATTATTTAATTTTAATTTAAAATTGTTTTAAAAAGTGAAGTCATGTTTCGAAAAAGAACTAAAGAAATGGTTGAAAAAGCTGTAAATGCTGAAGTGATTACGTGTAATGACAGATTAAGTGTAAGTTCTAGCAATGTTGTTTTCAATAGATTAAGGGATGCTTGTAAAAAACACCGATGAAAAGTAATGAAATCTGCGTACCATTTAGTGATGTTAAGTACAATGATGTAGATAACTCTACAACTAGTGAAATGTTTAATGTAGGCCTAGATGAAATACCGATTTGGACTGAAGACAAACAATATTATAATTGAAAACCTTACTAATGATGACGCTTTGGAGATCAACTTTGACCTACAGCTTACTATAATGACTGTGGTATTAGATTCAACAGATAAGGTTCAACAGACAACAAACCTAGACATAGGCCAAACAGTTGAAACAGTCACAAGTTGCAATCCAGGCTTAAGTGCTCAAGAGTGTGACAATTTAGAAAATGACAGCACTAGGCCTACTGCAACAAGCAACAGTACCATTGTAGGTTTAGACCTAGAACATCCCTCTGCATATAAAACACAGGTTAATGATGAGGTTGTTTTAAACCAAAGGAAACCCGATTATATTGCAAATTAATGATAAATCAATCAGAAAGAATGATGATGCTTTACCTATAACTACCAATACTACAAGTGCAGAACCTGGGCTTCAGCTGACAAAGAAAGGTCAAATAAGAAAAAGGAAAAGAGTTGAAGAAAATACAGAAGAAAAATCTAACAAAAGAAAAGAATATTTAAGGAAAAAGCATTGTGTCCTGCCTCCTTGCAATGAAACTTGTTTCTTAAGATGTTGTAAAAAGATATGTGAAGAACAAAGAACTAACATAAATCAACAATTTTGGGAGAAGTCATGGATAGATAGGAGGGCTTATGTATTATCACTTGTGAGAGACTCGAAACAAAAAAGCATACAACAGGGGCAGAGATAGCTAGCATAAGAAAAAAAGACATTCAAGTACTTCTTTTTTGGTGAAGATGGTAGGTAGAAAGTCCAAGTTTGCAAAACATTTTTCTTAACCACTCTGGGCTATAACAGTAAAAAACGACAGATTCATTTTTGAAGAGCTATCTAAAACTCCAAACAACAGATATCTCCTAATCCTGATAAAAGAGGTAAGAAAAACCTGCAAAATTTCATTGCTAAGGAAAATATTATAAACCATATTTTATCTTTCCATCCACAGATAGCCCATTACAGGCGGGAACATTGCACCGCAAAAGCTTTATCTTCCGAGTGATATTAATATTACTGTAATGCACAAGGACTTTTTAGAGACACACCCTCATATGTCATCTGTGTCGTATGATACAGATGCCAAGTTAAAAAATTGAAAATCTCTTTGGCTAAACTTGGACAAGAAGAGTGCGAAACATGTGAGCAGTTCAAGTTACATGGTCACACACAAGCTAATATTGAGCCAAACTGTACAGAGTGCCAATCTTGGGAGAATCATATAAGTAAAGCTAAAGAATCGAGGGGCTCTTTATCAAGATCAGAAAACAAAATTTTAGACCTAGACACACTTGTTGTGTCTGCTGATATGCAGAAAATAATTATGCTGCCCCGAGTAGAATCTCTCAAAAAGGTTCTGTTTACCAAAAGGCTAATTACATATCATGAGAGTTTTGTACCTATTGGTAATCAATCATCAGAAAAAGCATTTGCTGTTTTATGGCACGAAGCCATAACTGGCCGAAACAAAGAAGATCTAGTTAGCAGTTTTCTACGCTTTTCTCAAGCACTACCGTGATTTTAAAAATGTCATCTGGTTGGACAATTGCTCTAGCCAAAATAAAAAACTGGTGTTTTTATATTTTCTTTAGTTCAAATTATGGAACTCTAATGAAATTTCATGTGAGTCCATAGTCATAAACTATTTTGAGGCAGGCCACACACTTCATGAGTGCTGATAGCTTTCATCATAACGTGGAGCAAGCATTGAAAAAAAATGGTGAAAGTTTATGATTTAGATGATTTTGTCTCAGCCGTAAAAATCAGCAAGAAAAAATGTTGGTCAAGGTAATGGGAGCAATGGACTTTTACAAATGCAAATATTTTTTAACATCCAAACACAAGCTGAACAATGATCCAGAACGCACATACATGTGTGATATTGTACGGGTGGGCTCTACTATTGCTTATAATTTAGCTTAAACTATAATTTTTTTACTCAATTTAGGTTTATTTAAGCATTAAAAAATTCACTCCTTAGTTATGTTTTAAAACTCCTCAGTTGTTTCCTCGAGAATTTTATTAGAAAAATAAATTGTTTTAAAACGGATTTTCAACAGGACGGAAATTTTAAAAAGGACATATTTATCTCTCTCCGAAGTAAATTGAAAACAAATTTTAAATAGCAAATTTGCAATAGCAAATTTGCCTAAGTAGAACAAACTGTAATAATAGCCTCACATAAATATTTTTAATATATTTCTTTTGTTCTCAAATCTTAGATAGGCTTGCCCAAATTAATAACAAAGATTTATTTCTGGTCAAAGCAAGACGTGGGAAGTTCACATTGGAATGTAAACCAAATACAATGGCCAAGAGAAGGAACTAGATTTTTTGATGACTAAGTTTTTAAAAAGAAGACAGTACAGATCCCAGAAGCCTTGAAAAAACCTCAAGGTTTTCCAAAAGCCAAGCGAGACAACATATTAAAAGAACTAGGTTATGTTCTACCAGACAACAGAAAACAGTTCTGGAAAAATTTGCCAGTGTGTGATTAAATACTAGTTTTATAGAACCTTTAATTAACTGAAAATTAATTTTTATTTTGTCAAACTGATTGTTTTATGATAATTCTTACGTCATTAAAACATGTTGTTTTTTTCATTAGAGTGATTTTATTTAAAAATACTGCACTTTTTCTAAGCAAAGCATATTTTGTACTGCAAGTAATTACTTAGCCAAAACGCAGTATCTGACTTATTTAACACAAATAAAACACAAAACACATTACTATCCTCATTCAAAAATTAGTAAAAAAATATTTAAAAAGATTCACTAAAATAAATTATACTTAAACACCTATTTTTAAAGGTGGCAAGCTCTTAACTTTGAAGCAGTTTTTCTCAGTTGTGGATATGGAGCATATACTGCGTTTTTGCTTCTGAGGGCAGATTTAGCCTTGTGAACTTCGGTCACCAGTCTTCTATACGTGCCGCCCTAAAAACATTCGCTTGTGCCAATTCACGAGTTGTAATACAATTTGTGAATTAATTGCGTTGTGCTCATTACGTTTTAAGTAAAGAGTTTCTGATGGATCGTAATGTAAAAAGTAAAATTGGAGGTAGAAAGGTTATACACAGCCAAACAAGAGAAGTGATTGCAAATGTTTACCATTTTAGGAAAGGGAAGCAGAAACCATCACACTTATAAATTTGAAGAAAGTTCAACAGCGTGTTGTAGAGGCAACTGGAATTTCAGAAAGCACGATGAGACGAATTTTTGAAGGAGGAAAAAAATAAGTCCAATTGGCAATTCTTTTAGTACGCCCAACAAAGTAAGAAAACGCAAACATACTAAAAGTGATATGGACAATTTTGATTTGGGTGTAGTTCGAAGAACAATAAATAATATTTATCGACGACAAGGCGAACGGCCTACATTGAAATCATTATTAAATGTGTTAAAGGGAAAAATAGATTTTAAGGGAAGTAAGTGGGCGCTTACAAAAAATATTGAAGAAGTTGGATTCCGCTGTAAAAAGCTACTAACAACAGAAATATTTTAACCGAACGTTTCGAACATCCGTGAAATTATGTATTAAATATTTAAAACGTTTAGCTGAGTACAGAAATCAAAAAAGGCCAATAGTGTACATGGATGAAACATATATTCACTCAACACACACCAAAACCAATGGTTGGACAGATGGTAGCACTTCGGGACTGAAGACACCTCTAAGTAAAGGACAACAAACTTATAATTGTCCACGCAGGCGGGGAAGATGGATTTATTAACAATGCTCTACTTACGTTCAAATCAGGGAAGAAGTCAGGGGACTATCACGATGACATGAACTACGAGAATTATGAAAGATGGGTAAACACTAAATTAATCCCAAATTTGAAAGATAATTCTGTTTGTAATAGATAAAGCCCCCTATCACAACAAAAGAGACGATCCTGCACCAACAACCATCAAGCAGAAAGGCCGAAATGATTTAAATGGCTTTCCGAGCGTAACATTGTTCACTCAAGCACTATGTTCAAACCCGAATTGTATAATCTTATACAAGCCTACATACAAAAAATACAAAATTGATGAAATGTTTTCTAGAAGTGGACACAACTGTTTTGCGCCTGCCACCCTACCATCCAGATTTAAAATCCAATTGAACTAATTTGGAGCCTACTTAAAGAAAGAGTAGCGAAGAAAAATGTGACATTGAATATAAATATGATGGAAACAATTGGTGAAGAAAACGTGTGATTCGATCACCTCAAGAAGATTGAAGGAAAAAGGTGTGATTATACGATATCTGTGGAACAAACTTATATGGAACTCGAACGTCAAATCGACGAAATGACAGAACGGATTGTTGTGAGACTCGGCGAGGACTCCGATAGTGACGAGTGGGATGAAGAAAGTGGCAGTGACGAAGACAGGGAACCTATTGTTGACAATAGTGACAGTGGTGATGATGACTTAACGGGAATTGTGCCCTTTGAGTGTTATTAAGCGCAGCGAGAATTCAAGGAGTAGTTCTGTCAACAATGCATGTACAAGGTAAAACATAATAACAATTAGTAATATTTTTAATTTATGTTGTAAGGCGATGATTCCAATATTTTAAAATTTTTTTAAATACAGTGATATCGCAATGGGGTTTTGCTATGTTGATTATTGCGTGTAGATCGTTGGCGTTATTGTTATTTTAAGTATACATCATTAAATTAACTTGATACAAGTTGGTAGATAAAACTGATTTTTTTACTTATTCTACTGTGTATATTAATAAATTAGTTTAACCAGTTTTATATTAATTTTTAATTTAGGAGCTAGGCTATGTCAGTTGAAAAATTTTGTACTGTATAATTGTATCTACTATCGAAAATCCTGAAGCTTGCACGGTAAGTATATGATAAATTGAATTTTAATGGCTAACAAAGCGTAACAATTACAATTCTGAACTGTTGTCGTCGTTGGAGATCAAGAATAATATAAATTCCTACCCCTTCCCAATTTATGAGAACCCTTTCTTACCACCAGGTATCTCTACTGCGAACTCATTAAGAAGGGTGAGCTATGAACACAATTTCGACAGAACATAGTCATTGTTAAGATCACGTACATCCGGTCCCAATATTTCGAAGATTTCCTGTATTGAATTCTCCATCATAAAAGTACGTCGCTGTAACTACAAAAGAGTCTAGAAATGTCCAAATATTCTCAAGGTCTCCTATACTAAATTGCTCATCATAAAAGACCACCGTGGTAAGAACATAAGGGTCTAGAAATGTTGGCAAACACTACAATATTCGGCTCCCGCCACCACTATGAGCCGGGAGCCGAAAACTCTCAGTAGGGGTAGTAGCACCGTATTCACTCCCCTACTCTAGATTGTGTCCCCACGCGCTCACCTCCTCCACTCCTCACGCGCATCCCACCGGTCATGCTATACCTTCCCTACAATATGTTTCAAGGGTTTTTATCATTACATAGTGTGACAAAAAAAGGGTTGAGAGGATTAGAGTGTACCATAGTTCAAAATTCTTTATGCTGAAATCGCGGTAGGAAGTAGGCTCTTATTAACTAGACGCGGTGCGGGGACTTTGTTTGTTCAGTTGGACCGGCAATCAGCTGATCGGTCAGTGACGTATCGGGTGATGCGTTCCTCCCGGCTCGCTGGAGGATTCAGTTCGAGTCTTGAAGCCACGACGACAAGGTCCTGTTGAGAATCGCAGCTCTTCCTCTAACCTTATAGTGTGGGATTTAGAGTAATTCCATTTTTTGATCGCGTGTAAATTTAATTCAAGTTTTTTTTAATTTTTCTTCAGTGCGTATTAAATCCCTATCAGCCTCCGTAATCTTCAAAGTAGTAAGTCCCGTACCAGCGTTTAGTTAATATCTTTGATTTTTTTATACTGTTGTAATTAAAATTTCTAAAGTTTTCCATCTTTCAGAGTCTGAGAATTAATTACATTTTTTGAAAGTATTGTGAATTAAATTTTGGTCATAAAGTTAATATCAAGTTTTGTGTTATATTGATTTTGAGTATTTTGAGAAGAGAACTTTTATTTTATTTTGTTAATTTTAACCATTTTTTGAGAAGTATAAATTTTTAGTTTCATTTTATTTTAATTCATTTTTAATCAGACTCTTAATTAGATTTGTTCGATTGTGTGAAGTTTTGAAGAAAATCGAATCAAAAGTTTGTAAACTTTGTTAATTTTTTTTGGTAAACTTGAATTTCGGAATAAACCAAGTATTTCCGAAAAGTTGTTTAATTTATAAAGTATTAGCTCCATATAAATTTAAAAATATGTGCTATAAAAACGGTACATAATTTGCGCCAATCTGCTGTTTCTTTTTGAGCATAAACTTGTACAACAGGTTATTTACAGGAAAGAACTTGTAAAACTTGCATAAACTTGTCTGATACCTGTAAGTGTGTGTAACTTGTATAAGACTTGTATAAGACTTGTATGAACTTGAACATTGTGTATAAACCTGCATAATTTTGTGTAGTGTGTAAGACTGGAGGACTTAGAATATATATTGTGAGTTTGGAATATTTGATTTATTTTAAGAAAATTATTTTAAAATAAAAATGGAGCTTAGGCATGTAGATCTGTTGCTCAAAAAGGAATTAATATTTGAAAAAAATTTTAGGGACGGAAAGGCTTTTAAATACGACACCCGTAATAATCTTAGGAAAATGTGAAAGGTCCACTTTGAAATTTAATATTAGGGACAGTGCTTGTAATCTGAAAGTGGGTAAACAATAAATAAAATAATTATAGGTATTGAAGAAAGGGTCAAGAACAATGAGGGCAAGGAGAAAGGATTATTGTGAGGGTTTCCTGTGTACATTTTAAAAAGGTCCGGATGTGCCCAAGCCACAAATAGCCCAGCCCCTTGTAAAAAGGATTTGTTTGTAGAGTCCGTATCGTAAAGTTTTATCGTAAAGTGAAACCCGATAAGTGAAAGCGAAGTGACTCTGATAAGTGAAAACTAAGTGGGGGCCGATAAGTGAAAGAGTTTATGACACGGCAGTAAAGATAGGACTGGGCAATATGATTGAATGTTTTCATGTTAAATGCTTATCAGAAATAACAAGGAAATATTGATCCTGGTAAAATGTGTTTTTGGTTTTAAAATAAAGATAGGTTGTTTTTCTTAAAGGTGCATATTTTCAAATTTAAATTTAAATACAAAATGTAAAATTTGAAAACTCTATAAACATATTAACCCCCCCCCGGCAAAGGTCAGTATGTTTTATTTTCAGGACAATTATATTGTTGAAAAAGGAATTGAAGATGGGTCTAAAAACAATATTAAAATTGGCAATATAATTTATTTCCAAATTAACTTCAAGAATTGATTATATAATTATGTATTAATTTGGCCCAAAACACAAAACAAGTTAAGTATGAGAGTCCAGTAGCTTATTATAATAGTAAAAATAAATAATGGAATATAAAAGGGTGATGTGGCGACGTTTTTATTTCAGCACATTGTATGGCTAAGATGAGAAGTCATAATATAAAATGCCAGTGTAAGTGTGTGTAATAGAAGTGTTGTTGTAAAACCATGTAATTTTCAGGGACAATGAATGGCATTAATTGTGTATAAGTAAATACACAGATGTATTCTGATGTATTGTGATATATCATGAGATATATTTCTTCCCTGTTCCTTCAAATGTAGAAGGACAGGGTAATTTTGGTGTTGTTGTCCCTGTTCCTTCCAATAGAGAAGGACAGGGTAATATTTTTTGTATTACAATGAGTTGTATTGATAGTGATATTTCTTCCCTGTTCCTTCAAATGTAGAAGGACAGGGTAATATTGATTTTTTTTATCACTATATGAGGTTTATTGTGTGTAAAACAATTGATTATTGTGCCATTGTAATCCCTGTAAATTGATTGTATTGTAATTAACAACATCTGGTAATGGTTTACATTCGTGACACTGGCGCAGGCGTACAATAAGAAAACACCGTGAAAAGACTGACAGCCATACAATTATACGGAGGGAATATTTTGTAAAAGGAATGTCCTCCAAGAGCTCAATGCCTCGCTGGCTGAAATTGTTATTAGATTGGAGGAGCAGGTAGCAGTGCTATTAGGGAACCAGAGCCAGCCAAACACGAGATCAACGAGGCCGCCGCACTGCACCGGCCGCACAATCATTGGAGAAGCTAACCTGCCTCGACTCCTCACCCACCACATCCCTCTGCGATGGCTACCTGGGGAGCCACACTGGACGTCGGACACTCCTACCACATCACCCCTCGGACTACACATCACAGCCTCCACGTAGTGATAAGTACAAAAGAATTGTTATTTAAAAGTGTGGATGTGGAGGGATATTATTGTACTTAGTCCGGGATGAGAGTTTAAAGGTTTAGGTTCCTACCGTGATTGCAGCTTCGGGCTAGGGAAAAAATATGTACCATAGTTCAAATTCTTTATGCTGAATCGCGGTAGGAAGTAGGCTCTTATTAACTAGACGCGGTGCGGGGACTTTGTTTGTTCAGTTGGACCGGCAATCAGCTGATCGGTCAGTGACGTATCGGTGATGCGTTCCTCCCGGCTCGCTGGAGGATTCAGTTCGAGTCTTGAAGCCACGACGACAAGGGTCCTGTTGAGAATCGCAGCTCTTCCTCTAACCCTATAGTGTGGGATTTAGAGTAATTCCATTTTTTTGATCGCGTGTTAAATTTAATTCAAGTTTTTTTAATTTTTCTTCAGTGCGTATTAAATCCCTATCAGCCTCCGTAATCTTCAAAGTAGTAAGTCCCGTACCAGCGTTTAGTTAATATCTTTGATTTTTTTATACTGTTGTAATTAAAATTTCTAAAGTTTTCCCATCTTTCAGAGTCTGAGAATTAATTACATTTTTTGAAGTATTGTGAATTAAATTTTGGTCATAAAGTTAATATCAAGTTTTGTGTTATATTGATTTTGAGTATTTTGAGAAGAGAACTTTTATTTTTATTTTGTTAATTTAAACCATTTTTTTGGAGAAGTATAAATTTTTAGTTTCATTTTATTTTAATTCATTTTTAATCAGACTCTTAATTAGATTTGTTCGATTGTGTGGAAGTTTTGAAGAAAATCGAATCAAAAGTTTGTAAACTTTGTTAATTTTTTTTGGGTTAAACTTGAATTTCGGAATAAACCAAGTATTTCCGAAAAGTTGTTTTAATTTATAAAGTATTAGCTCCATATAAATTTAAAATATGTGCTATAAAAACGGTACAAGAGTATTAAAAAATGTTACAGTCACGGCCAACCAAATAAGGCGGGTGGGTGGATTTGCGCTGCTGGCCACGAGAATCGGGGTCGCTCTCAGGCACAAATTGGCAAAGCTGTGTGCACATTGTTGCGTAGTCCAAGCGTCGCGCCAACACTGAAGCTTCCACACGCCACCCTGCTAGTGCCAGTCGTATTCTACTGTATGACTAGTTAGTGAGTGTAGTTACATACTGAAAATGGAGGAAGCTGGTAGTTCACGTGAAATGGAAAAAAACACCTGTGAAAAGGAGACGATTAGAGGGTATTAAAAAAGTGATTTAAATAGTCAAAACTAAATGTGTTGTAGTTAACGTCCTGAACTTTCTGAAAGGTTTAGCTGATCCTGGTGTTCTTGAAACAATTAATTGTCATGGGGCCATGAAGTTGCCTCCTTACCACTGCCAGTCCAACCCGATTGAACTTATCTGGGCACAAGTCAAGCGAGAAGTTGCTACAAGAAATAGTACTTTCAAATGACCAGATGTTGAAAAACTTACTACAGAAACTGTAGATAACGTCACCGCTGTCGATTGGGAAAATTGTGTGAGACACAGTGAGAATTTGCAGTCTGACGATTGAGCTAAGGAAATTGTTAGATATGACATAATGGAACCATTTTTTATAAACCTTAGAGACGACTCATCAGACAGTGAAAACGTCGACAGTGACTGTGACATTGACAAAGATTAAAAGCAAGTAACTCGGAACCACCAAGTGATCAAATCAACCATGGACTGACACATAATTTCACTGTGATTATGTAATAGTATGTACTAACAATGCCACTTTTTTAATAATAATTACTTAAAAATGTTTCTTTATTATTTCTATTACTACACGTGTTTAAAATGTTTATATTTAAAATAATTTTGTTAAGGAAGGCAAACAGATTGTTTTAAGCATGGTTAACTTTATTAAACTTAAAATATTTATTTCATTTTCGCTATGGTTACAATACATAGTACTATAGTTGAGTAATGATAAAAATAATAGAAAGTAAAGTATTGCTGTTAAAAAAGTGAGTAGAAATTGTGTGTATACGCACGGCGCACGCATCGCTCTGCGTGTTTGATTTCAATAATTTAGGTTTGCACGCATTTCCCAGCGAAGTTAGTAAACTGAGATAAATTTGTTTGGAACAAAAAATAAAGTTTATACCTTTGTCTAAAACTTTGCCACAGGAGAAATGTTCCTAAACAAAAAATAAAAACTTCCTCGCTTACTGAAATGTTTAATACACCATGTTAATGAACTAAAATTGGTTTGTAGGTATTTAGTATTTCAAAATTACATTTTTGTGTTTACATACAAACATTATATACCGTTATCATCAGCGGTCTCTCCTGAAGCCAATAATACGATTTTCATCTTCGTAACTTGTAAGATGTCATCAGAATCTCAGGAGAAAGCAAAGAACATCAGGCTCTAAAATAGATACAATTCAGGGATTATTCTATTTCACGATGTTTGCACAATCTGGTAATGGCGCAAACACCTACCCGCTTAATTTAGTGGCTCCGACTGAAGGTAAAAGTCCAGTGGACAAAAGGGGGTTACTCGTAAATAAAAATCAATGTCACAAGAAACCAAACTTAAAATACGGGAACATATACAACAGTTTTCCAACTAAAGAAAGCCACTACCTGGGAAGACCAATAAAGTATTTGGACGCAACTCCTAATATTAAGTCGATGTAAACCTTTTTAAGGGGAAACATACACTGGAAACTGTCGCACTTACCTTCTTTTTAAATTTCTTTAATGAACACTACAATCTAAAATTTGGGAAACCTCAAGTAGATATTTGTTGTGTTTAATAAGAGTTAAGAATCAAACTAAAAAGCCCACATATCAGCAATGCAACCAAAAGGTGTGCACAAGCAGACATTGATGTTCACAAGCGCAAAACAAAAAAATTCTTTGGTAAAAGAAAAACCGATACTGAGGACAAACAAAATGATAACATTTTGTGTTTGTCATTTCATTTTATGCAAAATGTGCAAATTCTAAAGATACCGGTTCAAGAAACCTTTTATTTACGGCAGCTTTCTGTAAATATGTTTTGTATTCATAACTTAAAAAATAATAAAGCAGATATATATCTCTAACACAAGGGGACTGCAAATACAGGACCGAATGAAGTTTGCTCATTTTATTGCATTATTTAAATCACCTTGACAGGCAGTATAATGAGCTTAACCTTTATTCTGACAATTGCTGGAGCCAGAATAAAAATCACCCACTATCAAGATTTCTTTCCGCCATAACGGAACTCAAACTGTTCGATAAGGTAGAGGAGTATTACCCAATTAGGGGACATTCCTTTTTGCCCTGGGACAGGGACTCAGCATCATAAAACGTGAGTTGAACAAAATTGATAGGCTATACTCTGTTGATCACATATCAGATTTTATTCTAAAATCGAGCAAGCATGAAAAGTTAGTTGTCCACAAAGTAGCAACCCAACAAATTCTGGACTTTAAAAGTTGGTGGACTGTTTTTTTTTATAAAAAAAGTTGTATCTGAAGAAACTAAAGGTAGAAACACCCCCAAACAACAAAACATTCTCTTCTCAAATCAGTTATGTCATGCACTAAACTTACATAAGTGAGTTTCCTGGGAAGTTGTTGCACGCCCGTTCATCGACTCGGAATTAAGTCACACTTTCAACCTTACAAGGAAGACCTATTTTACAGCTCCCTGATAAAACTGCCTATTTGGTAGGAAAAGTACCATTGAAGAAAGCTAAAATTAATGACATAATAAAGCTTCGACCGTAAATCCCCATAGAATTTGAAGAGTGGTACAGCGAAATTTATATGTGGCCCACTACAGAAGAAGAACATAAGGACTTTGATGACTAAAAATATCTCATCCAGTTAACCTATGTATTATTTTACTGTATGACACAGATTTAAAAATGTTAGTTCAAAAAATTTGAGTGTAAAAACAAAATATTTTGATAATTTATTACCATTTTATGCTAAAAAGAGATGTCAAACACTTTATATAATTATTTTTAGTATGTAAAAATTGTTTTTCTGCCTATTACATGGTTTGAAATAATTATGGATGGTCTGATGTTGTATATTAAAAAAATAAATGCTCTTGAATTATTTTTGTACTCAGAACACAGTTTTTTTAGTTTTCCGAAAACTGTTCCTTGAAGACTGATCCCCTTTTAGCATGACCCGATTCATGTATTTCTGTTTCAAATAGCTGGAAAAAAGTGAAGTTGAATGTGGAAAAAACATACAGGTTTTAATAATCCCACTAATATTATAAATGTGAAAGTTTAAATGTTTGGATATTTGGAGGTTTGTCCTCGAATCACGCTGAAACTGCTATACGGATTGTGCTGAAATTTGGAACAGGTATAGCTTTTGGTCTGAATTAACTCATAACACATTCATTTCACAAATAAAGTCGAATTCAAATTTAAAAATTAGTTTGTTTCATTCGAATGTTATGATAAGAATGAAACGTAATAACGTTTCATAATTCAAATTAAACTGGCACTAAACAGCTGTTGAGAGCTATAATTCGACAAACTGAAACATCTGTTTACATTTAAATTTTATCAATAATAAGTAAACAGTGCTTGATCGGAGAGGAACTCCGGCGGATGAAATGAATGCATGTCTGAAGGCGTCGCCCTTGTAGTCAAAAGTAGAGAGAAACTCCACCTGACTAATTACGCAGAGCTGCAGCAAGAAGTGACAAACTGGTTGAAGACACAGGCGGCAGAAATGTATGAGGAAGGTATTGTCAAGCTCATCCATCGATATGATAAGTGCCTAAATTTGAATGGCGACTATGTTGAAAAGTAGTATTTAAGTGTGGCTTTCAAATGTGTATAATAAAAATGTTTTCCTATACTTTGTAAATTTTTAATTCCAAAACGTAATCTACTTTCCGAATAGCCCTAAGGGAACAGCTACCAGTCCAATTAATGTTGATGATAACAACAAGCAAGAAAATAATAATGAGGATGCAGTGATGCTTTCTGAAGTCAATTATGTTGAAGATGATCACTTAGCAGAGGACTGTGATGTTGGAACTGATGGATCTTCAGTTCAGCATAATGCATCAACATCTACTGCTACTCCGGACCATTCCAAAACCAAACCGTTTTAAGCCAAGGTCAAAAATTCAACAAATTGCTCATACAGCCCGTGAATTAAAATCTCTGTCTTCTTCCTTTAAACCAAAAGAGAAAAGTGAGCAGTTGTCCAAATTAAGTCCATTGGAAGCCATAAAAGCAGTTAGTAAAAAAACGCAATATTAACTGAATGTCGGTTAAATGATCTTACGGATTCTAAAGCGTCACTATACAAACTTATTCGTCACTTTCTTCTTCACAAACGTCAAATAATGGACATGGTTCTGAAGAATTTTTTTACAGTCCAATAACTCAGTTGATGTAAATAATGTACAGTCAAACATTACAACTTTCAGTGTTTTTAACACCGTTAGTGAAGCATTACGTACGCTTGAGAACAGTTTTTCAGGAAATAACTAAACAACGTTTTTGAAGTGTATTCAACTAACTAATTAACTACCTATGTTTTTAACTGTATTAATCTACTGATGACATCGTTGTAGAAAATTACAATTTTAGTGTCTTGCAATTTCTTTCATCTGAAATAGACGTATAATTTACAAACATTGTTTTATAATTACCTGTATGTACTCATTTAGACATGTATACAGAGCAACGCAGACTTCTGGGATAAGTAAGATTGCTGACTTTGAAACACGGAAGAAATGTTGGAGAGTCCTGTAGCTATTTCCTGTAGCCAGGTATGACAAGGTAATTTATAATTTCAATTTAGTTGACAATACTCATAGTTGTGTCTTGTTTAGTTATCACAGGTTCTATAAGTCCAAGAAGTGCATGAAAACCCTCAGGTGACATTCGCGGACATGCTCGATATTCTGCTGGGCCTTCATTACGCAGTTCTGTTAGTAACTGAACAGATGCACCACTGGTATCTGTCCTGTTAAGCCACTTTCTTAGCCATAGTTTTTTATTTTCCAGTTCTTCCATTAATATTTCACTGGATTCACTTACAAATTCCAGTATACGATTACGCGTAATTTCTTTTACATCATCATAAGATAACACAGAAGATGCACTTTCTGCCATTTTAATACAACTTAATTAACACTGGCTCGCTCACAACTGAGTCGTGTGGACAGGGTCCACGGCAAGTCGCCAGTACAGTAACTTGCCTCAGGTTACCTGCTCAAGTAACCTGCCCGCCTATTGGCCTCGTGTAACCGCGACTTAAGAGATGCTACATTTGTCTAAGAAATAAGGAGTACTCGATGGTATACTTAAATTGATGGAAGTAGCCTCAGTGACAATGAATACCCTGGAGAAGCTAGTTGTACTTCAGTTTGACGAAATGAGTCATGTTGATTTTTGAATATGAATCAGTCGCTGATAAAGTAATGGATCCTCATTCACAGGCTCAAGTAATAATGGTAAGATCATTATTTGTTTCATGGAAGCAGCCTGTTTTCACTGAATTTGACCAAAAAATGGCAAAAGCGTGTTTAGACCACATTATATCAAGACTTTATGCCATTGGATTCACTGTTGTTGCTGTCGTGTCTGACTGTGGAGGAGGAAATTTAGGCGTGTGGAAAGAATTTAAAGTCTCCTACAATAACAGCGTTCACTTTTCAGATATAACTAATAGGTATATTTATTTCTTTGTCAATGTCCCTCATCTATTGAGATTGATCCGCAATTGGTACATTGACGGAGGTTTTGTTATGTCGGATGGTACAATGATAACTCCAGCACCAGTTAGGAAGCTTATAGAGAGCACAGATAAACTGGAGATGTCGTCATGTCATAAATTAACCAAAAAACATGTCAACTGCGAAGAATTTCAAAGACAGAATGTCCAGTTAGTTGCCCAGCTGATGTCGAACACAACGGCTTGTACATTGCGATGCTATGACGTATGTGATGAAGCGCTTCGAGAGAATGTTGCAGATTTTATTAAATCGACAAACGATTGGTTTGATGTAATGAATAGTAGGGTGCCCAACGCAAGTTCAAATTTAATGTATAATGGCTGGTCTTCATTTAGAGGAGGAAAAAAATTTTAGAACAGTACGTGAAAATAATGGAGGAAATGAGTTGAATTGAAAAAAATAAAAATCCGCAAGAAGCTTCGATTTTTCAAAGCGATAAGAAAACGCTAAAACTGTTAAAGAAAGGCGTGATAATGTCTACAAAATCGTTTATGTTGCTATTTGATGACTTGGAGATCTTCAACATATCATATATTCTGACATCGAAACTGAACCAAGACAGTTTGGAAAACTTTTTTCCCTTGTAAGAGGAAGTGGTGGTTGCAATGACCATCCAACTCCTCTGGAGTTTCTTTACCGTATGAGGTTACTTATCCTCGGAAAAAATGAAACTTTAAGACGTAATTGTAATACCCAGCAAATGGACGGTGAGTTTATTGTTGGGAAGGTTTTAAAGAAAACCTGTGTTGTTGAAGAAGTGAGTGCTCCAGAAACTGAAAGTGACAATGTCATGGAAGTGGAAGAGGAACCTGAAAACACCTACAGCAGAGCGTACGCGAATGGGGGGCAACCTCGAGCAACGCCTCCAGCGTACCTTGCACAAAATAGAAAAATTGCGGAAGCAACGGAATTGTACATTACTGGGGAATATACAATTCTCCAGTTTCTGCAGCGAGCAAGCCATGATGTAATGGACGCCGTTGTCAACCCCAATGATGATGATGATCCAGATGATGGTGTGGTTCCTCCACCACCTCCTTCGCCAATCGGAATACCTCCTTTACTTGAGGATCCCGTGGAACCGATTGTGGGACCTAGACGACGCAGACGAGCTCTAGAAGGTAACACCTTATTCAATGCATAATCGTGTAAAGTGAAAGAAATTAGCTATGCTCCTTAAATTAGCCCACGCACATTTTCATATAAATATTAACGTCTACATGACATTTTGCTGCTAGCGAGCAAAACGGATAAGCGACATTAGGAATGTTTATCTTACTACACTCAAATTTTCTTTTGAAGTTTTTGAAAATTATCTTATGAATGATTTTCAGGATGTTATAACATAGATCCCATATGCAATTATTAGTACGCAATTCATTTGTCACAAAATCTACCTACTTCCATAGCCCAAGATGTACATTATTTTAAACAAACAATATTTGATGTAAAGATTCAATAACTACCTTAAAAAATATTTCTCAGGTCCAGTAAGAAATATTAGTATTTACTAAGTATAAATATTTAGATACATCATCCTCAAGTGTCTAGAATTTATTGTTGAAGTACACACTTTCAATTTGAGAATTTGTACAACCTACACCCTGTAACCTAGAGTTGAAGGAATTATTTGACTCATATTGCATTTGTTAAAAATTTAATAAAATATACCAAATAAGTCCAATATTTCATAAAATATTAACCATAGTTAAAAAAAGAGCATAAGCCTAACTGTGTAGCAAATAACTCAGGATCTAGTGGAGGCATGGAGGTGTCTGGAGTTGTAGATATTTTCAAGAGATCTCAAACTGTCCACAATGTTAGATATAAGTATTATCTTGGCGATGGTTATACATCATCGTACGCTACTGTGTCACAGCTAATGCCAAAAATAGAAAAGTTGGAGTGCGTTGGACACGTCCAAAAGCGAATGTCAACACGACTACTGGCTTTGGAACACAAAAAGGGCAACCAAACACTTTCTGATGGCAAATCAATTGGCGGCCGAGGCAGACTTACTGGTGTTCTTATAAAACAAATAGCTATTTATTATGGACTTGCCATTAGGAGGAATACAACCAGCCTGCAACAAATGAAACAAGCAGTATGGGCTCTCTTTTTTCATTTAGTTTCCAGTAATGAGGAACCGGCGCACGCGCTTTGCCCAAAAAACCGGTAATACCTGGTGCAAATATTGGCAAGCAAGTTTGAAGAAGAAAAGGTACGACCACAACGCACAGTTCCACCTTCCCACGAGTATCATGGATGTAACCAAGCCAATTTTCAAAGACTTAGCTGCACCTAAATTACTCAACAAATGTCTACATGGCTATACTCAAAACATGAGCGAGTCGTTGAACAACATGATTTGGTCCCGCTTGCTTAAAAGAAAATTTTGTTATGTTGAAGACACTAGAAACTGGTGTGCATAAAACCTTAGCTTGTTTTAACCCGGGCAACCTAGCTAGGTGCAAAATCTAGCTAAGTTAGACATCACTGCTGGGGTTAACTGTGTGAGTGCGCTAAAGAAACTAGAATTGCGAAAGCCGAGAAAGCAGTCAGTGAAATTGAGAAGTGTCGGCAGAGTGCAGTATTGGCAAGAAGGAGGCTACAGGATGAATATGAGGATAAAGAGGACCCAGACAATTCATCTTATGGAGCAGGAATGCACTAAGGTAGGTGTATTTATAATTATTTGCTTAGAATACTTTTTAAACCCGATTTCCCGAAAGTTTACTTTTTTGCACTTATGTACCATTATCTCAGGAAGTACTCAGGATATATCAATAATTTTTGTTCTCTTTTGTAGAAAATTTAAAACTAAAAAGTTGACCCGGCAGATTTTAAAAATTTTTATAACAACAAAGTTATTACAGTTTATTTGCAATAAAACATGGTGTTTTAAACTTTTCTTTTTTTTAACAATTATTTTTAATTTTTTGTATTTCTTCGGTACAAAAGATTAAGAAAACTGCAATAATTTTTTTTTTTTTTTTAATTATTTTAATACCATAAACGGTTCCTGATATAAAGGTACGATTAGGTTAGGTTACGGATTCAAGAAAGCTTTCAAGAAGAAGGCAAATAAAGTGGGGCAAGAAACCCAGGAGGTAAATCTACAGTAGGCCTAGATGGTTCTACAACTTCTACCAGCAATGCTAGTCTAGGTCCTAGCACAACTAGCCTAGATTTTCAAACTCACATCAGATCCTATAGACAGTTCTTCTGAGAATAAGGTTAGTGTTCAGTTGGAGAAATATAGAAATAATGAAGGAGGTTGTGGATTTGATGTTGGTCCAAATGACATTGTAAACCTGGGTAGGTTACAGGTTTTGCTATCAAGCATAGGCGTATGTGTAAAGCGCAAGGGATCGCTGTCAATATTTAGATCTAACCGACAAGGACTAAGTGTGAAACTCAGTATAAAATGTAATTCTTGTAAATATGAGGTGCCTGAATACAATAGTAACAGGAAATGGCAAGAGAAGGCAGAAGTAAAGGTAAGATTAGCTTACGCTTTCCGGAGCATTGGCAAAGGAGAGCGAGCCGCTCAGACCGTCTGCGCAATGATGAATTTGCCTAGTCCCCCCAGAATTCAGAAACTATAACACAATGCTTGCTAATGCTGCAAAAGAGGTGTGTGAGGACTCAATGAAACAAGCTATTCAAGAAACAATAGAAGAATGTGATGGTGAAAGAGATATAACAGCAATTTTTGATGGCTCCTGGCAGAAACGCGGGCACTCATCGCTAAATGGTTTCGTTAGTGGAATCAGTGGAGTGAACGGTAAGGTGATTGACGTGAAAATTCCATCTAAGTTCTGTAGATGCAAAAATAGGCTATAACAAGAGCATCAAGATGGATGTCCTGCAAATTACCAGGGGGGGGAGTGGAGGAATGAAAGTTGATTTTAGAAAAATGTGTTAAAATACCTAAATTAAGTTATTTTAGAAATTCCTGTGCCATAAATACTCTAAAAGATATTACATAAAATTTGTTTTAAAAAATAGAGTAGGTTACGTCGTAAGGTTTTAGAGATATGTGTACCTTAAAATGACTAATTTAACATGCGCAGCATATGGCCCCCGGACGCCCCTTAAAATAAAGCTATGTAACTATCGTAATATTTTTGAAAATGAATTTAATCTCAGCTTTGGACATCCTAAAAGTGACACTTGTACGACATGTGATGCAGGTAATAGCAATATTGAACATGAAGAAAACTACAAATTTTCTTTTGAAATGCAAAAGTTGGACAGAGAGAAAGCTCGTCCATGTAATATAGCAAAAATGTTTGCTATATTACACTTGACTTGCAGCAGACAATGCCACTCCCCAGACTAACTACGTCAAAAGCATTCTATCTTAAACAAATGTGGTTTTATAACCTAGGTGTCCATATAATCACTGACAGTACAGAAAAAAGCGACTTTTCTTACATGGACTGAAAATCTTGAGGGACGAGGTAGCTCTGAAATAGGCAGCTGCTTGTTGTCTCTTACTTAACTTGATGTCCTTGTCCAAAGCAAAAATCACCTTGTTATTTGGTCTGATTCCTGCGCTTGACAAAATAAAAATTTCTTGATTGTTTTGATATATCAGTATCTAATACTGAAAGGAGTATTTAAGACGATAGACCATTAATTCCCTGAGGTGGGACACAGTTATCTTGACTCCGACAGAGATTTTGGAAAAATAGAAAAAATGTTGAGAAAAGAAGAAAATATCTATCAACCTGAGCAATACCGAGAATAATCGCCAGAGATGGGAAAAAATAATACTGTTGTTGATATGACTGCTCATTTTCGAAATTTTGAAAAAAGTCTAGGATTCTACAAGAGGAATTCAGATTTACTTAAGGAAAAGGTAGGTTTCCGAGATGGAATAAAATGGATTTGAGTCGAAGAGTTTGGATGCTACTATTTTAAAGAACCTTACGATCCTAAAAGTTAACTTGCTGAGGCATGACAACCAGCCATAACCTGATAATATAACAGTACCTCGCTATGACAATCCAAGAGGTAGCCTAACAGAAGACAAAATTTTTAAAAACAAATGTTGTTTGTCAAAGAACAGTTTCGATGGTTCTATGAACAAGTTTTCAAACAGCAAGGAGAAAACGTAAGGAAGAAGACAAAGCCTTCTACAAGAAAAAATGAAGTGATGCTTGAAATTAAGTACAGAATGTGTTACTTTATTTCATAGTGTCACCCAATTGGAACATACAATATTTTGTATATTTAGCCTATAAAGCATGATATCACTCAAAAGGGGCATTTAACCAAAATTAACTTTTTAAGGATTAAAGTGAATTATGATTTTTTTAAATTATTTTTCCATGTTTTGTACTAATGTTTTACAACATTTAAAATTGTTCTGGCCTAAAAGAAAAAGTCATACACAAATGACCCATTCACTATCTATTCCATATTTGTAGATTATCAAATACTTCGTCATTTAGTAACTGAAACGAATAGGTACGCTGAACAATGTATTATTCATGCAATATCTAAAGAAAAAATGTACAACGTTTAAAGAAATGGATTGACGTGACTGTTGATGATATTTTGACATTCATTGGTATTGTTTTGTGGATGGGTCTACGAGACAGGAAACCAAAACTGAAAAGTTACTGGTTACCTAATGATCTTTACTCAAGCAAACTGCCTAAGGTCATGCCCCGAACTCGATTTTAGGTTTATTGCACGCTTGCAACAATGAAGACCCACATGCAAATGATCGTCTTTACAAAATTAGGCCTATTATTGATATGTTGAACATAAAGTTTCAAAATTCTCTCAATCCTGATGAAAATTTGTGCATAGATGAGACTATGGTACCGTTCAAAGGAAGAATATTTTTCCGCCAGTATGTGCCTAATAAAAGGCATAATGGCTTGAGGTTGTACAAACTGTGCCTCAAAGGGGGATATACATGGCGTATGAAGTTGTACATACTGTGCCTCAAAGGGGGATATACATGGCGTATGAAGTTGTAAATACTGTGCCTCAAAGGGGGATATACATGGCGTATGAAGTTGTACACTGGTAAAGAACATTTCCCAAACAATCAGTCCGTTTCCAGTAATGTAGTCCTAGAACTAAATGAACCTTTGTTGAATCAGGGACGTGTGCTTCACACAGATAATTTCTATACCAGTGTCCAGCTTGCACACACTTTGAGTGGGAATCAAACTTACCTCATTGGTACTTTGCGTAAAAAAAAAGAAAAATGAACCCAAAGTGTGTTGAAAATTCTAAACTAAAAAAGGGAAAAATGTCAGTAAGGGAGAGCAACACTGGCGTTATTGTGGGGAAATGGAAAGATAAACGTGAAGTACTATTTTTTAACAACCAAAAGTGTTCCAACTATGGTTGAAGTGAATACAAAACGAGGCCCCATTCAGAAGCCTTCAACAATTGTGCAATACAACTCGTGTAAGTCATACATTGACGTATCAGACCAGCTGGCTTCATACTGTACGTCAGTAAGGCGTGGAATAAAATAGTATCGTAAATTGTTATTTGAGTTGAAGGGCTTGGTGAATGAAGGGGTTATGTTACATTTTTTGAGAATATGAGATATTTCAGTGGATGAAGGTGTTATGTTACATTTTTTGAGAATATGAGATATGTATCACAACAGTGGAAAGTAATTAAGGGGAGGCGGTACCCCAGAAAAATATTTTTTTCACATTTTTTTTTTATTTTTTTAAAATGTTTAAGCGGCTTTTTCTGCACACAATGATATATAATACATTTATATTTGAAAATTGTAAACCTACAGAAAAAAAGTTTTAAATATGCTTACATCATGTTTCAGGAAGAAATTTGTGACAGCGCTTGCGTTTATTCACACATGTACTATTATACATATGACCTTTTATTTTTGTGTGCTATAATTTGCTTTTGTTGTGTTGGCAGGCCTGAAACTAACTTCTATTTCATCAGCTTTGAGTTCTGCTTCTGACTTTATACTGTTTGTTTATTGTTTTGCTTTAGTGTTTTTGGTGCTTTGTGAAGTGATATAGTGAGTGTTAGTTAGTAATTTATATTTATTATTGCTAACAAGATTGTTTATGTATAAATATGCCTCGTGTTTAAAAGTAGTTATGCTAAACCCCGTAAAGGAGTTGGTGGTAGGAAAAGAAAACCAGCCAGTCCTAACCCTAATGAGATGTCAAAAGATGAGTCTACCCCTAGGCCTGAAATGTCAACACAATCTCAGTCAAAGCTCTTCAAAGAAAATAAAAACATAGATAAGTATGAGATGTTTAATTGTGATGAAAACTATGACAATGAAATTATTTAACATGCAAATTTTATCAGATCAACTTTTTAGTTCATCACTTTGTAAAAAATTGCAAGAAAAGTGGTTTACAAGTGCGTGCTGCTCAACATTTTGGCCTGGCTTTTGAGATGGAGATTTATTGTTGCCATTGTAAATATGTACATAAATTTAATAGTTCTAGGAATATTAATTTAGAAAAAAAAGACTCTATTTGATGTAAATATTAGACTAGTGTATGGACTGAGGTCTATCGGGAAAGGTATGGCTGCAGGGCAAAATGTTATGTGGCGTAATGAATCTTCCGCAACCTCCAACAAAACCGTTTCGATATAATAAATTTTTAAAAGACAAGGCTAAACAGGTAATGGATGAATCCATGAAAACTGCTGTGGATGAGGCTGTTGAGGAAAATAAAAACCTTAGGTAAGAACGAACGCGACTTAAAAGTAGGTATTGATGGCACTTGGCAACGGCGTGGCTTTAGCTCTCTAAACGGAATTGTTACTTGTACAAGTGTTGACACAGGAAAAGTTATGGACATAGAAGTGTTATCTAAATTTTGTAATTGTTTGGGACAAACAACAACATGAGGCTATTTGTTCGGCAAATTATCAAGGCTCGAGCGGAGGTATGGAGTCAGCTGGAGCCTTAGCTATTTTTCACCGATCAGTAAATAAGTATAATGTTAGGTACTTAGAGTATTTAGGTGATGGAGATACAAATAGTTTTCAAAACTATTGCAGACAGTAAACCTTATGGTGAAGTGGAAATACAGAAACTGGAGTGTATAGGCCATATTCAAAAGAGAATGGGGGTCTAGGCTAAGGAAACTAAAAAGAGACTCAAAAGGCGTAACACTTTCTGATGGCGGCAAACTAGGTGGAAAGAATAGACTAACAGATGGCATAATTGATCAATTGCAAACCTATTATGGAAATGCTATTAGGAAAAATACTGATAAACCTACAGAACATGAAGGCAGCGGTTTGGGCCATATATTTTCATAAAACTTTCGACGGACGACAATCCTCAGCATGGCCTTTGCCCGTCAGGAGAAAATACATGGTGTAAATAACAACAAGGCAAAGCACACTAAAGAGCCATATTCTCATAAGAACAGCAATTTCCTTCAGCTATAATGTTAGCCTTGAAACCAATCTTTCAGGCTTTAGCAAATCCTGACCTTCTTCGAAAAATGTTTACACGGTAAGACGCAGAATGTCAATGAAAGCATCAATAATGTCATCTGGTCTAGAGTGCCAAAAAAAGATTTTTGTGACATTGAACACACTTGAGTTTGGTGCTTATGATGCTATTTCTACTTTTAATGATGGCAACATAGCAAAATGCAAAATGCTTAGAGCAGTAGGCATTGAACCTTGCAAGAGGACAATTGACGCAATGAAAAGTTTTGACTACGAGCGAGTGCGACGAAGCAAATTGTGCGATAAGTGACTTTCAAAGACAAGCAAGGAGACAAACCAGGAATTTAAAAAGAAGGATTGAGGAGGATTTTGAAGAGGAGCCTGCATATGATCCAGGAATGCACTAATGCTACGGTAAATAAATTGCATGTTTTTTTCTATAATTTTGTTATTGTTTACTCTATTTGTGGCTGGGTATAAGTTCTATTTCATAATTTTTCTCTGTTATTTCTCTTATAAATGTATTCTAAACTCAAAAAATGTTTGAAATTATATAGCCTAATTAATTTTTTTTGTATTATCTTTCACTCCGTTATGACTATAGGCCTAACCCGCATCGCGTTACTTTTGATATACAAATTTTCCAATATAGATAATTCTAAATATTAAAAGCATATATAGCCTATTCTATTAATATAAAGATCACATTTAATTATAAAAACCAATTACATATCATATATAGGTAAAAATATTATATAACATAGCTAAATAGGTCATTATATTCGTTTTTTGCGATTTCCCGCAAATTTACTTTTTTACAGTTTTTGCACACAAAGGTACACGTTTCTCAGAAACTACTTGGACAATCAACTTGAAACTTTTACACACATTTATATAGGTATTTTGGCACCTACTGAGTTTTTTGAGATGCCTCCTATTATAATTAGGTACCTAAAAAAAATATTCTAAATTCCAAGTTTGATATTTCAATATGGGTTTGAAAAAAAAATCATAAAAAATTTATTTTTTAAGATACAAGCACCAAAAAAAACTCAGTAGTTGCTTAAATACCCTATATATGTTGTATAAAAAAAATTTAGGTTTGATTGGTCCATTAGTTTCTGAGATAATGGTACCTATGTTAACATTACAAAGATAGGGGTACCGCCTCCCCTAGTCTGACAGGAGTGACCTCCAACAAAAATGTAGAGCGCATTGAATTGCCAGACGGAACATTCACGGCAGAACCAAGCGTCATCGCAGACGAGATAAACAAATACCTTATCTCTGTCCAGTCTGACCGACCTTGTACAGTTCCCACAGTTACTCTTCCACTTGTCCGTTCGTATCTGCAATCATTTTTTATAGAACCAACTGATCTAAATGAAATAATACATGCAGTGAAAAATTTAAAGAATAAAAAATCAACAGGTTTTGATAAGATTAGTGTTGAGTTGTTAAAATTCATTATAGATGAAATCGCTCCAATACTGGTTTATTTAATCAACATTAGTTTTAGCACGGGCATTTTCCCTGAAATGTTGAAGTTAAGTTCAGTTGTTCCAATTTTAAAGAAAAATAATTCTTTTCAATTGGACAATATAAGACCCATTAGTTTGCTTTCTGTTTTCTCTAAGCTCTTTGAAAAAATAATGGTCAAAAGACTGCTAAAATATTTAGACAATTTGAATTTTTTTAGTAAACGACAATTTGGTTTCGTAAAAGGAAAATCTACAGAAGACGCTTTAACTTACATAACAGAAAACATTTATAGCAGTTTGAATTCCAGATTAAAATGTACAGGACTTTTTATAGATTTCAAGAAAGCATTTGATTTGGTTGACCACGAAATTCTATTAAACAAGTTAGAATATGCAGGAATTAGAGGTATTGCTTGGAGTTGGTTTAGGACTCTCATTACAAATAGAAAACAACAAGTAAAGATTCAAAATACCTTCAGCTCAACTAGAACGGTTGAATCTGGAGTTCCGCAGGGATCGGTGATATCTGCTGTCTTATTTTTAATATTTATAAATGATTTGTTAACATTGAATTTTAACGGGAAAATTACAGCTTTTGCGGATGATATAGCCAGTTTTTACTCACATGAGAATGAATTAACTATTAGCGAACAAATAAATAGTGACCTATTATTATTACGTAAATGGTGCCTCATAAACAAAATGCAAGTTAATGTAAACAAATCTAAATTTTTAAATTTCAGTTTTCAAAATTTTGAATTGCCAGTTCCTGTAAAATTCCATTCTGCATCTTGCAACATGATTCTTTGTAATTGCCAACCATTAGAAAAAGTAAACACCTTCAAATATTTAGGAATTACATTGGATAAAAAATGTACTTTTGAAGAACATATTTCCATTCTACATAAGAAAATTACATCTACTATTAGAAAGTTTTATTTTTTAAGAAATTTTTGTAGCATTGAATTGTTAAGATCTCTTTATTTTGCACTAATTAATTCCAGATTACAGTATGGCATATTGTGTTGGGGTGGAACTTATAACTTTTTAATAAACAGATTAAGAACAACACAAAACTATTTCTTAAGGATAATTTTAAAGAAGGCAAAGAGAGAAAGCTCTTTTCCTCTTTATAGCCAATTAAAGATTTTGCCTATTCAGCATCTATTCATTTTTAAAGTATTAAGATTGTTTTTTGTCAGAAGTGGTAACTTAGGTACCAATAATTTATATTACGCAACAAGATTCGCACATAACAGAAATTACAGACTACCAAAAGTGAACAAAACCATTTTTAAACATTCAATTACTTATTTAGGTCCGAAATATTTTAATTTTCTTCCACTTGATATAAAAAATGCAGCTAATTTAAAAACTTTTTGTAAAAAATCAATTACTTGGCTTTCAATGCAACAAGACATAGGTTATCTTAACGTTAATGTAATATGAAATAATTTGCTGTTTTGTTTTTTCTTATTTGTTTTTTTCTTTTTTGCTTCTCCTGTTTGTTTTATAATACACGTCTAAAGGAATTATGTTTGTAAAGTTTGAGTTTATTTTGTATACTTCCATAAAATTTAATTTTAGATATGTAAACACTGCAGAGGTGGCGATTGTTTTTTTTTTTTTAAGTACATGCTAGACTCATTTTATTTTATATGTTTCTAAAATATTTTTCTTTCAAAACTGGTCACATAACTTGATACAGTGGCCAGTTAATTTCCAAACAATGTATATGTATTTTTATATTGTTGTTACTAATTGGAAATAAATTCATTCATTTATTCATATTTCAGTGGATGAAGGGGTTATGTTACATTTTTTGAGAATATGAGATATTTCAGTGGATGAAGGTGTTATGTACCAGTGCTATGTCACATGACCAGAATGTTAAAAAACAGACAGAAATTACAGATATTAGAAAGATGAAGGGGCTATGTTACTTTAAAGGGTATATCCATAGAGGATGAAGGATACACGTGGCAATAACCCCTTCTTCCACTAGGTCATGGACTGGAAATAGAACATAACTCCTTCATGCACTCAACAGCTGTTAAACAGTAGTTCAGCAGTTGTGGTGTTGTGTTTGTGTACAGATTGTCAATGTCATGGTTTAATTAAGTTTTATTTGGTTATATCTTAAGTGTTATTTTGTATAACTTCAATATGGGTTCTAGAGGAAAACTAATGCTAAATTTAGTCCTGGAACAACAAAACAATAATGATTCTTTAAATACTACAGCTAAATCAACAAAAGAAAATGATTGTAACCTAGAAGAAACCCATGGTATGAATGAATCTTCCGTTAATCTTCCATAAGTACCATTTCCACCAAAATTAAAATTAATCGTATTCCGCCTAGAATTAACTTTATTATGAAGGGTTTGATAGATTGTATCAGTTTGGCTGCTTCAGGACACATATTTTCAAAAAAGTCACGATTAAAAAAATTTCAAATTAAAAAAAAACCTTTTTTCATAATATCTCAAAAATGACGACAGATACGTATAAAAGTGTAGGGATGAAAGTTCATATTTTTATGAAAGTTATATATTTATAAACTTTTGAAATAAACAGTTTCTTGAATGGCAAATCCAGACGATTCTGACTTTGACGATTTTGTGCAAGGAGCACTAAATACTTCGTTTTCTAGTGTCGCGGGTACCAACCACGTGTCCAGTGATGATGAAAACAATGTTCTTCTTCACAATATTAATGCAAGTGATGTTTCAAGTGATGAGGAAGGTGAGCCTGTACAAAATGCTCAAAACCAAACAGGTAGGCCAAATGTTGATTCATGGACTGATGTAACAAATTATGATCGAGGTCCTAACATTATTCCAGTATATAACATCAACAAAGGGCCAGTATTACCACAATTTTTTGATGAAGACACTCTACCTATAGAATATTTCAACTTATTTTTTAATGAAAATATAATGGAAATTATTTGTTTTGAAACTAACCAGTACGCCAACCGGCGCAAGTCTCATGTAAACTCCCAACATACTAGAATAAACAAGTGGATAGACATTTCATTACCTGATTTGAGGGCTTTTCTGGGAACAGTAATCAATATGGGAACAATGCCATATTTATTATTCTACTTTTGTTGATATCTACCTATACTTTAGTTGTTTTTTATTGTTTTTATGTAAAGTACAATTATTTGAATTAATTTTCTGAGTTGTTTCCATACTTGAGTAATTATTGTTGTTTGTTAATCTTTATTTTTATTTTTTGTTATGTTTTGGATATTTATAACTTGTTATATCTTTGGATACTTATTATTTATTATCAAATTTATGTATACCTATTTTGTTACTTTATGTAGATTTTTCATCTGATTGTATTAATTTTATTTTCCGCTGTATTCTACCATCTATGCTTGTCTTTGTAAATTGGCTGCTGCCGTTGGAAATAAATAAAGAAATAAATAAATAAAGAAATGCCCTTACCAAATATTGAAGACTATTTTTCGAAACATTGGGCAGATCGTATCCCTTTTTATTCTGATATATTTTCAAAAAATTAATTTCTGAACATTTTTTGAAATATACATTTTTGCAACGACACTGACCCTAGACCAAAGGGGTACAAAATAGAACCAATTGTTAGTCATGTGAAAAAATGTGTAAACTATTTTATACAACCTCCAGTGATGTAGCTATTGATGAAAAGGGAAAGTTAGTTTTAGGTGTTATAACCCAATGAAATCCACTACATTTGGCTTGAAAGTATTTGTGTTGTCAGACTGTGAAAATGACTATTTATATAATTTTATTCCATACTACGGTGGTAAAGGGCATATAATACCGAATTCCACCTTGCTAAAAACAACCCAAATTGTCAAAACTTTAGCTGAATCAGTAGTTTAGAAGGATCCAGAAAACCCTACTACTGGTTTACATATTTTTACTGACCAGTACTATACTGGCCTCAGTAGCAAAAACGCAGTAACTGACAAAATGTAGCATATTGAGTTATATACATCACTGGAATCGTCTGCTTGAGATCTATTTAGTTTGCTTAGCTAAAATGCAGTATAAATTTCCCAAATAATAAATGTCATAATATAAAATGCAATATCTGCATTAGTCTAACCAGAGGCTAGATACTGCATTTCTCCTAAGTATCACTTACCAAACAGCTGTTTTTCTCTTGCAGTGTCTGCAAAACTGTTTTGAGTCAGTAGGTTGATCGTGTTTAGTTGACAACAGGTAGTTTGCAGTGAAATTAATTATTTAATTTTAATTTAAATTGTTTTAAAAAGTGAAGTCATGTTTCGAAAAAGAACTAAAGAAATGGTTGAAAAAGATGTAAATGCTGAAGTGATTACGTGTAATGACAGATTAAGTGGAAGTTCTAGCAATATTGTTTTGAATATAGAAAAAGAGGTTAAGTTAAGTGATGTTTGTAAAAACACTGATGTAAGTAATGAAATCTGCGTACCATTTAGTGCGTACCAGAACATCCCTCTGCATATAAAACACAGGTAACCACATTCATACGGTGGGACGAGCATGCTCGTCATGGCGAAACTGGCGCGCTGGCGGTGGACGAGCGAAACTCGTATACAGCAGCTGCTTGCTTTATTGCCCCTAGTGTGAGTGTGCAGTTGCCTGGGAAGGCTGTAACATCTATAGCGAGGGTGTGCCAGTTTCGGTGATGAGTCAGTTGGTGTGATTCGTCCCCGGGTTCGCCAATTTTCGCTTTGTCGTGTATGCTTTGCGATATTGTGTGAGTGGTTATTAGTGTCTGTATGACTGTGTAAGTGTATGTACTCATAATGGAGGAAGCGATAATGTATTGACGTAATTTTTCATATGATGAAGACAATGTGTCTGAGTTCGAACTGTTCTAGCGACGGTGAAGGGCACATACGTGCGGGGGCATCCCCCACCCCCAGTGGGCTGTAACCGGCCCAGCGAGCATGGCTGGTTTACGTGACCTCAGGTTTATGGTCAACCTGGCTTGCGCGTTCCCATTCTGGTGACAATAAACAATTGAACTGGTCAATCTCCCTTCTTGACACGTGTTTTTAGAGAATATTAATTAGACAAACCAACTTGTATGCCCTTGGAAAACTATTTTGGTGGCCTCCCACCACTAACTACCCGCGTCTCGCATAACCAAATGGAAAGG
This sequence comes from Homalodisca vitripennis, assembly GCF_021130785.1. Classification (NCBI taxonomy): domain Eukaryota; kingdom Metazoa; phylum Arthropoda; class Insecta; order Hemiptera; family Cicadellidae; genus Homalodisca; species Homalodisca vitripennis. The sequence goes on from NC_060209.1 coordinate 174,523,725, forward strand.
ACTTTAGTGTGTTGGCCGAACTATCGACATTCTTAGGCATTTACTGTTGACTGGCAACGGTCAGATTGAATCGATTGAACGAGTATTGGATAAAATCAGCGTGGGTGTTGAAACTGTCCTATGTTCAAAGGAGTAATGTCTCGAGATCGTTTATTGGCATTTTGAGAGGTGACGGCTCCTTCCACTTCATATTAACTAATTCACCCTCTCCTCTTTCCAATATAATTCACTTTATCCTTTACCTATCTATACAAATACGCGTTAACGATGGATACTAACACTAAACATAAACCACCAATACTAATCATACATCTGACAATTATAACACTACCTTATAAAACATCTATTTTCAAATCATAAAAATAAAATCTCCATAAACCTATATTTAATAATTATTATCCAATAAAAATTCATAAACTACTTACCATTAATTCCAACTAACAACACTATTTACTTATAATGTACAAATATAATAATACTTATACTGGGGGGGGGTGTGGGGAGTGGTGGGGGGGGGGGGGGGGGGGCGCGCGAAGGGTGGTGGGGGGGGGGGGGGGGGGTGGGGGGGGGGGTGTGGGGGGGGGGGGCGGCGGGGGGGGGGGGGGGGGGTTTTTCAGCTTCATTTAGATTTGGTATAGAGGGTAGGTGATGGTGGGGAGGGGGGAGGGTGGTTGGCGGTGGGGGTGGGGGGGGGGTGATGAGTGCGGAAGGGTCGGGGGGTGGGGTGGTAGGGGTGGGGGGGAGAGGGGGGGTAGGTGGAGTGCGGGGGGGGGGGGGGGGGGGAGGGGGTCGCGGAGGGGTGGGTGTGGGGGGTGGTGGGGGGGGGGGGGGGGGGGGGGGGGGGGTGGGGAGGTGGGGTGGGGTAGTGAAGGGAGGGTGGGGGGGGGGGGTGGGTGGTGGGGGGGGGGGGAGGGGGGGGGGCTGAGGGGGGGGGGGGGGGGTGGTATGGGGCGGTGCGGGGGGTTGGGGGTATGTCTTCGTCCTTTTTCTTTATTTTTTTTTTTCTTTTTTTTTTTTTGTTTTTATTCATTTTTTTTTATTATTTTCTTTGTGTTTATTATTTGTTTATTATTTTTATTTTTTTTTTTTTTTTCGTTTTTTTTTTCATTTGTTTTTCTTTTTATTTTATTTATTTTTTTGTTTTTATACTTTTTTTTTACATATTTTTTAGTTTAGTTTGATTTTTAATTTTTTTTTTGTTCTTTTTTTATTTTTTTTATTTTATCTTTTTGTTAGTGTTTTTTTTTTTTTTTTATTTTTTTTTTTTTTTTTTTTTTTTTCTTTTATTCAAGAGTTTGATACCCTGATCACCCTGAACCTGCTAAACAACGGTCTTTTTAAAATTCATAATATTGTTGAATATTGCAACTATAAGATGCGACAGTTCTAATTATACCGACGTGAACTGACAATCGACGAAGAGATGGTATGTGGCGTGGGCAGACTGGTCTTACGCACAGTACGTAAAGGGCAAGCGCCACAAATATGGGATCAAAAATTTTTCCTTGAGATGAACCCCGAGGGGACTCCCATGCTTTTTTTTTGTTTTTTTTTTTTTTTTGCGCTTCCATGTTTTACACGGGGAGTCATGACTCTTGTAGTGGGAAAGGTCATACCGTCAACGTCGTCATGAAGCTGATGAGGGATTCCTGGGGAAAAGGCCATTCCCTGTTCTGGATAATGTTTTATTATTGTCTTTGTCTTATCATCCAAAACTTTTTACGTTCATTCAACCTACACTACCGGCACCCTACGCATCGCAGAACTCCATACCACTCCAGCGGTGAAGGCAAAAAGGCATTGGGCAAAGCGTTGAAACGATAGGCAAACTATGACCCCCAAAGTGTCATGATTGGTAAATGCGTAGGGATAAGCGGCGGTGACTACATCTCCACACAATATGACAACGAGATGGTCCAAACCACAAACCGGCAAGAAACCAAAAAAAACGAACGCTGCTCCAAAACCAATCATGTACTACAAAATCTTACATGAAGGGGGGACTGTCCGCTTGGGACAAATGGTATCGTATTACCCCTAGTGAGCGCAAGACCCTGCGATGGCACAAAGCAAATTTTTGTGCACTTTCTCCTGGTTGTTGTTGTAATTCTTTTTTACTGTACAACATGTACAACTCAGATAGGCTGTCACCTGTATGACTTCGAGTTCGTGTACTTGAAGACCTGCTCCCTCAAAGGAAGCCCCACTGCTATCACACCGGACTCGCATCAGCATGCATCGTCTCTCCTATTCAATCGAGGCGCAAAGGAAACGGCAAGTCAGTTACCCGGAGGTGCCGCGTTTGCTACCAAGAAGGCAAGCGTAAGGAAAACAGTTTACTATTGTGCAGTGTTGCCCTGACGAACCAGCTCTGTGTGAACTCGGTTGTTTGATATGTATCACGTGGGCAAAATAAGTAGGTTTTTAGGACTTTGGCGAGTGGGTGGGGATGTATATAGTTTTTTTCTAATTTTTACTCTGAGAGGGTGGGAGTGTTAACTGTTTTGATGTTGTATATTTTCAAACTAGTATAGGTATATTTACGTGTAATTGGAATGTACTGTCTACGTGTCATTCATGTACTATATACGTGTAATTCGCGAGTGTTTGTGCGAAACCTAGTGCGCAGCAGGCACATTTACAACACGGTGGACGGCCCAACCGGGTGCGGATGACGAGACAACTCGCACGGACATGACGTCAACCGTTTCCGGCCAACGAAGCTTCCGGATACCTTGGGACAAACCCTTTCGGCTATCCTGACTCCATTTTGGGTAAGTAAAAAAAAAAAAAAATCCCGCCATTTTTCTGCCTCCAGTAATTTTGTCATCCGCAGTGAATGTGTTAATGATGAGGTTGTTTTAAACCAAAGGAAACCCGATTTATTGCAAATTAATGATAAATCAATCAGCAACAATTAATTATGATGCTTTACCTATAACTACCAATACTACAAGTGCAGAACCTGGCAGAAAGAAAACCTGACAAAGAAAGGTCAAATAAGAAAAAGGAAAAGAGTTGAAGAAAATAAAGAAGAAAAATCTAACAAAAGAAAAGAATGTTTAAAGAAAAAGCATTGTGGCCTGCCTCCTTGCAATGAAACTTGTTTTTTAAGATGTTGTAAAAAGATATGTGAAGAACAAAGAACTAACATAAATCAACAATTTTGGGAGAAGTCATGGATAGATAGAAGGGCTTATGTATTATCAACTTGTGAGAGACTCGAAACAAAAAAGCATACAACAGGAAAGACATTAAAGTACTTCTTTTTTGGTGAAGATGGGCAGAAAGTCCAAGTTTGCAAAACATTTTTCTTAACCACTCTGGGCTATAACAGTAAAAACGACAAAATCATTTTTGAAGTGCTATCTAAAACTCCAAAACAACAGATATCTCCTAATCCTGACAAAAGAGGTAAGAAAAAACCTGCAAATTTCATTGCTAAGGAAGATATTATAAATCATATTTTATCTTTCCATCCACAGATAGCCCATTACAGGCGGGAACATGCACAGCAAACGCTTTATCTTCCGAGTGATATTAATGTTACTTTAATGCACAAGGACTTTTTAGAGACACACCCTCATATGTCATCTGTGTCGTATGATGTTTACAGATGCCAAGTTAAAAAGTTGAAAATCTCCTTTGCTAAACTTAGACAAGAAGAGTGCGAAACATGTGAGCAGTTCAAGTTACATGGTCACACACAAGCTAATATTGAGCCAAACTGTACAGAGTGCCAATCTTGGGAGAATCATATAAGTAAAGCTAAAGAATCCAGGGCTCTTTATCAAGATCAGAAACAAAATTTAGACCTAGACACACTTGTTGTGTCTGCAGATATGCAGAAAATAATTATGCTGCCCCGAGTGGAACCTTTCAAAAATGTTTTGTTTACCAAAAGGCTAATTGCATATCATGAGAGTTTTGTACCTATTGGTAATCAATCATCAGAAAAAGCATTTGCTGTTTTATGGCACGAAGCCATAACTGGCCGAAACAAAGAAGATCTAGTTAGCAGTTTCTACGCTTTTCTCAAGCACTACCGTGATTTTAAAAATATTGTCATCTGGTTGGACAATTGCTCTAGCCAAAATAAAAACTGGCGTTTTTATACTTTTTTAGTTCAAATTATAAACTCTAATTAAATTTCATGTGAGTCCATAGTCATAAACTATTTCGGCTGGCCACACCTTCATGAGTGCTGATAGCTTTCATCATAACGTGGAGCAAGCATTGAAAAAAACGGGGAAAGTTTATGATTTTGTCTCAGCCGTAAAATCAGCAAACACTACACTCTACTTAATTCTGCTTGTTTGACAATGTTGACAAGCTGATTCGCTTTTAACTTTTGTTTTTTTTCTCATCAAAGGGTCAACCGTCCCTTCCTAGTTGTGGCCATGCAACGGAGGCTTACCGGTGTGCTTCATTGACTGTGCGCGACGTAAACCACTTTCATAAAATGTTTTTCAATAGTGACCGGAAGATTGTTCAGGACCACATCATTTTAAAATACTGCAGTGTATCCCACCCTAAAAGAAACCGCCAGAAGAAAGAAGGCAGTTCACGCAAAGGTATGGTAATAAAATATTTTATCAAGAAGGCTACACTAGCTAAAGGCAGGTCTAATAAGGTACCAGTTTGTCAAAAGACATTTATGAACATTATTAAGGTTTCTAAGACTAGAATACAAAATATTTGTAAGAAGCACTGGATAAAAGGGGAACCATTGAAAGAACACCGAGGAGGAGATACGAGATCAAGACATTCTGTGGATAAATGTAATGCAGTTGATACTTTTATGACCAGTCTTAGAACACTAGAAACTCACTACTGCAGAGGAAAATCTAAAAGACAGTATTTACCAAGCGATCTATCCATTAACGAACTCTGGAGAATGTACAATAGCAATTGTGAAAATCCAAAACTGAAAACTAAAAAGTCTTTTCAGGAACTATGTCAACAAAAAATTCAATATTGGGTTTGGTTCCCCAGCAGTTGACGTTTGTTCGACTTGTTTGTCGTTCTTGGAAAAAATTTAATTGATGAAGGATGAACATGAAAAAAACATCTTTAATGGTGCAAAAGCGAGTCCATTCCTTACGAGCCAAAGCATTCTTCCAACTTCTAGGTGAGAAATCCGAGGATATTGTATGTTTTTAATTTGATTGCCAAAAAAATCAAGTTTTGCCTAAGATCCCCGATCAGTCAACGTACTATAGTCGACAGATTTATATTTATAACTTTTGTATCGTCGAAGGCTCTTCGACAGATCCCTTGACGAAAGATAATGTATTTTCTTATTGCTGGACTGAGAACGAGTTGGCTAAGGGGTCTAATGAATTCGTTAGTGCTGTATATCACAGATCAAATAGCACACAATTTGATAAGAAGGTGGCTAAAATAAGGCTCTTCGCAGATGGCTGCGGAGGGCAAAACAAAAATTCTATGATGGTTGCAATGGCTTCAAAATTGCTCTTAGAAAAAGCTCCAGAAAGTGTAAAAAGAGTTGAGCTAGTTTTCCCGGTTACAGGGCACTCCTTCATGCCCCCTGACCGTGTTTTTGCAGTTATGGAAAAAGAAATAAAGAAAAGAGATATCATTGTTCAGCCAAATGAATATCTAGACATATTTTCAAATCACGCTACAGTAAACAAACTTGGTAGCGAACGTTGCCCAGTTTATGACTGGAAATCAGGGATTGTTAAGATCCAAGCAGAACCTCAAAAATGGCATTTCAGGCTTAATTCCTGCAAAAGGGTGATATTTACTCGAAATGCAAAGAAAAATCAAGTTTTGGTAAGGGGTGAATGTTTTTACCGAAGTGACAGTTGTAAACCTAGGTCGATAATGATTTCTGGAAAAACTCCACTCAACATTGAACCAGATATTATTCCATTCGGTCACGCTCTGAAAGCTTCAAAACTTAAGGATGTGAAATCGTTACTAGGGAAACACTACGGTAACGAGTGGGCAAAGATTCCTTTCCTCTCATTTTATACTAAGGTGCTGGATATCCAAAATGTACATGAAGAGGAAAATCATGAGGAAAAAAAACGAGATGTGTGTCGGATGCCCAGGAGAAGACGAAGTTGTGCGAGAAATGAGGGTGTAATATAGCATCAGCATCGTGATGTAAGTTGGATAATTTCACTAGCTAGTTAACCTAATTTGAGTAATTGACCATCGCTCTCGTATTAGTTATAACATTTATGGTTTTACTTTTTACTGTTTGTACATTAGAATAATAATGTTTCAAATAAAGTCTTATCCATTTCAGTTCGTTTGTTTCAAATAAATCCTTATCCATAAAGGTTTGTTCCAAAACAGGTCTGATCCAAAATTTGTTCCATAACGTTCCTTATTCACTTTAAAAATATTTTATGGTAATTTCCATGTTCAACAATATTAAAATACTTTGTTGCACTTTGATCAAGTTTTTCTTATCTTCCAATCAACAACTAAAACATATAAAAATGTTATATTGGATTCCAATCAACAACTAAACATATAAAAATGTTATATTGGATTCATACCTAAACTGTTTTTTTGCCTCTCGTGAAAATTGTAGAAAAGTGGATAAGGCACGTTTTGGAACTACTACGAGTCATATAACATATTTGAGTGAAGGGGCCAACGAAAAAGCCAGGTGATCAGCTCTGCATGCTCCGCTTATTCGTTACAATGTAACCAGTATATTTCCGTCTGCAAAGGAATGAGCACGTGTTTTAATATAATATTTTAAACTAGACACCCAATTTCAATACATTTTGTTTTAATAAAAAAAAAAATAATGTAAGTAGATAAAAAAACTGTTTTTATATATAATTATTTTTATATAATAAATTTCTTCATTATTGTTTCAGAACTTTTTCGTAAATGTTTATTTTAAATTAACATGGACGAACCCAGTACAAGCAGTAGCAATGATGAAAAATTCTGTGAAATTTGCCTTTTAAATACGTCAGAAAGACTTGTACTGGTGACTTCAAACGGTAAAGAAGGTTTAAAAGCAGCTTCAAAAGAAAGACGTGATAAATTGTTTTCAAATATGGATAATTCAAAAACTGTGTATGTTCATCATACGTGCAGAAGTAATTATGTACACAAGGTAAATATTGCAGCAAGTGCAAAAAGAGCTGCTGTAAAAAGCGGTGTAAGTCCAACAAAGAAAAAATTGAGAAGATCCTCAAGTTCAAGTGTTGGTCCAGCAAGTGATGTAAGTGCTACTCTTTTTGACTGGGATAAAAATTGTTTTATCTGCGATAATGAGATAAATACCCTACAAGAAAAAAGCGTCTGCAATAAAAAAGAAAACTTCTAAAGTTCAGTCTTTAGATTTTATACAAAATTTAGTAAAAATGCTTATTATATTCAAAGACGACGAACATCGAGAGATTTTGAAGCGCATTCACAGCGCGGAAAATCATGTCATTCTAACAGAGGGCAAATACCACGAGGATTGCGTACTAAAATTAAAAAATGAATATAAACTTTTTACGAGAGGTTCGCAAACCCCTTACTTTGACAAAATCAGTGAAGCAATGGAAGAAATCTATGATTTCATGCTCTCTAGTGAAGAGTGTCAATTTACTATGACTCAACTATTCGAAGCTGTACAGATATGTAATGTAATTCCACATGAAGATACTATAAAAAATCATTTAAAAAAAGGTTTGGAAATCAAATAGTTATTTCTAGCAGAATAGGTGGTGTAACGTACGTATGCTTTTCAACTAAATTGTACGATATATTGACTCATGGCGAAAGCAAAAATCAAAAAACTATCGAAGAGGAAGAAAATGTACTTATTGACTCTGCTGTAGAGCTCATACGTAGAAAAATTATAACCGTCATATGTGATGTCAATCAGTATTCACCAAGTGATAAAATATTAAATTATGTTAACGAGAGCATTCCACTTCAATTGCTCAGATTTTTAGAACATATTATTTATAAAGATAAGCATCAAAATGAACAAAATTTTAATTGGTATTAAAAAAAATTACATCTATTGCTCATGCAATAATGTCCTCAGCTCGACCTAAAAGTTTTATTTCTCCACTTCAACTTGCTACAGGTGCTACGCTCTACAAAAAATTTGGTTCGAAAAAGATGATTGAATTATGTTATAATCTTGGATTTGTGCAGCTATGCTGAAGTTAAATTGTACGAAATTTCAGCTGCATGCCAAGACGAGAGACTTCTAAAAAAGAACCATTCCTTCAAATCGTTTCAGATAATAGTGATTTTAATGTTTGCACAATAGATGGACGTGGAACTTTTCACAATTCAGGATCGATTGAAATAATTACTCCTGCAGAATGTTTACAAGCAAGAAAACCCATTAAACGTTTGCTTAGTTCAGAAGTTCCTCTTGAATCTGAATTGGTAGAGATAAACCGAATAGATATTCAATTATATACTAAAAAACCAGGAAGTGGTTTGGGTACCATTAAAGCTCAAAAAATTAGTCCTGAATCGAAATTTACAATAACCATAATAGATGTGCTAAATGTCTTATGGAGTTATTTTGTATGCAAGAGATCTCGATTTTTTTGGTTTGGAACGGATTCATGTCTATGCTATGTGATGAAAACACTAATTATAAAGTGTCTAAAATAAATGTCTTGCTATTTATTAATGGACCCCCAAGTGATTACAATACCTTATGCACAGCTTTAAACAATACTGCAGCAATTGTTTCAAAAGAAGGCATGAAAACCTGCATCGTAAACATTTGACCAGCCTTTATATATTAAGGCTTGTGATATTGCCGAGACTTTGGTTTTCGATGACGTGTTAATAGTTGTGCGACTCGGCCCCCCCCCACCCCCCCCCCCCCCCACCCCCCCCCCCCCCCACCCCCCCCCCCCCCCACCCCCCCCCCCCCCCACCCCCCCCCCCCCCCACCCCCCCCCCAATTGTACAAATACTGGGTAACTAATGGAATAGGTATAATATATATATATATATATATATATATATATATATATATATATATAATTTAACTTTAATGCTAGTTACTGGTTTTTATAGGATCCAGGTAACCAGATTGACGGTTGTACGAGATTTATTGGCAGGATTGCAAAGTCAGATACTTGGCGGAAAATTGCCTTGTCAGGTTTGCGTCGATGTCCTGAGCTGGAATTCCCGGAATCTCGGATAAACTACTATCTTCAGGATGCTTAATATTAGGACGTACCTTAGTATGTTGATAGTACTTCCTCACAATACAGCAAATAAACGGCACTTATTTAATCTCCTACCATATTCAGTACCTAGTAAGTGAAGTTTTTTTTCTACGCCTTAAAATTAAACAGCTTTTTAAATAATTACCTTTGTAGTTCATTTAAGAATTAATTATTGATATAATTAATTTTGTTTTGTTATTTATCAATAAATTTCATTAACATAAATCCTAACAATTAAAAGAAATAATCCTACTTCTAAAACAAAAAAAAGTATGGCAGTTATCAAATTAAGTCCTATTTATCATGACAATTCTTAAAAATCATCGTCACTTTGCTAACTTCGTTAAATATTACCTATCTGTTCTAACCAAAATTATCTTTTCAACAACTATTCTGTGGTATTGTTATACGTATCTAGTAAGTATTATTGTAAAAAACTTTTACATGTCCTTCATTATAAGACATGGAGCATCATATTTACTCTGAAGTGTTCTGATGTTCTGTAATCTTTACTTTTGATTACAGTTTTTTTTGTTACGTATGAAACAGCATTCTCCCGGTTGTAGTGTTACGTACGAGTATATTGTCTCTTGTAGCACGAAAGAATCAGTCGATGGTGTGATGTCATGTCTGTTGTCGTCAGTGCGTCTTATCTTCTATCTAAGCACAACAGACAATTTCTGGCAGGAAGTAAACAAATGGTGATGTACAATCGTTTTGCATTTGATAACGTTTGGTATGTGTAATGTCGATTGTTTAAGAGTTAAGAAACTATTATTGTGTGACATAGGTTTATTTCTGTATTAAAAGAACAATAGGCGTACTTGTCATATCATTAACTTGTATAAAATACATTTAAAATTAAACCTAATCGTATTTTAAAATCAGTGAATTTTACTTCAAAATGCCATGTGATTATTTCAAACAAGATATCTTTCAACTAGGTTTAATGTTACAAACAAATAAACTTTACAGTTTTGTTAAGCAAACAACATTTGTGGTAAAAGTCCAAATTAGAATGAATTATGTTTTTTGTAATGTTATCAAATTGATGCAGCTAGCAGAAACTTACCTAAGTTACTGTAGTTAGTGACTGTTAGGCCTACCGAGAGCTCATCGCCGTACCCATGGGCCAACTGCCCTAATTTTCAGGAGAAGAAATAGTAAAAAATTACAAAATAAAAATACACACACACACACATACATACAATTAATTAGTAGCGTTGTTAAATAGATAAAAGTAATATATTACTTACAAACTTAATCAAGAGGAAAGTAAAGCTTGGCAGACTCTTTTACAAATTATTGGTTTTTATTAATAACTCGTTCCAGCTGGTTTGCCTCTGCTTGAATTGAAACTCTACAAGGTATTCGAGGAAGTGTTTCTTGGAGATGCCGTATCGAGGAATGGTTGGTTGCATTTCTCTCCAAACCGCTTCGTAGTATTGGTGTGAACGCCAGTCTCAAGATCTACGAAATTAAACGCGGTTGACGAGGAGCGCGAATCCCTCCTGCAAAGGACAGTCGTAGGCTTTCACCAACGACTATAGTTCTAGAATGAAGCCATTGCTTGATGAAACGCAGCTGTCTGCGAGTCATTCTTCTCCACAGGAACAAGAAAGGTCTTCTTGGAAAAAATTTATCCCATCCAGTTTAATCCGTCTAGTCATAGACCTTCGATACCACAGCAACGAGTAAATAGACACAGATATGTTTGTAAATAGACACAAGTATCCAAACTGATGATCTTACTAGTAATTTCGTATATATACTTAGTGAAGAAGTGGGTTTTCCAGTTCGTTTTTTAATTATCTCTTATGCTACAAAAGGCTGAGTTGTTTTTCATATTCTACTAGAGAAGTTCAAATTTTACCTTTTAATATCTTTGCCAATTAAGTAATAGGCAAGATATAGTTTTTAAATATTGCAGTTTTCATCACACATGCTCTTTTCTGGTTTAATAATTAGACCTTAATTGGGTAACAATAATTAACCTGTGGTTTGAGACTGACATGTGCTGCCCGGCGAGATCTGTGCAGAGCGGAACTGTCCTCGTTACGGTATCGCCATTTAAGTTCTCTCTAAGTTCAATTCTTATAGGGTAGTTAAATATCTAAATTCACATCAACCTATAGTGGGACCATCACTACGCTTGTTAGGAAAAAGTATTTTTCTTTAAATAATAGGAAAATAAATAAATGTGGTTCTTTTTTATTATAATTGATATTAGCAAAATTAAAATTTCTAATTCTAAAGAGAATTCATAAAAACTAATAAAAAGTTGTTTAATTTGTACGGTAGTTATATGATAAATATTTTTTAAGAAAATAATAGGAATAAATTCACAAAATTATCAACCTTTGTATATCTACAAATATTGTTCAATACACTTGATTCAAACAAACTAAATAATAGAAAAAATATACAATCTTTTGAAAGAAATTAAGTCGAACAGGAAAAATGTCGCATCATATAAAAATATGAATATTAAACTAAAATATTCGTAATTACACTAACGTAAATTGAGGTTAATAGCTCAAAACTAGTGTTATTTACATAATGTCTCCCATTTTTGTTATCTCAGTATGAGTAGTGAAGAGCTTCAACTTATTTTAGCTAGTAAATAGGTAAGCTAATATGATTTTTGAAAGCTACGTGACTAGTAAATGCATCAGACGGAAATCTAAAATTATTTTAAAATATTTGTAAGGAAATAAAAAATATTATAACTTTTTATTAGTCATAGCTTAAAAAACATATACATTTTGTCAGCTATTTACTCTAAAAATATGGCAGTGCTATCCTATTCTCATCATACCTCAAATTCCACTCAAAACGCTTAGAGACGAAAATTCCAGTTTTATAGGAAAATTAGAAAATCAGTTTAAACGTACAACAGTTTAGTTTACATAATTTTATGCCGATCTTGCTACAATTCTTTTTTATAAGCGATATACTTTGTTAGGTTAATTCTGACTTTTTCATTAAGATTTGTGTATAGCTAAACCAGTGATCCTATAAACCAGCTCCAATATTGTTTACCACTTGATACAATCGAACTGCAAAAAGTTATATAGTATATTTTTTTAGTTTTAATATTTAGTCAATTGTTTAGTGGCTGTGTTTATGTATTCTAATAGTAGTTATTGATTTATTTTTACTGTTTATTTTACACTATTTATTAGTCTCGTGTATCATTATTGTTTCTGTATTAATTGCGTGTTGGTTGGTATCCTTCACAATAAATGTAACTGCTGGAAACAGATACATTTTTAAATTATATTTGTTCTAATGCTTTTAATACTGTGGTTTCCTAGGACGACTCAAAGTTATTGTTAATTGTAGACCTATTACAAAAATTTCGAAAATGTTTAAATTTTCTCCTATTGTCAACTCAACTAAATGAACCGTTTTCGATTTTCAATTTACTTTTTTTAGAAACGCGTGACAAGTGCCAACGCGGTGGTGTTAGTCGCGTCACCTCAGATGTTTGCTTTGATAATGGAAAAAGTGACATGTGTTACCGCTCCCGCCAACGGGTTTGCTGGTTTGTCTCTCAAAATTGATATTTCAGCAGGGCAAGAACGAGTATGTGATCGTTATGAACAAGTTGAAGTGTAAAAAAAGTCAGCGATTTACCGATTTCCCAAATATAATTGCTAACTGATGAATATATCACTAAAGCACTGTAATATTTACAGTTACAAATAAACCTTTAATTCCAGTTGTATTGCTTACAAAGGTATTATATCAAAGACACTTTTGTAATGAATGAGCAGACATACAGTATGTGATGAGAATACACAGGTCACGAGTATACAATTGTGTATTGGAGGTAAGCTAATTGTTCATAGCAGTAATTAAAGTTTGAATGAGCCAAATCGAAGTCAGTACGTTTGGCGAAAAATAATTTTTATTTTGTGAGAGAGTTTAATTATCTATCATCTATTAAGAGAGAAGTGCTAAATAACAAATGAGCAGGTTTGTTTTACTCAAATAAATTCTCATATTTGTAAAAAAAAAACGTATATTTAGTTTTCTCCATTATTCTCTCGTGAGTTAGAAAAAGTTTTTCTGGAAATTGTAATGTTACGTGTAATTAATTGAAACAAATAAATAGTGTTATATTTACATTATATTGTTCTCAACAATGTTGCCTATAACATTATTATGGGTTTACCTTAATTATTTATTAATCATGGATACATTCCAAAACACAAAATTGTGTTCGTATAAAATATTTGTTTAGTTAGTTAAAACTGTTGTTATAAAACCATATGTAAAAAAAATTCATTCAGTCCCCGTAAAATGTCGCTCACTCAGCCTGTGTGGTAGGTTGTATGTCAATTAGTACGTGGATTTTGGTTCTTAATCCAGTGTTAGTGTTGGATATCACTCGCCCTGTTTGTCGAGAGTATGTGATACACTAGGGTTATACTGATTCTCAGTCCCCGTAGAATGTTGCTCACTCAGTCTGTGTGGTAGGTTGTATGTCAATCAGTACGTGGATTTTAGTCCTTAATACAGTGTTATTGTTGGATGTCACTCGCCCTGTTTGTCGAGAGTATGTGATACACTAGGGTTATACTGATTCTCAGTCCCCGTAAAATGTTGCTCACACAGCCTGTGTGGTAGGTTGTATGTCAATCAGTACGTGGATTTTAGTTCTTAATACAGTGTTAGTGTTGGATATCACTCGCCCTGTTTGTCGAGAGTATGTGATACACTAGGGTTATACTGATTCTCAGTCCCCGTAAAATGTTGCTCACTCAGCCTGTGTGGTAGGTTGTATGTCAATCAGTACGTGGATTTTAGTTCTTAATCCAGTGTTAGTGTTGGATGTCACTCGCCCTGTTTGTCGAGAGTATGTGATACACTAGGGTTATACTGATTCTCAGTCCCCGTAAAATGTTGCTCACTCAGCCTGTGTGGTAGGTTGTATGTCAATTAGTACGTGGATTTTGGTTCTTAATCCAGTGTTAGTGTTGGATGTCACTCGCCCTGTTTGTCGAGAGTATGTGATACACTAGGGTTATACTGATTCTCAGTCCCCGTAAAATGTTGCTCACTCAGCCTGTGTGGTAGGTTGTATGTCAATGAGTACGTGGATTTTAGTTCTTAATCCAGTGTTAGTGTTGGATGTCACTCGCCCTGTTTGTCGAGAGTATGTGATACACTAGGGTTATACTGATTCTCAGTCCCCGTAAAATGTTGCTCACTCAGCCTGTGTGGTAGGTTGTATGTCAATCAGTACGTGGATTTTAGTTCTTAATCCAGTGTTAGTGTTGGATGTCACTCGCCCTGTTTGTCGAGAGTATGTGATACACTGGGGTTATACTGATTCTCAGTCCCCGTAAAATGTTGCTCACTCAGCCTGTGTGGTAGGTTGTATGTCAATTAGTACGTGGATTTTGGTTCTTAATCCAGTGTTAGTGTTGGATGTCACTCGCCCTGTTTGTCGAGAGTATGTGATACACTAGGGTTATACTGATTCTCAGTCCCCGTAGAATGTTGCTCACTCAGCCTGTGTGGTAGGTTGTATGTCAATCAGTACGTGGATTTTAGTTCTTAATACAGTGTTATTGTTGGATGTCACTCGCCCTGTTTGTCGAGAGTATGTGATACACTAGGGTTATACTGATTCTCAGTCCCCGTAGAATGTTGCTCACTCAGCCTGTGTGGTAGGTTGTATGTCAATTAGTACGTGGATTTTAGTTCTTAATCCAGTGTTAGTGTTGGATATCACTCGCCCTGTTTGTCGAGAGTATGTGATACACTAGGGTTATACTGATTCTCAGTCCCCGTAGAATGTTGCTCACTCAGCCTGTGTGGTAGGTTGTATGTCAATCAGTACGTGGATTTTAATTCTTAATACAGTGTTAGTGTTGGATGTCACTCGCCCTGTTTGTCGAGAGTATATGATACTCTAGGGTTATACTGATTCTCAGTCCCCGTAGAATGTTGCTCACTCAGCCTGTGTGGTAGGTTGTATGTCAATCAGTACGTGGATTTTAATTCTTAATACAGTGTTAGTGTTGGATGTCACTCGCCCTGTTTGTCGAGAGTATGTGATACACTAGGGTTATACTGATTCTCAGTCCCCGTAGAATGTTGCTCACTCAGCCTGTGTGGTAGGTTGTATGTCAATCAGTACGTGGATTTTAGTTCTTAATCCAGTGTTAGTGTTGGATATCACTCGCCCTGTTTGTCGAGAGTATGTGATACACTAGGGTTATACTGATTCTCAGTCCCCGTAGAATGTTGCTCACTCAGCCTGTGTGGTAGGTTGTATGTCAATCAGTACGTGGATTTTAGTTCTTAATACAGTGTTAGTGTTGGATGTCACTCACCCTGTTTGTCGAGAGTATGTGATACACTAGGGTTATACTGATTCTCAGTCCCCGTAGAATGTTATTCGGTCAGCCCGTCAAGAGCTTGTATATCAGTCAGTCTCTTGATTTTACTTTTAATGCATATTATTATACAATATGTCCGAAGGAGACCGGAACACCCTTACTTCTATCCTGGTTCAGCAGAGCAACTTTATAATTTTAATACTATCTGAATACGACTCCCGTTGTAATAGGAATGAATAAAAAAACATTAACTGTGCTTTTAATAAAAACCTCATATTTAGCGTTAGACAATATATTCAGTCACCGTTATTGTTACTTTTGCATCCAATTAAAAAAAAAACACACACAAAAAACCATTTATTAATTTTTTTTATTGAATATGTTATATGTTGGACGGCGTTGACCTATTGATGTCGGGTTTGTGGCATTTAATGTTACTAATAAAATCCTATAATTATTGATATATCGGTTTTTCCTCCGGCTCCTTGCGACCTTACCTAGGACCGTAACTGTCTATTGAATGATGTTAAAATAGTTTTTCGTGTTTTGTAGCTTTCTTTTAAGCTTTCATTAAGGGTTAAATATTAGTAAGTCGTCCTGGGATGTATTTGACAATTTTTCAATAACATTCCGACAAACAGTAATTTAAGCAAGACAAAAATGCAATATAAAGAAATTTCTTATTTATGTTGACTCAAGAACCTCACCGTGAAGTTCGGTAGAGTAAGTTATGATTGCATTGTTTAACAAGGGTGGGTTTTATTACTATTTTATATTGACGACGATACTGCATTATATGTTGCCGTTAAAATACGAGATGTTTTTGTATTTGTTGTCACTTTTAACATTAATAAATGATTTAGTATCCTAAAAGTTTTTATTATTCACAAAAATATTATTTATAAATAAATTTAGCGCCATTTATACAGGTATAAAATGCATATTTTAATGGAAACGTTTAATGAAATGCATCAGTGAAAATGTTTATTTATTTTGAAAATTAGATTAAAACGGGGATAGTTTTAATGTAAAGAAATTTTTCAGACCTCATCGAAGTTCAATTTCGGGCTGTAAATAGGCTTTTTATGTGTTTAACTCTAGCAGATTAATAAAACGCTTAGGTACGCTGGGAATGAATCTGAGGGTTGACCCACTATGTCAAATTATTTATGTCACTGTGGTGGAGTCCAACAGTCATTTTGAAACATTTTGAAAAATATTTATATTTTTATGTTTTAACTTAGTTCATCTAAAGTTGTATCAAATGCTGTATAGCTGTTTTTGCATGTTGGGAGGACAAACATGCAACAATCTTTGATAAGGTTTGTCAATATTTAAACTGTGACTGACATGAACAATGCACATGTAACAGCAATTTCGTTATCAGATAGTTGCTGTATCTTGTTCTAGTTAACAGGAGTTATAAAAAAAATGGTTTTTGACATCTTTTAAGCAATTTTAAATGCACGGTAATCTAGGTGTCCCTTATCAAGTAATCAGATTAGGGTTACAAAATTATTTAATAATAGAGTGATACAACATGGAACCAAATAACTAAAGTACGCCTATTGTTTGATTATTAACAAGTTAAAAGCTACATGTACGGATTTACGTGCACTAAAGTCTTGTTGTATCCTGACAGAACACTCTTGTAACAGGAAGCGGAAGTGGAGGGAGGAAGCACGAAGTAGTAGTTGTCTTAAAACCTTTATAATGTCAAATTTAACGCCAAAGCTTTAACGTTACCTGACGTATACATAGTTTATTTTTGCTATTTTATGACAGTGAAGCTTATGGTAACTATGGCTATCTTATTTATGGCTATAAGCTAAGTCGTAATTACATGTGACCTATTGAAATGTGTACATTATTAAGTTGTGGCTTCATTTCAGATTTATTTTCATTAATACTCTTTCAGTACAAGCTGACTAGAATTTTAAGGAATTAACAGAAACTTTTTTACTAATAAAATACTTTATCAATGAATCTGTTACAATTAATAATTTATTTAATCTTAAAACTATATTTAGACGCAGTATTTACCGTCAAGGGTGAATGTTTTTATGCAGTAGTTCCTAAAATGGAGGTATCGATTTTTCGATAGCAAATAGCGTGAAAAGGAACAGAACTGGGGTGTTGCAGCCGTGCCCGACAGTCTCCGCTTTACACTCGGCTGAACCTGCCAGGATGTCAGCGATTTCCGGTTTCACGGTTGAAACGACTCACTTCAACTGTCAAAGTGCGACACTTAAAGGGGAACACTCCATTTACTTCTTCTAAGATTATGCAACACATTTTCATCCTTTTATACGACTTTAAGAAGTTGTTATCCTTGGTTAAAACGATTTTCAAATGAAATATTAATATGTATATACGCTTATTGTAATAGCGATTTAATTAAAAACGCTCGAAATTTAACTGTAGGAGTTGGCTTTAATTTATTCGTTCATTACTTATTACAATATTATAACTCAGTTCCTAAACATTATTCGTTTTATACGCTAGTTAAAACAGTTTGAAAAATACTGTCGCTACAATTTATTGAAAGCTTTAAAATCTAATTGCACAATTGAATATCATTCTTGAACCCAGTATTGATCACTGAGGTAATCGATGTGTATACCTTGTATAGTTCTTGCCTACACAGGATTCAGATACGTATCTATGTAGTATTCAATTTATCGTGGTGAGTTAACATTATTTAAATTCTTTCAGTTTAGTACTGTTTTTTTAGTTGATGAATTTAATACAAGATTTAAGTAACATTTTCCAAGTAATCACTCTATAAGCAATTAGTGCTTGAATTAAAAGAGAAACAGTTGAATATGTAAAAGGAAGTAATACAGTTGACCTTACAAAATGTCTCTGTGAAGGATTATAAGTTTTTTTATAACTGTACTTAAAATTATTGGAGAGTTTTTAAGATTACATATACAATTTTGAATGTTTATCCTTTGAGACTTTCATTGTGATAGTATGCAAACGACCTTGAAAATGGAAACTCTGATTACATTTTTGAATATTTACGGTGAAACACATGTTTTCCATTACTATGTTTGTGATGTAACAAATTGAATAGTGGAAATTTCACACAACTATTTCCAGGAGCGTAAACGACCACTACCACGCCCTTTGAAATTTATATCTCTTTGCAATACTATAATATACGTAATTGCTAAAAATCGTAATAATAGTAATTTATATACCGGTATCAATAACTTTACAAACTTGATAAATAAATAAGTTAACTTTCGCAATGTACATAAGTCTAGAAAATATGTGTATAAAAAGCTCTTAATAATAGAAAAATTAGCAAGATTTAATAGTACAAAGATGACCGTTACGCACATAGACTGATACGCCGGCCAATTTCCTGGCTCTTAAATGGGTCGCAAAAATCGTCCGTACACTAAGCTGAGGATGTCGAGGCAAAGATTAATTTGTAACCTTGCCCTTGACTCCTGTTAATGGTCATTAAAAAATCGAGTTGAACTGGGAACTGCAATCGTGGGAGGGATTGTGGGAGATTGTATCACAGGTACATCGCAAAGTCAGTAACCACCCCCGTGTTTACAAACTCAAAATCTTGACATCAACTACATTGTCAATTGCTTCAGTGAATTTAAATGTTGTTCCATCGCATAGCCTCTGTGTGTTTTATTCTTTAGAAATTTGAGTTGATTCACTTTCAACCGATTGAAAAAGCTGTTATTGTAACTAAGAATCCTTAATTTGGAAACAGATTCTTAATGAACTAGCACCGAGCAAACAATTCTCCACTAAATATCTGTGCGGTCCACAATGACCGCACAGAATATACACTCACAACGTCCACCCTTGCTTCACATACTGTTCTACGCTTATAATTACTGGAAGAGTATTAATAGTTTTCAAGTTAATTAATTTTTTGTATTGGTATTCCTCTCACGGTTCGTCATGCTCTTGGAGTGATCAGTTGTTCACTTCAATGTATCTTGGGAAGTGGGAAACTTTTAGCAATAACATAAAAGTAATCTTAAGTAGTCTATATCCCTTTCTTTAGGTAAAATAAGTATGATTAATCCTGTTCTATATGAAAGGAAAAGGTATAAAAGCGTAGTTATAATTATTTTTACCTATTTAATCTATTATGTAGTGTGTTTCTTTTAGTATGTTCACGAATATTAGTGAGTATTTAGCTGAGACCAATTAACCCTTGCTTACTATTAATTTCGTGGTTTTGTTATATTGTTTGCTGCTTTATTTTTAATTTATTGGGTTTTTTTTTAATTTGGAAATTCCAATTTTTATCTATTTATTATGCTTGCAAATACTATGAATTGTTTTGATTTAATAGGTAAATGAAGTTAGGAGATTTGTATAATATAGTTTAGATATGATTTTATATTAATAAATAAAAAAAAATAATTCCAGGTATTCAAGTTTTTATGAAAATAATTATCTAAGGATTGTAAGTAAGAGATCAAACAGCTTTTAGCGCTGATAGAGTAAACATTCCAGAATGCTTTAAATATCTCAAGAAGTATTTCGTCACATTTTTGCCTCCTATAATATAATTTTAAAAAGTTCAAAGTATCCTTATATAAACATATTGTTACCTCAAAATATATTTTAGTTCGTATTAGTGCAATACAATTATTATTACTAATTTATCTCTAATTTTTTTGTTTTAGTAAAATGCTGAGTTGTATTTTAAATTGTTAGAAAGTCGTAAACAAAAATATGTATTATCTGGGTTTTTATTTTTATATTTGAAAGAATGAATTTATTTAATTTTTGTAATAATTTGTTGACATTTTCCTTGTTTGCTTCACTTTTAATTATACCATATACTCATGAAATATACGGATATAAAAAATCTAAAGTGTAAAAGTGGTTTATAACTACTTATATTTTTTATATTAAAATTCGCACTTTTATTTTTTAACTTTTGCATATTAACATTTTTACATCCTGGCTATCCAAACTTAGGAAAAGGTATAGTTTTAATACATATGCTTAAAATTGTGAACCAGTTTCAAAAAACTTTAATTTGTGCTTATTTTTAAATAATCCGTTTCAAGATGGTGGCCGTTTATAGTTACACGAGTATAGAATTGTATTGTTATATGTGAATATTTCACTGAAAAATAAAAAAAACCTATTTTTGTAAAATTTGACGTCGAATAAAATGTTTTGCAGACATGGGCTCGATGCGGACTTTTCACAATTTCATAGCAGTGGTGTCCCTAACATCTATACAAACTTTCAGCTTTCTGGGAATTTTTGCAAGGGTCAATGTCTAAATTGACAGGACTAATATACGCTAAAAAAGTATTGTCATGAAAGATGTCAAAATTATAGAGTTCATAAACTGTTTAAGTGTAACAAATCTATACAATATTGAACATTGTTGTCCCATTATTGTTGTGCAAATTAAACATCTAAACTAATAAGGCGTCTTTATTTTGAAATTAGGAAATGGGAACCATGTATAATCTCAATCCATGATTATCCTTCATACGGTTTATGTTCTCTTGATTCCGGGAATAAAGGTAATAAGTCTGAAAATCTTGCTATCAAATTGCTTTTGCAATAATGCTGAAAACGTGTAGAACTTTTCAGTTCGTATATCCACAATGGCTTGGCGCAGAGGTGAGATACTTGAACCTAGAATGACTTTTTTGCTGCCGCTGCCATCTTTCTACCTTCCTACCGTCCTTCAAATAAGGGTACGAGGTAGCCACTCCATTTTAACCTTTCCTCTCTGCATATGAAGCAAATAAACTCGTCGGAAGGGGTTGCATAGAGCAAGTCATGTTTTAATGATATAGGATCCACGAAAGTTAGAAGAAATATTGTATATTTCAATTATTTGTTACACACGTTGGAAAACTATTGCCTCCATTTGGGCAGACACATCATTTGGCCTTATATAGGCATTGTGGTTAAGGGATGGGGGTTCTGGTGATGTCAATATAATTTATTATTGTTACTGTATCAATTTAAATTTTAGGTATAGGAAACTATGAATGTAATGAGAAACTACTTTTTTCTAAATTGGCTGTTTAGTAAGAAACGGAATCATAGGAGAATCTAGTTTCCACTCCTAATTGAGCACTTGTCTAGTTGAAAGGTAGTACTTTTGATAGGGTTAATATTGCTAGAACACACTTTGCTAGATTGCTATATTGAGTATTAAAGGCGAGAAGCGTATCACTATGATATCAGTTCCCCCTGGTCAGGGGTATGAGATTGCCAATTGATAAGAAGTGTACCGAATGGTTTAGGCTATTAACGGATCTAGGCTGAAAGTTTATTGTCCAAACCCAATTTGTTGGGCTGGTGTAATTTTATCCCCTTTACTAAAACTACACACTTTAATACAGTTTTAATAATTTGAACCACACAATGTAATGATTTATCTATTTTATCAATTTGCACTAACACCACAATTATTATATAATTATATCTAGTAGCAGGGTATTCTGAACTCCATTTTCCATATTTTCAATATAATCGTTTGACATAAAAATGATACATAAAAAATGCCTACGGATCCAGTGTATTTTGGGGAGTTCGTTAAAAGATTTATGACGTCGATTTCGAATTTATGGTTAGAAGAAACGTACAAGAGAGCCTCCCAAAACTCGAGATAAGTATTCGGTAGACACTTGGAAGGTTAACATAGTGTGGGATACCACACATGTTGTGACAAATCACCTGTCCTGAATCGTGGCGTGTGGTAAATGTAGTGTCCCCTTCCGAGCGACATTGATATTTTCCCATATCCCGCTGCGCTGTTTATTGGTCCCCGTACTACACGGTTACATGCTGGGCTTGATGATTCCGAAGTTGAATTGTAATTGTATCCCAAAACATTGATCTATAGTACATAAACAAGAAAGCTTAGGATACCATAATCATGACAGAAAGAATATGTTTCGAGTCTGTCATCAGAAACACTTCAGTTGCGTATATATATTTTTCTGTTCTTTCTTCACTAGTAATGTTGCAATTCCAAAAGCATGGTTTCATTTGGAGTTGGTTTCATTTGGAGTTGGTTTCATGTAACCACAAATGTCTTTTATTATTAGATCGCTAATAATATTTATAATTTTTAACACTTGGTGGTAATTTAATAACTCCTGGTGAGTTTGTCGTGAGCTTTAATAAAGTCAACAGCTGCTGTTTAACATTTTACGAGGTCTGCAGACTTGGTAAAAAGAGGCAAGTCATCCGTTACAGAAGCTTCTTCAGCAAATTATCTCATCTTTCTTTCATGTTACCAAAATTTATATTATATAATAAATAAATAAAACTTTATTAAGTATAATAAATAGTAAAGTTTTAGAAGAAATTTTTACTTTACCAACAGTTTTTCGTACTTCAGCCTATTCCAATTAAATAAATTATTTTCTATAACTAATAATAGAGATTTATTTTCTGTTCTCTGAATTCCAACTTCACCTGTTTCCAGTATTGTACTGGCCTAACGTATTGTTTGTACAATCTAAAGAATTATCCGTTTCTTTCCCTTGCGTGTTTTAAGGTTTATATTTTATAAATTTTAGCGCAAGGAGGTCCAAAATTTGTTTAACCTATCCATCTCGATTGTACTGATTATTGTATGCCAAAACTAAAATATTTATTACAGACATCATTTATTGATTTAATTTATTGGACCATGAAGTTGTGAATATTTGTGATAATAAACCTACCTAACGGTATTAATATGTTCTACGTTTTATGATTATCAAACTTTAAATATTATTACAACGTATACTATTTTTAGCACAAAAGTAAAACAGCGTTTAATACTTGCATTAAATACTATGTTTAATAAATTGTACTATCATTAATAATACTCTACTCTCAATATTTTTTTATGCACGAAATACTAGTATAGTAGATTTGTGTTGCCTTTCTTTTTTCCTAGGAACCTGCAGAATATGTAGATACTACATGTACATGTAGCACAAGATATGCTTGCAGTTGTTTATAACCTAGTGCATCACGGAAGAAGCTCAACGAATACCTCTTGTTGTACTTCAAAATGTTTTTCAAGGATTTTGTAACGAGGTAGTGCACTGCCAAACATCAGAAGGACAACACTTTTAACACTTCCCATTGTAAGTACTTCTACAATTATTACTGTGTGTTGTAATTAATTCTTATCTTCCATTAATTATTACTCGAGTTCGGTGTTGTATAAATAAAGCTTATTTCCCACAGTGGCATATTAGCTCTTTTATTGTATACGCCGCCATATCTACATTAGTATTTTCAGATTTGGTTTTCTACATTAACTCTCCTTAATGAGATCTTAAAATAAGGTATTACTCAATCCATCCTTGCATGTAAGATTTTAATTACATCCTTAATGCCATCCTCCCATACATGGTTGTTATGTTATGTAATACGATAGCCGTATATCACTACGCAGATTGTTTTCTTAATGTTCATACATTATGTACATACTTCTTGCTTGGACATGTAAAGTAAGTTCAAGATATATGAACTTATGTCATGTGAATTATTTTGAATATGTAAGAAGAATGTTCATAATATTTTATGGACAAGGAGTTGCTAGATGGAATTACTTTTAAGTAAAAATGTAAAGGATGTGAGCTGTCGTAATTTTAGTTCATTCAGTATTGTCTTTTATTTTGAAATGTGTATATGAAGTTTTATCAATACGAGTTAGTTTATCAGTAGACACGCTGGAATAACATAGTTATGGAAATATAATCCCATACTGATCTTTACAGAAATTTCCTTTTTAATTTTACGTGCAGTTGTCTTTCTAGTTATTTAGACTACTACGTGTTTCCTGTTTTCTTTAGTTTTCTAGCCTTGTCAATAGAGTTTTTACGTAAATATTTGTTTCCCTGGTTGTAGAATATTATGCCAAAAGAGAAGAAAAACATAACTGTCCTTGATTTTCACGGAGGACAGTTTAGTGGTTCAGTATGCTTTATTTTTCAGGTATGGTTCAAGGATTCCTAAATCTTTGTTGTTATGTACATAACTTTATAGTTACCCATGTGCTTATTCTGCTTACTTAAGTATTACTAGAAAGAAGCAGCCAAAGCACTCACTGCTAGAGGAGTAAAGTTGAGGGTCGGATCAGGCGTAATGTTGACTCTGCGGTTATGGAATCCTATTACGCGAGTTCGAGTGTTCCAGGGAGGGTTCAAGTTATTCCAATTACAACTTCAATCCTGATTAATCGTTACCTTACGATCGGGAATTTACTTGCTTATTTTTTAGAAGGGGTTGAATTATATGTAATTAATATCTTATCTATATTCATTCAATAAGATAACCAAATTAAAAACTACAAGAATATTGTTACAAAACTCTTAACAGTTTTCAACGTTTTATGAAAATCGATAAGAGTGTCGTGGGCAGACAACTAGCAGTTACCCAAAGTGTCGTACGCAATTCTGTAAACAGGGACACTATGGGTATATTCATTTTCGGTAATATTCTAAACACTCCTGTAAGAAGTTATATATAGTATAAAATATTGCATTTTTTGATCCTATTTAAGTTTAAAGACCAGTAAAAGTGTTTCAAAACGTTGAATTCGGAGAGCGAACGGCTTTCTACATATCATTATTTCCATATTTATTTATTTTTTATTCATTAACTCTAGCGATTTCTTTTACAGTAGGGATGTTTTAAGTTAGTTTAAGGCAATCCTAAATCAAAGTCCTTAGTTTTTCAGTTAAAGCCCTTACTTTACCCTCAACTTTACCATTCGTTGGCTGCCTCTTTCTAATAATACTAAAGTATGCAGAATAAGCACTATATAATTATATAGATCATTTCAAATCTTTCTGAACCCTCCTTTTGGGAGATGTACACTTGGATATAGGAAATTAATTGAATCTAGCAGGCAGTAAAATTGTAAAAAAACATCATCTGGATGAAACAGATGAAATAGTGTATATAATTCTCGTAAAAAATATAATTTTTCTATAGAGACTTCTTATTTAGTCATTAACGCAATACTTACCTCATAACTCAATAGCTTATAAATTTACTTAAATCTATAAAAACTCGGGATTAATCCTAAAAGTAGCACATGGCGTATTAATATTATTAGTGATTTATGATTACGTAACCAAGAAAGATGTATGAAATAAAATTTTGTATGGTTGCCAAAAGAAAATCAAACTTCTCAAGTATAAGGTTTTAAAAGTTGAGTTGGTTGGATAACTAATGTCAAGTGATGCTAGAGGAGAGCAATCTGGTTTTGAGCTTATCTGGTGATCGTTATGGCATTCAAGATGATTATTAACATAATACTTATGAACTTGATGGGTGGACCGTGATCAAAATGAGGAAAATGTGCCCCAAATTTACTGTAGGTCTAATCCCAAGTCAAGCCCTAGTCCTGAATCTTCTAGGTTACTTGACATTCTAGACTTTGTTCCAGACCTGATCATCAAGTTACTGACCCCGTTACCTGTATCCGTATTGCCGTCAATCTTTCACCCTAAACCTGTAACACAAAAGCTGACTTTGATTAGGGAAACTAACACTGAACCACTAAACTGTCCTCCGAGAAACTCAAGGACAGTTATTTTTTTCTCCTCTTTTGGCATAAAATTCTATAACTAGAGAAACAAATATTTACGTAAAAACTCTATTGACAAGGCTAGAAAACTAAAGAGAACTGGGAAACACATAGTAGTCTAAATAAATAGAAAGACAACTGTACGCGAAATTAAAAAGGACATTTCTGTAAAGATCAGTATGGGATTATATTTCCATGACTATATTATTCCAGAGTGTCTACTGCTGTTGGAAAATTGAAATCAGTTAATTTAAGTGATTTGTAGGTATATTATTTATATTAATAAATCAAGTGAAAATTTAGTAGCATTCGCTGATAATGTAGCTTTATTTTATCATAGTAAAAATGAAAACACATAGTACCCACAATTGCTCGTGAACTTGAAGAAATAAAAACATGGTGTGATATTTGTAAAATTATATTTAATAGATATGTGCGTGCATTACTAACACGTAAAGCATATTTTAGATATGTGTGTGAGGTAGTATGATACTTGGGAAAGAATTTGGCCATTTTTGCACCATTTATTTGATACCTAAACATTCCTATTGTTTTTTCCTAAAACTTATCACAAATTTGTAGTATATTTCTACTTACAAATTGTTGTTTAAGTTATATATACAGGGTGTATATTATGTCTGGAAACACCCAATATATATCCTTTAATAATTTAAATATAAATTTGAAACCTCTTTCAATCGTGATAGAGATTGGGCATCTACTTTTTGGAACAATGTTTTGTTATGTCACACCAACGGGGGACGTCCTGCCGAGGGTATCGTGAATATTCTTAATGGAAGCCTATACCTTGTGATACATAATTTTAAAGGTAATAGCTTACTGAATTGAATGCCACAAACCGCATCTCAAAGGAATTATTCTATCAGAAAATAGAGCATTTTTAGTATTGAAAATTTACTGATGTTCAACAATGTAATTTTAACATGGTTCTTGCCACAAAATGTGTTACACTAATTGTTTAGCATTTTTTTAAATGTTCAATTAAATAAAACAAAAATTTCATTTTAAGCTGGTTCTATTAGCACAAATTTGCCAGTTTTTTATTACAGTACAATTATGGAAATACTTATGTTATTGATTTCTTATTACAAATAAAAAATAATGTATGCTGTTAGAAAAGTCTTACAACAAACGTTTTACCTGCATTTGGTGTCAAAGCAATTGTTCGAACTGTGTTCCTTCTACGTTTTGACAATGAGCCAATCTTGTGTAAAATGATTCGACAGAGTTGCCCAACATTTCTTCAGTTATCAAAGCAATCTCCTCTATTATTCCTGTTTCTTAGGTCTTCCAAATTATGAGGCTTTCTTCTATAAACATTGGATTTTAAATGACCCCATAGGAAATAATCGATTGGTGACTAAATCCTTAGATCTTGGAGGCCATTCGATTTCTCCTCTTCGGCCAATCCATTTATGAGGAAACCTTAAATCCAAATACTCTCTTACCTGTCTCCCATAATGGGGTGGAGCACCATCCTGCTGAAACCATACATTATCAAAGTATTCTCCTGATGCAATTTGAATAGCTGGGATTATTTCATTTTGGAGCATATTGTAGTAAAGTTCGGCATTTAAATTTCCATTGATGAAAAAGGGTCCAACAATTTTGTTACCTAAAATTCCACACCATAACGTTCAGTTTTTGTGGTTGCTGTGAATGGGACTCAGTAATCCAATGTGGGTTTTCACTAGCCCAGTAACGGCAATTGTGCCTGTTAACATTGCCATTTAGGAAAAAAGTTGCCTCATCAGAAAATAGTATGTTGGTCAGAAAATCTCTATTGTCATCACATTTGCGCATCACAAGTTCACAAAACTCAACTCTTCTGTCGTAATCATCCTCACTTAACTGTTGGACTAAATGAACTTTAAATGGTTTGTATTTATTAATTTTCAAAATCTTACTCACAGACATAGGGTGCATATCATGTTGCTGTGCAGCTTTTTCTGAGCGATGTATGTGGGTCTTCAATAAATGTTTGCAAAACATCTAGTGCATGTTCTTCATCTTCTGTTGCAAAATTGTATCCTACCCCGACTTTGGCCGATTACGTACACTCCCTGTCATTTCAAAAACGCTCAATAGTTTTTTTGATATTGTTGAAACACTTATGGGATTCCTTTCTGGGAAAGTGTCATTAAACAAATTACAAACTTCCCGATAAGATCTTTGACGATCTCGCCATATCCTCGCATCATCAACAGAGTAATTCGTTCTCTTTCAGACAATTCCATTAAAATGCCAAATAAAAACTGAACTACTGTAATTAGATAACTTTGTTGACAGCAATGCTTCAGAGACACTGATTAACTCGACAGGAATGATATGACCTTTGTCCATTTGTAATTCCCAAGCTTAGACCTGTCTAGTGAAAGCTCCATGCTCAACAAAACTGAAACCTGTAGACCAGATGATTAATAACACAATAATGTTTCTCATAGGCTAGTGACCTTTGTCTCTTTAAACCTTCCTGCTGACTGGAAAACACCAAGTACAGATTCATAAGTAATCAGAGAAAGTGACTCATAAGTTTTATTTCATTGTAATAAAAAACTGGTAAATTTGTACTAATGAAACCAGCTTAAAAATAAATTGTTTATTTTATTTTAATTGAACATTTAAAAAATGCTAAAAAATTAGTGTAACACATTTTGTGGTAAGAACCATGTTAAAAATTACATTGTTGAACATCAGTAAATTTTCAATACTAAAAATGCTCTATTTTCTGATAGAATAATTCCTTTGAGATGCGGTTTGTGGCATTCAATTCAGTAAGCTATTACCTTTAAAATTATGTATCACCAAGGTATAGGCTTCCATTAAGAATATTCACGATACCCTCGGCAGGACGTCCCCCGTTGGTGTGACATAACAAAACATTGTTCCAAAAAGTAGATGCCCAATCTCTATCACGATTGTAAAGAGGTTTCAAATTTATATTTAAATTATTAAAGGATATATTTGGGTGTTTCCAGACATAATATACACCCTGTATAGTGTCTGTAAAGTATTATAAATTAAAGTGATATATACATTTTAAAATCTTTACAAGCACATAAAGCATTTTTTAGATATGTGTGTGCTTTTCAAGCACATAAAGCATATTACAGATATGTGTGAGAGGTAGTATGATACTTGGAAAAGAATTTGGCCATTTTTGTCCCATTTATTTGATACCTAAACATTCCTATTGTTTTTTCTTAAAACTTATCACAACTTTGTAGTATATTTCTACTTACAAAATTGTTGTTTAAGTTATATATATATATATATATATATATATATATATATATATATAGTTGATAACTCCTATTGATAAAACTACATATACACATTTCAAAATAAAAGATAATACTGAATGCACTAAAATTACGACAGCTCACATCCTTTACATTTTTACTGAAAAGTAATTCCATCTAGCAACTCCTTGTCCATAAAATATTATGAACATTCTTCTTACAAAGTCAAAATAATTCACATGATAAATGTTCATATATCTTGAACTTACTGTACATGTCCAAGCAAGAAGTATGTACATTATGTATGAACATTAAGAAAACAATCTGCGTAGTGATATACGGCTATCGTATTACATAACATAACAACCATGTATGGGAGGATGGCATTAAGGATGTAATAAAAATCTTACATGCAAGGATGGATTGAGTAATACCTTATTTTAAGATCTCATTAAGGAGAGTTAATGCAGAAAACCAAATCTGAAAATACTAATGCAGATATGGCGGCGTATACAATAAAAGAGCTAATATGCCACTGTGGGAAATAAGCTTTATTTATACAACACCGAATTCGAGTAATAATTAATGGAAGATAAGAATTAATTACAACACACAGTAATAAATTTAGAAGTACTTACAATGGGAAGTGTTAAAAGTGTTGTCCTTCTGATGTTTGGCAGTGCACTACCTCGTTAGAAAATCCTTGAAAAACATTTTGAAGTACAACAAGAGGTATTCGTTGAGCTTCTTCCGTGATGCGCTAGGTTATAAACAACTGCAAGCATATCTTGTGCTACATGTACATGTAGTATCTACATATTCTGCAGGTTCCTAGGAAAGAAAAAAGGCAACACAAATCTACTATACTAGTATTTAGTGCATAAAACACATATTGACAGTAGAGTATTATTAAAGATACTACAAATTAATAAACATAGTATTTAATGCAAGTATTAAACGCTGTTTTACTAATAATTGTATGAGTTAATTTAAGTGATTTGTAGCTATATTCTTACATTAATAAATCAAGTGAAAGGTTAATAGCATTCGCTAATGATGTAGCTTTATTTTATCCTAGTAAAATTTAAAACACATAGTATCCATAACTGATCGTGATTTTGAAGAAATAAAAACATGGTGTGATATTTATAAACTGATATTTAATATTGATAAAACTACATATGTAAATTTTAAAATAAAAGGTTTTTGTACTTCCTCGATTAAAATTTCATGTCATTAATTGTAGAAACAATATCTGCTACTGTTAATAAATTGAATGAGTCAATAATATGAAATATTTAGGTATTGTCTTGAAGATAAATTATATCCGGATAGTCGTTTAAATAAACTTTATAAAAGAATTCTCAACCTTTATATGAAAACGTTACTTTTTTAAATACTTTTATAATAAAGGGCTATTACAAACATTATATTATTCTTTAACTCTGCAGTGTGGTATGACTTGTTAGGGAAGAACATTTAAGTCAGATTTTTTTCCTGAACATTAAACAACGCATGACAAAATTCAGATTTTAATTTATTATTTGCTAAAATTGTTGTGTTACATACCACCAGAAATCTTATTTAATCATTCAATTTGTAAACTTACATACATTCATTCATTCGCCAATTATTCCTACTTCCAGCGATGGATTTAATCAGTCTTTATAATTGGTGGTCTCCCAATCATATGCCATAACTCGTCAACGTTATAAAATGTGTATTCCATTAAAAAGCGTTCAAACGAATTTTTGACTCCTCGAGCGTTGGAGGGTTTTTTTATTGAATCTTGTAATTTGTTGACGAAATAAACACCTGCCTGTAAAGCAAGCGTTCATAATGCACCGTTCTGTGTCTAACAGTTTTGTAGGGTTATTTGCCTCTAGTCTCATACACATGTATGTCTCGGCCATTCGTCATGGCACATCTAGGGGAAAAACCCGTTGTTTCCGTAGAGGCTGGGCAGCGACAACAGTTGCAAATTTTTAAAGGCTTCCTTGCACGACTCTCTACATTTCAACTGAGTGATAATGCGGATTACTTGTTTTTGCTGCATGAATGCCTTTCTGAACTGATTGTAGACCCCCAACGCTAGCGTGAGATGGGGGTAAATCAAGCCATAATACGCTGTCATCAGAACCTGACTAGGGCAGTATTTTGCTAAAGACCTTAAAACATAAATGCCTGAGGCCATTTCAGAGCATACGTGGTTGATGTGATCATTCCAAGTCAACCCTAGATCTAGGTATATTCAAGGAATTTCGAACAGTAGACTTCTTCCAGCATGGTGTCAGCTAACATAACACCTGGTTCGTCTTTCCTGTCGACTTTTCAGAATTTTTATTAAGACTTAGGGTGTTGAAATGTTGGGCGCAGTTGTTGATCTCAACAAAACATTGCTGTTCCAGAAGCAGTTTTTATTTGCTAGTGAAACAAAGAGTAGTGTCAACAGCATACTGCAGAAGTCTTCTGTGCACAAATGAGGAACCTACGTCTTTGACATAGATCAGGAAGAAAATTGGGCTGAGGATTGAGCCCTGTGGGACACCATAACTCAGGTGAATTGGGCCAGATAATTTGTTTGATATCTGGCCAATTTGAGTTCTGTGGCTTAGAAATGGTTACTTGGTGAGGCACGCCTCGCATGCCATGAGGTTCAAGTTTGTAAAGCATTGTAACTTGGTCAATCCAATCTATAGCTTTCGATAAGTCTAGGAACACACTCAATGTGGGATTCCTGAAGCCAAAGTGGTCTTTAGATAGCTGTTTGTGCTTATTCAAAAATGATTGTTAAGAAAAGTGTTAAGAATATTTTGCTAAAAATTGTGACATGCCGGTAATTTGTTTGGTAAGTGGGGATCGTCTTTCTTGAAAATCGGTGTTACTTTCGCGGTTTTTAGGATTCAGGAAAAACTCCTTGTTCAAAAGATAAGTTTAATAATTGGGTCTCACAATATGCTTTGAACATTTTTTATGAGCCACGTTGACATTAAATTAAATTTAAATCATTTGAGTATCAGATCTGTATTAAGTTTTATTTCCATGTAATATTATTCCAGAGTTTCTACTGTTGAGGGAAAATTGAATTTAGTGAATTTTAGTGACGCATCTCTATTCATCCTTTTAATAAATTATTTATTATCGTGTAATTTCAAAGAAAAATAATTGCATTCTCTGATGATATAGCTTTATTTTATCCTACTGAAATTGAAAACTATTTTTGACCCACAATTTACCAAATCTTTTGGAATCCTCCTGTTAGGGAATGTACACTCGGATATAGGAAAGTAATTTAATCTAGCAGCTAGTATAATAATAAAAAAAAAAAATAAATAAAAAAAAAAAAAAAAAACAAGATCTGTATTAAAAACGTATATAGTGTATATCTTATTTTAATAAAATATGATATTCTAAGCGACTTCTTATTGACTGATAAACGCAAGACTTACTTCATGACTGAATTGCTCAAAATTTTACTTTTGGTTATAATAAATCATGGGACTGTTTGGTTTTAATAAATCATGGGGCTGTTTGTAGTTACGAACCTCATTGGCTGTAGAGGTATTTAAATGTTCAAATAAGTTAAAAGCTTTAATGTTCAACTCTTGTACTGTATAATGTCTTTACAAGTATAAGACCGCTGAAATTAAAGAGAAAGATATAATTTAAATTTTGGGATGATATAATTATATTTAAATTTTTGCAGTATCCACTTAATATAATATCTTGCTATACGTCGCTTTAAAGCAATATTGTAGATAAATGTTTAATGTAATGTAACTTGTCAGGGAGATAATTTATATAATAAGGATATGGTACACACGGAAGAGTTCTTTGTTTTTACATGTTAAGTATTACGTTTACATTTTCATTTATCACAGTGTCAAATTTCAAATGACAAGACAACAA
Source organism: Homalodisca vitripennis (assembly GCF_021130785.1). Taxonomy (NCBI): domain Eukaryota; kingdom Metazoa; phylum Arthropoda; class Insecta; order Hemiptera; family Cicadellidae; genus Homalodisca; species Homalodisca vitripennis. The sequence continues at coordinate 174,557,014 of NC_060209.1, forward strand.
GAATTCATAGCAATCATAAGAGAATTGTCACAGAACTCTGACAGTTCCGTTATGTCTCCCGTGACAAGCTATTCGATAAGCACTTACTTTACATGTTGCGGACAGAGGTGCTACAGTTTTACTTTGAGTAATATAAGAATTCTGTAGAATAAGATTCTGACAGATATAATATATCTCTGAACCAAATATATTTCCTTTCATTATAAGAAGTAGCAAATTATTTATTTGGGATGTACATTACATATGAATTTTTTATACGTGTATAAAACGGTCTTATATGTTAAATGTTTCTTTTTTATAATATTTGCCCTGTTTGAGAGCCTACTTGTGCATATTTTGTGTGTAAGACTGAACAACTTAGTTTGTTAAGGATGTGCTAACATTGCTAATTAATTTTCGTGTCTTCTACCATTAAAACACATAATATTGTAATGTTTTTAGACTAGGCATGTAAAATATGCACGTCTTCACAAATATATCACCTTAGGATTTACCTTCACAAAGAATTTAGCGTTCTTCTTTTTGTGTGTTTACGAATATTCGTGAGTATTTATCTGAGATTAAAAAACCCTTTCTTGCTCTTAATTTCGTGGTTTTGTTATATTGCTTGCTACGTTATACTGATATATTTATACCGTTATAACATTATATATTTTAATAAGAGTGTAAACATAACAAATAACGTATGATGACGTTCGAAGCTTTTTGACGTGACAACGTCTTAAATTAGGTTGCGGCTCGGAGTCACTCATGAAAAAGTGTAACGCCCGGTAACGTTACGATGCCCGTCCAGTGGGTCCGCCGCATGGGATAAAGCAGATAACTATGTTTATTCGTGAAAATGTGGAGTGCTTAGATTCGTCATTTACAACAACTACAACAATAAAGGTAAATAATTGTACACTGATATTTCATTATCGTAAACTATGATTGATTGATTAATTGTTAGATTGACACAAAAGTTGAGAAACTGAGTTTATCGGTTATGTCATACTATTGACAAATGTTGATAGTGTTAAGTAAATTATTAGTTTAAATCACTCTGCAATCAATCGTAATTCAGTCGATTGAGAAGAAACAGCGCGTATTGCTAGTCAAACATTTAAAATAACAAATTATAACCTCTAACCTGTCATAACAGTGCGACCAAACAAACGAACTAAACCGACCAATCACCACGCGCGGAGTTAGAATTTAACTGTGTTTAGCAAGAATTTCAAATTCCAATTTTAGTAAATGTTTTATTCAACTTTACCATTTACAATAACACATTTTAATTAATTTCAAATTATGTACAATGTTTTAGTAAACAAAATATATTTCTATAGTTAAAATTTGTGCAATTCTTATTTTCATTCAATTCCTTGTTCCTATTGTGTAATTTAATAATATTCATATCAATAAATATTCTACCGAGAGAAAAAGACGTTGTCACGTAAAATCTTCGCCCGTAAAACCGACTTTACAGGCAACCATAATTGTTTTTACTATACATCTCATGTGTACGTGTTGATTATAAACATGTTTATTTTTATACTATATGGATAAAAGCATTATAGAGGGCCACAATTTGGTAAAATATGGGTATATTGTATTAGTGGAATCGTTTTTTACTTATATTATAAATGTCCTTTTCAACTTATGTTTTATTGGACAATTGCAGACGTTTACAAACACGTAATATTTTTAAAAAATAAGAGGTGTGATTGACTATTTAAAATATTTCTGTTAGACATATAACTCATGGTAAAAACCTCACCGTATATGTAGATAACGAGGTAGATTATTTTACAATTATTTAAAAAAACACACATTATTCAGACTAAATACAAACTGGTATATCAATAATATCAATAATAACGGAATCAATTTGATACCAACCATCAGGAATTGATTTGTTTCCCGCTCATGATAACGTACTAACATTTTGGTAAAAACGAATAATTTACACCTAATTTAATTAGTTATAATAGCCGCAGAACTACAAATTGAAATTCTTCACGTTTACGTTCTTTGTAAACCATTGATTCTTTCAGTTGGTTGGACGATAAAATACTCGTAATAAATTCTTTCTAGATAACAAACAATAATCAGGTACTCAGAGAACACGTTTAAGACTGTTGTTACTTGTAATATTACGTCTGGGTCATGTATACTGCAAGTAGACAGTGCTGTAATGTAATTCACCAGGAAGACAATGTTGTGTTGCGACGAAAGGGTCGACTGAGCTGCCTTATTTGCTGTTTACTGATGGAATCACTAGTCGCAGTTTACGATTGTATCCAGAAACACTTGGACAAGTGGCGCTCTGCTGCGGCAAAGTGTGCTACTACATAATGCATGAGACAAACCTAGCTGCTCTTTCTCAATAGTGACTTTCGGTGAGTCAACATTGAAGCACCTAACATTTTTATTAAATAAATAAAACGTTATTTACTGCATTCTACTTATAAACTGTTCTATTAATCTGAGTGATTACAACAGTTCAATAGACAATTTATTATATCGTATTTTATATTCATTTTTTTAATGTGATGAAAGAAAGTAATTAGATCTAGGAATCTATAACTGTATAGAAGTACAACTTGGTAATGTTCAAAATGACTAGCATAAATAATTAACTTTGACGATGTTACATGTGTTGTACATTATTATTGTAAAAAGTGTTAATGTATAATTCGTGAAGTTAGATTATATTGAAAAATTCCAGAGTATATTCGTATTTATAGGGTGCTATTCAATTCTGTATGAATTATCAATAGACCAGTATATAGAGTTATGCTTATTAATGGATCTATTATAAATTGGTATATCTAAATAAAGATTTAACATCATGCAACCTTCCTTTTAACACCATACTACAAAAACGTTGTTGTTGGTGATTATTTATAAAACAATATTTGTTGTATAAGATCACCACACCTTTAGCTCAAAGCTCGCTACTTTCTCTCTACTGTTTTTGTTTTTTATCGTAGGACAAAAAGCTTAGAAATTGAATTTAGACCTCAAAGGATATTCTGGATAAATGAGGTTTGTGGTAGGGGTCGCCTCCTGGCAAGATACATGAGGAAGGACTTAGGTGATTAATCTCAATCGTGTTTCCTCTGAAGAAGGGGAAACCAGGTTTGAATCAGTCTGCCTACTAAAAGCTAGTAGGGGCCGGCAGGCCATTGTGCCTTTATGTCAAGGCTAGCTACAGACTTGAACACTTGGGGAATCCCACCAACTCCAACAGTCATCTATAGAAGACTAGTTCTATCGAAATACCCTTACACCCCAGAATCTCAGCATTTGCTGTTAGTGATGTGCCGCTCCTGGACATCAATGAAGCTGTCCATATTTAAGTAACACATTGGTTTTTGCTGTACCCACTTAAAAGTTAACTGGACGGTATAAACCAGCCATAAGTGAACCCTCATGGGAGTGTTTACTCTTAAGAGTGTTACAATACCTTTGGTGAATGTGACCTTCAGGTCAAAAAGATGTACCATCTTATCAAGTAGCTGAATTCGCATTGTGATATGCGATTTAAAGGTAATATAAACATTTAGTTTTGCTGAATTACATTTCTAAAATTATAATTATTAATTTAATGTAAGGATGAGTTAACAATAAAGGCGTTATTCATTAATAATCATATTGTGTTATTTCAGTACAACAACAATTCAACACTACTGATACATTGTAGTGTTGAATGTTTTAATCAAAATGAAAAGTCAAACATATGTGAGAACACGTCTAAACACGTAATCTCTAACCGGCTCACGTTCTACTGATTGGCATTCTTCCACTAGGCACGTTACCCCTCGGCAACACTTTACTGGCACTCTCTTGAATATTGAGTTATTCAACACGATTTACAGCAAATCCTCGTACGTGTATTAATCTATTTTATAAAGTTTTATTTGTAAGAAGTAACGTGCAATGATATGACAAAATAGTTTAAGTATACGCTAATATACAACTTATATAATCCATGATACATCATTTATGTAAAGGCACTATAGTTAGGTTGTAAATTTGCATTGAATAATAAAGACCAAATATATTGTGATGTACTAAATTGAGCTATATTTAAATAGTGTGGGCTTCCATAAAAAAATTTAAAGTGCAATGCCCTCAACAATGCCATAATGGAAAATGATGACGAAATCGGTCAATAAATAACCTAGATTAAATATTTTAACTGTTGTAATGCACGGCAAACCTTTCATTAACCGTGCATAATAAATAGTAAAACCTAATATCTACATTATTTATTGACCCATTTTTATTACGAATGTGTCAAAAGCTTTTACTGAATTAAATAATGAGCCACTTTTATTATGCTCTAAACAGTTTAACAATTATAACATTTACAGTCTTAAGCTTTTTAAAGATACAGCCAGGCAGACAAACAGTAAATAAATAGATGGACGATTGGTAGCATTTAACTTTTTGCTCTTCTTGGTCTTTGGAACAATATCTTATAGTTTTTATAGAGAGGATGGGATAATTTGTGAAGATGGGATGGAGTTTGGTACTCAATCACGCAAAACCTAAGTTAAAAATTTCGGCAAAATTTTTCTTGTATATTGTTTATATATAAGAGTAAAACAAAGGCATATTTTATTCCAAAATATCACCCACATACACTCTTCAAAGTTCAATTAAGAAAATTAAATTCTTTTAATGTTATCAATGTTTTATGGAGAACCTGAGGTTTTGAGTAATGTATGGTTTTTAGACGAATATCATATTTATTTTTAAGGTCAACTTATACAAAACACGCAGACAACACGTTTTCTTGGGTTTTAACGTCCTGTTGGTGATTTCAGAGTTCACACCATAGTAAGCGTGTCTGCACGGTGTTAAAGAGAGGCATAATTGGTGCATACTTTGTTGAAGGCATTAAAGGAAATTCTCTTACTGTAAATGAGGGCTGATTTACGGCCATTACGATCGTTTTGTAGGAGATTTACTCGTGCCTAAAACCTGCATTTCCATTCAAAATGGTTCCAGCAAGATATCGCAGTTACGCCGCTTTAGATAACATTACTATCCAGTTAGAAACCGTCTCATCTCATTTGAAACATACTTTCTCTACCCAGTCCATACTTCTGACGCCTACACCTGGAGAATGTTGAAGTAGAAGATTTTCCGAGTGGATCCACCAGCTACCATAGTTCAACTCAAAAGTAAATAACCATGCGTATAAGGACCATGAAATAACCCTCTTCTCCAAAACCTTTAACATGCAAAACCTTTAACAAATACACGTGCGTCCAACGGACATCATATTCAACAAGTTAACAGTTATAATAACTAGTTAATTTATAAGTAAAAGGTATAAAATATATATATATATATATATATATATATATATATATATATATATTTAATTTAACCGTCTTGTTTGGCGTTCAATAGGGGAGTAATGTAAAAAGACCCTTGTTTTTCCTCCCTAAGAGCAACGTCAAAACTCTTTCAGTTTTATCAATTAATTATTAATACTGTTTTATTTGCGAATCCCTTATACGTACACAAATGTTATCCAAAATTAACAGACAGTGTCGACAGAAAACATTGTTAACTTAATAAAAAAATATATTTAGAAAATTATGCATATAGGAATAAATTATTAAAAGCGATGGAAAGATAAAGTTGATGTCGCCACCAGCCTGTGGCGGAAGTGAGATAGCCAGGCTCACGCCGGAAATAACGGTGTACATTCCGGGAAACAGATAAGGGTCGAGGTTACATTTCCAGTTTTGTGTCCTCGTACATTCCCCGCCATTACTTTTAGTTAAGAAATTTTACTACAGAAGAGAACAAATTAATACGTAATTGGTGATGATACTCTTATGATATTATGTATAACGTGTACTATACACTATCTCTTTATTTTTGTCTATTATTGTTGTATAGCACCCTTAAAACTATAGCAATAGTAATTTTTTAATTTAATGCATTACGATAACAAACTCTGTGTCCCACGAAAGTGTTTACAATTTTGAAACTGCTAGATGAGAATGTGGTGTTCAATTTGAACGAATGCAAAATTTGCATTGAATTTTAGCAAAATTGCAAAATGTTGGAAATTTTTTTTAAAGTGTACCTAAAATGGCTGGCGACCGTAATGTAGAGTTTAACTGAGAGTACGCACTGTATATAAATCACCATCATCTTTATATTGTTGTGATTAAATTAATATATATATATATATATATATATATAATGAAACATTTTACAAATCAAACGTAAATTTGTGCTAGTGATTGTTACTGTGCAACGTTAAAATTTCAAGGTGCACATTTGAATTTTTTCCTTCCTGACGTATATTTAGCTGGTGGCTGTTTATAAATGTAAACATCTTCGTGGGATATAGGGTTTATAAGCATTATGAGTCAGTGCAGTCTTTTTCCCGGCTAATGCCATAGAGTTTCTTTTTCTTTTCATTAGCTTGACAGTTATCCCATGCAATACCATAGTTCCCTTTCGGCTATACTTCTGTCATACAATGATATAAAGAATATAATCAATTTTTAAAAAGATGCCTGTAATGTTTATAGTATGGTGTTTAAATACCTACACTATTTTGTACTTGGTTAGTTGTAAGAGGGATTTGTTAGGATTTTAATGGTACATGGATTGGGCGTCGTGGAATGTCTTCTCGTCAGATATTTCCTAATCCGAAACTTGCACCACTGACATAGAACCCCACACCAGGGAGACATTGATGTGTAATTTCGCTGTGATACATCTTTAAGTACTTTTATTTTTATTAAAAATATATTTAATTCTTTGTATATTTATGTTTGTGTTTTAATAAACCAATGAAATGTGTGTTACATGATAAAATTGAACTTGTAACTACTATGAAACATTGATTCATACAGTCACACAGAGTTGTGTGTTTCTATTAAGACGGCTGTGGGGCACTGCCTGGTATACCGGCAGAAGACACGTTCGAGAAGCATGCTCGTGATTCATCCAGCCACACAGTGTTGTGTGTTTCTATTAAGACGGCTGTGGGGGCACTACTAGGCATACCGGCAGTAGACACGTTCGAGCAGCAGGCTCGTGATTCATACAGTCACACAGTGTTGTGCGTTTCTATTAAGACGGCTGTGGGGGCACTACTAGGCATACCGGCAGTAGACACGTTCGAGCAGCAGGCTCGTGATTCATACAGTCACACAGTGTTGTGCGTTTCTATTAAGACGGCTGTGGGGGCACTACTAGGCATACCGGCAGTAGACACGTTCGAGCAGCAGGCTCGTGATTCATACAGTCACACAGTGTTGTGCGTTTCTATTAAGACGGCTGTGGGGGCACTACTAGGCATACCGGCAGTAGACACGTTCGAGCAGCAGGCTCGTGATTCATACAGTCACACAGTGTTGTGCGTTTCTATTAAGACGGCTGTGGGGGCACTACTAGGCATACCGGCAGTAGACACGTTCGAGCAGCAGGCTCGTGATTCATACAGTCACACAGTGTTGTGCGTTTCTATTAAGACGGCTGTGGGGGCACTACTAGGCATACCGGCAGTAGACACGTTCGAGCAGCAGGCTCGTGATTCATACAGTCACACAGTGTTGTGCGTTTCTATTAAGACGGCTGTGGGGGCACTACTAGGCATACCGGCAGTAGACACGTTCGAGCAGCAGGCTCGTGATTCATACAGTCACACAGTGTTGTGCGTTTCTATTAAGACGGCTGTGGGGGCACTACTAGGCATACCGGCAGTAGACACGTTCGAGCAGCAGGCTCGTGATTCATACAGTCACACAGTGTTGTGCGTTTCTATTAAGACGGCTGTGGGGGCACTACCTGGCATACCGGCAGTAAACACGTTCGAGCAGCAGGCTCGTGATTCATACAGTCACACAGTGTTGTGCGTTTCTATTAAGACGGCTGTGGGGGCACTACCTGGCATACCGGCAGTAGACACGTTCGAGCAGCAGGCTCGTGATTCATACAGTCACACAGTGTTGTGCGTTTCTATTAAGACGGCTGTGGGGGCACTACCTGGCATACCGGCAGTAAACACGTTCGAGCAGCAGGCTCGTGATTCATACAGTCACACAGTGTTGTGCGTTTCTATTAAGACGGCTGTGGGGGCACTACCTGGCATACCGGCAGTAGACACGTTCGAGCAGCAGGCTCGTGATTCATACAGTCACACAGTGTTGTGCGTTTCTATTAAGACGGCTGTGGGGGCACTACCTGGCATACCGGCAGTAAACACGTTCGAGCAGCATGCTCGTGATTCATACAGTCACACAGTGTTGTGCGTTTCTATTAAGACGGCTGTGGGGGCACTACCTGGCATACCGGCAGTAGACACGTTCGAGCAGCAGGCTCGTGATTCATACAGTCACACAGTGTTGTGCGTTTCTATTAAGACGGCTGTGGGGGCACTACCTGGCATACCGGCAGTAAACACGTTCGAGCAGCATGCTCGTGATTCATCCAGTCACACAGTGTTGTGCGTTTCTATTAAGACGGCTGTGGGGGCACTACCTGGCATACCGGCAGTAGACACGTTCGAGCAGCATGCTCGTGATTCATACAGCCACACAGTGTTGTGCGTTTCTATTAAGACGGCTGTGGGGGCACTACCTGGCATACCGGCAGTAAGACACGTTCGAGCAGCATGCTCGTGATTTCTGTTGCTCCTGTTTGCCTTACTGTGAAAATTTTGCGTTTGACCATTTACAGTCCTTTTTTAAATTCTCAATTATTTGTTAAATTTATGTCAATAGCCATATCATCAACAGCAGGTAGCTCAAATTTCTCCACTGACGAGTGAGTTTTTTTATTATTATTTTAAGTAAAAGGGGACACAGGCCAAAAATAGGATCTAGGAAAAGCTCGTAACTATTTAAAGTTAATATAACATATTTCTTTCTAACCAGATTTAAATTACAATATTTTACCTGGTAGCAATAGTAAATTACGAGGACAACTATAATTAAGTGAATTATTACTTTGTAACCCACAAAAGCTTGTTTAAAGTATTATACAACATATACGAGTATTCAGTTAAGGATCTGAGAATTAATTTTTGTAGCAGATTTTCCAAATGTTTTGTTTAGTATTATCAGAGGACATCGATAGGAATGTAATGCATTGCATAAAATTATGTAATAAAACACATATTGATATTTTCGTACATTTTTGGTTACTGGATGTTAATTTAATTGAAACATGCATTTAAGCTTGTGTTGTGGAAGAACGCCAATCTATTGATCATGTTTCGTTTCAAGATTACTGGTTTGGATGTGCAATCACAATGTGATTAATGCCGAAATTAGTTACGGAGGAATTATTCTTTGTATCCGTAACTAAAGAAACAGGGATACAGTCAATATTGTTGTGTAAATTTTATATTGATTATGCAATTAAAATTTTGTTATGGTCATGGGAATAAAGCATTGAAAAGTGTTATAACTGTTTCTTTGAAATTGTCAATATGTGTAAAACATTTTAATATTTGGAATTTCCTATTTTAATTTCTCGAAAAGGAGCCTAAAACATCATAGGGATCTGTTAAATATCCTCCATGTATTAGAATTTCATTTGTAGTATTAGAAATATATGGAGGATAAATTCCTTTTTTGTTTTATCCGTAGATATTAAATTTATGTATAATTAATCTTTTGTATTTAGGATTGTATGCCTGTTAAAACTTTGCATACTTGTAACATATGACCCAATTATACAGTATAGCGATGTAAAATAGATCACGTTAACTTTAAATTCAACAAGTCATTAATCTGTTAACGATGGCTTAAATTGCTTTTGTCGGCTTTTATTACTCCTCACCCCTTCGCACCACCAGTCGATGAATACATTACGTCCAAGACGTTATCTCTGGCTAATGTTTGTGGTGGGGGAAAAGGGAAGGGGTGATAAATGACGGAACATTAAGCCGAGATTCGCCTGACACAAAATGATGTGCAAATTAAGTGTTAAGTTTACATCATTTCTTGCTCGGAGATTTATGACCAGTTTTTTAAATGTAACATACCACTAATGTAGCATTTATAAGGAGAAAATTTCACATAAAATAAATAAAATTTGAATAAAAAATAGATATTCTTACATTACGGTTTGAGGCTTAGACCCTTTAGTATCCTACTCCGCTTCTAGGCGAGTCCACTCTCAATATGTGAAAGCAATTTATGAGTGTATAATTATACTGCTGTTTGTATTTAATGTAACTGAAGACGCTAATATTATTTATACACAATAGTAAATAACTCGTCATTAGTGGGCAAGGCAAGAACAGTTCTTTATGTGTAATATATGTATATCTAATATAAATGAGAATTAACATTACTTCCGTCCAGTCCAATAATCGAAACTGAATGATGATGTTTCCGAATCTACAACCCATTATTGTTGCTTAATCTAATTTTGTTACTGTAAAGGGTAAATTCATCGAAGTTCTTTCATACTAGTACTTTTGGTACGTGCAATTATGGTAAGGACTGTCACAATAATATTGAGTTTAGCTGCTTCACAGTCTTGCAAGCGTTTATACAGAATATTTCCATAGTTCGTAGTGTATAAAATATAAAATTATGATAAGGAAGGCACTGGCAGTTATTGAAAAATAGAGTTCTTTTGATGTTTCAATAAAACAAGTTCACGAACAGATATTGGCAAAGTATTATTAGTTTCAAATTTTGCTTAATGTAAAGGAGTTCATTTGTACATTTTTCTCTTTGAGTGTATTTTGGTTTACGTACAATATATCTTTATAATATAGAATTTTAAAATATTTAATTAGTGTCATTTGAAAATTGTATGGTTTCTATAATTAACAGTAAATATCATATTAGAATATTCCATTGACATTTTTCACCTTTGAATATGCGTCTTTATTCTTAATTGCAATTACAAACTTTTAAATGCATGAAATGAAAAAAATTATACTTTATTTCAAAACTTAACATACGGATTGGATTTTAAAAGTCCCAATAATACTTCATATAATTTTTTTTCAGATATCGACTCAGGACAACCGCTGATCTTAGTTGAGTTTCAAGTAAGTAATTTTTTCCAATGGTCAAGAGAGTTTCAGGTGAAGGTGTCTACCGATGCCGGTATCAAGCATCTAGTCATTGTGGTTATGGAATGCAGATCAGGACCTCAAACTACATTGCTTGGACCAACGCTTAGCTAGAGAAAATATAGTTGAACTGGAGTCGTGTAAGTGTAACAAACACAGCAGCGTGGTAGTTGCTGTTCGTCAACTAAACGGCAAAACCAGTCCTACTTCTGAAGTAGTTTATAAACTCAAAAATAAGTATGCGTTTGTGTTTTAAAAAATGATAAGTGGTATTAGATACATTGCTGTAGATTTAATTTTGAAATATGATATAAATCCGATATTATTTAGGCTAGAATTGTACCTTTCGTCATACGTGATGGTTTCGAAAATAAATTAAGGAATTTGCACAATAATGTGATCTATTGAGTAATATATTACTCACTATAGTGTGAGTGAACGATAAATAAGGTAACAATGACGTTCGTATCAGTGGGGATTTTTAATTAACCCTAATTAATTTTATTAAAACCGATCATAATACACCAGTACCGGATAATATTTTTCTCTAAGAGATCAGGCGGCCAAGTATTTCACAAAGCATTATCTTCTGGCGTCTACAATCAGTTATAGGTAAATAAATCGTCACAAGAGTGGTTGACAATTAACATCCATAAAGGTCTATATGGGCATACTCGACTACGGTTACGTTATCACAAGTGCTGGTTCAATTATCTTCCAATTTGTTCTAGTTTGAGAAATACTTCTTGTTGTCTTGATGACTTACGCTGCTGAGATCTTTGATGAAATGTTGCAGCTTGTCGACACCGTACGATGGAGCTTGGTAGTAAAGTCAAGTACGGTGGAAAGTGAATTCTTCAAAGATTCGTTAGTTTTCCTAGACCATTATAATTGATAAAAAAAAAGATATTCACTAAAGCCAAGATGATGTTTGTAGATATCTTTGGTGGTATAAAATGGAGTTTGATATTTAAGAAATTAGTAGAGTATTGTTAAAATTGCGCCAAAATTCCGACAGTCAGCACCTTTTTGCTCCCATTGGTAATGACCAAGACATAATTAGCAAAGAATACACATTAACCTTGCTTACCAAGAGGGGAAGGTAGCAACAGATAATAGTTAATTGCTACTCTAAATGAGTTGCAGTATTCTATATGCCATCTAGGAGATCTAACAATCCGTATAAAGAATACGCCACTGTTTCCAACATAAGAGTTAACCTCTATGTAGAGATTGCAATTTACATTCTAATTTCCATACCACCCCGCTTTCCAAATGGCTTACCAGAACGAAAAGAGAGGGCTGTTAAAGGAAACGTTTTTGAAACAGGATTTTACACTCCGAACAAAGCTAGTCGAACAATTCAACATCATGTAGACTTCCTTCTATTTGTATATTACAACACTCCTCATTTTGTAACAAAAATCACTATATTTGAAACCATTTTAAAAATTGAAATCAAACATTCGTTTAAGTTTACTGAAGCCTAATTTGGCAAAAACTGTGTTCCTAAACAAGAAGAAAACAGTTATCAGGTTACATAAGACAAGTACAACCCTCCGTTTTTCCATTTAAAATAAAAATATGTTTTCAAGACTTGTCGCCAAAAACGTAATTCAAATTTTGCTAAGCAGGCATAATTACAAGCGTTGTAAGTCTTGTAACGTACCTGGTGAAAGTTAATGGCAAAATAAGATTTTTCATACTGACAACTTTAAACAGAAGCCAGAAGTAGTCTTTTTGTGCAGTTTCCAGTAGAATTATTTAAAAACAGTCTGATAGTGGAAATGACACTTCCCCAAAACTCCAAGAAAGAATAAACCTCCTCCATCTAATCCAGTATAGGCTATTAAAAGTGATTGCAGTTTGTAGTAAAGTAATATTTTATTTGAATTCAAACTATATTTTTATTTTAAACTATTGAAGAAGAAAAACGTTTGAGTTTAAATAGGCCTATACCAATAGAGAAGAAATGGAAAGATCAGTAAAACGACAAGAGCCCCCACCCCAACTACGAGAGAAGGTTTTTAATCTACACCGAGTTTTAGTGATTGCAGAAAGCATGTTTTCTGCTTGTGTTGTAAAATAATAGTGCGATTGATTTACTAAGACGACAGGTGCTTTGTCTGGTAATTTTAGTATAAGTGTCGACGAGGATTGGATACTAAGTGGTTACAATAAAAATTGATTTAAATACAATTGTGATTCAAATATAAATAATCATACCTTATTAACACCTTTCTTTTGGTGATACAATTAACCTCCACACCTCTTAACAGTAGTATATCCTGTCTTCAAACGACTGTCATATACCTTGAAAGAACGTTTAAGTGATAACTGTTATACTGTAAGTATAATTAATAAAAATATCCTACAAGTTTCATTACTTATTTTTCTTTCATTGCATTATACAATTTTCTTAGTTATGCTTTTATTTCATGTCTTTTTGAAAAATTAAATATTTTTTCTTTTAATATCCGACGTAATGACAAAAGTGCCAACATATCAAGAACCAATAAAGATATTATATAATTAATAGTGCTGTGTGTTTGTGTACATATAAATACAATGAAAGCATGTAATACAATGCTTTTATATTAAAAAAATGTGATCTAATTCCATTGTAGCGAATCCAAAAGTGGCGGCCGAAAATAAACTTTTACATCAAAATGAAGTACTTGCAACATCGGCTTCAGAGTCGATATCTAAAGAAATGTGGGTCAAGAAAAGGTACGGGTCATTTTAAACTCATACTGCATACGTGTTTTGTTGATATAAAACCTAAACATTGTAAGACAGAAAATGGAATCAAGTTTTAATTTAGCAGAATTTTAATTTAGAGAAAAGGCTTTACTCATAATCAAATATAATAATTGTATCTTCAGTTATTATGTCAATATCAATAATATAAAATTCAGAAAATGTTTATTTACGTCATTTATGTGCGTTCGTGCAACGCCTTATGCAATCAGTACAATAATATGTTTCGTTAATCACTGCACAATCCCCAGGCTCTTGAAACTTTCGCAACGGTTGTTTAAAGTTGTAATTGGGAACAAAGTAATTGGGAGTTGAAGCCTTGATTGACTTTGCCAAATAGTATTCATCTAACTTAGGTCTTGCAGTCGGACCGTTTCAGTCTTAATTCTTTTCGAGATCACTTATGAATTAAAATTTTTAAATGTAATCGTCTAATACAATATATTTAATTATCCACTATAACTTATTATAATGTTGCTTAGTAGAATCAATGCTTGCCATTTAATTGGTTGCGTCTTTTTAGTAGTATGGTTATGATTATTAGGTTTAATGTTTACTTGAATTGTTAACTAATGCAGCTAATAACTTACTTTAAAAGAATCTGTTTTCCAATATTTTTTTATTTCTTACACGAGGCCTTTTGACATCCAAGATGCCGTCGTCAGGTATGAATAAATTGGAAAATAAAAACTTTTTTTTTCAATTTAAAAACAATTATCTGCTGAATAAATGTAATAAAAGATTTCTATAACTAAAAGTATAATAAATTAAAACATATATGAAAATATTTTTGAGTCAAAAATAATTTAGTTATATTTTAAAGGAAAGTGAATTTTAAATCGGTCTAAAAATCATTGTTTAATACTTTGTCTTTATGTTTCTTATGTACGTTTCATAAGCGTCGGGTTCTTCTTGTTTATGGACTGATTTTAATAATATGAAGTTTTTAAATGTGTGATTCGTTTCTAATTCATGTTTGGCAATAGCTGATTTTTTGGGTTTGTCCGTAGGGGAGGACCGGGGCACTATTGGACGTAATTTCATGTTTCACTTTATGCATTTTTCTTAATTATGAAAAACTGTTAGTTAAAAAATTTTAGTTTTTTGCCTTGTGTTTAGTTGGTCTTCTAGAACCCCACAACAAATTTTCTAGATAATTTGAGCACCCTTTTATGTGGATTATTTTTTTTTTTTATAAACCTCTACATTTTTGTCCAAATTTGCCCCGTCGGGGCAGTTTTGGACAAAATGATTTTTTTATGGGGCACAATTGGACAGTGCTAAAAAATTGGTTTAATTGGACATAAAAAATAACTCATTTATAGGTTTCAAACATCATCTATATTTAAGTAAACATATATACAAACTTTATAACTGAAAAAAAAACAGAAGACACACGTAAAAAACTATTTGAAATTAAAAGTAGTCAAATTTTCCTTGAAAAACAAAGCAGTTTGCTGCTCTGGATGTCCCACCAATTATATCTGGTTGTCGCAGCTTGAACTCGATGTCTTTGGTTTCGACAAAGCTGACTTCAACATTTTCTGGGAAGTAAAACTTGTAAGAGTTTTGGTTATCGTTTTGAGAAATTTCACACTGAAACCATCAGTCACATGCTCCTCTATTTGGCCAATAAAGTGGTAGATGGCCTTCTTAGAAGCAAACTTTTGTCAGTATGAAGTCATTTGTGGCATAGTTTTTATCAGGAAGGTAATCAAACAGTTCTTCTTCATCCTCAGAAAAGTCTTCAGGACTAAGGCCTCCATCGTCTAGTTTTTATTTGTATCTTCATCTTCGTTGCTAGATGGAGTCATCTTGATACAGCTTTCTACAGGCCACCCTCAGTTTTTTTCTTCTTACTTTCCTTTTTTACTGCCCTCTCTTGTTTTTTTTTTTCCACCAACATTTTTCTTATGTTCTTTTTCTTTTAACTCTGCTACAAGAGCATCTTTCTCTGGAGTATCAGTCAGAATTCGCGAACGACCTTTTTTTCGGCCTCGCCTTTCCTTTCCCTTAGGAACGTATTTGGGGTAAGGCATGACATCCTCTGGAGTAAGCGTCAATGTAGTAGGTCTTTTAACATTTACTGGTTGTGGCGTGATGGGCCAGGTACATTCGGGTCAATAGTTGGCTTGTTTGATGATTGTGAGCCTTGTGGGTCGTCAGAGCTTTGGCTATTTTCCATCAACGGAAAAGTCACATGACGTACCAGGCACTGGATTATGGTTGTTGGTTTCTTCTACTTGCGATGACATAACACGGTCAGTCACACTGGCACCCTTGAAATCATTGTCAGTGAACACACTGCGGCTGAGTGGATAGATTCCAGCTTTACGAAATCCACTTTTGATGTTAGATGCAGTGAAAGATTCAACAAATGGTTTAGCAGTAAGCTGAGCAATTTCTCGAATTGTAATCGTAATGACCAGGATGTTGAGATAGCCAGAGATTGAATTCAGAACGTAAGCGCCTTTTTTAAAACGGACTAAAAACTGCTACATCCAGCGGCTGACTTTTGTGCGTTGTGTGTGGATGGCTAGTGATCATATGTATGCCATGATCTCTGCTGTACATCACCACATCCAAGCCAATGTGAGACTCATGATTATCCAGGGTTTAAAACCACGGGGTTTTCTTATTAGAACATTTTGTGGCCTTTTGGATATGTTTAAGCGTCTCTAAAAAGAGAGCTGATGTCATCCAACCAGAATCAGAATAAAGAGCTTTGCTTCCTTCAGGTGCCCCAATCATGTAGGCAAAGTTTGGGGCGTTTTCTGGGGAAAATGTAAATTGGTGGCAAGTAAGTCCCATCGGCGCATATGACGGCACAGAAAGTTATTTGCTCCCCCCTCTCTCCTGATTAACGACTTGGCCCACCTGTTTTGTTCCCCTTGCTGCAATCACTTTTGGCACCTCCAGCACAGTACTTATTCCACTCTCGTCTAAATTTAAAATTCTTGACGGGAGGAGGAACTTCTACTTTTGCGAACAAAGCTTCTAGGTTGTCAAAATTACGTTCCCACGTTGTGTTTATTAAAGCTAGTGTTCCTGGACAGGACTAGTCTTTTCTGCTTGGCGAAGTGAAAGTCCTTGATGTCTCTTCATAAAATGGTTTAGCCATTCTTCTCCTGATAAGCCTGTAGTACGCCATTTAGCAGGTATGCGTTGATCGAGATTCAAAGCCAAGGCATATTTGAAGGCTAATTCCCTGGCCATCATGTAAGTTAGGCCATAGTTCATTCTGGACCTTTCAATGCAATAGTCTGCAATTTTTTGTTCTTGTTCAGGTGTAAATACTTGTCTTTGAGAGTATTTTAGTGTTATAAACAGGGGCCATATTCTTCTATAGTAACCTCTTTTACTGGCTGGTGCTCATCTTCAACCTCTTGAAATAAAGTTACATTTTCATTGCCCACAGGCTCATTGACATGATCCTCATTGTTAAGCTCATCAACTCCATTACCATTGTTAGGCTCATTAGGCTATAAGACTATTCTCATTGTTGACTTCCTTTTGCTTTACTTTGTTGAGTCTGAAATGTAGGTGTCGACTTTTTAAGCCCATGGGCTTCGGCAGCTTCTCTAATGGATCGGTAGTTACCATTTTCTATAGTCATTTAATGCCGCTACTATAGATTCTTCAGAAATATTAGCCCTGTCTGTTTTCTTTATATACTTCCTAACCATCTTTAACCTGGAAAAACAAAAAAAAACAGTATGTAGCAATGACAAAACATAAAAATAATGTTTTGTCCAATTGTGCCCCATACTTTTGTCCAAAACTGCCCCGAGGTAGGTTAAGATATAAAAATTGAAGATTACAGAAAGGAAGTGACATAACTCAAAATGAATGAATTCATTGCATAGTCAGTTAAACTAACAATTTCAAAATAATAGACACAATTGTTTCAGGATAATACTTACTGTGAAAGAGATAAGTTTTGTGAATATGCAAAATCACTTCATTTTGGGTAAAAAACATAAAATATGAACTCAATTTCTAAGAAGATGTGCCACAATAACCAAACTTTACCACAGTGAAATGTGACCGTCTCAGGCATACAAAATGGGAAATTGAAGGGAGACAAAAATTTCCCTCTAGCTATAAAAGGCATTGTCCAATAGTGCCCCAGTCCAATAGTGCCCCGGTCTCCCCTATTAATATTTTCTTTCGTTTTCTTTAAAATCTTTTTACAGGTTCTTTTTGTCTAGCCAATGTAAATTTTATGACAATCTTTACAGCTAATTTTTTACAATTCCACTCTTATGAACACATACAATATATCTCACGAATGCTTATAGGTATTGTATTTGGCAGTGGTGTTAATAATCAATAACAATACGTAAAAAGTAAATTTATTATTGCTTAAAACCATGAGCATTATGTATTTCGCAGAAGAAACATTTTAAGGTTAAATTTGTGTGATTTACTTTCACAAACTTGGTACAATAATCAATGTTAAATACAATCCGGGGCTCAATACAATGATTAAAAAAAGACAGACAAAATTTTGAAAATGTATTATTAATATGGATTAGCGAATCAACTCTTTCTTTAGTGGTTACGGCAGCTGAAAGCGTATAGGCAGGCAGCTCTTAAAAGTGAGAATAGTTAATAGATTTTTAATTGTATTTTGAAAAGTTTAATTGTTGAATAACTCATATTTTACTTAATAATACGAAGTATCATATCTTTTCTAAAAGAACATTTTGATTGAAATTCTACTGGAGAGATATGTTCTTTAATTTCGAAAGTTTAAATTGTCAGAGTCTATTTTGTATAAAGATGGAATTTAAATTGAAATAAAAATATTTTTTTAGTTTCCAATTTTTATATTCACATCTGTCGATGGATGTCAAAAGGCCTTGTTTATGTCACCTTTTCTAAATGTTTCGCAGTAATCATTTTCCTAAAACGACCTAATCACACACGCAGCCACAAAGGTGTACAAAGTGAAATATTTTCATATTAATCATAAAACGGGATTGAAGATTTACCTTTACACGTAAATAAGAAACTAATTTAAGGCTACAGGCTTCTAAACACCTTAATTTTTCGAAACATGTGAAAGGCAAATTCCTGACTATCGAATTTCTCACGCGCTGGAATGTCTGTACCAAAGTGTTCTGATCAAATACCGGACACAATAGATAGTCCACCAGAGCCGGCTGGAATGCACGCAGGCCGCAACGTGTGGCCGTAAAGTTGCCAAAGGTATTCATAGGCTTGTAAACACTTTGAAACTGGGCACAACAGCGCTGCCACACAACCCTGCGGTGTTCTGACACAACTAGCTTTGGCCGTGGAATACTCCTGTTAGCTGAATAAAAATGTCAAACAACAACAAACTAAATACACTTTTAACTTGCAAAAGTGTGCCTTTATACCTTAAATATTGTACCTCGATAATAAAAATAGGACGCGTTTAATTTTCTTCTAGACTAATAAACAAATGTAAAAATTAATAATAAACCTTTAATGACAATTCAAACTATTTACGTATGTTTACAGCAAATAGCATCCAGTCAGATATCTACAGTTATAGTAGTACCTTTGTTTTAATATATGTTTTGGTCCAACAACACGTATATTATCTTAACAGTTATACTATTTAATCGTAATGTACATTGCCCACATATACCTTTCCTACCGCATATTAAAATATTACTAATTATTTCTTGTAAAATTTATCCCAGTAACAACTTTACTGCGGCCTTATACTAAGAGAGATCAAATAGTGTGTGTTGAAAAATAAGGAGTTTAGAAAAGGTGAAATAAAACTTTTAAAAATTGCTTAAATTTCCATATGTAATGACTTGACATTTTGACTTCATTGTCCATCATGGTGCGTCATTAATAATCATAATATTGCTCGATTCAATACTTCACAGTAAATTGATACTGTACAGATCTTATGAACATATTTAATTGTTTAATATGTTAATGGTTACTAGACATGTTGTTTTAAAACTCTGTTAACAAACATTAGGATGCCGTTCTATGGATCGAAATAGGCTAAAAACAAAATGCAACCAATTGTGTATCCCTTTCCGTTTACTGTCTGTTTGTCCGTATTTGTTTTATAGTTTATCCTTTTATTTCTAAAATCCAGTAGGTATTTCAATACTAAATTTATTTTGCGGTCTCGAATCTAGATAAAAATGGGTATATTTTTATTATCATCCCACGTTTCAAGTTTTTATATCAATTAATAAGATTATGACACCATTTAATGAATAATCAAAATCGCTCTATCTTTAATCAATGTGTACAAGCATTAACGGTGGTATTTTAAATAAAAAAATAGAAAAAAAGTAGATACAAGCATACAAACGGTAAACCAAAAGAGATATAACATTGATTTGGTTGGACTTATATTTTAGCTCCTCTTAATCCATGGAACAATATCCTTAAGTTTATGTAGATAATATTTTTACACCCGTATACAGTGTACGTACCACCTATAATATTTATAACATTGATGTATTTACTCACAATGTTTTTTTGCTGATAAAGTATGAAGATTAATATTCAGAAAGTCTAATTATTTGTAGAGAAGCATTCTTATCATGAGGTGAAAGTCTACTGTCCAGCCGCCGCCAGCGACCATGTCTGTCTACACAATCAGTATGACAGCTTGTTATGCGTATAATAATTAGTCACAAGTTTGTGTATTTACTTTATGCTCCATATCAAATATATGTTCTCGAATCACAAATTCGCGTATTTTTGTACACGTAAAAATCGTGCGTCCTTCCTTTTTTGTTTTACGTTATGGTTTTTTCCATTTTAAAAGTGTCAATGACAGTAATGTTATTGGTGGGCGTAAACGTCACCATTACCTGGGAAACATAAATTAAATTGGTTATAATAATCACATCACAGGTAACAGATGTATTTCCTACAATTACTCTTCTATCAATGGCTATAGTAATGCTCCAGGTAGCTTGACTAGCTTAAAGATAAAAATTAACTTAATCGTATTTTGACACGGTAAATATTTATTTTATAATTTTTGATAGTTGAGCTTTAAAATATTACAAAAAACAATCAACAATCAATATTTTTTCGTATTGTTGTTGCGAAACATTACTTCATAATAAGTATTGCGTTACTATTCCTGTTATTATAATAAATAATAAAGTATGACTTGATTTTCTTAAATTAAGTTTAAACATTGCACAACTGAGCCCATTTTTATTCTTAATTCTAAATTTAAATTGTAAACTTAATAAATGTATTTTAAACTTTTTACACGCTGGTGGTTGGATTAGTTATGAGGTAATTAATGTTTGGAAATGTATAAAAACTGTATTTTACGCGTAAATTAGAGCTTACATAAAACGTAATAAAAGAGAGGTTAATTTGACCAAGGAAGATACTAAAGGACTGATGGAGGCTGAGAGAAGGTAATAGAATCAGTTGATGTCTGTGGAACCACTTTGCCACAAGTGACGTTTATAAACCTGTCACTAGGGCTCCCTGGCGGCTGCCTCTTGCACTGATACAACAAACAGATTACGCCAGACGTTTACGATTTACACACGCAGAATGTAATGTGATAAAGCTGTTGTTTTTATTTATAGCGTAAATGCAGATGTCAATCATCATTTATTGTTTATTTAGCAAAACAATTGATTTAAATCTTATATAGTATTCTACAGGAATGAATTCGGGTATAATTTAAAAGTTACTCTTTGAACCCTTAATAAAAACAAGTCAATGCCTTAGTGAACTACAACAGTTTTTTTCTTATTAAATAGATTAAATTTTAATTAAATTTGTTACATTCAGTCTTTTTTTACGCGAAATTATCAATTTGTTACTTTTATAATAATTCATATGTTTAATTAATGAAACAGTTTTGTAGAGATTAACCCTTTAAGTACAACTAAACCTTAATAAATTCTTGCCCATCCTTAATCGAGACTTTCAGCCTTAATTAGTTTTACTTGAATAATGCAATCTAAAATATAACTAAATAGTGTTTTATATGGCCCAATTATGTATTTTACTTCTCTTTTTAATATTTTAACGTGCTTAAACGCAATAGAAGGAAAATTATGTTAATGTGGAACTTAGTAAATGTAAACGACGGTAATTTGTGTTCTCACATAAAAGTGAATTCTTATCTTATTGATGTGTTGGTGTATTATGTAATTTTAATGTCCATTATGTACCATACATTGTACTGTTACGTTTTATATCGTGTAGATAGATAAAAATATAGACACAATCGTGTACATCTTTACAGGTTGAGTAATTTGATCTTCAATAGGCGGTTAGCTTGAAGCGTAAACGATATCGTTGTTTCTGACCTTACGTTTTTCTTTTCTATAGTCGTATCTTCTCAGGAATATCTTCTTTCATTAAAGTGGAAATTAGAGTTTCAATTGTACCAATTTACGGTCAAATAATTGGTTGAAAATCATTATCACACTAGTGATTACGAATATCTTTTTATTTGAACCAAGTAAGGAGTTTATGCATTTTTAAATATCGTACAAGTTCGTTGTGGTCTGTCCTAAATCGTCTGGTATGACAATTGTCCCGAATAGGCCAGCCTATTTTTGGCGCGAATGACTCGTGGTCTCTAGATAATGGCTAAAATTTCCTTCTCTGTTTTTTGGCCAAATCCATTGATTTAATATTGTAAAATTTGGTAAATTCATCTTTCGAAGTTGTTCCAACTACAGTATGAAGGTGACAAGTGAAGTGCTCAACTTTAATTGTAATCGTCAAAGTGAATCTTTAAGTTTGACCGTGATACTTCGTAATATGATCAAGTTCCTTTGTAAGCTAAGAGAAAATTCATCTGTAAGAATGTCCAAATTTGAATTGTCTTTAGCAGAATTTTTTGTAATTAAAGTGGCCTGCCCTGTATATACATATTGCATGTATATTTATTTTACTGAAGACACTTTTCATTCTGAATTGATAATTTTTTTTATAATGTTATGAAGAACGTACAATTTATCATCACTTAAGAGCCTCATAAAGTATTTTAACTTATTACCGATAAAAAGAGTTTGAGCTACGGTCATCCGTACAGTTAAAAAATCCAGCAGAGAATCGTTTAATCTAATTTACCCAATATATTCTACATCACAATGCACTTTCACAATTCACATCATGAAATTGTTTCTTCCGCTGTACAATATATATTTACACATAGATTGATAGATATGTGTAATTAGATGTGATAATACATAATTTAAAGTAATTTAACCTTATCCGTACCAACTTAGACCTTTAATTTGAAGTATAAAATCATTTTGCTCATTAAGTAATAATATTTAAAATAAGACAAGTGTGAGATTATCTGTATCAGTACATTGTGTGTTACTGTATCTAATACGGTTGCTGTCTGTTACAGCAGACGTGAGTGGTGGAGAGGAGCGTACATTACACTTAGCCGCCTCATCAGTCAGTTCAAGTGGCCGCCGCCATCACCCACACTGTTGTCACATAACTCTCTTGTCTTCCCTTCGTCTCACACTCGGCGTTTCGTGTGATCAGTTCAAGTGGCCGCCGCCATCACCCACATTGTAGTCACATAACTCTGTTGTCTTCCCATCGTCTCACACTCAGCACTTCGTCTGATCAGTTTAAGTGGCCCCCGCCATCATCCACACTGTTGTTACATAACTCTGTTGTCTTCCCTTCGTCTCTCACACTCGGCGTTTCGTGTGATCAGTTCAAGTGGCCGCCGCCATCACCCACACTGTTGTCACATAACTCTGTTGTCTTCCCTTCGTCTCACACTCAGCACTTCGTCTGATCAGTTCAAGTGGCCGCCGCCATCACCCACACTGTTGTCACATAACTCTGTTGTCTTCCCTTCGTCTCACACTCGGCGTTTCGTGTGATCAGTTCAAGTGGCCGCCGCCATTACCCACACTGTTGTCACATAACTCTGTTGTCTTCCCTTCGTCTCACACTCAGCACTTCGTCTGATCAGTTCAAGTGGCCGCCGCCATTACCCACACTGTTGTCACATAACTCTGTTGTCTTCCCTCGTCTCACACTCCAGCACTTCGTCTGATCAGTTCAAGTGGCCCCCGCCATCACCCACACTGTTGTTACATAACTTTGTTGTCTTCCCTTCTTCTCTCACACTCGGCGTTTCGTCTGATCAGTTCAAGTGGCCGCCGCCATCACCCACACTGTAGTCACATAACTCTGTTGTCTTCCCATCGTCTCACACTCAGCACTTCGTCTGATCAGTTCAAGTGGCCGCCGCCATCACCCACACTGTTGTCACATAACTCTCTTGTCTTCCCTTAGTCCCGCACTTGGCGTTTCGTCTGATCACAAAACAGTCAGGATTGTTAGGTCATAGCTCAAAACGTTTTACAGCAACCTATAATAATTTATAATTAAATACATTCGATAGAGTCAAATTCTATAGGTTCCAATCCAAACGTTCCATGACTAAGCTTATTATATAAACTGAATTTTGTAGACATAGTTTAGTTCGGAAGGGTTGCAGTCGGACTCAGGGTCGGTTATGTCGACCACGTGTGGGGTTACTAGCCACTGGCAAGTTACATTGCTCTCCTTGATGACCTCAAGTCGCTCTCATTGTTGTTGGACGGCGGCCTGTCCTGCAGCCAAAAAGGGATACAATCCGACTCAGGTTTGGTTATGTCGACCACGTGTGGGTACTAGTCACTGGCAAGTTACATTGCTCTCCTTGATGACCTCAAGTCTCTCCTTGTTGTTGGACGGCGGCCTGCCTGCAGACAACAAGGGATACAATCCGACTCAGGTTTGGTTATGTCGAGTGTGGGGTTCTAGCCACTGGCAAGTTACATTTGAAGTCACGAGGAGCAAGGTCCGATGAGTAAGGCGTAGGAGGTTTTACAACCATTGGGTTTTTTCCAGAATGTCTTGGTAATAATTGGATTGATGCGTGTCGTGGTGAATAATCCAGTTTTTAAGCCTTTACGAGCATATTATTTCTTATTCTCTTCTGTCAATTACTAAATAATAATATAATAATAATTAATTAAAATAGCAAAGGATGAAACCATGGTGTAGAAAAATTAAAATTGCTAACGTAATAAAACTATTGACTGTATAATACTGTACTAATACTGCACGAGTACCTGTAGATTGTAAATTTATAAGTATTCGTGGCCATTGTTAGAAGGTAGATGCAGACGACGGATAACACACTCGGTCTGTCGAAGTCTTTCTCTCCCTTGACGGCTGGACAACCACTTAAAGTAACGTCACTTTCTTCCCGTTTCCCTCCTAGTTTCCTCTCTATTATATATTAACCGCAACGTATATACTCTTTATAAGTGGTGTGTGTATATGCTGTGCTGTATATTTCAGTACGATAACCTATGTAATAAATATGTATACATTTACTTATCCGTTAATTCCCTTGTGTTTCATATTTTCTTGACGCCACATCTAGCCTGACGTTCTTACACTTGAATGTATTCTCATAAATCTATTGTATATACATAAGAGGTTTGTATTTTTAAAGCGAGTGTTATCATCAAACGTTTCTGCATATTACATAACTCGAAACCTTTCACGATTAAGATTCGTATTAAAATGATTAAGTTTGTGCTACCTTGTGTAGATGTACTGTATGTGTATATCAATGTGCAAAAATGTATTATTTAACAAGATTATTATTATTAATAATTCTTTTTTCGGTGCTGTCGTATATAAAATTAAATGTATATATAATAGAGGGTAACCAAATGTAAAGTCTCTCAACTTAATAATTTTATAAGAAGTAAAACGTACGATGAAAAATCATTTTCATTTATAATTACTTGAAGTTAATTCCCATGTTGTGAAGAGTTACAGAATTAAGCTAGAATTTTATATTCATTGTAATATCCTCTAACCTCTTTTCATCTCTCTGCCGAATCATCGATTACACAATCATAATAGTGCATTAGTAAAACGTGGTTTCTTCAGTAGATAACTTTTTAATGAAGATCTTGAGTGAACTCAGAGTAAGATTATTGCAGCAAAACTCGCGTATGTCGAAAGGAGCAATAATGTCTTTAACAGGTTGTAAATGCTCCCTTGACAAATCCATTAAGCCAGAGACAGGATTTTCCTTGTGAACTTAAACCGTTTTTGCGTGAAGGAGCACTTATCTGGCAAGTGACGTTTATGAGCCGTCATTTTCTCTTAAGTGACATGACTCTGTAAACAATGTTTGACGCCGCAGTACCATCAAGTCTTTTATAGCTTGTTCATTATGTAGTTACTATACGCCATTTATATTGTCTAATTACTGTTCCAACATCACAATTAACAAAATCTGACCTTTAAACCGTTATTAAACTAATACAATATTTTACACTTGAAAACTTAATGGCCGCTACAAGTTTTTTTTTTATATTAACATCATAAGTCAATCTATGACGTAAGTTTTTTTAGGTATTATAATAATTAAAAAACCTAAACAATCTTT
This sequence comes from Homalodisca vitripennis, assembly GCF_021130785.1. Lineage (NCBI taxonomy): Eukaryota > Metazoa > Arthropoda > Insecta > Hemiptera > Cicadellidae > Homalodisca > Homalodisca vitripennis. The sequence continues at coordinate 174,583,290 of NC_060209.1, forward strand.
TCCGTGTCGAAGGTGTACGTGTTTTACTCAAGAGCAACGAAATCCGTAACTTTGTCTTTTGTTCTGTCCTCCAGGGGGTCGCGAACTGGTTATCCCTATTAGAATTAAAATTTCTCTTTTAATGTTGTAAAAACCCTCAATATTATCTTTTAGTTTAATGTTATAAAAAAATAATGGTTTTAAGATGTTGGATGTTCAACGAAGGGTATTAGCGTTCCTTTCCAATACAGAACATTAATTAACAGCATTTTTAATAATATAAACGGTTCCATATTTTAAAGGTAATTATTTAATAGATATAAATTTAAAATATGCTATATATTTAAATAATATATTTTTCAAATTAGCGTAACAGCAATAACACATAGACTTCTAACACCAGTCTTAGAGTAGATAAAATTAAGTACATCTAATGATCGCTAATTCTGTTAATATTGAGCTTCAGTTTAACTGTCACTCGAGGGGATGTACACATTTATTTCTTTTTATCAATCTACCTGTCTACACAATAATTAAAAAACGAACTGGCCTAGAATTTCTCATGATCTTTAAATTCTATATGAGCTAAATTGAGTTCGATGATGGTCTATTTCACAGTTTGGCTGGGCGTTAGCGAATGATTTTACGTTGGTGTAATGTGTAACCATTATGGCAACCATAACACCGTAGAATAAATAGATTTGTCCACAAACTGAGAAAAACATACGCCATTTTAACATGTGACATAGAATAAGTAATACTCGTACATGTAGCTTAATGAAATGAGCTGTAGATTTTTAACTTTCCACACTACAGCGAAGCCTGTTACGTGACACGTGGTGTGGTGTACTCCTCTCTTGTAGTAAGAAGGAGTTACATTAGTGAAGACTTATGTATGGTGTGGTTAGTTTCATAATCACTGGTCTTGAATATATTTGATCTGAAGATAAACAAAAACATACTAAAATGGTTAATTTTTAGTAATTTTATAAGGACGCTCAATATTAATATCTAATGTAAAGGTATTGATTTTTTGAAATATCCGAATATATTATTTATCCGAATATGACATAAGGGAATCACTTGTTTTACAAGAAATATAACGTAATAAATTACATTTTCAAATATAAAAAGCTTACAAATCTCCTTAGCAATATTTAACAATCATAACGTAAAAACTCACATCCTTACTTTTAGACGTTATTCTTTGGCTTAACTTTGAATTATTGCCCCAAATTAATTTAAATATAATATTTTGGTTATTAGAAATATTTATTCTCTTAGGGGATGGTATTTTTTATTGCACCGCCTAAAATATTCAAAATATTATTATGAATATCTACAAGTTAAAAAGCACAAGAATATTATTTCATATTAAATGAATATTTCTTTCAAATGTGCCTGAAGGTTGTAAAAATATTAAAATTAACTGTGTAGATACCTGCCATTAGAGGGGATGCTACGTTGTCGTGGAGTGTATTGAGAAGTTGGTGGAATATAAAACAAGTTATGCCGCAGGGCTACATCCCCCGCCATGTTCTATAGACTCTATATTGGCTTTGTTATTTGAACCGATAACGGTGTTCTTTGTAAGACATCCTTTCTGTCACTGAATAATGCAACTGTAAACACTTTGTTTAACTCCTCTCTACGAATGTATTCGCTGATAAAATAGCGATGTTTTTACCTTAACCTGAATATATAAAACTAGAAAATGTTTGAGTATTTACTAAATTCTTTCTTTTTATGTTTTTATTTTCTTCTTAAAACACAAATCCTGTCTATTATAAAATCTGCTTTTAACAAGACTGTAATTTTACTTGACTGTAGTTGTATAATAAAAAATATGCTTTACATTTACTTTCATTAAATTGTGTTTTATATCGGTGTGTTTAAAAGTTTACAATCAAAAGTCATAATAATTTTGGATCACATTCACCCCCCCCCCCCCCCACCCCCCCCCCCCCCCACCCCCCCCCCCCCCCACCCCCCCCCCCCCCCACCCCCCCCCCCCCCCACCCCCCCCCCCCCCCACCCCAAATGCAGTCATTATTACTTATAAATTAAGAGTTTAAATTATGTTTTAAAATTAATTCACTACAGTTAAAAGTTGTAACCAGTATAAAATATCATGGTTGGCATATGTCTCCTCACAAATTATTCTAATTAGTAAATTTCATGAATTGTAGGCATTGTAATAATTAAGTGAGTTTTGTTCCATAAAATAAATATTAAATCTCAAACAGTCTCTTAAATAATCACTTAAAATTTCAGTTACTTGATATTTCATTCTCACAATTTACAGCTAGTGAACTTAACCGGTTTGAAAATATGAATTTCATTTTGATCTTTTTAACTCCAGGAACTGAAGTGACTAAGCTAAATTATTCTTGTACATATTATGTTGAATATTATAAACGAACGGTGTAGATACAGCGCAAGTGCAACAAATGATATGAGTTGTTTACCTGCACTGCTGAACAACTGTGTCGCTTTCAGCTGTGTAACCAAAATATAAATAATTTGTTTGATTTCATTTTGTGATAGAAACAATGTTATTTAAGGATTTTCAAACTGTCTATACTGCCAATATTAGTATTCATGTTATTTTAAAGGAAAATTCCTCAGGAAGGATTTGATAAGGCCAAAAAATGTTTACCACTTATTTATCATCATGTTTCGAACCTACAGACTTTATTTGCAACATTCTGTTGAATTTTAAAACATTAAAAAAATAGAACGTTTAGTTTAAAAAGATAGTTTTATTGTGAATGTTTAGTTCAGCTCCATTTCACCTTCCACTTAGTGCACTTAGCATCTGAAATCTGATTCTGTCAGAGATTGGGCTCCTGGAATCTGGGGATAAGCTAAACAGCAGACACCTAGATAACAATATCAAATGTAATCTAGATGAAGAGGTGCTCTCATTGTCTCATCCGGTGCACAACATAGGAGTCAAGTCTGGTAGGAGGAAAATAGTCCATTCCATAATAAAAATACAAAAACACAGTTTCAATCCCACAGTTCTCAGTGAAGACCAGTTTTTACAATTGGCCAGATTCACTGTCCATAGCTTTTATATAATTTTCAAGCATTTTTTTCAATACTTTAACTTTGTGTTTTGCTTAAACTGTTCTTCCAGCTCTCAATTACTTTCCTTGATACGGTTAACAACTGGTTTTAAAGCTTGAGAGCAGTAAAACTCAGGACTGAGTTCCAGATTTGTCACACTTTACACTTAAATTTCATCATTAAAACTGTCTGACTGCTTCGTGAACATTCGATCTAAGGTAAAGAATTAAAAATAAAATGTTTTGGAAGCCTAACCCATATTACATTATTTACGGATCTGTTAAAATTCTGAGTATGTATGGAAGTGAAAAAAGTTTTCAATAAATCTTGTACTAAAATTTGATGGGTAATTTGATTAAGTATAACTTCAGGGTGGCTAAAAAAATAAAACATTGTGTCCTACAATAACAAACATAACCTTAATGAGTTAGCCGTTAGAAAAAATTGCCAGACCCGTAGATAGTGCAAGATTTACTTTAAAAATATATTCCAGTAATCAAAAATACTTGTATTACTTATCATTTCAAAGAAAAAAACCACATAATTACAAACTGAATAAATTCTTTTTACCAAAATTACATTTTTAAGCTACCAAAAACCCTTAAAATTATCAGCACAAACTTAAATCCTATTAAATAAAGTTTCCAAGACCTAAAGAATATAAATGTTAACAAATATCTGTCCATTTGTAAAAAAAAAATACAATTACACAATTGTTTTTTTAGATACTCACACTGGTTACCCTGGATGATATAGGCATATTGTCCAATGATGTACAAAGGATGAATTGTTTTACTGTAGGCTATTTTTCTGCACAATGAGAAGGAATTTACTTACTCTTCAAATCACAAAATAATGGATAAAGTAAGGATTTAGATTGTAGGCCCCCATTGTTCAATGCTGGATGGGAGCCTGCGGCATGTCACTTCATTCACCTTTGACCTCAATGAAGTTTTAATTAAGTAAAGCGCCACTAACTGTTGCCTTCTAGCAATTAACGTTACACCATTTGACCTTTCAACGTAATTAGCCCCATAAAGTATTGTAACAGTCACTCTTTTGTCTGACTCTTCTTTTGTGTTACAACAACGTAAATAAAATTATCGGCAACATTATTTTATGGTTAGTATCAAACATCTGAAAAGTGAGGAATTTCTCAACAATATGTGCCTTTACAAAGAATGATAACTGATTAATCCTACTTTTGTAAGAATATTCTTCTTCAAATATGGACACCTCACTGAGGTCAGTAACAAGTTCAGTAAACAGAATCCGTTAGTATTGTAGTAAGTTTCAGTTACTAAGTCTGGGCAAAGAATTGTGCTGAGGACTATGTTTCAGTGAGACATTCTCTGTTTTGTTTTACTAATCTAACATTCATTCATTGCACAAAATTAGATATGTTACATTACAATCACCTTTTACACTCAAGCATGGCTTCATAATCAACTCCTGTAACAAAGCTAGCACTCGGTTCCAGAGGTATAGCACAAAACAGAACACTTAAAGATCTTTCAGCCAAGCCTTACAATGTTTTTGATTGTTTAGTTCTTTGATACTGTTAGGGAATTCTTTGATTCATCTGATGACATCTTGTGTGGAAGTTGTTTGAACGCTAGATTTTATTATTACATTCGACAAATTCCTGACTTGCAGCAGAGCCTTGGAAATTTTTCACCTCCATGAGTCAATTCACAAGTGATCAAACCAATCTTCCTCAATGCATTACAACATCTTCTAGACTTAATTTTGACATGTTTCTAATAGCGTGGCTATGGTGGGAAAGTTTGATTCAGTGTGAATGTTGAAGTTGAGCTCTGACGAAGAAGCTCAAAATAAACATCTTACATCATTTTAACTCAAGAGACACCCAGATTACAAAATATAGTGTAATCTGGGTGAAGAGAAATATGTGACAGCATCAGATTCCAGATGCTGCACTTACAGGAAGGTGAACTGGAGCTAAACTCAACATTCACATGTTACTGATGGCTTCTTTTAAAATCTGTGAACGCTACTTAGATCCTGGTTCATATGTCAAGACATAATCATATAAGAATATAAAGAGGCAAAAATATGTTATTCTTAACAAAGCTGAAAAGAAAAACTTTTGCTGTTCTCAATATCCAAAGAGTTCTTTGTATGAGCCTGGATAAAACGTTTCAAAAACGTGAACTAGTTGAAAATAACTGTAGCTTGGTTACTGAATAGTCCTTATTTATATCTAGAGATTTTTTCTTATGAACCAGTAAAATTGAGTTAATGTTCCAAGAATTAATTTCAATTATTAAAGATATAAATTATCAACCCATGTTTTTATTGTGACATACAAGTATTACTCATTATTTGGTGACAAATTAATTTTCCTGTTGGATATTTGTAATGAAGCATGTGGTTTTCATAGTGTGTTCAAATCTAACTAAATCGTTTTCCGATATAGGATGTTATGTAATTATGATTGTGCAGTCCTTGCAAGTATTTCTCCCACATAGCCATTGATAATGGTAATTTGGGATTTTTCTCTATAGGTCTTGTCACAGAGCACTTATTAGTCCTAACTTGGCCTGGTACAATAAATAATTATTTTTCATCCCCAACACAAGCCCAGTACAGGTTAGTATGTTATTCTCAGCATTCTATTTAACACTCATTATACTTTGAGTTGTTAGTAGTATAATTTGCCAAGCCTAGATTATCCCAAAATAAAGTTAATACATTGATCAGAATTAAATTTAAATATCTCTTAGGTAATACCAATGCGATTGATAGTTGTTTACATTGTAGGCTACTAACAGGCACAAGAAAGTGGTTTTAAGGTGAAGGTTGTAATGAGGAATAATCATTGAAACAATTTATATATCTCTTAGGTAATACCAATGCGATTGATAGTTGTTTACATTGTAGGCTACTAACAGGCACAAGAAAGTGGTTTTAAGGTGAAGGTTGTAATGAGGAATAATCATTGAAACAATTTATATATCTCTTAGGTAATACCAATGCGATTGATAGTTGTTTACATTGTAGGCTACTAACAGGCACAAGAAAGTGGTTTTAAGGTGAAGGTTGTAATGAGGAATAATCATTGAAACAATTTATATATCTCTTAGGTAATACCAATGCGATTGATAGTTGTTTACATTGTAGGCTACTAACAGGCACAAGAAAGTGGTTTTAAGGTGAAGGTTGTAATGAGGAATAATCATTGAAACAATTTATATATCTCTTAGGTAATACCAATGCGATTGATAGTTGTTTACATTGTAGGCTACTAACAGGCACAAGAAAGTGGTTTTAAGGTGAAGGTTGTAATGAGGAATAATCATTGAAACAATATTACGTTTATTACATAAAAGAACAGAAAATATAAACACTTATTAAAATCAAATTGTTTTCAACATCATAAGGTAAAACAAAAGTTAAATTCTCCACTTGAGAATAATTCGGCTGAATAAATAAAGAAAATAATAAGTTAACATATTGCTACAACACTTACACCTATAGTCTCCGTTAATGGGGTTACAATGATTTAGTTTTCAATTCAACTTATAAAAATACAGTTTTATAAAAATACTGATAAATAAATTTTCTCAAATTAAAATTTACAACATATAACATACTATGGTAAACACTTCCATAAAAGTATAAAAGCTGTGTGTAAGCACGCACAGAGTCGAAGCTGAGAGGCACTTAGGTTCAGTTCTGGGCGATGGGGATCAGCTTCTCGGGCTGGCCCAGGGCAGGCAGTGGTGCCTCTACGGTCAGCACGCCGTCCTTGCTCAGCGAAGACTTGATACTCTCAGGGTTCGTACCCTTGGGCAGCAAGAACTCCCTGTTGTACTCCCGGTACACGGATTTGCTTTCTGTCTTTTCTTCATGCTTTGCGTGGACCTGCAACATTCAGCATTACCGTAGAGTCAAACCTAGATAACAACTCAACACTATTCTGACAAGCAATTTGATTTAACAAACATCAAGAAGAGGTAAGAGTAGAAATAAACAGCCATAAAAGGTGCAGATGTGTAATGATTAAAATATTCACCTTTTTAGTACAACTAAGCCTGATGAAATAAATTATTGAAGGATCCAACAATGCAACATTCAGCATTGCTATAGAGTCAAACCTAGGTAACAACTTAACCATTCTGATAAAAAAAACAAGCAATTTGATTTAACAAACATCAAAAGAAGAGATGTGAGTAGAAATAAACAGTCACAAAGTGTGCAGATGTGTAAGGATGAAAATATTCACTTTTTCAGTACAACTAAGCCTGATGAAACGGATTATTGAAGGATCCAACAATGCAACATTCAGCATTGCTATAGAGTCAAACCTAGGTAATAACTTAACCATTCTGATAAAAAAACAAGCAATTTGATTTAACAACCATCGAAAGAAGAGATGTGAGTAGAAATAAACTGTCACAAAGTGTGCAGATGTGTAAGGATGAAAATATTCACTTTTTCAGTACAACTAAGCCTGATGAAACGGATTATTGAGGGATCCAACAATGCAACATTCAGCATTGCTATAGAGTCAAACCTAGGTAACAACTTAACTATTCTGATAAAAAAAAAAAAAAAAAAAAAAAAAAAAAAAAAAAAAAAAAAAAACAAGCAATTTGATTTAACAAACACCGAAAGAAGAGGTGAGAGTAGAAATAACAACCATAAAAGGTGCAAATGTGTAAGGATTGAAATATTCACTTTTTTAGTACAACTAAGCTTAATAAATGGATTATTTGAAGGATCCGGCAGAACAAGTTTTACCAAACTGATTATAACTAACTAAACGTAAGAGTGAATTTGCTGTGCTTTGGCAATTTAACCCTAAAATCAAGTTCAAGAACACATGGAATATAGATGAATTTCACAAGGGAAATAGTTAATTAAATTTGTTATGCTGACACTACCAGGGGCGTAACTATAGGGGTTAACAGTTATAGAACCTCTCTCAAAACTTTAAACTAATATGTATAACAGCAATCGCACTAGTTGGAAATACAGCAATTAAATATTTTACTTTGACAAGCCTATTCCATACTCCTCCTCCCCGGCCACAACATGTTGTGCTTTTCCATCAGATTCAACTCCTCCCAAAGCCAAATCCTAATTACACCACTGGTTATTACATTTTTGTTTTAAAGGGAGTAACACTTTGGTTTATTAATTTTATTGTCAAATAACTTATACTGATGTATCATTACAATTTATATGTGTGCAAGATATTTTTCTGGCATTTAATAATTTACTGTTGGACCATTGTAAAGAAAGTGAGTGACTAAAAGTAGCTGAAGGGGCTGGGCAATCCACCCACAGCTGATGACAAGACAACAGATCCATGTTGTGCTACTGCCAGCTGTTGGTTAGTCAATCTTGCTCAACCTCTTAGCTCTTGTTGCCTCATCTCAATATGTATGAGACAGAAACAACTTATAACTTACATACTTTAGTTGCATCAGTGCAGTACGTTTATCAAAATATCACTACTCCTGAACAGGTAACTAGATAATTGAGGGGAAATAGGAAGTCACTTTCATGTAAAATGGGTGAGGATCCAATTCACCCGGTTTTTCTAAGTAAGTATCAAGAATAAATAGCTCATTAATTTAATCACTAATTATTGATTATACTGATCAGTTGTAGGCCTAATCACTGAGTGGGGTAATCTGGGTGGTTTTATTGATCATATTGATCAGTTGTAGGCTTAATCACTGAGTGGGGTAATCCATGTGGTTTTATTGATCATACTGATCAGTTGTAGGCTTGATCACTGAGGGGCCATCCAGGTGGTTTTATTGATCATACTGATCAGTTGTAGGCTTAATCACTGAGTGGGCCAATCCAGGTGGTTTTATTTCACATACACTAAAATATGAAAAAAAAAACAATGCAAAACTATATTTCTAAATCAAAGAATGTACATCATGTTCAGTACATGTAATATTAGTAGGTACTAAGTGAGCTTGATTTATTGAACGCTTATCACTAGCATCATTCTTATCTACACTAGCATCATTCTTATCTATAAAATGGCTTAGCATTGTTTACCTAGACAAAAGGGGCCAAAAAGAAGATATAAAACAGCAAAGTGATTCACAATTCATATAAGCAAAGTGATTCACAATTCATATAAAAACTGTCAAGTAAGCAGTATTAAATTTTATTTTCTCTCCCAAACGGAATAGCAGGGGAAAGAGTATTTGAATGATCAAAAATATCCAAATATCCTAAATATATTAATTTTTGGTGGAATTCATCACTTTGAGACAGTCTGAGTCAAGAAAATTAATTTTAAAAATATATACACATGTACTGGATATGTAAGCTTTGCTTTGACTAAACAAATGAACTATTATATCAAAGAATGTAGATGGTCAATGCTAAAATAAATTAAATTTCTTAAATTTATAATTGTCAGTATTAGTTAGCTAAAGAACAAGTTTTTAGTAGAATCCCCTAGTTTTTTCTAAACAAACCGTGGTAACAATTTTTATTAAAAATGTGTTATTTAAAGCCTACTAGGCCCTTAACAACAAAGTGCATAGGCCTACTTTAACCCTGTAAAAATTAACTTTTTTATAACAGTGAAGAATGATTCCACTTGAATTTTTGGTCAAATTCAGTTGTTACAGAATGTTTTGATTTTTTTGAATTAGATAAAACTGAAAAGTAAGTCCAATTTCTTAATTTCTAGAAACCCATTTATTCATTAACATTATACCAAATAAATCATGATTTTTACATGATTTAAAAGTCATAGTTTTTAGAAAAGAACAATTTTTAAAATTGTATAAACCCTATTTGCATAAAAAGTTGTATTCAAAAATAATAATTTTGATTCTATATAAACTGCAATTGGCAACAGTGAACCCAACTTCTCAGCCGACTTTGCCTCTCTGAGTGGTAATGATGATGTATATTTAGTATTTATGTTACCAGATAAAATAAAAAGGTATTACGTATTATTAATAAGTTATTACAACTCAGCTATTATGCAAAAAACACAACCTGTCAGTACAAGAAATTATCGTATACTTTAAGTATCAGATTTGTGTAGTAATTATCATTTATTTCACTGAAAGTTAATCGTTTAATCGCAGTGGATGAGCACAAGTTAATGGCGGTTGAGGATGATGAGGGCAAACAATAACGCCGCTACATTTGCCAAGGACTTTCCACACGGTTAGGCGAGCAAACTTTTTATTAACACGGGTAATATTTCATTCCAGTGACGTAAAATCATAAAGGCACGTCCCGCAGACGGAGACGGGTCCGCTAATTCAGGAGAACAATGCGGTGAGAGAGCCAAGTCGGAGCGAGATATTTCTGGCCACGCCGCGCCCACGCTTGACCCCCTTGCAGGCTCTGGCTCTCGGACTGGACTGTGTCAAGTGAATATCTTCTTTCAGTGTTAACAGTTCGGTTTCATCAGTTTGACGTAGAGAAAATACATATACCTACTTACATAGTTTACATCGCCGCTGGCAATTTTCATCTAAGGCCTGGGACACACACTCCCGGTTACCGGGATGCCGACCACCGGGTTGCCGGTAAACGGTTTGTTGTGTGCTGGCCACACAGTCCCGGCGATAAACATCAAATTGTCTCTCAGTTAACCTTTGAGTGTTGTTCGGAACGAATCATGCTATCCAAAGTGAAGTTAGTTTGTTGTTTAGAGGCTCTAAATGAATTACCAAAACAACGAAATAGGGTACATTGGGTTCATCCATTCAATGTAGATGCTAAAGCTGAAAAAAGATTTAGAAAATTTTACGTGAGTATTCGGACTTATGAAACAAAGTTGTTCGGCTTCTACAGGATGTCAATAAAATCTTTTGACGAACTGTTAGTGTTACTGAGGCGACACATAGCAAGAAAAATTACAAACAAAAGATTATCAGTAAGTGCAGAAGAAAGACTTACAATAACTATAAGGTGAGTAAAGAAACATTGTAATACAACTTATAGAACTTACTTTATTTCATTACAACTAATATTATTTTAATGTCTTGTAATCATGTTAACTGTAGCGGAAAGGATTTTTTTGTAATCTATGTCCTAATATCTAGTAAATAATGTTTGTTGCTTAAGAAATGTAAAATAAAATTTTTCACCGGCTGCAGGGCTCCCGGTCGCCGGTAGCATGCTTGCCGGTCTGGACCGGCACGCTTTGTGCCGCACAGCACCGGCATTGTGTGTGCGCTCTTCAACAAACTATATGTTCTCATCAATCCCGGCCGGGATGCCGATCACCGGCATCCCGGTAACCGGGACTGTGTGTCCCAGGCCTACGACAGCATTAGATTTCCTGGAATTCAATTAAGGGAAAACTTATGGTTGAGAAAACAACAGTGTAAGCCAAATATAACCACAACTACTCGTACACAATTAAATATGGGATGTCTGTTTTTATCGGTTCTCGTGATTACTTATACTGATGGAAAATCATTTCTTGGTTCGCCGAGCAACCGACACTTATCTGAATGAATGATTTCGTTCTAGCTAGATTCCCTATTCCGACACTTATCTGAATGAATGATTTCGTTCTAACTAGATTCCCTATTCCGACACTTATCTGAATGAATGATTTCGTTCTAGCTAGATTCCCTATTCCGACACTTATCTGAATGAATGATTTCGTTCTAACTAGATTCCCTATTCCGACACTTATCTGAATGAATGATTTCGTTCGAACTAGATTCCCTACTATCGGGGAACTTTAAATGGTTTCCTTTTTCAAATATTGTTGGGTTGTACTATTTAACCGATTTTAGATTGTAGCCGCGCCGGTATGTAAATATAAAGTAGCCTACCCTGTGAGTACAGTAAGATTTTCAAAAGAAGACTCATTTTGTCGAAAATTACGTCTTAATCTATGGACACGACAGAACATTTATAATGCAGCAGAGTATATTTTGCTAACATTTAAAGTTATTATGCGAAAATCCTCTTCGCTGACACTAAAACAAACTGTTACCAAAAACATTTTATTTCGGATGACGTATAATGGGTTTTTGGTCTAGAGGCCTTAAATAAAAAAAGAACTCGCCTTGCCTCAAATGAGTATAAAAGTTGAGTTTCTTGAGTATAAAATTGAACAGCGTTAACTTCACAATCACCAATACCAAGAAGCTTCAGCGGACTGCTTCCATAGCGAAACGATTATTAATAAATCCAACTCCACTGTAAGATTATCATAAGTTATTATTTGGTTAATTTTATTGCTGGACTAAGCGGAATGCAAAAAAGAAGGCATTGGAATTTTGATTGATGTAACAATGGTTTTGGTTGCCCTCTCTGCTGATAACTCAGTTATATTGCATTTTTTTAGCTTCCGGCCGTAGCATTGGTGTTCATTGAATCTTTCAGACACAAAACACAAAACAACACAGAGTGCGTGACATTAGTTACACAACACCCCATTTAACTAACGACGACAACAACAAATAAACACAAGTACGACAGCCGGGTTTTCGAAGAAAGGGCGTTGAACCCGAACGACAACATTCCCGAGTGCGCTGCCGTGTTTTATAAACAATGGCAATGTTTTTGCCGTCGTAATCTAAATGGCAGCGAAGCACGTAGGCTGCTAGGTGCAGCAGCGGTATAAAAGTCAATTGGGAATATTTCTGGCGACACGCATGGGTTGTTAAACTCGCATTTATGTTTGTTTCAGTCATGCGATCGCAGTTTTATTGCTTTCACTTATATATGTTCCTTCTGTCCCATTGGACATTTATGGCGCATGAAAGTTTTGCGTTTAACATAATTCATAGTGAAAACCTGTCAGGTGAAACACACTCGTACTATACTGTACAACCTTTGGAACACGGCTCCCTGTGGAATGACGCAGAATTTACTTTATAGTTTCCTTTATATGTTTCTTACCTTATTTGAAGTCTACTAATAACTGAGAATGCTGTAGTGTAATGCTGCAAATTACTTTACGTCGCTGAGTTTAAGTATAAATTAAATTTGTTGTTTCTTTTTTAGAAAAAAAAAACTAGGAATCAACACTCATTCTCTTTGTAGGTTATGGTAAGAATAGCCTCAATTGTACGCCATAATATTGGTGCGATGGAATTACGAAAAGTTCAAATATAATTGAAATGCGATTCAAACTGAAATACCAATGCATTTACAAAATATGTACGCCAAAAGTAGCATAAATGACTAAATAAATCACAACAACATAGTGCAAAGTGCACAAAAGCGTGCAGGGACTTCCCCTAATTGGGACGATGTAGTACATTACGTAACACAAGCTTTTATCACAGGACTGGCAGGGGTGTTTGCCCCCTTAAGAAGATCGATATATTGTATTCTGTCCAAGATGGCCTATTCCGATACCATCGCATGTTACTCTGCGTGCTGCCGCGGAGTATTTTACGACCCTGACATTTTCTTGTTTTATTGCCGAGCTCCACACACGACCTGTCACGATTCTGACAACACTGCCTATTGCATTTCATTTGGTTTTTACAGCAGTCACGCAACGTAGATTTCAATCCCATCCATGACTGAATTGGGATTTTTTAAGTGAATTAAAAATGATCTGAATGCTTCGTTAAATTATTTTACACGATATAGCGTGTAGGGCGTTACTTAACTCGTGTAAATATTTCTCTCTTATAGGAATCAAAGACTTTTCTTCATATGGATACATAATCGCAATACTTCTTTTTGGAGGTACAGGGGGCGCCCCGAAAGTCAAAGTTCAATTTTCGTAGCTGTAACTAGTGAAACATGGCAGTATTTGTTGTTCGGAGGAATTATAACACTGAGGAAAACACGAAAAATTAAATGTTAGTCATAACAAACCTGTACGCCTCTTTCAAACGTGATTATGGATAATACCTTCAACATGGGAGGAAGATAGTTTATGTTAAAAACGTAAAACTATATGCATCATTTTAATTTGGGCGTTGGATTTGAGTTAGGCTACGGTAGAGATAGCGCAGGTTTTAGTCATATCTGTGGCCGTTGCACTTTTTATCAGTACCATCTCTACCTTGTACTGTATTGACTCTCCCCTTTACTCTGTTTGATAAGATCCTCGCACATGCCAGTGAGTCGACCATGAGGGCGCGCAGAATAAAGCTTAAGAGGGAATCGACCTCTTCTTAAAAAATTAAATATCCACAATTTGTGTAAAAAGTAAAATAAATTTTGTTTTCTACAAAGGCTGGTTCTAGGGAAAATACAAGTAATGAGTTTGAAGTTCAATCCCCAGTATCTGCGAAATGGTATACGGTAGAAGAACCGCATAGTGATATCTAGATGCCACACCTCATACCAGCGTCGTCACATTACCATGCAAGAAAAGTTTGCTCTACTCAGTTGACAGCCACGCCCAACACCACCGTAGAAAGGGAGAACATTTGTGCCCTAGCTTAAAACGCAATTGTGCCGTATTAAAAAAAAAAAAAAAAAAAAAAAAAAAAAAAAAAAAAAATTGAAGTTATGTTTGAAAATTACTCTGGTTCGCAAAGTATATCGTATACTGAGACGGGATTATTGTGTTAGAAGATTTGGAGTTCATCCTAGTTATAGTGTGCAAGATGTAAGTTTTATCCTGGATTGTGGAATCTTTTGAAGGTTTCATAATGCAGGGTTTTAACCTCGATTGGTTTTGGGGGACGAGACAACTCAGTCGGAGCGTAAACTGATGACACTTGGGGAACACGAATTCACGTTTAGGTGAGATGATATTAGGTGCTAGTCTATGAGACCCCGTATTGACGGAAGACTAATATTTTTTAACGATAGAGGTTTCTCGTTGTTGAAAGAGGTTGTTAGCTTGATCTGGGTTGAGATATTGCGGAATTCTTGAGCTTGTAAATTAATTGAAAAAGAAAAGAGGTTTTCATTATTGATACAGAAGACTTTACTTTTCTACATGGGTACCTTTTTTGTGTATTAAATTCATAAGATCACAAGATATAAACACGATACAAATGTTTTCCTTCTTTTGGGTTGTTAGACTGAATGGAATAGTTGTTATATTCTCGCGGCCAGATTGGGAAATACTCAAACAAAGTCCACTCATTGTCAGGGAGGAGAAGATTGGACAATAATTATTCCAAACTCGGCGGAGATGATTAACGATTCACTAACGAGATTGTGTTGTCGAGTCGTCACGGAACGCTAGTGTAATACAGCTAATCGTTTGATCGTATCGACTGCAGTTGGTGACATCCCATATATCACAGAGAGATGATATGATCAGTGACAAATCGTGAGCCGGGCAGGACAGTACGAGGTCTGATACTGCTCGAGCTTACACCAGTGGCCGACTGGAGAGAGGTCTTGAGGTCTGGCCATACAAGGAGAGACTCTGAGCCAAGGTCGCCTCGCCTCAACTGGTCGGCAGAGTCGAGCACAGAGCACTTACCATTGTAGAGGGGACACTTGCAGACAACGTGAGTGCAGGCCTATGCTCTAGCTTACTGCGTGTAGGAGAAGTTCCTGCAGATTTCCATCGGCAATTTTTAAAAGAACTCTTCAAAACCACTGCAACTTCTAGCGGTTGCAGGCCGATTTTATGAGTTAGTAACTAAAACTTTGGTTTCCTTGAAAGTCCTAAAAGATCAAAATTGATTGCCAACTTTGGTCGGCAACGCACAGTGAGTGCAATCAAGCCCGCTTCCTGTCCTGACTATCGACTCCACGTAAGTGTCTTTCTTGAAAATTATCTGACAAATGAAAAAATTAAGATTTCAAAATGATTGCAATCGCATCTTAATTCTTTCATCGAGGATCTGCATCATCTCTGTTTAAATCACGTAAGAGATCGCTACTACTATACCTTTTTTGTTCCTTCTCTTAGGACAAGAAGCGTATAAGTTTGCACCCAGTCCTATAAGGACCTTTGCGCTGCTTCCGGAGTGACAGGATATTCTGAATGGGTAAGGTTGGGGGTAGGGGCCGCCTTATATAGAGATCCATGAGGAAGAATTTAGGGCACTAATCTCAAACTCATGTCCCGGAAGAAGGGGAGGCCAGCTCTGAACCAGCGTCTCCAATCAAAGCAGACAGGGGATGGCATACCCTTGTTGAGGCTTGCAAGAACCTCTGAGGTTAGAGAACGAACCCCACCGACTCCATCAGTCATCTCCCGCAGTAGACTAGACCTATCGAATTGCCCTTGCACCCCAGAATCTCGACATTTGCGGTTAGTGGTGTGCCGCTCCTGGACATCCATATGGTTGCCCAGATTTAAGTGACACATCGGTTTTTGCTGTGCCCAGTGGTAGGTTCAACTCGAAGGTATAGACCAGCTAGTTAGAAGTGATCCCTGCTGGGTTACTACTATACCTTGCTCTTGCCTGTAATGCAGGCCTAACCTACAACATTCCCTCTTTCTATGTTTAGCCTAAATAACACACGCAGCTGTAGTAAGTGCAATCTCCTCCGCACTCCACATATTGTGCACTGAGCGTGTCACCTGGCTTCCGATTCTGTTGCAGACAAAAATAAAGTGAGCGATGTACTTCATTGCAAACCCAAACTGTCGGTAATAAAATTGGCAATTTTCCGTTTGCAACTCTGAAATAAACATGGCTTAAGTTATATTTCTTTTGGCACACTTTTACAAATCCAATTAAAATTGTTGGAGACTGCATGAAAAGTGATTGGATTAACTGTATTGTATTACATT